>NC_045786.1:43379672-44617510 GCF_009873245.2 Balaenoptera musculus | reverse complement strand
CTGGACAGTCATTATCTGCCCCTTCTGGCCTCAGCTGCCTGGTGAGTTTCCATCCATCATAGCAACTCCTTGGATAGTCCGGCCCCACTGTTCCAGAGGTGTTTACAATGGAATCCCAGACCCTGAACAGGAAATGGTCAAGGAGGCCACTTCCAGAACCTTTCAAAAGGAGCCACAAAACCACTGATCCTGAGGGAACACCATGTAATAAATCATCCAAACACTTATCATCTCCTGGAACACTTTTAAAAGTAGAGGAAGGTTTTATTAATAATTACATTGTCAATAGATATAAATCAAACTTAAATGAGAAAAACCAGTTCACTCTAACTCTTATCAATGGAATTTCAAAGGTAAGCCAGCCAACCTTTCCTACTGGGACAAGCACCTGGCATCATACATAGATATATATTCAGGAAAGGTAGAAATAAAATATATTAGTCAATTGACAATTGAATCTTTTGTTAGCTTTTTTTCCTTCCATATGTTTGAATCAGTTGACTCTTAAAGATAGTCCTGGATGTTCAGAAAATACTGGACTTTTTTTTTTTTTTACTTAAAGTCAAGGGCACTTAAATCCCAGAAATAGAGAAATTACTATAGCAAGTAAATTGGTTTTACTTTGGCTCACTCCATTTACCATGTCTGGAATTAATAAATATTTATTGAATAAATAAATGAGGTGATAAATTTCATCAAAAGCTCATCTGGTTGCCTCTGATGTTCTCAAAACATTGTGTTAAAGAATAAATTGGTAATGATAGTTATTATAAGCACTTCAAGGTAGCAAAGAGGGAAGAGAATGACCATTTCAACACTTACTCCATGTCAGGCAGTATTCGAGGCCTTTTATATAAGCTGTTTTAATCCTAAAAACAATCCTGTTAGATAGATATTGTTATCCTCATCTTACAATTGAGAAAACAAAGGTAAGAGTTAGTGAAGTAACTAAACAGAGCAATCACGTGATGTCCCAAACCCACGACTTTCTGATTCCACCACCCAACCCTTTTCCTTTTCCATTATGGATAATTACAACTTCTCACAGATCACCCAAATGAAAAGTCTCAGCACTAATAGACATTTCTAAATATTACAAAATAGGTAAGGAGATTAAAGTTTTAGAAAGAAGATAAAAATCAATTTAATACTATATATGTAAATACACAAAACAAAAAACAACATTCTCATTATGTTAGGATCTTAAAAATGTACGTGTCTCAATATTACCAGTCATTTTCTTTGGAAAGCGTTGATTCAGGGTGAGTTCTCAGATGCTTTGCTGAGTCACTCACAAAAAGATCTATACAGCCCCTGTTCCATCTTTCTGAGACTGTCATCCCCTAAGTATCAGATCAATGAGAAGAAATCATTGCCACAGCTCAAGAAATCTACTAACAAGTGAATGATTGAGATGAAAGGCCATTTGAGGAGAACCAAAATCAAAATGGTCTCAACAGTGTTCCTGTGGATTTCTACAATATCTTTTAATTAAAGCAGATGGAATTTCATCCTGGCTCACAAGCTTTTGTTATGGGTCCCAAGTACTTCAATCTTTTTTTTTTTTCCTTTTTTTCTTTTAGTACTTATGCCAAATATCAGAGTCTTGAAAATACTGGAAAGCTTGTTTGCTTTTTATTTTGTTCCTTTCTCAGGTTCCTTTTGCAAGTGTGTTTTGGGCTCCACATTCCTTAGACATTTCTTTGCAGTTGGTTAGCGAAATGAGTGTTTCCCTGTGACAATGTTTAGCCAGGAATGCCACTAGGTCATAGAGATTTAAGGCCTACTGCTGACTTGCAAGTTCCCCTGAGAATCACTGCCCTTTCTTTGTGTATTGCAGACTCAGGGGAGGCAGGCAGGGAACCAGCCCTGTCAGAGGCAGCTGATGATTTGCGCTCAGTTAAGGCTGCTCTCATCATTCCTCCTATTGAAGCCCATCCCAGTGTCCCCAAAGTGTCCATCTGCCAAGGGCAGGGCTGTACTAGCAACATTCTTTGCTCGTGAAGTCTACTGAGCACCATCCTAAGATACCATCTGGCCCAAAGCTGCTGTCTTTCTATAGACCATGCAGCAAATGGGAAAAGAATGGATCTTGGAGCCCACAGCCCTGAACTTCAATTCCAGTTCTATCTTTTAGTAGTAATTAGTATCATAATTCACTGGGAAGTTTATTTAGCTTCATTAAGCTTCTGCTTTCTTGTTTCTAAAAGGGGCTGTTTATATATAACTGTTGAAAAACACCAAAAAAGGACATTGCTTTTAATACAAAAACTGCAGACATTTCTTCTTTGTGTAGCTGGCAGAACAGCTTTCTGAGGTATTTAGAAAAATGCCTCAGTTTGGTCTTGATGAGTCATTTGGGGTTAAAAAATATGATACCACTTGGGCAGAGCCTAAATGGATGGAGACATGGGAAGAAGCAGATTTCTATGCCCCGAAACATGTGAGGAATGCTAAGATTCTACAGGAAACCCTAGATCAGGGAGAAGGGTTTCAGAAACAGAGAGAAAACAGGGATGGAAGGAGGTCAATGAGGAGAACCCCAAAGTTGTGTGGAAGGCACGGGCAGGCTTCCCTCTAGGGAAGCGTGAGCACATGAGTCTGCACAAGGATGGACAGCAAGGGGAAGTGAGACCATGGGGGCTGGAATTCTGTGCAAGTCAAGCCAGCCGTATGCCCAGGGTTAAGGCTACCTTTTCCTTCAGGCAAAGGCACTAAATGTTGCCAAAGCCCTGGACAGGGGCCTACAAAGAGAAACAGCCCAAATGATGAGTCCCTATCAAATCAAATGTCAAGTCTGAAGGTATTTCACGCCCTGTGCTGTCCTCCTCACACATACCTGCCCCTGTGTACTCATCATACTTCCAGTGAATGCTTTGTTATCAGTGAGGTTATGGGGATTACAAGAAAGTAGATGGTAACCACCATGCGATGAAGCAGGAAAAAAGATGGCAGCCCAGAGGATGAGGAGTAATTGTTGTGATCCAAGTTCCAGAAAAAGAAAGAAAAGGAGAAATAGCTGGAGCAAAAAAATAAGTAATAGCAGAGCTGGAAGTGACTGAGTTAGGAGAAACAACCGCCACTGCCAAAACAAACACAGAAAATCTCTGGAGGCATTGAGAAGGGCCCTTGACTGCCTGTGCAGTAAGAACTGTGGATATGGAAGGGTGGAGGGCTTGAGGACATGTGGGTGACACTCCTCAGGGTGGCAGCAAGAATTAAGTGAGTGAAAGTCCGTGAAGCATCTGACTCGGGGCCTTCTACCGATTTCAGGCCTCTCCTCTGTCACTTTTCACTCATTTCTTGTTTTGCTCACTCTGAGGGCTTCCCTGCACCCCCCCTTTTCTGGGCTGAAATGCCAGGGTGACTAAAAATGTTCACCTGGCTGGACCTGCTTCCAGGAAGAGGACCCCTGTTAATGACTCTGCTAGGCTTGGAAACCAATTAATTTCTGATTTTCTAATCATCTACTGGACTGTTGTCCTCTTCTTGGAGAAGTTTAAAAGGCAAATTTACTTCCCCTACTCTCAAAGCTGCCTCGGATTAATTATGGGTTCATACAATCATATTCACTTTATATGAACCTACCTACAAAAGAGAAACAGATTCAAGGACATAGACTTGTAGTTCCCAAAAGGGAAGGGGTTGGGGCAAGGATGGAGTGGAAGGTTGGGGTTAGCAGATGTAAGCGATTATATATAGAATGGACAGACAACAAGATCCTACTGTATAGCATAGGGAACTATATTCAACAACCTAAATGTCCGATGATAAATGAATAGATAAAGAAGAGGTGGCACGTATATACAATGGAATATTACTCAGCCATAAAAAGGAATGAAATTAGGTCATTTGTAGAGATGTGTATGGACCTAGAGTCTGTCATACAGAATGAAGTAAACCAGAAAGAGAAAAACAAATACCATATATTAATGCATATATGTGGAATCTAGAAAAATGGTATAGATGAACCTATTTGTAGGGCAGGAATAGAGACATAGACATAGAGAACGGATATGTGGACACAGGGTGAGGAAGGGGAGGGTGGGATGAATTGGGAGATTAGGTTTGACATAAATACACTACCATGTGTAAAATAGATAGCTAGTGGGAACATGCTGTACAGCACAGGGAGTGCAGCTTGGTGCTCTGTGACGACCTAGATGAGTGGGAGGGAGGTCCAAGAGGTAGCGGATATAGGTATACATATAGCTGATTCACTTCATTGTACAGCAGAAACTAACCCATCATTGTAAAGCAATTTTACTCCAATAAAATAAAAGACAACATCTAATAAAAATACAGCATCAAAAAAAAATCCTATGACAAAACATAATGGAAAAGAATATTAAAAAAAGAATGTGTATATGTATATATGTATAACTGAGTCACTTTGCTGTACAGCAGAAATAAACACATTATAAATCAACTATACTTCAATTTTTAAAAAAATTTAAAAATAAAATCAAATCACGCCCTTTTATAAAATTTCCAGAAAAAGAATGCCATATTTTAAGTAAAGTTATTTATAAATTAGAAATAACTAGCAGTTGTATGACTCCTCACAATTTACAATGAGCTTTCACATTCTTTTTTATCTTACTCAACCGTATTTAATTCTTACCAGAAACACAGAGGTGTCAGAAATATTGTTAATGGGGCTCAAACCCAGGTCCTTGCCAACAGTTTTATTCCACTACAGCTGAGGTGGCATCATTGACCAGATATGCCCACTCTTCCATTAACCTCTCCAACTTAATGGGAAAACTAGAATGATGGTACAAAATTAGAAAGAAAAAAAACAACAAGAAGCAAAAGACTATGAACTTGAAGTTTGTTCTTTTGCCTTCGTAACCCCATTTGTAGCCTGATCACCCTTCTCTCTCCTTCCATCTCTCTTGTCCTTGTGTGTCTGGCAACCCTGGTTCAGTCAACAAGGGAGAGTGTCCTTGGGCCCATGTTCCTGGTGTGAAGTAACAAGCCCATGATTTTGAGAAAATGTTCCTCCTTGTAAATACCCTGGGAAAATAAATCAGACATTTGTTTTTTTCAGTAAAAGCCTTTACTTCCAAGCCTTTACTGTGGGTTCTAAAGCTGTGAGTTCACATTCATTGTGGGAAATCCAAAGTGGTTCCATGGGCATCCACCATAATCAATACAGGCTTAAGCTCTCCATTGCAAAATCTACAGGAAGTAGGAGACCCTTTTCTATTCTCAGAGCACTTCAGATCTGGATGGCAAAAGAAGACGAGCTACTCAACATTTCATGGCTGTGCAAAAATCAAAGAACTCTCATATATGACAGAAGGGAAGCCACAAGGTTTTTATTTTTTTATTTAATTATTTTTATTTTTATTTTATTTTTTTAACATCTTTACTGGAGTATACTTGCTTTACAATGGTGTGTTAGTTTCTGCTTTATAACAAAGTGAATCAGCTATACATATACATATATCCCCATATCTCCTCCCTCTTGCATCTCCCTCCCACCCTCCCTATCCCACCCCTCTAGGTGGTTACAAAGCACCGAGCTGAAATGTCATCTCATCTGGCTGAGCTGCGAGAGAGAAACTGCAAAATGTATGTGCCTTATGCCACTTAAGGAGACAAAGTCATTGTCTCTGAACCAAATATTTCTTCAGCTAAGAGAACATGAAAAGTCAATTACCTGGCTCCATCTGCAGCTGTGGATTCCTTCCTGGCCATGGCTCATTAGTTTCAGCATGCTTGGGCCTGGCTTTGCTTTTCCGTCTAAGGAGGGTACCAAGGAAAAAGCTGATGGGCAGGTTACAGGACACTACTTGCTAGAGTCATTCTATGCTCCACCTGAATATCCAAAGCAATTAATCTCATCTGA
This sequence comes from Balaenoptera musculus, assembly GCF_009873245.2. NCBI lineage: Eukaryota > Metazoa > Chordata > Mammalia > Artiodactyla > Balaenopteridae > Balaenoptera > Balaenoptera musculus. The sequence continues at coordinate 44,611,653 of NC_045786.1, read as the reverse complement.
ATGGACTTGAAGATTATAGGATTTATAAGATGGTTGGATGGTCTGTTAATGAAAGCAGCTGGATAAACACAAAAATAGTCCCAAATCAAGTTTTCTTAAGAAGCTCTTTCTTCATAAGAGTTAATCAAAAAGTAGATAAATGGTAATTTGGACAAAAATGGTAAAATGGACAAATACCTCCATTTTAAGCAAAGCAAATGATGCATATGAAAATTGAAAATAATGGTTCTGCAAGGAATAGTTAGGGAAGGAGGCAGAGAGAGAGGGGGGAGGAGCAAAAGTAGGGGAAGAGAAAGACAGAGGAAGTGTAATAAATATAACAAGATTAATTTGTTCCCCTAACCCAGTTCCTCTTTTCAGCTCCAAACACACTGTGTGACCATTGGTATGTGTGGGAGACTATGAAAATGAGTGTGTCTGGGTGTATCTGTATGAGTCGCTGTATATGTGGTATGTATATGAGGGAAGGGAAAACTGAGAGTGCATAAAATGGAGGGGTTTGAGTGTGTATGGGTGTGTATCTGAAGGATGTGTATGAGGGTACTTGAATAAGGGATGTGGGGCTATGGGTATGCATGGAGATTAGAAAAGAGAGTGTGTATGAGCTTACGTAGGTGATATTTAGAGACTATGGAGGGGGTTCTGTTTGTTAGGGTGGTAAGTGTGGGTGTGTGTATATGAGGCAGGAAATGTGCATGTGGAGCTGTATATACGCATCCAGGGTACACGTACAAGGTGAGGGTGTGTGCCTAGGAACTGCGTGCAGGTCCTGTGTGTAAAAGCAGGGTGGTGTGTCTGTGCAATCAACATGATGTATGAGATCCTCTGAAAAGAGAACTAAGCCTTTCTTTTGCCTCAGCTGCCCTGCCCTGAGTGTCCTCTCCTAGAGATGGTCCTGCTCTCAATATTCAATCCCCTGGAGCTGCTTCTGAATCCGATCTACACTTGGAAATCCACACCTTTGTCTCCTTTCCTGGGACTCAGGGGATTGAGTTGTTATGATTTATGTTACCTTAGACTTTCTTTTGCCCACTGAGCTTATTTGGGAAAAGTACCTCTGGGCCAGAATTTCTGCTGACAAATCATCATTGTCATCACCACCACCACCATCATCATCACCATCACCACCATCATTATCATCATCACCATCATCATTATCACCGTCACCATCATCATCCTCCTCCTCAACACCATTACCATCATTGTCATCATCACCATCACCACCACCATCATTATCATGAGCCTCATCATCATTCCCATGTGTTGCACAGCACTCAGCATTCACTATGTATCATCATCTCAAGCTAATGACACATTATCCTTTTTGAAAGGTTAATTCTACAGCATAAAATACAGCTGGATTTGCTCACAAATCCACGCTAGTCAAGAAAAAGCTGTCTGAAAGGCTAAGCTGAGGAGTACTAGAGACCTTCAAATTAACATACAACCTCTGTTTCTAGTCCAAAGCCCCAATCCATTCAGAGATCTTCTTGCTTGTTCTACCCTTACATGAAAATTCTTTTAATTCAGCTTCAATTTATTCATCCCTTCTACCACCTCCCTAAAATACAAAATTAGTAATCCATAATATTTCCCTGGACGGTTATAGAGATACATATTGTTTTTGTTGGTGGTGTCAGTATGTGACTAGACTTACTGCCACACAGCCTGTGGAGATAACAAGGCTGTGCATCCATTTTCCAGAATGGAACCCCACAGAGAGCAGTTTGTTACAGCATTTGTACCAAGGACATTTTCACAGGGCTCCACATTTCCATTTCATAAACATCCATTCCCAGGAAAGCAAAACAGGAATTTCTCAAGGACAACAAAACAATGGGGTAATTTGCAGGCAAAGATACTGCAAGTGTGCCAAACCTTTGATATTGGAGGCAGCATTCAGTCTATTTAGAGCAGGAGAGCCAATGGCATTTCCCAGTTTCACCTGGTGTTTTCTCCAAGGCAGGAAGAAAGGGAAAAGTGATGAAGGCTGTACACAGCCTCTATCTGTGCGGTGAAATTTTCTCTAACTGTAATGGATTGAAAAGTTGGGAGGTTATTCAAATACACAGAGAATTCAGTTCTCACTGTTATGGCCAAGTGAGTTCTGTACCCTTCTGCATAAGGAATTGGAGTGACAAATATCCTCGGCACTTGCATCTCCATCCATTCAAGTCTCTACTGGAAAGGAAACTCTAGCTCCAATGCCTTCTGGCGAAGAAAGGCAACACCCTTTATGGCTGCTAGCCTAAGTCTTTATAAAACCCAGAGAGCTGCATAGATATTCCAGAGACCCAGATGGTAGATCATGTCACAACTGTCTCCTGGCATTGTCTTCAGGCCATGTCCAGGGAGAGCATAGATGCCACACAGCTACTAAAGCTGGACTCATCCCCATTGCCTGATTATAATGTCAGGCAACCTGTTGACAGGCTGGAATATTTTTCTTTTTGTGCAATTGTTTCAAAGACTGATTTAGACATCACAGAGTGACAATAATCAGCTTATTCATGAATGTGGATACAAACAAAATGTGGGCACAAAATATATCAGAGCCCATGCTTAAATGCTATCCATTCATTCATCCATCCACTCAGCAAGCCTTTGTAGAGAGCCTGCAGTGGCCAAGTATGAGTCTTAGAATGGTGTTCAGAGATAACCATACCAGGCCTCACACGTTCAAGAAGTTCAAAATCCACAGACAATTCAATCAACCATTAATAGACAGAGAGGTCAGTGCTTTAAATGCAGCTAAAGGAACAGAATGGATGTGTACTGAGCAGAGCCTGGGTTGGGGCAAGGAGGGACAGAGAGCCAAAGCTCCCTTGAAGTCATGACACTTGAGCTGAGCCGTGAAAGAGGAGCAGGAGCTGTCCAGGCAGATGCGGGCAATTCTCCATCTGCAGAATAAGTGGTTCCAGAATATCCCCTTACAGGATCGCCAGAGGAAGCTGGGGCTGGGGAACATTAGGCCAAATATTTCACACAGGAATCAGTGAGAATCCCCGGAAAAAACTGGCCTCCCAAAGTTGCTCTGTAGAACTCTTAGTAAATGCCACATCTCACTCACACACACACACACACACACTGCCATCTTCCTAGAAAGCAGAGAATACTGTGGGAAAAATTAGGTGAGGTTACAGTCTATTTTTTGGTCTGTTGATGCCAGGCATGAGGGAGTACAGCTGCATAAATTATGTTAGGTTTTCCTGGGAAACAAAATCACCTAAAGACTGTGAAATCTTACCTTGCATTGCCTTCTGATGGATTAAGCACCATCTTGTTTACAAGGGCATAAATCCCTCCAGTTCCACATCTTGCATCTGTCGTTACACTAGCTACCTGTGCCAGCTACAGTCCTAAGGAGACACAGACCTACTTCAGATTTAGTGTGGATGACAGTACATGCAACAGCAAACTGGGGCACAGAGTACAGAAATCCAGAAGTACATGGGAACCCCATGCCTGTCCTTCAGCAGGACTAACTAGTTATCAAGATTTTACTCATAGTGACCATATCACATGGATATATATTAATTCTTTAGAACATGTCAATCTTCCCTGCTCTTGCACCTGACTAAACACTTTCCACCCATGAAAAGCCAGCTCAGGTCCTCCATGTCCCTTAGAAGTCTTTCTCTTTCCCCCTAAATTCTTACAACAAAGAAAATGTGCCATGCACAGTTTAGCCCTAACTTACATTCTTTTTATTGTTGTTGCTTATAAAGTGTTACCTTGACCTCACAAATAGATTTTAAGCCCCCTGAGAAAAAACTATACCTTGTAAGGCCATCAGCATCCTTCACACTGTTATCAAGGGTTATTCCTCTCCCATGATAGCTAATGCCCTATTTCTGTCTGCCTATTGGATTTCCCCTGGTGGACAGTCTACAAGAACCAGAACCTCAATACATCTAAAGTTGGGATCATCTTTCTACCAAAATGAAGTCCTCTTGTTGACTGCCTCTAATTCTCTGAAGCTCTGACTTTTCCTTGTGTTAACCTGCCCGCAGCCACAGGTGACATTAACTCTTTCTTTCTCTTCCTTCATATCTCTCATAGTCATTCTCTCCTTTAATGATTAATGCCATTGCCCTGGTTCCGACCTCTATCACTTCTCATCAGGACAACTTCAGAACCTCCTATCTGATCTCCCTTTAACCTTTCTCTTCCAAATCCAGTCACCCCTATGACTCAGTCACATTAAACTTCCTGTAACGTCACATGAATGGTGTCCCTCCTGTGGCTTCTCATTGTTCACTTTATGAAGCACATACATTTCTTTATTTACTGTTCAAAACCCTCTACATTCTGACACTCATTTTTCCAGCTTCGTACTTACTACTTCTCATCCCATACCCTTTATTCCAGCAAAGCGATTTCTGCTGCTTGAACCTATCTTGTGCCTGTCTAGCTCCACACCTTAACTGAAGCCATTACTTTTACATAAAATATTTTTCCAACTATCATATCATAATTTAGCTCTGTCTCCAAGGTATACATAGTGTGCTGTGAACTCTTAATAAATTAACCCATCAAGAATTAGACATTGTGTTCTTTGCTGGAGGCATTTTTTATTTAAGTGGTTTTATAATATACCTAATACATTAAAGGTACTATGTTAAATATTGGAGGATTAATCTAGAAAGCACAATTCCACTTAGTAAGAGGTCGAAAACATAGAGACATGAAACAAAGAGATTAATTAATCAATTAATACAAGAAAAATAAAACATCCTTGATGTGAAGTCATGGTTCTTCATAGTGAAAAGCACACTGAACAAGTTAACAAATTCATAAATGACTCATATAAAACATACCCTTGTAAAATTTTGGAATTCCATGTATAGCTACAAAAGCATAAAATTTTCAAAGAAATGGACAGAGGCCCCTTTAAAAAAAAATCTACATTTGGCTTTTCATCAGCATCACTAAATAGTTATTACAAAATCGAAGCAATATTTGAAGTTTCAAGGCTAAACTGTTGGACCCTAGAATTCTATGCACAGTAAAACTAACATATTAGTGCAAGGGCAAAAAAAAAAATCTATTATCTATATATATAGATAGATTTTTTTCTCTATCTATCTATTATATATATATATATATATATATATATATATATATATATATGTCAAAGAAGAAAAAATTATTTTGGTCATGCAAGAATACAGATGTCCTATTAAACCAAACATTCTGTAAATCATTCAAGGTTACACTGCAGAAAAATTAATTACATGATATGGAATATGATGGGGCACCCAAAAAATAAATTATGGTTATTCCTAAACAACAGTTGATGCATAATCTTTATAAATTAATGAAAATATAATAATTATGACATGATAAGGAGAATAAGAGAGATGGTATCCTAAATTTCTTTCAGTGGTCAGAGAAAAATACAATGACTAAGTTTAAATGATTATAGAAAATTGAGTTTTAAAATATGCACTAAATATTTAAACATATCAAGTACCAAAAATAGGTATTGAACCATAATTCCAAACCAGATGAAAAAGCTGGACTAAGAAAACTCATTCAATTCCACCATATGCATGCATACACACCACACACACACACACACACACACACACACAAAGGCCAATAAAGGGGGGAAAGGAAACAATAACACATCATATAGAAAAATGCATAAATATGAGCCAGTATTAATAAATATAAATGGGTTAAATTTTCTTATTAAAAAGTGACTATCAGAATAAGATTTTTTTTTTCCTCCTCCAGCCCCAACACATCCTCGAAGCACCACTGGCCGGTGAATCCCAGTCGGGCCAGCACTTTGTTCAGCATCTTGGTGTTAACCTCCATCTCTCTACATCAGCCTGAACCATGGAAGGAACCACAACCCAGAGAAGAGGAAAAACAGTGCCAGAATAAGATTTTAAAAGGAATAAATAAAAAATCCAGTATTTTGTTATTAATGAGCATGATATCTAAAATAGAATGACACACAAAGTTTAAAAATTTATAAAGATGGGAAAGGATGAACAAGTAAAACTGAAGAAAAAAAGAAAATAGACATGGTAAAACTTCATATGGGACAAAAATGATACAAAGTCCACAGCAAAACCTAGGACAAAGAGATATATTTTGTGATGATAAAAAACTGAAATCAAATTTATATTATAATATTCATGAACATTATGTAATTAATAACATAGAATCAAAATATTTATGGCAAAATTTTTTGAAAAAAAAGAAATTGACAGATCTGGATTTGAAAATTCTTCCCTCAGTAAAAATAGATAAAAATTAGTTGAATTATAAAAGAGTTTAATAACTCAATAAAGAAGCTTATACTAAAAGTGTGTGTATGGGTGTGTGTGCATCTGTGCACATGTGTGTGCATGAGACAGAATTGTTTATAAAGCTCTGTAGCTAATAAACAAAACACGCTTGTTTTATAATAATATGAACATTCCGGAATCCTGACTATTAGGCCACAAAGAAGAATCTCAAAAGGGCTAAAAAGCTGCATTTACTGGATCCAAATTAATAATAAAATGGGATAACCAAAAATTTATCAAGTCATTTAGAAATTAGAAACAAGCAAATGAAAGCAACTTTCAATATGCTCTTTGGTAAAAGAGGATGACAGGACTAAAATAGAGCATTTAAAAATGAATGACAGGGAAAACATTGCATTTATCAACTTGTCTCATGTGGCCAAAATGTTATTCAAAGTAACGAGTATAAACTTGAACACATTGCTTATAAAACAAGTAAGACTAAAATAAGAATTACATATTAAACACCAGCAGCTAAAAAATAAACAGTAAAATGAACCCAAAGAAAGTAAAAGAAATAAATTAATAATTATTAAAAATTTAACTTGATATAGGAAACAAGCAAACACTGAGTTAATAAAACCAAGAGCTAATTCTTTGAAAAGACCTTCCCTCCAAAAATATGAATAAATATTTGGCATACATGTTTAGTAAAAATGATCCAAGTAATAACACTGAATGTGAGAAAAATACCGTACATACAAAAAAATCTGAAGACCTTTTTAATTATGTGAAAATAGTAGGTACAACATTCTAAACATAAATTTAAAATCTAAATAAAATCATCTATTTCCTTGGGTATATATATTATATCGTACTGATTCAGGATGTTAGAAAACAGGAGTAGACTTACAATCATATTTTTATTTGCTTCTTTGTTTGTTTGTTTGGCCACGTGGCTTGCAGGATCTTAGTTCCCCAACCATGGATTGAACCCGGGCCCTTGGCAGTGAAAGCGCAGAATCCTAACCACTGGACTGCCAGGGAATTCCCAACAATCATATTTTTAAAGTAAAATTGTAATTGAAATTCTCCTGAAAAATAACACTAAGATCAGAGTTTTAATAAAAATTTTATAAAACCTGCAAAGAAGGGATACTTCCAATATTATATAAGCTAACAGATTATATTTTAAAAAAGATTAAAAGGCCCTCAGCACATTCCATAGACCCATAAAATCCCTAATTTAAGAAAAATCCTGGGCTAAAAATACATGATATTGGTCTTAAGTTAGAGACAACCATCATAAGAACAAAAATGTGTCAACCTTAAACAAAATGAACAGCAATTATTTATTAAGCAAAGGTGAGTTTATTCAGGAATTGCAGATGAATTGCAATTTGAGACAAGTGAACTATGGCAAACCATGGCAAGTCTGAGGAAACAAAGGAAAGATTAGCTTTTATTAGTTTCTGGGAGGAAATTGGGAGGAGTTATTTTGAACAAAAGTTCACTGGAGGATGAGAGTTCAGGGTTTTGATGGTTTCAGATTGGTTGAAGGTGATGAGCAGTTTCCTGTTACTAAGGAATGCTGAAATCTCCTTTCTTCCTACTGCCCCCTCAGCCAACCCACAATGGATATGTAACATAAGAGAGAAATGCACCTTTGATTTATATACCAGTAAGACTTGGGTTAGGAATTCCCTGGTGGTCCAGTGGTTAGGACTCAGTGCTTTCTCTGGTCCCAAGTTCAATCCCTGCTCAGGGAAATAAGGTCCCACATAAAAAAATAAATTAATTTAAAAAAATAGAAGATTAAAAAGAAAAAAAGACTTGTATTTTACTATGACATAAGCTAGCCTAGACTGAGAGAAAAAGAGGTCTTTTACTAGTTACCTTTTCGAGTTCTTATAGTACTCAATATTTCAGAAAAATGTACTCAGACATTCCTTCTAAAATTTAAATTAAAAATCTTACTAAAAGTTAACTAGTAGCAACAAAAAGAAGATATTGGGAGGGAGCTATTTGCATGTTATTGTAATAATTCATTCTTCTGAGTTTAATTTCTCACAATGTAGTTTACAATAAAACAGTGCTTTACAGAAATTAGGGACTTTGACAATCTGAGAGATTGAGGGAATAACTTCCTAAGAATCTCTTATCCTAAAAGAAAACAAGCAATAGTCCTACTTCCCTTCCAAACTTTTTTAATTTCTAGGAATTTTAATAGACAGATATTAACTGCCCGGCAGTGATGGGAAAGGATGCAAAACACTGAACTGCTGTCTCATCTATGGTGTTTCAAGTAAGCAATGGGAACAATTATGAACAACTTTTTCTTTGCTACGCTCTCATCTTCGGAGCAAAAGTTAAAGGCAGTGGGTTGATAATAATGGCCAGTTATCCATGAAAACCCCAAAAGAAACAATGGCTCATGATGGGTCTGACCTCTGACAATTGCTAGAACTTTGATTAGCAGAATTCTGTACATGAGTAACAGAAATCAGAGTTCTCTTCTTCAACACTAATCTCATTAGTTGAAACTATGAACAAATCATGGCCCATAATTTGCACAGTGGGTCCAGTTATCTTAGAACGAAATCTCTCTTTCTAATGTCTCCTGTTAGATTATTCTTTAGCTTCTCAATTTTAAATTCTCAAAGCTATTGGTCTCAAACCAATTTGTTTAAAATCCAGATAGATGGTCTTTGCAATATAAGTGAACTAACCATAGCACACTGATAGGGAATTTTATGATGTTCAGATATTGCTACAACACACAGAACAACTGGAGGTGAACGCTATTCAACTGCTAAAATAGGCAAAGAAATCTGACGTATTTACTCATAGCCCATTTACTTAGGTAAAACGACAAAGACACTAGAAATTCTAGCTCTCAGCAAATGCCATAATGATTAGAAGGAAGTTTGGGGATGTCTAACCAACACTCAGATCCTGACTCAAGCACTTTTGACTTGTAAATGTAGTTATTACAGTTATTGTATAGAAATCATCTGGAATCTCAACTGTGAGAAATGGAAAAGTAGGCTGGACTATTTCCTTAGTACAATTCTCTAGAGATTCTCTAAACAAAACTATGATACTGTCTGCAAAACCATTCCAGAAAATTCTGTTCATTCTATTTATTTGTCTGCGTTGATACTAAAGCTGGCATCAATTCTCTTTGCCCGGTCACTCTGGTTTCTTCTCAGTTAATTATGATAAGTTACTGGAAAAGCCTGGAGAGTAGCTAAAGTGCTCGTGGTACAGGCACTAAACAAGATTAGAAAAATGAGTATTCAAAACGGCCGTTTAATCTTGAAGTTATACTAGAAGGAAAACGTCTTTGATTCCCAAGTGATATTACACAAATGTCTATGTGGGATAATAGATGGGATAAAGAATGCAGAAATGGATACTGGCTACTCCCTTGTCAGTAACACGCACACACTATTCTCCCTCTTTTTTCTATTCTCACCTTTTTTTCTTATCTCTTTTATAGACTGTTTTCCCCACATTTCTTAGGTTTTTCACTACGTAGCTTTGGGTCAATATTGCTTTTTTTTTTTTTTAATTAATTTATTATTTTATTTTTGTCTGCGTTGGGTCTTCGTTTCTGTGCGAGGGCTTTTCTCTAGTTGCGGCAAGCGGGGCCCACTCTTCATCGCAGTGCGCGGGCCTCTCACTGTTGCGGCCTCTCTTGTTGCGGAGCACAGGCTCCAGACGCGCAGGCTCAGTAGTTGTGGCTCACGGGCCCAGTTGCTCCGCGGCATGTGGGATCTTCCCAGACCAGGGCTCGAACCCGTGTCCCCTGCATTAGCAGGCAGATTCTCAACCACTGCGCCACCAGGGAAGCCCAAAATATTGCTTTTTAAATAGAGATTTCTGGACTTTGTTGTGAAATTATACTTTATGGCCATGTATTTGCCTTTTGTCCTTATAAAAAAAAAAAAAAAAAAGAATGCAGAAATGACTAAAATTAATGGAGTAGTTATCACAGAGAGCCAGCTCTTTGACTTTGGATCCGATTTTTCTTTCTCTGTGTCATATGAGACAAAGGCAACTGGAGAACAGTGGAAAGAAAGGGAGATTGAGAATCAGAAGTCTGAATTGTGGAGACTCTGAGCAGGAGAGTTTACCCTCCTTGTGTACTGGTCCTCACCTATGAGGTACAGCTCGTGACATTGACCTTAACAGTAGTTGTACGGGTTAAACTAAACGAGACAACATGCAAATTCCTTTATCAATTGCAAAGCATTTCTCAAGTGATCATTTTTATGATCCAATTTTGCAACCATCATTGAAATTTTCAACAAGGATCTAGTGGAATCTGAGATAGGAATCCTGATACCAAGGTCTGCTCCCCGCCCTAGTCAATGTTTGTCATTCATGCAGAAAGAATAGACAAGCAAGAAAAAGACACGCCCAGAGTCCACTGAAAGTGGATGCAGGCTCTCCAGCAGCACTCAGTGTGGGAAGCAGCAAGCTGGGCAGGCTACCGTATTTTGCCTCCTGAAATCAGAAGTGAGGCCAGAGAGACCTGCCTTCCTTCAACATGCCTGACCCTGGTAGGCAACGTTCAGCCTTGCTGGGTCTTATTGATCCTTCCCTGGTCCAAATTCATGTCTCCCTTGTTTTCCCATTTCACATCTTACTGCTTTGCTGAATGATTTGATTGGTAAATTATTCAGTAAAGCAACCATAAATTATTCTATTTCATCAATTTTACAACTGCTGAAGGAAGCTGTTCAAAGCATTTTTCTTGGCTCCTGCTTGCTGTATACCTGTAGCCCTCTACCACAAAGCACAACTTTGCTATGAGTTTTACATGCAGGAACCCTCTGAGATCCATTCAGAGTCAGCCAATCACCAATGTGACATGAACATCTAATCAAAAGGCCATGTTTGCTGTGTTTGCCTTGGATGATAAACACATTCCAGCTGTGTGATCTTGACAAGAAATTTAACCTTTCTTTGCCTCAGTTTCCTTATCTGTAATATAAGGATAATAATAGCACCTATCTCATAGGAATGTTAAGAGGATTAAATAAATGAATACTTATAAAGCACTTAAAATAGTGCCTAGGACATGGTAAGAGCTATATATGGGCTTGTTAAATTTAAAAAGTACATTATTATTATTTATAGGGGAAATCATATATGAATCCAGAATAACAAACTTTTAAGTGAAGATGAACATATATTAAATTTTTATTGTAAAACAATATTCCAAGGGTGGTTGTCTCTGAGAGAGACACTATACATTTGTCAAAACTCATAGAACTTTACAGCACAGTGAACCATAATATACATAAAGTTGAAAAATCATTTGGGAGGTCAGGGGATCCCAGAATGGAATGCAGATTTGGACAAATGAATCTAACTGCATTACAAATGTATGAAACAAGCTCACTGAAGGGGGTGAGAGAAAAAGGTCATGATCTAAGTAACTTTGGAAATCAGTAAAATCTGTAAGAGTAAAGGCAACAGAAACTATACACAAGCATGTATTCTAGTTGATAGAGTTATTTTCTACGGGGGTAGGTGTTAATAATTCTGATACTGTTATACATGTATATTGGATTAGGACAGTTAAATAAGTAGATGGTGGATGGAGGGGCGAGTTTCTCACTGTTGAGTAAAAGGTGATGGATAAGCAAGAGGAGGAGGCGTGAATGATCCATGTGATAACAGATTATAGTTGGAGATATTAGTATGAACCCATATTTAGCTTAATAGAGACACAGATGGTTACATATAGCTATGTGTATATACACACATATATTTCCTTGTTCTGACAGCTGAGGGAGCCTGAAGGAATAGTATCCCAGTAACAGCAAGCACACCTAGTGCCAAGATCTTGGTTTTTAATGATATTTTCAGTAAAAAAAACCCAAGGATCCTTGGAGAAATGGCTGATTCTAGTAGTGGGCCAGGAAACTCTCAAGAAAAATCTGGAGCATCTTACAGTGACAGAAAGGAAGAATGTGGTTTTAAAGAGAAAAGAGAGAGAGAGAGAAATGTAGTATGTCAAAAGGACACAGAAGGCAAGGGAGCATTCTCAGAGGCCAGAGTTGAAACTCCATTTGAGCAACAAGAGAAATTAAGTAGTATTGGATTATAACCCAAAGTATAAAATAAATATTCATGAGTTTATACTGACATAAATAAATGATTAAATACATAAATAAGGTTAGGGGGAAGAGATAATCTCACCCAAAAAGAATTTCAAATAGTTTATACATATGGTCCATCCTCAAGAAAGTGGAGTACAACTTGCTATTCAGTGACATCCTGCCAAAGACAACAGTGTAGAAAAAAGGAAAAAAATAACTTCACAGGGAGAAATCTGACAAACATGACCTCAGCCAGGTGATCCAATTCAGCATCAACAGTGACAAGTCATGTTGATAGTATTCACCCTTGACATCATGTGATGAAAATGACTCTACCTCTGTGGTCTTCCTCTCTAAAACTCATAACCAAGGTCTAATCATGAGAAAAATATCAGCCAAATCCCAACTGAAGACAGTCTACAAAATACCTGACCAGTCATCTTCAACACTGTCAAGATCTTCAAAAACAAGGAAAATCTGAGAAACAACCACAGCCAAGAGGATCCAAAGGAAACATGATGAATAAATATAACCTGATATCCTAGATGGGATCCTGGAACAGAAAGGGGACATAAGGTAAAAACTAAGGAAATGTAGAGAAAAGGGTAAGGAGGGAGGAGGGATGAACATTAACCACAATAACAGTGGGCCATGAATTGAGGAGAATGGCTAACTCAACCTTCTGCCCCCAAGGCAACGAATCAAACAAGTCAACTAACACTTACACGACTGAAAGGTAGGACCTGAAGAAGTTAGAGTTATCCTGAGAAAGGAAAAGAAAGAACTAACAGGAAGATGACTGGCTTCCCTGGAAAGACAGCTCCTGTGGAGCCACCAAGCAAGCATTGGAGGCCCTGGTTGAGACCTCACTACATGTGGCCAGCCCTGGGTGGAGTGGCAGACACTGCACTGATTTAATGGGTGCACGGTGGGACCAGGCATTAGCCTGGTTTGAGAGGATCCCCCAGGGATTCTGAAATCCAGCCACGGATGAAAGAGCACCACTGAACTGTATCAGGGGTGGCAATGGAGATTTGTGAAATCCTGTACCTTTCAGCATTTGGAGCGTTATGTGGTCTTGTGGCCACCAATCCTGCCATCTTAGCAGACAAGTGTCCAACAATACTGAAATAGACAAAAGAGACTATGGAGAGTTACACACCAGGGAGAAAGAGAATAGGAAAACACCCAAACCCTTTAGTTGTGTGTTAATAATTCCATTCTACAAAGTGACATGGAGCTCAGTCTGGAAAAATCATGCCAGTTGGAATAGATCACCGGGGTAACAATTTACAACAAAGCCAAGAAACTCCCCCAACTCTTTCTATTCTCCAAGCTAATTTCCAGGAGAGGAGGAAGAAAGAACAGTAATATTGGCTGCCCTCAAAGGCCCAAACTGAACTGGAATCAGTATCACAAGGCAAGGCTTGCTGACTCTGAGGTGGACCCCTGGTCCATAGTTTCCACAAAAGGAGTTCCTGACTCTAGCTAGAGTTGAAAACCACAAATTTATTTTCAATATGGAAGCCCTGATGAGAAGCTGGACCTAGGAACACACACCCAAACATCAGTGACACTTCTATTTCTAAGGTTACTTGGTATGAGACAAAACTCTTTTACCAACATGCAGTCTTTCCAAGTTTTGTTTTTTTCTTTTCAAGCAAAAGTGCTATAAATAGACAAGGACATCTATTAATATAATATTTGACAGAAGTAGATTAAAGAAGAAAAATATGATCTAAGGATACATAGTATTTAGCATAAGTGGATTAAAGAAGAAAAATGCTCAAAAAAGATTACGTCCTTTTATAAAGTATTAAAATACAGGAGTAGAGGAAAACTGCTTTACCACAATAAAGGCCATCTGTTTCTATATAAAAGCCATATTCATGAAAAAAAATTTGTTCAGTGTCACTATTATTAATATGCTAGAAATTCTATTCACTGAAAGCAAAAATGAGATAGCAGTAAGGGTTAGACATATTGAAAAATAAGTGATAAAAATTTTCTGGCAGTATGATTTCATAGTTAGATAACTCAAGAGAATAAGCTAAGAAACTATTTTAATTAATAAAAGTTTGATAGGTAGCCTGGTGGAAAATAAAGCACACACACACACACACATATACACACACATACATACCCCCCAATTCTCATAGTGTGGCTGAAGATATAATGAAAAAAACCTCCTTTCACAATGTCCATGGAAATATGCAATTATAAGAAATAGCTTTAATGAGAAATATCTGTGACCTATATGAATAACTCAGCAATATTTTACTGAAAGACATAAATAAAGACTTGAATAAATGAAAAAGAACACCATGATCTGAGATAGGAGACAATATATTTTAAAAGTAACAATTTTCCCAAATCAATTTATATTTCATATAAGTCTAATCAAAACCCCAACCTGTTTTTTCACTTGGAAAAATTGCTGTAAATGTCACCAGAAAAAAAAATGTCTAAATATAATTTTTAAAATATTTGATGAAGGAGGAGCAATCTTATCAGATAGCAATGCATGTTACAGAGGAACAGTACAAAAATGGTTTGATACTGGCACCAGCTAGACATATGGAGAAACTAAACAGAAGAGTCCCTTAGTAATGTAGAGAAATGGTTAACAATTTATACCCACATGCATGCATGCACACAAACATTTACTCAATAAGAGGTTTGGAGTCTGATAATGATTTGGAAAAATAGACTTTCATATCATACCTTGAACCAAAATAAATACAGCACTCTACCAAGCACATAGTTGACACTGAATATTTATTGATTCATTTATTTATTTATTTACTTACTTACTTATTTATTTAGCTGTGTCTCATGGCAGGTGGGATCTTAGTTCCCCTACCGGGGATTGAACCCATGGCCCCTGCATTGGAAGCTCGGAGTCTTAACTACTGGACTGACAGGGAAGTATTTATTAAATGTGAAAGTTACAGATAAAATTTAAAACCATATTTAAAAAAAGAAAACTGTATGTGATATGCATCAGACCTCTGAAGGAGAGGGAGACTTTTCTATTCTAGAAGAAAAGGAAGAAATCATAAGGGAAGAGACGGACAGATGTCGGATGCAAAATTTTTTAATGTTTACATCACAAAATAAAAGGATAGAATTGGAAAAGAATTTATAGCAAATGTGCTTTTATGCATTAATTTACGGAAATATTTTTGTAATGTAATGAGAAAAGTGACTAGGCTCTGAGAGACACAATGAGATTTTTCACAACAAAGAATTACAGCTATCAAAAAATTTAGAAATTGATCCGCTTTAGTAATCAAAGAAATGAATGACAAAACACCTATTAAATTAACAAATAAATTTTAAAAGATAATAATATGCAATTCTGGTGAATAAGAGGTTCATTATAGGCAGAATTGTAATTTGAGGTGATACTGTAGTGCCAAGAGATTTATCAATATGACTTTATAGTCATAAAAATGCCCATGAAAGTAATTCCTTCTCTGGTAGTCTATCTTAAGGAAACAACACAAAATAGTGGAAAAGCTTATTCTGTAGTATGTATACTAAGAGGAATTGTTCAACAAGAAGGGGCTATTTTGCTTAAACTATAGTATACCTATTCTGCCTTGATTTTTAACAGCTTTATTGATATTCAGTGACTTTTAATATATGCAGAGTTGGGCAATCATCATCTCATTAGAATATTTTATCACTCCAAAAAAGAAACCCTGCATCCCTTAGCTGTCACACCCGAGTCCCACCCTCCCAGCCCTGCAATCACTAATCTACTTTCTGTCTCTATAGATTTGCTATTCTAGGCATTTTGTATAAATGGAATCTTACAATATGTGATCCTTTATGACTGGCATCTTTCACTTAGTGTAATGTATTCAAGGTTCATTCATGTTGTAGCGTGTATCAGTATTTTGTTTCTTTTTATTGCTAAATAATATATCATTATAGGGATGTGTCACATTTTGTTAATCAGTTCCTCAGCTGATGGACATTTGGGTTATTTCCTATTTTGGATATTATGAATAATGTTGCTATAAACATTCATGTACAGGTTTTTGTGTGAACATATGTTTTCATTTCTTTTGGGTATCATTCCCCTAGGAGTGGAATTTTCAGGTCATGTGGTAACTCTACATTTAACATTTTCAGGAATGGTCAACCTGTTTTCCACACTGGTTGCACCATTTTATATTCCCATCAGCAGTGTATGATTTCTAATTAGGAATTAGAAATTCTTAATTTCTCTACATTCTCACCAAGATATGTTATCATCTACCTTTTAAAAAATTATACTCATCCTAGTGGCTGTGAAGTAGTATTTCATTGTGGTTTTGATTTGCGTTTCCCTAATAGCTAATGACGTTCAGCATTTTTTCATGTCCTTGTTGGCCATTCTTATACCTTCTTTGGAGGTATCTATTAAGAGCTTTCCCATTCTTTAATTGGGTTATTTGACTTTTGATGACTGAGTTGTAAGAATTCTTTACATGTTCTAGATAAGTCCCTTATCAGATACGTATTTGCAAATATTCTCCCCCATTCTGTGTGCAACCTTTTCACCTTCTCGATGATGTCCTTTGAAACACAAAAGTTTGTGATTTTGATGATGCCCAATTTATCTATATTTTTCTTTGTTGCTTGCATTTTTGGTGTTATACCTAAGAAAACATTTCATAATCCATGCAATGGTTTTTTGAAGTAGATTGTATATAGTTATGTTATTTTCCAGAAAGTTTGATTTCCTGGCACAGCTACATGGTCTCTCCAGCCATCCCATCTGTCCTTTTTCAGGTAAATGTTTAGCTTTCCCAACAAGGGAGCCTTAGGCAGCATCTCAGAATGCAGCAGAAGACAGAACATTTCAGAGATCACAGAGAGGTAGATAAAACCTGACAAAACAAGTACCACTGCAGTGCCCAGGAAGTTGACACTCATTTCTTAGATGCCCCTGTGATACAATTTCTAATCAAAGTAATCTGAACTGATTGAGCACCTATTTCCCTATTTACCAGGGAAAGTCAGAATGACTGACTCCTTCAAAAAAATTGCATCTCCAGCCTTGCCAAGTCCTCATCTTGGGAACACTGAACCTGTCCCATATATTCAATATTAGATGGACTTTTATATAAATAAGCTGATTATGAAGATGATGGAGCAACTTTTAATAATACTTACTAAAAAGCATTAGGTAAGGAAAGAAGAGTAATCTGTCAATACGCTGTGTAAAAGATAAATATATAAGGAGAAAAAGATTAGAAAGAAACATGCCAAAACACTGTCATTGCACCAGGCTGGGAGAATAGCTGCATTTTTAATTTTATTTGTACTATCTAAATTATTTCCAGCTAAATCAAATCTGAATTTCAGTAAATTGCATTGAATACCATTTATAGTTTGGTATCAATCTCTGTTCAGTATATTTTCCAAATATACTCCACTATCGAACTACCATTCCCAGGCTTCAGGTAAGTCTTTCCTATTTTACGTCTTTGTTCTTGATGTTCCCACAGCCCCTAATGCTATTCCCTCTCAGCTCAGCCTGACAAAAGAGTGCTCACTTTTCAATGCCTACTTCTAAAATCTTCCACCATCTCCTTGAAACCTCAAGCTAAAAATAACTATTCTCTCCTCTAAAGTTATTTGTTTATAACTTTGCTCTTATCATCCTTGCCTTTTTCTACCTTTTTCTGTTATAAATAGAACTGTAATTTATTCACACGCCCCCTCCCACCAGAATAGAAAAGCAACTTAGTAGTAGTATTTAGGTCACAAATATTTCTGATTTTCTCTCAGTCCTCAGTAAATGTTTGTTCAACTGAATTGGCCTTGGAGTAGCAGGACAGCATGTAGAAATAGCAAAGGAGACACAGAAAGTAAAATGGATATCGTAGGAAAATTATGACCATGTGAACTTCTACACTGGATCGTGCTTTCTGCCAAGGAGCTGCGGGTGCCTGCTATTCAGGGCAGACATGGGTGCAGAGCTCAGGGCCACCACTGCAGAGCCTCAGCTTAGACTATCAGTCAGAAAGGAGCCTGTGCTGCAACTAGTCACCTCCTTCTCTGACAGCTGGCCAGAAGCCCTTCCTCGGCCATCCACAGTAGTTCCTGCGAGTGACAAGTTTCCTGCTGATAATAATAAAACTCACAATGTTAGTTCTTCAAAACAAAACACTTTGCACTTTACAATGTGCTTTCCTATGTGATGACTTATTTACTGTCCATTCTATCCTTACCAGGTATCCCTACTATGCTTCATCCTTGATAAGACTTGGCGTACTAGAAGCTGTGCTTCCCTGTGAGTCACATGTCCTTGATATGGTCAGCACTCAAGCCCCAGTCATCCATGTGTGGTGTTTCCCTCATTCATCACCTTCAAAAGAGTCTTGGGACATGGAGTGTGGTCAGCCTGATGAAAAAAAAAATGTGTCATTTGGAGAACCAGCGCATGATGGGACAAAGAATAGCAAAGACAGAAGCAGTAAGACATAGTTCCACCTCTCCTCATTTAAGAGACTTAATCATATAAATCACGGCTTCTGGTAATGACACAGCATAGCCTATGCCAGTTGAAGTGGGGTCTACCTCGTAGATTTCAACTACTAATGGGTGGGATAGACTGAGAAACAAACATATTAAAAGAAGTGACATGTTTTCAAGCATTGGATTACAGAATGGAGGTAGGTCTATAAAAGTACATGATTCTATTTCCCCAAATGATGCTGCCCCATTATCTGTTGACAAACTGAGTTTCTGTTGGTTCACACGCTCATTCCTTTAGAAAATATCTATTGAGAACATCTACCATGTGTCAGATACCGCAACATCTCAGTTGTGCATGTAGCTTCAAGGAGTTCCTGTACCCCACTTTAAGGACCGTTATCTAGAAGGTGTAAGTATCTTGCTCCCATCAAAGTAGAGAGAAGAGAGGATTAACAAGCACTGATGCTCAGTGACAGCTCCATAAATTTACAAATGGGCTTCTCCATTGACAGTCTAATCTTCTGGAATCAGTTGATTTACATAAGTGGTTCTGAACTGAATTAGTTAATAAGCCACCTTGCAGAGATATAATGGAATTGGCTTCAGGACAAGTACATTTTGTTGAAGGGAGGAATTATTTCAGGCACCGGTGCTGTGACTGGGAGCTGATTTATAACTACCAAACTGGATCCCTAATGTACCCCGACCCCACCACCAGAATTTCTATCCAGTTTGACTTTAAATTATCCCAAGTACCAGCATCTGAATTCATGGGCTGACACAACACGAAGCCAGAGCTACGAAAGGGCTTGTTGGCAAACATTTGGTCCCCAGTTAATAATCGCTGGCAAGCATTAAAAAAGTTGGTTTTTACAAAATGGAGCTGTCTATCTGTTTCACTTTCAGGACTTGTCGTGGTTATGTCAAAATGCAAAGGCTAGAAGATTGGGACTGATGTATACACACTACTATACATAAAATAGGTAACTAATAACGACCTACTGTATAGCACAGGGAACTCTACTCAATACTCTGTAATGACCTATATGGGAAAAGAATCTAAAAAAGAGTGGCTATATGTATATGTGTAACTGATTCACTTTGCTGTATAGCAGAAACTAACACAACAGTAAATCAACAATACTCCAATAAAAACTGCATTGCAGACTTCCTCCAAAAGCTCGCTTACCACTGCCACCCACCCACTTACCTGCCAAACTTTCCCCAAACAGAGGGACCTGCATGTAGTGTAAATTTGAGAGGAGTGAGCTGGAGGCGGGGGGACGGGGTGTTGACTATAAGTTAAACAGGGTGAAAATGAAACACATGGGAACATACAAATTAGAATGCAGGCGGGAGCAGGGAAATTCCCAGGATTAACTTGAATAGGAGATAGAGCAAGAGTCCTGGTGAGAACAGATTTGGAGAGCTGTTCAAGCAGATGGGCTAATTTTGATGAACGCTTTGGAGAAATGGGAACAGAAGCCTGGGGTTTATCGTCTGTGAACAATTCACGCTAGGTGTGGTTCAGCCTGAACTAGGAGGAGCTGGGGAAAAACAGTAGGGACACTATGGTCAAGGTCAGTCTATACCAGGATGAGGATAGAATGTGGATAAAATTAAGAATTTCTTAATTAAGAATTAAGAATTTGGAGTTAGCAGATGCAAACTATTATATATAGAATGAATAAACAACAAGGTCCTACTGTATAACACAGGAACTATATTCAATATCCTGTAATAAACCATAATGGAAAAGAAAATATATATTATATATATGATTATACCTGAATCACTTTGTTGTACACCAGAAACTAACACAACATTGTAAATTAGCTATACTTCAATAAATTTTTTTAAAGTTTTTCAAGAATTTCTTCTGTTTAAGATAATTGGGTGGAGAGAGACAGGGCCTGGTGGAAAGAGCTAGATTTAGAAGGTAAACCAGGGGCTGTAGCATGAAAGAATCACTTTTTAAATCTAGCCTACACTGAACATAGATAGCCTTTGAATCTAGTTGAATACAATTTATATTCTGACAAATATAATGGAATAAAGGGGTTTTGTTCATTGAAGACAAATGGCCGAAGAGAATGGCTACGAGCATCTTATAGAAAGCACTGGATTTGGTACATAAAGATATTAAGTATTCATTAAAGATTTATCAATTAATTTAGTATCTGTTAGAAAGGACATATCCAACCAAATGAATCTTACCTCACAGTCTACCCTCTCCTAATCAAATATCAAACAAGGAAGGAGTAAAAATAAAATCAATGTCCCTTTTTAATTTAAATCTAAATATTTTAGATTTTGTTTATCTCTTCTTGTTCCAATTCTTTCACTGATATTGTGGCAGATATTATACGTTACCTCGCTTAAGACATATCCAAATTCCCCTTTTCTAGAAGTTATAAAGCAAAATATTCAAATCCCAGCCTCTTTTGCAGGTAAGGATGTTCAGGTAACTTGGGTATTGCCAATAAAATTCAAGGAGGCATTCCTGGGATGGGGGCGGTGGTTGGTATTCATTCTTGAGTCCTGGCCTGCCACCTCACTCCAGAATCCTTGCAACATGAGAAGCATTAACCCATTTGATAATTTGACCCATGGTCAGGTTTTCTATACCTTGCAGCTAAATGTATTCCTAACTGATACAGTGTTTTAGGTCAGGCTGCCATAACAAACTACCCCAGACTGGGTGGCTTGAACGTCAGAAATTGATTTTCTCAGAGTTGTGGAGGCTGGAAATCTATCAGGGTGCCAGCACCGTCCAGTTCTGGTGAGGGCCCTCTTCTTGGCTTACAGATGGCTACCTTCTCACTGTGTTCTCAAGTGGCTGAGAGAGAGAGAGAAAGAGAGAGAATGCCCTCATGTCTCTTCTTATAAGTGCAAAAATCCCACCATGAGGGTTCTACTCTCATGACCTCATCTAAACCTAAGTACTTCTCAATGGCTCCATCTCTAATACCATCACTTTGGGGGCCAGGACTTCAACATATGAATTGGGGTGGGGTTAGAGAGCAGAAACATTCAGTCCATAACATTCACTTCTGACGGTTAATTTTAGGGGTCAACTTGACTGAGCTATCGGGTGCCCAGACATTTGTGAAACATTATTCTAGATGTGCTGTGAGGGCATTTCCGGATGAGAATGACATTTGAATCAGTAGACTATGTAAAACAGATTGCCCTCCCCAATGTGGGTGGGCCTCACCCAATTAGCTGAAGGATTGAACAGAACAAAAAGACTGAGTAAGAGAGAATTCTTCCTGTCTAACTGCTAAGCTGGGACACTGGTCTTTTTTACAGCCCTGGACAAGTGAGAATTTTGCTTTACTATTTCTTATCAGAAAAAAATCTTTACCTGAGGAAGTGGTACATTTAGTGTAGTGGCCATTAGCTTGAACTCTGAAATCAGATGTAAACTTGCTTCAATAGCCTGCCACTTACAAAGAAATAAATATCGGCATTTTTATGTTCCTTTCTGTCTATCATTTTTCTCATCTATAAGTTGGGAACAATGCCTACCCCACTGAGCTGCCAAGAAGCTTGGAGGGAATTCTCCACATGATAATGACTATGTTCTCACTAATATACGCTATTTTCTTCTGTTTTCTTGACTGATTTTTATAGTACTATTCAGTTGGCCTTTTATAGTACTATTCAGATCATCCAAAGAAATATGTGAGAAAAGTTTTAACAGGTAAATATGTTTTTCTATAAATGCAGTTTGTTAGTGACTGAGAATTTCAGCAAAGTCCTCTCAGTTATTCTTCTCATATTATTTGGCACAAGAAAAAAATTTTAATATTACTCAGAATGTCCCATTTGTTTGGCTTAGTACTCATGGTCAATATGACAATATGTTTATGAGGATGCATTATGATTTCCATGTCTTCAGTTCTTTATCTTTTCACTAAACTGAAACTCCAAGTCTTTCTTCCAGGGTTACAAAGACGGAAGAAGTAATTCATCCAAAATCCCAAATGTACCCCCATGTAACTTTTTTCTTCAGTTCTTTATCTTTTCACTAAACTGAAACTCCAACTCTTTTTTCCAGGGTTACAAAGACGGAAGAAGTGATTCATCCAAAATCCCAAATGTACCCCCATGTAATTTTTTTTCTAGAAATTTCTAAGCCATCCTGAAAAATTACCTTTTGAAACAACATGGAGTTCTCAGTACTGCTCTAATAGCCTTTTCCTAACACAGTTTCAGGAAGTCAAAAGAAGTTGCTAGAGAGCATATTGGGAGTGTGAAAGGTGAGGGAGCAGAGGGAGAGGTAGAGTAAAATAAAACCCTCATGATCTAACTCAAGGACTGTAATTGGGTGAGCTTTCAAATTACAGCCAGTTATGAAAGAGGCAGATCCCAAAGCAGTTTTTCTATGATTTTTTGTGCTAAAGTAATACACCCGGGGATTTTCTTTTTGATTGCAAAGACATCAAACTTAGTTCAAGCAGTGGGTAATTCTAGCATTTTCAAATACACAGGATATTTTCTTGCCTCCCACACGATATCTGAAGTAGATGCACCACAGGTAGAAATGGCCCTAGCATGCAGTAGGTATCATTAGTGTTGGAAACTACCGGCCACCCCTCTGAATGCAGTATTTCAAAGGAACAACTTCAAACCATGCAGTATAAAGTTTCCAGCTTTGCTTTGAAGTTACCTTCTATTTGTTGTTATTGTTGAAGCAGAAAGCCTGCAATAAATCATTTTTGTTATTTATCTGACTTCTGTTCAGGAGAGAAAATATGTACAGTTACTTTGAACACCACAGTGTTGGTATTCCAGGTGAAATCTCTTTGATACACCTCAAGCAAGTGAGGAAGAGGGTGCAGTAGAGAGTATACATAAACCTGAGTCCTTCATCAAGCTGCTTGTTCAGACAGCATGGGGCATGGCCCACCTCCCTGAGGATGAAAACCCATAGTGGCAGGGCTCTTCTGTCCTGTGGGTTCTCTCACCACCTATAGAACCACCATATCCCCAGTGTTTTCTCTGGAGACGGAAAACATTTGCATGCGCCTTAAGTCACAAAAGCCTTGGAGAAGAAGACACAGACCCAAAAAGTGAATTACCTTCCAATTCATAACACACAAAGTAAAGCGTCTCTTCATGAAGGTGTTTTGAAGAAAGGACACAATGGGGACACCAGCACTGCCTGACCATCCTTACAGGAGAGGGCAGCATTGCACATCCCATATAAGGAGGGACAATGTATTATGACTGGGGGGGGGGGTCCAAAGGCCATAGATAAAGTGCTGACTCTGCCACTTGTTACTTCCTCTCTCTGAGGCTTGGTTTCATTATAATCAAATTCAGACTAATCTTAAAAAGGATAATAATAACAATAATGCACTGTGTAATCATATGTGTCAGGCAATGCGCAGGGCACTTTTTTGAAGCATCGCCTGTGTTTCCAAAACAATGTTATGAAGGAAGTGTTACTGTTGCAACTCACAAATGTGGAAATTGAGGCTCAAAAAGATGGAACAATCTGTCCATGTTGTATATGTAGTACTTGTGGGAAAAGGATTTGAATTCCACATATGTCTCTCAAACTTATGGTCTCTCCAAGAGTAACATTTCCTTTCCAGAAAAATTATTCTTCCTCCTCCTGGGGAGTCATGAGAATCACATCAGAGAAACTATGAAAACTACTCTGAATGCACGATGTGAGTGTAACACAGCGTTGTAGAATGTCTTTCACATCACAGGTTTATCAATAATTGTAGGGAAAAGGAAGGAGGGAGGGAAGGAGCAAGACATATTCCTATAGGTAGAGAGAGGTACATATAAGCAAAAGTAACTCGGGCCAGAGTTGTCCTTGATTCCAAGGATGAGTAAATAATCACAGCCATGGATTTAGTAAGGGATGATTTATGATTCTAGAATCCAAAATCTTGGAAGAGAAAGAGAAATTCAAAGAGGCAGCCGTGGAGAGGAGCTTCTGGGTGCTGCTGTAGGAAATGGTCTCCAGTGCACAGTGTCCCACAGGTAACTTCACAGGATCCCACGGGGGCTCCCTGGAGAATACTGTTTTCTGCAGCCCCATGATATGATTCCGTAATTGTAGTGTGAGCCAGTGCCAGAAGGGAAACCCTTCTTTCACGCAAAATTGACCCTGACTCACGCCCAAAAGGAAAGCTTACCAACCACGATAATTGACCTGTGGCTTCTGTTCCAAGGAAGAATGTGGCCTTCAGGAGTCAAATTATAGGGTAACAGTATTTCCCAGCCATAAACATCCAGTCAACAGCTAGTTATGAGGGCTTTTCCCCCTCTGGAAGAGAGCTGTTACAAGTCTTTAGTATTAGCTTGTTATCCAAGCCGCTATTTCTAGGGGCTCTTACAAATCTACACAGTGTCCCCAGTGGAGCGGTGGAGGGGGCTGGGTACACAGGGGCTCTATGCTTGGTTTGCCTTTTGTTGTTTTAATCTGATGACTTTCCAGGAGGACTGATTGTGAAAATATTCCTTTGTCATTACTGAGGTCATTGCCCTGTTCTTTCTCTAGCCTTGAAATTGTGGTTTGCACTGAATTCACTACCAATTTCTCATTTGCACTTAAAACTTATAATCACCTAATCACCCAAAAAAGTCTAATCTTGGAATTTGAGGTTGACCACAGAAGTTATATAGACACACACACACACACACACACTCTCTCTCTCTCTCTCACACACACACATTTTTTTATTTGAAAGGGGTTTAGGAATACACAAATTTCTTTAGGTTTTAAGAATTACTCATACTTTTTTTGGCTGTGTGTGTGTGTGCGTGTGTGTGTATGCACGCACACTCGTCTGTTATCTTTTGTAAAAGAGTAGCCAGCGCCCTTGGTCATGGTGGCCCCATCTGCATGACAGGGAGCCAGAAAGGCTGCCTGGACACCCACCAGTGGCCAAGCCCATGGCAGTTCTGAGAGCCCCAGGAGCCAAAAGATGTCAGCAGTGTCATTATTCTGTCATTTGAGAGTAGGACTAGAGGGGGATAAAACCAAGAAACTTCAATGTTCAAGTCCAAATTGCAAACTTATCAAAACTAGAAATAGAATATTGAGCTTCTTTGTCAAAAACTCAGCTAGTTGGGCTTCCCTGGTGGCGCAGTGGTTGAGAATCTGCCTGCCAATGCAGGGGACATGGGTTCGAGCCCTGGTCTGGGAAGGTCCCACAAGGCGCGGAGCAACTGGGCCCGTGAGCCACAATTACTGAGCCTGCGCGTCTGGAGCCTGTGCTCCGCAACAAGAGAGGCCGCGATAGTGAGAGGCCCGCGCACCGCGATGAAGAGTGGCCCCCGCTTGCCGCAACTAGAGAAAGCCCTCGCACAGAAACGAAGACCCAACACAGCCATAAATAAATTAATTAATTAATTAAAAACAAAACAAAACAAACAAACAAACAAAAAACTCAGCTAGCCCTGGAATGGAGTGGTGTATGAGAACAAAAGGGAAACTTAGTGAGGGGATCTGACATGGGGGTAAGCACCTCTCTATTATTTTGTTGTATCGTTGAAAGCTTGTTTTTGTTTGGGAACTGATGTTTCTTTGAAGGAGTGGACCAAGTCTATGCCAAGCCTAGGCTATAAGATTTATTACCTTTTATACAAACTTAAGCAAATATGTGTCCAATAGGAACACCAAAAGGTCAGAGTAGAGAAAAGGGAGAGAAAGACAATATTTGGAGAGAAAACTTCTGAGGGTTTTTCAGAATAGGAGAAAGGCATGAATCCTTGCATTGAAAAACCCTTTCTTCATAATGTAGTTTTTCTGTTCTAGAATTTCATAAACGGAACCAAACCGTATGTACTGTTTTGTGTCTGGCTTCTTTTACTTGGCATATTGTTTTTCAGATTCCTCTGTATTGGTTTGCATCTCATAAAGCAGCTTTCATTAAATGATTATACCACAATTTTTCATCCATTCTCTTGTGGATGGGCATTTTGGTTGTTTCCATTTGGATGCTATTATGAATAATGCTGCTCTGAATATTCTTTTCATGGACACCCATCTTTGTTTCTCTTGGGAAAATTACCTGGATTGTAGTGTAGATATACATTAAACTAAATAATAATTTCCCAAACAGTATTACAAAGTGTACTTTGTACCATTTTAAAGTCCCACCAGCAGTAGAGGTCTAGTGGCTTCACATCCTCACCAACACTTCATACTGTCAGTCATTTTAATTTTAAACTTTCTAGTGGGTATGTAGTGCTATACCACAGTGGGGAGGGGAGGGTTGAGATAGACTTGACATATAACATCATATTAGTTTCAGGTGTACAACACAAATGATTAGATATTGACAAGTGGTCAGCACAATAAATCTAATCAACATTCATCACCACACGTAGTTACAGAGTTGTGTGCATGTGATGAGAACTTTTAAGATGTACTCTCCTGGCTTTCTAATATACAATATGGCATTATTAATTATAGTCACCATGCTGTACATTATATCCCATGACATTTATTTTATAACTTGAATTTTGTACATTTTGACCCCCTTTACCCATTTTGCACCCCTCCACACAACCCCCACCCCTACCCTACCTGCCTCATAGGGTTTTTTTTTTATTAATTTTTATTGGAGTATAGTTGCTTTGCAATGTTGTGTTAGTTTCTACTGTACAGCAAAGTGAA
The DNA here is from genome assembly GCF_009873245.2 of Balaenoptera musculus. Classification (NCBI taxonomy): domain Eukaryota; kingdom Metazoa; phylum Chordata; class Mammalia; order Artiodactyla; family Balaenopteridae; genus Balaenoptera; species Balaenoptera musculus. The sequence goes on along the minus strand of NC_045786.1, from coordinate 44,584,165 downwards.
TCAGCTGTACATATACATATAGTCCCTCTTTTTTGGATTTCCTTCCCATTTAGGTCACCATAGAACATTGAGTAGAGTTCCCAGTGCTATACAGTAGGTTCTAAGTAGTTATCTATTTTATACATAGTATCAATAGTGTATATATGTCAATCCCAATCTCCCAATTCATCCCACCACCCCACCCCCACTTCCCCCTTGGTATCCATACGTTTGTTCTCTACATCTGTGTCTCATAGGGTTTTAAATTGCATTTCCCTGATGACCACTGATATGAGCTCTTTTTCTTGTGTTTGATGGCCAATTTTTGTAAAGTGTCTGTTCAAGTCTTTTGCCCATTTTTAATTGGGTTTTCTATCTTTTTATTGTTGAACTGTAGGAATTCTTTATATATTCTGGCTACAATTTCTTTGTCAGATATGTGATCTGCAAACATTTTCTCCCACTCTATGAATTGTCTTTTCATGCTCTTTAACTGTGTTTCACAGAGCAAAATGTTTAGTTGGTTTTTTTTTTTTAACATCTTTATTGGAGTATAATTGCTTTACAATGGTGTGTTAGTTTCTGCTTTATAACAAAGTGAATCAGCTATACATATACATATATCCCCATATCTCTTCCCTCTTGCGTCTCCCTCCCACCCTTCTATCCCACCCCTCTAGGTGGTCACAAAGCACCAAGCTGATCTCCCTGTGCTATGCGGCTGCTTCCCACTAGGTATCAGTTTTACATTTGGACCTACTAGAGAATGGACTTGAGGACACAGGGAGGGGGAAGGGTAACCTGGGACAAAGTAGAGAGAGTGGTATGGACATATATACACTACCAAATGTTTAGTTTTGATGAAATTCAAATTCTATTTTTTCTTGTATGGTTGATGCTTTCTGTGTCCTAAGAATCTTTGTCTACCCCAAGGTCACAAAGATTATTCTTTTGGTTTGTTTGTTTTCTTCTAGAAAATTTAGAGTTTTAGCTTTTATGTTTAGGTCTGTGATTCATCTAAATTTATTTTTTCTATATGTTGTGAAGTAGAGATCAAACCTTTTCTCTTTTCCACATGGAGATCCAGTTATTCCTGCAACATTTCTTTTTTTTTTTTTTAACATCTTTATTGGAGTATAATTGCTTTACAATGGTGTGTTAGTTTCTGCTTTATAACAAAGTGAATCGGCTATACATAAACATATATCCCCATATCTCCTCCCTCCCACCCTCCTTATCCCTTCCCTCTAGGTGGACACAAAGCACAGAGCTGATCTCCCTGTGTTATGTGGCTGCTTCCCACTGGCTATTTTACATTTGGTAGTGTATATATGTCCATGCCACTCTCTAACTTTGTACCAGCTTCCCCTTCCCCATGTCCTCAAGTCCATTCTCTACGTCTGCGTCTTTATTCCCGTCCTGCCCCTAGGTTCTTCAGAACCTTTTTTTTTTTTAGATTCCATATATATGTGTTAGCATACGATATTTGTTTTTCTCTTTCTGACTTACTTCACTCGGTATCCTGCATCATTTCTTGAAAAGAATTTCCTTTCTTAATAAATAGCTTTGGCATAGCACCTTTGTCAAAAATCAATTGACCATATAAGTTTGGGTCTTTTTCTGGGCTTTCTATTCTGTTCCATAGATCTGTCTATCCATATGCCAATACTGCAGTCTTGATGTCTGTTTCTTTATAATGTCTTGAAGTGAGGTAGTGTAAATCCTTCAACATCGTTCTTCTCTTTGAAAATTGTTCTGGCTATTATAGGTCCTTTGACTTTCATATAAATTTTAGAATCAGGTTGTACATTTCTACACAATTCTTTCATGGAGTGTGTGAAACCTACAATCAGCTTATGGAGAATTGACATTTTTACCACATTGCATCTTCTTTTCTTCTTAATACTACTCTAAAAATAAATAAACAATACATAAATAAGACACCTGGACTTTAAAACTTGAGAAAGGAAGTGATGTTGGTGAAACATTTCCTAATTTTCAGTGGAAATTTTATTACCTGCTCAAAATCTCACTTCCTGAAAGGAAGGGTTTTGCATTAAAGGGAACCAATTAGAACTCATTGTCAAGAGACTTTAAAATAAGTATCTTAGGATTTTCTCTCTGGACTAATACCTTAACCTGCTCTTTTCATTTAAGAAATATTTATTGAGTACCTGCTACGTGTCAGGCATTATTCTGGGCATAGGAAATGCCAGTGTGACCAAAACAAGCAAAAATCCCTGCCTTCAGGGAGCTCACATTTTTTAGTGAGGACTAACATCTTCACTCTTAAGTCCTTCAGAGGACTCAAACAAATCTATACTATTCCAAATGCTGTCCAAAATTAAATATTGCATTTGTAAACATGTAAAATGTAAGCCTGAAAATAAGCCCTATGTGTGAATACATAAGATTCTCAAAGTCACTCCCTTAAGATTTTAGAATAGGAAAGTTTTGACCTTGGCTCCTTGTAGAAGAGCAAAGCTCTATTTCAGGAAAGAATGGAGGTAATTTCCAGAAACCATTGACATTGTCTCTTTTGCTGTTTTCATGCCAAAATGGCATATTTACTGCAGTTATTTGCATATAAACACTGCTTTTTGCTACCAGACAATCCCTGTTCTGACAACTATGTTTGGTATATGGTGTGGATTAAAATGAATATAAAAGAGAAAGGCGCTCTTCACAAGGGTACTAAGTCAAAACAGAAACTAGGCAAGGGTGGGGGAAAGACAGAGAAAGATGGATGCAAGGCCAAGAGAATAAATTATCAGCAAGAGTCAGAACTATTCTGACTCCAAATATTTTTCAGGTACAAGTCTTCTGCTGAACCACATATATAGTTCTCAAACTCTCATACACCAATTTGTCTTCCTTCTTTTCCTCAAAGAATGTTGTTTATTAGCCAAATACAAAATAACTATTTAGTCATTGTTTATTCATTTCAGGACATCTGATCTTCAAACCTTTGAAGAAAGACATGTTTTCCTTAAAAATATGTCTGTTCTTTTTTGATAGAGAGAGGGTAGCAGGGAGAAGGGAATACAAAGGAAAGAATATTTGGGGGGAAAACAACCATCATATGCTTGTGTACCCCTCCTACTAATAGATTGTCTATCCAGGCAATCTATTCTGCACTTTTGGAAATGAAAAGGAAAGGTACAGCCATGCGTACACATAAATTTTCCATAAATAATCTACCAATGGTCAGATATTTATAATCTGGAGAGGATATGATTGTTCAAATCTTAATTCTAGAGCAAGAAACATATATGCTTTAAATGGAAAATAGTAATCCATTTCTAATAAATTGACTTTAAACTCACTAATTTTAATCAAACTCTAAGCTGAAGCTGATTGATTTAGTAATATAATGTACTTGGGCTCCAATTTTTAATAATTAATTGTTCATTGCAAGGAATTGCTTTTGGGTCATCCCATCCCGTCTTGGCCATCACCTCATTACTGCTGGGCTCCTCACATCAATTCCTCATTCATTCCACATGCAGAAATTAATGAATGGCTCAGACATCTTTTATTTTCTTTGGGGGAAATAGTTACTTTGGCAGGAAATAGGTGTGAGCAAATGGAACACGAGTCTAGAGCAAAGTAGCCCTTTCCTGTGTGGGATTAAAGACAGAGATGAATCATGACGTGCCTTGGACTGGAACTTCCAGAGTAAGGCAGCCTTCCAAGGGCCAAGAGGGAGGAAACTGGTGACCCTTCCCATATTTCCAAAATGTAGAAGTTGAAGAAGATGATAAGACCAGAAGTAGAAACCGGAGCATCTTGTGAGCTTGATGTGAGCTTGCAGTAAGGCTTGGGCACAGAGCAGTGTTTCTGACACAATGATACAGGATCTATTTTGGTATAATGACAAAGTCAGCACATAGTTACATAAAACCACTTGAGTGCCAGGGATGACAAAGCACGTGGCAAGGAAAGCCAAATACATTTTGTTGAGGCAATGTCTGTCTCTATCTCTAGCTCACTTCAGAGATCCACTGGAAAATCAAGGCAGAAGATGGAAACACATCCAGTACACTGTGAGCTGCAAAATTAGCAGTGAAGATTCTTGAGGGGATAAAACTTGTGATCTAGTCCAACCTTCTAGTTCTGCACATTTGTTGAGTAAATTAGGCATAAAAGAGAGAAGTGACCTGCTTAGTATCAAACTAAGTCCATGGCAAAATTATGTTTAGAAACATTGCAGGTCTCCCCATCACCTGAGGTGTGATGCTCCAATCTCCTTCCGAAATTATGTAGCCAACTGCATCAAAGATGAACATGAGCTTTTCATAAATACATACATACAAATATACATAAAGTGGGGGCTTCCCTGGTGGTGCAGTGGTTAAGAATCTGCCTACCGATGCAGGGGACACAGGTTCAATCACTGGCCCAGGAAGATCCCACATGCCACAGAGCAACTAAGCCTGTGCACCACAACTACTGAGCCTGCACTCTAGAGCTCACAAGCCACAACTACTGGAGCCTGCATGCCCTAGAGACTGCACGTCATGACTACTGAGCCCACGTGCTGCAACTACTGAAGCCCGGGTGTGTAGAGCCCGTGATCCACAACAAGAGAAGCCACCATGGGGATTTGGTTCAAGATGGCAGAGTAGAAGGATGTGCTCTCACTCCCTCTTGCGAGAGCACTGGAATCACAACTAACTGCTGAACAATCATCAACAGGAAGATACTGGAACTGACCAAAAAAGATATCCCACATCCAAAGACAAAGGAGAAGCCATAATGAGACGGTAAGAGGGACGCAATCACAATAAAATCAAATCCCATGACCTCTGTGTGGGTGACTCACAAACTAGAGAACACTTATACCACAGAAGTCCACCCACTGGAATGAAGGTTCTGAGCCCCACGTCAGGTTTCCCAATCTGGGGGTCTGGCAACAGGAGGAGAAATTCCTAGAGAATCAGACTTTGAAGGCTAGCGGGATTTGATTGCAGGACTTTGACAAGACTGGGGGAAACAGAGACTCCACTCTTGGAGGGCACACATGAAGTACTGTGTTCATCAGGACGCAGGGGAAGGAGCAGTGACCCCATAGGATACTGAACCAGACCTACCTGCCAGTGTTGAAGGGTCTCCTACAGAGGCGGGGGGTGGCTGTTGCTCACCGTGAGGACAAGGACACTGACAGCAGAAGTTCTGGGAAGTACTCCTTGGTGTGAGCCCTCCCAGAGTCCACCATTAGCCCCACCAAACAGCCCAGGTAGGCTCCAGTGTTGGGTTGCCTCAGGCCAAACAACCAACAGGGAGGGAACTCAACCCCAACCATCAGCAGACAAGCAGATTAAGTTTTACTGAGCTCTGCCCACCAGAGCAGGAGCCAGCTCTACCCACCACCAGTCCCTCCCATCAGGAAACTTACACAAGCCTCTTAGATAGCCTCATCCACCAGAGGGCAGAGAGCAGAAGCAAGAAAAACTACAATCCTGCAGCCTGTGGAACAAACACCACATTCACAGAAAGATAGACAAGATGAAAAGGCGGGGAGCTATGTACCAGATGAAGGAACAAGATAAAACCCCAGAACAACAACTAAATGAAGTGGAGATAGGACACCTTCCAGAAAAAGAATTCAGAAAAATAATAGTGAAGATGATCCACTACCTCGGAAAAAGAATGGAGGTAAGGATCGAGTAGATGCAAGAAATGTTTAACAAAGACCTAGAAGAATTAAAGAACAAAAACCTAGAAGAATTAAAGAACAAACAAACAGAGATGAAAAATACACTAGAAGGAATCAATAGCAGACTAACTGAGGCAGAAGAACGGATAAGTGACCTGGAAGACAGAATGGTGGAATTCACTGCTGTGGAGCAGAATAAAGAAAAAAGAATGAAAAGAAGTGAAGACAGCCTAAGAGACCTCTGGGAGAACATTAAACACAACAACATTCGCATTATAGAGGTTCCAGAAGGAGAAGAGAGAGAGAAAGGACCCGAGAAAATATTTGAAGAGATTATATTGGAAAAATTCCCTAACATGGGAAAGGAAATAGCCACCCAAGTCCAGTAATTGCAGAGAGTCCCATACAAGATAAATCCAAGGAGAAACATGCCAAGACACATAGTAATCAAATTGCCAAAATTAAGACAAAGAAAAATTATTGAAAGCAGCAGAAAAACGACAAATAACATACAAGGGAACTCCCATAAGGTTAACAGCTGATTTCTCAGCGGAAACTCTACAAGCCAGAAGGCGGTGGCATGAGATATTTAAAGTGATGAAAGGGAAGAACCTACTACCAAGATTACACTACCCGGCAAGGATCTCGTTCAGATTCGATGGAGAAATCAAAAGTTTTACAGATAAGCAAAAGCTAAGAGAATTCAGCACCACCAAACCAGCTCTACAACATATGCTAAAGGAACTTCTCTAAGAGGGAAACACAAGAGAAGAAAAGGAACTACAAAAACAAACTCATAACAATTAAGAAAATGGTAATAGGAACATACATATCGATAATTACCTTAAATGTGAATGGATTAAATGCTCCAACCAAAAGACACAGGCTTGCTGAATGGATACAAAAACAAGACCCATATATATGCTGTCTGCAAGAAACCCACTTCACACCTAGGGACACATACAGACTCAAAGTGAGGGGATGGAAAAAGATATTCCATGCAAATGGAAATCAAAAGAAAGCTGGAGTAGCAATACTCATATCAGGTAAAATAGACTTTAAAGAATGTTACAAGAGACAAGGAAGGACACTACATAATGATGAAGGGATCAATCCGAGAAGAATATATAACAATTATAAATATATATGCACCCAACATAGGAGCACCTCAATACATAAGACAACTGCTAACAGCTATAAGAGAGGAAATCGACAGTAACACAATAATAGTGGAGGACTTTAACACCTCACTTACACCAATGGACAGATCATCCAAACAGAAAATTTATAAGGAAACACAAGCTTTAAATGACACAATAGACCAGATAGATTTAATTGATATTTATTGGACATTCCATCCAAAAACAGCAGATTACACTTTCTTCTCAAGTGCACACTGAACATTCTCCAGGATAAATCATATCTTGGGCCACAAATCAAGCCTCGGTAAATTTAAGAAAATTGAAATCATATCAAGCATCTTTTCTGACCACAATGGTATGAGATTAGAAATCAATTACAGGGTAAAAAATGTAAAAAACACAAACACATGGAGGCTAAACAATACGTTACTAAATAACCAAGAGATCACTGAAGAAATCAAAGAGGAAAGTAAAAAACACCTAGAGACAAATACCAATGAAAACACGATGATCCAAAACCTATGGGATGCAGCCAAAGCAGTTCTAAGAGGGAAGTTTATAGCAATACAATCCTACCTAAAGAAACAACAAACATTTCAAATAAGCAATCTAACCTTACACCTAAAGGAACTAGAGAAAGAAGAACAAACAAAACCCAAAGTTAATAGAAGGAAGGAAATCATAAAGATCAGAGCAGAAATAAATGAAATAGAAAGAAAGAAAACAACAGCAAAGATCAATAAAACTAAAAGCTGGTTCTTTGAGAAGATAAACAAAATTGATAAACCTTTAGCCAGACTCACCAAGAAAAAGAGGGAGAAGACTCGAATCAATAAAATTAGAAATGAAAAGGAGACGAAGTTACAACAGACATCGCAGAAATACAAAGCATCCTAAGAGACTGCTACAAGCAACTCTATGCCAATAAAATTGACAACCTGGAAGAAATGGACAAATTCTTAGAAAGGTATAACCTTCCAAGACTGAACCAGGAAGAAATACAAAATATGAACAGACCAATCACAAGTAATGAAATTGAAACTGTGATTGAAAATATTCCAACAAACAAAAGTCTATGACCAGATGGCTTCACAGGTGAATTCTATCAAACATTTAGAGAAGAGTTAACACCCACCCTTCTAAAACTCTTCCAAAAAATTGCAGAGGAAGGAACACTCCCAAACTCATTCTATGAGGCCACAATCACCCTGATACCAAAACCAGACAAAGATACTACAAAAAAAAAAAGAAAATTACAGACCAATATCACTGATGAATAAAGGTGCAAAAATCCTCAACAAAATACTAGCAAACAGAATCCAACAACACATTAAAAGGATCATATACCATGATCAAGTGGGATTTATCCCAGGGATGCAAGGATTCTTCAGTATACACAAAGTAATCAATGTGATACACCATATTAACAAATTGAAGAATAAAAACAATATGATCATCTCAATAGATGCAGAAAAAGCTTTTGACAAAATTCAACACCCATTTATGATAAAAAATCTCCAGAAAGTGGGCATAGAGGGAACCTACCGCAACATAATAAAGGCCATATACGACAAACCCACAGCAAACATGATTCTCAATGGTGAAAAACTGAAAGCATTTCCTCTAAAATCAGGAACAAGACAAGCATATCCACTCTCCCCATATTAGTCAACATAGTTTTGGAAGTCCTAGCCACAGCAATCAGAGAAGAAAAAGAAATAAAAGGAATACAAATTGGAAAAGAACAAGTAAAACTGTCATGGTTTGCAGATGACATGATACTATACATAGAGAATCCTAAAGATGCCACCAGAAAACTAGTAGAACTAATCAATGAATTTGGTAAAGTTCCAGGATACAAAATTAGTTCACAGAAATTTCTTGCATTCCTATACACTAATGATGAAAAATCTGAATGAGAAATTAAGGAAACACTCCCATTTACCATTGCAACAAAAAGAATAAAATACTTAGGAATAAACCTACCTAAGGAGACAAAAGACCTGTATGCAGAAAACTGTAAGACACTGATGAAAGAAATTAAAGATGATACAAACAGATGGAGAGATATACCATATTCTTGGATTGGAAGAATCAATATTGCGAAAATGACTATACTACCCAAAGTTATCTACAGATTCAATGCAATCCCTATCAAATTACCAATGGCCTTTTTACAGAACTAGAACAAAAAATCTGTAATTTGTATGGAGTCATAAAAGACCCCAAATAGCCAAAGCAGTCTTGAGGGAGAAAAACGGAGCTGGAGGAATCAGACTCCCTGACTTCAGACTATACTACAAAGCTATAGTAATCAAGACAATATGGTACTGGCACAAAAGCAGAAATATAGATCAATGGAACAGGAAAGAAAGTCCAGAGATAAACCCACGCACCTATGGTCAACTAATCTATGACAAAGGAGGCAAGGATATACAATGGAGAAAAGACAGTCTCTTCTATAAGTGGTGCTGGGAAAACTGGACAGCTACATGTAAAAGAATGAAATTAGAACACTCCCTAACACCATACACAAAAATAAACTCAAAATGGATTAGAGACCTAAATGTAAGACCAGATACTATAAAACTCTTAGAGGAAAACATAGGAAGAGCACTCTTTGACATAAATCACAGCAAGATCTTTTTTGATCCTCCTCAGAGTAATGGAAATAAAAACAAAAATAAACAAATGGGACCTAATGAAACTTACAAGCCTTTGCACAGCAAAGGAAACTACAAAAAAGACGAAAAGACAACCTTCAGAATGGGAGAAAATATTTGCAAACGAATCAACGGACAAAGGATTAATCTCCAAAATATATAAACAACCCACGCAGCTCAATATTAAAAAAACAAACAACTCAATCCAAAAATGGGCAGAAGACCTAAATAGACATTTCTCCAAAGAAGACATACAGATGGCCAAGAAGCACATGAAAAGCTGCTCTACATCACTAATTATTAGAGAAATACAAATCAAAACTACAATGAGGTATCACCTCACACCAGTTAGAATGGGCATCATCAGAAAATCTACAAGCAACAAATGCTGGAGAGGGTGTGGAGAAAAGGGAACCCTCTTGCACTGTTGGTTGGAATGTAAATTGACACAGCCACTATGGAGAACAGTATGGAAGTTCCTTAAAAAACTAAAAATAGAATTACCATATGACCCAGCAATCCCACTACTGGGCATATACCCAGAGAAAACCATAATTCAAAAAGGTACATGCACCCCAATGTTCATTGCAGCACTATTTACAATAGCCAGGACATGGAAGCAACCTAAATGCCCATCAACAGACGAATGGATAAAGAAGATATGGTACATATATACAATGGAATATTACTCAGCCATGAAAGGGAACAAAATTGGGTCATTTGTAGAGACGTGGATGGATCTAGAGATGACAGAGTGAAGCAAGTCAGAAAGAGAAAAACAACTATAGTATATTAACGCATAAATGTGGAACCTAGAAAAATGGTACAGATGAACCGGTTTGCAAGGCAGAAATTGAGACACAGATATAGAGAACAAAGGTATGGAAACCAAGGGCGGAAAGTGGTGGTGGCGGGGGGGGGGGGGGGCGGCGGGTGGTGTGATTAACTGGGAGATTCGGATTGACATATATACACTAATATGTATAAAATGGATAACTAATAAGAACCTGCCGTATAAAAAAATAAATAATATAAAATTCAAAAATTCAGAACAAAAAAGAAATTAGTAAAAAAAAAAAAGAGAAGCCACCACAGTGAGAAGCCCGTGCACTGCAATGAAGAGTAGTCCCCACTCACCGCAACTAGAGAAAGCCCACATACAGCAATGAAGACCCAACGCAGCCAAATATATATATATATATATATATATATATATACTTACATATATACATGAAGTTATTGAAATTGAATTTGCATATCATAAAGTGTACATATTGAAAGTGTACATGTCAATGATTTTTAGTATATTCACAGAATTGTGCAACCACCACCACAATACATTTTAGAATATTTTCATCACCGCAAAAAGAAATCCCATACCCATTCACAATCACTCCTAAACCCCCCTCCCCCAATACCTGGTCATAGACAAACGTTAATCTACTTTCTTGCTATATAGATTTACCTATTCTAGACATTTCATATACATGAAATCATAGAGTATGTAATTTTTGTGACTGTCTTCTTTCACTTATGTTTTCAAGGTTCATCCATTTTGTAGCATGTTATCAGTACTTCATTTCTTCTTACAGCTGAAAAATATTCTATTGTATGGATATAGTGTACTTTGTTTTTCCATTCACCATTTGCTAAACATTTTAAATGTTTCTTCTTTTTGTTATTATAAATAATACTTCTAAGAACAGTATGTTCAAGATTTTACATCTTTCCATTTCTTTGGATATTAAAAATGGAATTGCTGAGTCAAATGGTAACTATGTTTAACCAGATTTTCTTTAGTCAGGCTTCCTTTCAAAGGGGCTGCATTATTTTACATTCCCACTCAGAATGTATGAGGGTACCAATTTCTCCATATCCTTTCCAACACTTGTTAATGTCTGTCTGTTTTATTATAACTATCGTAGTTGTTGTGAAGTGGTATCTCAGTGTGGTTTTGATTTTTATTTCCCTGATGGCTAATGACATGAGCTTATTTTCCTGTGCTTATTGGCTATTTTAATATTTTCTTTGGAGAAATATCTATTCAGATCCTTTGCCCATTTTGAATTGGGTTATTTGTCTTTTTATTTCTGAGTTGTAAAATTTCTTTATATATTCTGGATACTAGACCCTTATCAGATATATCATTTTCAAATATTTTCTCCCAATCTGTAGGCTATCTTTCTGCTTTCTTGGTAGTGTCCTTTGACACCTAAAAATTTAAATTTTGATCAAGTAAATTTTATTTATTTTTGTTGTTGTTCTTTTTGCTTATACTTTGGGGATCATATCTAAGATCCCGTTGCCTAAGTCAAGGTCACAAAGATGTTGTGTTTGTTTTTTCTAAGATTTTAATAATATTATTTCTTTCTTTTTTTTTTAACATCTTTATTGAAGTATAATTGCTTTACAATGGTGTGTTAGTTTCTGCTTTAAAACAAAGTGAATCAGTTATACATATACATATGTTCCCATATCTCTTCCCTCTTGCGTCTCCCTCCCTCCCACCCTCCCTATCCCACCCCTCTAGGTGGTCACAAAGCACCGAGCTGATCTCCCTGTGCTATGCGGCTGCTTCCCACTAGCTATCTATTTTACATTTGGTAGTGTATATATGTCCATGACACTCTCTCACCCTGTCACATCTCACCCCTCCCCCTCCCCATATCCTCAAGTCCATTCTTTAGTAGGTCTGTGTCTTTATTCCCTTCTTGCCACTAGGTTCTTCATGTCCTTTTTTTTTTTTTCCTTAGATTCCACATATATGTGTTAGCATACTGTATTTGTTTTTCTCTTTCTGACTTACTTCACTCTGTATGACAGACTCTAACTCCATCCACCTCATTACAAGTACCTCCATTTCATTTCTTTTTATGGCTGAGTAATATTCCATTATATATTTCTTACATTTAGGTTTTTGATTCATTTTGAGTTAATTTTTGTAAATGGTGTGAAGTGGGAGTCCAACTTCATTCTTTTACATGTGTATACCCAATTGTCTAAACACCATTTGTTGAAAGGAATATTTATTCTTTCCCATTAGACGGTCTTGGCATCCTGGTAAAAAATCAATTGGTCATAGATGTATGGGCTTATGTTTGGACTTAATTCTATTTCATTGATCTATACGTCTATTTTGTTGTAAGAACTGGACAGTCTTGATTACTGTAGCTTCTGTAGTAAGTTTTGAAATAGTGAAGTATGACCTCTCCAACTTTTTCTTTTTCAAGATAGTCTTGGTTATTCTAGGTCCCTTGAATTTCCATATGAATTTTCGGATCAACTTGTCAATTTCTGCAAAGAACACAGCTGAGAGTTTGTTACAGATTGTGTTGAATCTGTAAACCATGAGCATTAGAAAAAATATTAAGATGATATAAAAGAATCAGTAATCCATATTTTTTTTCAGGTCACTATCATCCCTTTCATATATTATTGGGAAAATCTCAGGATTTTTAACCAAATAAAAAGGAAAATGGACTTAAGAATCATGGAACTCCCACTCTCCTCTTGGTCCCATGGTAGGTATTTTAAGTAAGTTTTTCCTTATTGAATTCTCATGATAATCCTGTGAGAGACAGGTGGTATTACCTCCATTTTACCTACCATCAAGATTCAAACAAGTTAGGAAACATGCTCGAATCTCCACAGTCAGCAAAAGGAGAAGTCATATTTTCAATCCAGACTAAAGCTGTACTGATGTGCCTAGGTGTTCAAAGAGCCTTATATCACTTCTGAGAAAAGCTGTGTCTTTCCTAAAGGTACCCTCATGACTCTCCATGACTGGGCTACGGAGTGACCTTCCTTTTGGAAAAAAGTACAAATCAACTTCTGAATTTTCTCGAGAGATTATCTGTTAAACAGTTGATGGGTCTGGTTCCTAAAGTATATGTTTTACACTTTAATCAATTACATGACATTCAGGAACTCCTCAGAAAATTCAGCCATGAAAATTCACATTTCACTTTTGCATTTTGTATTTGCAACTACCAGTGGTTGTTTCTGACAAGATTTAGGCATTCTTGAAGTTGGAAGTGTTCATTATGCATCACTCTAGGCTCTTAAAAAATCTATAATCATAATATCTTAATAAAAATACCGATAAAAAGAATAATCCTAGTAAAAATAAACAAATGAAAAAATGTTTCATCAACAGAGTTTGGAAGACAGTAGGTAAAGCAAAATCAATCAAGTTTCTCTGTTTCAGGATTTCTCGTTTAACTTAAGGTTCATATGTATTCTAGAAGGTGTAAACACACAGTTTCTCAGACATGTTAAATGCTTGTCAATGGGCTTCTCATAGAACTAGCATATCATGGAACACACGTTAGCCTCAGGAAATGCCATGAATGTTCTATATTTCCTTAGATTTCTATAGCAATAATTCCTCTGAATAAAGTCAATGCTCACCACTACCCTTCCCCCATCCCTACCACCACCATCATCACATAGATTTTTAAATAGATGCATATAACAAAAATTCATTTGAGAAAGTTTCTAAATATTTAGAAATTTATATTTTAAAATTCTATCTGTTGTGTTATCAAATGTCTTATATATAAGAATCCACATAATAAATTTTACCTGAAAGCCAATGGCAAGAGAAGGTCCACCCCTCCATGCAAACGTGTATACTTCCTTTGATACTGAAAGTTATATAGTACAACATATACAATACATTTTTCATTTTTGCCTGACCCCCAGGAATCTGTCTAAGGTAAGTGCCTACACACAATATATACCATCTCTATTGTATACTGGTCCCCAGGTATTTATGTTTCCTGGCTTTTTAAAATTGTATATGTACATCTATTTTTGCCTTGTCTGATATGTTCTAATATGTTGCATTCTGCTCAAGTCTTACTTGCAATTGGGGCAAGAGGGTATGATTGATAAGTCAATAAATAAATGAATAAATAATTTATATGAAAGCAAAATTAAATTTTTATCTTTTTAAAATTAACTTGTCAGATCAAAACTGCTGTACATAGTCTCAAAATATGAAGGGTGGGATTGAGACTCTATGTATTAAAGCGAAGATTCTAGTGTATACGTGAAAATTTATGCTGAAGGATCTTGAGAGGGGATGTAGTTTTAAGACATACCCCAGAGCAGCTGATTCAATGACAATTCAATTACATAATCCCAGAGCAGTGGATTCTGATGTACAAACTCACATGGTTATACATATGCAGAAACTCATCATATGTATTAAGAAACTATGAACAAAGCAAAGCAAAAACTAAACCAAAAATTCCAATGGTTTTAAACATCAGCTCCCAAACAAAGTCACAGGACATACCAAATTTTAGGCATGATTTGTGTTTACTTGTCAGATGGGCAAACTTAAGTGCTGTGTTCTAGAATGAGACACAATTTACTTATTGAACAACATTTAATTCTTCTCCAGAGCAAATCTAAAGACATGGAATAAGTAAATTAATTAGTAAGCAAACAAATGGGTTATCTATGAAACCAGTGTGTGTTTGGCCTTGCCCCTCAAAGTAAAGCTTAAAACTAGACTTTTTGAGAAATACTGAATGGAAAGATTTATGAATATATAAGGAAATTTTGGTCTGGAGATTTTCAAACTTGTCTTTGAGAGTGAATTATTTTTCAATCCTAATCTCAGGATTTAGAGCCACTTTTAGGGCATTAATGCTGTACATAGTACCAGTAGAGAAGTTGAAATAGTCTTGAGAAATCACATTCATATTAATTTTTTTAAAAACTCACAAGAGAAAGGGTGCCCTGAAAGACCCAATTTTTAAAATTTCTTTATTTATAAATGGTTGCTTTTGCTCCACTCCACCACTATCATTCCCAACGTTAAAGCCCCTTGGAATTCATGGAAGCATTTTTTAAAGAAATGGAGCTTTACAATGTCTGAGAACCCACACTTTCTTCCCAAAGAACTGACCAGAAGCTTGTGTTGTATCATGTGACCCTTGGACCAAGGGGCAGGCACCCCCTGAAGACTGGCTGAATGAGATGCCTGGTTTGCAAAGATTGGTCTGTTCCCTAGATAGACATTTCTCCAAAGGAGATATACAGATTGCCAACAAACACATGAAAGGATGCTCAACATCACTAATCATTAGAGAAATGTAAATCAAAACCACAATGAGGTATCACCTCACACCAGTCAGAATGGCCATCATCAAAAAGTCTACAAACAATAAATGCTGGAGAGGGTGTGGAGAAAAGGGAACCCTCTTGCACTGTTGGTGGGAATGTAAATTGATACAGCCACTATGGAGAACAGTATGGAGGTTCCTTAAAAAATTAAAAATAGAACTACATATGACCCAGCAATCCCACTACTGGGCATATACCCTGGAAAACCATAATTCAAAAAGAGTCATGTACCACAGTGTTCATTGCAGCTCTATTTACAATAGCCAGGACATGGAAGCAACCTAAGTGTCCATCGACAGATGAATGGATAAAGAAGATGTGGCACATATATACAATGGAATATTACTCAACCATAAAAAGAAATGAAATTGAGTTATTTGTAGTGAGGTGGATGCACCTAGAGTCTGTCATACAGAGTGAAGTAAGTCAGAAAGAGAAAAACAAATACCATATGCTAACACATATATATGCAATCTAAAAAAAAAAATGGTTCTGAAGAACCTAGGTGCAGGACAGGAATAAAGATGCAGACGTAGAGAATAGACTTGAGGACACTGGAAGGGGGAAGGGTAAGCTAGAACGAAGTGAGAGAGTGGCATGGACATATATACACTACCAAATGTAAAATAGATAGCTAGTGGGAAGCAGCCTCATAGCACAGGGAGATCAGCTCGGTGCTTGGTGACCACCGAGAGGGGTGGGATAGGGAGGGTGGGAGGGAGATGCAAGAGTGAGGGGATATGGGGATATATGTATACGTATAGCTGATTCACTTTGTGATACAGCAGAAACAAACACACCATTGTAAAGCAATTATACTCCAATAAAAATGTTTTTTAAAAATGGATTAAAGACCTAAATATAGGGCCAGACACTATAAAACTCTTAGAGGAAAACATAGGCAGAACACTCTATGACATAAGTCACAGCAAGATCCTTTTTGACCTACCTCCTAGAGAAAGGGAAATGAAAACAAAAATAAACAAATGGGACCTAATAAAACTTAAAAGCTTTTGCACAGCAAAGGAAACCATAAACAAGATGAAAAGACAACCCTCAGAATGGGAGAAAGTAGTTGCAAGTGAAGCAACTAACAAAGGATTAATCTCCAAAATATACAAGCAGTTCATGCAGCTCAATATCACAAAAACAAACAGCCCAATCCAAAATTGGGCAGAAGACCTAAATAGACATTTCTCCAAAGAAGATACACAGATTGCCAACTAACACATGAAAGGATGCTCAACATCACTAATCATTAGAGAAATGTAAATCAAAACCACAATGAGGTATCACCTCACACTGGTCAGAATGGCCATCATCAAAAAATCTACAAACAATAAATGCTGGAGAGGGTGTGGAGAAAAGGGAACTCTCTTGCACTGTTGGTGGGGATGTAAATTGATACAACCACTATGGAGAACAGTATGGAGGTTCCTTAAAAAACTAAAAATAGAACTACCATATGACCCAGCAATCCCTCTACTGGGCATATACCCTGAGAAAACCATAATTCAAAAAGAGACATGTACCACAATGTTCACTGCAGCTCTATTTACAATAGCCAGGACATGGAAGCAACCTAAGTGCCCATCGACAGATGAATGGATAAAGAAGATGTGGCACATATATACAATGGAATATTACTCAACCATAAAAAGAAATGAAACTGAGTTCTTTGTAGTGAGGTGGATGGACCTAGTGTCTGTCATAGAGAGTGAAGTAAGTCAGAAAGAGAAAAACAAATACTGTATGCTAACACATATATATGGAATCTAAAAAAAAATGGTTTTGCTGAACCTAGGTTCAGGACAGGAATAAAGATGCAGACATAGAGAATGGACTTTAGGACACGGGGAGGGGGAAGGGTAAGCTGGGATGAAGTGAGAGAGTAGCACTGACATATATACAGTACCAAATGTAAAATAGATAGCTAGTGGGAATCAGCTGCATAGCACAGGGAGATCTGCTCAGTGTTGTGTGACCACCGAGAGGGGTGGGATAGGGAGGGTGGGAAGGAGATGCAAGAGGGAGGGGATATGGGGATATATGTATACATATAGCTGATTCACTTTGTTATAAAGCAGAAACTAACACAACATTGTAAAGCAATTATACTCCAATAAAGATGTTAAAATAATAATTAGTTCAGTAATTTTTGTGTACATAAACATATGTTAATGTGTGTGCATGCATTCAAGCATGCATATATATTTTATTTACAATACAAATAGAAATCTAATTTTAATTACATAATAATTGAGAGAAAGTGAGTGCTAATGCAACTCTTGAGTACTGCATAATGGTTAATACCTATGACTCTGGAGTCTGATTATCTCGTTCAAAACCTCATGCTACCACTTAGAAACTGTTACTAGGGCAAGATAATTAACCTTTCCAAGCCTCTGTAAAATGAAGGCAATAATAAATAGAACCTAACTCAGAAGCTTTATTTTTAGTGTCCAATGCTAAAACTATGTAAGATGGGAATGCAAATATAAAATATACCAAAATTAATGAGTGTGATACACTTGCTTGGATTCACAGTAACTAGGAAATCAGCCCTTCCACCATCAACATAATTTCACCTCATTTATTTTGAAAGTTAAACCGTCTTCAACAAATCCCATGACCCCTTTATAGAGCATAATTCTGGCTTTCAGCTGTCATCCTGGCATAACTATTGACAGTGATTCCTGCCACTCTCAAAAGTTTGCATGATAATTTATTTGCTTACTCAGCCTTTACAGAACTTGGATGGCAGTCTCTTCTTTTTTCCTCTAAATAAATACTGTGACTGCTTTTGTTTTCAGATGTCTATGTGACATCTTTTCAAATATGTATGGTTTTTTTCTTTCCAAATTTGTGCTATCAGTTTTTCCTCTCAAATAGCCCTTTGGGGTTTTTTTTAAAACTTGTGAGTACCAGGTCTCCACCCCCCCACCCCGCCCCCATGTAACACAAGAAATTCCTAAAAGCGGTGTAGGTATTTATACTGAGGGGTTAGGGGGAGAGGCCTGTATTTATGTATAATAGAAAACTGTAAAACTGATTTTCAAGGAACTGGGGTGTGCACTAATTCAACTTCTAGCTGATGGATGCACCCTTCTCTTCTCCCTGCATGAAGATTTGCATAAGCCACAAAAACTATATTTCAGAATACTTAGTTTGTGACCTTTTCCCCATAAGAACGATTTAAAACTAGAGATCGATGCATGAGACACAATTTGGGGAGCAAGGGGTGATAACAGGTCAGCCATAAAGACTATGAATATTCATACAGTGAAGAGACCTCTTTGGTTTGGTTTCAACCAGATTTTCCCAGAGTGACTTGTGCAAAGAAAAGATCTTTTTATTTTTTTCTTTTTGCATTTTTATTTCTTTAACTGAGAGGCTGTGTAGTGGCATGGAAAGAGCTTACAGCAGAGCTATTAAAACACCAGATCTGGAAATAATCATGGCTGTATCACTTATTAGCTGGATGACCTTGAAAGGTTACTTAATCTATCAACTTCCTCATTAATGAAATGCAAAACCAATAGCATCTCTCTCATCTTGTTATAACAAGTGAATATAAATAGAAAGGTTAATTTAATAAATAGTATTGAAAAAGCTAGTTATTCATTAGAAGGAAAACATATTGGCCTCTCCATCTCATGCCATATACAAAATATAAATTCCCAATGAATTAAAGATTAAATACAAAAACAGGAACAGCAAATACAATAACAAAAACCTTAGAAGAAAATCCAGGAGGCTGCCTGTACAATTTAAGGATGGGGGGAACATGTTGACTACGGCAAGTAACCTGAGAAACTGTAAAAGAAATTATAGACTTTTTTTTACTATACAAGAAGTTGAAAACTTTTGTCTGTCATAAATATATATACCAATATACAAATGATAGAGTTGGAAAAAATATTTCCATGCAAATGACAGATAAAGAAGTAATATCTATATAATGCAAAAAGCTTTTGCAAACTGACAAGCAAAAAAAAAAAAAAACCAACTGAATAGAAAAATTTTCAAGGAAATTGAATAGCAAGTCACAGGAGGGCAAATTCAAATGTTGTTTATACAAAAAGATGAATAAACTCATTAAAGATCAAGAAAATGCCAATTAAAGTAACAGTGAGATAACAGTGACACTCATCAAATTGGCAAAATTTATTTTTAAAAGTTAACATTTATTGATGGAAAATACTTGGAGGGGACCAAGCTCTCATACTTTGCTGGTTGAAATATAAATTATGTAGACTTTTTCAAAAAACAACCACGAAGAAAAATCTATTAAAAGGAAAAATATGTTTATCTTTGACCTAGAAATCCCACTCCTGTTTGTCTATTCTAGAGAAATCAAAACACCGATATGTTTATGCACATAAACACACACATAGTGGTAAAGGAATAGAAATGAAGTCAAGGTCTGTCAATAAGAAAACAGTTGAATTAATTATGGTGTTTCTGTATCACAGGGCATTACACTCCATTACAAAGAATGGATTAGAGCCAAACCAATTCACCCGGAAGGCTAGCTACAAAACATTGTTAAATGAGATAGGCATGATGAGAAAGGTTTTTTCAGCAAATTACTATTATTTACTAGTTTAGATAATAGCAAATGATACTCATCCTGTGCCCACACTAGTTTCTTGGCATTCTGTTGGCACCCAGTCTTCATTCTTGAACTATTGTGTTTTAAAGGGTCAATCAGCATTCACAATCTATCCGCACTCGAGCCCGATCTTAGGAGGAGACAAATTGCCATCCATCCATGATCAACTCTTCAGACACAAATTGGTCATTACTCCTCTTCATTAGAGAAATCTTGGTGTTTCTCTAATAATTAAAATAATGGACAATAATCCAATTCTGTTTGGGTTGTTCCTTTTATTTGGGACTTTAAGGATTTGGCTTCTTTGTTTCCCTTGTGAGAGATGTTTGTAAAAGTAGGTGTTGCAGTTTATCTCACAGACAAATAAAGCATTATTATCCCAAGAGCTTCTAAAATGGAGAAGAAAAAGCAATAGATTTACTTTTTAAAAATGGTTTGCTGATAAGAGAGACAGCCCATGAGTTGAAAATGTGAGAGGTCCTGAACTGTACAGAAAGATGCTCAACCTTGCTTGCGGTGGAATTTTCTTGCACTAACCTAGGTAAGGAAGAACTATGTTTCCCAGAACTCCCTTCACTACATAGCTCCAGGTTCATGTGCACCAAAAGAGACCTGGTACACAGATTTGGAGAATGGAAGAAAAGCAGGAGTCATGTTCCTTTTATACTCAGAAGGTCAGTGCAAGATACCACGTGCTGCTGCTATTCACACATGCCTACCTGCTGGCTTAACTTGCAGGGAACCTACAGCCAGCCTGCATCAACTCCCACTCCTGCCCAATCTCCACTTTTGGCTTTTCACTCTCCCAGACCTGGTGCGTTTTAGCTCTTTGTCAAAGGGCAACAGTTTCTCTTGCAGCTAACCTGCCACCTCCCCACCACCACCATTAAAGTCTGAGGCTTAGAAGAACTAAGAGATGAACTCAGTTTCCAGTCCAACCTCTGGATTCTGGCTCATCCTCCCAGGTTCCTGCTTCTCTTAGTTTCCCCTGCTAACTCCCTGCCCTGCTGACTTTAGGCTCCAACATCACACAACAGAAGCAACAGCCACATGTAAATTGTTTGACCAGTTCTCACAATTGTGTACGGTCAAATACATAAAATCATGGCTTATTATCAATATTTCCCACTGTTTCTGACTTTTAGATTGAACTCTGATTGATGCCTTACTCAAAATAAGAGAAAGGCATATTAAAAGTTCACTGAGGTAGAATCAGTGAATATCTGATATATAAAAATATATTTTTATGTTGGATGGAAGCTGTGGGAACACAGGCCCAATCATATATTGTTAAGGAAATTAAAAAATACTGTGATACTTATGGAGAATAATTTGATTCACGTCGAGTGAAACCATACATAGATTTACTCTTAGATCCTGAGGTACTACTTCTGGAATCTATCCCAAAGATACACTGGCAAAAATATAAAATGATGCATGCACAAGCCTATTAATTGAAACACAAATTTAATAACAAAAGACTGGCAATAACCCAAATGTACATCAATAGGGAACAGATTGAAAAATTATAATAAATCCAAGCATTGAAGTAGTATAAAGCTGTCAAAGGGAATGAGGTGCATCTCCATATATTACTATGGGTTAATTGCAGGATATAGTAAATATAGTAGAAAGTAGAAGATGCAAAGGGGAAAAAAGTGTGGGTAGTGTGTGTCTACCATTTATCTAAGTGTTTGCAAGGATATGAAACAACTGGAACTTTTATTCTATACACTGCTGGTGGGAACATAAAATGTTACTTTTGAAAACAGTTTAAACATACACCTACCATAAGAACCAGCCATTCCATTCAAAGGTATTTAACCCCAAAAAATGAAAGCATAAGTCTATACACAGACTTGTAAATAAATGTTCATAGCAGCTTCATTTTTAATAGCCAAAGACTGAAAGCAAACTGAATGTTCATGAACAGATGAATGGATAAACAAATTGCGGTATATCCATATAAAGGAATACTATTCATCAATAAGAAAGAACTGTTCATACATAAAACTTTGATGAATCTCAATATAATTATACTGAGTGAAAGAAACAAGACAAAAAGAGTACACAGATTCACGATGATCTCTATTAAAATTCCAGCAAATTTTATTTGCAGAAATGAAAAAAATGACACTAAAATTCATTTGGAATTTCAGGGGATCTCCAAATAGCCAAAACAGTCTTGAAAAATTAAAAAAAAAAAGGTTGAGGGTTTATATTTCCTGACTTCAAATTTACTACAAAGACACAGTAATCAAACCAGTGTGGTGTTGGCATAAAGACAAATAGTTTACTGGCATAGAACTGAGAGTCCAGAAATAAACCCATGCAGCTACGCTGCATTGATTTTTAGCAAGGGTGCCAAGAGCGTTTAATGGGGGAAGGACTATCTTTTTAACAAATGGTGCTAGGACAACTGGATAGCCACATGCAAAAGAATGAAGTTGAACCTCTATCTCACTCCACATACAAAAATAAACTCAAACTGGATCAAACACCTAAGTGTAAGAGATAAAACTATAACATTCTTAGAAGAAAACAGAGGGGTCTTTCGTGACCTTGAATTAAGCAATGGATTCTTAGATGTGACACCCAAAACACAAGCAACTAAAGAAAAAATAAATTGTCCTTGATCCAAATTAAAAACTTTTGCACATCAAAGGACACCAGCAAGGAAGTGAAAAGACAGCTTACGGAATGGGAGAAAATATTTGCAAGCCATATGTCTGATAAGGGTCTAGAATCCAGAATAAACAGAGAACACTTACAACAACAACAAAAAGACAAACAATGCAATTAGAAAATGGGTGAAGGACTTGAACAGACATTTCCCTGAAGATGAACAATTTCAAAATGTTGAAGAGATGCTCAACATAATTAGCCATTAGGGAAATGCAAATGAAGACTGAAATGAAATACTAATTCACACCACTAGGTTGGCTATAATTTTTTTTAATGGGAAATAACAAATGTTGCAGAGGATGTGGAGAGATTCGAATCCTCACACATTGCTGGTGAGAATACAAAACAGGGTAGCCACCATGGAAAACTGTTAAACATACTGTTAAAATATGACCAACCACTCTCTCAAGTATATGCCCCAAAATATTGAAAACACGCAATCAAACAAAACCATGATTTGTCCATGAATGTTCATAGCAGAACAATTCACAAGAGCCAAAGGGTGTAAACAACTCAAATGTATATCAAAAGATGAATGAGTAAAGAAATTGAGGTATATCCATACAGTGAAATATTTTTCAGACATAAAATAGGAATGTCTTACTAATACATGCTACAACACGGATGCACCTGAAAAACATTATGCTAAGTGAAAGACGCCAGACATAAAAGGCCACACAGTACATGATTCCTTTTATATGAAATACCCAGAATAGGTAAAACCAGAGAGACAAAAAGCAGATTAGTGGTTGCCAGGGGCTGGGTAGAGGAGAGAAAAGAAAAGTGACTGCTTAATGAGTACGAGGTTTCTTTTGGGGGCAACCAAAACGTATTGGAACTAGATAAAGGTGATGGCTACACAATACTGTAAATGTACTAAATGCCACTGAATTGTCTACTTTAAAATGGTGCATTTTATGTTATGTGAATTTTGCCTCAACAAAAGAAAACAAGACTACATAGTGAATGATTTCTTTTGTATAAAATTATAGAGATGAAAATTCATCTATAGGGACAGAGAGCAGATCAGTGGTTGTCTTGAGATAGGAGGGTATACAGAGGAGGGGGATTGCCAAAGGGCACAGGAAGCTTTAGGAAGTGATGGATGTGCTCATTATCTCGATTGTGGTGATGGTTTTGTAGCTGTATACATATGTCCAAATATGTGTGCAGTTTATTGTATGTTATAATATAATTCACAATTAGTCACACCTCAATAAAGCTGAAAATAATTTAAAATGATGGAGTTCTCTATAGATTAAAAGATACTTAACAGTCATAGTAACAAGTGTACTGTGTGACATTATTTACCTCCTTATAAAAAACACATCATAATACATAAAAGGTACAAGGAAAAATGTGAATGACAGATAATGAATGACACTAAGGTATTGCTGTTAATTTTGTTAGCATGATAATGGTATATGATTATGTATTTTAAAGTCTTTATCTTTTGGTGATACATAATGAGGAGGTTATTCTCTTTACCTTTATATACATTTGAAATTTTCTATAATAAAATATTTAAAAATAAGGTTAGCATGCTTATGTATTCCCCTCACATAATACAAGATGTAAAGGGAATTTCTTATACTTTTATTCCCTTTCCAAGCCATAAACAACTTCATGGGGATAGATTTTATTCAGTAGAATGACTCAAGCCTGTTCTACCATGCTGTCTTAGTTAGTGATAGTTTTACTAGGTCCATACATTAACTGATAAAGGAGGAACTGACACAAAGCCAATGATCAAGGTCTTGGCCTCCTGAGACAAGACTGTCTAAGAGTCTCCCAACATAATTTCGAGGTGAAGGGGATCATTACACTTCACCGAGATTTTTCAGAAACTGAATTTCTATGTCTTTCAATACCAATCATCTCTCATTCAGCCATCATGGCAAAACTCCAAAGCCTCAGTCTGAGGTTACCCTGGGAAATGTCTTTAAAACACTATTTCTACTTTTATTTCTGGATGATCAGAAATAACTGTATCCTTCTGGGGATAATATAAACTATTTGTCCCATGTTCTGCACAGAATATTGGCATTTCTGATGAATAGGAGAAAGTTAAATCCATTTTGGGAGAGAAAGGGGAATTGGAGGAATCAATGTCTCTAAACGTTCTGGTTTGTATTTTCAAAAGTTTAAGGATTTTTTAAAACTGTTAATTCCTCTAAGGTTTTACTTATAAATATATGTGTGCCTCCCTTCCACTGAAAAATTCTTTCAATATTTCTTAGGTTGTTCTTAATCTATTCTATGCAATTGTCGTAAATCAATACCTTTACTGAGAACACCACAAACCCAACAATTACTTTGAAAGTTTCCTGCTCAGATACACCCAGACATAAAACTGGAATATACCACAAAACTTAGGACTATCAGATTTATATGATTTTAAACAGAGATCTCTCTTATAAGTAGCAGATAGAAACTGAGTTCCAAAATATAATGTCACTAAATCATTATCCTAGAATCAGTTAAACAAAAGGTTTTGATTTAGAAATCTACTCTACATGGAAGATAAAAACACATTACTTCAAATCACTATGCACTATGGCATTTTTACCCGTTCTGTTTAATCAAAGCACATAGCTCATTAAACCAGGACAGTGAACCATATGTACATTACCCAGTCATATTAATCTTATTGGTCCTTGCCTGTCTGACAGTGACCAACTTCATGTTAATAATGACTCCTCCCTAAAGAAAGATCTGAAATTCTTCTACCTACCTCTCACTCCTCCTAGCTCTGCACAGAGACATTCCTAATAGTTGATAGAGAGACCCTCTTCTTGGTGATGACACCTGTGAAGTTGTTCAAACACAGAGATACAAAGACATGAATTCAATTCTTCTTCCAATTTATCCTTCAAGTCACTTTTCTCTAGTAGACTTCTGTCATTTAAATTTTGAATAAAATATCTATTTTATCACACCCTCCAACTCTGTAACAATCACTACTACTTCTTGAATGCATTCTTGAGCCCTGGCACTCACTAGACATGTGTATACTCTAGACCAAGCCTCACAATAATCATGCAAAGAAGATCTTACCTTTTAAAATGAGAACACAAATAGCCAGAGAGATTAAGCTCAAGCTCACTCAGCAATAAGTGATAGAGCTAAAATTCTAAACTTAGTCCACCTGCCTGTGTCTTGTGTTCTATCTACTACTTCCTTTCCACTCTCTACATCTCTCAACAGAACTGTGTTATCACTTTCCAAGACTTTCACTCTCCTTAGTAACTTCAGCACCTAGTTCCCAAAGTGTAGAGGCCTGACCCATCCAGCTACTGTGCCAGAAATAAGATGTCAGCTAACTCTGGAGGTTTACTATTGAGAAGTCAATTTGGCTCTCATTCTTTTTTTTTTTCTTTTCCATATTCTTTTCCATTATGGTTTTCTAACAAGATATTGAATATAGTTCCCTGTGCTATACAGTAGGACCTTGCTGTTTATCCATTCTATACATAATAGCTTGTATCTGCTAATCCCAAACTCCCAATCCATCCCTCCCCCACCCCCCTTGGCAACCACAAATCTCTGTGTCCATGAGTCTGCTTCTGTTTTGTAAATAAGTTCATCTGTGTCATATTTTAGATTCCACATATAAATGATATCATATGGTATTTGTCTTTCTCTGTCTGACTTACTTCACTTAGTATGATAATCTCTAGGTCCATACATGTTGCTGCAAATTGCATTATTTCATTCTTTTTTATGGCTGAGTAATATTCCACTCTACATATATACCACATCTTCTTTATCCATTCATCTGTTGGTGGACATTTAGGTTGTTTCCACATCTTGGCTCTTGTAAATAGTCCTGCTATGGACATAGAGGTGCATGTATCTTTTCAAGTTATGGTTTTGTCCAGATATATGCCGAGGAGTGAGATTGCTGGATCATATGGCAACTCTATTTTTAGTTTTTTAAGGAACCTCCATACTGTTTTCCATAGTGGCTGCACCAACTTACATTCCCACCAACAGTGTAGAAGGGTTCCCTTTTCTCCACACCCTCTCCAGCATTGGTTATTTGTAGACTTTTTAATGATGGCCATTCTGATCAGTGTGAGGAGATATCTCATTGTAGTTTTGATCTGCATTTCTCTAATAATTAGCAATGATGGGCATCTTTTCATGGGCCTATTGGCCATCTGTATGTCTTATTTGGAGAAATGTCTACTTAGGTCTTCTGCCTATTTTTTGATTGGGTTGTTTGGGTTTTTTTGTTGTTGTTGTTATTAAGTTGTAAGAGTTGTTTGTATATTTTGGAAATTACGCCATTGTCAGTTACATCATTTGCAAATATTTTCTCCCAGTCCATAGGTTACCTTTTTGTTTTGTTTATGGTTTCCTTTGCTGTGCAAAAGCTTATAAGTTTGATTAGGTCCCATTTGTTTATTTTTGGTTTTATTTCTACTGCCTTGGAAGCCTGACCAAAGAAAACATTGGTATGATTTATGCCAGAGAATGTTTTCCTGAGTTTTATGTCTTATACTTAAATCTTTACATTTGGCTCTCATTCTTAGGCCACATTTCATGCTAACCACTTTTGCCACTAATAAGGGTAATGTTTTGTTTTCCACCTACCTTATTCCTTTATTTTATTTCTCAGTTGGTTCAAAACCCAAATGGGGAAGATTGGGCCCACTCTATGATCTGACATCACTATTTTAGAATATGTGCTCCTAAGTTTGGGTGGATTTTGCCTTTGCTTATTAAAAAAGAGGGTTCCCTATGCAAATCCATACTGTAACCAAACACAATAGTTGTTTAACCTGCGTGCATGCACACACGGAGAAGTTAGGTTAAGAACATATGTGTTAATTTGCCTCTGAGGAACAACTTTAATTATAAGTGAACATTTTTTATTCCTTAACTAGGCCCAATAGGACTTCTCTTTGGCAGTACCTACTTTTTTATTTTTAGCTGTTGGTTAGAAATGTTCTCTGTAATTGAAAGCAATAAAAAGGTTTTCATTTAAAAGGAAGGGGAGTCTATAAATCAGATTGATATTCTCCCGCATAACAATGAGTCTTTAAGATTTTATTTAAGCTTCTTCCCCTGTTTAAATAATATTGAGACCCTTTCAACTTGCAAGTGGAAAGTAACACAGCTTGCTGTGCTACCAAACCCAAGAAGCCTCACAATATAAATAGAGCCAGAGGTACATAGAGCCAAAGCCAGCTCAGCTCCTGCAGGATTCCCTTGAATACAAGTCCCTTGCCAACAACCAACATATTTTCTTAGCAAGAGGAAAAATATTTCACAGCATGTTACATTACTTGCTGTTTTTCAGCTCTTAAATAATAAAAGTCAATAATCAGTGAAGTCAGAATAATGACTTTAAACTCACACGGGGACCACCAGGTTAAGAACTGTGGACCAGATTACCAATTCTGGCAAAAAAAAGAGAGCAGGTTTATGATCAGATGATCCATAGCATAAATAGCTGAAAATGGCAATAATCAAGGATTCATTTCAGTGCTTTATGACTCACATTTACATGTTAATGATCAAATGGAGAATCAGAATTATTGTTGGGAATAGAGACACTGTACCCCAGGAGAAACAGGAGATTACCTAACTTCCGGGGTTTCACAGACCGCAAATAGATCATCAGGGACCTTTACTGCACATTTAACAGTTCATTTCAAGGTGCATCCTATGTGTCACAGCCCCAAACTCAAATACCTGCAGGGTCAAATAGGTAATGGAAGTAAGCAACATGGACCCCGTTTACTAGTTCACACAACTTCTCTAAATTCTCAGCAGGACTAGCTACACAATTTGTGGAGTCCAATGCCTAATGAAAATGCAAGGCCCCTTGTTCTCAAAGCAGCAAAAAAGTGACATTAAAGGTATTAAAGTATGAAGCTTTTTCATTTCTCCCCAGTCTCATGCTGTCTCTGTCTCTGTCTCTCTTTCCCCACAACTCCCTCTACGTGTCCTGTCAAGATGATTTTATTTGCTATTTAATGCTGCTTTTCTTCAGGCACAGGCAGACTCATGAGGCGAGTGCAGACCCTATGGTGTAAGACCTAAAATTAAGATTCAATATTACATGCTGTCTTGACATCTGAAGCCAAGAGGGCCTCAGATGGCATAATGACAAGTTCCCCTCCCCACTCTGCTCCTGCAGATAAGGTCCCCTCGCCAAACACCCCTCCTTATCATGGGGCCCCAACACAGGGCCTGCTTGTTCCTGAGAAGCAGGTTTCAGTCCCCTGCCAGCCCGCAGAATTATTCAAACCAGCCAATTCCATCCTCCCGTGGAAATCAGGGGTCACCTCTACCTCTTGTTACTACAAAGCCTGCTCTCACAGCCTCTGCTTATTTACTCTCTTCCCAAGTGCAACTCCTCTGTGGCCCTGTGTGGCACGTGACTTCTTCCTCCCTGGACCTGTGAGTACAGATGACTAATAACTGCTGTCAATCTCATTTGTCTTGTGTCAAGTGTCATGTGTTCAGCCATCCCCATAATCCCAGGGCATGACTCTTACCTTTGCCAACAGAGTGAAGAAGAGGCAAGCAAAATAGACTCTCACAGACCCTGCCCTGTGACATCATGAGCAGGCATATGTGTACATGCTGGTATGTGATCCACCGACTGCCTCCCACACGCTGCTGGACCAGCACACCATGCCCCAACCATGGGTGCGGAAGGTATCTTCTCTTACCGTGAGTTTACCACCCCAAGTCATGGCAGATGGGCAACCCCCAGGGGCATTGCAATCTCTCGTCCAGGACATGACAGACTAAGGATAGATGAGAGGGTCACTCCTGCCAAGTCACCCACCAACAACACCCTGGCACTGCTAGCCCAGGGCGGAGACAGCCACCACCATGCCCGGTTCCAAGATAGGAGGAGGACATGCTTGTCCAGCACTGACTGTCCACACATCAATGCCCAGACCCCCACTAGGGGGAGACGGTGGCAGTAGTCATGAGGTGGGGATGAGGAGCAGGGTCCAGGCAAGGTCTGGGGCACCAGGAAGTGGGGAAGTACGTGGGTGAGCATCCTTCCCAGGAATGCAGGCAGTGAGGTGCTAGAGATGCAACTGCACGTGGGTTGAGGCTGCAGACCTGGGGCACGCTCCATTGTCCCATCAGACTTCATGAACAAAGCACAAATTCAAAGATAAAATTATTAAGAATTTTAGGACAGTAACCAAGGGGCATTAAACCCTAAGCATGGAGACCTGCCTGTGAAGTTGGTCCTGGTTCTCAAACATTCAGCACACTAAGTAGCAATGTTTCTGGTTGTACATGTTTATGTCTGTTCATGGCACATGATTTCTACTGCATCCAGAAGATCCTTTCTGATAAACTTGCTATCTCATAAAAACTTCAATGCCTCCAAAGTATCTTCATTCTTACTGAATTTACAACATCTTAATTTATTTTCATTGAAATGTAAAACCTGTTGAAATTTCAGTAATTTTACTTTCAGTTTGGCCCATGGTTCTCAATGTGGTTATTTCATAAAGAATTCTTAAATTACATCACTTTGCATAGATACAATTAATTTGTACCTTAAACACCTAGGAATGTGTTTCATATCTACAAAGAAATTTGCTTTCTTCTTTCTTGCATGAAACATAATACCCTCTCAATGTATCTTCCATTATTCCAGTGTGAATAGATACAGAAGATACTTCCTCTTAATTCTATGCCATGAAAACAGCACTGCAGGTATGACTGTGAGGGCCCACTGACAGCCTCAGTGTTGAGGGGCCAGTAGAGTATGGTTTGGGGAGCACGTGCCCCATCTAAATGGAGCCTCCATCACTCAGCAGCCAAATCATTGCCACATGGAAATATGGACCCAGGATTGGCAGAGCTGCCACATTTTCAAAGAAAGCCAGTAATTCAGATTTTTACAGGAAAATCAAACTTATTTGTAAATGATGATGACCGATGAAAAGAAAAAAATTTTAATGCTGATTTGACCAACACAGAAAGGACCTAATGAGACACATGTAGGTAGCATTCAGCCACATTTGATGGTCTCTGACATGGAAGAAGAGTACCACTCTCATAAAAATCCCATTTATTGCTCTGTCATCACACTTACCACTTACACACTCATTATCTCTTTATTTGCCTGTTTCCTTCACTAGACCCTGAGCTCCCTGTTGAAGGGAGTGTGTCTGCACCTGGCACAATGGTCTGGCACACACCAGGTGCTACAGAATCATCTATTAAATGATTTATTTTACTTTTTAAATTTTATTTATTTATTTTTGGCTCCGTTGGGTCTTTGTTGCTGCACGCGGGCTTTCTCTAGTTGCGACGTTGGGGCTTCGTTGTGGTGCGCGGGCTTCTCATTGTGGTGGCTTCTCTTGTTGCAGAACACGGGCTTTAGGCGCATGAGCTTCAGCACTCGTGGCACATGGGCTTAGTTGCTCCGCTGCATGTGGGATCTTCCTGGACCAGGGCTCGAACCCGTGTCCCCTTCATTGGCAGGCAGATTCTTAACCACTGCGCCACCAGGGAAGCCCCTATTAAATGATTTAAATTCAATGAATACTTATTAAAAACTTACAACTTCCCAGGCACTGAGATGAACCAAACAAATAATACACATATTCTATGAATGAATCTTTCATTTTAAAAACTTTCTTCTTTTCTTCTCAGTGAGACTTTAAAAATCTCTAAGTTCTTTTTAAAATCACATCTATCAGTAGCAGAGGGTCAAGTGTTGGGATTTTATTCTGCAGAACTTGGCCCTAGACCAAGAAATACATTAAATATCACCCTTGAATATCGGTGGAAAGCTCCCGACATTCCTCAAGTTTATTATGCATGTAATATATACATGGGACATAATGTCTTTCAACAGACATTAATTGAGGGCCTAATATATACCAGGTACTGTGTGAGCTTTGGGGGACCAGAAGACCAAATAAACATGGTCTCTCCCCTCAGTTAAGCTCAGACTATAGAAAGACAACTTTACCCTGACTTTGTCTAACTTGCTTTTTTGGTCCACAAATTCTTCCTTGCAGGAGAATCAGCTCCATCTATCCATTCCCCTCAATCCCTTTTCCAAGGTGCAGTCCCACTGACTCCCAGGATGCCATAATATGACAATCTGGGGCCAACAATGTCCATGAGTTTACACTGGCCTGGCCTATCTCAGGATGTGATGCCACTCTCACGGCTGCACCTATGAAAGCATCCGTCACACAACCACATCTTATTATGCCTACTGCACAACCAAGCCAGAATATCTTAACCTAAGATATTTGCAGATGTTCCTGGATGAGAAACCACACTGGTGCTTTCCAAATCTGCCTCCTCCTGCAAACTAACGCCCATTCTGCATTAGCAACGATAATATCAGATATCATTGATTGACTCCCTGCTCAATACTAGATCTATTCTGAATACACACTGCGTACAGTATATAAAGCAGTCCTTACACATATACACACAGTCTCTAAGGTAATCCTTACAGTTACCCGGAAAGAAGTCAGTTCAGGGAATCCAGGTTATGAGGCCAACACTTGTTTGGAACTCATACTGTTTATATTTGTATAGGATACAAAATCATAATTCTCAACTCCCTTGTAGGCCTCCTGACTCTGAGGATCTCAGATATGGATTTCTTACATACCCGACACAGGTCATGGGAACTAGCTCAGATTCTCTCTGCCTAACCTTCCCAAATCCATTAGTATTCACCCATGACCACATCATCACACTGGTCTGGGGCATTCGGCTAAGTGTTCTCCCCAGAATTCAAATAGGAAGAGGGGAACAGGTAGTAGGACACCAGTGTCCTCTTTTCTCCCAATCCTTTACTTTTGGCTTCCCTCCTCAATCTGCCTTTCCCACCTTCTTCTAAGTGATAGAGCCACGGGGTCCCTCTGAGCAACCCCACAAGAATTTTCACCCTAGCTTTTGCCTTCTAATTCTTGCCTCCATTAACTAGGCTCCTCTTTCCCATGGTAAAAGAACTTGCTACCATTTCCTATCTAGTAAGACATTCCCTTAAACCTTTTATTTGCTTCTCTCTGTACTGTGTCTTGGCTCTTGGTATGATTATGAAAAAGAGTGGAACTTAAATAACCATTTTCTCTTTCAACAGACCCTAGCTTTCAATGAAGACTCAAGAAAACCTGTTCTGAAACTCAAAAGTGAGCACTGATCTCTTTGGTCTAAATGTACCCTGAGCAAATTAATGTTTTAGGTAGATGAGTTGCCCTTTGGACATAAGTTAAGGAGAATAAAGTACATTGTCATAGTATATTTTTAAAATGGTATCCCAGGGACAGTAACACTCATAGTAAAAAGAAGTTGAAGTGACATTCATTATTTTCTGTCTCAAAGAAAAGCTTCAAAAGGAAGCAATCTTCAGACTGAATAAAATCTGTCATCCCCCACCCCCATCTGCATCTGCCTTCCTGGATGCCAAGAAGTTGGAGAAGATGAATATAGGGATCCTCTACCACTCTGCCTTCCTCTTCACTCTCATCCCTAATTCACTTCTTTCTCTAGGTTGTACTTTTATCTAGGTGGTCTGAGTGCCATAATTCCTGCATCGGATCAAGAGTTAACATTTTTTAGCTAAGAGTGATTGACAAAGCCTCTTGTTGTTTCTTTATGACTTATGTCAAGCTTATTAAATAACATTTAATCAATTCTGGGCAGTGTTGATGAATCAAACTCTTGGAGAATGGGTGTCTGGAAATGTATCTACACTTTCTAACATTAACTTGTGTTTAAAAATAGCCATTATAAGTGTTTTTGCTCTAAACTGTGTTTGTATGGAACTTTACAGTAAGGTATATAACATGGAAAACATCTCTATCTTTGAGAGGTGAAATTAAACAACTTACCTAAGGTGACTCAATTACTAAGTAGATTCAACCTGTCTTACTTTTCTTATAATCTATGTTCCTAACCACTAGGATAGACTAGCTCCCTATAAATAGGACACTGGTTCATGCCTACAGTGCCATGCTTTGAGGCAGCAGGATAGTTTGCTTCTGACCCAGAATTCTGACACAGCAATACAACCTATGACTGCCCTCACGATGCCCTGTACCTAGGCTTTCTTAGTTGTTACTCTCCTTCAACACATCCTCTCCCATAAAGCCATTTGGAAATGATGACCTGGCAGAATTCTGCATAGTCCAACATCCAGACCATGTACCAGCAGATAAGGCATGACCTGTTCCAAGGATGTGACAAGCAGGTAGAGTCTCCAGGTCAGAGCCTCATCTGGTATCAGCTTAGATCAGAAATCTCAGCAACAGGCTCCCTGGGACCTTTCTATGCCAACATTCATGGTACTCAATGATGTGTCTTTGAGGTGTGCATTTTGTGTTGATTTAATCCCGCCTTCATTTTATTTTCCCATTATAGCCATTTAATCTGCTGCTATTGCTATTATTATATTCTAAAAACTGCTTAAGTCCCTTCTTAAAATGAGGCAATAGATAAATATTAACCAGACCAGCCTAGAATGCTCATAGAAAACTCTAGTAACTGTAAACCAAATGTTAGCGTTAAGAATCAGCAACCCAGTTGTGTAATGTCCCTACCTCACTGACTGAGTACCACTGACCCACCCTATAAAGACAAGACCCTTCCTCAGCCGGGAGCAGGGAAGGGCCCATGGGGACAAGGATGACAGAGACTGAGCAGGGCTCCTGGGGATGACAGGCAGAGCCTTCCAGAAGACTTAGATTGACTGCCCCATGGTTGAATCTGTCCTCCTTTCTATCGACATAGCCAACGCAGACAGCCTACCTCCTGGGAGCAGAGATTTCAAAACTCCCTCCTGTTTTCAGTATCTACAAACGGGCTCCTTTCCAGTCCCTGGGAAACAGCATGGAACATTGGAAAGGCATGAGATTTGAAACCAAACCCAGCTATCCATCCTCACTGGCCAAGTGATCTTGGAAAGTTACTTAACTTCTTTAAGCTTGTGTTATTTCATATGTTAAACTGAATCAGTATATCCTTGCAGGGTGGTCATAAAGAGCAAATGGAAGGAACCTGGTTCTGTGCAGAGGTTGGTTAACAGTATATGGACTATGTTCAAATATGTCCAGTCTTCTGTTGCCCCTTCTTCACAACCTGGCCCCAACTCTGCCTTGTAAGCCATGGACTGAACTATTTATTATTAACTGTAAGTCCCTGGGTTCCATGTCTACCCAATTTCCATGTATAAAAAGACTAAAATTGGAAAATATATATCTTTATGACCACTTTGTGCCAGATTGACTGACTAGCTTAAATTTTTGATGCATTAACAGGGGATGAGGGCATTTCTGTGGTTTGGTGTTCCTTGAACGTGAGCCAGACCTTGAGCCAGAACCTCTAACTTCTGTTGAAGGACCTATCTACCTGCTGATACTTTCAATACACTCCCTTGTTTTATACTCACACCAACTCTGGGATGCTAATTTTATAAACTGCGGCATAAGGAAGTTAAGTATCTTGCATCAAGAAAGTGGTAGACCAGGAAGTCAAACCTAGATCTCACTGGACTGTGTACTTTCCCAAATGATGCAGTTCATTTGGCAATATGCTGCATAAAACTTCCTAATTTTAAACAGTATAGCAGGTCTCAGATGCATTCTGTTGTACTAAGCCATGCTAAAGGAGGAGCTATTCCACAAATAAAATCAGAATCATCCTGCATTTAAGGAACTCACTAAGTATGTCCCTTTTAGAATAAATGTTGAGAAAATCTACTGGCACCATCAAATATAAAAATGTGAAGACAGTCAGAGCTGCTGTGCTCTATTTCCTGAGAGACTCAGAAATGTAAATCTCACAGCAAAGGTGGTCTATGTAGAATTTGTTATTCTTTTTGTTGTACATGCCGAAGTTAATTTCATATCACGAAAATATCCTAGATCAGTGTTACTAACAAGAATGGTTCTCAAAACTTAATTTGGTAGAAATAGACATGTTAAGAAATTGTTGTATATCTTATTAAGGAGGGAAATAGATTAGGGCTATTGTGTTCAAATACAGCCGGCTCACTGTCTCCGCAGATGTGATACCACAGAGGCGGAGGGCCAACTGTACTACCATCATTTTATATAAGGGACTTGAACATCCACAGATTTTGGAATCCTCGCCTGAGAGTCCTGGAACCAATCCCCCATGGATACTAAGAAAGACTACACTACACACTTTCCTGTGGTCATTGGAATGTAAAAGGAATGCTGACTTTACCATCAAAGTAAGGAAAAGATTCACTCACCTCTTCTTGTGTGATGTGCTTGGTCAGTGAGTTTGGTGAGGGCAAGAAGAACAAGTAGGTAGGCTGTCACCAGAATCTAGAGATCAGGCAACTGTCTGAGTCTGTGATTAAAGTTGGGAGTGGTGGGCCAGGATGGCAAAGGGATGGTAAGGCCAAGACCCATCCTGGGAGGTCACAGAGATGCCAACGCCAAGCAAGATGGTTCAGAAGCCAGTAGCCAAGGTTCCTGAAGACAAAGCAGGGGAGACAATCACCATGGGAGCCAGCAAATCTTCAGGCCAATATTTCTCAACCAGAGCACTGCTTATACACAGCATCTGAAGGTGCTCCCTCAAATATGACATTCTGAAAACTAGATTGTTCTAAGTATACTCTGCGTACACTATGAATGATAACACCTCCAACTACCACTTATATCACTCTTCAATTTCATTTGTTCACCAAGTTCTACTAGATTTACCTACCAAGTATCTCTAGAATCCTTTTTCTTCCATTCTTTTCTTTTGCCGTGGTCCTTATGACAACTTGCCCTGATTACAGTTTCCTTAGGATGAGACTTCCTACTTCTGTTCCTATCTACCCTCTCCCTGTACCTTCAACTCTAACCATATTGTTTCTCTGCTTAGAGACTTGGAGCACACAATCTACAATCCCTTGCTGTGTTCATGTTGCTACTGCTGCTGACGCTGTGAGATGCTATGTGCCTGGCACTGTCCCAGGCACCAGGGATACAAAGAAGAATAGGACAGATCCCCTTCCCCCAAAGATCTCATCATATTTAGGAGAAAAATCTCCAGCTTCATCTCATGCCATTCATTCCTATTCAGGTCATATTCCTGCCACAGAACATCACAGAACATCAATCATCATCCATGCTCTTTAATATCTTCTTGCCTCTGACTGTCACTCTTCTGTCCAGAAAACTCCTATTCATTCTTCAATACCCAACACATTTATTACCTTGTGCATAAATTTTTTCTCAATTCCCGAAACATAATTTGTCCTATGTGTGTTCCCAGAGCACTTTGCATTTCTCCTTGTATAGCACTGACCCCATTAATTGTAAATATCTGCTTAAAATCTTCTTTTTCCACTAAACTTAATCAGTTTTTCAAGCACAAGAACCATATTCTGTTCACATTTGCATTGCTCAGGAGATGAGAGAGTGCTGAAATGTATTGATATTAGGCATCAAAAACATGGTTTTAAAAACTAGTTTGTTAATTAAATACATGAATGTAGACAAGGTTTGAGAAATCAGACTGAAATTTGAT
This sequence comes from Balaenoptera musculus, assembly GCF_009873245.2. Classification (NCBI taxonomy): domain Eukaryota; kingdom Metazoa; phylum Chordata; class Mammalia; order Artiodactyla; family Balaenopteridae; genus Balaenoptera; species Balaenoptera musculus. The sequence goes on along the minus strand of NC_045786.1, from coordinate 44,546,770 downwards.
ACAAAATAACGACACAAGCATCATATTTCATTTATGCTACTGAAGATTGAAGATGGAATACCAGTGGAAACACCCAGAATGTTTGGCAGGTAAATGGGGGATTCTTCGTCTTAAGAATGCAACAATCATATTTTTAAATGACTTGAGAGGAATTTATCCACTGCATAAATAAATTATTTCCTCAAAGATATTCAAGTCATATTTCTAATTCTTATCAGCAAGATCATCTACTCCTGTCTCCAGAATCTCTTCATTGGCCTAGTGGTAAATTTATTTTATTAGATAATTTTTCTCTATCTAGTTAAAGGCACGTTTCAGGGAGGTAGGAAATGGTGCAAGCTCTCCTTCATCTCCTGCACCATCCTACAAGCATCCCCCAGCAACAAGAGCTTGGATACCAGAGACTGAGAGAAAGTCAATAACTGACAGCAAGGAAAGAATTCGAGGCATTGATCATCTCAGACTTGGGAATTGAGATAAAGCCACAGAATTCAACACCACAGTAACTCTGCTTGTGCTGGAAGGGAGAAATATTTTTAAATGGGCTCAGATTTGAAATATGGGAGCGATTTTAAGGCAATTGAATTTAACCCATTGTTTCTTGGCACTATTGACACTTTGGACCAGATAATTTTCTGTTGAGGGCGGGTGTTGTCCTGGGCACTGGAGGACGCTTAGCAGAATCTCTTGCCTCTACTCACTAGATGCCAGTAGCAACCCCCAGTTGTGGACAAGCAAAAATGTCTCCAGACATTGGCAAATGTCCCAAGGGGCTAAATGGACCCCTTGTTGAGAACCACTGCTCTAACCCACCACACACAAATAAAAATGCTTCTAGCTCCATTATAGAAAGCTACCTTTTCAAGTGCTTTAACAATGACAAAATGTAGAATAGTATCAAATTAATATTTAGGCAAATGATGTTGCTCCAAAGAGATTATCCTAAAGAGATCATCTGTAAGCCCCACCAAAAGAATGTGAAACAGACTCTGACATTACCTCAGCCAGAGTTCTATTTTGGATGAGAAGTGGAGGCAGTTTGCCATGCGGTAAGCTTCTCCTTTCTTGATATTTCTGGAGGGCATGCGCTTGCTTGCTCTACAGCCAAATCAGAAGCATTCAACACAATGATTTCTGTTTTAAACAAAAAGTGATAGTCTCATGAATGTTTTTCCTGACAAAGCAGGCTGTAAAAACCCTGCTGTTCAAATGAGAGAACTGATCTACCATGTCAATGACTCAGCCCTCCTTCAATCCAGTTCACCTGAAATCAGCAAAACAAGACAGAAGGCCAAATTAATGTTAATTCAATAGAAAAAGAATCTTTTTACAACATAATCTTTTTATATCCTCCCCAGGCCTTCATTTCCTCACCTCTGAAATCAAGTAATAAGATCTGTCTAACAGATTTATGAAAATTGAGACATTACATACAAAGGCAGTAGCTGGCACATGATACATATTCAAAAGTGTTTAAATACCAATTTGAATATATTTTCTCAGTCAGTTTCTCTGATATCATATGAGAACTAAGACTAGAATTTGTTTTCACCTCCTGTTGCCTACTGAACAATCAAAGGGTTAAGAAAAACTAAAAGAATTAGGACACTAATCATTTACTAATGTATTTAGTTACTTTTGTGTTTCAAGAAAACACAAAAGACATCAGACAAAAGTTTCATATGAAGTAACCTTCTAATCCTAACTTCTTAAAATTTAACAAGCATTGATCTCTAAGTAAGTGGTTGGCCTTTTTTCCTACTGATATTTCATTCCAAAAATCATTTGGCATACAGGATGTGTGTTGTTGTAAAGAATGGCAATTTTAAATATTCAAAATCACAGCATTCCTTTTCACCAAATATTAACACTTATCAAATGTATGAAATATAAATCAAAACCAAATCTAGTAAGGAATATCTATGTGTATAACTGAATCATTTTGCTATACAGTAGAAATTAACACAACGTTGTAAATCAACTATACTTCAATTTAAAAATAAATTGAAAAAAACCAAGCCTAGGAGAACCAACTCAATGCATCAAATAAAAGAGAGCATCAAATAAAAGTAATCATTATAAATGGCTACTTTTTCAGGCTGCACCAGGCACCAAGCCAAGCCCTCTGCATAAATCTTTGATGTTCTACGATGTGTCATATTGTGATCTTATCCCCCATGGCAATTTTTATTATTCCCATGTTACAGATGAGGAAACCGAAACTGAAAGTATCTGAGTGACTTGCCCAAGGTCGCGCCCCTTAATGGAGCCAGGATTGAAACCCAGGCACTCTAGCTGGGCTTCTATCCATCAGGAATTACGCCTCAGTATAAATGGGTAATGGATATGAAGAGAGTGTGGGTTTCTCTTGCCGCCAAGTTACCATGGAAGCAATGACTTAAACCAGTCCTATTAAAACATATGACCACCTGAAGATCATGCTGATTTCAGTGCCTCACATATTAGTCCCAGGCAATAAAAATACAAATCATGAAAACTGGCTTCCCCATTCATAAGCCTATCTTTCCCATAGATAAGTCACGTAGCAGAAAAATCAAGACAGAGTCCTCATAAAACAACTATACTCCAATAAAAATTAATTTAAAAAAAAGAATATCAATGATAAAAAAGAGTCCTCTTTCTAAAAGATTCTTCTCCATCAGAGACTTCTAAGTAAGTCTATCTCTTGAGTAGATTTTGGAAAGTCCATGGACACTTTATCAATATATGCAGATATTTTGCACGCATCAGAGACCAGAATTTTTGGAACAAAAAATTTAAGAAGCGCTGTGCTAAACCAAAAGAAGTACACGGATCAGAAGCCTATTAAGAAACTTTTAGTGCCGAGATCCAATAGGATCTGATTTTAAGATGGCATAATATCCATAGCCAACTCCTAAAGTAGTAGCAACAACCAATAAATATCAATATGTCAATATGTCATATTCATGAGTGGTCAAACCCAAGGGACTCATGTGCCTCAAATTTGAAGATTCAATCCAGACTTCTGGACTTCCCTGGTGGCGCAGTGGTTAAGAATCCACCTGCTAATGCAGGGGACACGGGTGGAAGATCCCACGTGCCGCAGCGCAACTAAGCCCGTGTGCCACAACTACTGAGCCCAAAGCCCGTGCACCTAGAGCCCGCGCTCCGCAGCAAGACAAGCCACAGTAATGAGAAGCCTGCACACCACCACGAAACTAGAGAAAACCCACGTGCAGCAACAAAGACCCAACGCAGCCATAAATAAATTAATTAATTAATTTATTTTAAAAAAATGAAATCCAGACTTTTGTCAAAGCACCTACTAGACAACTAGCAGGCGCCATGATGGGCACAAAAAATTCAAACATATATTAAAATTTCTGCCTTCATAGCTTATTATGGAAGATTTTTTGAAAATAAGTACCAATAGTAAAATAACACTGAATGGTAAATGTCACTATAAAGGTACGTGAAACATTATAAGGGATCAGAACAGGGTAGAATGATTAATTCTTTGTGTCAGGAAAACATGAAGAGTTACAGAAAAGAAATGGTGTTTGAGCAGAGTCTTGCAGGTGAAGAGGAGCTTGTCATACAACAGAGTTAGTTGACAGTACAGTGGTCATGTCTGAGAGGGGACAAACTGTCCTACATTCCTAGAAATGTGCAGAAAGGAGAGACCAGAGACAGGGTTTGGTATGTGGGCTGAGGTAAAGATGCAATAACCCAATTCAAATATATCTGGAAATACTCTACCGATGATAATGAGAAGCTTTGGAGGATATACCTGGAAATGAAGATGATCTATCTGTGTGACAACAAGCAAGCACTCTGAATGCAGAGGATGTACTTAATTGGAGACAGGAGAATCAGGGGACAGAAAGATCAATTAGGGTGCCCTGTTACCATAACTCAGGAGAGAGATGGGCCTCAGGGCACATCAGATAAACAACTGGGGCTGCTGGGAGTTGCAGGAAGAAAGGGATCAGAGAGAAAAGGGGGTACCCCACAAGGATAACTGGATGCTAACTGACCCAATGAGAAGTGCAGAAATAGCTCCCTACTTCAGAAGTATACATGGCCCTTATTGTATATCTTGCTTAAAATGGGTACACATCTATATTAATTCCAAGAAAAGACTTAGGTGTGACACATCGGAGAAAGGCTCTAAGACTCGGGAACATGGATGATCCACCAGGCACCATGCTGGACACTGCACACATTGCCTCAAAGACTGTATGTCAGGAGCTCACCCATGTCCTGACCCACTGGCGAGGCCAGACATCTACCTCTTGCATGGATCAGCCTTAGCAATGCACCAAGCATGGTTCATTTCTCTCCATTTCTCTTGCCCAGCAACAAAATGAATCGCTTTTTTTATGACATCAGCCCTACAAATCAATTCAATGAATTAAAACGGGCCCTGCTGGACCAGAACACAAGCCAAGGGTGTCAGATCCTCTTTCCTCCCACTGGCTCTCATGGATCAAAATTGCTCCAGGGTATCTGAAGAGAACAGCTCAGGCTCCCCCTGCCCAGCACCACGTGGGCTTGAACAAGGCCAGACCACCACCCTTAGGGACAGCTGAGATGCTCCTGAAATGTCAGAAGCAGCCCTGCCAACCTCCCAGCCTCCGCCATGTTCTGTGTGATGGGTATTGATTTCAGACACTGTTTCAGAGCAAAACTGAAAGCGTGTGCCTTTGCAGCTTGTCAAGAACTCAGGCCCGACTTTCACAAGGGACTTTGCACCAACAGCCTTGTGCCTGGTGCCTGGGAAAGTGGAGTCAGGCCCTCCGAGGCCTGTTTCCTCACTCTCTGAGATTCGATCAATGACTCGCCAGTCAACATTTGCATTCTTTTAACAAGTGTACATAAAGTCCTCCAACTAGGAGAAAAGGGAGGGGAAAACAGAAGACCTTCAGTCATTGGTGTGGACAAGATTCAAGCAGAATATAAAATGTCAACATGCTCAGATGCCTCTATCTTTTGTACTTTTGGGGGTCTGTTGTTCTTTTGAGCAAGTCCGTATCTATTCAACAGACATTTATTACACGTTATAGTAGATTTTGGGGTGGGGAGAAGGAAATCAATCAGGAAGTCCCTGCCTCAAAGAAACCTGCAATCTAGGAAGGAAACAGATATGGATACAAATGCTACAAGGAAGGAGATCAAAGTGGGTGAGGAAATAAGAAATAGGAGATGGATCTGAGCTGCATTGATGCTGGGGTAAGTAAGGATTTTCAGCCTTGTCCCAGATGGATTATTAAAAAGAGAGAATATTAGGATCAAAAGTGAAACTGTTGTCTGCTGTTTAGTTGCTGGTGAAATGTTAATATCAATAAAAGCCTTGAATGTGACCTCCACATCAGATAGATCATCTAGCTGAATATTCTCCCCACATTTTACTTATTTTTTTACTTGTCAATCATTTATTCATTCAACAGATATTTATTAAGCACAGTGTAACTAATAAAAACAATAAACATGTTCATGATTATTCGTACACACATAAAACTTCTGTAAACAGTTATAAAGCATGACCTAAACTTGAATTGTTAAAAACCTGTAATAATTTTTTTGTCATCCTGAAGCATTCGACCATGACTATGTACTTGGCACATGGCAGGTGCTCAAAAATGTTTGTCCTGTGAGAAGAGGTACACCCAATTTCCTTAGGTAGCTAAGAGCATCATTCCCGGTTTCTCCTCACAATTTAAATCCAAATGACACTAGAGTGGTCATATTAATCTGAGTTTCAAGTTTTCAAATCCTACATTTTGACTATAAAGTGCGGTTTTGCAAACCATCTTTTTATAAAAAGCTGCAGAATGTTGAGAATAAAGTAACCTAGGAACGTGGGCCCTGAGCAATGACACAGTCTGATATTGAAAGTAACCTTGAGGTTTCTCTCTTCAACCTCAGAGAACCACAGGAAGAGAAAGCAAAAATAATGGTGGAAATAAAGTAAGATAGGTGTTTAAAATGGCCTAAAATGCTATCTATTTTTAATGATCTCGGATGCTAGAAACCCAAGGAAGGAAAGTCAAATTTGAAAATAACCAGTGAGCCTTTACTTGGTATTCAATACCGTATTTCACAAAGTTTCTAAACTTCCCTGTATCATCTTCTGCAGTATACCATAAGGGCATTAGCGTCCCCAATGCTTAGGAATTAAACAGGAAGAGAGAGAAGAAATGCATAGGGGCAGGCTTGTAATAAAAGATCACCAAACGTAAGCTAAACGAAGCCAGAGGTCAACCTACATAATTGCAGGAGAATCTCAGACCACTTGTTCATACATCTATTTCATTCAATCAACAAAACTTTACTTAACCCTTAATATTTGCCAGGTACTGAGCTGGGCGGCTTGTCACCCAGAAGCTTGTCATCCAGTAGATCACGCTAGAAATGTCTATTGATCTAAAATTATGAATAAACCATCTCATCTTTTTTCATAAGCTAAAAGTGCGTCGTCATTCTACATTCTATTTCTCTCTCATTCATTCATTCAGCCAGTCAGTTGCTTATCCGACAAAGATTTAAGCATTTAATCTGTACCAGATATTTTCCTAGGTTCAAGGGATACCCAAATTAATAGAATACAGTACCTGCCCATAAAGAGGCAAGGATTTCTAGTAATTCTGGTCAAATGTGATCAGCAAAATAATTACTACATAAACAAAATGCTATAAAAGGTACCAGCAAGAGGTGGGGAGGGTGAAGAGGAATTTTTAAAGTTGTAAGGAAAAAAGGGAGGTGGCATTTGATTTGGGTTCCCCAATATGTGTAACAGCTTCCCAAGCAAAGGCGATGGAGGAAGGGCATTCCTGATTGAGAGCAGGGCAGGCAAAGGGGCAGAGGAACAAGAGTGCGAGGACAGTAAGGCCAGGAGAGCTGGACGGCCACATGCTTGGGGCTGACGACTCCACACCGCAGAGTCAGGCACAAGCAGGAAGATCTTGGGGGCTCGGCAAGGAATTTGGGCTTCATCCCGTCACTTGGGGGGTGCTTTCAGATACCTACACCCTAACTTCATCAAGCAAGGCTTAGAAAATTTAAACCCAAGAGCAAGTCTATCAACACACAAAGAGCTATTTCGTTTTGCTTAGAGAATAAAACATGACAGTCCTCCTGGCTGGGCTAAATTTTGAGTGGATATTGAAATGTTTAGCCTATAGAGAAAGGGGAGATCACTATTAGGTCATATTTAAGGTTCGTTTGTCATTCCTCCATGCCTTTATTCAACTGCTTCACATCAGTCCCTGCAGGATGCCAAGCACTGTATTAGACCCTTTGACTCTAAATAATAATGAAAATAGGGAATTTCCTGGCTGTCTAGTGGTTAGGTCTCAGCACTTTCATTACCGGGGCCTGGGTTCGATCCCTGGTGAGGGAACTAAGATCCTGCAAGCTGCGTAGCGTGGCCAAAAAATAAATTAATAAATTAATAATAATAATGAAAATAGATATATAAGGGTTTAATAGTAGAGTTGGCCAAACAATATAAGTGCAGGGCATCAGAGAAAGCCCATAGCAGGGACCCTTGACCTGGCCTGGGGTGGAGGGGTCCATACCTTAGAATTGAAATGCCATAGAGAATTGCCCCGTGGTATTTCACTGGGAAAGCCCACTGGGTGATGTCCAAGCAAACCTAATAGTTGACATTCCATCAGCGGGTCCCGTCCCCTGGAGTTGCTGCACCTCCCTTGAATGTGCTTTTCTGAATACACATGGACAGGAAAGAAAGCAAATCCTTCTGCAGGTGACAGAACTAATTCCCAGGTCCCCATCTTCTCTGTCAGTCTGGAGCGACCCCCTGAATCTTGTTCATAAAACTAGGATGAAAAAGGAAAACAAATGCATTTCATTGAAAAGGAATCGCAAGGCTGCGACTGACTCCATCACTTCTGTCAGTAGACGGGAAATTCAAGCGCAACGCCTGTATATAATTACCCATCATGTCTTGAATACAAAATTACTGATTTAACCCGTGACACATTCCACACACAAATACTGTAATAATATAAAAGGAGAGTTGGACAATAGATTCCATAAATAGAAGAGGTGTGTAGTAAAGATATTTTTGCTGCTATTTTATTTTATGCATTGTGATGACACACACACTACAAATTTATAATCACTTCGAAAATAGGATCTATATATTGGATTTCTTTTCATCTGATCACAAAATCTCTGCCACTTTCAGATTCCCCCCTTCACAGCTTCCTGAAGACCCAGAAGGAACATCGGACTAGGAGTCAAGAAAAGCAGGTTTCTCAGGCTCTGTCACAAACTACTTTTTGTACGCCAAGTTGTTTAATCCCTGCTCAATGTCCTCATCTGTACCACGTGAACAGGGGCACCTACCGCACTGAACTCCCAGGCTGCTTGGAAAAGCCCTGGATTTAGCGTTAAGAGGTTAAAGTTGGAGTCTGGTCTTGCCGCTGACTGGCAAATTACTTTGGGTAAATCACATACACTCACCAAGTTAATTCACCTGCAAAGGGGGCCTAATTCCACCTGCCTTATAAATATGTCCTGAATCAAGTAAGCCAAAGTGTTTTACAAACCACAACCACTTAATGGTAGCCTAAGGTATTATTAATTAGAATCAAAGAAGATCACACAGAAGATCTTATAACTCTAATGCTTTGAGGAGAACACAGTACCTGTGACATTGAATTTCTTATGCAGTCAACCATGCTGTGTGCATTTTCCACAATCGAACTTTAAGCTCTAGGACATTTTAGGGCTACCTCCTTTTATCATGAGCTGGGGAAAGACTGGGAGTTCCCAAGTGGCAGGAATCCCCGAGCAGCCCAGATTGCTCTGCTCTGGGAATATCCTAGGGAGAACGAAAAATGCTAAGTCTGTGACTGAGGCGTGATGACCTGATGCTACTCCCAAACGGGAAAATTGGAATGAAAGAATGAGGAGCTCCTTTCTGCCCCCAAATTCTAAGGTTTAATAGTAAAAGGGGCCTCCTGTAAATCTCCACCTAACTATGATCAAACCAGTTCAATGCTCAGACCAAGATTTGTTCAACAAGAACCACGTGGAACCCTTCGAGGCTAACGACACATGAGATTGAACTTCGGAGTGGCTTTTGAAAGTCTCAGTTCCTAAATCCAAGTTCATCTACTTCACCACCTCCCTCAATCTGTCAGACATTCTAGAAGGACTCAGCCTTCTCCAAGCTGACCCACTGCTGCACAGCACAGCTGGCCAAACAGAGAGAGAGAATATGCCGTCCAAATATCCCCAAGTGTCCGCAGCACGCCAGTTGTCTTGACTAGGAACGGTAGAAATAGCACTGACACCTTCCCGCTTTGGCCTTGGTTTGGAGTGTGTGGCGGTGTCCGCTGCACCCCGTGCCAAACCAGAGCACAAGGACACGGGCGTGAATTTTGCAGCCTAAATTCCCCAGGGTAATTTTTACAGCTCTGCTATAGTAGTTACTTTTTATTTAAAGGTCAAGATTCACATGGTTATTTTGACTTATGTTTCTTGGCCTAATCTAGATTGGGAGTGGGGAGAAAAAGAAAGAAAGAAAGAAAGAAATTGACACAAATAGATTAATAGTTTGCAAGTGAAATCTACAGCTCATTTTGGGACCTGTCCTGCGAGAACCTTGCTTTCTTTTATTGAAAAGGGCAAGAAAGAGTGACATTTCTGTTCAGCTCAGGGAGCCCAAACAGCCAAAGACCAAGTCCCAGAGAGGAACATCTGGTTGGCAAACACAAAGGAACATAACACCTGCAGACTGGCCGTGTTGTGTTTACTCTGGGACTGGTTGTGCATTACCCTCTGAAAATACGTTTCAGGGCTGGAAATGGACTGTTTGTGCCAAGAAAGTCTGGGGTGATAACGCAGCCTGTTCACCTTGGAATTCTCCCTGTCCCAGCATGGGCGGGCCCTGCTGAGCCAAGAGAGATTTGTAGTATTTTTCCACCTAGCACTTCTTTGCAGAAACCTCTACAAGTTTGGAGCTGGACACCAGAGAAGGGGCGTCGGGGACTGAGAGAGTGGAGAATGACTGCTTCAGGATGTGGTTATGCTATTATTTATTCCTCTGTGATGATTTTCTGGCAATGCTTTGCATGTCTTAGCCTTTGGACAGAGTTGCACATATCAGAAACAACACCAAAACAAACTGTTTTAACACCCACACTTACAGGAAACTTTACCCCAGGGGCTCCAAGTGCTTCTAACAGAACAAGAAGGCCTGCTGTGTGCAGCTCTGTCCTTGGCAGCCGTGGTTGTCAGCCCTGAGCACAATTTATTGTGTCTTCTTTGAATCACTTTTGGCCTAGAATGAAGCATCCACCAAAGAAACCTCACTCAAAGCAGCTAATGGTGCCCACGGCAGGAGAGTTCCCACCAAAAGGCAAAGCCCCCTCACTGCTGGGACCCCCAAAACCCAGCAGTGGCACCCCCTGTTACCATCCTGAGTCAAAATTGCAGCTGGAGTCTGATGGGTACAGTAAACGCCATTGGCTTGGGGACAGTTTGAAGCCTGGAATGAAGAGACATCAGAAGACGTGTGTGGAAGAACAGCAGAACTCACATTTATATGAGTCTCAGCTTAAGCCCCCCTAGACAATTAGCTCTTTGCATGCCTTTTCTCATATAATTCCAGAAAACGATTCTATTCTTATTTCATAAGCTAGGGAAAGAAGGCTTAGAAAGTTTAAGCAATTCTCCCAAGGTCATGTTATTCAGTCAATTGGAAGCGCTGGGGTTTCAACCCAGGCCTACCTGGACTTTTTGCCACTGTCTCCTGTGGCCTGCAGAAGGTTGACATGCATTGATAGTCCTTTTGCCTACAAATGTATTCCAAAAAGACCCAGTGCGCTTGCTGGGATGTTTGTCTGCTTCTAATGTCTGAACCTGGTCTCCATTCCTTCCCTCAAGCTTCCTTGTCTCAATCTGAGAACAGGAGGAAGGTTAAGGGATAATGGAAGTCCAGGCTTGTTTCACACAAGAATTGTAGTGCATGATTGACATATGTTTGCTGTATTGTTTAAGGATGTTCGATTCGACTCTGTAAACTAAGAAAAACAGACCAATGAGGATAGAGGAAATTAAGAGATGTAAGCGGCTGGTGAGACACATTAAACACAGATAAAGTAAGTTGAGCACGAGTACTGGTGGTACGTGGGAAAGACGAAATATTCAGAGTTACACTAAGACACTAAGGTACTCAGAATTCACCAGGCCTGAAGTTGGCCATTCATTGGGAACACCTATTTTGGCTCTACCAATTTTCTGCCTACAGCACACAGGTAAAAGCCAGCAGGCCAACTGGCAAGCTACAGCTGTGACCAAGCAAACTTGTCTGTTTGTCTCGTAAAAGCAAGTCTGTGTTTGCCTCAAGCCCCTTCCAGACGCCCTTGTTCATTATGAATTCTGGCCCACCTCATAACCCCAGCAGGGAAGGCTGGTGTGTCAGAGAAACCAACAGAGAGTGAGAGACAGAAGAAGCAACAGAGACAGAGACAGAGAGAGACTATAGGCATTGCCTAATACAGGATTCAAGGAGTATGGTCCTTTTACCCTGTTTGTACCCACCTTTGGTGTGTCAATCATCCGTCTCTTCCCCCTTGCTTCTCACTGTGTGTTTATTAAACCACATGATTCAAACATCTTAATCTGGCACTTGAGTCTTTATGTTCCTGACCACTGCGGTAGGTGACATGGTCATACACTTGGAGGGTACCATTGCATCAAGGTGATTTCCCACTTAACACATGACCTCCAAGAGTCAACTTATCTTTAGCATTTTGTGGTTCTTAATCTTCAAAACATAGGAAATCCTGGTGGAATGATTCAATGGCAAAGAAAAGCAAGTAAACCCAGGAAGATTAATGTGACTTTTTTTTAAAAAGACAATACTTATGAATTACTTCCTGAATGTAATCATACCATTGGAATTTGTATTCATTTATTTAAAAATCCATTCTGTGTTCTTTGGACTCAGCCTGTCAGTAGGCACTCTTACTGAAAGCCCTTTCACCCTTGTGGAAGCTATGTGAATATTATACTGAATTTGTAAGGTTCTCACAACAGATGTGAGTCTTCCTATTTTACAAATGAATAAACTGTGCTCAAGCTGATAGAATTGCTTAAAGCTAGATTGCTACCAAAAAATGAGTCCAGACCTAGAATCCTAAATAAATATTCTATTATACCACATATACATTGAAACGTATATATATTCCTGTCCACCTGTGAATTGAAAGATAGGGAAGGAAAAATAGGGAAGAAACAGAAATAAGGTGGATGGTAATGAATGACTTAATATTTTTATTTTACATATATGGTACATACAGTACCCTTTGCTGAAGGCCTATTGTGTACCCAGTAATATTATATGTGTCTTATCCACACTATCTCTTTTCCTTGAAGTGCCAGGAGATGTTATCATTCTCAGTTCATAATTAATGAAAGGCAGATTTAGAGATGTTCCTTCTATAACATGCCTAATCACAAGTAGAAAACCCAGATTTCCGATGTAGGTCAGCTGACCCTAAGTCTTGCTTTCTGAGATGCAATAATTATAATGTTCATCATTGCCAATTGAGAATGCATAAACTTTTTGAATATTTTCTATGTGCTGGGCAGTGTTAAGCATTCTACTTGAACCATCTCCATTTTCCTCGGAGAGTGTCATTAACAAAATGTCTCTTTCCCAAAAGAATGGAAAGTTTACGTGTTAAACTATAAATGCAGGGCTTTAAACTTTAAAATATGCAATGGAGAATGCTCAAAATACCCTATCAAGATGGGGACTGTCTTTAATCTTTGGCGTTGCCTTCTAATCACTTCCAAAAGGAGGATAAAAAGAGGAGACTCTAAACCCAGCGGTCAGGACTTGTCTTGGGAGAATTAATTGTGGAAAAGAGTACGAATGATCAAGAGGACCAAATGCAACCTGTGCACCTTATTTGGATTCAGATCCTAAGAAACTAAACATAAAAAGACATTGAATAAGGACTGGGTATTAAATAACATTAACAAAGTATTTGGATTGTGTTTTGTAAGGTATGATAACGTTCCTGTGAATATATAATAATATATAATAAAATATCCTTATTTTTGTAAGGCATATATCCATTCTACTTTTATGTGTGTTCCAATTTTTTTGTAATAAAAGGAAAATAATTTGTTGGGGTTTAGAGAGGAGGGGGTGGGAGAAGAGAGAGCAGAATGAAATGATCTGGAAGAAAATGTTGGAGGCACCTAGAAAGGCAGGGAAAAGGATGAAAACAAGAAATAAACTCCCTGGGGTGAAGGGGCTTAGTCTGGAGTGGAGTCAGAGAATGGGAATGAGGTAAGTAAAGCTTCAGCCCTGTGAATCCAAGGATCCACATAAGCAGCGATACTAACCAAAAAAATAAAGAGGACGAATTAGAGCCCAAATAAGAATGAGTCAAGGAATGGAAGACTAATTGAACATCTAGCATGCAAGTCACTGTGTGTGCATGTGATTTTGTGATTTATAAGAAATATATATTTGGTCTTCATCCCCATTTCTGGCACTAAGCTCCTAAAACCCTTGGAATTTATGTTAATGAGGTGACTTTTGAAAAGCCTTTAGGTAGCCTAAGGATGGGAGCTGGTTGCCAGGGGAAACTTAGAGGATTGGAACTTTCAGCCTCACCCCTCAACTTGGGGTTGGAGGAGGAGCTGGAGATTGAGGTCAATCACCAATGGCCAATGATTTAATCAACCATGGTTTGTAATGAAGGTATTGCTAAGTCCCAAAAGGATGGGCTTTTTAGAGCTTCTGGGTTGGTAAACACACAGGTGCCTGGGAGAACGGTGCTCTCGGAAAGAACACGGAAGCTCCAGGCCCTTTCTCCATACCTTGTCTTATGCATCTCTTCCATCTGGTTGTTCCTGAGTTATATCCTTTTACAATAAACTGGTAATCTAGGAAGTAAGATGTTTCTCTGAGTTCTGTGAGATGCCCTAGTAAATTCATCAAACCCAAGGAAGAGGTCATGGAAACCTCCATTGTATAACTGGTTGGTCAGAAGCCCAGATGATAACCTAGGTTTGCAATTGGCATCTGACATGGGGGGCAATCTTGTATGACTGAGCCCTTAATCTGGGGGATCTGATGCTATCTCTGAGTAGATAGTGTCAGAATTGAGTTGAATCGTAAGACACCCAGCCGGTGTCAGAGAATTGCTTGGTAGTGTGGAAAAAAAAAAACAAAAAACACACATCATCATGCATCACCTCACTACACTTCTTCCTCATGGACCCGAATGACAGATGAGAACACTGAGGTACAGGGAGCTGAAGACCTTTGCCTGAGTTTCCATGAGTCACAGAGGGTTGTTGATGGGTAAGAAAGAGAGTGGAGAAGCCTACTGGGCAAGGATCCAATGGAACGTCCATGAAAGCAACACCAAGTTTTTGCATCAATCTTCATTTTAAAATAGGGTTCTGTAGCTTAAAAAGACACAAAAATCCAAAACTGAGAGAATTAAAGCTGAATATATTAGATTGAAAAACTTAACGCAAACATTAATGTAAACATAAAGGACAGTCACAGATGAGAATGCCCAAAAGGTGACTTTCAAATTGTCTAAACTTGTGTCAGATTCAACCTCACTGCAGTTATCCCAAAGATTTCACCCACAACTGCATGCAATTTGTACCCAGAAATTCCCTCACACTGTAGTAGTTTGGGTATGAACTTGAAATTGCTCGAGGAGGGGGGGTGGTTGGGGAAGAGGCAAGAAGAAGGGGGCAAGAAGAGAAAAGGTAACTTAATTGGGCAAAGCTGAGGCCTTGCAGTGAGTTCTTTGAAGAAGATGCCAAACCAAACAGCTGCTGCACTAGAACAGCCATCATATGCAAAATGGCCTTTTAATGGGGGGCAGGGTGTATTTCCCAGCTTTGTCTTCTCCACTAGGGAAACGATTCATACACGTTCCTTGAGCCAGATGCAGAGTTCTGCACTGAGGTTCCTCCTGTAAGTTTTCAGTGAATGTGATTAGCATCCCATCTGCTACCAAGCTACAAAGTTCCCAGAAACTGTGCAGTTAAAAAATAATAATAATAATAAGGTTGGGTTCATGTCTGGCTGAACCCTTTGCTCACTGTGTGGCCTTGGGCCAGTCAGATGACCTGCTTGTGTCCTGATAGTCAAACCAGCTGGAAAATTGAGTAAGAGACAACGGCCTCCTTGCAAAACAGATGCTACAGCTGAGTTGCACACTTGTTTTTTTTAGTAAATAAATTGGAGGTCAAGGAAAGGAGGGAGTGGTGAGTTGTTTTGAATATTCAGGAGCAGCTCCAAGCTGAGGAACAGATTAGAACCTCCTTCCAGAATGATCACCAGGTCTCCTATGGTCAACCTGGTCTCCCACCTCTGCAAACACTGTTGGATCACAGGTGGCCTCTCTTTAGACAACTTAACCCTTGACACGAAGGTCCTCAGGGATCATATTTGTTAAAATATCACCTCATTGAAGCTGTCCTGGTGCCTAGTGAAGATTGCAAGCCCCTTTCCCCCGGCACTCCCTGTTTTCCTCCCATGTTTATTTTGGCCAGCACCTTCCTTGTTACCTAGCATCTAATGTGATGACTTATTTATGGTTTCTACCCCCGACTAGAATGTAAGCTCCTCCAGGGAAGCGACTTTAGTCCATTTCATTCACTGCTGTGTCCCCAGTGCCAGAGACAGTCCCAATAACTTGCCCATTTTCTCTGGGCTGGAAAGCTGGGAAGATTGTCACAGTTAAGGGAAGCGGCTAGTATGCTTATTAAACAATTGGTCTAGTCAATCTTTAAGGAAGTAGAGTGCATCCCATCAGATGTTCTCAGTGTGATGGGGTGAGATTACAGGACAAATGCTCCTGACATCATAGTAACAGATTCACCGGAGGTGTGATTGCTCATACCCCCGGTTTCTGGGACCAGAAACTGCACTCTTACAGCTTTGTTCCTGCCTCCCTGCCTCCAGGCTCACCATGCTCCAATCCACCTCCAACCTCCTACCAGCAGGATCCAAGTCCGACCCTATGGTTCCCCCCAGAGCTGCTCATTGCCAGCATGATAAACTCCAGACCACGTTAGGGTCTTCTTGATCTGTGCTCGATCCACCTTTCCTGCCCTCCTTCCCACCTCCATCATACCTTACCTGCCGGCCACACTCTCCCCACCTCTACCCCTTGCAGTTTGCTGGATG
This sequence comes from Balaenoptera musculus, assembly GCF_009873245.2. Classification (NCBI taxonomy): domain Eukaryota; kingdom Metazoa; phylum Chordata; class Mammalia; order Artiodactyla; family Balaenopteridae; genus Balaenoptera; species Balaenoptera musculus. The sequence continues at coordinate 44,530,575 of NC_045786.1, read as the reverse complement.
CGCCATGCTCTCCAAGTCTTCAAACATTTTCTCTGCTCTTCCCTGCCTGAAACTCCTTTCTCAACTGGCCGACAACTACTGGCTTACCCCATTGTGCTCCAGCACCAGCTCCTGCCTGAATCCTTCCCTGTTGATTGCTCCCCACCCACCTCCCGCAGAGGTCCCTCTTGCATCTTAGGAGAACCACTGTGATACTGTGCTACACTGCATTATGACCACTTGGATGTTTCTCTTCCCTACTAAACGGCTGTGGTCTCAGGACAAAAATAGAGTCTTATTTATCTCCATGCCTAGCTCAGGGCTGGGCATATGTGCCGGCACTCTGCAACTAGCAAATGAATAAAAAATAAAATCAGGTTTTTTTTCTCAGGTTTAACAGTTCCCTGGTTTCCTTCACCTTCATAGATTATTTTAATATTTCAAATAGGTAATGAAAACCTGATCAAACGCTGAAAAATAGCTCTTCTGTCAGCGGTTCCATCCTGTATGATAGTCTGTAATTCCCAGACAGTTAAGATTAGGAGTGTTAAAAGATAAACCAGGGCAACTAAAAAGTTTGAGTTTATTTGAGCAAAAATGGATTCCAGTCGGGCAACACCAAACCAGAAGTGGTTAGGAGCACTCCTGGGACAGAAGCTAGAGAAAAGACTCAGAGAAAGTACAGAAACAAAGAAAGGAAGTGATTTAATTGGCTATAGCTTGAATCCTAGTTGGCTGCTTGTGATCGATTGTCCTTAGTGTTTGATCTGTTTGATCTTGTAAACCTGAGGCATTTACAGGCTTAGATTTGGGCTTGCTTACGTAGGCTGCCATGGGATTAGAGATGCCTCAGTCTAATGGTTCCTGTGCCAACTACAAATTGGCACTTGCCATCTGCTTCTACAAGGACTAAGTCACAAACTGCTGCAGCCGCTGACCTTCAACACCCCCTGAAAGACGTTCAAGATGGAGAGCAGGAATGAGGCCCTCTGTGCTCCGGGAAAAACTGGCAGAACAGGGCTTTAAATAGTTAGATATTTTCAGGAGAAGATTTTATGAGCCCAAGGTTTGCATCTCCGCATATCTAGAAAAGCACTGAAATCATTAACGGTGACATCTGCTCCTCATGACTCGCAGCAAGCCTCTGCCAAAATGTGTGCTCGACTGCAGGTCCCCCCTCACTGAAATCATGTATAACACTGAGCAGCCTCCCTACCTCTTTGGAGCAGTTTCTAGGGCTATCTGAGATGCTGTCTCCCGGGCTATAATCCTCATTTTGCCCCAAATAAAACTTAACTCACAACTCTCACGTTGTGCATTTTTTTCAGTCGACACTTGTTTAATTAATTTAACAGAGGTCTGAGTTTCTTTATCTTAAAGGGCTAAATCAAGCAGGTGCTTACAACCAAGGTGTATTGCTGGAAAGCTCAAGTGTCTAGGTAGAAGAGGAGGGCGGGCAAAGGTGAATAGTGGAAGAGAGAGAAGGAAACTGACCGAGTACAACAGCCCAGGGGAAATCAAGGGCCTGAGTTGGGTGTGATTCAGCCCCTCCCAGCTTCATACCTTTGCAAAGTTCCTGATGGCTATTGGGCCTCTGGGTGGCTTCTGAAGATTTTCCCAGAAACCCCCAGAAGCATAAAAAAAAACCCTGCCTGAGAGCAGGAGAAACCTGAGAGAATTTGCATAATTATCTTCCACCTGCATTGAGAATTGGCCCCTCTGGGCTCTCACAGAACACGATGTAATGCTGAGCCATGAACTTTTCTTGAATCTTTCAAGTATCTACAAGATTCTCGAAGACTCTATTTTCACACCTCAAAGTATACATATTGCAACACAATTTTAAGAGCTGGTTTTTGTTTCCAGACAAATAGATGCTGAGGGGAAATATACTTTCAAAACTTAATTTTTTTCAAGATGGTGGCAAGAACAATCTAAAAACAAAATTGCCTTTTAAATTGAAACATGCCAAAGAAGCACTTGCTTTTCCGCCAGTCTTGGGGCTCACTCATTTCCTTCTCACTGTCAGGGAAGAATCAGCCATAGAAACACAGACATTACTATTCAAAGCCCATCCTTTTCTTTTAGAACTTATCTTTGACAGGAGACCATGCAAGTTTCTGACTGGGGGAAGCTGACAGTGGCAGAAAGTGGATTCAGAAGAGCACTAGTTGACTCAAAGACTTAGGCTGGGGACCTTTGTCTTGTCAGCCTGCCAAACCTTCCCCATTCCTTGCCCTCACTCTCTCCTCCCAAACCTGCTGCCACTCAAATTATTAAACCATTGTCTTTTCCTGCCACTGCTTTCGCCCTGTGTGGCTCAAGTCTAAGCTTGCTTCTTAAACAATGGGTCCAAGTGCCATGTGGGCAGGGACTGTGTGCTTTTTATTCAACCATGCATTGGCCCCAGCTCCCAGCCAGCACCTGGAGCAGAGCAGGCATTCAAGAAGTGTTTGCTGAAAAATAAAAGCTATGCTATATGGTTTTCTTTGTGATTCTTGATCCCACTGCTACATTTTCAGGCCGAGAAGAGGTAGCCCAACACCCCAAGCCTGTATTCTTCAAAATGCCTTTACAATTGTTATTTTCCAATTGACTGTGAAAAAGAATAAACTCCCGTGACCAGGAAGACAGAAAGAGAACTCGTTTACATGGCCCCAGGCTCAGCAAACCCACTGGTAGAGATGCAACACCTCACAAATGCCCATCCCAGGGAGGCTGGTGGAGGAAGGATTATTGTTAACTTAGTCATCTTCTTTATTCAAGGTGGTGGTTTTGCTTGGGCTTGTTTTGACCCATTGATCTTCCCTACAGATCGTATCTCTTACTTTGAAAACAATCATGTTTTCAATCTTCTTTTACCTATTCACCTCCTTCTTTTTAAAGATTTTAATTTTTAGATTCTTTTTCCTATCTAACACAACATTGCAAATCAACTGTACTCCAATATAAAATAAAAATTAAATTTAAAAAAGGCTTTAATTAGTTTACACCAAAGTTTTCAATATTCACAAGTCTTCTTTAGGTCCTGTAATCAAAATCCTTCATAGGTCTTTGTATTCGTTTTCTTAGGCTGCTGTAACAAAGTACCACAGACTTGGTGGCTTAAACAACAAAAATATAATCTCTCACAGTTCTGGAGGCTGGAAGTCTGATTGCAAGGGTTGGTTCTTTCTGAGGCCTCTTTCCCTGGCACGAGGACAGCAGCCTTCTCCCTGTGTCTTCACACTGCCTTCCCTCTATACACATCTGTCTCTGTGTCCAAATTTCCCCTTTTCATAAAGACACCAGTCACATTGCCTTAGGGCCTAAAGACCTTATCTCTAAATAAGGTCATACTCAGAGGTACTAAGGGTGAGGATTTCAACATATTTGTGGGGAGCAGACACATTTCAACCTATAACAGTCTTTCTGTACTATTTGAAGCACCCATAGTGAGAGTTCGCTGGACAATATAAAGAAACTGGGTTTTTTCCCCATAATTCTGAAAATTAACTCATTACAGAGATCACCAACCCCTTTAGCTCCAACTTCCAAACAAACAAAAATAATAAATAAACAAATGAGGACTACATCTCCAAAAGTCTAACTGCCCTCTGAAGCAACCCAATCCTACCTGCTGAACTTTCCCACTCCTGATGGATCAATAACACTTTCTCCTTGCTGCTACATTATTGGACCCAATTTCTCTAAGTCAGGCTTATGAGCTTAAAGTAAACCAGTGGCCTTGACTCTTACTAGGTAAATCCAACCAAAGAGGAATAATTTCTTGCCCAAGGTCAGTAAGTTAGGTATGAATTGTAGTATGAAGCCAGAAAAAAAAAAGCAAGCCTATCCCAAGAGTCCACACAGAGAGCAGCTGACACATCACAACTGGGCTGAGAGGCAAGAGCCAAGCTGAGGGGGTAAGCTAAGTTCGAAGGTCATAGAAAGTCACCAACAAATGACAGGCAGGATTCCGAGATCAGAGTCAAACTTCAACCTTTGCTGGGAGAGAGGTTTGAAAAGGAGCTCTGGGGACATCCAAGGCCTCCCTGCTAGCCAGCTCAGGCTACTGTAAAAGGCAAATGGAATGTGTTTTTCAGTGGGTACCAGTGGTCCTCTTAAAGGCATATATATTTAAAGTAAACAAATTTTAAGTGTAAAGCTCAATGAAATTTTTTCATAAGTATAATGCCGAGTAAGCACTACCTAAAACATGACTCAGGACATTCCCGGCACCCACAAGGCTCCCTCATGCCTGTCTCAGTGATTACCTACTCCCTGGAAATAATCACCATTCTTTTTTTGTTGTTGTTGTATGATTTGTTTATTATAAACTATCATCTTGAGTCAAATTATAACATGTAAATTGAGATTTCCTTGTCACTAAGAAAATAAACCAACATTCTGCTGATGTTTGTTTTTCTGTATGGACTCCTAAATGCCTGCTCTTAAATTCTGTCAAATTCTGAATTCTCTAGCTCTTAAAAAAACAGCATTCTTATTCCCATCACCATGGATTAGTTTTGCCTGTCCTTGAACCTCATGTAAATGAAATCACACAGAATATAGTTTTCCATGTCTGGTTTCTTTTGCTCATTTTCATGTCTGTGAGATTCACCTATGTTTCTCTGCATACTACAATAGCTTGTTTTTATTTTTGTGGTGTACTCCATATACCACAATTTATCTGACTGTTCTACTGTTGGTGGATATTTGGGTTGTTTTCAATTGGAGATATCATGGATAAAGTCAATTTGAACATTCTTATGCCTGTCACATATGTACTCATTCCTCTTAGTTATATTACTAAGAGTGGAATTACCCTGTTAAAGGATACAAGCATATATCATTTTAGTGGGTACCACCAAACAGTTTTACAAAGCAATAGTGCCCATTTACACTCCCATCATCAGTGTCTGAGAGTCCCAGTTTGAGCAATAATCCTGGGTGCAAGTTCCCCTCAGTATCTCTGTGTGTAAACTGGGGAGTCTGTCTAAGAAGAGAAACTTGCAATGTCAAAAAGACTCAACATGTAGCTATTTTCTGACCAATGCGCTAGTCCCTCCTGCTAGAAGACTGGATGGAGGACGGTTAGTTGGATATAATAATAGGGAAGCATGAGCTAAGAAAACAGCAAATAGATATAAAGTTGGACTCTGCTGGCCAGAGTGTTGGACCCAGGCTAACAGCATCTATAGTGATGGTCCCTCTGCCGGGTTCTTCTTAATGTTGGCTGGCCCCCTCATTACCACTCAGCTTAATGGACTTAAGGACCAGAAGGGCTGACCTGGAGTCAACTGGGTGCTGTCCACAAATACTGATGGCTTTGGATACCTTCTCCTGGGGAAATCCTACAGAGGCAAACCTTTCTTAGAAGTCCTTCTACTTCATCAGTACTTGGCCGTGTAGCAGCCAGCCACAAGGAAATTGCACATGTTTGGTAAGAAATATCACAGCTCTGTGGAGGAAGTGCTGGGAAAATAGTAATAATGCTCTTGAATCTTTCTGGCAACCAACACATCTGCACACACAGGGGGAAGATGTGCCTTTCACATCTATTAAGATATCAAATGAAAGATAAAAAGCAAGACTGAAGCCGCTAGTCTAAATAACCTTGCTGAACCCTCAAAGATCACTCAGAAGACACTTGAAGACATTGTAAATGGCTTCTTCCAAAATACTAAGCTCCCTAAAAAAAACAAGGTAGCAGGATAACACATTTAACTGTGTTCTTTAATAGTGTAAAGACTAAGAAGAAAACACTGACTGTAACTAACATTTTCCACATTTGTTATCCTTTGCTCTTCAGAATGGCATTTTTAGTTGAGCAGGGCTAGTCTTATTATTATCAAACTTCCTTCACAAACCAAAAGGGCTGTTTCCTGATCAAAATTAATCCTAAAATAGAATGTGCAGGTTTCATAAAATTGAAACCTCTCCATTATTATAGAAACGTTAGAGGTTAATTTTTTTTAATTTATTTTAAAAATCAAAATGAGAGATTGACCAAAGGAATATCTGCATGCATTTAAATGCAGGTATTCTTGAATATAGGCAGCAATACTTTGACATTTTACAAGGTCTTTCCAGAAATTCAAGATGTTCACCTTAGATTGAACCAATAAACATGAATAGTAATCTAATTTAAGAGAGAGTCTTTTGACCTTTTAGACAGGTGGTAAAATTCTGCAGTGCTGTATAGACTTCTAGATACTTTGAACAGAGGCATTTTACTCTGATAAGAACTGTTTTTCCATAAGAATTCATTAAAAACTTTCTGGCTTTCAAAAATCTGCATTTCTATTTCGAGACTGGGAAAGGTGTTTTTTTTTTCCAAAACTTTCAAGTGTTTCCATGTGGGTTCAAGTTCAGGTGCAGAATCTGTAAGGGAGCAGGAAGGTTTCTGCTTTCTCTGTACTAGAAAGAATTACAGGCAGAAAATACCTGATCTTCAACAAGATGTGTGTGGGTATCTTGAACTGGTCTCAAAGGGTCTTTCCAGCTTGGTTAACATTATAGAAATATCTATGGCTTTGGTCTTTATTGTAGTCCTTTTGTTAGAATTATTTACTGCTGCAAAGTCAGCAAAGCTTATGTCACCAGCAGCCCAATTCAATCACTGAATACAAATAAGGAGCCTTCCACCCAAGGGCCAGAGGGGAAGCCCTCTTCCCCATTTACAGAGGAGCAGAGTCACAGACAGTCTGAAGTTTTGATGCTCAGCATTGATTTTTGTCTCATGATTCAAGAAAATGAACTGACCTGAGAATTCTTGTCTCATTCAGTTGACAACGCCAACTGCGTTTGGAAGAAATGGCAGTCATAACGACTACCCTCCTCACATTAAAAATAAAAAGTTCTTCTTCCTCTGCATGGGTCAACCCAAGACCATTTCAGCCATTATTCCCTCATTATTGCTTATATCTAAGGATAACCTTGCAGCTGAACAAAACCCATAGGGCAATTACATTTCGAGCTTCTCTTGGAATCTAGACTCCACGGTAACCCTACACCTCACGCTCCTGACCTCCTAGGGAGGAATTGGTGTCCTCTGCTTCCAGAGGAAGTGAATTATGCCCCCAAGACCCTGGGTCACAGCTGACATTCCATTCTGTTTGTGGGCAAAATGGTTCCTTTTTTCATCATTTTGCTATTGACACCAGTAGGCAGTGATTTCATTGACCTGAAAGTGAAGTCACCGGAACTGTCTTTTTCAGAAGAAAAGATTATTGAAAACATGTCTAAATTATGGTCAGTAAAGAGATGCCTGGCATGTTGCTGATTGCCTGCAACTCTTTTTCAGTAAGTGGCCTCACTTGCTATTAAAGATTTCATCAAGATGTTTGCCAGAATACGCTCCACATATTTGAACTATATATTCTTAGAGAGATTTTTTTTAATCCCTCAACTCCCCAGTCTGAGGGAAATGGAATTAAAGGGATTGTCCTTGAAGTGAGGTCTAATATCCCATCTATATATCTCATGTTTAGACCTTGAACACTGGCAATGGCTTCAGAGGGTTGACTTTTATTCCTGTCTCCAAAAGACAACATTTTGAGAGTGTTGGGCAAGTTACTCTCTCTCTCCAAATCTGTAATCAAAAAAAAAATTGTCCTAGGCTCCCATAAAGTGGAGGTATTTGTGATTGTTTTAGAATAAAAAGATTAAGTCACAGTGCAAATGGGTACAGGGTTTCTCTTTAGGGTGATGAAAATGTTCTAGAATTACGTGTTCACAATTCTGTGAATGTGCTAAGAACCATGGAAGTTATATGGTATGTGAATTACATCTCAGTAAAGTTGTATTAACAAAAAGAATTAAGTCACGATAGTTTGTCATACAACTATTTTTAAGAGTTAAACAATGCAAGCAACCACTTTCACAATATCACTACAGTTTGGGAAGAAAATATTTGGAAAGATAATAACAGCAATTTGACTACCTCAGCAATAATCTTTCAAAAATGTTCACCGAAACAAATAAAATTTATATGGGTACATAATTATGTAATACTAGATTGCTATAGTATTATTGTGATTTTATTTAGCCACGCCTACATGCTCACTAAAATCTAGGTGAGAAAGTTACCCTTTGTGTTAATGAGGTCAGTATCTGCCCATGAGACCCGGATGTGAAGGATCAGCCACTGCCCCTTTTGGGTGAAAGGAGTCATTGCACGTGGTATATGTCCCTGCGCCATCATCAGGGAGACTCAAAACATGACTTAACTCTGCACTGGCTCCATCATATATGGAAGATGGGGAAGTAAACTGGCCCAACGCTTTAAGAAAGGAAAATAGGAGAGGGTGTGGTGAAAAGGGAGCCCTGCTACACTGTTGGTGGGAATGTAAATTGGTGTAGTCACTATGAAAAACTGTATGGAGATTCCTGAAAAAGCTAAAAATAGAGTTACCATATGATCCAGCAATCCCACTCCTGGGCATATACCTAAACAAAACCAGAATTTGAAAAAATTACATGCACCTAGATGTTCATTGCAGCACTATTCACAAGAGCCAAGACATGGAAGCAACCTAAATGTCCATCGACAGATGAATGGATAAAGAAGATGTGGTACATATAAACAATGGAACACTACTCAACCATAAAAAAGAATGAAATAATGCCATTTGTAGCAACATAGATGGACCTAAAGATTATCTTACTAAGTGAAATAAGTCAGAGAAAGAAAAATACCATATGATATCGCTGATATGTGGAATCTAAAATAGGACACAAATGAACATATCTACACAACAGAAACAGACTCACAAACATAGAGAACAGACTTGTGGTTGCCAAGGGGGAGGGGGGTGGAGGAGAGAAGGATTGGGTGTTTGGGATTAGCAGATGCAAACTAGTATATATAGGATGGATAAACAACAAGGTCCTACTGTATAGCACAAGGAACTGTATTCAATATCCTGTGATAAACCATAATGGAAAAGAGTATGAAAAAGAATATATACATGTATAACTGAATCACTGCTGTACAGCAGAAATTAACACAACATTGTAAATCACCTATACTTCAATAAAATATAAAAAATAAAAAGAACAATGATATCTACAAAAAAGAAAGGAAAATGGCAATAGGTATAAAAATTCTAACAATATCATATCCTTTAGACTGTCGTCACACTTGTAGAAACCTATCCCAATGAAATAAAGCAAAGAACTATGACCAGAAATGTCCATTCAGCATCACTGCTGATACACAGACTTTAGAAAACCACCTAGGTATGTATATATGTATGTACATATAGATATGTATTTGGGAAAATTGTGGAAATCCACTTTAAGGTGTATTGTGCAGCTATGATAATTTTTATTACGTTAAAAGAAAAGGTAAAGAGCAACCACATATGTACTATCATCACAACACTTTTAAGGATACAGTGTGATGGTTTTCAAGATATGCCCACAGACTCTTTGCTGTGTCTTCCTTTTGAGGAAGGGAGCTTAATTTTCCTTCTTTTGAATGTGAGTGCAATTTAATTACTTGCTTCTAGTGAACAGAATATGGTAGAAGTGATAGAATGTTAATTCTTAAGATTGACTGCAGTTTCCGTGTCGGGGTTCAATCTCTCCCTCCCTCTCTTTCCCTCTCTGATCACTTGATCTGGAGGAAACCATGACGAAAGGCAGCCCTGCAAAGAGGGAAGGCACCTGCCCTGAGGAGACACTGAGGCAGACTATGGAGAGGCCCAGGTGATGAGAAATCAATAGAGGCCAACCAGCAACCACGGGAGGGCGCTCAGAAGAGCATCCTTCCCCAGACAAACCTTGAGATGACCTTCACCCCGGCCAAAAACTTGACGGCAACATCACCACGGACAGACTGTCAAATCACACACCTAAACTGTTCTGGGCGGCTCGACCCAGAAAAAAATCTGTGAAATAATAGTGTTTGTTGTTTTAAGCCACTAAATTGAGGATAAACTCTTATGCAGAAAAGATAACTGATACATATAATACAGAAAAAAAATTACAGGGAAATATACCAAAATACAAACAGAGGCATAGTAGTCAGATGACAAAGCATTTTCCTCCTTTTGTCTCTCTTTTCAAATAATCTCTAATTAAAAGCATTCATTACAGCCTGCTTGAAAAATATTTTAGTTCCTTTATTCCACAAACAGTCATTTAACTTTTCCCCAAACCCTAAGTATCTGAAGGATGTGAACTTTATTCTGGTTCAGAGACACATATGAAGTGGGGGAGGAAAGTGACCAACCCTTTAAGACATAGCTGCTCAGAACACAGGCATCGACGCATATGCTGTTACATACTGTTCCTTTTTAAAGATGCTTCTGACTCAGCAAGAGCAAGGCAATCATTGAAAGGTTTTTCTGGTTGTTTTAGAGTTTATCTTGATACACCCCTGTTCTGTTATCCAGCGTTTTTTGACAGACAATGTGGATTTGTAAGAAGTCCATTTATTAGCTTGGTGACCTTGGGTATTTAACCTCTCTGTACCTCTGTTTCCTCGTGTGTAAAATGGTGATAACTGTACCTTTCTCATAGAGTGGTTGTGACAATCAAACGAAATAAAACATGCAAAGCACCTCATAAAGGGTCTGACCTATAAGGGCTGTGCAGAAGTAGCTATTATCATTAAGAACATTAAGAGGATCGTAAACTATCTGAGCCATTAGTTTGATGGGTAAGCCACAGGCTAAGGAATGAGAGCAGGTTCTGTAATGATATGCCCAACCAAGCCAGGTTCACTGAGTTTTTGGGTACCTCGACCCCATCACAGTGCCTTTTTCAAGGAAAGTTATTCTGATGACTTGCCCCTAAAGCTAATTTGTCACGACAGGAAAATAATTACATGGACCCAAAGCTTGTGCCCATTTCCATCTGCCTTGATAGGATTTTTTTAAAATCTTTTAAATTATGAATATTTATTTTGATCCCATTTAAAGTCTATCTCTGAACTTAGGAGGGTGGGATTCCAGCTCTTCCAAAGCCAAGAAGCGTGATCAATCAGGTACTGAACCTGTAGGAAAGAAGCAACTGGATGAGGGTGCTCACTGGGTTTGCAGGCCACCTGGGCTAATTATTCTTTTTTTTTTTTTTTGGCTGTGTTGGGTCTCCGTTGCTGCGCGCGGGCTTTCTCTAGTTGTGGCGAGCGGGGTCTACTCTTTGTTGCGGTGCGGGGGCTTCTCATGGCGGTGCCTTCTCTTGTTGTGGAGCACGGGCTCTAGGCACGCAGGCTTCAGTAGTTGTGGTGCGCGGGTTCAGTAGTTGTGGCTTGCAGGCTCTAGAGCACAGGCTCAGTAGTTGTGGCGCACGGGCTTAGTTGCTCCGCAGCATGTGGGATCTTCCCGGACCAGGGCTTGAACCTGTGTCCCCTGCATTGGCAGGCGAATTCCTAACCACTGCGCCACCAGGGAAGCCCTGGGCTAATTATTCTTAAGCACCAATTTGCATTTAATCTCAGCTTGAATCATTTCACTCCAAAGGTGGTGTGTGCGAATAATAAGGCATTTAGCCCCATTCATCTCTCAGGTCAAAGGACCTTTGCAGTTTTTAATTAAAGACATAAAAGAGGTGGAAGTGTGTGAACCTGGCTTAAAACAGGGACTGTGTATTGTCAAGGAATCAGCAAATGCTCCTTTTACTCAGAAATCAAACATGTTCGGGCTACACAGAGAGAACCAATCATAATCGTGATGGCGTGACCAGGAAGATGGGCTTCAGTTTTCACTGGGGCATACCCAAGAAAGACATCCAACACATAGAGCAGTGACAGAATCTCACAATTGCTTTGGGGAGCTATGCCTTCAGTGCCCCCCAGAAGATTAGTGCTCTGAGCCCAGTGGGTGTTAAATTTTGAAACTCCCCAATAAAGGAAAATGAAAAAAATCTAAACTTCTAAACAAAGTACACATTATTTGGGGAGGTATAACCAATTGACCTGATCATTAAGGGAGATAGTATTGATATTACTGGAGTTAATTCAGTTCATTGACTAGACTTAGCTCTAAGCAAAACAGAGGACAAGAGAGCATGCTGGAAAGAAAAATTGCCTCAGGGATCAGGTAATCCAGGTTCTAGCCCTGTTTCTATCATTTACCAGAAGTGTGACATTAGTTAATTCTCTCACTAAGTCTGCTGGAAAAATGATGAACTGGGCCCAAAGCTTGTGGCTATTTCCATTTGCCTTGATTTATTTTAAAAATCCTCAAATTTGGGATGTTTATTTTGTCCCTAACTAAAATCGATCTCTAAACTTAGGAGGGTATGATTCCTGCTATTATCTCCGTTCTATGTAAAATGAAAGGGTTGGACTAGTCCAGTGGTGCTTAATTAAGAATATGAATCAGAATTTCCTGAAAATATTGTCCAATCTCAAGACAGATGTTATTCAGAATATCACGACCTAGCACTTCTGGGGCTGGGGTCTTAGCACCTGTTTCTTGAAAATTCTCTCCAGGGGATTCTGGTGCGGTAAGAACAAAAGGGAGGATGAGCTCTGAGTGCCATCCCTGTGCAGTATCCTATGAGTCTATCTCTCTTGCCCATAAAAGTCCTCAATGCCTCACTTCACTTCTTCCCAGGTTGGTCCTGGGACCCGCAAATCAAGATGAACTTCACCAGTTATAGAGAAGGCGGCTTTCTTAGAGCAGGGTCAGGTAAGTGTCTGACATTACCCTAAAGATGTTAAGTCTGAACAAGAACAAATTGATGTCATAGAGAATTCTTTCTGTGTGTAAACACACACATACACACACACACATACACACGCCCACACACACACATACACCCAGAGCTGCTGGGCAAAATCCCTCCGTTTCCCAACATTGTTCTGATGCTCAGCTCCTGGTCAATTATAAGATCCAATGTCCTGTTCTACTGTGATTAGGGACCTAGGACAGGAAGACAACATGTGAACAATTACTGAGCACCCAAACATTACAGGAGCTACTTCTTTCCATCATCGATAAAACCCTCTGAGTGGTCCCTATTTAACATACAAGGAAAGTAACAAGAGAATGATGGTGCCATTTAACCAAAGGAAACAGTTGCTGCTACGAAAACAAAGAACGTGGATGTGAAATGTTGAGCTCGGCCCTCCTTTTCATACAACGGGTCTGCAGACAGGAAGCAATGCCAGGGACAGACCGACCAGCAGAGAGAAGTCTGGGAATCTCACACCTTGGTTCTTAACACATCAATCTTACTTGTTCCTTTTGGAATGAATGTTAGCTATGCACCCCTCCATGGGGAAGGAACCTGAGACTCCCAAGTAATCAAGCCTGGAGAGGCTATTATTTTTGAAAATAAAGAGAGTCACAGTGTTTGTTCAAGAATACAAAGAGGCACATGACCTTGAAACCCTATAAAGGGGTCACAACTACTGTGGACTCCACAGGCATGTGACACGTTCATGCACTCAGGACGCCACACTCAGAAGGCCCCGTGTTTGGCTCAATGCTCTACTATCTCTGTCTTTGAAATCCTGAATACTTTTTACACATGGGCCCTGCATTCTCATTTGCACTGGGCCCGACAAAGTGCGTATCTGGTTCAGCGGAATAGAGCACCAAGGATATCTTCCGCTAGATGAGACTTTTACTTTCAGAGCACGTGGCATAGTTGTGTGGCCTGTGGAGGTGCTGATTTCATCATTAGCAAGTTGGTTTCCAGTCCAAGGCCTGGGTCGCCAAGGCTGAGAGGAAACGTGACCTCCTGAGACGTGAGGGACCAGCTGCTGAGACCCGAAGGCTCCAGCTCTCCCCTGGTGTTCACTGGATCAGCCAAGGCAGCCAGCACTGGCCTGAAAAATTGACTGGCTGCTGGAGAGGAACCTGCTATCGTTACTACCCGGAATGGAACCGGGCAGAGACTAACACCAGGGTCAGACTAGAGCTATTTTCTTCTCCTCGGCCAGACTGACTCCCATCAGTAGCATTCTCCAGCATGACTCTCTCCACAAAGCCCCCATGGTCCTGAGTGCTAACCAGCAAAGCACTGGAACAACAAAGGTGGTTTGGTGTGAAGGGAGGAGAGTGGGACGAGGATGTCAGATGCCAGGGTTCAGAGTTGGGATGAAGGGGGCCAAGCCAGGGACTCTGGAAAAGTCTCACCTCACTCCAGCTATTTATCCAAGGTGCCCTTGCTTGTCTCACAGCGGTGGGCTATAGGTGGAAGGAGGGCTCATTCTTTCCTCCTCTCCACTTAGGAAAAGTCTAAATATGAAACACAAATGTTGAGTCAAATCTGAGGAGAGCAGAAAGAAGAATGGGCTGAGTTTGAGAAAACTGGATTCCGAGAGAATCAGGGCTTCAAGAGGAGGTGCGGGGGTGGCGAGGGGGGCAGAGGCAACAGCAAGAAAGAGCAAGAATGAGATGGTCACGTGACCCAGGGGAAGGAAGGTTGAAATAACACCCTGATCGGACAATCCCAGCAAGAAAACTGAAAGCTGGAGAAGAGCACAGCTTCTGGGGGATGCTTCCCCTCACAGCTACCATATTGGTGGGCTCCATCGCAGGGCCTGGCACTGGACCTGTGCTCCCAGCAGGATACCCCATGGCTAGTATCCAGCACGCACCTACCCCTGAACTGCTACACCACCCTCCTTGCTTCTCTTCTCTGGAAGCCTGAAACCAGCTCCCATGGCAAGGCCTTTCAACAGCTGAGGCACAACAAGCCACCAGCTCTGGCATTCCTTCTTTCCTTCACTCGTTTCTTCAACAATGTCATTAGAGATGAAAATATGGACAAGACAGACAAGATCCCAGCTCACATGGAGCTTAAAATCTAAATGGGGAAAAAGTGCAATGAATAAATAAACAAGACATTGCCTAAAGGAGTAAGTGATACAGAAAATAAACCAAAGTGATGCAATAAAGTGATGCAGGGGTGGAGGTTGGGTGAGTGTAGGGATGAGAGTTGTCAAAAGGTCACCCTTGGGAGGTGGCAGGCTAAAGCCTAAGAGTCAAATATATGAGCAAATCCAAGGCAGAGCGCTCCAGGCAGAAAGGATCATAGGTGCAAAGACCCTGGGGCAAGAACAAGCTTCCTATGTCCCAGGAAGAAAGAGGACCAGAACTGCTGGAGGACGGAGAGAAGGGAGTCATCTGTGGATGCAGGCCAGATAAAATAAAGGCTTGGGTCCCCAGGACATCCAAAACAGCTATCTTCCTATACCTGAAAGACCATCTCCCAGAGAAGGCTTTACCTACTCCTTTTGCAGGACCAAGTAAGTATCAATCATAAAGTGCTGAGCACATTGCCCCCTCCAAGGAAGTGAAGAGCCAGGCAGTATCTACGCATCTGACCGCCTCCTGAGCTGTTGTGTTCCTCACTCCTTTCAGCAGCACCTGCTCCAGCCAGGCATCTCCCAAGCACTTGACAGGTGCCCTCTCATTTTATACTTTCAGAAGTCTTAGGAGATGGGTGGTGCTTTCCCATTTTACAGACAAGAACACTGAGGCTTAAATAGGTTGAGTTACAGATCAAAACCACACAGCCCTCCGAGTAGCAGAGTCAACGTTCTATCATCCAAGCAAGTTTGTAGCTACAAAGCTCTTGTTCTTTCTGCCCAGCCACAAGCTTTGACCCCGCACCCTAATGATCCCACTCCCCTCCCTCGCTCTGATCAAGCCATTCCACCTCCCAACGTTGGCCTCTGGCAACACACTGGCAATGACGAGGTTCCTCCCCACTCCCAGTGCCTTTTCAGATCCAAGTGCCTTAAAGCAACTGAAGAATTGTTGGAGACAAAACAATGATTTTTAATCCACTTTGAAACTCACTTTCCTTTCATCTTTCATCACCCAAACTGGATCAATAACCTAATACAATTGCTGATGTGGTTTTCAGAAGACATAGTTCTTTCTTAGCATTTACACCTACCAAAATGCATCATTTGTCTGTCAATCAGTCTGCCTTGATGAGGGATCATATCTCCCTCACCACTGTGGTTCCAACCCAAGTATGTTTCCTGAAGATTGATGGAAGGAAAACTCACCATCCTCCATATGAGGCGTTACCTGGCCAGGTGCTTATGATCTGGAATAAAGTAAGCTACCTGTGGTGATACATACGTGTAACGGGCAAGGATGCAGATACATATATGTAATAAGTGGGGATGCAGGAGCCTCATTCTAAAATGGGATTTGTTGTCCTCATCACAATACTCCAGTTTACTTGGTGTCCTACAGTTTGAATCCTAAGGTTTAGCAGCTGCAATGTAAGAGAAAGAGTGCAATTCTTGGACTCAACACACACGAGCTCACGTTCCTGCTCTGCCACTCCCTAGCTTGGTGACAACATCCAAGTCTCTTTGATGCACTGAGCCTTAATTCTCACCTTCAAATAGTACCAGCTACCGTCTTTGGGCCAATGCTATGAACCACATTCCAGGCTAGATTCTATACACTACATCTAATCTTTATAAAAACTCTCATAGGTGAATGTGTTATTTTGCCCCCATTTTAAACATTAAGAAACTGAGTCTCTAATGATAAGAACTTTTAAGATTTACTCTCTCAGCAACTTTCAAATATGCAATATAGTATTATTAGCTATAGTCACCATGCTGTATATGACATCCCAAGGACTTATTTATTTACAACTGGAGGCTTGTACCTTTTGACCACCTTCACCCATCTGGCTTACCCCTCACCCCCTGCTTCATTTTGCAACATATTCAAATAATGAATCATTATGTTGTACACCTGGAACTAATATAATGTTATATGTCAGTTATACCTCAATAAAATAAATAAGTAAAAGTAAAAGTAAAAAAAAATTAAATTAAAAAAGAAACTTGAGGGGCTTCCCTGGCGGCACAGTGGTTGAGAGTCTGCCTGCCAATGCAGGGGACACGGATTCGAGCCCTGGTCTGGGAGGATCCCACATTCCACGGAGCGACTGGGCCCGTGAGCCACAATTACTGAGCCTGCGCGTCTGGAGCCTGTGCTCCGCAACACGAGAGGCTGCGATAGTGAGAGGCCCACGCACCGTGATGAGGAGTGGCCCTCCACTTGCCACAACTAGAGAAAGCCCTCGCACAGAAACGAAGACCTAACACAGCCATAAATTAATTAATTAATTAATTAATTAAAATTTAAAAAAAAGGAACTTGAGTCTCCAAGAGAGGAAGTAACTTACGAAAGGTCACATATTTAAAAGGTAATGAGAAGTCACAGATGTAGAAAACAAACTTATGGTTACCAGGGGAGAAGGGGGAAGGAGGGAGGGATAAACTGAGAGATTGGGACTGACACATACACACTACTATATATAAAATAGATAACTAATAAGGACCTACTGTATAGCACAGGGAACTCTACTTAGTACTCTATAATGGCCTATATGGGAAAAGAATCTAAAAAAGGGTGAATATATGAATATGTATAACTGATTCACTTTGCTGTATACCTGAAACTAACACAACATTGTAAATCAAATGTATTCCAATAAAAATTTTTTTTAAAAAAATGAATTATTTGAAGGTCACGTCTTGCATTAACAAATTGAGAATTAAATAGTGCTGTTCCTTTCACAGCAGGCTCACTGTTTTACTTTATATTCAGGTATTGTAAGAGAAATTTAAATAAAACTCCAACTGGAGGGCTACATGTAAAAGAATGAAGTTAGAACACTCCCTAACACCATACACAAAAATAAACTCAAAATGGATTAAAGACCTAAATATAAGGCCGGACACTATAAAACTCTTAGAGGAAAACATAGGCAGAACACTCTCTGACATAAATCGTAGCAAGACCTTTTTCAATCCACCTCCTAGAGTAATGAAGATTAAAACAAAAATAAACAAATGAGACCTAATGAAACTTAAAAGCTTTTGCACAGCAAAGGAAACCATAAACAAGATGAAAAGACAACCCTCAGAATGGGAGAAAATATTTGCAAACGAAGCAACTGACAAGGGATTAATCTCCAAAATATACAAGCAGCTCATGCAGCTCAATATCAAAAAAACAAACAACCCAGTCCAAGAATGGGCAGAAGACCTAAATGGATATTTCTCCAAAGAAGACATACAGATGGCCAAGAGGCACATGAAAAGCTGCTCAACATCACTAATTATTAGAGAAATGCAAATTAAAACTACAATGAGGTATCACCTCACATGGGTCAGAAAGGCCATCATCAAAAATTTACAAACAATAAATGCTGGAGAGGGTGTGGAGAAAAGAGAACGTTCCGACACTGTTGGTGAGAATGTAATCGGTACAGCCACCATGGAGAACAGTATGGAGATTCCTTAAAAAACTGAAAATAGAGCTACCATATGATCCAGCAATACCACTCCTGGACATATATCTAGAGAAAACCATAATTCAAAAAAGATACATGCACCCCAATGTTCATTGCAGTACTATTTACAATAGCCAGGATATGGAAGCAACCTAAATGTCCGTCAACAGAGAAATGGATAAAGAAGATGTAGGACATATATACAATGGAATATTACTCAGCCATAAAAAAGAATGAAATCATGCCATTTGTAGCAACATGGACGGACCTAGAGATTGTCACAATGAATGAGGTAAGTCAGACAAAGACAAATATCATGTGATATCACTTATATATGCAATCTTAAAAAAAAGGCTACAAATGAACTTATCTACATACCAGAAATAGAGTTACAGATGTAGAAAATAAACTTATGGTTACCGGAGGGAAGAGGGTAGGGGGAGGGATAAATTGGAAGACTGGGACTGACACATACACACTACTATATATAAAATAGATAACTAATAAGGACCTACTGTATAGCACAGGGAACTCTACTCAATACTCTGTAATGGCCTATATGGGAAAAGAATCTAAAAAAGAGTGCATATATGTATAGGTATAACAGATTCATTCTGCTGTACACCTGAAACTAACACAACAGTAAAACTCAACTCTACCCCAATAAATTTTTTAAATAAATAAATAAATAAAACTCCAAACAATGTCAAGAAATAAAAATAAAAAAATAACAGGTAAATGAGGCAAGTTTCAAATTAGGGTCAGTTTCCCTCCAAAGGCCAACCTCCTTGTGCTCAAATTCACAGCCTCCCTTATAAAGCGCCTGCCTGTGCCTGTTCTGAGGAAACATAAGTGCACAGAGCAGAGGCAGAAAGAATGGCAGTAAAGGAGCCAGAGGAGGCCTGCGTGGTCCTCTGGGGCCAAGCCCTGTGAAATTGATCCCCAGGCGTGGGCCCAGCCTGCATGCAGGTCTCACCTGCGTGTGGCCCACATCCAGCTGCCGGCCCAAACTGGCAGTGTCAGCACTCCCACCGTGCAGGCTCCCAGGCCTTTAAAAGCTGTTCTTCTGCAAGAAACACAAACACCCTTCCTCAGACATGGCTGGCTAGACAGACGGTCCCAGGATTCAGTGTAAGCAAGACACCAGTGGGTACAGCTAGAGTGCCATC
Organism: Balaenoptera musculus; assembly: GCF_009873245.2. Lineage (NCBI taxonomy): Eukaryota > Metazoa > Chordata > Mammalia > Artiodactyla > Balaenopteridae > Balaenoptera > Balaenoptera musculus. Next base: position 44,511,202 of record NC_045786.1, on the reverse strand, counting down.
TCATGCTGTAGCAGCCTTGCCAGACAGATAAACTGCTCTGCCTCTGGTTCATCTTAATTTAGAATTCATTATGTCTCCCATTCCATGAAAGATAAACCAATAGCTGCCCTTGACAGCTGTTTTCTTCGGGGTCATTCTTTCTATCCGCCCAGATCCTCTTTCTTTGGGGATTTGAGCAATGTAATGTTAGTCCTATCAATTTCATTCAATCCTTCCAGGGTAGTCTACAGGGACTGGGGAGGCAGCCAAGCTGAGTGCCCTTAACTGTTTGTGCACTGTGCAAGTCCGAGACGGAGGGAAAGAAGGATCTAGAAAGAAGGTTCCCAAAAAAGAAAAAGAGAAAAATAACTTCTAGGACAGGATCTGTGGAAAGTAGACAAGGAAGAATGAGAATGGCAGCAACTTGGAATGCTGAAATCAACTTCGACCAGACTCTGCTCCATGGCTGGGGACAGAGGGCAGCTCATAAGCTGCTTGCCTCAAATAGGATGCTCAACTATGGAGACACAAAAAGCCGACCCAGCCAGCAAATCATTTGCCCATCAAGGAGAGAGAGTCCATCCCTTTGCACCTTTATGTAGCTGAATTTGACGATTTCATGGGCAGATAGGCGTCGGAGGAAACCTAGACCCATGTGAATAGTGGAAAGGATTTCTATATCATGAATGTTGGGTTGGTGATGGGGAAAGTGGACTCCAGTTTTCTGAGAATTGAGTGAAATGGTCAGCACTTAACAAGCATTATCTCACAGCAACCCTGAAAGGGAAAAACAAAGATCACCAGTTTGCAAGTGAGTAAACTGGGGCTCTGGGGGTTTCATCAACTTGCCAAAGACGATGCAACTCAGAAGTAAAGAAGCTAGGATTCGAACATAGGTGAGACTAGCGGTGCTCCGCCTGGGTGATTTGGTCCCCAGGGACTTTGCCTGGAGAAATTTTTGGTTGGCACAGCTGAGGTGCTGTTGCTAGGGTCTGAGAGGTAGAGTCCAGGGATGCTGTTAAACATCCCACAATGTGCAGGACAGCTGCCCACAGCAAAGAATTATCTGGCCCCAGATGTCAGTAGGTTGTGTTTGAGGAACCATGGGCGAGACTGACTCACAGCCCGTGAGGCTGTGAGGTTGGGCACAATAAAAAAAATTACTCAAAATAATAGGACGTTTTATCATTGAAATTCTAAGCAGGGCCTTGGTGCCTCCCAAACTTAACGGGACTCATGAAGAAGAGAATTTCCAAGGCTCTAAAAAAATGATCCCCATGCGCAATTATGACAGTTTGTCTAGTGGAAACCATGTGGCCAAACCCCCAGGCAGGGTCTTGAGATCAAATCCCCAAGTCTTTTCTGTGCCTGAACTGGATTTTTCTAAACATGTACGAAGCATTTTCTAATGGTGACCGAAAAAGAAAAGTTCCCTGCGAGGAAAATGAAATACAGTTCAGGAGTGGCAAGGGACACCTCAGCCAGAATTCTCCAGAAGCATCTGCACTTCATCAGACCCGTGGGCTAGTGTCAGCCTGGGGGTTATCCAGGCTCTTGTCCCTCCACAGAGCATGCATCCCCCGAGCAGGTCTTGGAGCTACCGGGGATCTCCTTTCATCCTTGGAGGAAATAGCCATGGCAAGCGGGGTCCTTTCTGACTTGGGTCCATGCAGCCCACCCGAGGCCCCAGCCCTTTCAGACCTCTAACCCCCTTGCTGGGCCTTTGCCCATGCTGTGCCTTCTCTCTGGAAACTTCCCTGAGGCCACCCTGAGCCACCTTCCTGGGCACTCAGGTTTCCTTCATCGTTCTTCCTACAACCCTGGGCTTTTCCTCTGTGGTGGTGCTGGGTTCAGCTCCTGCCATTCCTCAAGCACCGAGCCTTCCTCTTACACAGTTTTGTCCCCAGCACCAGAGGACAGAAGAGCTTCCTCAGGAAGATGAAGGAATGAAGAAAAGGCAGTGGTGAGTTGTCTCGAGTGGTGACAGGTAACAACTACTAACTAGAGGGCACTTTGATGTTAGGTCAAGAGGCTTGGGAGTCAGAAAGCTCAAGTGACCTCACACCTCAGTTATGTCATGAACTTATGCCTGTGACTTCACCTCTCTAATCCTCAGTTGCCTTATCTGTAAAATGGGAGGGGAGTTGAAAAACAATGCCTATCTGGTGGGCTTATTGTGAGGATCAATGAGATATACATGCAAAGCATTTAACCGGCACCAGGCTTGGAGAAATCATTTTTTTAAAGAAGGCATCCTTTTTTAAAAAGGAAAGATGACACTGTGGCCAGTAAGAGGAGTTTGGCTTTAGTTCCACATTAATGAACAGAGAATCAAACTGACGCATCCAGAATTCTACAGTCCCATCTCCTTTGCCACCCCAGAGAGAAGGGTTTGAAGCAGGGTTGGGCGTTCTGCCTGTGGCCGGAGCTTGGCTACAAGATACCCTCAGTAACCTACTGCTGACTGAGGCAGGAGAAGGTCCCACACGTTTTCTAGCAATTGCAGGACAAATAGAGCAACGATCATCGGTGCAGATGAGAAGGGCTCCTGCCATGAAAACTGGTATGATCTGTCCCAGAAGGATAGAGCTTCGTGGTTTTTAAAAGAGATTCTTAATTTCTCAGGCGCTACCAATTTCCCGTGGAGAAAGCGATCTCCATCTCTGTTAACGGAATGATTTGAGACAAAACTACAAAATGCTTTTGCTGGAGTCATACTGCCGCTTTACTCCTCCTGCCCCCTCTCAGCTGCCCCTTCCCCCTTCCCGCTTTTTCGGGGGGACTGCATTCTCTGGTATCCACTGCTGGCTTCTCGTGAGCACTCCAGGGAGGCAGGGAGATGTAACCAGACCTGGTGGGCGATGGTATCAGCTGCCCCCAGTGACTGGCACTTCGACTAAAAGCCTCCTCCCCCCTCCTGCACTGTGATTGAGTTTCCCTCTCCCAGCCCGGACCCCCAGCCCCCTCTTAGAGACAGTGTCAGTGCCAAAGGGCCAGGCGCTCACCCTACAGCCAAGAGCACCTGCGAATGTGAACCAGCCTGCCTGCCTGAGTTACACACTACCTTCCACTCGGACAGACAGCTCTGTGAGCTCTGGGCAGGCTGGGAGGGGGAGCCAGAGGGACCTGCGGGCAATTCCCTTTCCTTGGTCCCTGGGATGCTGGGGTGGAAATGCCCAGGAGGAGGGGTGAGGGTAACAGTGACAGAGATCTGGGCAGGGTTAAAGGAGGTCCTCAGAGCTGGGAATCTAAATGAAGCACGAGGCTGAGCAAACAGAGCTGTTTTCCTGCCCCCAAGAATGGTAATGAGGGTGGGGAGAGAGACCAGGGCTATTACGGGGCTTAGGGTCCTAAATGTAGTCTCAGGTGTAGCTCAGGGTCTCCATAGTGCTGATAATAGGCAGACAAAGGAACCCTGAGGGTCAGAGAGGGTTGCACCAAAGAAAACCAGAACCTCTGTTTGCGTCTTTTACACAAAAGTAAAAAGACATTGCATCATCAGATGCAATGCTGGCATCTTACCATTTCCCCCCAATTTCCTTATGCTAATCGACTTGTCAGTCAGCGTGGTCACTTACAAAAGATGGCTGAGCAGAGCTAAATCACTGCCACGAGCTCCTTCAGCAGGACCCAGCTTCATCAGCCAAAGGCAGCACAGATGCAATCCAACCCAACTGTAACAGAAAACTTGGCCATTTCATAAACCCACATGTCTTCATTTTATTTCCCAACAATAATAAATGTAGAGCTTACTCACACCTCCCGGGAGAAAGGAAGGACTCACGTTTATTGAGATCCTACCATGTGTCTGGCCCTTCCCAGACATCACCTCATAGAATCCATACATTGCCTAGGCAGTAGTTTTTCTCTCCCTGTTGACTCCAAGTCTCAAACTGTAAACCCAAGATTTGCCTGGCAGTCTTCCTTCCCCACTCCTGTGGTCAGCAGTCAACAAACACCATCGGTTTCACCTCCTAAAGAGGTGGTTCTTGGTTCCACCTTGCTCAGCTTCCACTGAGATTTCCAAACCCAGCTTCGTGGCCACCTCTTCCAAGTGACCGAGATAGAGTCAAACTCCCCTCTGTACTCCCCCTCCTTGATGGTGTTTCCTTTATATTCTTATAATCATGTACTATAACTTTTTGTTTGTTTGCTTATTTAAGAAGATATGCCATGTATCTGTTTATTTGCTTTTTTATTGAAGTATAGTTAATTAACAATGTCGTGTTAGTTTCAAGTATACAGCAAAGTGATTCAGTTATACATAAATATATTCTTTTTCAGATTCTTTTCCCTTACAGGTTATTACAAGATATTGAGTATAGTTCCCTGTGCTATACAGTAGGTTCTTGTTATTTACCTATTTTATATCTAGTAGTGTGTATATGTTAATCCTAAACTCCTAATTTATCCCTCCCCACCACGTTTTCCCCTCTGGTAACCACAAGTTTTTTTTTGAAATCTGTTGAGTCTATTTCTGTTTTGTAAATAAGTTCGTAAATAAGTTCATTTGTATCATTTTTTTAGATTCCACATACAAGTGATATCATATGATACTTGTCTTTGTCTGACTTACTCCACTTAATATGATAACCTCTATGTATGATAATTTTTTTAAAGTATCTGTCTCCCCTAATAGACTATCAACAGCTTGCAGGCCCCACCTGTGTCTTATGCCCCAGGGTCTCTCTCTGTCCAACACAAGAGGAATAAGTAAGAAAACTATGATTCGAAGAAGCAAACAATTATGTGCACAATTCCGGGGCCCAGATTCTCACCCAGGCTGACTGCCGCGAAGGCTTCACGTTCCTGTCCAAAGTAACGCCCGGAACAATTCTGAAGCTCCTTTCCATAGGCTGCTGGAAGGAGTTCGAGATTCTGCTGTCCACGTGATGCAGGGATGTCCCTAAAGCGACAAACTGCAACCTCAGGCACATTCTCCCCTAGACACAGTATCACGGATGCATGGTGAAATTTTATTCTACAGCTGGTGCTGCAGTTCAGCAACATTATAGATCAAGAAAGTCTTCATAGATTATCATACACAGGTAATCACACCCCTGGTTTTCCATGACAAATGATTAACTCATAGAATTTTAGATCCCCAAGTGTTCTAAGTGCTTGATATACACTAGCTCGTCTAATCTTGATAACAATCCTACGAAGTGGTTAGGGATCATTATCATTCCCATTTTAGAGGTGAGGAGACTGAAGCAAAGAGAAAGGTAAGTAAAAAACTGTCCAGATTCATAGGATTTGAACACAGGCAGAGGTCCCTTAACTTCTCTGCAAAATCGCAAGTTAGATGTTAGTATACTTTGTCCAGATAAAACTAGAAAGTGTTATCTGGAAAAGATTGGAGAGAAAATCTAAGTCCCTTACGTTAAGCAGGCCCTCCTTGGCAATTTACCCTTAGCTCATACATAAACAAGGTAACAAGTTACCTTGTTTTCCAGTCAAAACACACAAAATGCAATAAACTATGAAAAGGCAGGAAAGCTGTTATACATTTGTTAACAGCCTAATATATCAGGGGAAGAGGGAAAACACTCTGCCCCTGATACATATATAATATATATATATATATGAGAGAGCACTCTTCCATGACTTAGGATTCAATAACCAGACAATGATGCCAGAATCCCATCCCATTTTTTTTTAACCTTTGACCTCCTTCACCCATTTCTCCCACCCCAACACTCTGCCTCTAAAACCACTGATCTGTGCTCTGTATCTATGAGCTTGAAGGGTTTTTTTGGGGGGGGCATTTGGTTTGTTTTGTTTTAGCTTCCACGTATAAGTGGGATCATACGGTATTTGTCTTCCTCTGTCTGACTTATTTCACTTAGCATAATGCCCTTGAGGTCTGTCCCTGTTGTCACAAATGGTAAGAGTTCAATCTTTTTTATGGCTGGGTGATATTCCATTGTATATATGTACCACATCTTCTTCATCGGTTCATGGACACTTAAGTTGTTTCCATATCTTGGCTATTATAAACCATGCTGAAATGAATATGAGAGTTTATACATCTTTTCAAATTAGTTTTTTTTTGTTTTCTTTGGATAAATACCCAGAAATTCAGAAATTTGAATGTTGTTTCATATAAGAATTTACATTTCATTCTTCATTTTAACGCCTGTCCCCTCTCAGCCCTGTAGGCAGGAGAACGGTGTCTGTTGTACTACTTCCCTCTTTCCTGTCCACCTCTCCCTCTGCAAATAGATGCAGTGCTGACACTTCCAGGGTTGGTTGGATGAAACAGAGAGAGAAATAAGGGAAGTTCTCACTTACCTGGCACTGTTAGAAGCTGGCCTTGTGTTCCGAGCTTGGCAGATGTATTTACCCGATGCTTTCTCTGATGGGACGCTTTCATGGTCCTTTAGAATCCATCTCTGAACCATCGCTAGGAATCCCTCACTTTGTTTTATGTGTTCAGACACTTGGCTTTTCCAGATGACCACTTATTCATTCTGTCATTCTCAAGAATCCAGCAATGAACACCTTCAGCTTCTCTCCATTGAGTTCCAGTTACCTTCACAGTAGGTCCTTTTGAACAGGTCCTTAGATAACCTCGCATTCGGTTTCACACAGGGTCCACTTCTGGTCCAGAGAAACACTTGCTTTGTCTCTAGAAGCACCGTGCATACAAAGAAGCCCTCTTGCTGTCAGCTCATCCAGCGACACCTGACTAGATCAGTTCTTGTCCTTTGGTTGAGAAGGAGCCAGGCACCAGGCCACTATGTTTCTTACTGAAAGTGACAGATGCCAAGTTTTCTACACGGTTTTGTTGACTTGAAGAAGAAGAATCAACACCACCCACCCCATGCACACACACACACAGAGACATACACTCACATACAGAGAACACACACACACAGGCACACACTCACAGATACACACACTCATACATATAGACACACACACTCACACACAGACACATACACACTCCTTGCTCTACATGAGGCAATACAGGGTTCACAGCAAAGTTCTTTTCCAAAAATCTCCTTCTCAAAAAACTTGTCCTCAAAATCTCCGTGCTGACTCATTTATACCCTTGATATAGATGAGAGGGTCAAGAGTCACCTAACCAGCTGTAGATCAGCCGCCTCCCCACTTTTTCGTGGTGGTCTCTTCAGGCGTGACGTACCCATTGTCTTCATCCTTGACCATAAGCCAGAGGAGGCCCCTTGAAAGTTGTGTTAGGCCAGGTCAGGAAGTGAGGTGAGAAGCACATACGTCAAACAGTCCCTTTGAGAGTCATGCATTTGGTGCTCAGGCTGAGGCGCAGAGCGCTTAAAACTGTAACTGTACCTGTTGTGAGAAACCCCAGGCTCCCAATACAACAGCCTTAAATGTGCTTTCTCAGAAAACTCCTGACCCCAGCACCTGTGGGGCTGCCGTACTCCCCCCACCTCCACACTGTTACATCCTTCCTATGTCTCCCCGCTGGCCCCCATTGCAACAGACCATTTCCCCTTACCCTCACCTTTGTAAGACTGTTAAGGAAGCCTGCCTCTGGAATTCCTGCATTCCTCATGAAAGAGGCTCCTTAGCATTTTATGAGCCTCTCCTAGTGGAAACAGATGTCCAGCTTCATCACCAAATGACCTTCATTTCAATGGTACTTTCCTCCCACCTTGCCACATAAGTGGCTTCTCCCGCAGAGAAACACTCATGACCACAACTTCAGATTCTTTCCCCTTATAGGTTATTACAAGATATTGACTATAGTTCCCTGTGCTATACAGTAGGACCTTGTTGTGTATCTGTTTTATATATGGTAGTGTGCATCTGTGAATCCCATACTCCCAATTTATCCCACCCCCCCGCTTCCCCTTTGGTATGCTTGTTTTCTGTGTCTGTGAGTCTGTCTGCTCTGTAAATAAGTTCATTTGTATCATATTTTAGATTCCACATAAAAGTGATATCATTTATCTTTGTCTGACTCACTTCACTTAGTATGATAATCTCTAGGTCCATCCATGTTGCTGCAAATGACATTATTGCATTCTTTTTTATGGCTGAGTATTACTCCATTATATGCATATATATATATATATATATATATATATATATATATATATATATACACACCACATCTATTTTTTTTTTAAACAGAATGGTTTTTAAAGGCCCAGAGACTTCTGATCCTAGCTTCATATATCCCTGGCCATGAAGCAAAGAAATCATTGTCCTTTGCAACAAGATGTGTTTCCTACACATTACCTATAGACCAATGTTGATCACTTAAAAGACACAGGTATATCATGCGGGTGACCGGACCTCAGATTAGTCTGTGCAAAACAGGATATTGGGTGTAAGGACTCCTCTGATTCCCTTCCCCATCTGAGATCACAAATACTTGAATTTTCCTTTTGATTCTTCAGTTGGGCAATGAGATGTGATAAGCATTAGCGTGCAGCTGGAGGAGGAGGACAGGTGGGCATTTAAAGGAGAGGGTGTGAGTTCTAGGGGCTCCTTCAGAATCTTTCGGGGTGGGAAGTTCTGGATCCTGTTGTTCATCTATCTCCACCCAAATCTGAAGACTTGACTGGAAAGTGGGAAGAGACATCCGGTCTTCACACTTCCTTTTACTCTTCTGATCAAGGACAGTCCTTGGTGCTGGTAGAAAGTGAGCAAAATAACAGAGCAGCAGGGCAGGGACATCTCTTCCCCAGCTGTGCTTATCCGAGGCCTCTTCCCTTCCATAAACAGCACCAGATGGAGAATAATTAGGATCTTAAAAAGTAAATAACGTCAAACACAAGTTGGCGTCTTTCCTATCACCCAGTGGACGAGAGGCTGTGAGTAAAAAATAAAGAGCGCTAAACAAGACTGCTCTCCCTCGGGCTGACAGTGAGCCTGAGCTGTCCTGGCTTGGCAGGAGTGAAGTGCTTTAGTTAAGGCTCACTTCACACTGCCGCTCTGTCTGAGGCCCTGGGACAGAGTGGCTTCCGTTGGCTATCAAAGTCTCCTTTTCAGAACACACATTTATAAACACGCTTTTCTAGAGTCAAAACCTTTTTTTTTTTAAGTAGCCTTGGGTCAGAAAACCAGGAGACTCGGGGCTATTTTCTCAGGGTACACACACCTGGTAATGCAAGGATCCACCTAGAGGTCGAGGCAAGTTCTGTCAGCCTGGTTGGCTTATCCCAAATCAGACAACGTTCAACTCTTAAGCAAACAGACCCCTTGCCTATAAACCCTTCGTTGAAAAGCCAACAACAATTAGACACATTATAGGAACAGAGCAATCACAACAGTCTTGAGGCACAGACTGCCAACACTAAGGGGGACCGTTATCAGTCATACTCCTGGAAAAGGCCACCCCATTCCGGAGATTGACTCACAGGATTGGAGTCATACCGCCCCCTGTGAGCAAACTGAGGGGTGACACTCCTGGGCGCCGTCTTCTCTGTCAACTGCAAGGCTATAAAGAGACAATAAAGTCCCTCTTAACCTCACCCTCCTCCACCTTCTCCCTGGCAGAAGCACTGACATAAACTAAGGTCCAAGAAAATGATTTGGTGAGGTACCCCAGACCTTCTGCTGAAAACAGCAAAGGCATACACTCCTGTTCACCTACTAAATTCCCAAAACAAGTAAAGATGAACATGAAGACACATACACACTATGACCGAGAAGCAATCTTTTGGTAAACTGAGTGACATTTAGAAATTTCTGCCAGCTTACAAGATTAGTTTAGTGAAAACAACCAAAGCTGCTGCATTTTCAACCACATGAGCTAATGCTGCCTACCTTCTTTAAAGAAAGTAGAAACAGACTTCACCTCCCCCACCTCCCTGCAGGGCTACCCAGTCAGAGAGTTGGGATCCATCCAGATTGAACACTGGAAGTCTGTTGATGCCCTCGATGTGACCACGGTGGTGCTCTAACCCTGTCACCTCTGTTCATCTTGCTACTCCATTAGGGCACTGAAATTCCCAGTACACAAGAGTGCAGGGTGGGTGAGTGATTGGAGAATGTGACATGGAAATAGATCCCCTACCAGTAAAATTCCATGGGAGAGTCAAACACAAAAAAACTCAGATAGTTGCTAACGATGAAGACCAGTTTTTCATTCATCTAATCAGAGCAGTAGAAATACAGGTCTGAGAGGACGTCTTATGGCAGTATCAAAGGGCCTGCCACAAACTAGGAAGTGAGCTGGGAGCTACCTAACTTAATCTAATTTCAGCTACTGAAGTGATCGAGGAAAATCTATACATCTGTGTTGAGGAGGAGAAGAGAAAGCCAGGATAAAAATGGCAAAAGCTGGGACTAAGCACATTTTTTGAGGTTGGGGGAGGCGGGCAGGGAGGAAGGCACATACACATACACACACGTGCACACACAGATACAAATAAATTTTAAGTCTTTGTCAACATGGGCTGATCTACATGTGTTTTGAGAGTTGGGTTCATAATGGTTTAGCATTATCTGAGCTTGCTTTGGTGCAGTTCGTGTCTCCATTCCTTATAGCCCTGCATATCCCTAAGTTTGAGTTTTAAGCAGTAGATTCAAAATACACAATGATTATCAAGTCAAAAATTAGAACCTGAGTGTCTACATTCTGTCCATTCTCTCTGACCGCTTGGAATCGTTTGTGTTTAAAATGTAAACAGTGAACACAGTGTGATTCTGTAAGGGGCAGTGTTTTTGTAAGGACCAATGTATACAGTAAGTTCGTTATGCAATATTTCACTGAAATCAAATTTTATCTTTAAAATTGAAATGTATACTCTTTAAATTGTTTTAAAATAAAAGAATGAATCAAGAAAATGATTCCTTAAATTGGTAGTATGGAATTAACAGATGCACACTACTATATATAAAATACATAAGGATTTACTGTGCAGTAGGGGGAACTATATTTAATATCTTGTAATAAACTATAATGGAAAAGAATTTTTAAAAGACTATAGATGTTTACATATATATAAATATATATAACAGAATCATTTTGCTGTACACCTGAAACTTACCTAATATTGTAAATCAACTATACTCCAATTAAGAAAAAGATGATGATTCCTAATTATTACATGATTACTGACAATAATTTTGCTGTACAGAGGAGGTCACATAAAAACTGATCCACTTTGGGTAGCCAACCCACCAGCTGCACCTCTGCATTTGCTGCACCCATGTTCTGGAACATTCTTCCCTCGATAGCCCCAGGGCGTGGACCCGCAATTCTTCAGGTCACTGCCCAAATGCCACCTTATCCAAGAGGTCTTCTGTGACCAACACCCACATCCATCAGTTTGGGGCTTCCTGGCCAGATTTGCTTTTGTGCATTTCTGCAGCCCCCTGTCAAGTTCTATACTGGTTGCTCAATGTGTCTCCCCTTCCCCCAGGAACTCCCAACTCCCCGGGACAGCCAAGACTTCATTTGTTTTGTTCACATGCGGGTTGTTAGCACCCAGAACAATGCCTGGCCTGCACCCCCAACACAGGCACTCGGTAATTACTCATTGAAAAAAATAATAATTGGGTGATTTCTGGATGAATAATTGCATGACTCATGCTTTACTTCCTGACTTGGAATGCCACATTTATTCAGGAAAATTACTTGCTTGATATACTCAAGGGCAAAAGCCTGCATCTGTAGTCTACAGAGTGACCACAGCGGTGTTGGGAGATGATGTACAGGTGATGCTCAGGAAACAGGAAGGCCGTTCCCATTAGCTGCATCCGCTCCCGCAGCACTGCTTGATGTCGGAGGCTTCACACAACCCTCCTTCCCCCTTCTCTTCATATCTTTAAAGGAAATCAAGAGCACCTTCTAGTAAGCATGCACAGAGCTCTGACACATCTCAGGGTTCCAGGTAGAAAAAGCATTCAAGACCAAAAGGAAGATGGCTAAGCAGCTGAACACAGTGTGACAGGACATGAAACTATGGGGAACCAGTGGCCGGAGAGGGAACAATGTGGCTCTTGGCTGATGCCCGCCTCGTCCCAGCCTTTGCACCACGGTGGCAGTGAATGGGGCACCTCCCTTGCTTTGCTCGCGACAGTGATGCATCGTCTATCGTTCAAAGTTCTAAATGACAACACCCACTCCTCTAAAAGCAGGTAAGGCAAAAATAAACCCGTATCCTGACTTTCTTGTCATGGGTCTATTTGGCCACCAGCTTTGTACTGTTGAAACGATTTCAGATGCAAAATATGCTTTAAAATCTAACAATACAAGCTTTTGCGTGCTGGTGTACTTTTTTTTCTGGGCAAATTTTACTTGTTCTTCCCAAATAAATTCTTCCAAATCAATATTGGAAATGTCATTCCAAGTTCAAAAACCTCCCATTGCAATGCTGATTGGAGTTGTGTCAAATGCGATTCGTTTGGGAAGAACTGGCCACTTGGCAATGGGAGGTCTTCCTTCAACGAGATGCAGTGGGTCCCTCCATTGACAGCAGCTCCTGCTGTGTCCAGAGCCTACCCACCAACTGCTGGTGGGCACTGCTGGTGGGGAAGGAGAAACGTGAAAAACAGGCAATGGCCAACCCCTTCACCTCTGGGCCCACTGTCCTCCCCTGCTCCTCTACAAGCCCAAACAGCTCTCTGCTGGCCCCTGGCTTCCCCCGCCTCTGCAAGAGGCAGAGATAAACTCTTCCCTGGACCTCCTTGTGATCCCTGTTGTCAATCTAAGTCATTTCACCTCATACTGGATACCTTTGTCTTCCTTCTTCCTGACATTGGGAATCTACTCCTCCGGACTCTTGCATCTCTCTTGATTCAACTCCCTCTCTTGTTCAGAGCTCTTAGTTTCCCTCGGCCCTTTCTACACTTTTGTATCCCTTCCTCTTCACCTGCGCTAGGTCATTCATAAAAATTAACATTTACAATTCCCAAAGTTAAAAGCCCGCTTATCTTGAGAAGGTGCCTTCCAAGGACCCCTTCAGAAGTGCCCCTGGACATGGGGCCCAGACTCAGGAGGGAAAGAGCCCCAGACAGACCGTAGAAAACCTGAACCCCATGGCATAGCAAAAGTCAGTCGCCTCTCCTTTTTTTTTTTTTTTTTTTTTATATAGGATATTTGCTGTGAGTCTTTTTTTTTTTTGCTTGTGGTCTTTTTTCAAGTTTATTTATTTATTTATTTATTTTTGGCTGTGTCGGGTCTTCGTTTCTGTGCGAGGGCTTTCTCTAGCTGCGGCAAGCGGGGGCCACTCCTCATTGCGGTGCGCGGGCTTCTCACTATCGCGGCCTCCCTTGTTGCGGAGCACAGGCTCCAGACGCGCAGGCTCAGTAATTGTGGCTCACGGGCCCAGTTGCTCCGCGGCATGTGGGATCTTCCCAGACCAGGGCTCGAACCCGTGTCCCCTGCATTGGCAGGCAGACTCTCAACCACTGCGCCACCAGGGAAGCCCAGTCGCCTCTCCTTTTGACCTTCCCCTCCTGGATGAAACAAACCTTCTCTCTTCCCACCTCCTTCCTTTCAAATGGGTCCCTCTCTACCTTCTCACCTAAAGGTCACCTGAAAGCCCCTTGGCTAGAATCCTGTAGTTCTTCAGTCTTTTGAGATGGCCATGTAGCTGAGAAAATGTCTTTCTCGTGGTATGACCTTTGCTCCGTCCTGCTGTAAGCAAATCTCTCACCAACCAGCTGATGTTTCTTTCTCCCTAAAGTTTCTCAAAATCACCAATACAATAACACACAGAGAACACCATTCAGAAACTGTAGGCGGTGGCTGGGTGGTCACCAAGGTTCCCAGTGACTCTCTGACATAATCAGCAGCGTGGCACGGTCCATGGGTTTCTGACCAAACAGAGGAATTGAAGCAGTGGCCAGTGCCCCACTGTCCAACCCAGGGAGACTGGCCTTCTCCCCAGAGGAGGGCCATTCCTGGATTCATTCATTTCTAGCACTTATCTTGTTTCACTGTGCATGTGAAAGAAGATGCTTTTGCAAACCAGCAGAAAAGTTTTGATCCTGATTCCACATACTCCTTTACAGGCGAAGGATTGCAGGGCAGTCTGGCAGGGCTTTCCTCGGATGCCTCTCATCTTTGGCATGTCCTTCAATTCACCAAACACTTGTTGATGATCTACCAGATGGAAGTCACACTCTGAGCACCCAGGGAAAAGCACGTCTTCCTTTCTGCTTCTGAAACTAAATAGGGGCTTGGCAAAGATGAACACTAACAATGACCTTCCCCTAGGAAGGGTCCGAGAAGGGTTGGCGTTTACTCAACACTGAAATATGTACCAATGCTCCCGCACTAACATTTTCGTCAGCCTTTCAGCTTTACAAAAACCTGGAATCTCCCCTACATCATGCCAGCCTCAGCTCAGGCATCTCCTGTCCAGAGAATCAACTTTATCTCTCTTGGACAACCTCACCTGCTCTCACTGCTGTTCATGACTCCACGGTCATGTCTCCTCAACATGACCTTCAGCCACTGCCCCTCCCAGAGATACCACCCTGTATTACAGCCATGTTCTACAGGGGAAGCAAATTTAATGGATAGAAAAAGGGAGAGAAATTTATCAGTCAGTTCTTTCCTCATAGACTTTTTGTCTGCCCATCTGTCTGGGGTTAACAGAATTCTCTCACATCATTTCCCCTCATTCCCACCCCAGCTCTGTGTGGTCAGCTAGACAGGTAAGATTATCCTCATTTTACAAATGTAGAAATCAGTGCTCACAGAGGTGTCTAAGATCACCTAATTGGGACAGGAAATCATTTTCTTCCCAGAAGGTTCTCCCCACCTCCCAAACAGCCACGCCCCAGCTTTTGGGTGGCCGATAACTGGCTTCATGTCACCCTATCAGAGAAGATTTCCATGACCTAAAGTTAGGTAACCTTCATCTTATTTATTCCCATTAAGTCTTTTTCCCCTTCACAGCGTTAATCATATTTTGTAGTTACTTAAAAAAATATTTTGCCTGTCTCCCAACTGTCATCAGCTCTGTTAATGCAGGTACCATCTCTCTCTTGATGGCTGAAGAAGTCTCAGCCCCCAGCGCTGGTCCCAGCATATGGAAGAGACTCAAATATGTAATTGTGGTCCTCTGACTCCTAATTCTGTATCCCTCCCACTCTAATAAGCATTCTTGGAAAAAAAAAAATTCTCCATACTAATCCTCACATGTAAGCCTAAAACCAAATCTTATCAATACTATTCAATCATGAACTTGGATCGCCTACTTTTTGAGCAGCATGGGGTCACAGGTTGAGTTTCCTGTTCCCCCCTAAAACTCTATTTCTTTGCCCCCCTATATGTCTTGCCTTGAGGGCATGAGGAAACCACACCCCAAAGGGGTTCTGAAAGTGTTTTTTCTACCCCATTCTTCCCCCTCCCTCACTGTTCCCACCTCCTTCTGAGGCTATGGCCTCAAGCCAGCAACTTGGCAGGACTTCCCTGCCTCCACGTGGTGGGGCTTCAGTTGTGGGGTGTCTGGAATGTCCAGGCACAAAATGGCAGCTGGACCCAATGCTTTGAGTGGGGGCCTGCCTGCCCCGAGACATGGCATGCTGGCCCAGGGAGTGGTGGAGGGGATCTGATGGGCTGCCTCTATTTGCTGAGGTTGTCTTGACTTGTGACCATCTTTGACCCTTCCCAGCCTCTGGAGTGGCCTGTCTCTCCATGACCCCTTTTCTCTGGACCCCATGAATGCCCTGGGGAGCTCTAAAAAGGCAGAGGGGTGTGGGAGGGGGAGGGACAGAGAGCCTGGGTGGGCTTCAGAGATTTTTCTCGGAACCTGCATAAATTTGAAATCAGAGTCCTGTGACCCTGACCTGTTTCCTTCAGGTATCTTGGGACCTCAAAAAGAGGATATTCTATCTTCTCCTGCCCTCTGACTGTTCTCTTACCTTTTACAGTGACAAACTGCTTCTGTTTCTTGCTTCTCTAAGAAACATGCCTATGCGATGAAAAGAAAAGACCTTCTGTCTATCTCAAGACCCAACAGGCCATGGAAGCTGGCACTTCTTAGAGGCCGGTGGTCAGAGCTAACATTGTTCTCCCTCCAGACCACCCTCCCCAAATTAAGCTTCTTAATCCTGAAAACCTCCCCAAAGAGCCTCCCCATCTCCTGTCCCTTGGCCTCCTTGTTTCCTTTCTTTATAATCTCCCTGACTCACAGCCCATGGACCTGTAGATAGGGAAAATGCTGCCACCCAACCTTGAACTTCCATCAGCTTCTTCATGCCTCTCACTATGTCACTAGATCTAATGGAGTTTGCCAGAGACTTTCTTGGTCCTCCTGCCCTGTACTTTAAGAGTGCCTCCCTGCCTTTCCCGGAGGACATGAGCAGTGTTTCCCACTCTTCTCCCTACATCTCACATTCAGGATGATGGAGATGTGTTTGTGAAGAAATCATCTTCCAAGGTGAATGGTTGTGGAGAGCAGCAAAGATACTCTTCCCTGGGGTCCCTCCTTCTCTGGCCATTCCTCCTCAGCCTCCTTTTACAGGAGGCTCTTCCATTCCCCTAAGGCCCCCACACTTTTCTAGTCTTTCACCTTAGCAAGCTCCCCAGTGCCCATGGAGGTATTACCTATAAGCAGATAATTCACCAATTTCTATCTACGGGTCAGATCTCTCGCACAAGTTCCATACCTGAATGTCCCGTCCTTTCAAAGTCACCTCAACTCAACATGCCCCAGACCTCACTCACAATCATCTCCCTCAGATGAGCTCTCCTCCTGTATTTGCTTACTGTTGAGTGATCACCGTTCCCCAGCCCCATGTGCAATCCACCCGCATGGCCTGCCATTTTCCACCACTGGGTAACATTTCCAACCTTTGTTCCCCAAGCCCCTCCAATCCCAGCTACCAGCCTTGCCCAATGGGCCTCATGACTGACCTCCACTCCTGCCTTCTTCTAACTTGTGTTCCACACAACTAGTGCCTTCCTTTTAAAAAAAAAAAACCCAAATGTGATCATTTCTCTCCTCTGCTTAAAATCCTTCAACGGTTCTTCAAGGCTTCTATGATCAAAACTAAAATTCTAAACCTGGTCTGCCAGTTCTCATTAGCATTTAGGCGTCCTTTCGCAGCCTTCACTCACACCATTAGCTCACACAGCTCCCTCCAGACAGGTGCCCCACACATCCTGTTCCCATCACACAGGTGGCCCCTTAGACTGGGAGCTCTCTCAAGTCAAAGTCCATTTCTGTTTGCCTGACACTTTTTGTATCCCCAGTACCTAGCTAACGCCTGGCACATAGGTATTCAATAGATATTAAATGAATAAATGGATGAAGGAATGAATGAATGAATGAGGAAAGAACAAATTATGACTTGTTCCAGGAGTACAACAAGTGTCCAGAAGAAGCCCTGCGGCCCAAAGCCAGCTCTGCTTGGATGGGCCTCTAGCTCCCAGGAGAAAAACATAAGGGCTTTATTAAAGACAAATCAAATCAGAGACAGAGCCCCAACTTTCCCACTCGAGGCAGAAGCCCAGAAGAGAGCAGTGGTGAGGAGAAAAGGCACAAGTTCATGTTTCTTAGAGCTGAGCGCATTTGTGACCCCAGGGGAAGCTACTGTAAGCAACACCTTTCCACTATCTCTTTGAGCCCAAGGCTAGCCTGCCCTCCTCCTCCACGGCCTGGCCATCCTGAGAGTGAAGAAGCAAGAGTAATTAGTTGGAATCTTGGGGCAGGAGCTACTTTGGGGCAGTACAACAAGTGGCAGCTGCAGCTGGGATCAGAGTTGCCTGCGGGGCTGGGCCACGTGAGGTGGCAGGAAGTCCTTTGGCTCCCACCTGCCCTCTGCTGGGCCCGTCAATGAACCCACAAGAGGGTTCTTCTCAGCAGGTAGGGAGAGTCCAGTAAGGTTGTAAAACTGCCGCAGAGGGGCCAGGCAGGTGGCCCTGAGTGCCTGGAAAACTTGAGTAAGACTTTGGTTAGGAAATCCAATTGCCGTGTGTTGCTGTGTGGTGACTGCATGCTAAAGGCCCAGCCTTCTCAGCAGGTAAGAGCCTGTGCCCTGAGCCCGAGGTCTCGTCCACCCAGCTGCAGAACCAGGGCACCAACCCCTGAGAATTTTAAGGAAAGAACAATCTGATGGCAGTTGAAAGCAACAGTTGAAGCAAAGGCTCAGGGCAGGGCAGGATTCACAGACCAGAGAAGGGCACAGACACCCCAGAAAGGATGCCAGAGAGGGGAAGGCCCCTACAGGCCCTGCAGGCCCTGCAGACAGGAGAGCAGGGATGCAGACAGAGGGGCCTACGAGGATCAGAGAAGAGCTGAAAGGCCAGGGCACCTGAGTGGGTGAGGATCCAAAATGGCCAGTGGGCCAGAAGGCAAATTGACCTCTCTGGGATCTGCTGGGAGCCTGTCCTGGAGAAAAGGCTCCCAGACTCTTCGCTCAATGGGCAGGAGTCATGGTTTGCCTCTGTCTCGGAGCTGGTGCTTCGCAAAGGGTGTTCACTGTGAATCAGGACAAAATCAAGTCCAGGTGCATCCTCTAGCATCAAGTGTCAAATACTACATTCATTCAACAAATACTTATTGAGCACCTATTATGTGCTGGACATTAGGAATATAATCGGGAAGAGAAGGATGGAGATGACAAGTAACTCTAAAATACCTCTCTGTGATGATAGATGCTTTAAAGGAGCCCAGCGTGGCACTGTGAGTGCTTAAATTCCTGATCCAGGTGTAGGGCTTCTCTAAGAATGATGGAGCTGAAAAATGAAAGATGAGTGAGAATTACCTAGTTGAAATGGGTAGGAGAGTGAGGGCAATGGTGTTCTAGGTAGAAGGAACTGCAGAAGCAGTGCCTAAGTGCAGATAAAAACTTGGCAGATTTAAGATGCCAACAGTGGGCCAGGGGTCAGGAGCTCAGAGAGACCTGGAAGAAATGAGGCTGGAGAGGCAGGCATGCGTTGAACCGTGCATGCTCTTGGAGGTCATGGCCAATGTTTATTTTTGGAGTTCGTGTTGAATTGTTCTGGTCTGTATGCTGAAGGCAAAAGCACAGGCAGCCAATGGCAAGACCACAGCAATGGCCAAATGCAGAAGTTTAGGATGTGTCCGATGTGCACATCATAAGCAAAGATGAGTATATATGTATTCATAGGCGATACCAAGCCACAGGGGGGTCAGGCACCAAATCCATCACTACTAAAGAGTCCCCGTTCTTTCTCTTGGCTCGGCATCAATTATGGAGAAGAAAACGTCAGGCATCTCAGGCACAGAAACTTACTAAAGGTTAAGTCATGGTTTCACTGATGACAGAGGGACCTTGGCACAGTTTTGTTGTGTTATGCATAATTCTCCAAACCATATCTATATGTTGAGGTAGAAGATGTAGATTGCTATCCCATTTCACAAATGGAAAACTAAGGCTTAGGACAATTAAATGGCTTCCCAAAAGTCACAAAGGGAAAAGGAGACAGAATGCAGACCAGAAACTACCTTCTAGCTCATCTCTCAACATGCTTTCTCTAAATAACATAGGCCCAGCAAGGCTTGGAACTGATGTATGAGAAGAAAGTAAAATAAGATAAATTTACCCCCCAAAATGCATTCCTATATGCTTGTGAAACAGTTGGATAATATATTGAGTTCTACTCTATAAGTTTGCAAACAAAGATGTTAAATACTAGATAATTTACTCATCTCCAAACCGAAGGGATTTGCTTAAAGCAAAGAAATTCTCAAAATCATGAAAAGAAGCAGGAGTAATTGGAGAGGTAACGAAGTCAATGATAATGATGGAAACTCATCCAAATACTATTTGGATATGTGATTCTAATTAATACTCTTACTTGGCTGTTTAGAACTTGAGAAACTCCTGGTGAGATTCATCTGGAAGACAAACATGTCTCACCTAGTACAGAATGGACTCCCTGATAGCAAAACAGGCAACATGAAAACCATATTGAAATGGATTAAAGATGAAGGGAATTACAAACGGTTTGGAGAAGAGAATCTGAGAAATGCAAACATGACAGCTTGTGGATGAGAATGCAAGTGCTAGATAGGACACCTGCCCGTGGTTGTCCTGCTTGCTTCTACTTACCAGTTGGCTCTGACATCCTAAAAATACTTCCTACCCTGTAATCCCCCGAGCATCTCAGGATAAGCTCTCCAGTGGCTCCCCTGCCCTAGCCCCACACAGCCCAAGGTCATACACATCATAATAAGCTTCTGACAGCCTCACCTCATTGACCCCCAAATCTAACCAGTTGCACCTCGCTCCTCTTCCTCTAAGCACCCGGCTCATTTTCTCCAGCTTACACATACCAGAACCTGCCATATCCTAAGGGAACAGACTCCTTGGGATATCATGTGTCCATTCACAGCTGAACTCTGAGGTCCCCTAAAGCAACCAGGGCATAGCCCTTCCCAGCCCGGGCCCTGGGCAAGCATTCATGGACTGGGCTCTCAGGCCTAGAAATTGTGAGCAAGAGAGCACAGAGGTTGAAAATACTTAGCTCTTCCCATGAGGAGACAGTGGATCTCTGTTCCTCTGTCCCACCTCCTTTCCAAACTGGGATTGGCCTCACTCTGTGTTATTCCAAAATGAGCTGGACTCAGCTATGATGCTCAAGGAAATGAAGCGTGTCCCCCAGCCTTCTTTTAAGGAATATAGAATCTCAGCTGATCAGAGAGGTCCCTCTGCACTGGCCACGTCCCCCTGGGGAGGCTGCAGGAGGCCGGTTGCTGCACTGCCTTTTGGGGCGTCTCTGCTCCCAGCAAAGCCTCCTGGAGGCCAGGCTGGGCGTGGGCAGGGCTCAGCCACAGCCCTCTCCATGGCTGTCTTCCCTGAGCCTCCCCACCCCCCTCCCCTCTCTCCCCATCGTTTATAAGACTGTGGGGTGAACTGCGTCTGAGCCCAGGGTGCCCGCAGCTCTGGTGGGAGGGGAACGAACAGGGAGAAGTGGGCGCGAGGGGAAGGAAGGGAAGGTCAGATCCTGCTCCTGGGGGCAGGGGGGGACGGGCGGTGTCCCCCTCGCCAGCATCCTCAGGACAACAGTCGGTTGGCACCACAGCCCAGGCAGGCCTGGGCACCGACCTCTGCCCACTTTCCCCCTGCCAGGTGGAGGACCCCATCTTTCAGATCTCAACCCCGTTTCCCCCCAGAAAATCCTTTTCATAACAGAGACCATCCCTGACCTCAGAATCCAGCGGAGGGCGGGTTGTCACCCATGCCCTGAACGGCCAGAGTTTTCTCTCTCCCTGCCTCCTCAGGGATGCTTTGAGCCTCCTTCCTCCAGTGGAGGACTCCCCAGAAACCTTCCTCTGCAGCTGCATGTTCCATTGCTCACTCCTTTTTCCTACTCATTTTTGGGTGAATCTCTCCCCTTCCTTCCCTCCCATCTTCTCCACTTTTCTCTGCTTTCTTCTTTCATAAGATGTGAAGTAAGAAGGCTGACATCGGCCCTGCTCATCACTCCTATACTCTTATCTTCCTTGGCATAGATCCACACCCCACCCAGGCCGCACTGCCCCAAGAAACACTCAGCCTTGGGCAGGGGATCATTCCCAAGGGCATCGTGACATTTCCTGCCAGGGCCAGAGCCCCAGACCAACCATTCTTTCTAGAAGGCTGCAGGCCCTTGCTCTTGACATTCTCCCTTCTCAGTCATCTTTCAAAATCCATTTATGTGTTTGCAACCCTGGACGCAACAGGAATTTTAGTAATCAGATGGGGTCTCTCATACAGTTTCTCTTATATATCTAAATGATACATTCTTCTAAATGTCAAGTTGAAATAAATTCTCTAGTCACTCCAGAAAAAGAAAAATCTCCTTAATTCCTCACACTTTCATCCACAAACACTGACTAAGCATCATGCTCACTTGTGAGAATTTACAGAAGGGCCTTTCGAGAATTCAAATTGCTCATCACACCAGTAGAGAAACTCTGGAATTAGGAGCAAGGATGGGGGCTGTACTCGACTTTGATGATGAGTGTTGGTCCTCTGATAAAGCCTGGATCTCTGTGGTCTAATGCTAGAGGTCTCACCTCCAGCATCTCGTCATAAAACACCCACTACCTACAGCCTTCCTTCTGGCCACTTAAAGGGAGGGTTCTACAGAAGTGTTTCCTATCAAATGGTAAGAAGTCCCCAAAGCAAGCAGCAGAAGCTGTGGTAATTGTAGCAGACAATCAGAGCTCAGCTCAGGGTCTGAGCCCCAGAGAAAGGGGTCAGCCTTCAGATTCGGGGTCCTCTTTAGCCAGGCACATGTGGCAGCCTTTCTAGAAGAGAACTCATGCTGCTTTCCCCCAGAGCACTCTGCCAGACAGGACTCTCAGGATTGTTTTTACATCCAGATGGGCCAAAGGAAGGAATCCACTCAAGCCCTCAGGGCCTGATGACGAGTGCTCAAGGATCCCATGTCTCTCCTCTTGCTCTGAAGGAAAGAAGGTGATGAAACCATAGGTGTAAACAAAAGAGCTTGAAAAAGAAGGAACTCTCCAGCCTGGATTGTTCTCTGTACAATATGTAGGGCTTAGGGTACAAAAACACTCCGGGCTGTGTGGGAAGTTGTGGATCTTTGCCATAGTATCTGAGGGAAAAAGAAAATCACAAACTCTGGGTCCCTTTTCCTCTAATGTAAATTACAGGGTAGGGGGTCTTGATCATCTCCGGTGAGAACCCTTCCCTCGCCTCATCCAAATGGGGACTCAGCCTGGCCGCCTCCTTCCCACGTGGCGTTCTCAGAGACACCATGGTGGTGGAGCATGGCATCTCCGTGCCCCATGGTCAAGGCCAAAGGCTGCTCTTCACTTTAAACCTGTAGATTCAAAAATGTGTATGCTCTGAAGCAAGAACCCGGAGCTTCAAACCCAAAATCCGTGGAATTTTTATTCCACCACCATTTACTGAGTACTCATCAGGGGCCCGGGGCAGGGATGGGGGAAGTGGATCTGACCATGGTCCCTGCCCCCAGGGAACTCACAGTCTAATGGTAAACGAATGGAGGCAGGAACAGGAGCATCTACGGAAAATCTCTCCATCTCATGGGGGCTGACTCAACCCAGCTAGCAACAGCCCCCTCTGAATTAGCAGGTAACCAAGAGGAGCCGTAATCCCGGAGGGCAGGGAGGGAGGTTTAGGAATGAACATCCCTTTCATAAATCTCTGCTATTTGCTATGCGCTAGGTAAAGGTGTCTGCTCAAGGCTTAAGGTTTGGGCTGATTAGAACATTTCAGAGATAGAGAAGTTAGATTTAATAGTGAGAGATATTTGAAGGACTCAATCCCCTTTTGCCTTCTCTAAGGTACAGAACAGTGTACAATTAGCAGCTGTCTCTTTGCACCAAGGAGAGGAACAAAGGAAGTTTGAGCAATGCAGGCTTTGTTGGAACCAGCTCATTAAAGCACCATTACAACTTACTGCAGCCTTTTGCAATGGGGACAAGATTGTTTATGCAGAAAATTATAAGGACTGTATCCCTAGCTCTGAAAAGGGTTTAGGAAGCAAATTCATATGATACTAGGGGAATGTTAGCATCTTAAAAATTCAAGCAAAGGCTTTCATTGCTTCATTTGGATTAAAACCGTGAGATGCCGGTTCCAAATGATTCCGACACACGAGTGATGGTTTCTGCCCAGCATTCAAGGATGCCTGTCAGGCTAGGAATCACAGACCTCAAGAGTTTTCAATGTTTTTCCTGGGTTTTTTTGTTTGTTTGTTTTTAATTCAGATGGAGCCATCCAGCGAAGGTATTACAGGTTTGAAGGTTATGTCAGAATCCTGAAGATAGAGCCAGAAAGTTCAAAGACCTGCCCACCACCTCCTCCCGGCTCCCCATACTGCACATGCTCTGTCTCAGTTCCACTTTTCCAACAGTACCTTAAGGGTTTCCCTCTAGTCTGCTCCATCCGAGCCTCCAAGAAACTCAAGGGTTCTGCCCTCCTCACTGGGACAGAGATGTTGGTCACCAGTCCTCCCTTGGGATATTTTCCGCTTAGAACTTTTTCCCAATTCACTGTCCTGGCTGCCTTGTCAATCTTTCCCAGGGTCTTCCTCCCTCTACCCTCCCCCTCAGTCTGATTTCCCGACTACCAGAGGCGTGGTGTGTCTCTAGTACCAGCTTGGTCTCTCATCTCTGCCCTTGGCACAGCCTGGGCTCCTGGGTGGTGGTGGGGGGTTCTCCTCTCCTCCCCCCACCCCTCTCAGTACACAACAGTCAGACAAGGCTGCTGCCTGAGAGGGAAGCATGGGGTGTCGCCCCTGAGCATGGGGTGGAGCCTCAAGTGTTGATCTTCTGTAAAATGTAAGGCGCCTGCTTCTGGAAGCCATCTCCCTCCCTATCTTCATTTCCAAATGATACAAAACGGTCCCTACAGGCCCCTTTTTGCCCAACTTCCTGGCTCTGCCAGCAGGCCCTGTCCCGGCTGCCCTGGCTGCCTGGCCAGCCCCCCCAGCCAGGCCTCTCCCTGCTCAGCAACAATAAACTTTGGGAAAGCATCTCTCTGGCCATCCAAGTGGAAGACCTCCTGCTGGCCACCCTGCACAGGAGTCTTGCACACATTGTGCCTCATTTTTCTAGAATGATGGGGAAATAAGAAGGTCCCCTCTGAGACACCATTGCCTTCTCGTGCCAACATGGAATAGTCAGGCCAAGTAACTATGTGCTGATGACGCTTCTCTGATGATACTGGGTCTCCGTAGGGCGAGGTGCTCTCCCATGGGGAGGTCTCCGGAATGGGGAGCGGCCAGCCCTACCCTGCCCTGGGGCATACAGAGCATTCAGTGTGCCGGGAAGAATCACCAGGCAAAGGCACTCGGTGCCTTTGTTAGGGTTTAGCTCAGTAATGTAAAAAGAAAACAAAGCCAGCCACTGGTGAAAGAGGGCTTCCTTTTATGCAGAAAGGAGGCTATCACAGAACAGAGAACAGAAACTGGAAAAGCAGTCTCCGCAGCTCCATCTTTCCCACCCTGGGCTTGCAGGGCTTCTTAGGGGCTCCCCCTTTGCCCAGAATGTCAACTCCCTTCTGTGTGGCCAGTCCGTGTTTACTCACAGCTGCTATTTCCGCCCTGGGTGCGGTCTCCGCAGCACGCAGCAGTATTCAGTAGAAATGTCTATGTTCTCCACATCAGATTATCCAGTGAGAGGCTCTGGGCACCTGCGGCCACCAGACAGATTCCTGACGCCCCTGGGATCAAAAGTCCACCCCAGTCTGACCCGTCCAGGACAGAACAGGTAATCTGAATCCAGTAACATAGCCCAATTGGTGAAACCAGGAAGGGAGTTCAGAGATGGGAGTTCACCTGCAGTGTGATGGAGGTGAAAGCATCCTGGAGATTGCTGAGTGCCCTGCCCGCTAAGGACTGCAGCGTGGAGGGGTGCAGCGGAAGTCGCCGGTAGGGCCTCGAGAAAGGAGGAGCCAAAAGGATGGAGCACTGGTGAGAAATCAAGGAGCCTGAGGATGTGGGAAAGGCCTCAAAGATTTGGTCCATGGGAAGTCTCGGTGGTCTTTGATCATTGCAGGCAGAGGTAGCAAAGGGAGAAATATTGTGGCCAGTCACCTGGGCAGAAACCAGGTGAAGACAGGAAGGAAGGGGTGACTTGAGGGGACGTGTGAGAACTTTCTCGAGAAAGAGGGAAGTAGAAGGAAGATGGGAGGTGTAGGAGGCCAGGCCCCCTCAGTCCTCCCTCCTTCGGAGAGGGCAAAGTGTTCACAGGGCGAGGGGTGGGTTTTAGGTTTGAACCTCAGTTTTGCAGCTAATTAACTATAGGGCTGCACTCTGTGCCTCAGTTTCTTCTTCTGTAAGGGAAAAGCGGTCTGTAATTTACAGGGGTAGTATAAGAATCAGATATGTCCCTTGCTCGACCTACACTGAGTTCATGATAAGGGCTCAAAGGGGCCTCTTAATGGTCCAGAAGCTTCCCCTACGAGAAGAAACGATTCCCTCCTCTGGGTACACATAACCCGTGCTGATTTTCTCTTAGACCCTACCTCCCTCTGCCCTGGGTTTTGGTTACTTAGATGCTCTCCCACCTCCCCTCTTAGCTGGACCAGGCAGGAGGGCCCCACTCTTTGGACCATCCCATCCACCACCAGAGGTCCAGGGCCTGGCATACAGCAGGTGCTGGATGCACTTAGTGACCTACCCAGCCACAAAAAGCCATCTTGGTGGGGAATTGCGGAAGCCGCCTTCCGAGCCCCAGTTTTGTCCAATCACTGGCCACATGTGAGCAAAGGACACCGTGTGAGCGGGCCTCAGCGTCCTTGTCTGTAAAATGGGAGGCTTGGTCTTCGAGTCCTCTGGAGACCTCCCTTGGAAAAGAAGCTGAATTTTTTTTTTTAAGGAAAAGCAGATTCATGATCTTCTGGATCTAATAAACAGAGAAGTACACAAAACGTTCGCCCACAGAAATGTCTGTTTCAAAGGTGACGTTAGGTTACCAGAAGAGGTAAATTTGACCCCCAGCAGCTCCCTCAGAGCTCAGAGGATCTCTATCGTTTAAAAAAACAAAAAACAAAACAAAAAATAAAAAACTATCCTCCTGAAGCAGGAGATCTATATCAAGAGGGAAAAAAATTCAGCAGTGAAACTGGCTCTTTCTTTCTTTCCACTCTCTACTCATTCCTTTCTTGGTGAGCCAAATCTCAGTCCCCTGGTGTGGCCCATCACACAAACCTCTGCGTGGGAGGGGGCACCTGAAATTCCGTAGAGCCTCTGCCAATGCTGGAAACTGGGCTCACAAACTTCAATCCAACCAACTGCCGTGAAACCCTCAGTCCATGTGCAATGACCCTCCAAGAGGCCTTGCCTGGACAAAGTGAACATTTGCCCTCCTGGTCAGGCCACGCTCTGGTCCTCAAGGCTGGTCCTGAAATTCCGTCCATGTGGGCTGGCATGTTTGCCTCCCCTGCTAGACTGTGAGCTCCTTGAGGGCAGGGATGGTGGGACCCCTCTCCCTTCAAAGAGCATACACATTTTCAGACAGCTGGTCTGTAGACGACTAACAAATATTTGAGACATATTTTAATTAGGTAATTGACCTTGGGAAATAGTAGGCAGTGGTACCACACACAGAACTAAAGGACGCAGACAAAAGAGAAGACTTCAAGGGTGAAGACCATGAAGTGATTTAGGGGGGTGGGTGGGCGCTGAGTTTGATGTGCCAACTGAAAGGGTCCAGCTGGGTGGAAAGCACCTGGAGATACAGGGCTAGGGCCCAGGCAAGCAGTCGGGAATATGTTTGGAGAAATCAGCTTATTGGCTACTAAGCATCATGGGCACGTATGAGATAAGCCTAGGAGAGAAGGGCTACCAGGACACTGAGGCTGGAATTCTGGAGAAGTCCATCTCTTAGAGGACAAGGAGGTTGACTTAGAAGAGCAGAGAAGCAGAGGGACAACCAGAAAGTGCATGGGAGAAAAAGGAGAAGAGAGTTTCAAGAAGGAAAGGCTGGAAATTGAGTCAGGGTCTTTAACAGAGTGGTTTTGAGAGAGACGAAGTGGGTGGGAGCAGAACAAAGGCAGAGGAAAGGAGGGCGGACCTGATGGTCAAGTTCTGCCTATAATAATGAAGCATGTAGAAATAAATTGAGGAATGCAATAACACAAGGAGGAAAATGGAGGTAGCAAAGATTTTTTAAACAAACAAAAAACAAGCACGAGAGCCTTAGCCAGCCCTCTTGCCTTGTTATGTTTCTTTCTATAGGGAACTATGTTCCACACTCTAATCAAGTTTCAACCAGGAGACAAGAAGTTGAGTTTCTCCAAGTCTTCCTTAAACTCTTCGTTAGCACTTTCTCCTTCAAGTGTGTTACTTATCTCGTGGCAGAATGGCAAGAAGGACAAACTCCATTATGGAAAGTGTCCTCACAAGGACAAGTTGGAACACAAATGCCCCCTTGGGCTCTGTGTCTGGTTGCACGGGGCACAGGAAGCATAGAGTCTACATGAGGCTAAAATGGAAAAGTTGCCTTCCTCAAATCGCAAGTGTAAACTATATACACAGAACACAAGATAACTTCCCGTGCACTCAAGGACCTTCTTCCTCTCTATCTGGTCTGCTCAGAGGATTGGATAAGGAGCAATGGAGAAAACAAAATCAGCAGCAAAACACCTGTCCTCCAGGAGTTTGCAGTCTACCTATAACTCCACGCAAATGCTCCAAGGGTTTCTTGAGTTCTGGAATCATCCAGATCTGAACTGGGGTGGGGGTGGCCCACTGGACTTACCAATTGCTAGCCTTGAGTAAGGAACATAAACTCCCTGGGCCTGATTCTTGGCCTATAAAACAGGAAAATTTTTCATGTTTTTTTAATAAGGACTGGAATCGTGTTTAAAGCACTTGGCACAGTGGCTGGCATATACAGGGGAGAGTTGCCTTAATTACTCTGGCTGCAATGTGGGGATGGAGTTCATACCAAATCTAGCCAGGTTGCCCAGAGAAAATGAAAATGGCTTCTTGGAGAAAGCAGAAATAAAAATTATCCTTCAAACATAAACAGCGTTTTCCCTAAACAAGATGCTGCTTGTGAAGTTCTGACTATTCATCCATCCATTCATTCATTCAACAAACATTTTTGGAGTGCCCAGAATGTGCCAGGCATGTTAGGAACACATTAGGACATTAGTAACACAGCTAAGCAACCACAGTTTTCCAATGAGGTATTGAAAAATAAGCCAAGCTTCAAACCCAGGTAATTCCTATCTCCCTTTTCCTTACATGTATCAGAAATGCCATAGAGAAATGAACCATGACATGAATCTCTAGACCCATTTGTAGGTTTTATAGTGGGATTTTTCCTTTTCTTTTCAGCTGCTCTGGCTTTTCACAAAGAATCAAGTGTCTACACATTGTAGAATTTCCATGTAAAATAAAACGTCTGTCCTCATATAAGGGCTTTTAAAATAATGCTTGAGATATCCCTTTGTTGAAGTTCATCGCTGTAGAACCACTCTTTTTCCCTCTCCGCAGGGAGCTTACTCTTCACAGCCACAGGAAGAGCTGGGCGCATGGGGGATGGAGATGCTCTGGGAGGCGGGGAGACATCAAATTAGAACTTTTTTTTTTTTGCCGGCCAGAAGCTCCTCACTTTTGAAAATAAAATTTAAATATTTAAGAAGTTTCTTTGACTGGTTTGTTCTTTGTTATACAGTCTCATTCGCCCATTTTTCTAATCTCTCTGCAAAATTCAAGCACATGTTTTTTCACCCGTGGTCCTCCCTACTCTAAGAGAAAGCCAGCAGGTAGCCCATCCTAACCCCAGCAGAAGCTGTAGCTAAAAATTCCTGCAAAGGAAAGGGGTAGAAGCCACTCAAGGTCCTCAGTCTCTTGAGCCCAAACCCTAGAGTTTGAGGGGTCCTCAACCATCAACCCATCTCTTTCTGGAGCTCTTTGCACACAGAAATCCCACATCCTACTCAGAGAGGAAAGGCTCTCTAACTTCACAGGGACCCTGGAGGAGCTGTAGTGACGTATTTGTCAACCATGGAGCAACTTTTCTTGTCGCTGAATTGTATCACCCATCATTGTCAGGGGCTTGGATTCCCTCTCCAGCCCTCCACAGGGAGCTGGCCAGAAAGGGAGCCTAAATGCCAAATAATTGTCTTTAGAGAACTTTCTAGTGGATAAAGCACTTGTAAAGTACTAACTGAGACATATTTTTTCATCATCTTGTGGATTATAATAATAGCTACCTCTTATTACGCCAGATGCTTCTCTTGGTGTTCCTGACATGTATTTACTCATATAATCTTCAAAACAACCATTGAAAGCCTTGCTACTCAAAGTGTGATCTGTGAATCAGCAGCATCACCACCATCTGGGAGCTCATGAGAGATAATAAGCATCTCAGGCTCCACCGAGGGCCAACAAAATCAGAATGTGTATTTTAACAAGACGGTGAGTTCAAGTTCCAGTTTGAGAATTGCTGCTCTACTCACTGCTATTATCCCCATTTCATAGATAAAGAAACCAAGGCACAGAGAGGCTAGGTAACTTGCACAAGAATATGCAGATAGTAAGTGGCAGAGCCGGGATTCAAACCGAAGAAACTAGAGGTCAGAGCCCACGCTCTTCACACCACGTAACACTGACATTGAATCACCACTTAAGTATCTCTCCAGAGTAATTTCTTATTCCCAGCTCCTGCCCTGAGTCCAAGCCCCCTCCACTCTGCTGCCAGTCTATGCAAAACACTGCCCTCATTGTACTTCCCAGCATAGCATGTTCAATGTCACCCCAAGACTCGCCAGGTAGGGGCTAAATCCTCTTTCATAGAGGACAAGACCTCTGACAATATGACCCCAGGCAACCTTTCCAACTTCATCTTTCGGCTTTCCCTGACTCCCCATTCATGTCACCCAAACTTGGGGATACCTTTGCATTCTCTCACAGATGGGAAGTGCCCTCTACCTAGAACTTTCCTTCTTCTCCATCTGGCAAATCCAAATCCAAGCCCAAGTGTCAGTTCGACATGGAAGCATTTCCTAGCACCCTCAGCCAAATTGTATCATCTCAGGCCCTCTGGGCTCGTAACACTTAGTTCACACCACATTGGTAAGTCTTGTATGTTGTTATGGATCTATGTCTCTCCTACAACTCCAAAATGTGACCTCCATGAAAAGAGGCCATGCTATATGTGTCTTTGAGCCCTCAGTGACCACCACAGTGCTTTACCCATAGCAGTGAGCGCTTGTGCTGTGAGTCAATGAAATGTGTGGGTTGCCTCGTTCCACGGATAAATGGGGAGAATGGAGCATTTCATCCAATGAACTCTCTGCCTGGGTAGAGGGGAAGTGCCACCTTCCAGATTGTGCTTTCACTCAACACAGTCTTGGAAGAAGCAGCTCAGAGTATTTAACAAGGAGCCTCATCTTAAAAGACACCAAGTTCTCCACCGAGCCTCTTCGAGTAGAGGTTGGAGAGTACAGTTTTGCCACCATAATCCTTCTCTTTGTATCATGATACTTAAGGGAATTCCCTCAGTGTCCCTTTAGATTGCAATGGTCTGTGACTAAAAATGATATTGTGTATGAAGCCAACACCTAGGCTATTTGGCATGGCGAGACCTGGCCCTTCAGGATGGAGGGAATTGTTTCAGGGCATAATTTGGGATCACCAATTACTCCAAGGTACACTTCCTTTTATTAAATTTCTACATCTTCCACCAAATCAACTTGCCTTTCCCAGGCCCCTGGGAAATCTAGGCACTTTGGGACGCTGTCCTGAACACAAAACCAATTCCTGGACCATATCCATCGGCAAGGCAACATTTGTTTTTTGAAAACTCTTAGATGCCAACACTTTCTCCAAAATATTCAAAGAAAAACCAAAAATTAGGTCAGAGACTGTGTCAGCAGAAGGACACTGGAAAATCTTCTCCATTTTTTTTCTTGATTGCTAGAGAATATAACTATTTGGAGAAGCTCTCCATTGTAAGTACTGTAGTTGGCATTACAATTTAATATTTTAATTAATTTAATGTAATATTAAATTAATATTTAATATTAATTTTTAATATTACAAACCCTTGAAATTTTCAAGAGTTTGTAATATTCACCTGCGGCCTCAGAAAAACTTGACCCTGGAGGATGTGCAAGACCTATTTCTATTTCTCAACACCCTGCCGTCTGGAAACAGTAGGAGTGGTCTGTGTATGTTCGCCTTGGAACGTCCCTTTGCCCAGGGACACTCAGTGCCTTCCACACAGTCAGCCCCAGTCTCAGATCCCACTAACTCTCAACCTGTGGTAAAACAAATGGGGCACCTCGCTCCTGGTCTTTAACTGTGTTCTTCCCTGTACCTGTGGTGCTGCCTCACACCTGCCCATCTGTCATGATTCTAAATCCAACCAGGACCTCATTGTCCAGTTCCTCTGCTGGCACAGAGTGGGACAGCTGGAGATCTGTGTCATGAAGGGCTACTGCCACCACACCCACTGGGAAGCTCCCCTTGCCACCTCCCTCAACATTAAAGAACATGTGAAACACAATGGTAATTGACATTTAATGTATCTGACCACATGTTTCTACCATCTTGATACCAGGAGCTAAATTATACTCCATTCGTTTCTCCCCAGGTGAAACACTAGGTGTACCTGGCACCTAGTAAGTACTCAATAAATGTTTGTTGGATTAGTTGGATGAATAAATTTCCCTGAACTTTTATGAATATTAGTTGTGATTATACACAAACATATGTCTGTTTGTATATTTATAATAGTCTTTCCTAAGTGCAATTTTTTAATAGTGCTGTATTAAAAATGAGGCAAATTTAAAAGAACAAGGATATTAATGAGTCTTATGACATCTTTTTCTGTTAATTAGGGAAGTGGCAGTAATTTCAAGTGAAATGGTACTTGGGTCATCCATGCAATAGGTATGAAACAACAGTAAGGCAGAAAGCCCAGGTGAGCCAGAATTTTGCTGCACCAAGGTAGATTTTAACCTCAATCACTACTGCTGACACAGTGGGAGGAGGGGAAAGGGATTTATAGGGATAATAGGAAATGCCATGGAGGAAAATGTTCTGAGTTAAGAGTGGACAAATATTTTCTGGGCAGCCCTCAGACCAGAAGGTCTCCTCTTTTTTTTTTTTTTTTCTTTTTCTTTTTTTCCTGAAACAAGACTACAAAGTTTTTCTTAGTACCACAAGACGCAACACAGTTAGAAGGGACTTGAAAAATGCCTTCTTACTCACTAGGGACATCAAAGTCCTAACTCCCAAGGTACCACCTCTATGAAAATTTACATAACGGCAATCAGCAATATCCCTGGACTTATAAAATTTTGAAAAATTATTTTGAAAAATTGCAGCAGAGAGATTGAGATCCCTTGTAGCATCCATTTTGTAGAGAGAAGCACAGGTAATCATTAAGAGCTTGAAGCCAGGCTGTCTGGGCTGGACTCTGGATCATCCATTGAGTAGCTCTCATTTTTGGCAAGTAACCTAGCCTCACTATGTCTCAGTTTCCTTCTCTGTAAAATGGGGATAATTACACCTTATAAAGTTACTTGGAGAATTAAATAGGTTAATATTGAGGAATAAGTGAGTTAACATTGTCAAAGGCATAGAAACATGCGTGGCATGTGCTAAGCCCTGTCGTTATACATAGAGCAACGTCCAATGCAGAAGCGACAAGCGTGCATCTGAAAAAGATACAAAAGAAAGATAATGATATTCATATTATCTTCTTTTGTGAAGTGTCTGTTCAGGTCCTTTGCCCATTTTCATTGGGTGGTTTGTCCTTTTATTATTTATTTCTAAGAGTTGTTTGTAGATTCTAAGTGCCAGTCCTTTGTCAGATATGTGTATTTGAAATAAACAAAATAAAAGACGCTCAGTATCATTAGTCATTAGGGAAATGCAAATTAGAACCACAGTGATGACATTTACACACCCACAAGAATGGCTACCATTAAAAAGACAGATGACACCAAATCTTGGGGAGGATGTTGAGCAACTACAATTCTCAGTGCACGGCCAGTGGGAGTGTAAAATGATACAACCATTTCGGAAACCAGTTTGGCAGTTTCTCACAGAGTTAAACATTTACCTACCCTATGACTTGGGTATTTACCCAAGAGATATGAAAGCATATGTTTACACAAAGAACTTGTACAAGAATGTTCACAGCTGTGTTGTTCAGAACAGCCAAACACTGGAGACAACCCAAATGTCCATTAACAGCAGAACAGCTAACACCCCACAGTACACTGATCTAATGGAACTAATATGCACAACGACAAAGATGAATTTCATGGACGTGACGTTGAGCAAAAGATGCCAGATACACAAGAGTAGATACTGTGTGCTTTCATTTATGTAAAGTTCAAGGACAGGCAAAACTAATCAATAGAGATAGAAATCAGAAAGTAGTTACCTCTGGGTGGGAGGGGGATTGACTGAAATGGACCAGAAAGCAACATTCTATGGCAGTTCCAACTGGGGGTGATTTTGTCCCCCAGGGAACATTCATCAATGTCTGGAGGCATTTTATTTTGATTGTCCTGTTCTGGCATCTATTGCATATTTTCAAGTTCAGAAGCTATTAACTATCCTACAATGCACAGGACAGCTACCCACAACAAAGGATGACCCAACCCCACATGTCAGTAGTGCAGAGGTTTAGAAATCTCTGTCTGGGGTGATGGAAATGTTCTATATCTGACTGGTTACATGGGTTTAGCAAAACTCATCAAACTGTATTTTGCTGTATGTAATTATAACCCCAATTTAAAAAGACACTGAACAAAATGACAAAAGAAAACAGACCATGAGAGAGACATTCCCTTGGGCACATGTGGCTCCATTATCAACCCCTTCTGAGGAAGAATCATCAGTTTTACTATACCCATGCTGTAACTGTACCAATATTTTATGTAATCTGATTTAATTAGCCATTAGTAAATATATGTAATCCATCTAGAGTGTGAATTCATTTATTCGCCACTAATCCTTTTGGATGACCCTACCAAATCCTGAGTTAACCATGGTTCCCTCTGAGGTTGAGAAGAGATCTTAACCAGGAAGACCCTATCAACATCCCGGGGATTAGAAACCTTACACACAATGGATAGGTAACTGATGGATGAAACTCTTTCCCCCAAACAGTTTGGAAGATAGTGAAAGACAATAGTTTTTAGTAGATTTTTTTTAATATTTGAGAAATAGATCCGTAGAAGACCATAGGACGCTAGGAAAAGTATCTTATCTTTGGAAAGAATATCAGGGCATGAGCAAATCCTACCACAAACCATTCCTTGGTGCAACAGCCAGCGAAGCACTAATAAAGGATAACAATCCCATCAGACTGTATAGAGCTGGAGGATTTTAAATGTGTTGTCATACGTAATAAATTAATTGATCATCAGAGCAACTCTGAAAGGTAAGGCAGGTATTAATCTTCCCACAAATAAGCCGAATCTTAGTAATTAGATGCTTTGCTAACGACACAAATGGAGGATTCAGAACACAAATCCATAATCCCATGGAAGGACATGGATGGAGGTAGCCCAGAGCAAGGAGTCTATGGGACCAAGGCAACGTGCAGTCTGGAGCCTGAACCCCCCATTCTGCTTCTGGACCATACTCTGGGTACCTGGGAACCTGAGTTCCTTGTCCAAAGAGCCCCAAGCTCACATCCATGGCAAATGTGAGCATCTTTCCCAGTTCTGTTGTCCTAAGTACAGACCACATCGCCAGTGTGACCATGCCAATACGCCCAGAGGGTGTTCACAGTATCAGAAGAAAGTATGAATAAAGCTTGGGTTTGTGGGCTGGGTCATCTACATGTGGGCACTCAGGCTCCTTGTAGCATAGGATGAAAATTAAGGTGAGAGGAAAAGGGGTAGTTAGGCCAGTGACCGTTATTCCCTGTGCCACCATGTTCCGACATGCAAATACAAAGAGTCTGAAAACTCTAAATCTGAACCTAGCCTTCCAGGTCATCATGAAGGTATATTTGTTAAAGTAGGATAGAGTATTAATAGTTTGCTAGTTTGGTTTATAACTTACACTTTGTCAAGTAGTATGTGGACCTTCATTTGTACTCTTGTCCTAGGCCATACAAATGTTCAGGCAGGTCTGAGGTCACATACAAATGGGAAATTCAAGGACATGTAGTTGGGCTATAGTACCAGGGATTCTAGCTTTAATGAGCGTAGCAAAGGCGTAGAGAGTAAAAGAATTCCCAATGTCTAGAGAATCCCTTTCCTCCTGTCTTAGAATTCTTCTTCTAGATAACCATTGTTTCCCACCCACACCCCCAATTTCTCTGGTAAAGTAAAAGGAGTCTGGGATGATTGTTGATTGTTTCATATCCGTACTTCTAAATACTTTCTTATGTTACTGAATTTAATGGGAATAGCACTAACGCTGCACTGTTGAGTCTGGATGCAGGATATTTCATAAGAAAACTCTTTGTCATGTAAGTATCTGTTCCCAATTTTCTAAAATTTATTAGCTAGAGATGCTCAATCTTGTCAAATAATTTTTGGTATCTATTGAAATGATCATTTTTTTTGTTTGCGTCATTGCTATGAACACTAAATCATCATGAATTTCCTGGTATAAATCTTTTTTTGTTGTTTCAAAATACTGAAATGTTGGTGTTTTAAGATTTTTTATTTTGTTTATAGGCAATCTTTTTTCTATACTGTTATTTTCCCCAGTTTTGTCTGATTTTTTTAAAGCCAAGAATAGCTAACAGAAGAATGATGTGGCTTTTGAAATTTGTGAGAATGCATTCATAAATCTATCTAGTCTTAGAGATTTTTAAATACCTTGAAAAATTTAAAATTTTTACCTTAGCTATTTCTCTCTCTTTTATTTTTTTGGTTCCTGGACATCATTTGAGTCATATGTATTTTTTCAAAATCATATATTTTTGAGATTTCAAAAAATATTACCATAATTGTACATGATTTTTATGGCCATTTTTAAAGCCCTTTTCCTATCTAACCAACATTTTCTTTCTCATTCCTACTTTGGTATATTTATACTCTCTCTCTTATTCTTGCCAGTTGATATTTTCAAGTTCAAAAGTTTCAGTTCCGGTTACATTGCAGAGCCTCAGGGGAAATTTTTTTAGTGTAAAATGTTTATGTTGTGCATTCATTTTCATTCATCTCAAAGTATTTCTAATTTCCTTTGTGATTTCTTCTCTGAACCATTGTTTGTAAAGATCTGTGTTTAATTCCTACAAGTTTTTTAATGTTCCAGTTTTCTTCTTTTACCTGATTCCTAGTTTCCATTCATTGTCATTGGAGAAGACACTTTGTATGATTTCAGAGTTTTTCCTTTTATGAGATGTTTTGTGTCTTAAACACATGGTCTATCCTAGAGAATGTTCCAAGTGTACTTGAGAAGAGTATAGATTCTGCTGTTGTTGAGTAGAGTGTTCTGTATACGTCTGCTAGGTCTAGTTGGTTTATAGTGTTGTTCAATTCTTCTATTTCCTTAATGATCTTTGTCTATATGTTCTATACATTATTGAAAATAAGGTGTTTAAGTCACCAGCTATTATTGTAGAACTGCCTATTTGTCTCTTTAATTTTGTCAACTGTTTCTTTATATACATAGTGCTCCATTTTGGGGTACATATATGTTTATAATTGTTATAAGTTCTTGATGAATTGATCCTTTTATCAATATATAATGTCCTTCTTTGTCTGTTATAACAGTTTTTAACTTAAAATCTGTTTTGTCTGACATTAGTATAGCCACCTTTTTTTGGTTATTATTTACATGGAATATCTTTTTTCATTCCTTCACTTTTAACCTATTTGTGCCTTTGGATCTAAGGTGAATCTATTGTAGGGAGCACATAGTTGGATCATGCTTCAAATCCATCCTCCCATTATCTGCATTTTAATTGGAGAGCTTAATCCATTTACATTTAAAGTATTGCTGATAAGAAAAGATTTGCTTCTGCCATTTTGCTCTTTGTTTTCTAAACATCATATCTTTTTTTTGTCCCTCAATTCCTCCCTTACTGTCTTTTTTT
This sequence comes from Balaenoptera musculus, assembly GCF_009873245.2. NCBI lineage: Eukaryota > Metazoa > Chordata > Mammalia > Artiodactyla > Balaenopteridae > Balaenoptera > Balaenoptera musculus. The sequence goes on along the minus strand of NC_045786.1, from coordinate 44,473,838 downwards.
GTGTTTAATTGATTCTTATTCCTCCCCTCATTTCCTTTTCTGTGTATTTTAGTTATTTTTCTAATTTGGTTAACCCTGAGAGTTACAATTAACATTCTAAATTTACAACACTCTGGTTTGAATTCATACCAACTTAGCTTCAATAACATACAAAAGATCTGCTCCCTTGTTGTTATTGTCACAAATTATGTCTTTATACATTGTGTGCCCATGAATCTCTTTGAGTTTAGCCTACTTGGTGTTCATTGAGCTTCTTGAATGTGTAAATTCATATCTTTCATCAAATTTGAGAAGTTTTTGGCCATTATTTTTGTCATTCTTTCTGCTTCCTTCTCTCCTCTCCTTCTAGGATTCCCATAGTACATATGTCATTGTGTCTGATGGTATACCACAGATCTCTTAGACTTCATTCATTTTTCTTTATTCTTTTTTCTTTCTGTATAATTTTAATTGACCTATCTTTAAGGTTGTTGATTCTTTCTTCTACCTCCTCAAATCAGTTGTTGAAACTTTCTAGTGAATTTTCATTTTCTGCTACCAGAAGCCTTCACTTCCTGCTGCAAAAAACCTAAACATCAGTCAGACATGCGAGCTTAGGGGTCTTCTCAGGTTTTTCTGAGCACACTTCAAGCCCTGAGCTTGCACATTGCCTTCTGGTTTCCCCAGTACACCCAGGAGCTTTTCAAAGCCCTCATTTGCCCATGTATTTCAGCCTCTTCCTTCCTAGGATATACACTCTCTCTGCTGCTTGCCCACCTGTTTTCCCAGATCCAGATGGTTTCAGGTGGTATATTCCACTAAATGCTCTTGACAGGCACCATCCAGGGGGCCACTCCAGTCTGAGAGAGCTCCAACAGGATGAAACAAAGGCAAGACCCTGATCTGATTCCTCAGATTGCCCCCAGAAAGATAAAAACCCACAGCCACAATTCCTTAAGGGCAATGCCCACATTCCCCCACTTTGGCACCAGCAAGCCACACCAGGAATGTAGACTGGTGTAGGCTTCATGGCTGCTATTCAGCTGGGTAATGGGGGATTATAGATGGGTAAGTAAAAACACCATAGTGCTCTTGCCAACATTTAGCAGATTCTCTCCTCATTAAGCACTCCTCTGATGTAAGTTTATACTAGATTCCAAAGTTCTGAAAAAGTTGATTATGACAGGTTTGGGCCACTTAATCTAACTTCAGTGGAAGGAGGAATACTTAGAGCTCCCTACGCCATCATTTTCAATGACATTACTTTTAAAACGTTTTTAATTTTTAATTTTGTCAGTGGTATCACTGAAAAGTTTATTTTTAACATATTGAAATTTTATTTATTGCCTGGGAAAATAATCAGCTTTTTAAATTTTTGATGGTAGTTTGCAAAAATATGTTTGTATCCTGTAGAACACAAAATTTGATTTATTAAATCAACCCTATTAACTCATTTATTTAAATATTTTGTATCTAATTGTTTTCTTAGAGGTGAATGATGCATTTAGTTCTCTTATTGCTACTAAGTTTTTGCCTTTTCCTCATATTTCTAAGTTATAACTTTATATTTTTAATACTGCTATTTATCATACCAAAGTAAATGATTTCTAAAAGTTTACTATGGCTTGTACTCTTTAGTTCTTTGTTCCATTTAATGTTTTTTGCCTAAAATTATATTTTGTCTAATATTAAAAATACCATCTGAGCTTTTTCTTTGTATTTTTGCCATTTGTTTCAATTTTAATTTTAATATGTAATTTTTAGGTGTGTTTCTAAAGTAGAAAATAGCTTCATTGAATTTTGTTTTATTAGCATAAAATATTTCACTTCTGTCATTTTGCCTTGTGCTTTTGTTTTTTCATATTTCCTTGCTTTTTACCATTTTTTTCTGTGCTAAATATGTTTTCTTTCATCCACTGATTTAAAAGTTATATCTATTTTTGTTCTACAAGTGATTTCTTCAATTAAAAAAAAATATATTTGGACTCTTTCTTCTCTGATTGTCAATGTCAGTAATTAAATAGCATCCATCTTTAAGTCCTACCTGTGAGAAATGATATTTAGCCTGCATTGTCTTTTTTCTTGCTTGCTTTCATAATTTTCCAGGTTTGGCTTTAATAATCTGGGATTTTAGACGTACATAATTTAATATGCTTACCATTATTTATCTATTATTTAAGGAATAATTTGCAGTGTTTGAGCAGTTTTATAATCATACTAATAATAACTGTTTGGACTCATTTATATATGTCTTATAAGCTTCATTGCTCACTGCCAAGTCTGTCAAATCACAATTCTCTCATTTTTTTTCCAAAAGCAAGATATTTCCCTTATGATCTTTTTTCTTCTTCTTCTTCCAGTTTTATTGAAATATAATTGACATACAGCACAGAATAGTGATTTGACTTACAGACGTCATGAAATTATTATCACACTAAGTTCAATGAACTTCCATCATCTCATATAAATACAAAATCAAAGAAATTAAAATTTTTTTCTTGTGATGAGAACTCAAGATTTACTCTCAACAACTTTCATGTATAATATATAGCAGTGTTAATTATATTTATCATGTTGTACATTATACCCCTAGTACTTATTTATCTTATAACTGGAAGTTTGTAAGTTTTGACTGCCTTCATCCAGTTCCCCCGCCCCTAACCAACTGCCTCTGGTAATCACAAATCCAATCTCTTTTTCTATGAGTTTGTTTGTTCATTTGTTTGTTTTTGAAATATAACTGAGTTACAACACTATGTTAGCTCCTATTACACAGCATAGTGATTTGGTATTTCTATACATTTCAAACTGATCACCACAATAATTTAGTTATGACATGTCACCATACACAGATATTACATTGTTATAGACTATATTCCCCACACTGTACATTTTATAACTGTGACTCATTTATTTTGCAGCTGGAAGTTTGTACCTCTTAATCACCCTCACCTATTTCACTCATCCCCCACACCCCTTCCCCTCTGGCAACCACCTGTTGGTTCTCTGTATCTATAACTCTGTTTCTGTTTTGTTATGTTTGTTCATATGTTTTGTTTTTTAGATTCCACATATAAGTGAAATAATACAGCATTTGTCTTTCTCTGTCTGACTTATTTCACACAGCAAAATACTGTCTAGGTTAATCCATATTGTCGCAAATGGAAAAATTTCATTCTTTTTATGGCTGAGTTATATTCCACTGCACATATATATTACAACTTCTTTTTCCATCCATCTATTGATGGACACTTAGGTTGCCTCCATATCCTGGTTATTGTAAATAATGCTGCAATGAACATAATGGTCCATATATCTTTTCTAATTAGTGTTTTTGTTTTCTTCAGATAAATACCCAGAAGTGGAATTGCTGGCTCATACAGTATGTTTTGAGGAACCTCCATACTGTTTTCCAAGTGTCTGCACCAATTTACATTCCTACGAACAATGCACAAGGGTTCCCTTTTCTCCACATCCTCACCAACACTTGTAATTTGTTGTCTCTTTGACAGTAGTCATTCTAACAGGTGTGAGGTGATATCTCACCGTGGTTTTGAGTTGCATTTCTCTGATGATTAATTAGTGATGTTGAGCATCTTTTCATGTGCCTGTTGGCCATCTGTATGTCTTCTTTAGAGAAATGTCTATTCAGATCCTCTGCCTACTTTTAAATCAGGTGGTTTGAGTTTTTGATGTTGAGTTGTGTGAGTTCTTTATATATTTTGGATATTAACCCCTTGTCAGATATATCATTTGCCAGTATCTCCTCCTATTCACAGGGCCCATGAAAGTCATAATGTGACCTTGCACATAGGAAGGACTCTGTCAGTTTGAGTCACAGTATTTTCCCTGAAAACTCTGTTGACACTATTCAGTTGTCTTTTAATGTTATTGATTCAGAAAACAGTGGATTTGATTTATTCATATCTGGCCTGTTCTTTGATTTTGAATACTTTTTATTCTTTATATTTAAAATATTACCGCATGGGTCTAGATATTTATTATTCACTTTATCTGCTATGCAGGAAAGACCCAAATATGTTTCTTCAACTCAAGCAAGTTGTCTTCTATTTATTTGATCACTGTTTTTGCTCTGTTGTTTTCTCTGAGGAGTTTTTGTTTTATGTACATTGTAGCTTCTTGATAAGTGTTCCAGGTCTTTTATCTATTCTCTCATCTAAGTGCTCCAAGGACTCTTAGGTTGACCCCTGGGAGAATTTCTCAGGCCAGTATTATTATTGCTTCAATTTCTAGAGTCTCCAATCCACTGTTTATTGCCTCTCTGCCATTCTTAATCCAACAGTCAAGGTTTTCATCTCCTTGCAGGATTTCCTGATCTTATCTGGTCCTTCTTCATAATAATCAACTACCATAAGGGTAATTCTGTCTTTAATCTTACTGCATGACAAGTTCATGTTTTCTGAAGTTCTTCTCTGCATATTTTAGTAATATAGGTATTCATTCATTATAATTCTTTAGTGTCATCATTTCTTTGCAATTTTCTTAATGTATTCAGTCAAGTTTTTCTTCTTCTCCTCTTTATACAGGAAGGTCTTTGCTTGTCCAGCATTGGCATTGGAGATGAGTTCTGGCAAAGAACATTAAAGTCTCTAGTCATATCATGCTGGCCCACATTAAAAGAGAAAGGGATATTTTGAATAAAGTATGGTGTAACTCTGATTTTGTGAAAGTCGGCAGGGCAGGGGGACAGAAGGGAGGTTCCAAAGCCAATAGCTATGAGCAAGGAACTTCATTAATGTGCTACAGAAAATCTTGTCTATATTTGGGACAGCATCCAGGAATCACTCAGGCCAGAGCCTCCACTCATTGTCTGGAAAAGTTGTCTTCAGTAGTCATCAGTCATTCACTGCATGGCCATCATTACTAACAGGAAACTCATACTTCCTGTGGCTACCAGGCCATGTGGCCTATAGTGCCTGGTAAACTTCCAGGAGGTGAAGGTGAGCTCAAGATGAGCCCTTCATAGGGTCTGTGGCCTACACTCTCTGCTGGCCCTAGTCCATCCTTAGAAGGGGACACAGATCTTCAATCCTTTTCTGAATCTCTTGGAGCCAGCTGTGTTTCAGAATTCAGAATTTAAAAAGGTAGAAGCTGGAGAACGAAGGTTATCATAACAGGAAGGAATCTTGCAGGGCAATAGTGGAGTATAAATTACACCAAGATGTGCCACCCAAGATGAGACAGCTGGAGTCCTTGCTTAAGGGTGAGGGAGAGGGAAGATGAAGCATAAATTCTCAGGTGCTTTGAGCTCTTGCAAATGTGCAGGCACAAAATGGACTCCCATAGCCTGAGGGCGGTTCCCCAAGAAAGGGCCTCAGGTCTCAGGTATGGGTTCTGGGGAGTAAAAGTACATGAAAATGAAATTGTAAAAATAGATCCTGGGGTTTTGAGCAGAGCACCCACCTTGCCATCATACATTCATCATGCAACACCCCAGGTAGGTTTCAGGCAACATCTTGAAATCGAACACACATTCTGCCACAACACATAGGAAGAGTCCCAGTAAATGGGATAAAGAGTACAAAATAATATAAACATATTAGAGTTTTTTCAGAGTTAATGTACATTTTTACAGGCTGGTTGGCAAAATAATGTGATTATACCATAAATACTCTGAAATTTTTTAACAACTTTAACAACTTATTGAGATATGATTAACACGTAAAAAGTTGTACATGTTTAATGGATACATCGTCAATACAATTTGGGGATAAGTATACAAACTCTAGTATTTTTCCTAAGGAATCATTCAGTATAACTTCAAACCCATATTGACTCAAACTAGGCTCAATACCTTTAGCTCTGCATGCAAGAAGCGTCCGTGTCAGCTGGGGGTTCCTATTGTGACCAAGTTGGGGTTGGACATCAATGAGTTGGGAGCAGATGCTCAGGTGAAGAGCCAGCACCACAATAGATGGCTTTTCTTACTGTGTCCTGTGTCCTCCCTCTCAGTAAGCACGAGTTTCTGTCTAAACAGTTTCTGACTGAGTCAACAGCCATGATCTCTTATTCACAGATAAGTGCATGTTGTCCAATTGTGCAGCAATTAACCCATCATTCATTTTCACCGTTTCACCTGTGGGAATTTTTTCTCCTGTATTCTCAATGTCATGACTATTATCCATCTCATTTCAGGTAGGATTAGATTCTGTGTAGCCAAATCCATTTTGGTACCAGTTTTGAAAACAACTGTGCTTTCTCAAATATGCTCACATTTTGGAATTGCAGATATGGGGTCTCAGGTTTGTACTAAAAGAATTTCTTTTTGATCTCTCACCTCTCTCTTCCCACCCAAGCAAGCTGCTGCTTTACACAAGGGGAATCACAAACTCCTCTTCAATCCAGGAATACCAATCCAGCAGAAATTCCTCAAAGCTTCCCGAATGTGGATGCCACACTACAGCACTGAGGCAACTTCTATTTTATTTTCCAGTGGGAATCAGGGAGGAGAGAAAAGTGTGTTCTTAGATTGCCCTCTTACCCAAAAGTCCTGCTTATGGCATGTAATGCTGGAAACAGGGCAGGGGTTGGGGGGTATTTCAAGAGCCATACACTTTCTGATAAGGTGTCCTACTTTGCTAATCAAGATCTCTTTATTACTACCAGTAAGTACTAAGTTCTTTCGTAAGTATTTACTGCGGTGTCTGTCAGTATGCATGTATGCGTTTGCTGTCTCATGTTTCTTGGCCTCTTTTCAGTCATATACTCCCGACAATATGCAATCCCTCTGAAGTTACTATTGTGTCCTTTACCATATAGCTGGCATCGTTTATGTGTCAGAAACATTTATCCACTAACTTATATCAACCACTTATCCATAGACCCAAGTTTAAGCACTTGCTTTGGCAGTTTAGAAATCACACGTAAGTTTTTTTTTTTTTCTGGACTTAGGGGACAAAACAGTCTAGTCCACAACTGTCTCCATCAGATTGGACATGACTCATTCAACTGTAACAGCAAAATCATCCAAGAACTCCAATAGGGAAAACGTAAGCTTAGGAAAAATTTTCTTCCTTTCCTATCATAAAAACTAAACTATGAATATTTATTGACAGATACAACAGAAATGATAGTTTGGAGCACACCTGGATTCAACTGGCTGTGGGAGGTTTAATTGTTTGCAGGTCAGTGTTAAAGAGGTGACCAGGAAACAGGTTGGAATGAACTCCAGTCTGTACACAACACTCTAACCCAAATCTCACACTTATGAAAAATCAATAGATCTTCAAGAGAACTTTGATCTTTATTTCAAGCTTCCACCTCACTTGGAACCCAAATTCTAGACAAGTGATTTAGGATTGGAACTCAGGAGAGCAAGGGCTTTGAAGTCAGGCAGTTTTGGCTTCACCAGTTCTGGGTCTAGCTTTGGAAATTGATTGCATCTCCATAACCTGGCTGCTCATCCCCGAAGTGTGCCTCTTACCACTTACCCCATAGATTTGTGAGAAAACATTCTTGAAAGCACTGACCACTATATTTGACATATAGAGGAGACACTTGGAAAAGGTTACTATCATCATGGTCACAACTGAAAAATTTTCACCCCAGACCACTGTCTTTGTCAAAGACCGAGATATATGACAACTATTATGTTCTTCAGGATGAAGTAGTTTCTATAAAAGTCAGCTTCCATAGTCAGGTGCCAATCAGCCACCAACCTGTAGGAGGTGCATCCCTTGCCACAGGTGTTGACCAACAGAAGTGCACAGACCAGCTGCTGAGCCAGCCTGATGGACAGGAGCATGGGATAGAGATTGTCACCCAGGGCCTCAGGTGAGGGGCTTTCCCTCCATGTATGTGACACTGAGCTACCCAACCCAAAGAGAGTCTTTGTCTTCACAATGGTTAGCAAAGACAATGGGACAAGGCAGCCAATGCCCACTGCCATAAGAGATGTACAAAATGAGAGCCTTGGGTTTATTAAGCCCAGCATTGGGGCCGAGAATTGAAGATGGGCAAGATTTGAAGAAGGGTAACTGGAGAGGAGAACGTTGCAGACTGAAAGGGGAAGTGACCTTTCTGTCACCAGCAGGATTATGAGGAAAAGAGAGGGAGCTGACCAAACGGAGACCAGTGGGGTCAGGCTGGTCTCTCAGGCCAGGTATGACTCTGTGCAGGTGTGCTCCGTGGGGTTGGGAGTGGGGATGCATGCATGTCTGTGCCCTGTTCCCTCTATAGAACTTCAGCTTTGCTTTTCACGTGTCTCCTTACAGCACAAATTTAGGGACACGTTCAGAAGGGATTTTTTCTACCCAGTGAGGGCTGAAAGTAGAGTGGATGTAAATGCATTAAAACGATGCTTCTCCATCAGCGATTTTTATGCCATCAGTTTCTATAAGTTGAAACACAGGACACAGAATTTTAATATTCCACCTCTTAAGCTACTGACTTAGTGAACAGACCTCAGATAATCTCCTCCACGGCCACCGGCAGAGTCTCCTGGAGAGGTCATTCCAGGAAGTTCCCCCAAGCTGGAACATCTGTGGCCCTCAGGTATTTCATTCCTGGCTCAGCCTTCCCGTCTATGCCGACCACTATGATTAAAAATGCATCCAAAGTAAACCTCAGGCAACTGAACCTCCCTCAGCAACATGGGGGGCACTTGGTGTTAGGGGGTGGTCACCCCGAGTCCTTGCAAACTTTGCCCCAGGTACTTAGCAGCTGGCTGGAACGGCTCATGAAATTCTATCCTTCCAGCTCCCAACATGCTGAGAAGTTACCCAGGGAAGCCAACAGTCCTGCCCCACCTGTGGAAATTAATGGCGCCAGCTCAGCACATTGACAGCAAAAAGAAATTTACAAAGCAAACAAACATGCTGAAAAATTGGAAATATTTGTTTAACAGAAGCACATTGATTAAAGTCACTCCAAGATCAAATTACTCTCCCAGCCCGGGCAATTTCATCCCAGAGGGCAGCAGACTCATATTGGCAGAGTATTGATGAAAAGCCCAAGCTATGTCTAGATGTACCATATTAGGGGTGTTAATCTCAGAAGTGGCTCATAAGTTTTCCCCTCCAGCCTGAGTCTTCATTTGGAAGACTTTAATTCCAATACAAACAGTAATAAGGAAATAAAATCACTGATGTATGTCTTTCCAATATCCATCTTTGGTAAGAACTTTTCATTTCTATGGTCAATTAAAGCTCATCTTAAATAAAATGTTGAGCTCCTTTCAAATAGCCTTCCAGGGTTACTTGGTTTCTCAAATCCTCCACAATTGCAAAGGAAAATAAAGGGCAGAGCCAAAGCCACTTCTTAACTACAAAGGCAAGCAAATCACCAAATAAATATGTTTAACATGAGAGTTATGACAATTACAAGAAGGCCCCCTCACCAGGTACCTGAGGGCTTTTGAGGGCCAGGCCAAAGTCAGCAGGCTACTTAAAAAAGTTCTTCAGCTGTTTGAAGAGGCTGGTTAAGGTCTCTCTGGGCCCCTGCAGTTACCCGCTGAGACACTGATTCCTCATTACAACCTTGAAAATGACCCACATTCAATTTGCTGCAGTGTTTTAAACAATCCAAAAAGGGGCAAGCTTTACTTTGCACATGTCTGTTCCCTAAGGTCAGCTATGATGAAACAAGACCATCTCAAACTCTGGCTCAGGTGGGCTTCTCTTGAGGCCCTGTCAGAAGTGATGGAGCCCAAGCCACATGCTGGAAAAGAAGGGTGAGCTTCCTTTCCCCGTGTGCCCAAACGTGCAGTAGCTGCAAGGCCCAAGGGCCTAAGAGTAGCAAGAGAAGGGAAGCAAGGCACACAGGGGCCAGGTGACTGCACAGGCCTGGACCTCCCAGCCTCTGCTGCTCTGCTTCCACCCAACAGGACTCTTGGGGCTGCCCATCACTCCTGCCCAGAGTGGATGGACAACAGCCAAATTCTGAGCTCAGGCCTGGAATCCCCCCTCCCTTCTTCATTCCCAAGTGTGAGTCTCCAGACTACAAAATCATGCAACTCTCCCCATGCTCAGGCCACCCATCTCCAGCCTAGGACAGTCTACCGGACACCCAAGTTACGAAGACAGTGAATGCTCCCAGAAGCTCCCCGCATGGGTAAAAGGCAAGCTCTCCCTCAGGAAGGTTCACAGCACTGACAGAAAGAGGTCATAACACTTCAGTAGCCTCTACAGGGAGCACGTGAAGAAGGTTCCTGCCCTGGGACATGGGACACAGTTAGCTGCATTTTCACCACATATGAATTTATTTAAAAGTGAGAAGTGATTGGTTTAAGGTTTTCAAACATAAGGTTCATTGTTGCATTATTTTCATATATATGTGTGTGTGTGTATGTATATATTAAAAAAAAAAAAAAAAGACAAGCTCTCTACACCTTCCCAGAAATCATAGACTCCAAGCTTCCCACACAACCACCTGCCTTCAGAGAGGGTATGGAACCCACCCTGCACACACGCTCATATGTGCACACGCATGAAAACAGCAGGCACTTAGATGGGATTTGCAAAGTTCTTTGCTTGTATTAGCTCATCAGGAACCCAAGGTGGGGAGGGAATGGGAATGATAGGATGGAAGAGGTCAAAGGAAGGGGGTTGGGGGAGAGCTAGGAGACCCCAGAGGAGGCGAGGGAAGGAAAGCCACTATGTTTGAGCACGTAGGTTCCAGGTACTGTTCTGGGTGTGCTTTTTCTTGTTTTCCTCATTTAATTGTCACGTTACGCCCCTGTGAGAAGCCAGGGTTCCAGTCCTGGCTGAATATTAGAATCTTTTCAATAACACAGGTGCTGAGCGCCAACTGGATCAGTTGAATCAGAATCTCTAGGGATGGGGGCCACGCATTCACGGTGTTTTGAAGCATCACAGGAAATTCCACTGTGCAGCCAGGATTGAGGATCATGATGCCAAGGAGCTGCTAAGCCCCTTTCCGCTCTTGGATAGTGAAATATCCCCCACTGATTCAAGGAAGAGCAGCCAGCACAGGGTGCCCAGAGGTGAACCCCACGGGACCGGCCTCCCCTCATCCCGCCCTCTGCAGCTCTTCCCCGGGCTCTCTACCTACTGAGATTGCAATAAAACATCACCCCGAGGAACTTGGGATTTTTGCTTTGGGTGATTCAATAAAGGACTGAATTGGAGTTAAACTTTGCTTTCTTAAACTCCTTAAATTCCTAAGACCGTTTCAGTCTTGAAAACATAGGATCACAAATCTTAGAAAACTTAACAGCTTTTCAGATGAGGTTTTTTTTTTTTTTCTTTTTCACCAAGATGTGGAGGCAGGAGCTCACTCCTGGTTTGATTATGACATGCAGTAAGCAGCAGGATGTCATTTTGAAGAATACATTTTTTGGCTTAGGAGAAAATGCGTGCTCTATTTCCTGATAATTGATTTGCAAGGTTCCAATTTAAGAAGCAAATTGCTCCCGTTACCCGGGTATTTCATATCTTATACGAGCATTTAGATAGAAAACTCAATATTCCTTATGCCGACCAGGAAATGACAGGAAGAATTTCAGTTTAAATTTGGGATCATTTCTCTACTCTTTTTTTTTTAAATATCATTCTAAGAAGCCCTGGTTACAAATAGATGAGGGTAGTTAAAAAAATAGGGGTAGGGGATTAAGAGGTACAAACTATTATGTATAAAATAAACTACAATGATATATTGTACAACACAGAGAATATAGCCAATATTTCATATTAGCCATAAATGGAATATAACTGCTAAAAATTGTGAATCGCTATATTGTACACCTGTAACTTATATAATATTGTACCTCAACTATACTTCAATAAAAAAAATAAGAATAATGTAGTGTCTTTTAAGTGTACTTTTACCCTAAGAAAAGGCTCAGCTCTCCCCTCAGCATGTAATCAACGCTGATCATAATGCCACCTGAGCCCAGGAGTTGGCAAAGTTGGAAGGTTCCCATTTACACCCAAAGCCACAGAGAGCCTGAGGTTTGCTCAGCTGTTGATGGAATCAGGAAAAACATCCAGGCTCCTCAGCCCCCAAACAAGAGAGGGAAAGAGCAGTGGACCCACGTCAAGATTCTCGGCCTTCAATTCCCAGCCATGATGCTTGATCCACATGTAAGACTTTGAGAAGAGCCATGTGTTTCCCTCTGCAGGCCATGGTTTTCTCTTTTGTAAAAAGAACAGGTTGGGAGAGTAACTTTCAAGTGTCTTTTCCAGCAGGAACACCCCGTGGCCAGAAGACGCTGGGCCCAAAGAGTAGTCGAGGTATCACCCTCGGGGTCAGAATGACCCGGACTTGATGTTCAGCTTGACCACTTACTGGCGGAATGACAAAACTATCCCACAGAGACTGAAGAGAAGGGTAGGTCGTCCAGAATGAAGAGAGAGCAGGCAGAATACCAGACACTGCCTCCCAGAGTTGATAGGAAATATAAAACTACCTGGTTCAGCCACTCATATGATGATTGGGACCCTCCTACCATAGCTCTGCCAGGTGGTCCCCAGGCCATTTTTTTGTTCGCATTTTTTTTTGTTACCTATCAATGGCAGTTCTTTCATCTTTAGAGAGCTCTGATCATTACCCCTCCCGTCCTTAGACCATCTCCCTATGGTTCCCTCCTCTGTAGAGTTAGTTTGTTGGAGGAAGGGATCTCACGGTATTTACCTGGGGACCTGACTGCCAAGGATTGCCAGCAACCGTTGGAAGCTTGGAGAATCACGGAACAGATTCTTCCTCGGAGCCTCCAGAAGAAACCAATCCTGCTGACACTTTGCTTTTAACTTCTGGACTCCAGCACTGTAAGAGAATACATTTCTGTTGTTTTGTAATCACCTAGCTTGGGATGTCTCCTAGCACCCCTAGGAAACTATCACAGTGTAGATCCCTCCATTTGTTTGTGCTCTTGCAAAACACACATTGCCTCCTATGACTCATTTTGATTTACATAAATGATATTGTGCTGTGGACCACTTCTGCCCCTTTCTCAATTCCTTATGACATACCCCCCGGCATCCAGGCATCAGGTGGCGTGCATTCACGTGTTCCCAGGACACTCATGGTGATGGGTGCCTGGAAGTCTTCCCGCCACCTGCTGTCAAAAACAGCTGGGATAAACATCCTGCACACATGTCAAAATCTTGGGATAGGGAGGGTGGGAGGGAGACGCAAGAGGGAGGAGATACGGGGATATATGTATATGTATAGCTGATTCACTTTGTTATAAAACAGAAACTAGCGCACTATTGAAAAGCAATTATACTCCAATAAAGATGTTAAAAAAAAAAAAAGACTTGTGTAACAGTTTACTTTGTTCATACACCCAAATGTAGAACTGCTCAGTCATACAGACTGTGCATATTTCTTAAATTATTTTTGTTGTGGTAAAAGTCACATAATGTAAAACATACTATCTTAACCATATTTAACTGTACGGTTCAGGGGCACTAAGTACATTCACATTGTTGTGCAACTCTCACCATCATCCATCTACTATGCATGTTTCATTGGAGTAACTACTATTACTAGTTTGCTTTCCGGAACAGCTGTACTTTTCTGACTCCTACCAACAGAAAGGGAGCGTGTCCTCTATCCTCACAGCCCCATCAATGCTTGTCATTATTCAGTTTTCTATATTTTGCCAATGGTAGGTATAAAGTAATGTCACATTTTTATTGGCATTTCTCTGATTAAGAATGAGCCCAAGCAACTCTTCATATGCCTGTAGGCTTTTTCTATAAATTACTGTTTGCAAGGTCTGCCATTTTTTCTGTTGGGATCCTGTCTTATTCTTGTTGATTTGTGGGAGTTCTCTGTATATTCTAAATCAGTTCACAAGTTTTGAGCAGGAGAAAGGGTACCCTTTATACACTTAAAAATAAATTAGAGCCCCAAGAGCTTTTGTTCATATCTGTTACATCTATCAATATTTACCATTTTGGAAAATAAAACTGAAAGTTTTTAAAGATTTCTTCACTTATTTAAAAAAATAATAAACTCATTATATGTAAATGTAAATAACATTTTTACTAAAAATAATGTTTTAGTAAACATTATTTTCCAGAACAAGTAATTTAGTGAGGAGAGAAGCAATGTGTTTTTCATTTTTCCAAATCTTTTTAATGTGTGACAATAAAAGATAGTGGGATGCTCATATCTGCTTCTGCATTCCACCTGCCATATATTATTTTGGTTGAAGCATATGAAGATATGCAGTTGGGAAGAGGAGGAGTATTTTAATAGCCTTTGCAGATAATTTTATAGACACTCTTCTTTGATAATACACTAAAACCCACTAAGTGGTAGTTTCTTAAAGGTTATTATCAATGTGGAATCCAAAATTATATCAATGAGCTTTTGGCACTCTGTTCTGTAAAAACCCACTGGTTTCTCTTGCACTTTCTATAGATCTTTTATCTGTGCATGATTTTGTAGCATCATTCATTGGTCGTTTGGGAAATATTAGTTCACAGAGTTGCACAGATCTAAATGCTGACATATTTCATTATACAGTATCAAAGAAGTCAATTTGTTAACATCACTGCCAATCTCATCAGAAAGTCTTTAAGTATTAGGAACCTATCAAGCTCACAATGGTGGACCTAAGTTTTCCAACATTCGATCTTTGCTTAAAAGCTTGACTGTTACCATTGCCAACACGTACAGTCTGCCCATCCTTTTCTTTGAAGTGACAAGCTCACTTTATTCATTTCTGAGAAAGCGAGGTGGGAGGTGCTGGGATGCAAAGTGGGTGGTTCGCTTTCAGTCTCCCAGATTCTACCCTGAAAAACTTCCAAGTCCAGCAGCCCTGACAGCGGGGCCCAAGGATCAGAGCTGGAAGGCAGTGAAGCCCTGGGCCAGCCCCTCACTCAGCAGCAGAGGGCAAGCTCCACCTGTCTTGTGACCACCTGCCTGGGAGGTGCCTCCAGAGAGGAAACACGGGGTTCTCAGCCCACAGACGCAGGAGCACTGACTACTGTCCAGCTGGGTGAACTCAGAGTCTCAACTGTCTCATCTGTGAGACAGAGATCAGAACAGCAACTTTCAACCACAATTTCTTGAGTAGCTGTTATCTTCCTGACTCGGGCTCTCAGCAGTGAACCAGCCTGGAGAAACTCATGCTCTGGTGGTGAGCACAGCAGGGCCCTGCAGTGAAGACAAGGGACTGGAGATGGGAGAACAAAGGTCAAACCTGGCTCACAGGGCTGAGCTCTTACTACCGAAGAGACCTGGGGCATCGCCTAATCTCCTGGCCCCCATCTCTCTGATCATTTTCCAACCCCAGAATCCCAAATAATCACCAAATTACAACCACACTGATTTGGTACCTGATATTTCAGTTAACTTACTGTGTAGCTAAATAAAATATTAAAAATAGTTCCTGCACATTCCACCATGAGTACCCCTAAGGTCTGAGTATCACAGATGGTTCCATAAAATACTCACCCTTCAATATAACAAAGACAGATTAAAGATTTAAGGAATTTTAAACAAAACCATCTCCCTCTCTCTTTCTCTCTCTCTCTCTCTCATACACACACACACACACACACACACACACCCTTTATACCATCACTAAGGCCCCATTCTTTTAGGGTCTTCAAGGAATTTTGGTCTCCTAGGAGTACCATCTAAAATGCAAATAACCCAGGAGGAGGGCGCACTTAAGCCATCAACACTTTACACTGGAGTTAACAATTAACTCTTTAGAGAGGTTTACAGCTCCTAGAATTTGAGAGCAGTCCTTGATCAGCGATTAACCACCAACTATCTCACTCAGCAAATGGGGTTCCCAAACAAATGAGGACCCTCGGGCCCAGAAAGAGGAAGCGCCTTCCCCAGATCACACAGCCCACTGGCAGGAGAGTCTTTGCTGGAGGAGCTGGTCTCCGACTCTCACTCCAGACCTCCACAGCCTCCTCACTTTCCTTTGGGCATCATCAAAGGCTTCTCAAGCAGCACGAAGGTAGCACCAGTCCAGAACAACTCCCCCTCCCGGCTGCAGACACCCTGCACTGTGGCCCTGCAGCTCAGGGAGTGATTCTAGAATCTGCCTCAAGTCCACTCACTGCTGGCTCTCCAGAGTTCATGCCACGGCCTCCACCCTGGGCACTGCCTCCGTGCTAGCCCCTCAGCCTGCTTCTCCCCAGACCATCTCTTGGGCTTCCCATCTGACTCCACTCAGAGGCTGCCTTTCAGCTCTCCTTTGCCTGTGTTGTGCAGATAAACCAGGCTCAGCCTCAGATCTTCTGCTCGGGCCCCACTTCAGAGGTCTTTTTGTGTCCAGAAAGAGGGATTCAACAGCTATTGTGATAAACGCACCTCACGTAGCACATAAGATAGTAGTAAGCTAAAAGAAGGAAAACAAAAGACATCTAAAAAACAAGGAAGGGGAGAAATGAGTGTTCTTGGGGCAGCCTGACCTAGGCCATGTCTGCAGGACACCTCCTTAGGAGGCCTCTTTAACCCAGGATCACCTGGTCCCACATCCTGTTCCTCTGAGTCCCTCACAGTGGCTTGGGGAGGCCATGGAGGGCCAGCTACAGCAGTTAGAAACACACAGAAGGAGTCACACTGCAGCCCAGGCCTTCTGTTGTCATGAGCCCCTGGAAACCCTTCATTTCAGACTTCAGTCATTCAACATCCCAGTTATTCCCTTACTCTGATACTTTGATTTTGTGTTTTTAATTTTTTTCAAAAAAAGATTTATTTTCTTATGTTTGAATTTCATGTAAACAACAATTTTTTTATTGAATGAAAGATTCTTTAAATTCTATAGTGCTTACAGTTTTCAAAAGTTTCACATACATGATTTCATATAATCCCATAATAACCCTTCTTTATCCCCCACCTCTATATTGCCCCTCCCGCTTTCCCTCTTTCTCTTTCACTGGTAACCATTAGTTTGTTCTCTGTATCTGTGTATGCTTCCTTTTTTGTTTTATTCACTAGTTTGTTGTATTTCTTAGGTTCCAAATATAAGTGATATCATACAGTATTTGTCTTTCTCTGTCTGACTTATTTCACTTAGTATAATGTCCTCCAAGTCCATCCACATTGCTGCAAATGGCAAAATTTCATTCTTTTTTATGGCTGAGTAATATTCCATTGTATATGTCTACCACAACTTCTTTATGCATTCATCTGTTGATGGACACATAGGTTGCTTCCTTAGCTTGGCAATTATAAATAGTGCCTCTATGAGCATTGGGGTGCATGTATCTTTCTGAATTAGTGTTTTCAGTTTTTTCGGATATATACCCCAGAGTGGAATTGCTGGGTCATATGGTAGTTCTATTTTTAGTTTTTTGAGAAACCTCCATATTGTTTTCCACAGTGGCTGCACCAATTTACATTCCCACCAACAGTGCACAAGGGCTCCCTTTTCTCCACATCCTCGCCAACATTTGTTGTTTGTGTTCTTTTCGATGATACCCATTCTGTCAGGCATGAGGTGATATCTCATTGTGGTTTTGATTTGCATTTCCCTGATCATCAGTGATGTTGAGCATCTTTTCATGTGCCTGTTGGCTATCTGCATTTTCTCTTTGGGAAAATGTCTATTCACTTCTGCCCATTTTTTAATCAGATTGTTTGTTTTCTTTGATGTTGAGTTGTATGAGCTATTTATATATATTGGATATTAGCCCCTTATCGGTCATATCATTTGCAAATAAGTTCTCCCGTTCTGTAGGTTGTCTTTTCATTGTATTTTTTTTCTTTTAATTGTATTTATTTATTTTTTGGCTGTGTTGGGTCTTCGTTTCTGTGCAAGGGCTTTCTCTAGTTGTGGCAAGCGGGGGCCACTCTTCATCGCGATGCGCAGGCCTCTCACTATCGCGGCCTCTCTTGTTGCGGAGCACAGGCTCCAGACGCGCAGGCTCAGTAGTTGTGGCTCACGGGCCCAGCTGCTCCGTGGCATGTGGGATCTTCCCAGACCAGGGCTTGAACCCGTGTCCCCTGCATTGGCAGGCAGACTCTCAACCACTGCGCCACCAGGGAAGCCCCCCATTGTATTTTTAATTTAAATGCTCACTTTAGCAAAATTGATGTGCATGGAAAGTAAATATTGATGTGTTCATAAGAGCAGGTGAACTAGCACTTACTCATTACAGCCACCAGCCTGGCCCCTTCCATGTATTATTTCATTGAATCTTCACAAGCCCTACCTTGCAAATGTGCATACCCAACAGAACACATCAATGGGCAGGTGTGCCCACCAACCATTTGCCCAAGCATCACTAACATGCACCAAATTAATGCAACATAAAAAAGTGGCAGTGCTTACATTGCTAAGACTGGGAGAGACCATCAAGATCATCTAGTCCCAACCATCTTTCCAGATGTGGTAGCTGCAGCCACTGGGAAGGTGTGGTTTGTCTAGGGTCACACAAGCTGGGGGAAGCAGTGCGGGGACCAGAGCAGCCCTCCCATCATGCCTGGGCTGCCTTCCTCAACAGCCAGGACTCTTCAGCTCTGTCCCACTTGAGCAGTGCTGCTGCATTACACCAGATTCCTGGAATGCTCGACACACCACTAAAGCCACTGTTTTCAATTTGGAGAGGAAGAGGGGACATGTCATAGACTTGTTTAAGGGTTCCATGACTGGTACAGGTCCTCTTAACAGATAAATGCCTATGCACATTCTCAAAGTTTCATACAGAATGGCATGGGTTCCCAGTGTCCCCTTCCCATACCGAGCAGTCCCTGGATTCCCCTTGGACCCTCATTCATGAATCCCAGGGTCAGAACACTCACAGGCCTTCCAAATGGCTGACTTCAGTGCATGGGGACTCAGGAGGGACACTCCACCTCTGCCTCAGTCTCCTAAGCCCCACCCTTTCTCCACTTCACTTGCCCCACACCTCCACTAGCCATCAAAATTTCAGTCTCCACCAGCCATTCAGTAAACTCCTTGCCTACTGTACGAGAAAATCCAGGGGCAGCTATATAATGGCAGGGGAATTACAAGTGTACCACTTTGTTGCTTGGTTCAGCTCTCTCTCTGCCCTGAGCCAAAAGCCTTGCTTACATTCCATACTGAGTTGAGTAGTGTCTCCCAAAATCATGTCTACCTGGAACTTCATAATGTGACCTTTAGAAATAGGGTCCTTGTAGATGTCATCAAGTTAAGATGAGGTCATATTGGATTAGGGTAGGCCCTAATCCAATGACTGGTATACTTGTAAGAAGAGGGAAATCCAGACAGAGGCTTGCACAGAAGACAATGGGAACATACACACACACACACACACAGAAGTCGGCCATGTGAAGATAAAGGCAGCGATTAAGCTCATGCTGTCATAAGCCAAGGGACACCAAGGATCGCCAGCCACCACCAGAAGCTGGAAGAGGCAAGGAGAAATTTTTCCTTAGACACTTCTGTGGGATCATGGCCCTGCCAACACCATGATTTTGGATTTCTATCCTATAGGACTGTGTAAGAATAAATGTTTGTTGTTTTAAGCCACTCAGTTTGTGGCAATTTGTTACAGCAGTGCAAGGAAACTAATATATATATCTAACCTGCTTCTGCCCTAGTCTGCCCACCTCTCATGTAACCGCCATCTTTGGGGAAAATTGGTGCTTTCCAAGGGGGGCCCAGGTACAGCCCTACAGTTTCAGATAGAAACTTCCTTTTCTAAATCTAAGTAAGTGAATTAAATCAATTAAATCTGATAAGTAATTAAATATAAATCTCATCATAGATCCTCCTCCCTGGAATTTAACCAAATGTCTCATTAACAAATCTCTTCAATTAATATGCTTGCTTTTGGTCCTAGTCTAGGATCCATGAGTGGGGACCCATGGGGGTTTCAAGGAAACTTCCAGTCATGCACTCTTATGTATATAGATCTCAGGTCATGTGTTTTCTTCTCCACTTTGCCTGCTCCCTTCCCCTCCACCATCCTCTCCCAACTCAAAACCCTGGTCTGATTCTTCATGTTTCCCCATTCCTGTTTGCCAATCAGTCAGTCCTCTCTCATTATAAAAATTTGCATCTATAAGGACTTCCCTGGTGGCACAGTGGTTAAGAATCCGCCTGCCAATGCAGGGGACATGGGTTCAAGCCCTGGTCCGGGAAGATCCCACATGCCGTGGAGCAACTAAGCCCGTGCACTACAACTACTGAGCCTGCGATCTAGAGCCCGTGAGCCACAACTACTGAGCCCTCGTGCCACAACTACTGAAGCTTGCATTCCTAGAGCCCGTGCTCCGCAACTAGAGAAGCCACTGAAATGAGAAGCCCGCACACCGCAACGAAGAGTAGCCCCTGCTCGCCGCAACTAGAGAAAGCTCATGCGCAGCAATGAAGACCCAACACAGCCAAATATAAATAATTTTTTTAAAAAATGTTTGCATCTATAAAACCCATTTTTCCTTATTTATTTTCTACATACATTTTTCTTCTAGGAATCAGGGGCACGTGCTCCAAACTTACACATATTCTGGGGGAAGAGAATGATTTCTCACATAAGTTTTCCATTTAAGTAGTTTAAGCAAAGGTGGGATGATTCCCTTATCTAGGAGGTTGACACAAAGAATCATAGGGAGCATTAGCTGCCTCCCTGACACCCCTTTCCCAAAGCAGAACCCCTCTCAGTTTGGGTGGGATTAACCTGAATGGACCCTGATGGGTCTAAACCATGATTCACAAATCAGCATAACCTCATCCCCTGGACACAACACTTAGTTCAGAAATGGGCATGTGACCTAAGTTTGTCCAGTCACAGTAAAGTCTAGGATTTAGATCCTACGGTTAGAAGAAAGAAATATCCCATCTCTTCTGCTGAACATTAACAAGGAAGCACGCGTTCCCCCCCCCCCCGCCAATTTGTTCCTGGCAACCATCTTGAGACCATGTGGGGGTCAGCCTTAGGATACAGCCGATGCCTTGGAAAGTAGAGGGAAGAGAAGGAAAAATATTCAATCCAGAGCTTCTGGATCAAGCTTTGTTGGACATCAACCGCATCCCTGGGCTTTCCAATTACATAAAAACTCCTATTATCTTTTCAGCTAGTTTAATTTGGATTTCCTGCAGCTTATGCCCAAAAGCATCTGAAATTCCGATACAGAATTTCATGACTCCAGTAGGGATTTCGGACGATCTTAGGTGACATCTAAGAATGTCACAAATCCTGAAATTCAAAACACGTTTCTGGGGCGATGGGGCATCAAGGGTGACTATGCCAGAGCTCTAAAAATCTCTCCGTAATTCAGCAAGGCTCTCACTCCTACCAGCTCCTCTCATGTGGACGTTACAGGTCAACCAGCATCAGAGCTTCCCAAATTGTTGTTATTTACAACAGAACAAGTTGGGGATATTCTAATTTTTTGAGCCACAACTGTACCTCTCAGGTTTGGCTCTCTCTGACCTGAAGGCATAGTGGTAAAAGTATACAAATTCTCTCCCCATCCCCCATGCCATTCACCCCTGTGAGCCTTCAAAGGGTTAAATGCCAGCAAAGTAGCTTCTAAGAACAGCTGGAAACAAAGTGCTGCCCCAGGCTAACAGCAATCAACAAAAGGTCAGGAGGCTGAGGGAATCATTTTCCATGGGAATCATTTTCTAAGGGAAATTGGGGAAATGGTAAAGTTATTTAAGTCACCAGGTGGGATGCATAAAGGACAATCTTTCTGGGCTCTCAAGAAATGGATGATGTTTGACCTCACGGATTTTGCCTGTCCCTGACCTACATAATGAACCAAAACCCTTGTATTAAATTAATTTTTATGTATAATGTTATCTCTCTCATATATATACCATACTTGTTTTCATTTTGAAAAATAGTGTCACCGCTTTGTGAATAAACTGGAACAAGGGAGAGAGGAACATAAAATGATCGTACCCTTTGACCCGGTAATTCCACTCTTGAGAATGCAACCCCAAGAAACATATTCAACAGGGGAAATAAGTTTTATGTGCAAAGATGTTCACTGCAACATTATTTATGATAGGAAAAAAAATCTAATGGTTTAGCAAAAGGGGGTGAGTTTGTAAATTACTGCGCATTAAAGCGAGAGAATATCACGGGCCATTAAAAATGCAAAGTAACAACACGGGAAATGTCACCTTACAAAAGCAGACATAAAACAATATGCTCAGGATGACTGTGTGTTACTCTGTATCTTTGGTACATAAAGACAGGAAAGTGTGGCAATAATGAGAAAAAGTTAAATTGAGACAGTAGAATCATGAGAGATCCTCTTTTATTTTTCAATTTTGTTTAATGTGAATTTCTTTTTTCTGATTAAAAATATAATTTTGTTGGGGAAATGAAAGTGTTCATAAATTATGGTGATGGTTTAGGACACCTCTGTGAATATACTAAAAGCCACTGAATTGTACACTTTCAATGGGAGAATCATATGGTGTGTGAATTATGTCTCAAAAAACTGTTACCAAACATGTCATTTTGTTTTAAAAAACATGGGCCATTTTCAGTGAAGAGAGGAAAAGATCTTTGTTTCCAGCTTAAGTAAGAGTGTCATTCAACAGCTGGACTATACAGGGCTTTCTAATAAATCTCAACACAGTTTATGGAGCTGGTGACAAAATCTTGTGCCCAATTTTAACCAAAGCACACCCAGTGTGATTAAAGAGACAGGATGCTCGCTGGTGCCTCTTGAGATGGGACGAACACCAGTGGGAAAAAATCTGAAATCAGACAGAGGGAATTCAAATCTCAAAACAACTTAATCATAGTATTACTTTGAGCAGCTTACTTACCTTCTCTGAGCCTCTGGTTTTTGGTTTTTTTGTTTCCATAAGATGGAGCTGGGGCTTCCCTGGTGGCGCAGTGGTTGACAATCTGCCTGCCAATGCAGGGGACATGGGTTCGAGCCCTGGTCTGGGAAGATCCCACATGCCACGGAGCAACTGGGCCCGTGAGCCACAACTACTGAGCCTGCGCGTCTGGAGCCTGTGCTCCACAAAAAGAGAGGCCGCGATAGTGAGAGGCCCGCGCACCGTGATGAAGAGTGGCCCCCGCTTGCCACAACTAGAGGAAGCCCTCGCACAGAAACGAAGACCCAACACAGCCATAAATAAATAGATAAAGTGTTTACAAAAAAAAAAAAAAAAAAAAAAGATGGAGCCAACTCCACCATCCTGATAAGGTTGCTGTGAAAATTAAAATGCATTATGCATGTAAAGTATCTGAGACACAGAAGGTGCTCAGTAGCTGCTATATTTTTTATTGGAATAAATATAATATAGAGATGCAACTGAACCAAGTTTTTAAATTACTTTGAGTTTTGTTCAGGGGGTGCCAATGATGATGAGCCTGGGCAGTGGTCTCTTCACGTCTGTGTGTCAGCGCTGCGTCTGTTTGAACTCTCCCCTGGGGAAGCTGAGGTTTAGCTAAGAGTCTAGCCACTGGTCTCAGTCACTGGTCTCTCATCTCCAACAACCTGAGCCAACAGCAGCTGTGTTTGTCAATATGGCCCATCCCAAATCACAGGAGCCTGGAAAGAGAAGAGCTTTGTCCTCAGGCTCCCTAAGGCAACAGCTCAGTTCAGTAAGATGAAATCAACTAAACCAGTTTCCAACAGCTATCTAAACTGCAACTGGAGATTTTCACTCACAGTAAAACTGACTTCCTCCTAACAAGAAAATTCTGCAGCATAAAAACAGTGCACCCAGCCTTGGGGTCATAAAGCCCTGGGGTTGAGTATTGTCTCTACCCGCATACAGCCTTCAGTCAAGTCTCAGATACGCACTATAGCTGAGACACAGTTTCCTCCGTTGGATAATGGGACTTCACTATCCAACTCCTACTGTACAGAAGATTAATGAGACAAAACGTAAACATTCTCTGGCACATGGTAGATGCCCAATAAATGATAATATTACCCCCCCCCCGTTATGCTTTAATTGATGGGCTTCTCTTCTGCTAAGATAGGCTCATTCATTCTCTTTCTCCTACTCCCCAGCCCCATTCCTACCCTCTGATTTCTTCTCCTTCCCAAACCAACAAGCCCCAGAATCTAAGCCTCCAAATGTCAGTCAGCACCAACTCAGGCCATGGCATATGGCCCCTCACAATCTCCCCATGATCTCATCCAGTTGGACTGTTATTTTTATAGACTGGTATTAAGAAGCATAAGCCAGGAATGTTATATACACTGTCACGCTGGGTATTCTCAGGCCTGTGGTGCAGATGGAGTGTTCCTGGAATTTTATGGTACAACACATGGGCGTCTACCCTCCTCTTCAGACCTCACGTCTCCAGGGCCCAGAGGAAAGCATTGGAGGATTCCTTGCCCCCTGCTGCCCTCTCTCCTCCTTGTTTGACAAGCAAGTATTCCCTGCCCTAGTTGCGGTCAGCAACAGCAGCCATTGCTCTGAGAAAGAGAGAGACAGAGAGAGGGAGGGAGATGAGAGTGTCAGGGGAAACAGCTAGCCGTGCAGGGGTCCTGCACATTCTTCCATAGAAGAGTTTATGGGGTGAACAGCCCATAAACTAAGAAGCTGAGCTGCTTGTCCTGACAAGAAACCCTGTTCCTCTACACCCAGGAGCTCTGAGCAGCGCATGGAGGGGGGTTGGGAGGGCAAGTCTTCCTATCCGCCAACTTCCATTGACGGAAAAAGCAAGGATTTCACAGCTGTTGGACGTGTAATAGAACCGTCAAAACTGCAATAAATTATCTCTGTGAATTATGAATATAAGCCATGCTCTTATTGTTTTATAATTCCCAAACGTAAAAGAGAAAAGCAAAGAAAAGGTATAAGTGCCTTGGACGAACACAAGGTAGGATGCACGGTTCAGCAGCACCACTGGCCCTTCATCATCTCCCCTCCCCCCCACAAGCGCCCCTCCCCCCACACCCCACCCTCACCCCGCGCAGAATCGCACTGCTTTTCTTCGCTTGTTATTGATGCATGTGTTTCTGACTCTCAGTCGCTCAATAATTTGCTGTCATCAGCTGTGTCCTCTTTCTGCAATTCGTTGAAAACAAAGTCAGCATGAAAGTCTTTCTTCTTCCCCCCTGGCAACCGCCCCAGCTTTGCCTCTCACATGCCCCATCTTGCCGCCTCTCCAGCTCAGCTCCTTTGCTTCTCTCTCTCTTCTATCTGCCTCACCCCTCACCTGGGTGGGAGTGGCCTCAGAAGAGAAGGGACAGGGTCACCAATGTCAGTAAATGAGGAGCAACCCCTGTGCCCTCACACACAATGATGGATTCAAGGTCAAGGTGGCAAACCCATTAACCATCCCTCCAAACACTGGGGTGAGGAGGCGTGTATAGGAGGAACTGGGTCCCAAATGGGACACACAGATCCCTCTCAACTCTTTGCTTTTTCCCTCACTCAGAGCACATGGCAGAGCAACTTCAAAAAATTGTAAGGACTCGCTCCCAGTCTGAGGTTCCAAGAACTCAGAGCACCTCAAAGAAAGAGAAGATGAACGTTCACAGCTACTTTCAGCATTTCAAAATTGTGAAAAAAATCCATGCATTGACCGGTAGGAGGACTACTCAGGCTGACTACATTGTCATATTTCTCCGCTGTGGCTTAACACGGTGTTCACTCAATCTGGGGTAATGCGCAAGCTCACACAGATCAGAGCCCTAGAGAAGACGCATGTAACTCTTATTCAAGTTAAAAGTGAGGAAAATAAGGATGACTTAGCAACTTAGCATGTTTAGTGGAAAAAAAAAAGCCTTTCTAAGCATAGGACTAGTAGGCAAAGAATCTTGAATAAAACAGTCCTTAATAGAGAAATAATCAGGAATCTCTGAAGTCAACCTCATTTCAAAAGAAAGACCCCCTCGGTAGCTATGTTGGTCAAGGCTGCAATAAAAGGGACGCTGAAGTGACAGATAACAGCTACTATTAGCCTGAAACTCCGCCGTGGCTTCCCAGGAAATGGTACGGTATGGACATCTTCATGATTCACTATCCCAAACACCAGAAAATGGATGAATGACCATTTCCATCTCTTGATCCAAGACCCCAAAGGCCAAGGATGGCCACTGAGAATTTCCTCATATTGAATGAATCATCTCTAACAGTATCCAAAACAAACAGTACTGAGAAATACACAGTCTGGATCAGCATAGAGCTTCAGACTGATGAAAAGGTAGTACTCCTCAGAACAACACTTGAGGTATGGAAATCCGTTCTTCTGCTAACCCGCATAATTGCCATCTTCCAAACTCTCTTGAAATCTCTCCTCCTCCAAAACTCCAGATTAGAGTTAGTGGTGAATGGCAAGCAATTCTTCTGTACCTATCACATCCCATAGATCACATGGGCTCTGCATATAAAATATGTTCATGTCAATAATAATACTAGGACATAGCTATTATTTCCTACTCACATCTGATATGCCAGGGCTCCCGACTATTTTAGGGAGACCCAAGAAGTCTATCACATGTGCTCCCCAAAAAAGGACATGACTCACCATGGCCTTACATCTTCAGGGATGTCCAGAAGTGAAGCCACCACTTTCTGCCAGCTGCCTTCAATGTATCCTGCCTGTGCCCACTGGCCACAGATGAGCCACTCCTGCCCATCATCACCTTGGGTACCTTCTCTACGGTGGACCATCAGGCCTGCCAGCCATCACTGCCACTCCTGCTGGGTAGAACCGTCTCCATTGGACCCTTCCACCTGGTCAGAAAATTAAAAGAAAATGTGCTTTCCTCTTTTTGTGTTAAATACTGCTGGAGGCATATCAGAGCGACACAGATTACTGAGTTTTTTTAGTGAAAAATCTATTTTAGTCTTTACACACAGCCCTTTGCCCTGGAAAGACCCAGACATGGGTCCTTGAGGGTACTGGACCATAGATAAATCTAAAGATAGTCACTGGGTCATGTACAACATATTGGCTTCTTTCCAATGGCTGAAGCTTGGTAATGATGCCAGGCATACTTCTCTGTTCCCTTGGAACCTTAGAAGGAGCTCTTTTCTGGGAAGCTCCTTAGCCCCTCATTAAAAACTCTCCAGGAGAACCCTCAGATGTGCTCAGACACTTCCATCTGCTATCACAGCATTTCATTTAAGGAAGGACACATTATCACAAAAAAAGTAAACGAAGATATTGCCCTTACCAAGAAAGGGGTGTGTGTGTGTGTGTGTATTCTCTCCCTTCCTACAGCCTAAAGTATTAGGGGGAACAAGGGTGAGGGGGCATGGCAAGGGTTTTTTGAATCTTAGTGTGTGCAGGAGATTTGAGTTTGGGCAGGAAGAAATAACGTCAGAGGAAGTGTGTCATCAGAAATGGAAGTGTCTGGAGAGGTTTGGATTAATTCACCTCATTTGAATAATGAGCCAACTATATATTCTGCTCATTTTGTCACAAACTAAAGAAGATGTTATCACATACTGGAGAAACCTTCATGTTGACAATCTTCTGAGAATCACTACACTAAATCACTCCTCTTTGTTCAGGTAGCTGGAAACCGAGCCCACATTTTTTGTCCCATTTACATGAATGAGGACATGGTGGCAACAAGTTGTCAGAGCCGATGTAGAATATAAACCTCCATCTTTTCAATCCCCCCAGGTCAGTCCCTAGCCAGTTCAATATCATTTGTATAACTATCTGTGCCCCTCCACCCTACACTGCACTAACTAATAAAAGGCCATTGGTTACAGATGGTACTAAAAAGAATAAATTCAGAAATTAGGTTGCTCAAGTGGACCAGCTCAGTGATTCC
Source organism: Balaenoptera musculus (assembly GCF_009873245.2). Lineage (NCBI taxonomy): Eukaryota > Metazoa > Chordata > Mammalia > Artiodactyla > Balaenopteridae > Balaenoptera > Balaenoptera musculus. Next base: position 44,446,247 of record NC_045786.1, on the reverse strand, counting down.
AGTGACTGCATGCCTATCTCCCCATTACTCTATGAAGACAGATAATCTCTGTTCTTCTGTCTTCTTCCCCTCATCTTCTCCCTCACTCTTGGGTCTGCGACAGACAACTGACGTTGACCATTCCACTGCAGAGTTTACTTTGGTAACAGGTAGATTGCTCACCTATGCCCTACATCTCAGAGAGTGCTCCTAGGTGAACCATGTAGAAACCATGTTATGGGCTAAACATTTCTGTCCTTCCAAAATTCATATGTTAAAACCCTAATTCCCAGTGTGATAGTATTTGGAGGTAGAGCCTTTGGGAGGTAATTATGTTTAAATGAGGTCATGAAGTTGTAGCTCTCTTCATGGGATTCATTCATTTACATGAAAATGAAAGAGATCAGAGATCACTCTCTCTCCACCATGTGAGGAATCAGCAACTAGAAGGCCATCTGCAAGGCAGGAAGAGAGCCCTCACCAGGAACAGAACCTGGCCATGCTGGCACTCTGACCTCAGACTTCCAGCCTCAAGAACTATGAGAAAATAAAAGTCTAATGGATAAGCCACCTAGTCTGTGGTATTTTGTTACAGCAACCAAAACTGACCAAGACACCATACAAGAGTGAGCATAAATCCATTGTCATTCCTAAACAAACAGCCGAAATCCAGATTAACTTCAAGCTTGAAGAGCCATGAAAATGGTATCAGCATTTTAGAGGCAGGTCTTTTGCCAGCCTGGTCCATTTTCAACAGGGTCATAATAATGGCTGAATCACTCAGAAGCCTTAGCAGCTTTCAAATTCTTACTGAATAAATTTATAGAAAAAGAGAGGAATTTCCTGTAGACTGTTCTGCTAATTGTGAGCAAAAATTTTCCTAGACCTTACTGATGCAAATACTTGTTAGTCACACGTACCTTTTTGAGACTGGGTAAGAGAGTAAGAGAGGAAGTGCTGGTGCCGTTGTCATGGCTGCCATCAATGGTTCCTTCACCCCAGAGGCCTCTGAGACTCTGCATTAGATACTATTTGTTCCAACAAAGGGAAGGTAAGGGTAGGGACCTTACCATGTCCTGTGTGGTTCATCTAGGCAAGAGTGTCATACAGGGCCATGTGCCACCAAACTCTGAGAATGGATATACAGATACAAGATCGTCCTTACCACCTCCACATCCCATGCTGGTTAGGGTCTCTCCTTGTTGACGCCACTGACACGTTCACATTCTCTGTGCCTTAAAATTGTCTATTCATCTGTCTCGTCCACTTTACCAGGCTTGCGTCTTTGAGGGCAGGAAACAAGTTCATTTCTCTCTCTCTTTCTCTCTGTATCCCCTCAGTATTTGGCATATGGTAAGCATTCAAGAAGTGTTTGACGAAAAAATGAATTAAGCAAGTAAACGATTCATTAATGGAAATGACATTATTGTATTTGTTTCTAATGACAAAACAAAGTGTCTTGATTTCCTGCACCAGATCCACACCCCAATTTATCTGTGACAGCCTCTGTGTCCTTCCTTTTACTACTGACATTTGTGACCCAAACCGCCCTATATTTAAAGTTCTCAGAGAAAGTAACAAACAGGGACTTTCTGATTATAGAGTTTTTTATGCTAATGGACATGTGAACTAAAGTTCAACACAACCCGTGAAAATAAGAAGCCAACTCTTCTCTCCCTGGTTTTGAGAGAAAATTCAGATGCTTGCCAGCCCACCTCAGAGGTCATTCTCACTGTGCTGGTTCCTACATGCACCCAAGGGTCTGGCCAGCTGTCATTATAGAGGTCAGACTTGTGGCAGCTGCATGAAAATGATGCACTTGGGGGTTCTGACCTACAGATGTGAAGGTGTTTGATATCACGAAGGGGGTGGGCAGGTAGTCAAGAAGATGGACAACTAAGCTGACCCTGGAAAGAGAGACAAAAGGAGGAGAAACCACGAAAGCAGAGGGAAGCTCAGAGAAGGGAAGAGGGAGCAATGAAAAGGGGGGCAGACAGGGGACAGCGTGAAGGAACATGCATGCTCAAGGGAAGTCCCAGAGGTAACTGATGAAGCAGTTCTAAACTCGGAGGGCATCTCAGGTGGCAAGCATTCATGAAGAAATCTAGCCAGAGGATGGTCTCGTTCAAAATTTGGTATCACAGTAAGTCCCCTACATACGAACGAGTTCTGTTCCGAGAGCACGTTCATAAGTCCAATTTGTTCATAAGTTCAACAAAGTTAGCCTAGGTACTCAGCTAACACTATATAGTACTGTAATAGTTTATAATACTCTTCATGCTGTGAAGAGTACGTAATACAGAAAATAATAATACATAAAAACAAATAATACATAATACATACAAATAATACATAAAAACAAATACTACATAAAAACAATACATAATACATACATAAAAACAAACAAGCACAAAAAGTAGAAAACACTTTTAATCTTACAGTACAGTACCTTGAAAAGTACAGTAGTACAGTGCAACAGCTGGCATCCAGGGGTTGGCACTGAGTGAACAGGCAAGAAGAGTTACTGACTGGAGGAGGGAGAGGAGGTGGGAGATGGTAGAGCTGAAGGATTGTCAGCAATAGGAGACGGAGGGCAAGCTGCAATTTCACTCACACCTGAACGCACATTCTCTTCTTTGAAAGTTTGCAACTTGAAGGTTCGTATGTAGGGGACTTACTGTATTAGGGTCTTAGATGAAGAGGGAATTTAGGACCATAATTCTCGAGAGATATACCTCGGGAGGTATATATCAATGCAAATTCCCAGGCCCCGCTCTTACAGATCTTGATTCTGTGTAGGCTTTGAGGTCTACGAGTAGCTATATCTCCAACAAGCTCCCAAGGTGATTGGATGAGTGAGTAACCAGATCTGGGGAACCTTATCTTGGTTTGTCTAACCTCCTAAGAACACAGGAATTCCAGCTCTGATCTCACTGATACGTGCCCTTGGGCTTGAACACTTCCAGGAGCAGGAAGCTCTGGAAGGAAGAAAATTCTGGTTTTTCACATAGTGCTTGCATCTGCCTTAGGAAGCAAGTTCTACCAATTTAGGAAGAGACGATCGGGCAGGGAATTGAAAATATATATCCCCTGGGCCCCGAAAGGGGGGACATAGTTGCCATTGCTGCTGCTCTAATATCCTTTACTCCCTCTGCAAAGATGTGCAGCACCTAAGTACCATGACATCCAGGGTTCCATGAGGACAAGTTCTGTGTTCATATCTCAGATCATGTGCATGAGTAGCCACCCCAAGTGAGCTGAAAGGTCAAATCACCCAGAAAGCCTTCTTTACTGGATCAGTTGGGAAAGTAGGAGATAGTTGCTACTTCTTGCCAATTCTTGTCAGAAAAAGACGGACTGTATCCAACTTTCTAAGGAGAGACAAGGAAAACCAATGCCCAAAAAGCCTGAATGTGCTATGGAAACTCTTCCCAGCGAGCAAACGAGGTAGAGGATCTCGTCCCTGAATTAATGGTCTCTTAGAAAGTGTTGCTGATCACGTGCTCCGAAGCCCTCAGGAAATCTTTCCACCCACGAACTTGACGGCCCCACATGTGCGTGTTTTTAACAAGGCCTGGTAATCTTTTCAAAGAGGTCTCCTAGCTACTTGAAAAGGGGCTCCCCAACCCCACTCTACCTACCCCCACCGATCCTACTGCCCCCCGTTAATTCACAGCCGAGTTAGACCAGAACCCAGCCCACAATGTGGGCCCCAGGTCTGAGAAGGTCACGTCCATCAGTAAGAGGAGAGAAGGTTCCTGCCAGACATTCAGTTCCTGCCGTGAAAAGCAATTGACGAGAAACCAGTTCGCATTCCTGTCCGAATCGCTGAACAGAAAAAATACACAAATCAAAACACTCCTGGGGGAGTTCTGTCTGACGTATCACCATCCAAAGTCACAGTGTGCATTGTTTCGGCCATGGCACCTCCTTCCCTGGAGAAAAATACTGCCCTGTAACTCAGTAAATATGAAGGTGGCAGGAATGCAAACTCCTGCTAGGACTCTGCTAATCTTGGGGGTGATTCTGGATCCTTTACTACTCAGAAAACTCCCCCAGAGAAACCAGAGCACAGGTAGCTAAGGGTCTGGAGGGAGAGATGAAAAGAGGGTGACTGGCCCTGGAACTAGCCAGCAGACTTGACGAGGGGCGTGCAGGGCTACCACAGTGTGGGTGGGGCAGGGGCACTCATTGGGAGTTCACGGGCAAGAACCTGCAGGGCTGCGGGAAGCCTGAGCAGGAGGCAGGCAAGCAGAGGAGAGGCAAGCCACTGAAGGGCTGACACCTCAGGGGCATCTGTTTCATACAGGACCCAGCATCACCTAATTTCACTTTTACCATCTGTGGCAGGTCAGATTTTCCCCGTTTTACAAATGAGGAAGAGGAGGATAAAAGAAAATGCCGAAAATCACAAAGCTGGTTACTGAGGGATTCGAAATTAGAATACACATCTGTGTAAATCCAGAGAGCATTCCCAACAGCTCGCCATTCTGCTCCAAGAGAATAATGATTTCCTTACAATATAAGGAGTGAAGACTATTCTTCCTCTCCTTAGTCAGCAAGCCCCTCTCAGCCTGCACAGTAAGATTGACCCTGTAACTTCTCCCTCCCACTTCTAGGCAGACCACCAGGCCATCTTTTACCACATCTCATCCCAACCCCAATGCAGGGGCCCCCAGTCTGGAAGAATAACCCCTGTTAATATACTATTGTTCACCAGTAATTGCTTTCCTTTTGACACCACCTTTTCTAAAGCCATGGGCAATTTCTCCCAGCTTCTATCTTCTTGAAGCTTTTGTTTAAGTCTTTAAAAGACACGACTTTCCAAAGAAATAATTAAGGCTTTCATGCCCCACACTTTTAACAAATATATTTTGACCTTGTTTCATCCCTTCTGGATGTGAGCAGTTTTCTGGCACCTTAAAGGGATTTCCATTCAATTATCCTCCAGAATCCTCTTTTCTCCTCTCCTTTTTTCAGCACAAAAAGCTTCCCATTTGCCTCCAAAGGTGAAATTAGGTGCTTGCCCATTCAGCACCGGGCAGACTTTTAAATTGGATGAAATAATAATGCTTCTTTGAATTTCAGGGCAGCCTTCACAGAGAGAAATTAGAATCTTGCCCTACGAAGCAGCTCCTTGATTCGTTGCCCTTCTATTCTCTCTGTGCTCTGGGGAAAGGGGCAAAAGTAGAGCTGGGATTCACAGAAAACACAAAGAGTCTTTTTAAAAAAAGTTTATTCAGGAATTAGGGTAAAGGCAGCGCGATGGTCCCTCATCCCGCCATGTTTCCGGCCACTGCGATGTGCTGGTCTTTACAGTTAAACAACCTAACCCTCAGCCCCCATGCCGCGCCTGGAAGAAAACCTTTCAGAGTAGGAACTGTGAGTGCTGCCGAGTTGTGAGTATTTTCTTTTTGATACAGCAGAAGGAATTCAAAAGTAATAGTGATTGAAATCAAAGAGAAAGTACTAGAGGGGAAAAAAATGAAAAGAAAGGATTGGGATTAGCTTGACCAGAGCCTTTATCTTTTAACTTGAAACAGAAACTTGCTCTAAACATCGCACCTGAAGATGGACAGTCTCGTCACGTACTACATGAAGCATCCAGCGCTTCCACTCCCCTCAGAACAACCCCGACTACACGCACACGCACACACACACACGCACAAATCCTAGACATCCCAAAGAACTATTTATAGAAATCTGACCAATTGGCACCCTCTAGTAACTGGAGCTATTTCAAATAACTCCGATGGGAAGACTATCACCCATGTATCTCCTGCGGCATGTCTGAAATACCGACCATTTACCGTCATGCTGTAATAACTTCATACCCAAAGAGAAGTGGGGAGTACGTAGCAGAGTGACAACCTGTCTTTGGGATAACCTGCTAAATGTATAACAAAGCTGAAGGATTCATTTGTCTAATTAATCCAAGTGTCACCCGGCACAGGAAAGAGCCTAAATGACTTGCCCAGAAAAGTACAAGTTCTGATGAAACTCTGAGGGACGTGAGGCAAGGGGGCGGCGTGGAAAGCTCACGGGACTCCTGCAAGGGGTCAGGGCACAGGAGAGAATCCCAAATCAGAAACAAGCCCGCAAAGGCAGCATCTCCTGCTTCTCAGCTGTGCCCAAGGCCAGGATGGGTCTTATTCTATTAAATCTTCTAAGCCTGGTACATCTAATGCTCTAAGCCCCTTCCATAGAAGAGCCTTTTATGTGTTATGAGAATATTCACTCAAACGAGAACTATCCAGTGATCTAAATCGGCCTCTCCATGGGCTTCTTCCTTTGACGGACACCATGTCCCCATGGTGCTTCTGATGTCACATCCTACATCCTACATTGTCTAAATGGGAAAATGGAAACATTTAAAACACAGGTTGTGGCCTTCCCTGGTGGCACAGTGGTTGAGGGTCTGCCTGCTAATGCAGGGGACACGGGTTCGAGCCCTGGTCTGGGAGGATCCCACATGCCGCAGAGCAATTGGGCCCGTGAGCCGCAATTACTGAGCCTGAGCGTCTGGAGCCTGTTCTCTGCAACAAGAGAGGCCGCGACAGTGAGAGGCCCGTGCACCGCAACGAAGAGTGTCCCCCGCTTGCCACAACTAGAGAAAGCCGTCGCACAGAAACGAAGACCCAGCACAGCCATAAATAAATAAATAAATAAATAAAATAAAATAAAATTTTAAAAAAAGATCATGTAAAGCATGATTTTAAAAAAAGCATCATGTAATGGCAATTCTATAAATCTGGGTTTAAAAAAAAAATAAAAAAAATAAAAACCACAGGTTGTTCCAAAATGTACTAGAATATTTGGACCCACCAGGCAATCTCTGCCAAAAAAAAAAAAAAAAAAAAAGGAAAAAAGAAATACATGAAATTCAGGCCACTGCCCCTCCAGTCCAGTGGAAACACAGTTTCCCACACCCAGCCATGCAGACCTAGCCTCCCTTTTGGTGAAAACATGAAGTCTCTCAGCTGTTACCTTACCGAGTTGTTCTCAGAAAGTTAAAGCACAGATTGCTGGGTCAACCCCCAGAGTTTTTGACTAAGTGGCTCTAGGCTGGAACCTGAAATTTTAAGTTTCTGACCGGTTCCCAGGTGCTGCTGCTGCTGGCCCAGGGACCCTCTGTAAGAACCACTGACCTTAGTGATAAATTTCTTCACTAGTGCGACGGCCCCTCAATCAATCGAATTTCATCAATAGCATGACCCAAATTGGTGAATCAACCATTTTCAGCCCGTGTTTCTTTCTTCTTTTTTGTCCCCGCCATCCAGTTAAAGACTGTTACAAACTAAGAGTTATGGCAGGAAAATAATTTTTAAAACCCAGCCTATAGCACTGGAAAATGACTCAAAGTGGATTTGAAATATCTGTAGTACCTTATTTTCAGAAATCACTAAATATTGAAAACAAGCCAAATGCCTTTCAGTGGATGATTGGTTAAACAAAGTCCAGTGAGGGAAATCCCCTGGAGGTCCAGTGGTTAGGACTCTGTGCTTTCACTGCCGAGAGTACGGGTTCAATCCCTGGTCAGGGAACCAGGGATCCCTGGTCATGCAAGCCGTGTGGAGTGGCCAAAAAAACAAACAAACAAAGTCTGGTGCATCCTTACAATGGAATACTACTCAGCAATAAAATGGAGCAGATTATTGACACAGGCAACAAATTGGATGACTCTCCAGGACATCATGCTAAGTGAAAGAAGCCAGTCTCAAAAGGGTGCCTACTGTATCCTTCCTTTTATATAACGTTCTCAAAATGATGAAGAACAGTTCATTGTTAGGAGTTAAACTGAGGGGAGGCTATGACTACGAAGAGGTCAAGGAAGTTTGGGGGGGATAATCAAACAGTTCTCTGTCCTGATTGTGGTGGTGGTGGTTATACAAGTGTGGTAAAATTTCATAGAATCTACACTAAATTTTTTTAAAGGAGAGCATGTAAGAGCCAGTAAAATCTGATTAAGATCTGTAGTTAATAGCGTTCTGCCGTGTCAGCTTCCTGGTTTTGATAACTGTGCTATCACTATGTTAGATGTTATTAGGAAGCCAGGTGAAGTATATGAAAACACTGTGCTATTTCTGTAACTTCTATGTATGTCTAAAAGTATTTCAAAAAGAAAGTTTAATTTTATACCAACACCTGGTGATGGGGGAGCATGGAATATATTTGAATAAACTCTAAATAAATAAAGAAGGCAGCAGTTTGAGGTAGAAACCCTTGGTGAGCCAGGAGAACAGGTTATGGTTCTGAATCTGTTACTAACACTGCGTAGACTTGGGCAAGTTCCCTAACTTCTCTAGACTTTAGTTTTCTCATCTGTAAAATGGGAAGGGGGTGGGGATATGCTATATGACTTTTCTAACGTTTCTAGTTCTAGACCAAAACCCTCGGTTTTAAGACCAAAGCGTTTTCAATTATGCAAGCCTGCTGCATCAGGGGGAAAAAAAATCTCCTGAAACAGGTTCCTTATAAATTTTCTATAGGTTTCTGATTTTGACAACTCAGCAAGAATTCCCTCCTTTGGTCTTACTGCAATTCCCAGCTGTAGTCAACAAAGATGCTTTGATTCTGCCCACTCCAAGCTTGAGGAGAATTTCCATCTCTCATGTGTCTCCACTATTCCTGTCTCTGGGAGATACTCCGAGCTGAGCCCATGGTAGGGAGCCCCAAGCAAGGAACTACTGCACATGCAGAAGGCAGAAGCCAGGACGTGGCCATCAGACGATGAAGTCCATGACCAAAGGACTCAAGAACATGCAGAGAAGCAAGCCTAGCTCATGGACAAGAAAGGCCTTCATGAGTCTGCAGGCACTGGGCATGCAGTCAGATGCCCCTGCTTCCTTAACAGCACACAACTCTAAAACTCACTACTGGCCAAAGCCAGCGTAACAAAGAAGACATGCTAGAGAAGATATCTTGAGTTTTTTAATGCCTTACCAGGAAGGACCATATGGGCTTATATTTAGGATATTTTCAGTAAGAAGGACCAGACGATACCACCCAAATTGGCCTTTTTTTAAAAAAGGAAATTTAATAACACAGTGAACTAGAAGTCTAGAGGTAGGGCAAGTCCCTCTGTTGGTTACTTTAGATCTGAATTGTCCATATTGGACCATTGAGCACTTAAAATATGGCCAGTGAGAACTGAGGTAAGTTTTAAGCATACAATACTCACTGGATTTCAGAGACTTTGTCCAAAAAAAGAATGTAAAATATGTTATAATAACTTTATATTGATTATATATTGAAATTCTATTTTGAATAAGCTAGGTTAAATAAAAGATATTCTTTAAATTAATTTTACCTGTTTCTTTTTCTGTTTTTAATGTGGTTCCGAGAAAATTTTACATACATATGTAATTCACGTTATATTTCTACTAGACAGTCCTGCTTTAGAGCAGTTTTGCCCCCCAAGGAGATATTTGGCCATGTCTGGACACATTTTTTTTTTTTTTAACTTTTGGGTTTATTTATTTATTTATTTATTTATTTATTTATGGCTGTGTTGGGTCTTCGTTTCTGTGCGAGGGCTTTCTCTAGTTGTGGCGAGTGGGGGCCACTCTTCATCGCGGTGCGCGGGCCTCTCGTTATCGCGGCCTCTCTTTTTTTTTTTTTTTTTTAAACATCTTTATTGAAGTATAATTGCCTTACAATGGTGTGTTAGCTTCTGGTTTATAACAAAGTGAATCAGTTATACACATACAATATGTTCCCATATCTCTTCCCTCTTGCATTTCCCTCCCTCCTACCCTCCCCATCCCACCCCTCTAGGTGGTCACAAATATCGCAGCCTCTCTTGTTGCGGAGCACAAGCTCCAGACACACAGGCTCGGTAGTTGTGGCTCACAGGCCCAGTTGCTCCGCGGCATGTGGGATCTTCCCAGACCAGGGCTCGAACCCGTGTCCCCTGCATTGGCAGGCGGATTCTCAACCACTGCGCCACCAGGGAAGCCCTGGACACATTTTTGAATGTCATGACTGGAGTTGGGGATATTACTGGCATCTACTGGATTGAGGCCAGGGATGATACAATGCTCAGGACTGTGCAAAAAAGAATGATCTGACCTAAAATGTCAACAGTGTGCAGGTTGAGAAACTCTGCTGCCCAGGATTCTCCTCTCTGCTGTCGATAGGACTGGCTTCCTTTTAAGACCGATTTCCATTGTGGTGAAAAAATGGCTGCCAATAGTCATCTTCCTTGTTGGTGTCTATGGAGGAAAAGGCTGGCTCCACTTTGCTCTCTCTTAAGATCAAGGAACTTTCTCCCCCACAGAGGAATCAAAATTTCAGGGGTTTATTTCTGAGATCAATGAATAAAGTACTATTTTCATTAACAAATTACATAGTAGAAAATAGACTTCTATTATATAAGTTGTCCGTTGTTATTCTCTGAAATAAACATGACATGAACTTAATTGTTGCAAGGAGAAATGGCTGTAGATCTCATGCAGTTACTCCAACAGGCTGCTTTAAGTGATTCTCAGTATCTTCCATTATTGAATGAAGATGTATTCATTCCCACCACTGCACTGGCAAAGCAGTGTTCTCATTAAGTGATGTTTAAACAATGAGTTTTATTTCTCTCCAAAACTGAATATCCAACTATATATTTGCTAGGATATAGGACCAAATAATTTTTCTTATCATTTATTCTTTAGATGAAATTCAATAAACCACACGTGGCATTTTTAATTCCATTGATTTTCAGAAAATATAATAGAAGTTACGTGGAGAACTGGAGGGAGGGTGAACTGCACTGTTTAAGCAGAGAGACATTCTCCATTCTTAACAGAATCAATATTCAGTCACCTCAGTGCCAGAAAAGCACATCCTTACAAGGAAGGGAAGAGATTTGAGGTTTATGTTATGGAGGGGGAAAAAAATGTGCTCCTAATCTTTTTCTTTACAGAGGAGAACCCAAGATTTTTGAAAACAGAAAGACAAATGCTCCTTGTCCGGGCAGTGTGACCAGATATCAAGTTAAACCCTTTCAAAAAGTCATTCATTCAGGGTACCCCTGCTCCCTCATTTCAGAGACATCGACTTGAGTTCGCTTTTCTCTTGATCTGAAGTTATCTCCTATTTGTCTCCTTAGAGTCTCATATGATTGAAAATGTGCTGAAGGGACCACAGAGAAAAGAGGAAACTCTGGACTTCACTGCCCCTAGACTCAGGCCTCCCTTCAACCTCCACGGACCCCTTCTGCATCACCTCTCATCCCAGGCTCATAGTCAAAAGAAGTCTGGCCATTAACACAGCTCTTCTTAACTAGAAAACTGGCAAATCCTTTGGGGAAGTGAAGATGCACATCACCCCTCTTTCCAGCTGTTCTGACAACTTCACTGCAGTTAACACTGTACCCTTAACTCCTGAAAGAAACTCAAAGAGAGGTATATTTCTTGTTAGGGTATGTTAGTTAACTGCTATAACAAAGAACACCCCAAATAGTGATGACTTAACAATGGAAAGGTAGTCTTCACTCATTGAACACTTCAATATATCTTTGACATTGGTTGGGGTGGACCAGAGAGGTCTGTGCAGGGACCCAGTAGGTGGCTCCTGCATGTTCTTTCCAAGCCTGCCTTGGGGACACCTTCCAACAGGTAGGTCGGAGGCATAAATACTGCTCAACCACAGCACTGCCACCTTGGTGCCACCAACATCTTTCCCACTCATAGGGGAACTAAGCAACATCCCTGCCTGGGCAGCCACTTCCCAGGGAGAATTTTGTACTGTTGACAGGCCTATGAATTTGGGGGGGGACAATTGCTCTCTTTGCCACAGACATTATACCAGCATTCTCATGGGCCTCACACAGGACAGAGGACAGTTCTCAAACTTACAGTTATTCTAAAAGCCTGGTGTCTCTTCCTTAAGCAGCACATTTGTCCCTTGCAGCAGGATACAGATGACACATTTTCCAAAGATTGTTCACTGTAATTTGGGGAAGTGACGGGAGTTCATGGACTTTGGGCTCATACAAGCCAGTTATAAATCCAAGCTCTGCTACTACTGTCTCAATGAAGTTGGGCGAGTTACTTAACCTCTCAGGCTGACTCCCTATGTCTAAAAAGAGGATATTCATATCTACTTATTCAGCTTATTGGGAATATGAAATGAAATCATGCATTTGAAGTGCTTAGCCAGTGTCTAGCCCATAGTAATGCCAAGTAAATGCTAGCAGTTGCTAGCAAATGTTTCAGTTTTTGTGATGGAAATTGTTATTTTAATCAGCAGAATACTTTTTCAACCCTGTTTCAAATAAGTAATAAATCCAGTCTCTTTAAAGATCCATGGAACTATTAAGATTATAACAAGCCTTAAATTAAAACTTTTAGAAAAGACTTGTCTTTGAAAACATTTTAAACATTCTCTCTTCCTCTTAATTCTACAAACCTCAAGTTGAAAGAACTTCAAGTTTTGAAATAAAACACATTTGTTTGGCTTGGTCTACTTTGTTGATTTTATTTTTTATGTATGTCTTTGGGGAGAGGGTATTTACGTAAATTACCATCTTCTTATGTGGTATGTGGAGTTATACAGACATATTTGCAATGGATCCAGAGAAATCAATCATTTATGAGATTTTTCATAATCTTTGAATCTGAAGAAATGATAATAGATGATGTTAGTATAAATGAGGTCAGATTCACATCCTTCAATGTTCCAGAGGGATTCCATCAGCTCCTGGACATTCTCAGCCTGGTTGGATGCAAAACCATTGCCTCCTTTAGAGACAAATATCAAAGTGGGGCGTTCCAACCCAAAACACAGAACAACTCTATGGCCATTTATTAGTTTTAACCTTGGGATCGTCTTCCATGTTGATATTATTTTAGGCCACCATTCAAATAAAGCAACTTAATAAGATTAAGGTTTTTTTGTCATGACAAAGAAGGGAAAAAATTAATATAATAAAGAGAAATAAAACAGGGCTGAATCCAGAGCACACAGCAGCCCTTGCCTTCCCTTGTGTCTGCATCACTCCTCTTCCCTTGGTTAAGCCACTTAACACGGCAACCTGTGGACTTTGCCCCTACACAGTCCCTCGCCAAGTCCCAGAGGTCAGGGCACAGGGAGGGATGGGGAATGGGATGAGGTGAGGGGCAGAGGATGGAGCTCGTGCCCTGCTGTAGGAAGTCCCAAATGAGCTGGAGCCAGATGGCAAGTCACTGGTGAGGGCCATGACCTAAACAAGAATTAGCAACCCAGGCTAGGAGTTTCAAAAAACTTAAAGCAAGAGCTGGTGGAAACTGAGGCAAAATGGAAGTTGGGTGAGGATCAGACGGAGGGTCCTGATTGACTGCCATAACTAGCTCCACAGCTTAACTTGGTGGACCATCCCTCAGCTGCATAGCAAGCTGGCACATTGGAAAGGCTTCAGGGTCAAGGCTATGTCAGCAGCTACAAGTCTTCTGTAATGTGAACAAATGGCTGTGCCTCATGACCCCTTTCTCCATTTGTCCAGTTGAGCACCAACTTTCTGCTCTAGACCCTGGGAATATTAAGCTGAAAGGGAGGCAGTCCTTGCCTTTGAGGTGTTCAGACCAAGGAGAGAAATGGACAAGCAAGCGAATGCAGTATAGTGAGTGATAGGCACAGAGCATTCTGGGAGCACAGAAGAGGAGTATATAAATCATCACAAACAAAGGGGGAGCTGACAAGGGAGAGGATGGCAGAGGCCTGGGCTTATCAGCTCTAATATCAATTTCTTTATAAAAAAAATCACCCAAAACATTCATTTTCACTCCCAATTTTGTGGGTTGGCAATTTGGGTTGGGCTCAGCAGAGCCATTCTTTTGTGGTCTTTCCTGGGGTTGTTCATGTCTGCAGACATTTAGTGGCCCAGCTGGGGCAGGATGGTCTAGTATGGCCAGACTGTGGATGCTGATTCCTGGGATTCTCTTTCTGCATCATCTCAGAGTACCAAGAGGGCAAGTCCCAAACACAAGGACTTATCAAACTTCTGTTTATGTCATGTTTACTAGTGTCCAATTGACCATGGCAAGTCATTTGGCCAAGCCCAAAGCAATGTGGGAAGACATGGATACACATGAGTGGTTGCCTACATAGGGCTTGGATAGCATAGATGCGTGTTCATAGGGGCTATTATTGTAACAATCTTCATAGCTCTCTTCTCTGCTTTATCCCAGATCTGACTGGGATAAAGAATTTATATTCTGTTGAGGTTCTCCCCCTCCACCTGTCTCCATCTTTCACTGAGGAATCACATTTAGTTAGGGGCCTGGGACAGGAGTCATCTCTGCTAACAGCCAAAGCCTCCAAAGCTATCCCAGCTCCTGGAACAAGGATCTGTCCGGTCAAGATAGAGCCTGAGCCCCTCTCACAGGCTGCCTTTGCAGAGTGTCAGGAAGCAGGTACTGGGGTCAGGTCACCTAGTCATTCACAGCCCAGATACCAGGAGAACAAAGGAAAAGAGAAGGTGCTGAGGAAGGCAGATCCATGGGAACTTGGATATTTGGGAGAACAAACGGGGACTTGACTGCTTTGTGGTACTTACAAATTCCAGAGATCTAACTCCTAGGGGTCACAAGCACCCAGCATGTTCATGTCTGAAAAAGACCCTATATAGTGACCCCCACCCAAAATATGTCTCCTCTTCCAACCCAACTAGACATACACACTTAAGAACTCTTCACAAGAGCATAAAATCTCAGTGTCATGAGGAACTTAGGGAGGCTGCTTGTCTGACCCCTAATTTTTCTGATGGGTAAACTGAGGCCTAACATGGTTAAGTGATCAACAAAGTCATAAGTGCAGAACCATGAGGGGTGTAGCAAAAGGATTAAGAATACAGACTCTTAATTTGACCTAGATATTCAAGATTTGCAATCCCCTGGACAGTATGATAAGCGTGGGTTTTATTCCCATACCTGATTAAATCAAAATGAGATTTTTTTTTTTTCAGTTAATCCAATGATTAGAAAAGATGTGAAGAAACTGAATAATCTTATTTGAACTAAGTCTTATTCCTGGAACTCATTTGGCCATAACTTTTCAGTTAGAAAAGAGTCAGACAAATCACAGATCTCCATTGAGCACCGTCACTTTCTATTAGACTTTTTTTTCACATTAGATTTTTTTTTTCAATAGACTTTATTTTTAGAGCAGTTTTAGGTTAAAATACATTTAACACACTCTACCTCTGCTTTCTTCACCTTCTATTACAAGTTGCAGAAATAATTAGAGCTACGTTTGCTGATGACTTCTACATGCCAGATAAGTGTTTGCCGTTATACCATTTAATCCTCACGACAGTTCTCTAACTTAGGTTTATTATTACTAAGATCTTTGATGGGGATTCAAGACTGGATGAGAGAAGCAAGGACTATTATAGACCTATGGAAATTTGACTAAAGTGAGATGAAAGTCTATCGGACTCCTGAGTGGAACAATGCAAATGTTCTATATCAAATCTTGATATTTAATTCAAGGTTGGTCTTTTGCTTTAAATTCTAGATCACAGATTTTCTTCACACATTTCTTCCCCAATATAAGTCCTTCATTTATTTTACAAAGACTCAGGCCCAACAACAATGATAACAGCTGGATTTCAAGCAAATAAGGATACAATCCAAACTCATTTATTTATGTAAAATGTGCCAAGTCCCTAAACTACTGGTTTCAATGGGTTTTCTATCCCAAAACTAAACAGTCTCTTGGTGGTGGTAGTGGTGGGGTGCTTTATGCATTTAGCAAGCTTGTTCTTTCAAAGAAAATAGAGGAACTCAAATTGCTTAGGACTTCAGACATAGCAGATATCATGCTAGAAACAGCATTCATCATCTTCACCTAGTCCTTTCAACACCACTGTGACGGGGGTATTATTATTATTTTCAGTTTTCTGATGTGACAGCTGAAGCTCTGAGAGCTTTAGCCTCATAGCTCAGTGGTGGCAGAGCTCACATTTGAACCTAGGTCTGTGCAATAACAACACAGATGCTCTTGAGATTTTAGCACTTTTCCTAGAATTCTGGCTACACCAACCCGTGAGGAGTACTGACTAAGGGGGAAAATGCATGCCACTTAAATGAGAGGGAAATTTTAAATTAAATATGTTTGAGAACGTTTGATCTTCTAAATGGCACTGGAGGTAGACATGTATGTCTGGAAATATCTTGTGTTTGAGATTTTGAGTAGAAGTGAAGTGGGTTGAGGGATTTAAATTTAAAGACCATAACTCAGTCAGCGAGAGGAATATGTCTCCATGAAGAAGCAGGAATTATAGATGAAGTGAGAGGGAAGAATTGAGTTTGGAAAGTAGCTTGTGCAAACCTGAGTCTCTTTCTCTGAGGAAGGTCTGAACTGGAAAAAAGAGCTTCCATTGAGCTTGCTTGCTCAACATTTCCTGGCAAGTTGCCTTTTTCCCTGTGGTTTCCCGGTGACCCCAGTAAGTCAACTGGGTGTCCAAGAGTCCGCGAGGGCCCTGCTTTCCTACTCTTCACATCACTGCATGGAAGGAAACCTCAGAGGGGAGGCAATACCAACTGTGTTTTCATCCCAGCTCTCTGGATTGTCAGAGATTTAGGGAGTGCACACATGGGCAAGCTACTCTTCCCAAGTCCACAAACATCCTCCATTTGTTGTTAAGAGACTTAGCAGTTATCACCAGACATTTAGGTTTCCTTGACAAGCTTACAACAGGAGCATGCTATATCTGACCTTAGATGCTCAGTGGTATTGACTGGGTGGCAGGGGGGGGCCCTCCAGCTTCAATATCTCTGCTCCAAGTCTCCAAGAGTGAAGTAAGAAAGACAAAACAGACCAACAGCCAGGTAGACTGAGTCCCCTACTAGGAAGCCAGGTGGTCACAGAACCACCCCCTATGTCTGAGGAAGGAGGGTCTACAGCACCTAGGGAGTGGGGGCAGGGCAGGAGCCTCACAAACACTGTCTTCTGGAAACTGGGCATCGGAACAGGAGCATCTGAGGCAGCCGTCATCCCAAAGGGATGCCAAAGGGTTCTTGAGCCCCTTCTGTGAGGCGGCTCAGATCTGATGATAATTCAAATGCTTTCCTTTCATCCCTACATCCGCTGCTTGTCAGCTCTACACACCTGTCTATTTCCAGGTCTTAGGGGACATACACACCATCTGCACAGGACCATCCATTTTAATAAAAAATCTGGTGGAAAAGCTCATTTTTAGTCCTAAAACCAAAATAGATATATTAAGAAATAGAATACCAAACTCACAAGAATTTTTTTTAAATAAAAAACGATTTTCATTGAACCACGTCAAAGACAGCCCCCTCCTCAGATCTGGAGGTGGGATGGCGTGGAGTGGAGATGAAATGGTTGCTTGTTTGGGGTGTTCAGAGTACTTCTGGGGAAACTGGAAGAACCCCACACATGAATCTGGACCTCTGAGTCCACACTGGACTGGCCATGGGGCCTGAGAGAGGGAGGCTTTGAAAACAGTCTTACTGATTTCAGGGGTGTTGGAGTTCAGCCACTAGTTACCGATCCAACCAGGAAGATTGTTCCCAAACTCGTCTTATTCCCTTGAAGGCAGGCCCCCTTCATAGGATCAAAATCCAAAGCCCGCAAATCAAAGATGCAGGAAGAAAAGGAGGAATCAAGACTGAAAAAGCAGAACAGCAAATCACAACTTAAGACCCTTTTATTTCTTCCCAGAAGCTCGACTTCTGGTAACAATGGATTACAAACACAGCCCCCCGTTTCTTCCACACTGATCCCGTGCATAAGGTCAGCAGGAGGCAACTATTTCCAGTTGGACATCCTCACTTGGGTTTTATTTCAACCCTGTAAGGGTGTGTGTGTGTGTCTGATTTTGGGGTTATTTTTGTGTTTTTGTTTTTTTGTCTGGGGAGGCAGATGGAGAATCTTAAAGAAGACCATTCAAAGGTTTGGGAGTTTCTGGGGTTTGGTTTTTTTTTGAACTTTTGTTTTGACAAGCAATTACAGGTGTTCCCATTTGGAACATAAACTATATTTTTTTAAAAAAATAATAAATTCCTGAAAGTCCCTTTGGCCCAAAAAAGGAAAAAAAGCAGACAGACAACCTTTGGGGAGATGATCCCTTTTTGGCAGGCATTGAATTGTCCAGAATAACACTGTCCAGATTCCAGCCTGGAAAGCTGCACGAGGGGCCTGCGGGAGATCTGGGACTTATTAACTTCGAGAGCAACCCTCCACACTTTTCAGTTCTGGTCGCAGCTGCAAGAGAGGATTCTGAAGACAGGATGCAAGGTGCCATCGTTAGCAGAAGTCCTCTTTTCTGCTGTGAATTGTGTGCACCCGGTGACTCCCCTCCAGCCCCCACCAGCCAAGTATAGGTGTTTTTTTAAGGGAATGCAAGCAACAGCTCCTAAAGCAGGAAAGGGAAACACCCTTCTAATCAGAAGGTGTTTCTAATTACAGCAGCGAATTACCAAACCTCCACTACAGTTAATTGCCACAAATGAAATCACAAAAGAACAATTAACAAGCAAAAGCAGGTGTTATCAATTGAGTCTAGAAAGAAAAGAATAGGAAAGAAGTAGAGGGAGGGAGGGAGGGAGGAAGGAAGGAAGGGAGAAAGGAAGGAAGGAAGGGAAGGAGGAAGAAAAAAAAGGAAGTAGGGAGGGAGGAAGGCAGGGGACTAAGTCCTGTATAATTTGTCAGGAGCATGTATGCAGTTATTTTAAATCATCTCTATGCTTCTCAGTCATCCTGTGAATGTTCACTTGTGAAATCTCAGGGCATTAAGTCTGCCAAAAGCATCAGGAGTGAATTAGGCAGTGAAAGTAGACAGCAAGTAAAAAAACAACCCAGAGCCATTATTTATGTATTGTTCACCTGCATTTCCCAAGCTTCCCCTTGGCTCACATTGATCTCCAGTTGGCTAGAGACATCTGTTTTTCCAGTTTTGTCAACATCTCCAGAGTTCCTTTGCGTAAGTTATGATTTTTCCCAAAACTTAGAAACTGGTGTGTTGATTTCACAGCAAAAATTTGGTTTATCTCTAAAATGGAGAAACAAAAATTCTTGAAGTCCAAGTCCTTGCGCACGACACAGTTCACACAAGAATTTTTATATTACAGTTATAGGTTAAATTGGGCCTCCCACCACCCAAAAAAATCACATGTTGAAATCCTAATCTCCAGTGTCTGAGAATATGATCTTATTTGGAAATAGGGTTGTTGCAGATGTAATTAGTTAAGATGAAGTTATACTGGAGTAGGAGAGCCCCCAATCCAATATGACTCATGTCCTTATAAAATGGGTAAATATGGACACAGACACACACCTGGAGAGAACACCATGTGAAGATGAAGGCAGAGATTGACAGAGCAATGATCTACAAGCCAAGGAACACCAAGGATGGCCAGAGAACCACCAGAAGCTAGAAGAAAAGCATGGAACAAATTCTTCCTCACACCTCAGAAGGAACCAACCTTGCCTACACCTTGATCTTGGACTGTAGTCCCCAGAACCATGAGACAATACATTTCTGTTGTTTATTTACAGTTACCCAGCAAAGTAACACACCTCCTATTCTACCTTATGATGTCCTTCCCAATGGGCCCCTTCCCTGTGTCTGCATTTGCCACCACACTCATTTAGTCATTCGTCACCTCCTACCTGGACCATCGCAGCAGCCTCCTAGCTACCCTGCCTGCCTCCCAGCTTTCCCCGCCTCAAATATCCACTGCACCAGAGTGAGATTTCCTCACCACAGCCCTGACCATAGACCCTCAGGATCAGAAGAATAATAAAAACAATGAAAATAATAATAAACTCTCAAGTACATTTTATATGCCAGGCATTGTGGGAGACACAAGGAAGACAAAGAAAATTACTGTAAAGCAATTCCTATTCTCTAGGAGCTCCCAGCTTAATCATGTGGGTGAGGACAGACACATCATAGATCATTAGACACAGAGATAGTGCAGGCTTGCGCAGGGCATTGCGGGAATTCTGAGGAGGGCCTCCTGACCCATCCTTGGGGGAGGGGGTGTATTATGAGGGGCTTCCAGGAGGGAGAGACACCTGGGCTGAGCCTTAAAGCACTGGCTCTCAATTCTGACTGCACACTGCAGTCACTTGAGAAGTTTCACAAATGTGAAGGCCTATGTCCCATGGACCCCCAGACCCTGGGGCTTAACTGGTCTGGGGGTGGCTTGGTTTAGGAAGTTGCACAAAATATCCAGGTGAGTGCAACCTGTAACCAATTTTGAGAACCTCTGTCCTAAGGCACTGATTCTCTGCACATTGAAATCTACCTGTAGCATTTTAATGAACTCCAATGTCTGGTTCTACCCACTAAAGATTTGATTTAATTGGTCTGGGTGTGGCCAGAAATTTTTTAATGCTCCCCAAGTGATTGTTATATGCAGACAAGTTCAAGAACCACTAGCTTGTAACAGTGCATCTCAAAATTGAATGTGCAGACGAGATCAGGTGCATTCAGGGTGGTATGGCCGTAGAATTTTTTCTGGGGACGGGGGGGTGGGCAGTGAAGTAGAAAAGTATAGCTTTATTACTTTGCCAGGCAAAGGGGGACACACTGGGTTTCTGCCTCAAAAAACGATGTGAAGTGAAAGAGTAGCATTGACATATGTACACTACCAAATGTAAAATAGATAGCTAGTGGGAAGCAGCCGCATAGCACAGGGAGATCAGCTCGGTGCTTTGTGACCACCTAGAGGGGTGGGATAGGGAGGGTGGGAGGGAGACACAAGAGGGAGGGGATATGGGGTTATATGTATACATATAGCTGATTCACTTTGTTGTACAGCAGAAACTAACACAACATTGTCAAGCAATTATACTCCAATAAAGATTTAAAAAAAACATTGAATGTGCATAGAAATCTTCTCGAGATCTTGTCCATCTGCAGATTCCTAATCGGTGGGTCTAGGGTGGGACCTGAGATCTTACGTATCTAAGAAAGACTCCAGGTGCTAATGTCGCCAGTCTGGAAGCCACACTTTGAGAAGCAAGTCCTTAAAGACTGAGACAAGTTCTCCAGGTGGAGAGAATGTGGTCCTGAATCAGGATGGTGTAGAGGGGAGAAGAACAGGGCATGGACTAGAGGGGTTCTTGGGGATTATTCAGTGGATTTGGTGTTTGATATGGATGCGGGGCATGAGACAGGCAAGGGCACCAGTCAGGTTTCTAGCATGGAGGCCTTAGCCTCCAAATTGACCATAGGAACATACCAAGCAACGCCAAAGTCTTGCTAACTTCATGGTCCCTTTCATTTTTCCCAAGTACCATTTTCCAAGCTCATTAAACGTCTTCTCATTGCTCATCTTCCCAGACACTTCACATAATTAACCATGCCTTCCTTGCTTTTCTTTATTCTTTCTCCAACACCAAGGGTACAAAGTCACATGCTTCCAGTGGCCAATTTGGTATGGACTTGAGTGAAGCAGCCTGGATGGGTGTGAAGAGAAAAGTAAAAGTTCCCTTCTGCTACCAGCCCACCAACATATATTAATAATATTAATATTAATTATATCTTAATAATATATCACGATGTTTAATATTCCTATCTTCATAGTAATTAATACAAAAAAAGGGGACATTCAAGGGGAATAATGATTTGAAATCCTGCCGATTTTGCATCAGAATAATGAATAAAAGCTAGAAGACAATAAAATATTTTTAAAACACTGAAATGTTTAAACATTTTAATATCAAAATACTGTTTAAAAATGATGTTAAAATAAATTTTTGATAAATTATCATTTTAAAATGCTGAAAGAAAAAAAATCTGCTAATCCAGATTGTAAATCTAGAAAAATTATCTTTTAAAAATGAGGACAGAATAAAGGCTTTTTGGATTTAAAAAAAAAAAAAACTGAAAGAACCCATTGCCAGTTAACCTACACTTTAGGAAACTCTTCAAGTTGCAGGGAAATGATTCTAAATGGGCACTCAGATCTACAGGAAGGAGTGAAGAGCCCCAGAAACGGTAAACACATGGGTTAATATAACATAGTGTTTTTAACTTTCTTTAAGAGACAACTGACCACTTTAAGCAACATAATAATAGTGTATTGTGGAATTTTTAAAATATGTAGAATTAAAATATAAGATAGCAATAACACAAAGAATGGGGAGAAATAAGAATACCTTATCCCACTGTAAAGTTCTTACATTTTATCTGAAGTGGTACAGTATAAATTCCAAGGTGACCGTGATAAATGAAAGACGTGTAATA
This sequence comes from Balaenoptera musculus, assembly GCF_009873245.2. Taxonomy (NCBI): domain Eukaryota; kingdom Metazoa; phylum Chordata; class Mammalia; order Artiodactyla; family Balaenopteridae; genus Balaenoptera; species Balaenoptera musculus. Next base: position 44,424,070 of record NC_045786.1, on the reverse strand, counting down.
TAATCCCCAGAGTAAGCAATACAAAACATGATACAAAGAGAGGATAGCTAAAAAGCTAATAGAGGAAATAAGATGAAATAGTATTTCATATGAATATTTATTGATGTATAAAAAAGGAGCAAAACTCAATTATAGTGTTTTGGAATGAATGTCTAGTAGGTAAAACTGTTTTTAAATGCAAGGAAGCAATTACCACAGAAGTCAGAGTAGTGGTTACCTTCGGCCTAAGGAAGGGGGTGGTGATAAGGAAGAGGCATGAGAAGGATTTTGGAAATGCTGGAATGTTCTATTTCTTGACCCCATGGATGTTTGCTTTCACATCTTTGTTTTGTGCCCTTTTCTGTATGTAGGTAATAGTTCAGAATTATTTTTTTTAAGTTTTAAAAAATCAGTGAAAGACAAAATTAAATGTATTGGCTCCCTACTACCAATAGGACTTAGGAAACGTTATCTCCCCAACTCTCAGTTTTCCAAACCCTCATGAAGGGATTCTTGCTAATGATTGGGTCCCTTTAGCTGCCTCTGCTGAACCAAGCCCACAGTTGTCCCAAATGTGGGTTCCATAGAAGCAGAGGCAATGAGCAAGAGTCCCAGCCTTAGAGACGCTGACTCTAGCTGCATCAGAGTATGGCAGAAAAGCTCACACATCACCAGGAGACCAATCCCTCCCAGGGTGAGGCTTGGGACCTTTTTTAAGTAAGCCAGATTTCTGCAAAGCAAGATGCATTTTCAAGTACAGCCAAAGAAGTGCCTTGTATCTCTCTTCATGCAGGGGAAACCTCTAACCCACGTTCCTCACTCACACGCTCATACAATCCCCCCCTCTTCCCTCCTTTTTCTCTACCCCGATCCCTGCTGAGCCCAGATACTATAATCAAGAACTAGATGTAAATTTGATGCTATCACTTCCTGAGTAACCTTTGTCAAATCATTCAACCTCTCTAAACCTCAAATTCCTATTCTTGCAATGGTGGTTTTATCCCCATCTTCACAGGCTTGAGAGAACAGACAGGACTGTGCTGGGCTGGGCTGTGAGCCTGAGCTGTGGGTGTCCAGAGCCTGCGGACCCAACGCTGTACTGCAGCAACGTCATGCCCTGCAGTGCCTATGATCAGGGTAAGCCACTCTCTGACACTGGCTGGAGAGGCTCACCCGTCAAGCGTGTACACTGCCCAGTCTGGTCAGCTGCCATTCAGCTCCTCTTGTCTTGTCCCAGCCCCTCTCCACCCAGCAGTGATGGGTGACCCAAGAACTGTTGTTGTGTCCACTGGACACCCAACCATTAAAACAGCAGTCCCCAACATTTTTGCACCAAGGACCAGTTTCATGGAAGACAATTTTTCCACGGACCAGTGGGGGGATGGTTTTGGGATTTCAAGCACATTACATGTATTGTGCATTTTATTTCTATTATTATTACATTGTAATATATAATGAAATAATTATACAACTCACCATAATGCAGAATCAGTGGGAGCCCTGAGCTTGTTTTCCTGCAACTAGATGGTCCCATCTGGGGGTGATGGGAGACAGTGACACCTGAAGTTTGTTGCTTATGTCCAGTCTACTCCATAAGATGCAGCTTAATTGTCACTTGCCACTCACTGATAGGGTTTTGATATGAGTCTGCAAGCAGTTGATTTATTATGGTCTCTGTGCAGTCAAACCTCTCTGCTAATGATAATCTGTATTTGCAGCCACTCCCCAGGGCTAGAATCACCACCTCAGCTCCACCTCAGATCATCAGGCATTAGATTCTCATAAGGAGCGTGCAACCTAGATCCCTCGCATGCACAGTTCACAGGAGGGTTCGCACTCCTATGAGAATATAATAACGCCGCGGATCTGACAAGAGGCAGAGCTCAGGTAGTAATGTGAGCGATGGGGAGCGGCTATAAATACAGACGAAGCTTCGCTCTCTCTCTCTCTCACCTGCCTGCTGTGTGGCCAGGCTCCTGACAGGCCACGGACCAGTAATGGTCCATGGCCCGGGGGTTGGGGACCCCTGCATTAAAAGAACAGAATGTATCAGAAGGGTGAAGATAAACAGCGATGCAGCTCATCGTATAAAGCAGAGGGAGAGATGGCTCCACCCCGAGTTCCAGATGATTGATTTTAACCTCACTAGCAGCAGCCCCCATCTTGAATGCCTGTGAGCCCAGCCCCCTCCCAGCCCCGAGTTCCTGCTGGCATACCTGTGGCCAAGGTCGGGTAGACCCTGGGCAGGCTATTTGCTCACTGGAGTCCTGTGTATTTTGTGGGCAGTGAGCGTGTCACAGTTAGACGTACACTTCAGTATGAAGATATTCATGCCTCACCAGGGTGCAGCCAGAGGGTGGTCGGGATAGGAGGGGCAACGGGGGGGAGGGCGCCTCTTCACTCAGCTCTAAGAATGAGCAATGGTGCCCACCTCCAGCTTCAGAACACACATCTTGGGATTTTAAGTTAAACACTCGCAAGATCGCTTCTCACATATCTAATTGTAGTTTTCCATGCTCTGGATAATCTTTTTCAAGGAAAATACATTTTCTGTGGTTTACCCAGTTGAAGATCAAAGAAATAAGAAAAATGTTGGTAAACTGGGGAGACAGGGCTGACAGCTCATGTAATGGTGCTTGATTTCAGGTCCTCATTTATCCAGACTCTCTTGCATGCAAGTACCAGGCAACATTATTCTATGGGCCAGCAGTTTGGGCCCCTTAGTTCTCAGGGGCCATTCAGGACTCTTTGTTTCTTTCACTCCACTGAGTTTTACATAATGATTTAGACCCAATTTTTCTCCTCTGTAACCTGCCTGCCTTTTAGCTACTTGGGCAAAGAGTGTGGTGTTTCAGTGCATGGAGTCTGACTGCCTGGATTCAGTCTTGCCTCCATGTGGCTCAGTTTCCTCATCTGTAAAATGGGTGACAGCACCTTCCTTGTAAGACTGTCCTGAGGATAAGTGGACAATCCCCAGATAAAGTGCTGAGGCCAGCGCCTGGCACACAGGGAGCCCTCAGCAAGCGCCATCTCTTATTATGACTCAGGGAACCTCAACTCCTCCAGTTTCACATTCTCTGCTGCGTTTTCTTAGAAACATAAGCCAAGGGAATTTCTGCCTCAGACAAATTAAGATTTTTCTCAGTCTTGTACCAAAGGAACCCTGCCCCCTGGTTAAATAGTTCTAGTTACGAATGGTCATAATATTGTCTCACTGGCTATACATTTTCATAACTTATTAGATCCACTTAAAGTGATTTTAATTACAAATGCTCTAGTTTCATTATGTCCAAAATGGAATGCAGGCAAGTAATTGTATTTTCTCCATCTATTATGTTCAGAAAGAAATTAGAGTAGCCTAGTGCATCCTTACTGTGAAAAGGTTTCTCATGATTCTGTAAGAAAGGAGCTTCCCATGATTTGCTGAAGATGTCAGCCACTAGTGAGACCAGGAGGACTGGGCAGGGAGTGGATCTGATGCCATCAATCTAGCTGGGGTGACAGACAGCAAACGTTTGTCTCCCCAGTTTGTGATTCGACCTTAAGGAACACTAGTCTCTCCTCTGACTCAGCTCTTGAATTTTCTTAGGACTTTCCTGTCAAGCCGCCTCCACACCCATCCCACATCATTTAACTGCTTCCCTTAGCAGCTCAGCTGGAGAAATAGGAGAAATACAAAGGATGGTTCTGGCATCCGTTGGGTTTAGGGGACCCTGGGTGTGAGTTTGTCTGTAGTAGATGCCATGGCGGGGGAAGATATTAGTTATTTTGTGGCTGGGAGAAGACATAAGTAAGTCACAGAAAACTTTCTATGACAAACTTGTTAGGGCATAGGAGATCATTTAAGGGAAAGAATTTTGATATCGGGTAAGTGTCACACAAATGGAATATTGTAAAATAAGCCCAGTCAGTCTGTAAGCTTTCCAAAGTCAGAGAACATTTCTTGCATGAGCACTTTCTTAACTTGGTAATAGAATGTTGAATAAAACCACAGGTTGGTGGAATGATTTGATTTATTCTCACTCTTCATTATTTTCCAATAAATTTGGGGTCTGAAAGCAGAAGTTCTGGAAAGAGAACCATGTACATGTACATATGGTGTTTTTAGCCCCTTTGACAAATTAGGAAATTAGGGTTACAGAAATTTGTAGCCACGGGCACGTGGCTACAAAGTGACAAAGCCAACACCAGACCAAGTCTGTCTGCTACCCGAGGCTCACAGTCAGAGGGAGGCCTGGGTATCCCTTTATGTTGCCAAATGTAAGAATTAGGTCAGATCCTAAGCTTCACCTCAGCCAGGATACTTCCCTCTCATATGGACAAACACGGCATTTTGCTATAACGTCTGGTGGCTCTCCTGTCGGGATTTCCCGTGCCATCTCAGAAAGCCTCCGTCTTCCCTGCTCCACACCTCTGCCTTCTGGCTGGGGCACCCGGGGAGGGCAGAGATAGAGGTCCCAGTCAGGTGGGCTCCAGCATCTGATGCATCTGGTCAGGCCCTAGTAACTGCAGGTTTATGCCCTGTGCTGCTCCGGGGGAGCTCTGGGAAGTTCACCATGTGCGTCCTTTGGAAGAGCTAGGCTGTGCTTGAAGCAAGCCTGTGTGATCTGCCCCAAGGAGAGTTCTAGAACACAGTCTGTGCACACACACTGCCCAGGATCTAAAGTTAATACCTCGCTTCCCCAAGTGTGTCATGCATGAGATGATTTGGGGTGGTACAAATGGGAACATTTTCTCTGGCAGTTATGTATTTATTGTAATGTGTATTAGCTCAGCATGTCCTGGCTCACCTGTCATTTCACCAATATTGTTTAGGACAAGACTAGTTCTATAGCAATCTCTAACACGTTACCTGATCTGATGTATCCACCACCTCTGCATCCCCAATTAGATGCACACTGCCCAAGAATATAAATAGATGACCCTCCCATGTATGAGAAAGTGGGGGAAGAAATAATAGTTTGTAGTAATCATAGCGTGTTGGGCGGAAACATAGCAGAGAAGTGAAGAACAGGTGTTCTGGAGTCAAACTGCCTGCACTGTAAATGTTAGCACTTTAATTTCCTAGCTGTGACACCTTGAGAAGTTACTAAACTTCTCTGTCTTACTTTAAGTGTTGAGCCACTAAAATCTACGGAGTCCTTTGTTATTGCAGCTCACACACCCTCATACAGCCCATATGCCAAGCTGCAGCAAAGCATTTTCTTCTCAACTCATTTGAAAAGACATCAAGTTATCAAAACTAAAAGCATGAATTTACAACATTTAATAACTTACTATCATCAAAAATAATAAAGTAAGGTAACATGTTCAAGCCCAGACAGTTTTGAAAGAATTATCTTCCTAATCAAAATCAACAGAGTTATCAAAAATGCCACTGGTGGGCTGGGAAATTAGCTCTCTGAGCATGCCCAGGACTGCTGCCCTCAGGGCTGAGTTGCTCTCCCAGACATTGATTGGATCTGCACCAGGAAGCAAAGATTTCACCCGCAGGCAGACAAAGTGTAACTTCAGGCAATGAGAATATCATCTTAAAATTAACAAGGCCTCTACTAGTCTACCTTAAGCAAAGGACATTTCATGTCAACAAATATTTTGTTTTGTTCCTTTAAGCTAGGAAAGGTTTAACAATAATTTTTCAAGTTAATAACCTACAAGTCTCCTTTTAAGAAAATGAGTGAAAATGAAAGGACTCTGCCCAACCTGCACTTTCCTCCCTCCATCCATTTGCCATGTTTCTCTGGCTCATCCTTCAGACCACAGTTCAAAGATCATTGGCTGTTACAGAAATCTTCCCCCATCCCTGGATGAGGTCCGGTGCCACAGAGACACCCTCTCTTCCTATCCCATCATTTTCCATCATGGCGCTGGCCATGATTTCTGATTCAGGTTTATTGCTGAATTATCTGAGTACATCTTTAAGATTCCTTAGGGCAGGGACCATGTCTGTTTTGCTCCCTGTTGATCTCCAGCAGTCAGCACCGGGCCGGTATACAGCTATAGGAAGAATGAATGAAAAATGATCAGTTTGTTGGTCAGTATAAAAAAGCCATAATGTATTTGACCAATCTTACATCTGGCCATTTTGACTTTTTCCATTGTTTCAGAAATATACCAACACTGCGATGGATCACAGAGGTATCTCTGAGCAAATATCCAATGATTTCCCTAGGACAAATTATGGAAAGAAACTGATTGCTCCAAGATTTTAAAGCTCTAGCTAATTGTTTAGAATTTCTTCAAGTGGGAAGGGTATTAACCAGAAACATATTAAAGAAAGAGAGGGAAGGAAGGAGGGAGAGAAAAAGAGAAAGAGAAAAAGAAAGAGAGGAAGGAAGGAAGGAAAGGAGGGAGGAAGGGAGAGAGGGAGGGAGGGGGGAAGGAGGGAGGATGGGAGGGAAGGAGGACAGAGAGAGAAAAAGAGAAAGGAAAAAAAGGGAGAAAGATGGAAAAAAGAGAAAGACCAACACCTAAGAGTCCTTGTCTCTGTGAGAAGTCCCCTCTTGGGAGATTGCCATCCAACCAGTTTCCTGGACACACTCTCTCTGTATCCCTGCCAGAGCATCCCTGGGAAAGGCAAAGTCAGACACTCTCAAATCCCAAGGTTTAAGAAGATAAAGACCCTCAGACCCTCCTTCTCAGGGGCGAAGCAGTTCAGGGCTTTTTGTTCTCCCGCTTCTTTGTTCCAGCGACCTTTCCCATCTCAAAGGATTTTCAACAGCACCAAGAGCCTGACACTTTGCCCATCCTGGTTCTCACAGACTTCTCCAATGAAAGACAAAGCCAGGCTGGCACGGAGGAGGGCCTGAAATAAAGGGGGACTGAGAAAGAAGAAAAGCACCAGGGAATCTGGCCGACTGTATATTCAGTTGCTGCAGCAACTAGAAGTTAAACAATGAAGGAGGGAGGGGGCCACCATCTTCCTCCCTCGGTCCAGTTGTCATGGATACCGGGATTTTAGAAGTGAGGAGGCGAAGGGTTTTCTTTACACTTTACAAGTGGTGCTTTTTTCACTCACTTGGCCTGTGTCCTTGTTCCACCCGGGTTGGGGACATCCCGTTCTGAGTCTTCCTGCAAGGAGGCTGGGGAAGGGGAGTCAGGGCAGGATGCTTTCTGTAAAGGACCCATCTGGCCAGTAGCTCTAAAGTCCATTCCCATCCCACACCAGGCAGAAAGGCCTGAGCATCCGTGGAAATTTCCATGCACTGAAATCTTCCCAACCACATTGCAGAAGGGTAGCTCTCTCCTTGAACTCTTCCTCCCATCCTTCTGATTCTCCCAGGACGCTCACACGCGGGCTGTCTCCTAAGGTCCCAGCTTCGTGCCCTCCCCAACCCCCCAGAGACCCCTCGTAGCTTGCTGCCCCTGCTTCCTCCTCCAGGATTTAGCAGGAGGAATACAGCTCAGTCCTCCTCTGAGGTTGTCTCCCAGCTTCTTTCCCCTGAAGCCACATCAGGCCCTTCACTGTCTTGCTGAGCTGTCCAGCACCGTATGCTGAGAGGTTACCAGCTTTAGTGACCGCAGGTCAAGACTCAGCTCTTCCACTCTCCAGAATGACCTTGGGCAGGGCACTTACTCTCTCTGAATCTTGCTTCCGCATCTGGTCAATGCAGATTGTAGTATCCACCACGTAGCCTTGTAGAGGTTGTGCAGTGAGAAAAAGTAGACCATGTTTGAGCTACAGCAGGCACCCCAGCAGCAAGAGCGCCCTTGGCCGCCTCTCCATCACCCACCCCCTCCCCAGCCATACACTCACACTCTTTTACACACTCTCACACACAGACATTCACACTCTCTCATACTCATTCACTATCACACACATACACACACACACGTCACAGGCATTCACACAGACACACTTACACACTCACTCTTTTTTTTTTTTTTTTTACATCTTTATTGGAGTATAATTGCTTTACAATGAATGGTGTGTTAGTTTCTGCTTTATAACAAAGTGAATCAGTTATACATATACATATGTTCCCATATCTCTTCCCTCTTGCGTCTCCCTCCCTCCCACCCTCCCAATCCCACCCCTCTAGGTGGTCACAGAGCACCAAGCTGATCTCCCTGTGCTATGCGGCTGCTTCCCGCTAGCTATCTATTTTACTTTTGGTAGTGTATATATGTCCATGCCACTCTCTCACTTTGTCACAGCTTACCCTTCCCCCTCCCCATATCCTCGAGTCCATTCTCTAGTAGGTCTGTGTCTTTATTCCCGTCTTACCACTAGGTTCTTCATGACCTTTTTTTTTTCCCCCTTAGATTCCATATATATGTGTTAGCATACTGTATTTGTTTTTCTCTTTCTGACTTACTTCACTCTGTATGACAGACTCTAACTCCATCCACCTCGCTACAAATAACTCAATTTCGTTTCTTTTTATGGCTGAGTAATATTCCACTGTATATATGTGCCACATCTTCTTTATCCATTCATCTGTTGACGGACACTTAGGTTGCTTCCATGTCCTGGCTATTGTAAATAGAGCTGCAATGAACATTTTGGTACATGACTCTTTTTGAATTATGGTTTTCTCAGGGTATATGCCCAGTAGTGGGATTGCTGGGTCGTATGGTAGTTCTATTTTTAGTTTTTTAAGGAACCTCCATACTGTTCTCCATAGTGGCTGTATCAATTTACATTCCCACCAACAGTGCAAGAGGGTTCCCTTTTCTCCACACCCTCTCCAGTACTTATTGTTTGTAGATTTTTTGATGATGGCCATTCTGACCGGTGTGAGATGATATCTCATTGTAGTTTTGATTTGCATTTCTCTAATGATTAATGATGTTGAGCATTCTTTCATGACACACTCACTCTTGTATACTCTCACTCTGCACATCCTCACACTCAGCATTCACACACTCATGCTCACACTCACCCACTCACACAAAGACACTCAAAGCCACACTCTCACATATATGTACACACAATCACACGTACTTAGGCAGGCACACACATTCACACGTATGCACACACACTCTCTCACATATATACTCATACTCTCTCCCACATTCATATACACTTCCACACACTTATTTGCACACACTCAGCTTTCCTTTTTCTTAAAATTTTTATTGGAGTATAGTTGATTTACAGCGTTGTGTTAGTTTCAGGTGTACAGCAAAGTGAATCGATTACACATATACATATATCCACTCTTAGCTTTCCATTTTTGACTTAAAATGAAAGACTGAGGAATGTCTTATTTTAGTCTTAATCAAGCAGGAGGGAGTACAGCTGCTTGCTATAAGCAACACCGTCTGTCCATCCATCCATCCAACCAACAACATTTGCTGAGGATCTAATATGGGCCAAACACTGACATCATAAAGAGCCACCAGGCAAGGCCACCAGCCATGGGCTCGTGTCTGCCAGGCTGCTCAGCTGCTTGAACTCGGAGGGGCCCCGAGACCCTCCCTTGGCCTCCATGTGCCTTCGTTTCCCAACACTTGGCCACGCAGCCTGAAAGCCAGGACACGGCGCAAAGACTGTTTGCATTTGGACAACCAGGGCAAGTTTGGGCTCACGGCACCATGCTTGCTTTGCGCTGCCTATGGGCTGGAGCTCCCCAGCTCGCTGGTCTTATAGACATTTGGAACAAATGCCATAAACCCTTCCAGGTGATGATCTGACCTCCAAGGATGGTCCAGTTTTCCCTCAGCCTGTCCTGCACTGAGTAGGGGCAGCAAGCTCCACTCCTCACCCTGGGCAGCTGGGAAGTTTACCCAGGGGCTGCTGGGGTGGTAACAGAGGGTTGGGTGTGAGCCATCAATCATGTCGATGCAGCTTCCCAGCCTGGCCGGCCCTGCCTAATACAGTGGAGAAGAAAGGCTCAAATACAAGCTCACAGGGTGTGTGACTTGGAGTGAGTCAACCTCCTTCATACTTAGTTTCCTCATCGATAAAATGGGCATAATCATACATCCATCTCCCAGGATTGGTGTGAGGATTCAAAACTACATGTGAACCATTTTGCCTGGCAAATATTAAGTACTCATAAACAATGGCTTTACTGTTTAATTAGATGACTATTCTTAGCTCTGTTAGGGTTCTAACTATGCAAAAATCATAGATGTGTATATTAAAAGAAACTGGAATGAATCACAGAAAGTTAAAAAATGTCGATTTGTTTAGAGTAATGGGACTAGATGTTTTTTACCTTAATTTCCATTTTAACATTGTTCCAATATTTCTGCAAGACATAAAAATTAAAATGATAAACATGGGTATTTAGAGCATGATTTATAGTAACCAGATAAACAAAATATTTAACTTAAAATTCTCCTATTTGTTTGCATTACACACAGGATTAATTTCTCCTAAAAGAACAGAAGGAAGTATCTGGAAGCATCCATTGAATACACAACTAGATCTCAGACAAGAACATCAAAAATTCATGATACTTTTTCTTGATTCATATTGCTGTTGTCATTCCCTCACCTTCTTAAATATATTTATCATGCTTATTTTTAAAAAAATTGAACATCAGAAGCTTATCCAGACTCCTGAATCCAAATCGTTAATTCCATGTAATGGAAAGTTCATCCATACACGTAGCAATAATTTCACCTATATGCCTCACTATGTCCTGAATGAAGGCCACCTGATAGTAGACAGTAAACATCATGTTGTATACAAGGATAGGTGATTGCCAGGACTGTTCAAGATACAGAAGACATTTGACCTTCAGGGAGCTGGAAGTGTAGCAGGAAAAGAGAAACGACCATGAAACAGGTAGGCTCTGAATTGGGTAGTTCTAACTCTGAGCTGTATAAGCAAGGCAGATAGTTGGAGAGAGCTGTTGGGGAAGAAGCAAACTTTTGTTCAGTCTTGAAGGTTGAACGCAAGCCATTATTCTCGTCCTGGAGGTGGAGGACGAGAATTCAAGCATTCATGTTTAACCTCCAGCCAGTGTAATCATTCATACAATGCACTGAGAACTGAAGAAGACACAAAATAAATACTGATGAAAATAAACTGAATTGTCAGATTCTTTCCCCAGGATTCCAGAATGAAATAGATCTGCACGGCCCTTGCCTACCTGCGTCCATTTAGAGAAAATATACCTGCATTTATTGACCAATAAAGACAGAGGTAGATCTTCTTTTTAAAAAAAGTTTCAGGGATTTCCGTGATGGTCTAGTGGTAAAGAATCCTCCTTCCAATGCAGGGGACACGGGTTCGATCCCTGGTCGGGGAACTGAGATCCCACATGCCAGGGGGCAACAAAGTTTGCGCGCTACAATTACTGAGGGCACACACCTCAACGAGAGAGCTGGCGTGTCGCAACTTGAGAAAGAAAACTCGCATGCCACAACTAGAGAGAAGCCCACAGACCACAACTAGAGAGAATCCCGCATGCCGCAACGAAGAACCCTCATGCCCCAACGATGAGACCCAAAGCAGCCAGAGAAATAAAGAAAATAAATAAATTTTTTTAAAAAAGAAAAGCTTTAAAAATAAATAAATAAATAAATTTTAAAAGTTTCAGAGATATTGGGAATCACTTTTAACACATACAGATGTTTACCGTGAGCCAGACACATCCTGAGTGTTTTTCATGGATTACCAGATTTAATCATCACTATAAATATGATACATAGATGAGGGACAGAGACACAGAGAAGTAAAAAAGGAAATATTAGGCATTATTATGAGGACAACAGTTAGAATTAGTTTCGCCTGATAGGGTGATTGTATAGAAGAGAAATAAGAAATGGAGCTGGGAGAGTAGTTTGGGCCAAGGTCAGGAGGCTCCTGGCTGTGGATCATTGGCATTTGATATTCTTTAGGGAGTAATCAAGGTCTCAGAGCAGGTGGTCAAAGGAATATGTTAAGACTTCTTTCAGGTTTTAAGAAATAAAGTAGAACTAGAAATGAAGAATGTAGAACCACTTTAAGGAGACTCTAAGGAAAGAGCCCCATCATTATCACCATCTTCACTCTACCAGATCCACTGCCCTTTGACCCCTCACAACATCCCACACAGTAGGAATTATTGTCTCCGTTTGATGCCTTACTATCTGTCATGGGGATATTTTTTAACTAGCACCCCAAAGGATCTTAAATTATTACCCCAGATAATTCTGACTCAGAGGGCTCCTGGTATTGAGAAACACCAACTGTCAAAGAGATGATGGCTACCATATCCCCCAGCTGGACCTTCCTGTTCTTTCTGTCTCCTTGTTCAGTCATCCCTGCCCTCAGAGTCTCAGTGGAAACCCCAGCCCACTGGCAGCTCTTCTATTTCAATCCAGGCAGTAGTTCCCATGGCAATCACCATGATCCCTTCCATACCTCCAGGCGGGTGACACTCTGGGATATAAATGATTGACCCAAGTTTATAGACAGAAAAACTGAGACTTAGATTAAATGTTTTAACCAAAATCCCAACTTTCTTAAGAAAATTTCCCGGCTCAGCGCCACTCCTGCTTTTGCACAGCAGTGTGTCACATCTACCTGGCTGACAGCTTGACAAAATCCCACCCCTCAGAGCATCTGATTGTGGGCTCAGGCTCCCAGCAACTGGCCTCCGATTAAAGCGGAACAATAGGCAGGGCGTGTGGGGCTCAGTCCCCAGGGGCTGATCCTCAGCACCAGCTCCAAAGACCCCCCTATTAGTCACAGAATGCCCACTGCTGTGCACAGTAATCCAAATTGGGTTCAAGCCCCCAGCCTCCGTGTCCCATTGTCATGCTATATTTTTTATTCAACACAAGATCAGAGATCTGCTAAGACCTCGTGTTGCCAACATAAAAGAAGAAGAAAGATTTTGTTAATCCCAATGAAAATCAATCCTTCTTATTTTTTCCTGGAAAAAAAAAAAAAAGGAAAACATGAAGGTATTACATCAGCCTCTCAAAAAGGCAGAAAAATCCCTGCCATCCTGAGACGGTTAAAACATGCGGCTTTAAGAGTCGACACAAAGAACAACAATTACACACCCCTTCACCTTTTACTGGCTTGTTTTATTATCCTGGATATTCCAACTGTTTTTTCCTGGGATGCTTTTGGATATGATAATCCCACCAGCCTTGAAATAGAGTATTAGAGAGGAAGCAGGGTCAAAGTGGGGAGGACACTCACAGGATTGGAGAGAAGAGGGCAAGGGGGAAAGAGAGTGGGCAGGGAAAAACCTACCCTAAAAATCTGATATGTCTTTATGAAATCTGAGCATTTCAGAGCCAGAAGGATCTTGAAGATAACTAGTCAGACCTTCTCATTAAACACACACACACACACATACACACACACACAGCAAGTGAGGGCAAAAGGGGGATGATTTGTCCAAGGAAATGGATGCTTCATTCAGGCCTATAGGTTAAAAGGAGTGGAAAACAACCAGACACTAACCTGTCAGAAAAGAGCCTTGTGTAAATTTCAGCAAAAGTCTCCTCAGAAAAAAAAGACCATAATGACCCCTCTTTATCTTGTCAATACTTGTCACTCATCTGTCCTCATTAAAGCTCTCTTGTTGACTCATTTGTTCACTTACCAAGGTCTGATTAACTGAATGGTGTAGTGTAGGGGTCCACACAGTACAGTCTGTGGGCCAAATATAACCCGCTGCCTGGTTTTGTATGGCCCACAAGCTAAGAATGGATTTTACATTTTTTAAGAGTTGAAAAAATGTTTCCAGTTAAAACAATTTTTCAAGAATAATACTTTGTAACATGAGAAAATTATATAAAACTCAAATGTTGGTGTCCACAAGTAAAGTTTGGCTGGAACACAGCCATACCATGCGTTTACAAATTGTCTGAGGCTGCTTTCGCCCTACAGCAGTAGAACTGAGCAGGTACAACGGACATGGTACCATCTGCAAAGCCTAAAACATTTACTATCTGGCCCTTTATAAATGAAAGCCTTCCATTTTACTGACATGAAAATTGGAGCACCCCAGCCCGGGACCACCATTTAGGGGCTGTGTGACCTGGGCCAATTCGTGAGCATATCTATGCTTTGGCTCCCTCATCTGTAAAATGGAGATCATGTTTCTTGAAACGGTATAATTGAAATTCAACTTGATGTCAACTGAGGTCACCCTACCCTCTGAGACTTAAACAACATTGCTTTAAGTTCAATGTCATGTCCTGGCAAAGTCCCATGTCCTCTTCAACATTCCCAGAGCCTTGCATCCTCTTGGTCCTTTTGGTTTCAAATTCCAGCTCTTTCTCAACTTTGATCTCACTCACCTCCCCAATCCTCAGATGGTCTTTCTGCTCGGTACCAACCAGGACTTTGTAACTCAGCTATCTCTCCCTCTACACACAGTCACAGGAGGCATTGTGTGGGAAGCAGGTTTTGCTGGTGGTTTGGGGCCTTGAGGAGGGGAAGATGTGGCTAAAACTCAAACAATTTAAAAATGGGCAGTCAGCTTCTCTCATTCCAGCAGCCTCATGGCTGTCCAGCCACCAGCAATTTCCCACTGGCCACGCTTCCCTGAAGGTTCCAGCCCTCTGCCATGCCTCTCAGCCTTCTGCCATGCCTCTCAGCCTTCTGCCATGTCAACCCACTTCTCCATTTGTACCCATCCTTTCTTGGAATTCCCCTCACATCTTCCATCTTCTCTGTTTCCTGGAGCCCTTTATCCTCAAGATACCCCCAGATGCTCAATTTTCACTTCCATCTGATACAGGACACCCTAGTTCATCACCCTGATGCCTACATTTCCATGGTTATAGACTCCAAGTTTTTGTTAAAAAAAAGGCCCCTCACTCCATATCTCACTCTTAGAAGCCCAGAACAACTATCAGAGCTTCAGACACACTTTCTCCTTGTCCCAGAAAATTATATATTCAGTGTCCAACTGATAGAAATTATGTCACCACCTCCCCCTTAGAAGACAGAAGCACTTTCAGTAGCTTTGGGGTTGACTTGCTTTTTCTCTCCACTAAAATATATAAAGTATCAATCATACTGCTTGACATTAAAAAAGAACCAATACATACTTTCCTTTCCATGACTTTTCCCCAAAAGAAACACAGACAAAATACCAACATGTGTAACAATATATGTTGCACATGTGGTTCCTGAACACACACCTGCCCACAATGAAATTCTCCACCTGGAGCATGTATGGGAGAAGAGGGGACAGAATTGGGTTGGGGAACACCACCTAGGACAAGGTGATAAAAATAACAGATTGCTTTTTCTCTACCATTTAAATGTACTGAATAAAAGTCACCAGATGCAACTCCTTTGGGGATTTCCATATGCTTTTGTTTGCCAGACAAGAAGGGTTCCAAGACTTTTTATCTATGGCATCTATTGCTGCATAACGAAATATCCCCAAAACTTAGCAGTTAAAGCAACAAACATGTAGTACCTCACACAGTTTTCTGAGTATCGGGAATTCAGAAAGGCTTAGCTGGGTAGTTTTGGCCTAGGGTCTCTCATGAGGTTACAGTCAAGAAGTTGGCCTGAGCAGCAGTCACATGAAGGCTTGACTGGGACTGAAGAATTTGCTTCCAAGATGGCGTGCTCAGATGGCTGTTGGCAGGAGGCCTCAGCTTCTCACACAGGCTTCTCCAGAGAGCTGCTGATGGCATGGCTTCCCCCAGAGTGAGTTATTCGAGAGAGAGAGAGAGATTTTATAACCTAATCTTGGAATGACATGCCATTACTTCTACCCTATTCCACAGGTCACACAGACCCACCCTGTATGGGAGGGTACTACACAAGGATGTGAGAGATAGACGGACTACCTGCCTTTGGCACCCTTGAGATTCTTTGTGTCATTCCAATACATTCCCCTTTCTTACTTAAGCTAGTTTGCATGTTTTACTATGACTTTCAACCAAAAGAGCCTGGAATAAGATGGAATTCTGAGACTAAGGCTCTTTATTTCTACCTCTGAGGAAAAGAAGAAATCCTTTCCACATAATAGTACAAATCAAAAGCAAAACAAAACAAAACAATGAACTTGGTATTGTTATAATATCAAATTATCACAAAACTTAGTGGCTTAAAACAACCATTACATTTTGCTCACAATTTGTGGAATTCGGGAAAAACTCAGGCAGTTCTCATGTGGGATTCTCTCGTGCTATTGCATCTAGATGTGCACTGGGGCCACAGTCACCTGACATCAGTCCAGCTGCACTGGGCTGGACATGCAAGATGGCTCACCCACCTGGCTGGCAATTGATGCAGGCTGTCTGCTAGGAGCTCAGCTAGAGCCATCACACAAAACACCTGTGCATGATTTCTCCAGCATGGCCACCTCAGGTAACTGGACTTCTTATATGACAGCTGCTTCCGTCAATGCAAGCATCCCAAGAAACAGTGGAAGCTGCGTAACCTTTTCTGCCTAACCTCAGAAATTATAAAGCATCACTTCTACTGCATTTGGTTGATTAAAACCAAGTCATTAAAGGCAACCCAGATTCCAAGGGAGGGAACAGAGCCTCCATCTCTCAATGGAAGGCTTGAAAATGGCCAGAGACAGCTGGTTTTCCCAAACATTGGACCTATCCATGCCAAGCTCTGGTGGGAGAAACAGTGCCTCCCACATAAAAGTGATAGAGAGGGATCTTCTCAGTTAGAATGTAAATAACCTTGACTACAAGAAATGGTCCATCTGGCCCAAGATATCTCTCCTTCTGGGAACTTAAAGATATCTGCCAAACCACATTTATCAGGAAACATTTTCACGTAACCAAAAACTCAAGTCAAACTGCCATAAATAATAAAGAAATGTATTGACTCATATACCTGGAAGTTCCTCAGTTTTTAGAGTTGGCTTAATTCAGAGGCTCTGCATACATTTCACAACCATCCTCTGGCCTATCCCCCTTTCATCCTAGCTGGATAGCAAGAAAGTTGCAGCTGGTCTGGCCCTTTAATCGGTGCATGACCATTTCCAGAGGAAAGCAGAGTGAGTTGCTTTAGACACTGTCCTAGAAGAATGCAGATAAATTTTTCAAATGCCCATAGCTAGCCTTTCTTCATATTTTATTAGATCAAATTGAGTTATATGGCCAGCCCAGCCAATCACTGGGGAGAGGAATAGAATGACTTAAACCATCTAGGCTCACTCCTGATCCCTATGAATGGGATTAGCTCCCACACATGAAGGAAGAGAGGATACCCAAACAAAATCAGGATTTTGTTAGAAGTAAGGAAATGAGAAATGGAGGCTAAGGAAACAATCAACAATGTCTTCTATGCTGCACTACAGAAAACGAATTTCTAACACACCTAAATCAAGTATAATCTGTCTTTTGCTGCCTTTTCTCCAACATGCAAATACAGAATCAGTTCTCTGAAACTCTGTCTCCAGATAATTCTGGGAGTGTCCAGGAAGCAACTCACATGAGTTTATAGGCAAGCCCAGCGAGTTACCAGTGGCATCTGCAGCTCTTTCCTGCTGGGTTCCAGGGGTCTGCTGTCCACTGCTACCTGTTCTGCCAGGTAATTCTGTACCTGCCAGCCATGTCCACTTTCCTCCAGAGCCCATGTTCAGTGGCCAGTTGCAACATGGGGAGAATGTTACCTGTTCTATTTGGAAGACAACAAAGCAGTACTGCTTGACCCATAGTGTAACATCAGGATTTGTTAAGAGACATAACTTTCGTATTTTATTTATCACATCCCCTGCCCCCTGGCTTAACCCAGGTGCTACATGTCCATAGAACACAGATATTATTCCTTGCAGGTCTAGCCAGGAGATCATCTGAGTGACAAACTCTACACTGTGCTCATAATCACTTCCTCCTGAATTCAATAACCAAGGTTCTTTTCCTAATCACATTTGTCATTTCCGACTCCCTCTTCCTTTAAGGTAAGCTCTCCCGTTGAAGGCGCCTTAATCCTCTTGCAAATATACTTCTAATGCATCTCCTCACCAGCTTGTCAGTCGTCCCAGGCATCTGTGGGCTCCAGTGGTCCAGCTTCATCTTGTGCAGAGGCTCCCAAGTTGAAATCTAGCCAAGATCATCAACTAAGGGTAATTCCTTCTCTCCTCACCCCTCCTTTTTCAACCCAGTCATACTGGATCACACCATCCATAGGGACAGGGAATGCCATCTCCACATGTACCACCTACCCTCATACATGCCTGGTATGTGCCACCTCATATATCCCCAAATTCTGAACTTCTCATACGCTGCTCTCTTTACTAGAACTCTCTTTTGCTGCCCAACTGTCTCACCTTGCAAATTCCTGCACATCAATCCAGACTCAGCTCTGTGCCTCCCATAATTGACATGAGAAATAGACCTGCAGTGTTTGCCAACTTTAATTCAGTGGCTCTCAAAGCACTCAGTCTGGAAGATATCAGGGTACTAAGAGTCAAGGGGAACAAAAAAAAAGCACTGCCCTAAGGTCTACTCTACAACAGGCTTCCTGGGCATTTCCCAGCACAAACCACATCTGCAGGGTACTGACACTGGCCAGCTTCTGCCAACTATAGTCAAAAGGCTACCCTTCCACATCTCTTAGCATCCTCAGGGTCCTACTGTCTGAGTTATCCAGCTCACCCTTCACTCCCAGAGCTGCCAAGCAGTCTCTCCATTGGCTCAGTGCATGGAATCAGATTGGGAGTATCTCTTAAATGAATTGGGCTTTTGTTCCTTCCAACCTGTGTTGAAATTTACAAGACTAAAACAAAGGCCCTCACTGTGCCCCGGTCCTGGCTATGCTGGGACACTAATTACCCAGCAACAGCACATGTGGGAGAAAGTGGCCAACTCTGATTAAGGAGCCCCATGGGAGGGCGCTGAAAACAATCTTTTCTTTTTCTTTCTAAAGTTGCCTTTGTTCCTATCACCCATGGCCACTCTGCCTCCATGGCGCTGGGCATTTGTAGATACAAATGAGTTACCAGATGGACACCATGCTGGAGCAGGAGACCCTGGTGCACCGGGTGCCTGCCACGTGCTGAGGCCGTGCAAGACGCTCTTCGTACATGAGCACTGTTCCTCCAACATCTCTGCAAAATAAGCATCATTATCCCCACATGAAAGACGAAGGATCAAGAGCCCAGAGCTGCAAAATCCCAGCGAGACTCAGCTGGATTAAAACCCAGTTCTGGCTCAAAAGTCATGGCCTATGATTTCCAGAATAAACTAGAATGGGTGGCTCTTCCCAAATCCTAGATCACAGCATTTTACTGCTGGGAAGGACCTTTCTAGACATCAGTATGTTCAGTCAAGGCCCGAAACAGTGAGAGGGCTTGACCAAGACCCATTGACCCATTGGACAGGTTGACTGGCACAGACATAGTCTTGAACTTTGAAGCTTTGCTTGCACTTTCCCATCTACTTTGCTCATCCATCATTGTCCTAAACTTCTTAAGAGCCTCTCATCACTGACAGCTGACCAGACTGATTGATGATGAACGGGCAGGTTTAATTAATTCTGGGGTAGCTCATATTTCAGTGAATGCAGCCAAAAACAAAAATCAATTCTCCAGCTGCAGAAGAAAGAATCTATGAATGAGTTTCAACTAGGGACATATGTAAGATCATACGTATGGGGGGGAAATAGCCATCTTTTTTTTCCAGCTAGAGTCACTTCAGAGTAAGTCCTGGAGAGCCTAACATACTCCCACTGAATATAAGGGACTGAGCAATGCACAGCTGGAGTTAAGAAGGTTTGTTGTCCGAGGCCTCGTGGCCACAGCAAGGTGCTTGCCTAGGTTCTCACCATCAGCCCAGCAGTGTGGTGAGCTGGGGTCTGACACAGAGAGTTCAGGTATATAGAAACACAACTAAGACCCTTGCAATCGGAGGGGAAAAGCCTGGAGGGAAGACCAGAACCACAATAAAGTAAACAAGGACTAGCCCTCTTCCCCAAGACTACGGAAATCAGGTTGAATGGATGAAAATCTGGCAGTAAGCCAAATTAACTCTGCCTTGACTGTGGAATCTCTCCCTGTTACATATTCACGAAAAGGGTACCCAAGGTACCAAGCAAGCAGATTCGATAGGGGCAGCTCCTTCTCCTCCCCCAGTGATGAACAATGGGGAGGTAGGCGAAGTGGCTCTGAGTGGGGGAGGGTGACCCTTCCCAAGACTAGTGGCAGAGAATTACACCATCTGTACCAGAGGTTAGAAATGCTGAGGTCATATTTTAGTAAACTCTCCAGGGGAATAAAATATGGCATAGGTAATCCTAAATGGACTTTTTTTTTAATCCATTAAGGGGAAGATAAGTGATAAAGGTCTTAAATTGTCTTAAGCAACGCTGAGCTTAAATATCGATCATAATGGAAAGAGTGACAACATTTAAATCTGTTCAATTCAGTTAAGATTTGGGACTTAAAGTTCACGCACTGTCAAATCGTTTGGACTTAAATTTTGATTCAAAGCACTTACAAGAGTCCCGCCTTTAGGTCGGGGCCTCAGACCCCAGAGTCTCGGCTTCAGCCACCACATAAGTCACAGCACATCATCGGAGTGACGTACCAGGACCGGCAGTGTTTAGGGCACTGTGGTTGCTACTCTAAACATTCTCCATGTTTATCTCATTTAAGCCTCATGACAGCTCTATGGGTTAGTGTGACTCCTGTCTCACACACACACACACACACACACACACACACACTGCACAGGAAAGGAGACAGAGGCATGCCATGCCCACCGTCACCCAATGGCAAACAGTAGAGCCAGGATTTGAACCCAGGCATATTAACCCCAAATCCTGTGTCTCACCACCATCCCATTTTGTCATTCATGTACATGTTTACCCCAGTGCCTCGCACCTACCAAGCCCTCGGGAGCCTTCAGCTCCTGTGCTGTTCTGATAGTCCCCGAGATGTTAGAAATCATTGTCAAGCAAAGCCTCTCTACAGATTTTACTGGGACACTAAGAGCAGGGCTGTCCAGAGACTATCGGACTCACTGGATGGCAGCTGGGGGCCCCATCCAGCCATCAGATTTGGAGTCATTGCTCTTCAAGCCAAGCCTCTGAAGCAGGGTAGACACGACACATAGAATGTGGAGACCAACCAGAGCTACCAAGATGATTCTTTGAAGTCTTGGCTTGAGCTTGCAATCTTCATCTTAAAAATCAAGTTAGATTCCACCCAAAGAGTTGTCTTCCTGTGTTCCTAGGAAAGTGACATGTCTTCCGGTACTCAAACTGAGAAGCGGCGTCCTGGCTGGGCCCCAGCTGGGCCCTCCCACAGACTCTCCCTTCTTTAAAATTCATAGGACCTCAGCTGGTGGCAATGACTTAGATGGGCATGTGCCATGGCCTGTGACTTTTGTACCCCTGGGTAGCCTCCGATGGTTTCAAGCGATGACCCAGGCCTGGCAAGGAACAGCAGACCGTGTGTGCATACCACAGCCGTGACTTCTCACACAGTGCCCACCACCCACACGCGCTTACACAATAAGCATGTTTCACCAGGAGGCCCAGGTGCCTGCCAGCATTGTTACAGAAACCCATGGGAACCTGGCTTCCCTGCCAGCCAACCAGGCCTGGACCCTGCTCTTCTGGACCTTCCAACTGAATGTCACATCAGGGCTTTCCAAGTAGAATTTCTAAACCCACGAGACTGCAGAGAGAGACAAGGGGGAAATGCTTACCTCCTCAGACTCATCCCTTTTCAGCAGCACTCCTGACTCAGGAGGTACCAAGACACTGAGTAAGTATTCATTATAGGAATCTAAAATACAACACAAATGAACCTATCTGCGAAACAGAAACAGACTCATAGACATAGAGAACAGACTTATCATTGTCAAGGAGGTGGGGGGGTTGGGGGAGGGAAAGACTGGGAGTTTGGGATTAGCAGATGCAAACTAGGATGTATAGGATGGATAAACAACAAGGTCCTCCCGTATAGCTCAAGGAACTATATTCAATATCCTGTGGTAAACCATAATGGAAAAGAATATGAAAAAGAATATATATATGTAGGGACTTCCCTGGCAGTCTAGTGGTTAAGACTTCGCCTTCCAATGCAGGGGGTAAGGGTTCGATCCTTGGTCAGGGAGCTAAGATCCCACATGCCTCACGGCGAAAAAACCAAAACATGAAACAGAAGCAATATTGTAACAAATTCAATAAAGACTTTAAAAATGGTCCACATCAAAAAACAAATCTTTTAAAAAAAGAATATATATGTATAACTGAGTGACTTTGCTGTACAGCAGAAATTAACACAACATTGTAAAACAACTATACCTCAATAAAAAAATTTTTTAAGTATTTATTATAATTTCTACTAGACTCACCTACCCTGTCCCCTGGAGTCACCCTCCTTTGCTCAGAACCATCTGTGCAGGATGAGAGGAAACTCTTACCTGTGACTATCTGAAAGGTAACCCAGGGCCCAGGACTGAGGCCGCATGTCACAAGACAAGACCTCCCACATTCATGATAGAGAGAATCAACTCAGTCTCAAAGAACCCATGACTTTTCCCTCCCCAAAGATGACTAGAACGAGCATGTTGCCTTATTCTCCTTGTGACGTCTAAGCAACCAGGAGAAACCTTATGGCTGACATGTACTAGGCTTTCTCTAGTACCACTCTCTTATCATTTGACAGTGATTATTCATCTTCACAACAGCCCTATGAGAGAGACTGGAAGTTTGGAGTCGATCTGTAACCCATTATAACTTTTTCCATTTAAAATAATGAGAAATATATTTCTGATTAGCATTTTTGTGCAGAACTTTAGATTTTCACTAAGAGATAACTGAAGTTTAGTGTGAGTTGTCTGTATGTATTGTCAAATTGGGGGGAAAAATGTTTAAAAAGAAGTGTGTTCACCATTACCTTATGTTGTTTTTTGAAAAGCACATGTGGAATTGCACAGAGTACAAACATGAAAAGTGGTAACATGAGTTATAGATAGGTGGCTGGACTCCAAGTGGTTTTTATTTTCTTCCTTTTGTTTATCTGTATTTTCTACAGGATAAAGGTTATAATATGGAAAAGGAAAGGGATAAAGTTTATTTTGTGGGTTTTCAGAGAGCAGGACTGTTGTATGAAGATAGCAGGGAGTAGTTCAGCTCATGTGAGAAAGAATTTTTACCATTAGGGCT
This sequence comes from Balaenoptera musculus, assembly GCF_009873245.2. Classification (NCBI taxonomy): domain Eukaryota; kingdom Metazoa; phylum Chordata; class Mammalia; order Artiodactyla; family Balaenopteridae; genus Balaenoptera; species Balaenoptera musculus. The sequence goes on along the minus strand of NC_045786.1, from coordinate 44,401,083 downwards.
GTAGGATAACGGGATGGGAAGGAGTCCACTTTCAAAAGACATGATCAAGTAGAGGGTGGACGTCCACATATTGGAGATATTTTTGATTCTTGCCAAGGAGAAACCCAGTGGGGTTTTTAACTCCAGTTCCTCTCTTTAAAAACTCAGGAACCCAGTTTTTAAAAAGATTTTAAAAGATATTTATCTTTTAAAGATGCAGTAGTTGAAGCCTAGTGATGATGATGTGGGAAAGAAGGGGAGAGATGGAGAAGGGGAGGTGAGGAAGTGGGAAGATGCAGGAGTGAGAGGGGCTGGGGCTTCTTCTGCATCCTGGTTCCCCCGGTGTAAAACCCACTGAACCGCTAAGGTTTCAGAAAGCCCTTTTGGAAAGCACAAAATTTTAGACCAGTGGTAAAAGCTTTGTTGCCTGTTGGTGAAGATTTCTCTCAGGATGCTGACACTCTGGTCTTTCCTTTTTTATTGAAGTATAGGTGATTTACAATGGTGTGTTTGTTAGTTTCTGCTGTACAACAAAGTGATTCAGTTATACCTATATATACATTCTTTTTCATATTCTTTTCCATTATGGTTTATTACAGGATATTGAATATAGTTCCCTGTGCTATACAGTAGGACCTTGTTGTTTATCTATTTTATATACGGTAGTTTGTATCTGCTAATCCCAAACTTCTAATTTATCCCTCCCCCACCTCCTTTCCCCTTTGGTAGTTTGTTTCCTATGTCTGTGAGCCTGTTCCTGTTTCGTAAATAAGTTCATTTGTGTCATAGTTTAGATTCCACATATAAGTGATATCATATGGTGTTTGTCTTTCCCTTTCTGACTTAGTTCATTTAGTATGATAATCTCTGAGTCCATCCACGTTGCTGCAAATGGCATTATTTCATTCTTTTGCATGGTTGAGTAGTATTCCATCATGTATATATATATATATATATATATATATATATATATATATCACATCTTTTTTATCCATTCATCTCTGACACTCTGTTCTTAAGAAGGCTTGTCCATAACTCAAGAGGTGTCCTTCCTATGAAAGGCAGTGATAGTGGATGCATTTGTATATGTTCACATCCTTTGTTCATCACTGCTTCAATAAAGTAGTATCAATATTTGCTATGTACAAAGTCCATAGAAGACCATTTAAGAAGAAATTCAAAATAACCTCCAATCTACCTACCTAGAAATGGCCATTGCTAGTGTATCTGGTATATTGCCTTCCATTCATTTTGCAATACATTTATTTTCATAAAATTGAGCACACAATGTGCTCAGTTTTTCATTATCACCTAATATTATGTTGTAAATGGTTGTCATATCAGTAAATATTTTTTGAAGATATAATATTTCCATGTAGTTTAATATGTACTTTTTGTTTTCTGAGAACATCTTTTTCTTATGTTTATTAAATATTTTTATTTTTTCTACCATTATCTGTTAATATAATCTGACCATTTTCTATTTAAAGATGAGTTGGATTTTTCTTTTATTTACTGTGGTCTTGTCAATTTTATTGCAAGTACTTTTTCAGCTTAATGATAGCTTTTAAATTTGGTTTTGATTTTCAGACAATTAGCAAAAGCTAATTTATGAGCATTAAATCTATGAACAATTGTATTCATGATTTTTCCACTTCTTTCATGCCTTCAAATTTCTTCCACATGCCTGAAAAGTTAAATATTTATTTCTCCTTCTTCCACTTTTTTTTTTTTTTTTTTTTTTTTTTTGGCTCACGGGCCTAGCCGCTCCGCGGCATGTGGGATCCTCCCAGACCAGGGCTCGAACCCACGTCCCCCGCATTGGCAGGCAGACTCCCAACCACTGCGCCACCAGGGAAGCCCCCCTTCCACTTTTTTTACTTCATTTTTTTACCTTTAATTTTTTTTATTGTTTTATTTGATTTTTTAACTCTTTTTCTATTCACAAAATTATTGCATCTTCAACTTATGAAATTTGAAAAATATAATCACTAAAACTCTATAATCTCACACATAGGGATAGCCACTGCTAACAATTTCCTTTATTTATTTGCAATTTTTATACTTTTATATATTTTTAATAAAATTGAGTTTATTTTATATATGCACATATATGTACATATAGTTTGTATCATCCTTTTTGTTTGACATTACATAGTAAGTATCTTATTATGTTATTAAACAGTCTTCAAAATGTTTATTCATTGACTGCATATTTCATCCTAGGGACTATATGATATTCAACAAATTCCCAATTATTGAACTTTACTACAAATATGACTGAAATAAAAATACTTGTAGGTAAATCTTTGTCTCCTTATCCATCTGTCTACTTATCTTATCTTTTCCCTGGAGAGATGCCAAGACATGGAATCTACAGGTCATAGAATTGAACTTTTTAGAGGTTTCCAATAAATATCACTCTTCAGAAGAGCTGAATTCTTTTAAATTCAGATCGGAAGTATGAAGGGACTTCCTCACCACACTCTCCCAAAATCAAGTGATTTTTTAAAATATCTTTGCCAATATAACAAAAAAAGAAAGTAACATTTCATTTTAATTTGCATTGCTTGATTACTAATGCAGCAGAATATTTTTGCATCTAAATCTTGACTCCATCTGGAATTTATTTTGGTGTTTGTAGTAAGGAGCAGCTCTGACTTGATTTTCTCACAAAGACCCAATACTATCTGTTGAAAGATTCCACCCATTTCCCAGTGTATGATGTGCCCTTGTTTATACGCTAAGCTCTCATGTAGGTTTGAGCTTAAAGACTAGTCATTCAGTCTATCACTAATAGGTCTATTGGTTTGATTATTGTAGATTTATGCATTTTGCATATCTAGTCGTGACTCTTTTATTCCTATCTCCTTCATATTCCTATCTCCTTCATAGCCTGTGTACTTTAGAGTTATTTTATGAAATTCCTCCAAAAAATAGTACATTGGGAATTGTTACTGAGATTTCTGAAGCTTGTAAATTGACTTGAATCAAATTAACATCTTTACATCATTAAGTCATATAGAATGATGCATCTCCCATCCTTTGAATCTTATTTAATATCTCTTAATAAAATTTGGGAGTTTGTATCATAAAGGTTCCACACATTTCTTGGTAGCATTATTCCTAGGTATTATATGATTTTTCTTGCTAGTTTAATATAGGCCCTTTCTCTATTGTGGTTTCCAACTGTTGCCTGACTGCTTATATACGGCAAAGCTATTAATTTTAGTAAATTTTATGGGAATAGTCTTTTAAAATCATGTTAGTGTGTTGAGTTTTATCAGTTATATTTCAGTTTTAATGGATACCATCAAGTTGTTTTGGCTTTACTGGCATGACCAATCAGAAAATTTTCCTCACACAAAACTGTCCTTGAATTCTTTACATAAACCCTAGTTTTTTATATAACCTTCATGATTTCAAATTTTGCATCCACATCATGGAGCATGTGCCTTTATCCTATTTGTGCTATCAATGAAGTTTTAAGATCAGGATTAAGCCAGTTTTGTAAAATTGAAATTTTTTTCCATGATTTTTTTTTTCAGCGTGGAAGTGACCTCTTTCTTAAAAGTTAAAAATAACAACAGAAATCTGTCTGGTCCTAGGATAAATTTTAGAATAAATTCTTTAACTATTTTTACATTTCTTTCATGTGCATTGATTTGTTTGAGGTTTTTATTCTTAGATCAATTTTGAATTTTCCCAGCAAAACACTCACTTCATTGAAATGTTCTATTTTTTCCGTAACATTTATTCTCTTATATTTTAAAATCTACTTCAAATCTATGATTATAGCTGCTTATTTTTCTAAATTTGTCTTCTCTTTTTTTTGCTATTTAAAATACACGTTTAATCAAAATGCACAAAAGAGTAAAAATAAAGGTGTACGTGATGCAAATGTAATTAAAGAGTTCTCATCTTATAGCATTATTGGGAGAGGAGAGAAAATTTGTATTAAATTTTAATAAATCTAGGAGTCATAATCTTTATTTTTATTGAAGTATAGTTGATTTACAATGTTGCGTTAGTTTCAGGTGTACAGCAAAGTGATTCAGTTATACATATATATATATTCTTTTTCACATTCTTTTCCATTATAGTCTATTACAAGGGATTGAATATAGCTCCCTGTGCCATACAGTAGGTTCTTGTTTTCTCTTTGTTCTTAAGTTTTCTAGAAATTCAGCCAGAAAACCTATTCTTATGTCTATTAGTCAATTACACTAGGAGGGGTCTCTCCATTCTAAATCAGAATTTCTAATTCAATTAAAATTTCTTTTCCACTGTTTGACTTGCATTCTTGTTGTTCTTTTACCTGTTTTCTTGAGATGACTTCATCATCCATTTATTTCTATTCTTTCTTTTTAAAAAGTGAAATCATTTGCTATTATCACATGGCCTTTAAGGACAACTTTAGCCACATTTCATGTTTTTGATATAAGTATTCTCTTTTTATTAATTTCCAAACAAACTATTAAGAAAATGCGTTTGACTCCAGTTATAAAATAAAGAAGTCATGGGAATATAATATACAGCATAAGGAATATGGTCAATAATACTGTAGTAACTTTGTATGGAGACAGACGGTTACTAGACTTATTGTCACGATCATTTCATAATGTATGCAAATGTCAAATCACTACGGAGTACACCTAAAACTAACATAATATTGCACATTAACTATATTTCATTTTTTAAAAAAATGTGTTTGAGTTTTGGAGAGGTTTTCGGAATTTTATTGTTTTATTTCTTAAGTGATTGGATAGATATTTTCCAATTAATTTTAATTGGAAATTAAATTAATTTTTATTATTGGTTTCAATTTTTATAGCATCAGAGTTAGAGAACATGGCCCGTACAATTTCCACAATAAATTGGGAACCTGTTGATATTTTCTTTGTGCAATACATCTTTTAATCTGACAAAGGCTGATAAAGATTGTTAAAAACATACACTACTTTACCATTAACCTCTTCTAGTGTAAACAACATTAGATTGAACATTTGATTGGAAGTAACACTGCCAGCCCTGATTCTGTTGTGCTGTTGGGTGCATGAAGCAGGGTGTGTGGGGGGGAAGCATCAACCTCTGAGTTCAGATCCATCCTGGACCCCTGATTACTTGAGATTCTCTAAACCTCAACCTCCCTTCCTCTGAAATGGGGATGAAAATAACAACACATGCCCCTAAGGACTTTCGAGAAATAATGCATGACAAGTGCCTAGAATACTAACCGAGACATTGTCCACACTCAAAAAGAACATGTATTGTAGAACATACAACTTACCCATATAAAATGACTCCCTGTTTTCCATTTAATGCTTTTTGCTTTGAAGATCACTTTTTTGGAAGTAACACTGCCAGCCCTGCCTTCTTTGAATCTGTGTTGCCTATTCCATCTTGGTTCGTTATTTTATTTTCAATCTCACCACATTTTATTTTAGATGTACACCATGTTGACGGGATATAACTCACTGGTTTTTAAACACAATTTTAAAGCCTTTGTAAAAGAGTTTAAATTATTTCTATTTATTGGCTTATAGTTGTCTCATGCCCACCTTATCATTTCATGCATTCCAGCTGTAAGGTTTTCATGCTGTATCTGTTTTCTTTCATTTGCTTTTATGGTCTATATTTTGTTTCTTAATCTACTCTAAAGTTGTAAGCTTTATATTCATCATTAAAAAAATTCTACCAGGGGCTGCTTTAAACTTTTTGAGTTTTTTTGGTTTGTTTTTGTTGAGGCAAAATTAACCATTTTATAGTGAACAATTCAATGGCATTTAGTGCATTCAGAATGTTGGGCAACCACCACCTCTATTAAGTTTTTTAAAGAGGATTTTCACTTTATCAATCTGTTTATCGAAGTTTGCATTTTCCTGAGTAAGATGAGAACTTTATCTGACTTACTCTCTCCAGTGTTTCTCTAGCAGAGTTGGGGTTATAATCCATTCATAGTAATTAATAGTGAGAAGGATTAAATTTCTTTAAACTCTATAACCTCTCTCATAAATTATGTTTGTTATTAACATGCAATTTTGAATCTTGGAAATTTACATTCAATTTCCTCTAAAGTGTTATGGGTTTAATTGTACCCCCCCAAAATTCATATGCCTCAAGTGGCTCAGAATGTAACCATATTTGGAGGTAAAGTCTTTTCAAAGGTAATTAAGTTAAAATTAGGTCATGAGGATGGCCCTAATCCAACAGGACTAGTGCTCTTATAAAGAGATATTAGGACATAGACAAGCACAGAGGAAAGACCACGTGTGACCCACGGAGAAGGCGGCCGTCTGCAAGCCAAAGAGGGAGGGTCTGAGAAGAAACCAAGACTGCCAACATCTTGATCTCAGATTTTTAATCTCCAGAACTGTGAGAAAGTAAATATCTGTTGTTTAAGCCACCCAGTCTCTGGTACTTTGGTACAGAAGCCTTAACAAACTATTATATGTAACAATCACCTTTCCATCTCAGGCTCTCAAAACACTGTTTCCACTTCATCACCACCATCACTACCAGCATGCATGCACGCCCACACTTCATCCTCAGTAGGAGTTAATTTCTCCTACTCATCAAGGGACCCCTTTTCCGACCACCTCTGCCGCTCTGTATTAGGTCTCCTGTACTTCAGCTTCCCAGCCATTTCTCCAATTATACATATCCAGCTCTTTCCAAGACAACAATTTACTCTATACCCCCATAGTTTGGCACATGTTAGGTGCCACCAACAATTTACCAAATGAATGAATGAAGCTCGGAACAAATGAAAGACATTCTGGTGTTGCTACCTGTATTGTTTTCACTGTAACACAACACTTGCTTATTTAGCCCAAATGGTTTTCATTTCCGAAGAACAGATTAATCTTCTTCTATTGCTCTGTTTTGGCCCTCAGCCTATATTTTGAAATGTCTTGCTAATGCTGATTAATACAACAATGCCCACAAAAACCTGGCTTGCAGGTAGCAAGTGCAGTTTGAGAAAGGCTGAAACAAATTTTTTTTATCACTCAGACAAGCAAGGATGAAATCCACTTATCGTGAAGGTAAATATCCCTTGTTGGAGTCCCCAAGCCCCAAATCAATATCCGGTCACCATGATTTGTTTAAAATAAATGAACCCAGCTGGAAAGGATTCATAGGTATTTTTACACATATACAAACCTAGATATTTCATAAATACCTGTCCCATGTAGCCCCCATCCTCAGATCCTGTGGATAATTAAAAGCATACCAATGCACTGCACTGAATTTGCTGCCAGTAATTTATAGGGGAGAAAATAATTATTCCAACAGTTAGACCCAGAGCAGCATGTTCCTTGTCGAAGAAGGCCAAAGATACCTGTGCATACTTCTGCATCACCTTTTAACAGCTTAATTAATTTGCACACTGATGAAAACTCAAAATCAGTCTAGCAACCCACCTGTTAATAAAATGATGAGTGAAATTCATGTGATTTTTTTTATCCTGCGGGCTTCATAACTAGCCTCATTTGCATATTAGAAACCCTTTGCATCTCTTCCCCAGAAGCTGCTGGCTTCCAAAAGCCATTCACAGCACACAGCCATTGCTCTAAATTCAGTCACTCTTATTAGCGTTAAGCCCGTGTATTCCGCTGGGCAGTTGGATTATCATTTTTATACAGACCATTCTCTGCCCTGGAGCGACTGTCCTTCAGTACAGCCTTAGATATTTTTCATTCCCATGTTAAAGAAGCGTATTTCGATCCCATGTTAAAGAAGCACTCCTTTCCAATACGGGAATGAAATCTATCCGAGACCAATAGTGCCACTCAAGACGGACACGTGGGGACCTGCCTCCCGCTTCCGGGTCCCTTCACATCACACCACCCTCCCAGCTCCCTGCTTAGAAGCTGCCCTGTTGTCAATCAGGATTTCTCACAGCTGTCAGAAAGCCAGATAAAACTGGTCACTTTGGCAAGGGTCCTTTAACCCCACACCCCACAGCTCAGCCGAGCAAAACAACAGACCAGCAGGGCGGAGGGGTTCCATCAGAGGCTGGCTTCAGGCAAGGAAACGCAGTCACCAGCCACAGCTGTGCATCTTCTTTCCAATAACACATGCAGGGTTAAAGAAGTCTTTTTTGGGGGGGGAGGGGGGAAGGGGGGGGAGGGGGGAGGGCGGGTGGTAAATGGAGGAGGAGGTGGAATATGAAATTACTTTTTCCCTCCTATTTCCTTCCCTCATTCCCCTGCTTCAACTATCATTTCAAAAATGATATTTAAATGACATTAGATATGGATTCTACCCTCCAAGGAAAGCGGTAAAGGGAAAGTGCAGGCAGGGAGGAATATTTAAGGAGTACCAGCTAAGTGCCCAGCAGGTTACAATAGCCCACTCAGATGTCACAACCCCACGAGATAGGTCTGATCCTTCCCTGTTGGCTTGTCAAGAACCAGCAGATCAGAGATTTGCAAAAAGCCCAAAAAAAGCCATCCATGGTGCAACAGAAAGAGAGAGCGGGACCCCGGCAAGGACTCCTTTCTCTGCTCCTCCAGACACTTTTTCCTTTTCCTCCTCCCCAACCTCCAGGATCAGCAGACCCAGGCCAGCAAAGGCTACACTGGGGCGGCCCCCAAACTCTGACCAAGGCGCCAGCAGGAACAAAAGATACAAAGGGAGCCGGTGGCCTTTGTAATCAGGATTCCTGCTAGGAAACCACTTCTCGCCTCCCTAGTGTTTCTCTGAGGCTGATTGATACTCTTGGAGCGGGAAACCCATGAGAAAGTCCCTTTCCCTCTCAAAATTGAGAGCTTCCAGTGGGCTCAGCAAATGTGCCAAGACACACCTCCCAACTTTCCATGTTGAATGAGGGCATTGGGGCAGGAAGTGAGCCTGCCAAGTGCCGTCCTCAGCTTAAGGCTCCCCAGCCAGGCACCAGGCTCCCATGTCACTGCCCGGCTGCTCAGGATATTTGAAAGGCCGGGGTGGGGGGGGGGGGGCTGTGATGAGTATGTGAGAAAAACAAATATTTGTCCCAGGGTTTGGGAAAGAAAGGAAAGGAAGACTGGAAAAAACTCCCCCAGGCAAGCCTGGGAAACCCCATGGGTCTAATTGGAAGGGTTTAAAATAGTAAATACGAAATCTAAGCTCAGATGGTGCCTTTTCAAAGGAAGCAAACCACTCATTAAGCTGATTCCTTTGTATAGATCACCTTAAAAACAACAAGAAGAAAAGCTTCCCCCACAGCTATCTCACTGCCAAATCCCATTTTGGTCACACAGCTGAGCAGACAAGAGCCATGAGCAAGTGGGATCGTTAGGAGGAGGGGGCAGATTTCTCCCTGATTCGCTGTGATAATACTGATAATTCTGTGGCAGGCAGTAGTATTAAGGTTATTGTTGACTCCTTCTGGACCTGGGGTTCCGTCTCAAAATCCTTCCCTGAAAAGGGGACCCAAAGGAAAAGAAAAATGAAAGTAGTGGCCAGATGGTCCAGAGACATCCAACAAGGCAAGTCTGGAGATGAGGAGGAACCAACAAAGGAGGTAGGCAATGCTCCACCACACCAGCCCCACCCAGTTCAAGCTGCCCTGTCCCAATAGGAAACCTAAGCAGAGCCTGAAGAAGGGAGACCATCAAGTACCTCCCAAATCATGGAAACCCCTCCAGAGAGAGGGGTGAGCCCACTGCCTTGTTTATCCAACTTTCACTTGACTTAGTCCTGCACTAGCAGGGGCCACTGGCTAGATGGACACAGCTTAGACAGGCCTGAGATTCCCCAAATTCCAGTACTCTTCCAGAGGCCTTATGCTGGACAACCCTGCATCCCAGGAACCCTTACATACACTGTATTTCAGCCAGTCTATGACACCATCTATGGTAAGATGCACCCTTGTTTTAGAGACCACTAGAAGGAAAAACTGCCACCACTGAGACCATGACACACCATCACTTTTAAGAAGCAGACTGATTTCAGAGATGTTACTATGCCAAAAACAAAAGAAATGAGCATCTTAGGATCAGTGAAATACATTAATAGCTGACACTTCCTGGGAACGTAGCCGGTGCCAGGACCCATGCCAAATGCTTCCCATGGATTATCTCCTCACAACTATAATTATCCCCATTTTTCAAATGAGGAAAGCAAGTCTTCAAGAGCTGACTGAATTTGCCCAATATCACACAGTGTGGCCAGGATGCTCATTCAGGCCTAGCTGAATCCAGAGCCCAAGCATTTATACTTGTGGGATTCTCCAAACCCCCTAGGATGGATCTTGAAAATAGACATTTTCAGCCCTTATCCCCCCCACCCCGAGTTTCTGATTCATGAAGTCTCAAGTGCTATTGATAAAACTGCATTTTATTCAAGCACCCAGGTCACTCTGATGAAGGTGGTCCAGGCACCATGCTTGGGAAACCTGAAGGAAGCCTGTAGGTACATGTTCAGTCTGTAGGTCAGTCCTGGGGTATCAGGGCATAGTGACTGCCGGCAAACATTGCAGGATTTCTTTGGGGGATAGCTTAGAACTGATGAGGTATAGTAATTTCAGTGGCCTGTGGCGTTTTAAGAATACCTACTCTTAATATCTTGAGAGAATTTCTCTGTCCTGGTAAACCAGCCCATGAGCAACTGAAAAAGCACACTGCCATTCCAAAATCAAGGTCCTACTCAACGTCTAAGGATTGGCACAAGTCAAGGGCTGGGGCCACAACAGGTGTCACTTTGGGGTTTCTGCACACAGACAAATTTGGGTCCACTGAGCACAGAGGACAAAAAACAAGGTGTTTCTTTTCAATGCCGTTTTCTTCGGAACCATCCCCCGGTCCTCAGCACAACTCAGCAGCCCCACAGTAAATGATACAGGCTCCAAAAGGTGGGAACGATGAAAATTCTGTGTCAGAAGTGTTAGAGTTTGTTAGAAACGTTGTTTGGCTCATCGGCTGGAACAGCATGGGCCTTGGCTAGGAGGGATGTGGGTTTGAATCACAGCTCCACTACGCTAGCCTTCTAACTCCGGGAATCAGTCCAAACCTAAGTGCTCATCTGTAAAATGGGGATTACTAATACCTCCCTTATGTGGTTGTTGAGGTAAAATGGGATCTCGGGCTTCAGGCATTTGACACGATACCTGGCACCTGTTAAGAATTCAATAGATGTGAGTTCCTTTCATTTCCTCAAACTTAAACATACACAGTGTTTTTACATGGACAAAAAATATGTACCCAGGGAAATCAAACAGTAGCAGAATATCAAGTCCAAAAGAGAGCTGATCTCTATTTTCATCGGTAGTTCTTAAAGTTTTCATCCACAGAACAGTTGCTGAGGACACTGGCACTGTATTGCTGGGATCTGCATCTTGGCTACGTGACCTTATGCAAATCTTTACCTTTTCTAACCACACGAAAACCTGGGCAAGACTTTTTGAAATGGGCAAAAACACACCTGGGTGTTCTGACTAATACATCCTCAGGGTTACCTCCACCCTGCATTGACAAAGCTATTTTACAATCCTGTATGTTATAGAAAACGTACAGTAATTCAAGTTATTCCTATCCATAGAAATACAGATATGTCCTGTGGAAAGGCAATTGATTATTGCCCGGTGGATATATTGACCACTTCGCATCTGTTTCATCATTCTTTACTGCCGGGTGTATGCTCTGGTCTTTGGATTTTCCTTTGAACTGATTGTAGCATTTTACTGGTTCTCTCATTATTTAATGGGTTAAATAAAATTTTTGACACGCGTTCATTTTATATTTGTATGAGAGTCATGATTTTACTTTGTGAAAACATGTATCCTTGAACGCTAAGCCTCTATGTTTTCTCATCAGTATGATGAAAATAATGTAAATGTCCACTTCATCGCGTGGGAGTGAAGATACATGGGATAATCCATGTAAAGCCCTTAGCACAGTGTTTGGTCCATCGTAAGTACTCAATTAGCATTACTAAACAAGACTGTTAAGCTGTCAAAATCGAGTAATGATTAATCCATTGAATGTTCTCATTTTTAAGTTGTTCTCCACCAATTTTTTTCTTAAATATTTATCACCTATTGTGTCTACACTAGTGAGCACTCACAGATCAAATCAATGAATAAATAAACAAGTGGCAAATAAATATTAATTTAAAAGTTGGAAGAATATGATTATGATTTCTTCGAGGGCTTGAATTTGGGGAGGATTTTGGGTTTTTGTTTACTTTTTATTGGCACATATACATGATCTTGGATGAAATCTTATTTTGCTTACATTTACCACCTATTCCACTAATAACTTATTTCTAGTGCATGTGATGAAAATGATTGTATTAATATTTCATGGTGTCCCCCAAAGAATACAGTAACTTCCAAATGTTCTGCAATGTTCTGGACAACTTTGACAACCACTGATCTAGGGACGTCATTAGAAGTAGGAGACAGGGAGTCAGAACATCTACTCCCGATAGAATTATTTTATAAGAATGTGATCAAGTCATTTCAGTTCATCTGGGATTAAGGACTCTTTAGAATAGGGACGACTTGGAGAAAAGCAGAAAAATAAAAAGAACAGCAGCTACCATTTACAGAGCACTTAAGTCATCTGTTTATTCATCCAGCAACAAATATTCCACAGCCTCAAGAATCTCCCAGTCTAGTGGGAAAGAGGGACAATTTTTAAGAAAGCTTTCCAAACAACAGAGAATATGATGAGCTCCAGAAGGAATGAATAGAGAGACCACATTCTGTGACGACACTTGAAGGACGAACTGAGTTTGAGAGCTTAACAAGCGGGGGATTGATATTTCAGGCAGAGGAAGGCAAGTACAAAAACCAGAAGGTGTGGAAGGGCCCACCAACAGGGAAGAGCAAGGGCATCTATGTGGGTTGAAATGCTGGGAAACATGACCTAGGGCTCAAAAGGTAGCCGAGGACCACATCAGTGATGACCAGCCATTGGAGCCCCATGACCCCCTGAAGAAGGTATCCCAGTCCCTATTTTAAAAGTGAAGAAAATTTAAGACCAGTGAAGTTCGAGGATCTAAGACCATGTGTTTTATAATCACTAGAGCTGGGTTTTTTGAAACGTATATTTTTCCCCAATATACGGTAAAGACCAAGAACCCTAGAGAGTGAGAAAAGACAACTGAAACCCTAACTTAAGACAAATTTCGAGAATACATCTCAGTCCTAGAGAAAGGTCCAGTATTTATGGTGAAAAACAAAGAATTGTTCTCTGGCCAGACCCGGATGCCCAAGGCTCCTTCTAGCTGTTGCTTAGCATGGCCTGTGTTAACAAATGAAAGCCTCCATGGAAGCGCCTTGCTGTTTCCTACCCAGCTGTCTTTTGTTTCCCCAAAACTGTTCTTTGCCAGGGAAGCAGCAGCCGCTGGCTCTTTCCCTCCAGCTCTGTCCTCCCCACACTGAACTGTATCTGCATTACCAGGCAGACATCGGGGCTGGTACAAAAGAGACATTCCAGAGGCTGGTTGACCTTGGGTCATCCTGAACACTGAGTGGGTCACAAACTCAGGCACCCTTGCGAGAGTTTCCTTGGTTAATCTTTCCATTCCGTGGCCATCAGGGAACATCTCCCCAGCAAGGCCAAGATGGCCAAGAGACATCCACAAGTACACATGCTGTTCTCTGCAAGTGATGGCCAGCACCTGGGCAGAGCTGCGCGCCAACAGCAGCCGAAGCCATGTGATCTGCATTACAGGCCTCAGATACATTCACCCCAGCTGCAGAATAAGCACAAATAAAATCTGCTTTTTCTCTGCTTTCATCCTCTCGCCCATCACCATCTGTGAGAGGTCAGTCTGCAGACTGCCAGACTGGAAACGTTGGTCTCTCCTTGACCAAACTCTAGGCAGGCTCCTCTCAATTTTCCTCCCAACTAGACCTTGACCTTTGGACTTTGACTTTGCATTGCCCAGTTTTAGCAAGAATCATATTAAATTGGTTTAGTCAGAATCCCCCACCCTCAGTATGTGATCACTCCAGATATCCGATCAAATTCCACATCCCTCACCATCCCCCAGGTGATATCAGATCACCCTGGCCTGCCTTCAGCAAGAATCCTGTTAGGTCCATTTAGCAAGAATCTCCCCTTATCCCTGATGTTTCCTATTAGTAATGCATTGATCCCGGCTCCCCCATCCTGCTCACTGACTATCAATTCTCACCTGTCCATGTTATATTCATAACTGAGCTCAGTTCTCTACTGAAGTTTCTTTTCCCCTATAGCAATAGTTCCTGAATAGAAGCTGTTTTTACCACTTTAACTACTGTCCAGCTCTGGGGGTTTTTTTTGACAAGGTTGGTAGAAACGTGAGTTCCAAGAGTTAACCCCATTCATTCAAGCCATGCCTCCAACTTCCCAATATGGCGGCTGATATCCCATATGCTAATGTTGAGTCTCTTCCTTATTTCCCTCAGCCACTCAACCTTGAGCACAAGTTGGAAATTCAGGTCAATCCTGCAGCATATTTCCTAGAAATACAATCTTTTATTTGGAAGAGAAAAGTCAGGACTTTGACCTTCATGTTATGTGGTATCCAAAGCCATAGACCTTAACCTGACCATGGACATATAAGGAAAGGGACCCAGTTTTGACTCTAAGGGAAGAATCACATAGAATTCAAATAATAACTTTAGAGCATTTGGGAAGCGATGTTGGGGAGGGGAAGCTGAGAGGCTTACAGAAATCTCCTATTAAGGAAAGTATGTTTTATAGTGATGTCCACATATCCTGGGTTGTCCAGGACTGTTCTCCTTTTAAACAGGTTGATTGATGTATCCTGATGTGGGGTTTAGAATTGGTTTTGCAAAGCATATCAGCAGGAAGGCTGACCGTAGGCTGGGAGAAGTTTAGTAAATGGGAGTCGCCCAGCTTGGAGCACAGGAGAGATGACAATCATTCTTTACTAAAAGAGCCATCACACTGAAACACTGTGTAACCAAAGAAAAAATTATGAAACATTGTGTAACCAAAGAAAAATTATGAAACTTCACTGTGTGTTTTACAACCTATTCGTTATTAGTTGCTTTGCTTCTGACATACCAAAAACAATTAATTTCTGCCTGTGTGTTTTAATGTGAGCATTTTAATTACTAGGAAATTTTTATTTGTACAGTAGAAAGAAAAAATAGGATTATTGTACCTAAGGGACAAAAGTTAGCTTACACTCTTTTTAAAGAATAAATTTGTTTGTTTTTTTTATCATAGCAGGAATACTTGTAAATGTCAAAAAACCAGAAACCACTAGAAATCCTAAAGAAGATGACAAATATCCATAATTCTACCACCCAGACATGAACATGTGGGTGCCTATCCTTCTAGACTTTTCTACTCACATATATCATTTGATGTAAAGAAATGAGAAAGAACTGTTTGTAGCATTGTATAACCTTTTATTTTCTTTAGTTCTTTTTGTGGGTATCTTTCCCCATCAGCAAATATAAATCTACATGATCATTTTTAATGACTTTATGCTATTCCACTAGATGGTGTGCCAGCATTTTTTCTTCATCCTCTACTGAGAGAAAATTAGGACGTTTCCAATCATGCTGTTTTATAAACATTCCTGGGGCAAACATCCTCCTGCAGAACTCTTTGCTCAGTTGCCTAATTATATTCTTAGGAAAAGAATGCCTGGAAGTGGAATTGCTGAATGGAGCTTTTGCACTTTCTCTAAGGTTGTTGATCCTCTGAAAAAATCTCCCCACTTTGCCCTCCCCCAGCAATTTAAGAAAACACCCATTTCCCACACCCTCACTCACTCTGGGTTTCATAAAATGTTTCAACCTTAGTGTACAAATTTTCAGAAAAGCGCGTCACAGTACAGCTTCGTCTTGACCTCCAGCATGACTGGCTAAAAGCCCTGGGATGGGGGCTAAATGACCAGATAGAGCCAGGCACGCTGGGCACACCGCATGAAGCACCTATCCCCAGCCTTTCTCTTCCAGGGCAGAAAATAAAAAGGCCCAGGGGAATCATCTCTTTTTGTGCCAACTGGAGGTTGGAGGAACTGGGGGAAAGAAGGGGCCAAGGGTGTCACAGGGCTCCTCCTTCACACTCCCAGGTGGGAAGCGTTGTACTCCACGCCCCCTCCCTGGCCTCCTCCATCCCAAACAACCTCTGCTAGTGAGAGACCAGGAAGAAAGGGAAAAACAAATACAAGGGCAGAAGGGAAGAGCTTGGACCTGCAGGTTAGAAGGGCAGTCCTTTCCCACCAGGGACCCCCCTTTCAGCTGCAAACTGCTGCCTTTGACATTTCAATGCGACCCGGGGGAGGGGAGTAGAGAGAGTAGAGGGGCTGCCCAGAGACCTGAATAGGGGCAGGGAGACAAAAAAATCTGCATCTCTTTAATTCTGCCACTTGTTCTTTCTGCCTTTTTTCCTCTCACCAGAATGTGACAGTCAGAGCAAAGGGGTTTCTCTCCCTCTCACTCTTTCTTTTTCTTTTTTTCTTTGACATTTAAAAACAATATACACTTGGGTGCATTGAAAGTTGGAGAGGGGTGGGAGGAGGAGAGAAGAGGAAGATTGTTTCTAGAAGAATTGAACCTCAGGAAAGCTGCTTTCATCTTCCTTGGGACTTGTCCAGGCAGCTGGATTCCTTTTCATCGCTTTGGAGGGGAAAAGTGAAAAGACTTGGATTTTGCAAACAAAAAAGTAAATTCTAACCCTATCTAGTGAATGTGCTCTCTGGTGGGGGAGGGAATCGCTTATGCCTTGGAAAGGATCTTAGAGGACTAAGGAAGGGTGTTCTCACAAAGCTAACCTCAGAGATCAATAGCATCAATACCTCGGAGTGGGGTTTAGGGTTAAGGTGGGGTCAGAGCCAGGCTTGCCTCTCCCCACCTGTCCCTGAGGCTGAATCGCCCTGACCCCACCATCAGGCCAGAGAATACTGCCTGGGAATCTGGAACCTGGGCTCCAGCCTCGGCCTCTGGGAACACCCCTGGATGGAACAGAAGACACTTAACAATCGAGTTTGTCTCTTCCAATTCTATCCCTCCTCTCCCCAGTTTGCAGATGAGAAAAGTGAGGTCCAGGAAGATGAAGGATGATAAACTCACAGAGCTGGGGGAACCAGGCCCAGAACTCAAGTCTTTTCTCTTCCAGTGCAAGGAGCACCCCCATCTCACTGCCACCTCCCACTAGTGTTAAAAGAGATGGAGTCACATCTCCAAGTCACAGAGTCACCAGCAGCAGTGTCTTTCTCCACCCACGACAGAACAAAAATAACAGGGAAATCAAGTGAAGTGTTCCCCTGGCAGAGGAATATCACTCCCACTGGAGCAGGAAATGGGCAGACTTGAAATTGAGGGAGAAGGACCATGTTTTCACCCTGAAGTCCTCAAGGACTTTGGGTGGCTGAGGCTGAAGAGGTCTCCAAACCACCAGATACCCTGAAGACATCTGAGGGGAAATGGCCTCGAGAGTTGGGTACAAGGAGCCAGGACCATCAAGGACCCAGGCCTGAAGCAAAGCTGCACAGGTGTGATGGAGAAGGTGGCCTCTGCCCAGCTCTCCCAGACCTGCAGAGGCAGTGCCCACCTCGGCCACATGGCACCTCCCTAATGAGGACAGGACCAGGCTGCCCTGGCCAAGGGCATGGCAGAAAAAGTTTCTCCAGTTAACCAAAGGGGAACGTGAGCCCATCACCATGCATATTAAAAAAAGATGTGACCTTATTCTGTACCCCAGGCTGGTGAAGCGAGACGTATGGATTATATAAGTTAACGTCTAGACCCTCATCACAGCCTTTTAAATCCCTTTAGCCTCTATATATGACCAGAAAGGACTAGACTGAATTAAAAATAACCTTTCCTACAGTAGAAAATATTATGTAATGGAATAGACCTTTTTTTAAAATAAACTTTTAATTTTAGAATGGTTTTGGATTGTTTTTCAATTGTCAGCAGTAGTACAGAGAGTTCCCATGTACCCCTCACCCAGTTTCCTCTATTATTAACATCTTACGTTAGATGTTAATACATTTGTTACAATTGAATGAACCAATGTCAATGCATATTGTTAACTAAAGTCCTTAACTTTATTCAGATGTCCTTAGTTTTTTACCTAATGTCCTCTTTCTGTTCCAGGATCCCATCCAGAACCCCACATCCCACTTAGATATCCCATCTCCTCAGGCTCCTCTTGGCACTGACAGTTTCTCAGATTTTCCTTGTTTTTCATGACCTTGACAGATTTGAGCGGTACTGATCAGGAATTTTGTGGCATGTCCCTCAATTGGGATTTCTTTATGTTTTTCTCATAATTTACCTAGGATTATGTGTCTTGGGAAGAAGATCTCAGAGGTAAAGTGCCATTCTCACCCAATCATAGTCAAGGTATCCACTGTCAACATGACTTATCACTGTTGATGTTGACCTTGGTCACTGGGCTGAGGGAGTGCTTGTCAGATTTCACCACTGTGAAGTTACTCTTTTTTCCTCTCCGTCCACATTATCTTCTTTGGAAAGAAATCACTATGCACAGCCTACTCTTAAGGAGTAGGATGATATGCTCCACCTGGTTAAGAACAGAGTATCTACACGCATTATTTGGAATTCTTCCTCGTGGAAGATCTGGAACAGATCACTTGTTAAACGTAGACTGAAATTACTAGTTTAGCATCTGCATTTTAAAGAAATAGGTGATAGGGTATATCAGGGGACCTCAAATTGTGTTCTGCAAAGCTGTAGGGTCCCAGGGAGGAATTGGAAGGGCTTCGGGAGAAATGAGGCAGTGAGTAGGGTTCCAGCCTCTGATTTCATCCCACGAGGTAGCCCCACTATTATCAGATCTTATTCTGAGTATCCATATAACATAGATTTGGGGGAAAATCATTTTACTTATTTAAAAAAAAAGCTTGAAACACTCTGAAAGAGAAGGCGTTTTGGCCTTGGTTGAATGTGACCAACCCCTAACTTCTGACAACCTTACTCCAAGGTTACAAATGACTCAATTAGATCCCATTTTTAAAAAGGGAAAAAAAAAAATATTCTGTAGGAAAACTTCCCGCCCAACCCCCACCCCCCCCCCCCCCCCGCCACTTTTCCCTAGGGAAAATACTGGGTCAAAGAGAAGATCATCTTCAGGTATGAAACCTGCAAGTCCAGATGAGCCACTAAACAGAAGTGAACTTGAAGAGCTGGCTCTCTAACTAGTCCTCAGATGTGTCACCCCATTTCCTTATTGAACCAGGTGACTCGAACGGCCTAAAGTCCTGCATGCACAAGAGGTAAAAACTCCACCTCGCCCCCTTATTCAGAAGTTTCACATCCGTGTTGGAGGTGCCCGTAGTCACCAGGCAACAGTAATCCCTCCCAATTACCAGCCAACACAATTGTCCCAAGTGCTGGATTTAAGATGATGCAGCCTCAGAAACCAGCTGAGTGTTTTCCTGAGAATTACCTCTCCGTTCTCTTTCTTAAAAGAAGACTCGATATTGCCCCCAATTAAGAGTGATCGGGTCCCAGTTTTCCTGTCTACAGAGAAATAACCCTTCCACATTCATGTTTTTTAATTGATGATCTGGGGAGTAATCAGCCAAATACACTAGAACCCAGCCACCCTTGGGGAGGGAGTCAACGTGGTTTACTGGAAAGACCTGTGCTTGGCAGCCAGATTGAAGTTTTAATGCCAGTGCTGTTACTTACTAATTGTGTGAACTTAGCAAGTGACTTGACTCCTGAGCCCTGGTTTCTGTGTGTCGAATGGCAGTGGTAACACCCACTTCCCAGGGCAGTTGAGGAGCGACATCCCCACCGAGTCTGGCCTTAGATGAGTGCTAAGTACATGACAGCTACTGATATGTTTAAAGTTTGGGGAAGTTCTTTCTAAATGTATCATTCTACAGAAACTGCTTCTTCTTCATAAAAATTCCAAAGCACCATTCAAGGAAAGGACAGCTGGTACTATCACCCTATGGTGGAAAATAGGTCATAGACTACAGGCAGACCTCAGAGATACTGTGGGTTCAGTTCCAGACCACAGCAATAAAGCAAATATCACAATAAAGCGAGCCACAAGGATTTTTTGCATATAAAGTTATGTTAACACTATACTGTAATCTATGAAGTGTGCAATAGCATTACGTAATCTATTAAGTGTGCAAAAGAACAATGTACATATCTTAATTTTAAAAACACTTTATTGCTAAAAAAAATGCCAAATCAATTACAATAGTAACATCAAAAAATCATTGATCACAGATCACCATAAGAAATACAACAATAATAGAAAAGTTTGAAATATTTCAAGAATTACCAAAATGTGACACAGAGACAGGAAGTGAACAAATGCTGTTGGAAAATTGGTGCCCGTAGACTTGCTCCATGCAAGGTTGCCCCAAACCTTCAATATGTAAAAAAAAAAAGAAAAAAATGCAGTATCTGTGAAGCACAATAAAATGAAGTATGCCTGTAATGTCTTCCATTAGGGGCTATTTTCTTAGAAAACTAATGAGCTATAGAGGGAGGAATTGGGAGAACTTACCAGGAAGAGGTTGCATCTTTAAAGAGAGCCTTCGCACAGCATTTACAGTGTATCCGGACAACAATCCAGAAAATGATTCTAAGCCCTTTACACTCATGAACTCACTTAATCCTCCCAACATCTCTACTCAGTAGAGACTATTATTACTATTACGTGTTTTCACGTAACAATTTGGGAAGTAATTAGTAATAATAGTTTGGGAAGCTGACCCTCACAGTGGTTAAGTAATTTGCCCTAACCCAGCTAGTGATGGGGCTCAGTTCCAACCCAGTCCCTCTGACTTCATAGCCCATTCTCAGAATCACTACTCATTTCTGAGCATGTGGGAAAGTCATCTTCCTGTGCACGTGTCTGTGCTCCTTCAGGAAGGAGAGCTGTGTGGACCAGACCAGATTTGTAACAGGAAGAGACTGGGGCTGGTTTGAGCAGAAAAGGAACTTCTTAAAAGAATCTGAAACAAAGTATTTTTCAAATGCATCACATACAGAAAATGGCTGGAAAAGGGAGTGACTCTTGTAATATTAAAGAAACGGAAAGACAAAGTATTTTTTAGGAATTGTAGAATCTTCAATAAGGGGCAGCTATTAGATGATATTAAAGAATTGTTTTTAATTTTCTTAAGAGTGACAAGGGAATTATGGACTTAGAGAATGTGCTTCCTCTTAGGGGGCACGTGCTGAAGTATTTAGATGTGAAGGGTCATGATGTGGGCAACTTAGGTTCAGATGGTTCAACAAATCTGTTTATGTGTGTGGAGACAGAGTTTGTGCACACAAAGATGGAAAATGTTGAAACATTGTTGACTCTGAAGAAAGATACATGGTTTTCGAGGTATTCTTTCAATTTCCTTGTAACTGGAAATGTTTCAAAATTAGAATTTGGAGGAAAAACTTACACTGTGTGAATGGATCAACACTCCCAGTCCTAATGCAGAAGCCCGCGGGGGAGGTGGGGTGGGGGGGTGATAGGAATTCTGTCACATCCAGTGCAGCTTGGCTTCTGCCACCAACCCCACCAGCACTGGTCACCTGTCATGGCCACTAGCACCCCCGTCATTTCAGGCCCGAGAACCCGCATTTATCACAGCCACATCCGAAAGAACATTCCTCCTGGACCATTCCCAATGCCAGTTCAGACTCTGGGGCAAGCGTGCCTGATGGTTTTCTGCTCCCCGGATACAGGGGAAGCCAAGAAAGGAGTATGAGCCGTTTTCGCTTCTGTGATGGGAGACAGAGCCTGCCCTGCTTCCCGGTCCCATGGGGTGGAGAATTCCCCAAACAGAAAAAGCTTCAGCGGTTGGGTGGCCAAAAAATACCACAGATATCCTCATCACAGGTAATCTAGTGTGCATCCCTTTTGTCTTGGCTCCTGAGAGTTCAGAGTTTAATGTTTTTGCTAACGCCTTAGTTGAGGATTTTGATAGTTATCCTTACTACCATTTGACTCTTGTTCTTATATCTTCGGGTTGTTTTTTTTTTTGTTTTTTTTATCATCTTTTTATTGTGTTTCTACCTGTAATTGTTAGCCACCCCCAATTTCCCACCTTTTATTCTTTTCGTAATTAGGTCAGTTATCAAAGTGAATGCATGATCAAATCAGTAAGGGATAGACTAGGAGGGCAGGAGGAAGCTGAGTCACCAAGCCTGGGCGTCCACCGCTGCCAACCAACAACGGCTCTGAACACAGGGCCCTAAGCTCCCTCCTCCTGATCTTAACTCAACTAGTTTCCTCCATTATTTAACCCAAAACTGGAGCTGAGTCCTCAGCCCCTCTGACCCCACTTTCCTCTTATGTGACTCTATTAAGAGTTTACATGCATTAAGCACTTACTATGGACTACAGGCTTTCTGAGCAATATTTCATTTCTTTCTCATACCACCACCTATGAGGTGGGTACTAACTTGATCTCCATTCTCTAGATGAAAAACAATCTCAGAGAGGCTGGGGTGGAAATGGGAGTGGCACTGCTCACACTTACCTCTCATGACCCGCTAGCAAAATTTTTGCTTCTGTTCCCACAACTTTATGCTCTGCTGGCCTAGAGGTCTTAGTTCCAGAGGAAGGAATGCTTTCACCAGGAGACACAACAATGATTCCATTGAACTGGAAGTTAAGACAGCCACCAAACTACTTTGTTTTCTTCATGCCTCTGAATCAACAGGCAAAGCAGGAAGTTATGGTGTTGACTTGTTTAATCCCAACTACTCCACAATGGAGGTAAGGAAGAGTATGGAGGATAGGAGATCCCTTAGGGCACTTCTTACAATTACCATGCCCTGTGATTAAGGTCAGTGGAAAACTACAACCAAATCCAGAAACAGACCCTTCAGGAATGAAGGTTTGGGTCACCCTACCAGGTAAAGAATCATGACCAAGTGCAGTGCTTGTTGAGGGCAAAGGGGATACAGAATGGGTAGTAGAAGATAGTTATAAATATCAGCTACAAACACATGACCTGATATGGCAGCTAGAACAGTAATTGTCATGAATATTTCCACCTTATTTGGTCATAAATACATTTGTGTGTCTATACTAATATCTTAAGGTATTAAGCAAATATCTTTGTTTTCTTTCCTCTCTTATTCCCTTATCATGTAACATAAGGTGTACTGACGTTGTATCAGTACTTAAGGATTGTCAGTTTTACTTCATAGTATTCAAGGTGAGTAAATAGGATATCAGGAGAGTAAACATCACTCAAGGACTTTACGTCTTGTTTTGGGGAAGGGATTAGTGCATTTTCAGTTGCACCAGTATAGTTGTATCATGTTAGGTGGAAGTATGACCTCTTTACTGCCTTTATTTGGAGACTACGTATGGTTTAGGAGATGTGTATAGCTGTCAAGTTGACAAGGGGTGGACTTGTGATGGTTTATTTTATGTGTCAACTTGACTGGGCTAAGGGATGTCCAGATAGCTAGTAAAATATTATTTCTGGGTGTAGTCCGTAAAGGTGTTTCAGGAGGAGATTAGCTTTTGAATTAGTAGACTGAGTAAAGAAGACCCACTCTCACGAATGTGGGTAGGCCCATCCAATCCTTTGAGGTTAGAGCAAAATGGCGGAGGAAGGGGGATCTCCCTTTCTCTCTCTCTCTCTCTCTCTCTCTCTCATAGAGCTACAATGTCCATCTTCTCCTGTCCTGGGATATTGAAGTTCCTGGTTCTCAGGCCTTTAGACTCTGAAGTCTGCCACTGGCTTTCTTGGGTCTCCAGCCTACAGGTGGCAGATCATGGGCCTTCTCAGCCTCCATAACCAAGAGAGTCAATCCCTATGACAAATCTCCTCTTACATAGACATATAGAGATCTATCTGATTGTTTCAGTTTCCCTGGAGAACCCTAATACAATGGGCCAGAAGCTTTATGACCATTATTTAATTTTTTTTTCTCATACCACCACCTATGAGGTAAGAACTAATTTTATCCCCATTTTATAAATGAGGAAATCTCAGAGAAGTTGAAGGCCTTGTCCATGCTATATGATTAGCAAGCAGGAGTTCAGGGACTCAAGTTGGTCTGACTCCAAAGCCAATGCTTACTTCCAATCCAGGTCCCCGTTACCAGAGCGAGGCCTTAATGAAATATGGCCGTGCAAGTGTCAGTGCCAGCCACCTGGAGAGTCTTGGTGGCCCTTAGGCTCTACCTCCCTGCTCTCTGTTCAAGACCTTCTCCTGCAAACTCCTCCGACTTGATAAACTCCTGACTCCAAACCCATATGACAGAGTGAGGTATCAGAAACCTTTCAGCTGTTTGGGAAGTCCCAATTACACAGAGATTATCTCAGGGTTCTTACAAGCTCAATGGACACCCTAAAACTAATCACCCCTCTACCAAAGGGTGAGATCTTAATGGCATTTCTATTTCTTCCTTTCTTTTCTTTTTTTTTTTTGGTCTGTTGACATTTGTATTCCAAAGTTGGACTATCACTTCTGGTGTCCTAGAATTTTCTCTCTGGCTTTTTCATAGCAAATTCCTTCTACCTAAGAATGCTCAACATCACTAATTATTAGAGAAATGCAAATCAAAACTACAAGGAGGTATCACCTCACACCAGTTAGAATGGGCATCACCAGAAAATCTACAAACAACAAATGCTGGAGAGGGTGCCCTCTCGCACTGTTGGTGGGAATGTAAATTGATACAGCCACTATGGAGAACAGTATGGAGGTTCCTTAAAAAACTAAAAATAGAACTACCATACGACCCAGAAATCCCACTACTGGGCATATACCCTGAGAAAACCATAATTCAAAAAGAGTCATGTACCACGATGTTCATTGCAGCTCTATTTACAATAGCCAGGACATGGAAGCAACCTAAGTGTCCATCAACAGATGAATGGATAAAGAAGATGTGGCGGGGCTTCCCTGGTGGCGCAGTGGTTGAGAATCTGCCTGCCAATGCAGGGGATACGGGTTCGAGCCCTGGTCTGGGAAGATCCCACATGCCGCGGAGCAACTCAGCCCGTGAGCCACAACTACTGAGCCTGCGCGTCTGGAGCCTGTGCTCTGCAACAAGAGAGGCCGCGACAGTGAGAGGCCCACGCACCGCGATGAAGAGTGGCCCCCACTTGCCACAACTAGAGAAAGCCCTCGCACAGAAACGAAGACCCAACACAGCCAAAAATAAAAATAAATTAATTAATAAAAAAAAAAAAAAAGATGTGGCACCATCAACAGATGAATGGATAAAGAAGATGTGGCACATATATACAATGGAATATTACTCAGCCATAAAAAGAAATGAAATTTAGTTATTTGTAGTGAGGTGGATGGACCTAGAGTCTTTCACACAGAGTGAAGTAAGTCAGAAAGAGAAAAACAAATACCATATGCTAACACATATATATGGAATCTTAAAAAAAAAAAAAAATGGTCATGAAGAACCTAGGGGCAAAAAGGGGATAAAGACACAGACCTACTAGAGAATGGACTTGACGATACGGGGAGGGGGAAGAGTAAGCTGTGACAAAGTGAGAGAGTGGCATGGACATATATACACTACCGAATGTAAAATAGATAGCTAGTGGGAAGCAGCAGCATAGCACAGGGAGATCAGCTCGGTGCTTTGTGACCACCTAGAGGGGTGGGATAGGGAGGGTGGGAGGGAGGGAGACGCAAGAGGGAAGAGATATGGGGACATATGTATATGTATAACTGATTCACTTTGTTATAAAGCAGAAACTAACACACCACTGTAAAGCAATTATACTCCAATAAAGATGTTTAAAAAAACAAAAAATTCCTTCTACCTTTAAAACTCTAGCGAAGAGGACTCTTGAACAAAATGGTCTTTTTTTCCAGCAAGGGAAGAAAGAAAATTGGGTTGTGCTACCTTTCCAACCCCTCCCATCCTCCTCGTCCTGCCAGATGACCTTCCCCAAACCCCAGATCGGCACATGCCTTTCTCTGCTTTATGCCCTTCAAGGATCCTGTCCTCATGGAGCTGGACATGGGTCAAGAGGCTGGACATCATTCATTTGGTGCACAGGGATCATTCAGCATTTACCCTGCATCAGGCACCGTGCTTTCCTGAATGGGCTGTGTGGCTTCTGCCTTTTTTCTTTATTTGCATATGTGGTTCCCTCTGCTCTCCTTTGCCTTCCTTGCCCCGCTCATCCTCCAGACTTCTGCCAGGTGTCACTCTTCTCCTTAAACCAGAGTCTGGCTGAGACGCCCCACCCAGCCCACACCCACCACCCTGGCCCTGAGCCGAAGCCTCGTCCTGCTTTATTTACATCATCCTTTATCCGCTTGTCTTGTTCTGCCACTGAAGTCCTGGGTCTGGTTCTATTCAGGTCTTGATCCTGAAGCTCGTGCCATGACTGGGCCGGAGCAGGTGCTCCATATGTGGTTCTCTGAGTCCCCGTTCCACAGCTGATTAGCTGGGAGACCTTGGGCAAGGTATTTATTTATCCTCTTGAAGTCTCAACTGTCAGGCTTTAAACTGGATACGATAATGGCTCCTCACCAGATGGTCCAAATGAGGACAAAACAAGGCAGTGCCGCGAGGTACTCCCGGGACTGGCCACAACCTGGCTCAGTACAGGTTAGCAATTCTCATTAGCTATTTTCATATCTCGCTAAGGAGCTCAGAAAAGGACCATGTGAGCTATGGAAGAAGGAGTAAAAAGGCTCCAGTGCCTGGCACTGAAAGGTGGGAGTTTGCAGCAGCCCTGTCTAGGAGAGGATGGGTCAGAATACCCAGCCAAGCATCCAGGAAAGCAGGAAAGCGCTCTCAGCCAGCCCAGAGGGACAGCGAGGCTGCTCCCAGGGGACCCCGCACTTTGACTGAAGGTTAAAAGCTGATGATGCTGCTTTAGCCACTCCTCCTCCCCAAAGGCATCGGGGGACAAGCAGGGCCCGTGACACCCTCCCCCAGCTCCGGTCCAGCCCCACTGGCTCTGGCCCTGCACTGCACCTCCAGAGCTATCAGGCTCTGACACGAGGTCAGAAGCTGCAGAAGGCAGGATGGTTAAAGAAAGGAGGTGGCAAGGGGGTGAGGAAGGGGAAGCAGTTGGGCGAAGAGAGCGGTGAAGGCTGGCTCAGGTATGTCCCAGGCTGCAGACATGCTTACCTCTTCCAGAAGATTTTTTCATTGTAGCTTTGAGAAGGAAAGAAAATGTTTGTACCTGGTGGCCCCAGAAGTGAGAGAAAGAGCATATTTTTACAAATTTGAGGCTGCTCTGTTCAACCCGCACTCTTTATGTCACTTTTAGGTCAAAACATTGCCCCCAGAAAACCCTCCTAATAAGTTAATATGCCCCCTTAAAGGTGACCTAATAACCAATAACTGCTCATCAAAACAGATTTTTTTATTAGTTTTGAATTAAGAAAAGGAGATTTCTTTTTGGAGAGAGTAGCTATAGGCAGAAAGGAATAGCTGTGGGATTCAAGGACTGGAAAACACCCAGGCCCGGGTGCCTTAACGTCTCCAAATTGGTCCTGAGTTAATAGCTGAGCCAGGAAATGTTGAAAAAGTGTGTCTTCAGGGAAGCCCTAGATGTTCAAAACCAAGGACTGGAATAAAACCCCAAATGAAACCCATCTAGCAAATTCCCTCCCCAGTTGGCTGACACACATATCTGGACATGCCCCGCCACCATCCTCCCTGTGAAACTGACACGGTCAGATGTCATGCTAGCAGAAGACTTTAATTGAAGCTGAGTTACATTAATTACATCATTTCACTGTCCAAGGTTAATTCCCCCGAAGTTACATCATGAAACCAGGGCATTACAA
Organism: Balaenoptera musculus; assembly: GCF_009873245.2. Taxonomy (NCBI): domain Eukaryota; kingdom Metazoa; phylum Chordata; class Mammalia; order Artiodactyla; family Balaenopteridae; genus Balaenoptera; species Balaenoptera musculus. Next base: position 44,373,408 of record NC_045786.1, on the reverse strand, counting down.
AGGATTAAGGACCAAAGGAAGGTAGATGTGAATAAGGTTTCCATATGGCCATGACTCATGTCTAGTGGTTGTGTCCCAAATGTGGGTGCTCATGACTCACCCCTGATATCGGCACCAGCTCCGTGTGGCCTCCACACATGTGGATCTCTGACCTTGCCTCCTGCTGCTGAGAACACTGGAGGCCCCTGGTTTAGTCAGGAGTGAGGGAAGCCACAGATAGGACTCACATCCCAAATGGGGCCTCTCAAGGTCTGTGCTTTTTCTGCAAGACTTCGAGACCACCTGAGTTCAGTGAGTGCCCCAAAACACTGAGTTCAGTGTTGCCCCCCAAAAATGGTGCTGCCTGGGATGATAATGGGTGCTATGTGGAAAACAAAGGGTTTAGTGGCCAAATATATTTGGGAAGGGGATTGATCAGTGGGGTCCCTCACTGCAAGCCTGCTTGGGGCCCTCAACTTGCTATTGATCACTGTGAATGCCCACGAAGGCAACAGACTATGCAGCATTTCTTAAAGTTGGTTCACCAGGGAACCCTTTTTGAAGGAGAATCCGTGGGGTTAGTGCCCTGAAGAACACGCTTCGTAAAACCCTTTTTAGTTATAGCTTCTCCTTTCACCATTCCCCCTTGTCACAAAGACAGAGCAGCCCCTGGACATCTGTGTTTCTGACATGGTACACTGACCTTCATCCCAACCACTGGCACATTCTGCAGTAGTTTTCCCCTCATTCCCACACATAGGTCAACATGCTTTGGCTTCCGCTGGAGAACTGATAAGCCACGCAGCATGGCGATGCCGAGAGGGACCCCTGGGGTTGTTGATTCTGGTATAACCATTGAGGAAAGTATGGCCCATGGAGCGGAAGCGACCAGCTGGCGGTGAGACAGCTAGAGAGAGGCAGAGCCAAGGCTGGGCCTCCGTTGTCCTGAGTCTCAGTCCACAATAACGGGGATCGCTTCTCAGGTACAAATAAATGTACTTCCTAGTTAATCAGCCAATGAGTTACTACAGTTACTAATTACTAGGTTACTCAATTGGAGAGTCATTCTTTGATCAATGGACTACTAGGTAGGTCTAGCAACAAAGGAAGCAGCAACACTCAAGCGGTGGGGCAGTGCCAGGAGTTAGCAGATGACAGGTTATTCTTTTCAAAGCCTCCATAAAAATCCTGGGCAACCTAGAACTTACTATATTATTATTTGATCTATTCGAGGGTCTTTTCCCTGAATCAGAATTCTTAGTTGCAGACAACAGAATCCACTCTAGCCAGTTTAAGCCAGAAGATGATTAGTAAAAAATATTAGATAGTTTATGTTATCCCCAGAAGGAGCAGAAAATGATTGGATGTGACACAAACAGGGATAACAGAACCAGGAGAAACACCCAACCTCTCCATGGGTCTGTTCTAGGGAAACTCCACTGCCTCTACCACTTATCACTTGGCACTTGCAATGCTAGGCTGGATGCTAAAAACTCGCAGTGACCCTAGAAGAACAGATACCTTGACCACATGCTTGTCAGAATACCTGCATAAGCGCACCACCTCCCCTTGCTCACTTCAGCATCTGGATCTCAAGCAGATGCATCTGTTAGGCCAAACTAGGTCACATGCATCACTCTGTTTTATGGACTAAGTTGTGCCCCACCCCCAAATTCATGTGTAGAAGTCTTAACCCCACAATGTGACTGCATTTGAAGATAGTGCATTAAAAGAGGTAATTGAGATTAAATGAGGTCATAATGGTGGGGCCCTAATACAACATGACTGGTGTCCTTAAAGGATGAAGAAGAGACACCAGGGCCATGCGAGGACATGGCTGGAAGGCTGCCATCTGCAAGCCAAGGAGAGAGGCCTCAGAAGAAACCAAACATGCTGACCCCTTGGTCTTGTTCCTCCAGCCTCCAGAACTATAAATAAATAAAGTTCTGTCGTTTCAGCTACCCAGTCTGTGGGATTTTGTTATGGCAGCCCTTATAAATTAATACACCTGCAATCAAGGGAGCCTAGGAAACAGAGTTTGTAGCTTTTCAGGCTCAAGAATACAGAGAGGAAAATGAGAAGAGCCAATCACAGGATCCACCACTTTAGCTAAACAACAGACTCTCAACTAAGATCATAAATGTATGAGTGAAACACATGTAGCAAACTCCCTCCCCAACTGGTGGACACACATGTCTGGACAAGCCCAGCCGCCATCCCCTCTGTGAAATCGACATGGTCAGGTATCATGCTATGCGCTTCTCCCAGATTCACCCAAACTTCCCTCCCACCGTGATCCTGCTGCCTCCCACCTGGACCATGACCATTACTGGGTCCCCACCAGGCCAAGACTCGTTAGCACCATCAGCTAGACTATGCCACACATGCCTCTCCTCTCACCTACTGAACAGAACTCTGTTTCCTGCCATGTTTCACAGATAGAAACACATCCAAAGAAGCAATTAAAATACCAGTAGACCACACACACACACACACACACACACACACACAGTGAAATAAAGCCTCTCATCCCGCAAAAATAAAATAAAATAATAAAATAAAATGCCAGTAGAAATAGAACATGAGAACCGAAGAAAAGAGAAACACAAGTAGTCTAGCCGTTTGCTTCAATGTTTCCTGGAAAACATGATATAAAGGAAGTCAGATGTGTTGTGCAAATTTCATTAATGGAGAAGATAACTACGAACTTCTCAAGGGAAACTGGATTTTCTCCAGTTCTACATTAAGAAATGACTCCTGTAGGATTTCATGTAGGGGCAATGAGAGACACAAGGGACCAAGGGCTCAGCAGTATCACTCACTAAAGATGCAACAGCAGATTTTATATGGGTTTCTTCCCTCTAAGATGCAATTTAGAGAAGCACCATTCCCAACAGACTCACTTTTCTTAAATCTGCATTATGTTACTTCACTTCCCAGAACAAATGCTGTCTCTCTTTTCCCTACCACTTCTGAGTGAGTATCTCTAGCCTGGCTCCCAGGCTTTCTCCATCCATGGAAACTCTCTCTACGGCACTCCCTGGCATGCCCTCCGTCTCCTCCCCACCTCTCTCTAGAAAGTCGTCACCATTCCTCCTTCTGACCTACCCACATCCTGAGGATCCTGCAAGGAGAGAGACAGGATGAGAAGGAAGAAGAGAGAGTCAAGTGGAGAAGGGGGCAGGGAGGAAGAGAAGGAAGGAAGAAGGAAAGGGGGCAGTGAGAGAAGGGATGGAGGGAGGGAGAACACCAGGAGACTCCAGCGCCATGGTCTCCACCAGGCAGGGTCACATGTAAGGCTCAGTCCAAGTTCCACCACTTCCCTGAAATTCCTCTTCCCACTTCAGGCAGGAGGATTTCGCGGTGCCCTCCCTTGCCCTGAACTGCTGCTGCCTGGCAAGTTAGCACCGTGTTCCTCCCCCGACATGCCCTCTGGCACCTTAGGCTCTGACAATACCGAGAACCAAGAACTTGACGTTCCTCCAAGCATACCATGGCAACCTACCCAGTATTCATTCTCCCCTCTTCCTTAATAACAGACCTTGGGATTTATTCAGGGCTGCAATGTGCTCAGCTTAAAGACTATATTTTACTACCTCCCTGGAATCCAGGCAGAGACTAAGAAGTCTCTTTCAAGGGGGCTTATTGAGATGGAAGGAATAACTTTTGTCCCTTTCCCCTTTTCCTTCTCTCTGCTTGGAACACAGACATCCTGGCTGGAGCTCCAGCAGCCATCTTGTGACCTTGAGGATAGCCGTCACATGCCAAGGATGGCCAAAGCAGAGAGTGAGAATTCACCTCCATACCAGCCCTGAATTGCCTGCTTTTGGATTTCTTCATGGAAGAGAAGTAAGCCTTCATTTAATTTAAGCCACTTTGGTTTTCTCTTTTAGACGGTTAAACCAAAATCTGATACAACAGCCATGCGGTTTCATGCCACTGAGCCTTTGCATGACTGTTCTCTCTGTCAAGAACTCTTTCCCTCCAGTTCTCCACCTGGTGAACCAGTAGTCATGTTTGAAGCCTCCAATGAAGCATCCCTCTCTGTGTGGAACCCCTTCTAATTGACCCCTCAGGCAGCTACATAATATTTGTTTAATAAATATTCAAACAATTGTTGAATAATTGATGAATGAAAACTTCTGAGAATGAATGAAGAATGAATTGCTTGCATAAAAATGAAAATATTCTCTGTTCCAGAGCACTGTCTCCTCCTCAACCTCAACTCTTAGGGGGTCTTCTTTGGTCCCAGAGTCCCAGGGGATAATGTGGCATCTAAACAGCCAGTTGTATCAGGGATTCTAGTCAATGCTGGACGTGCTGTATGACACAATTCCCACGAAGGACAAAAAAACAATAGCAAGAGAGAAAAAAGAAGTAAAAACATATTTGTGAGAGTTGAAAGAAACACCTAACATTTTTTAGATTTTTTTTCCCTACATTAGAATTGGTTTCACCCCAAAATGGCTTTCATTCTGGGCTGAGCAGCCCAGAATACCAAATGGGGAGGACATGCATAAATTCTATGTGAGAACTGGGTGATGAGAAGTCCCCAAACTACCAAAGCAGGTGATGGGAATTGCTGCTCCCTCCAGAAGTACTTTGTAGCCAGCACTGACAAAAAAAGGAATGTCCATCTCAGCAAACGAACAAATATTCAGCTAAGCAGGGACCACAACAAACTTTTCTGAGGACCTAATTGTGCTGGGCAGAGACTGGGTGCTGGGGCTTCCAGAATGGCCACAAGGCAACTCTATCCTCAAGCCCTGTTATCAGACCCCAGAAGTGGGAGCCCACATCCTCTTTATCATCTTTGCTATTGCCATCAGCATCCTCCTCTGGGACAAGGCTGTTATTCCTTGAGAATTCACAGCCCAAGAGATAAGACTAACCTATTGATATAAGCAGATGTTTGTAAGGCAATGTGATAAATGCAATGATAGAAGTTTGTATGTGATGAAGTAGAGAGGAGGAGAGAGTGATTATTTGGGAAGATCAGGAAAGGTGTAACCAAGAGGGAGATATTGAGCAAGGTTTTGAAGGATAAATAGGATTTTGCCAACCTTAAGCTAAGACACTGGGAAATTCTTTTGTCTCCAGAAGTCTTTAAATATGGTTCTGTATGATGGACCCCAATATTTGAACTAATTCCTCAGGAAGATTCCTTAGAGCAGCACTTTTCAAACATGAATGTGCCTATGGGTCACTTGGAAATCTTGTTAAAATGATTCTGGTTCCAAAAGTCTGGGCTGAGTCTTAAGAATTTGCAATCTGACAGTGTGAAGATGCTATAGAAGGTCCTGAACATTCCTGATCTGGACTTCTCTCGCCAACCAATAACAAAGAGCTCTCAGGCAGTGCAGGTCCATGGATCACACATAGAGGAGAATTGACGTAAAGTGTCTCAGATGCTCCAAGAATGATGGGGATTTTTGCCGTTTCTTCCACCAGAGCTGCTTCAGGACCATGATTCTCAATTGCACTTAGAAATCCCTGTGGAGCCTCAACCATTCCCATGCCCAGAACATAACTTGAACAGTTACATCAGAATGTCTGAGGAGGGGGAACCCTGGTCTTGGTAGTTTCTAAAGCTCCCCAGATGGTCCCAATGTGCAACCAGGGCTGAGAATCCAAGATTTAGGACAAGAGAGCACCACTGGTCATTTATGATGACTTTGACATGATGCCCGCTGTAGATACTACTATCATCCACTTTTGACAAGCAAGGCAACAAAGGCCCAAAGAGGTAAGTGACTTTTCCTAGCTCTGGCCCGACCCCTCCTTCTCAAAGTGGTCCCCAGACCAGCTGTCTCTGGAAGCTTGTTCGAAATGGATCACAGAATTCTTTAATAACATTACTTGATCCTTCCCATCATCCCTAAAAATGTCAATACACTGGGAACTACCCCCTTCTGCTTAGGCTGCTCTATGACATCAGAGAATGTCTCTGAGTAGAAGCAGTAGTCTGGAGCCTGAGGCCTGGGGCGTGAATCCTGGGCTATGTGATAGTCACTTCAGTGTTCTAACCTGGGTTCCCCAGTCTGTCCTGGCATTGACAATACCAACACCTATGCCTCTCCAGGTGGCCGTGATGCCCGGGTGATGATGTGAAGGACAGAGCCCCATGCAGAGCAGACTTCACTAAACAGCAGCAGCTACTGACCCAACGGTCATGGAAAGCAGCCCTGGAGTAGCAAAGCAGCCTGTGACAGAGTATTTCCCCCCATCTCTCCTGGCAAAGAGTTGTTCCCACGTTTCTTGTGACAGATGTGGCGCTCACTTTTATCCTTCCCTCCAAAAAGTACCACAGACCTTCCACAAGCCCTTTGTTCCCAGAACAGCTTAGCAAAGAATCCGTGGAGCCTCTGTGGGAAGCTATCCGGGCATAATCCCTGGTGGAGGAAGCAGCTGGCCCTCCAGCTGGGCCCAGGTGGCGAGGACACAGACCCAAGGGGCTGGGATGAACCCTACGGCAGCAGATGAAGAGATGCTCTACAGACCTTCCGAGCAGCCAGCTCAGCAGCAGACCCCGCCACTCCCCCAGCCCCAAGGAAAGGGGCCAAGGGCTCCCCACTCCTCTGCCCAGGCTATGCTGGCCCCTCAGTTGGCGAACCTCAGACACAAGGATAGTACTTTTTTTCTTTTCCATCCATAATGGTACGGCCAGCTGCTATGGAAAGCCTGGCCCAGCTGGGCAGGCAGCCTGTGAGGGTCCCCACTTGCAGGGCTGCCCTGGAGAGTTCTGAGCTCTGAATTATAATGGCTACACAGGGGAGTGGGAGAGAAATCTCATTCTAATGCAGGATCCAGTTCTGCATTTCTGGGTGGTACTGAGATTCTGCATTTCTAACAAGCTCCTGGGCAATTCTTAGGCTGCTTGTCCTTGGATCACACTTTGAATAGCGAGGACTCAGCACAGCTTGTTTTGAATACTTCCCAGACCATTCCTGATTGCACGGCATTGAGAAAGGTATTTAGCTCTGGGAGCCTCTGTTTCCTTGTCTGCAAGATGGAGTAATAATCACCTACTCCACAGGGCAACAGGTCACTAAGCTCCTGAGTGAGTGAGTGAGTGAGTGAGTGATTAAGTGGAGCTCAAGTCCAGGCTCTGCCTTCTGTAAAGCAGAGACAGACCCAGTAAGGGTGTTTGAGAAGAGTTTGGGGCTCAGCAACATTATTAGTTCCAAGTGGCCATGTGACAGCATGAGTTTTAGAATCAGATGGACTTGACTGGCTCTCTGAGTCTCAGGAATGCCTCTGTAACTTATGGGCACCAAGACATAGGAAGGTTTTGTTGTTAGGGAGTTAAAATTAAAAATCTTTAAAATGTTATCACATTTTATGAGGGTTTATTACATAGGAGGCACTCAATAAATGTTGGTTTCCTTTTTCCTATGTTAGTTTCCTTATTTCCTGCATTAGTTTTTCACTTTCCTATTTTCCCAGAGAAAATGCAACTACAAACCAACAGAGTCCACTAGGGGCTTCTGGGGAAAATTATTCAAGACAATGAACATGAATGCTTATCTCTAAATTACTATTATTAGTCAGAATCCTTTGGTTACAAGTGACATGAACCCCAGCTCAAACAGGCTTAAAAGAATATTACATCTCCCTTAACTGAAAAGTCAGGTGGAGCTCAGGCATAGCTGGATCTAGGTACCCAAGTGATATTGTCAGGAACTTGTCTCTCTCTCTACCTCTTTATTCTGCTTTCCTCAGCATTGGCTTCATTCTTGGGCTGGCTCTTGGCATGTGGTGACAAAAATTATCTCTAGCAGCTCCAGGTTGACAGACTTGGCAGAAAAAGAGATCCTCTTTCCTGAACAATCCAGAAAAAGCCCCAGAGCTGACTCTTACTGGCAGGTTGAGTGATGTGCCTATCCCTGAATAAATTGCTATAACCTGCTCAGTCCTGTATGGCATGTCACCCTGGAGGCAGGCCACCCAATCACTTTGACAGAGTAGAAGAGTGATGTATTAGTTTCCTAGGGCTGTCACAATACAGTACCACAAACTTGGTGGCTTAGACAACAGAAATTTATTCTCTCACAGCTCTGGAAGCCAGAAGACCAAAATTAAGGTGTCAACAGAGTTGATTCCTTCTGGAGGCTCTGAGGGAGACTCTGTTCCATGCCTTTCTCCTGGCTGCTGGCGGTCACCAGCAGTCCTTGGGGTTCTTTCACTTGGAACTGTTGTTACTGGACCAAACTTTGGGTCTGCTCGCCTGCCATGCAGCAAAGTCAATTTACTGACACCAGGTTATGGTAAAGGAAAATACAGCGTTTATTGCAGGCACCAAGCAAGGAGTAAGGGCAGCTCATGCTCAAAAGACCTGAACTCCCTGATGGTTTTCAGGGAAGTGTTTTTAAAGGCAATATTTGGGGGTGAGGGTGGCAGGATGTGTGACTGTCTTCTGATTGGTTGGTGGTGAGGGCACATGGTGGTGTTCTGGGAATCTCAGTCATCAACCTTCTGGTTCCAACCAGTCTGGAGTCTACGTGCTTCTGCTCAGTTGTCACCATCTTCCACTTTGGGGAGTGGAGGAGGGGACGGGGAATCTTGGATCCTGAAGAATAACTCATAGCTATCTGTCAGACATGTATGCATGTCTCTTGAGGAGGAACTGGGACTCTATTTTAGCGCTGAACTGTTGTCATTACTTTTCTTTTTTTTTTAAATAAATTTATTTATTTTGTTTATTTATTTTTGGCTGCGTTGGGTCTTCATTGCTGTGCACAGGCTTTCTCGAGTTGTGTCAAGTGGGGCTACTCTTTGTTGCTGTGCACGGGCTTCTCATTGCAGTGGCTTCTCTTGTTGCGGAGCATGGGCTCTAGGCATGGGGGCTTCAGTAGTTGTGGCTCACGGGCTCTAGAGCGCAGGCTCAGCAGTTGTGGCTCATGGGCTCAGTTGCTCCACGGCATGTGGGATCTTCCCAGACCAGGGTTCGAACCCGTGTCCCCTGCGTCGGCAGGCAGATTCTTAACCACTGTGCCACCAGGGAAGCCCTGTCATTACTTTTTGAGTTTAACTGCTTCTCCTTTCTCTCTGCACTCCCTCACTTCCCTACTTAGTAACTGCATGAGCCTGCTGTTTGGAACTCAGGGAAGGACTAGGAAACAAAAGCCTTTTTCTACAAACAAGAAACTGGCGGCACAGAGGGACTTTTGTACCCAAGAAGACCCTGCAGGGTCCTGCTCAGCTTCAATCCCCCTTTTCTTTGATTCTCCTCAATCTTAAGGGGAACAGGTATGGGACAAGAAAGGGAATAAAGTTTTGGATAGAGAGGTTAATCATAAACTCGGCAGAGGAACTCAGTTTTATGGGGACTCAGTTTTGCTGTATCACTCTATTCTCTGCCTCAATTATCTTCTATTTGTTTCTCTGTGTCTTCACATGACCGTATAATGACACCAGTCATTGGATTAGGGCCCACCTGATCCAATATGACTTTCTCTTAATTATTACACCTGCAAAGACCCTGTTTCCAAATAAAGTCACATTCTGAGTGGGAGTCACATTTCCAAGTGGGAGGAGACCATTCAACCCAATACAGACAATAAACCAGGAGGAAAATTGGGTACAAATACCAGAAACAACAGGATGCGTATGCTTGGCAGGTAAAATCCAAAACCAACAGATATCCATAATACCACATGAGTTACCAATCATCAAATCATCAAAATAGAGGAGCTCTTAAGCAAATCTGTTGTCCCACTGCCTAGAAACCACTGTGCCTAGTTAACTGCACAGGGGAAATTCCACAGGGAACCCAGTTCTACAGCAACCAGGAATCTCTTTTTAATGGGAATCCTTCTTAGAAACAGAGCTAAATTTGTAACAAGTCTAAAGACTGGAATTCTCTTCAGGCAAATTCGCAACCTCCCCAACTGTTCTGACTTCACACGTGTCTAAGATGTTGAGAGCCTTACCCTCCAGGGAATTCAACTTCCGGGCCATAGAGCCCAGCTGCATCTAAAAATGTAAAGTTCCTTTGTGAAGGCAAAAAGTCAACAGTTTCTGAATCTCCAGCCTCAGGAGGCATGTGCTCCAACATGCCTAAACTGGACCCAACTCCTCAAAATTACCATCACCAAGAATCTAACCCAGTCATGGATTTTACTTCTTTTTCTCCTTGCAGAAGGAAATTCAACTTTCAATTCCTTAGGGGAAAAAATATCTGGGAGAATTTCAGTTAAACTCTTAGCAGTAGTTATCCATCTCTGGATGGTAGGATAAAGGAGGGTTTCACTGCAGTATAAAGTATTTTTAAATAAATAATAATAATAAAGGTACTTCTAAATTAAAAATATCTCCTAGTAGTTCTGTTAAACCCACTACAGCATGTTGGCAAGCTAACAACCATTGATTTAGGCTGTCCAGTGAATAAGAAAATTTCTCCCTCAACAACAACCAAAACAAAAAAAATCTAAGTGAAAAGAAAAGCAGTGGAAACAGAAAACAATTCCAGCCAAGTGATATTTTCCATTCTCATTTCCTCAAAGAAGCAAAGATTTCCCATTTGGTGCAGTGATACTCCCTGGGCACCTGAGACCCTGCACAGGGGTCCCGAGTCCCAGGTCTGACTCACAACGTTGCCACTTCCCAGCTGTGGGACTCTAAGCAAGTCACTTTACCCATCCGAGGCTCCGTCTCCTCATTTTCTGAAAATATCTCTACTGTTCAACTATATTTATATAGTTGTCATACACTCAAATGGGTCCACCTATGGGCAAGAGCTCTGAAGACCCTGTAAACATTACAGGGGATTATTATTAAAATTCCTAATTATTTAAGCATGTGTGGCATCCTGCCAGAACCCATTAAAGCACATACACAAATAAAAGGAAAAATCCTTTTCCTCAAAATGATGGCCTTCTTTGCTTGTTTATTTTAACTTCAGGTGTGCTGAAATCATCTCACTTCTCAGCCCGTGGAGTATGATTACCTTGACGCTTGAAAGCTTCCACTCTTAGTATTTATTTATCCCCTTTCAGCTCCATTCCCCACTCCCCTTCACCTCCTCCCTGCCTACAGGCAACTATTTTATCCTGTCTAACTTATAGCATTTCGTACATATTCCTTAAAAGCTGTATATATTTGCCCACGTATATTTTTCATTTACGTAAATGGCATTGCTTAATGTTTCATTTTGCTTTCTAGAGTTCTCATTATGTTCTTAAGGTCCAGCTCTGTTGCTGTTGTATATGGGATTTGTTTCCACTATTTGCGACGCTGAACTTCACCTGCACCCATGGCACTTTGCCAGCCTGGTCTTCTAGCTTGATGGACAACCCCCTACCAGTACAAATAACACTGCAGTGAACATCTTTGTTCAGACCTCCAGCTATAGCTACAAGCTGGCTTCCAAGGTATGCACATACTCAGCTTGCTTGTTCTCCAGCCTAACTTCCTCCCAGCAGTGGGGAAGGCACCTGTATTTCCCATCCCCACCACACTTGGCATCATCCAGCTTTCTAATAGATATAAAGATATAGTCTAATACACACAAAGGGATATCTTATTGTTGTTCAATTTTCATCTAACTTGTTTCTAATGATAAGAAGCACCTCTTTGTGTGTTTATTACTTGGGGTGGGGGAATTCTTCTTCTGACAGTTATGTGTTCATATCCTCTTCCCATCTTGTTAGGAGTTGCTATTTTCTTCTCGTTGATTTGAGGATTTCTTGCATAGCCTAGATATATCCTCTCCCATTCTGTCATCTGTTAACTTTGTCCATGGTGACTTGACCAGAGATCCTGCATTTGGATGTAATCAGATTCATCTCTTTTCTGCCTTGTGGTTTGCACTTTCCACTAGATCTTCCTCACTTCCCACACCTGGTCCCCACACCCCAGCTGGCTCTACACCATGGTAAGTATCCCATCCTGGCAAGTAAAACTCAGCTTGTGGTTTCAACTCTCCTGCTGGCTCAAAGATAAAACCCAAGCACCTTGCTCTGTTATACAGGACCCTTTCCAACCTAATCCTAAACATTCCCACCTCTTTTCTGCTATGTTAGCCCCCATTTCCATCCCAGTCCCCTCCATCCCCCTCCTACTAGTCTGCCTTGCATATACTGTCCACACGTCAATAGACCCTCATGCCCTTTCTTAGCAGGCAAATGCAAAGACGCTTTCAACTGTTGCTTTTGCTTCTGAGTAGTTGGGGTTTTTTTCTCCTATTCTGTGCACCAACAACATTTGCACATTTAACAAGTGTGGTTTCCACTTTGGGAGAGAGTCCTAATGGCCCGTGACCTGTTACTGTCAGTATAGTCATATTCATAGAGTAATGTGTAGAAGAAGAAGGAATGCTCACATCTCCATTTTACAGGTCAGGAAGCTGAGTCGTCAAAGAAAAACAGTGCTGGACATGTGGTACTGATGGCAAGACAGATTTTATTCAGACCACTGCCACAGAGGAGAGAGACTCCAGCATAAACCGAAGTCACCTCCAGCTAAAACAAAGATAATTGAGGTTTTTAAAAGGGGGAACAGAGAGGGAACCAAAAAAGGGAGTTATGGGAAATGAAAAGAGGGACTAGAAGAAAGGCACTAGGTGGGCTACAGGGAAAAGGAGCAATTACAGAAGGGGGTGAGTGGAGAATTACTGGAAATGGTTTGGCAAGTGGGTTGGGATAATGTGCATTTTGCAATTAGACAGCACTGCGCTTTTTTGAGCAAGAACTCAGCCCAAGGGCTGGATCACCTTGAGGTGACCTAGTGCAGATGGAAGCCGGGCCAAAGTTTCCTAGCCGTGGTGTGTGGCCAAGTCCTTTGTGCTACAGGGAGTTCGCTGTCCAGGAGTCCCAGTGGTTAGGTCAAGCACATACGGCTACATAAGCAACAAGGCAAAGCCTAGATTTAAGTGGAAGCCTGCCTGACCACAAAGCCCAAATTCAACCCTTGTTTCTGGCTGGTATTTGTAATTTTGCTGAGGTGCTGATTTGGAATGAGCCCTGTGGGAGCCTCAGAAGCAGGATGGAGGCTCTTAGCTGGTAAGGCCGCCCAGCTGCCCTCAGCGTCCCAGGTCTCCTCCGGTCCTAAGGTAGCAGGAACTCTTGTGAAGGAACATACAAGCCATTTTAAAATAATCACTTTATAGAAATGTGCCACGAAGTGGGAAACACACACACACACCTCATGGGAAAGTTGGAGTGATTAAGGTGTAAAAAAGTGCAAGAACTATATGCTTCTTGATGGGAACATAATTTAGGAGAAAGCTTGAACCTTCCTTCACAAACATGGGAACTCTCAGAAGTTTCTAGAAGCAGCCCTCCCAAACACCACCGTCCTGAGATACAATGAACTCTCTGAGTAGGTTTTAGCAAAGAGTACTGTTTTAGGAATCACCTGACATTGGCCACGAGGCACTTTGCTGCAAGCCACACCCTTAGCAAAAAGAGACACCAGCAGCACTGCTTTCTGTGGCCGAGAACATCAGGTTGTAAAACTCGAGTCCCCCTCAGCGTTTAATTTATATAATTATAGTTTGCCTCCTAGGGCTCTCCCTGTGGATACAACTGGCTTGGTTGTCATCATTACTGCTGTTCTTCCAAATTACTGGGCAGGGCAGGATTACAAGGCTGAGCCCACGACAGGGAACATCCAGGAGGGAAGGTGGTTTCCTCTATCAGCTAACGAGTCCCTGTCTGACAGGAAGGATTATTTTGCCCTGAGCACAATGCATCTACATTTAGTGTAACATCATCAGAAAAATGAGCAAGTATCTCACGTGTTTTTCCCTGTCCGTAAGCCTTTGCCAACGAGAGGACCTCTTGCAGTGTCCTGGGACCCCTTGCAGTGTCCTGGGACCCCAGGTTCTCCAGGTTCTGGAACACCGGCTGTCCTGACTCAGAGATGGCATCAAATTAGAAGAACATCTTGTCAGAGCCAGACCGTGTGGGTCCAAATCCTTGTCCTCTGTGCCGGGCGTCCTGGTCTGTCACGCCTCCCTCCCAGGCAGTCATGAGGAAGAACTGAATTCAGGCAGGCACTGCATCAGCTCTCACCCATCCATCCGGGATCTGGCTGCCAGCCTCTCGGAGCTGGGCTGAGGCCAACATCACACGGTCATTACCAATGATGACAGTGCTTAGCGTGTATGTATACCCCTTCGCGGCAAGCTGTTATGACAAACTGCAGGCCCTTGGCATGCAGGGGGCCAGGGTGGAGGAGAATGGGCTCCATCACGTACTGGCTGTGGGGTCTTGGGCCACTCACACAAGTCCCCTTTCTGTGCCTCCACTTCCCACACTGAAAAATGTCACAGGTTGAACACCCCCTTTCTTAATTCCCCTACTTCCATGCTAAGACTTCTAACCACTGCCTGGGCCTGGCTAAGGCATTCTTGCAAAGTCAGATCTTATAATCATCCCAACTTGTGATATTTATATCTATTTGGGGAACAAACTGCCTGGAATAAAGATTAAAATATGGCACATCAACTATACTTCAATTAATTTTAAAAAATTAAAAATAAATAATAATTAATTAATTAATTAGAATAAAAAGACTAAAATATGAAAATATGGTGGTCAGGCCACTCAAGATGGCTGTTCTCTTGCTCTCTGTACATCCCCTGCTTGATCAGTGCCTGCTTCACCTACACCTACCCACCTAACTGACCTTCCTACATACCTGTCCCAAGGCCCCAGCTAATGATTGTTCTAGCTTTAGATCAGAACTCTCCACTATGCTTATCAAAGGGGCGGTGAGGGCTGTGCCCCTCTACTGGTTTCCCTGGTAACCAGCGAGCCAACCTGACCTCAATTCCCCCTATTATAACTGGTAACCTCTCCCTCCCCCACCCACAGGAGCAAAGACTGCCACCATGTCCAGCCTGCCATCCACCACACACGGTGGGGTGTCACTCCAGGACCTTGCTTCAGATGTGTAAGCTCCACCATCCATTAAACCATTGATATCTCCGTTGCTGACTCCCAGCTCTTTCTTCTGTCTTGAAGTTGGGCAAGCACAGGTCTTGTAGGCATGTGGAGTGCAGCCTAACAGAAACCTAGAAAAGAGGCACCAAGAGACCCCCTATACAGACCTCCAAGAGCCTTACTAAGACTGGGGATAGAGGGAAAGGGAGAGAGTGAAATCCTCAGGCCATCTGCCAAAAGATGAGGGAGAAAGACCCTTGCCAGGAGGCATTCCAGAAATCAGGAATGGAAAGGGCATTCAAAGGTACTAGGGAACCTGACACCATCACTGCCATAGCCCAAAGTCAGCCCCATAATCCTAAGACCTTTGGTCCCTTGGAGAAGGGCTAGCCCTCAGGGCACTAGAAGGTGCCCTCAGGGAGCATGTTTCTGACTTACCTGTTCTCAGCACTGGAAAACTCAGTGGTGTGGTCTTCTGGCCCCTTCATGCAACCAGTTTAGACAGTCAATCTAAGCATCAGTGAAATCTACTCACTATTGGACTTTGCCCCGCCTTCCTTGCCTGGGGGTTGTGGCCTGACAGCAAAGAGGAAGGAATTAGACTATGAGAAGGACAGGGCCAAGGCCAAGGACATTAGCCTAGAAGCCAGCTGCCCAAGTCAGCTGAGGACGGCTGGGGACCTTGAGCTCGAAGGCGGATGCCCAGGCTTTCAGGTGCGTCTGTATCCTGCCTTTCAGTTCACACACAGCAGAAGGGAGAGACAAATGCTTCCAGGCAGTGCTCTCCAGAGAGGAGGCAAGTCTCCTTAGAATGGGAACGAGTGGCCAGGCCCTCACTGGCCAGGGCTGGAGCCTGGGAGGGTGGCGGCGGGGCATCAGACCTGTACACGGCAGGTTGGAAGCCGCCAAAACACGCCACACACACACCTGGTGGCAGCCCTGGGACTGCTCTACCTGTTTCAGCTCAGCTGGGTCCGCTCTGTCCCACCCCAGGGAGAAGAGAACCTGCAGGCGTGGGGAGAAGGAATGGCACCCATCCTACCCTCTCCCCAGGGTCAGCTCAGTGGCCTCTGGCACCTAGAAATGTGCCCTCAGCACAGGCTCTGCCCTCAGCAGATGCTGGAGAAGGAGGGCACGAATGCTCACCCAGATCCTGGTCCTGTCTGCCATCTAGGACAAGGCCCTTTCCCTCTCTGAGTCTCAGTTTCCCTCTGAAAACTGTGACAACCATACTTGCCTCTGGGGTGTGTAAGAGACAGAATGGGATAATGCAAGGGAAGCTCGGTCAAAAGCTACACGACAGGGCTTCCCTGGTGGCGCAGTGGTTGAGAGTCTGCCTGCCAATGCAGGGGACACGGGTTCGAGCCCTGGTCTGGGAAGATCCCACATGCCGCGGAGCGACTGGGCCCGTGAGCCACAACTAATGAGCCTGCGCGTCTGGAGCCTGTGCTCCGCAACAAGAGAGGCCGCGATGGTGAGAGGCCCGCGCACCGCGATGAAGAGTGGCCCCCGCTTGCCGCAACTGGAGAAAGCCCTCGCGGAGAAACGACGACCCAACGCAGCCAAAAATTAAATAAATAAATAAATAAAAATTTAAGGAAGCATTTCTTATTAAAAAAAAAAAAAAGCTACACGACAGCAAGAGATAAAAGACTAGAAACTGTCTCCTTCTCATTCCTCTCTATCTGATGGCTAATCAAGGGCAAAATTCTCTTTTTCTCACTTTCTTCTATTAAAGTGACCACAAACTGGGCTCATCATCAACATACACACACCTCAGACACAGACACACACATGCTCACACACACACTTTGCCACCTCAGCCCTGCCGCTCCCCTCCCCACGGTCCCCTCTCTCAGTGAGTGGCACCAGCACCCATCCATCCAGGATTCAGCACCCAGGGAGTCCTTACTGACACCACTTCCACTCCCTGGTCCAATTCCAAATTGTGAGTCTATCGGAGCCCCTACAGAGCTTTTAAGTTCCTCCTCCCACTCTGATCTAGAACACCACCCTCTCTTGCCTGGATTGTTCTTTGCCCCCAGGCTGGTTCCTCTGCATCTCCTCCTTTACCTATTCTGGCCAGAGTGAACTTTCCCGGAAGCACATCTGATCACATCACTCCTTCAAAAATTCTTCTAGAATAGCTCAAGATGGGGTCAGGCAGGACCTGGGGAGCCTGGCCCCGGCTTCCTCTCAGGCCTCATCCCCTTTTGCTTTCCTGACTGCCGCCCTGTGGGCCTTCCAACAGACCTGCAAAGAAGGGTCCCTCTCCCTCAGATGTTTGCAGACCCTGTTCTCACTCTCTCCTTTCTCTACCTGGGAGCTCCCATTCTTCTCTCTGATTCCCATACAAATGTCCTCCCCAGGGAGAATATTTCCCTGACAATGACCCCTGACCTTACTCCATAATTGCCCAACCCTCCAGAGTGGGACTGCTCCCTTAGCACCTTATACGCTTCATCTTTGCCACTTATCACAGTCTTTAACTATATATTTGGGTAATTTTTCTTACCTAGGTCTCCACCTCCAGACTGGAAACTACCGGAGCTATAACTGTATCTATTCTGTTCACCTCTGTATCTTTAGAGTTTGGCTGGGCACATGCGAGGCAATGACTGCCGAATAAATGATCTCACAGGAATCAAAACTAGTTCTATGTTTATGTTAACATTTTTAAAAGCTTTCCCATCATTTTTTTTTTTTTTAATCTGAATGACCTTCGAGGAAACACGCTGTTTACTATTGATCTAAGGTGGTGGTTCTCAAACATGGCAGCATATTATATCAACAGGGGAGCTTTCAAAATATACAGAAGCCCAGCTCCCATCCCCAGAGAGTTTGTCTTAAATGGTCTTGGGAGGCACCAGGTCCTTGTATTTTTTTTAATTTCCTCCATCTGACTCTCCTGTGCAGCCAGGACTAAAAACACTGACCTAAGGGGCTCAAATAAACTCAAGATTTGGAACTGGACCAGGAAGTGGACATGGGGGTACAGTTTGGGAGCCCATCTGACTTGAAGAGGAAGCCCAACCATCAGATAGTGGGGATGGGGAAAGAGGATCCAGCCCTCAAATAAGGGGCAAATAAGATCCAGGCACTTGTCAGCACTCTTACTAAGCAACGGCGAGAGTAGGAACCAGGGCAAAGGCCAAGACCTGTAGAAAGGCTGAACATGGCAAGGGGCGGGCCGGCTACCAGGGGAGAGCACAGCACATGCGCACATGCCCTGGCCTCAGCCTCAGCAGAACAGGGCCCAGGCGGCCAGACCAAGTGCGGGCACCCACCTGCTCTCAAGGACGGGGTCCTGATGAACTGTCAGTACCCTCTGCTTTGGCTCAAGCCCAGGATGTGTCTGACACATCATCTTGAAATTCTTCAGGGCTATAAGCCTGCTGAATCTCGGGACAGCTTAATTATGGCCAGAGAAATTCCTCTATAATTTTTGAGCCCATTTAGAGTTTGATGCTTAGAAAGCAAACTCTTTATTTGTTCAAAGCCCCCAACAGACAAAAGCGCTATTGCTGAGCCTGCCCACCCCCCCCCCCGACCCCTTCCCATCTTCTGGGCTTTGTTGGTCAGCTCAACATGTCGGTTGTTTTTGTCTGTTTGTGTTTTGTCCTCGTTTTCAGAGTTGGTCTTGTACCCCAGGAAAAAGACAAGATCGGCAACTTGAAAAGAGAATGGCCCTCTCCCCTCAGTCCGGAAGGGCCAGCGTCTCCTTGGCAGTCAGCCAGACTGATTTCACGTCCTTCCTAATGATGGGAAAGGGCTGGTGATTAAAAACCCGCAGATAAGACCCCCGTCAGGAGGCAAGGCAAGCCCAAGGGAACTCCAGTGGCTGCATAGAGGGGGGCTACCTGTCGTTGGCACCCCAAGTGGCCCACGTCAGCGGGGTCAGATTGCCACAAAGCGGCACTACACTCACTCATACCAGGCATCAGCCACTAGACACTGGGGCGCAGGCCTGGGGAGGCACTTATGGTAAAACTGGGCTGTACCCTGGGTAGTGTGGGCAGTGGGGAATACCCAGGGCCCTGGTGAAGAAAGAGGGGGTGGTCAGAGGGACCCAGCAAAGAGATGTTGCTGGGGAGCTGTATTCCTGACTAAGCTGACAGACAGATTGCAGGTAGAGGGGAGACAGGCCGGAGAGCAGAACTCCAGGTCCACACAGAGATGAAGGCAGTGTGCAAAATGGAGGAGGGGGAACCAAGGCCGGGAGCCCCGAGCAAGCCACACACGTGGCCGGGGAGGGTGCAGAATGAATGCACGGAAATAGCCTCAGCCTGTCAGAAGCTACCTCCAGGAGTCACTTGGAAGGCAACTGTGGAGATTGGCAGTGTTTGATTGACATGCCCCACCACAAGGCACAGCCTTGCTTGCAGGTTCTGGAATAATTCCTCATGGTCTAAAGAGGTTTGGGGATTTTACCGATTTAAGGGAAAAAAGCTGCAATTCACTCTCCCTGAGCCCTGCTCAAGGAATGATGGCCCAGCAGGGGGGCGGAGGGGAAGGTGACAGCGTGTGCCAGGCTGGGGAAATGGACCCTGGGAGACAGCCTCGGGAAGATGCTGACCTGCTGGGCCTCGTCGCCTCCTCTGTGCAGAGTGGAGGTTTGACTGAGATTATCCTGTCTTCCACTGGCTCCCAGGTAGCTGGAGAAGAGAACATTCCTTTGGGTACTACCAACCAGGCCTTCCTTTCTCTTTTATGACTTTATGCCCCTCATAAGCTGCCTTTGACGTTCATTTCCCTGATTAAACCCTATTTCCCCAAAATAAAATATGAACGTCTGAAAGGAACCCAGCAGAGTCTGACTTAGACCCAACCCTGACTCACAAAATTTCCTATTATCATGAGCGTCTACTGAGCAGTAAAAACCAATGCCACCTCTAACACCTATCACAGCCCCAAGGATAAAGAACATTGTTGAGTGTCGACCACAGGCCAGATACATGTGGAGGACTGTCAGCCCATTCACTTAAACCTCCCAGCAACCCTTCAAGGTCCGGACTCTTATTTTCCCACCTAACACATGAGGAAAATGGGGCACAGCGCTAACAAGTCTCACAGCTAGGAAGTGTGTAAACCAGATTTTCAACCCAGGAAGTCAAACCCCTAAAACCTAAATGTATAGCTCCTACTCAATACTGCCTCCCAGAAATAATATACAATACAATGAAAGAAAAAATTCGTGAGATATGCATGTATCACCTAGCTTTTGCTGTGTAACAAGCTACCCCAGAAACCCAGCTTAGTGACTAAAACAGTGTTTGTTGTTTCTCATGATTCTGTGTGTAAACTGGGTGGTCTTTCTGGGCTGGGCTGGGCTGGCTCAGCCACGGCTGGGTGGTCTAGGATGGTCTCAACTTCTGGGTCTGGCGTTGGCACAATATCAGCTAGGGTGACAGGAGCAAACTCAACACCCGGAAGGCTAGCCTACACCCATTCACATGGCCATGATCCAGGATTCTCCAACAGGAGAACAAGCCTCAATTCACAGAAGCTCTATAATGAAATCAGTATAATATTGTAGATCAATTACAATTCAATTTAAAAAAGAAGTTTTAGAAACGATATCACCTACATCACATTTGATAATGTCACACAGCCAAGGCCAGATTCAAGAGGTGGAGAAATAGATTCCTCGCCTTGACAGGAAGATGAGCAAAGTCATATTACCAACAGGCATACCAGGATGGGGGGAGTTGGGGGCTATTTTTCGCAGCCTACCACATATACCCAGAGGTGAGCGTGCATGTGCGCACGCGCGCGTGCATACACCCACACACACACACACAGGCTTACGGTGCTCAGGAACTTAATGCAGTGCCTCATCTAGTAGACACCCAGACGTTTATTTTGATGACACCCTCTACTGTAAGACTCAAGTTGTCCTGTCAGCTGACCAGACATTTATAAGCCCAAGGATCATATAATTCTTGATATTATCTAGGAGAAAGACCTAGATCAAGATTACAAATTTCTTTAACTTGAACGCTCTTCAGTGGGGTAACAGCAGGAGTCACAAAGAAAATGTCCCTTTTTCACTGGAAAGGATCCTAATGCTATTGCTATAATCATGACCATGAAATGCTTATCACTTGTTGCCTCTGAGCTACCTCTCGGCTACCTACGCAACATCTCTCCTTGGCTGTAAAAAGCATCTTAGGTGTATGCACTGTTCCAGTTACCCACTATCCAGTCCCCTTTATTCCTTATGACCAGAACCTTGGTTTTGTCTAGGGTGCAGTATGCTCCCCAGACTGCCTTCCCAATAGGGGTGGCTGTGCACACAGTTATGGCCAGCAGGACACAAGCAGAGGGTCTGGGGGAAGGCTTGCACATTGCTGACACAGGCTCCTGTTTCCTACACACACCCCTCACTGCCCCCTTCCTGCTTCTTCCTGCCTGCAATGGGGATGGGCAGCTGGAGGGACAGCTACCACCTAGGACCACAAAGCCACAACCATAAGCCCAAAGTGGCAGAGCGGAAAGATGCCAAGAGTCTAAATTTTTCAAAGCACCTTGGAGCCACCACTCCAGCCCTGGACCCACTACATCAAGCCTTCTTGTTACACGTGACACACAAACCCCTCACTTGTTCAAGCCACTGTTTATGGCATTCTTTCTGCCACTTTGCAGTGAATTCAATACATCCAAAGCCAAACTCATGATTTCCCCCAAACCTGGTCCTCAGCCAGCCTCTGCGCATCGGCAAGCCAGAAATAAGGGCCGCCATGAATTCCCCACCTCCTCGTCCTCTGTGCTGAGATGGGTCAATGATCGTATCTCTGTCTTTATCTCCTCCTCCTCCTGCAACTGACCACACTCCCCCAGATTCATTTTCTTCCCAGGGCCACTAGAGTCATCTTTTCCAAGTACAGATCTTCTCGGGTCACCCCCACTCTTACAGCCCTACTTGAGCACTCCCTGCACTTAAGAGAAAGACCTGCACCCTTCACCTGGCCCCTCATCTCCTCTGCATACCTCTTCCCTTCTGGGCTCTGTACACTCTCACCCTTCAGTTCAGTGGTTCTCAAACTTGTCCCATGTTAGAATCACCTGGGCTCTTTTAATATTTAACTGAATCACAACCTCTAGAGGTGTGGCCCGGGCATCCGTATTTTGTGAGGCTCCCCAGGTGATTCTAGGGTGCAGACAAATTTGGGAACCACTTTTCCTTAGCCAGGTGGTGCTCTCCCCACCCACTCATGGGCTTCACGTGAGGTCTTCCTCCAGCCTGGACCGCCCCCCACCCCGCTCCCTCCCCCACCCACATCCTTCTCACCCTTCTCGTGCTTCAGCTGACAGTTCAAACGTCACTGTCTCAGGGAATCTTCTTCAAGCCCCCAAACTAGGCCAGGTGTTCTGTTCCAAACTCTCAGAGCCTGTGACTCTTTCCTCCAGAACGCTCACTGCAGTTGGTCGATATACTTTTGTTTTCTGATGATTCGCTCAATGTCTGTTTCCCCCACCAGGCTCTAAGTTCTCTGATCTCAAGTCCTTTCTGGTTTTCCTTTCCACTGTCCTGGCTCAGTAGCTTTGCAGTACATATCTGTTGAATAAAGGGATGGTCAGTATCACCTCCGCCTTGTAGATGAGGACTCAGAGATGCTAAATCTAAGACCCCTCTGTTGGAGTGTAACAAAGAAATACTCAAAGCCAGATGTTAGTACTCTTCTAAGCCAGCAATTTGCAAACTTCTGCTACATCAGTATCACCTGGAGGGCTAGGTAAACACAAATCACTGGGCCTCAGCCCCAGAGTGTCTGCTGCAGTAGGTCTGGGGAGGGGCCCAAGAATTTGTGCTTGGGTCAAGTTCACAGATGCGGATGCTGCAGGTCTAGGCCCTTGAGGACCACGGCCCCAGCTCCCCTCTCTCCTGGCCACTGGGTGCATTCAGTGACAGGGAAAAGCCAAAGTGAATTCAAATCCACCTTTAATGTAAGAACTGTCTTTTTTCTCTTTTTCTTTTATTTTCTTTCTTTCTTTCTTTCTTTTTCTTTCTTTCTTTCCTTTCTTTCTTTTTTTTTTTTAATTTTTATACAAAGGCTATGTTCACATCGTTAGAATCTGGTGTTCGTCCCAGCCTTAAGAAGGGCCTCCTTTCTCCCCACGGCCCTGCTGACAGAGAGATCCCAGCTGTGGCCAAGCTCAGTCTCCCCAGGGGGGCTGGCAAAGGCTCCAAATATACTGGCAGCCAAGTGGCAAAGGGGCCTGGCAGGCCCACTCCAATCCCAGCACACCTGACTCGTGTCCAGAAAAGAGACAAGCATGAAATCCTGCCTGGAGAAAAATGGGCAGGGGCGGTCCTCCCTACAGAAGCAGAGATTGCCAGAAGATTCCCAGAGCCACACTTCCAGACCCCCATCTGTTTAAAATCCCCTTTTCTCCACTTTTTTCTCCCCTTCTGTGTATTCCAACTAATTGTCGTGAACAAGCCTACACATATCTTTAATGCACATTTGGGCGTGTGAAAACAAAAGGTACAGATTTTGTATCATTTACAGCTGGTTTCACCCGGAAAATTAATACTTTCATCCTGTGAGGTTTGTTTGTATTTTGAAGTCCCAAACCACAGATCTGACATGCATGCTGACTTTCTTGTCATAAACAGTGGACACAAAAAAAAAGAAAAAAAAAATCCGTAGTTAATGGTTCATTTCAGGGTTGAGATTGCTATGTCAGAGATATTACAAGTAAAAGGAGTTCCGTAGGAAAAATTGAGAAATCTGAAACATTTTGATCAAAACCCATTAGGTAGGGCTGGACTGAGGATGGGGAAGATGCCTGGAGTTAATGTTTTTTCAGCTCGTTACTAACCAGAGCTAAGACCCCGTCCAGCACTCATTCATCTGCATTTCACACACCAGAATTTTGGAAATAGTTGTGCTGTGACTGAGCTTTACCCCAGTACAACCTGGGAAGAAAGGATTTGTGTCTATTATTCTGTTAATTAACTGTGTCAACAAGATTGTAGTGAAAATGTTTTTAAAGCCTCTTAAGAGTGCAAATACTTTTTAAGCACTTCTAAGAACTTTAGGAATACCCAAGGATTTAAATTCGCAATGATAAACAATTACTAATTATAGTCATTCTTAACTGGTTCTCACCAAGGTTCTCTTTATTAGATAACACTTGTTAACCTAGTTTCTACTACAGTATGTATTTAAAGAAGATTAAGTTCAATTTAATTCAAATCTGCACTTACCAAGTTTCCTATAATATGTCAAGTAATGAGCCTGATTATTCTGAAATATGCTATCACTCAGGGTCTTCCCCAGTTAGCTAAAAATAGTAAGATTTAACTCTGCTCCAAAAACCTATAACCATAGAAATGTAACTTAATTTACATTGTATTAAAATTGCTAAGATGTCCCATGAAAGGAACGAGGTATCATCTTTGTACCCCAGCACCTAGCACAATGCTTATCCTAAAAAAGGTCTCAATACATGTTTGCTGAACAAAGGAATCACAGAAAGAATGCAACCTCCACAATGGATTGTTCCAGAA
Source organism: Balaenoptera musculus (assembly GCF_009873245.2). NCBI lineage: Eukaryota > Metazoa > Chordata > Mammalia > Artiodactyla > Balaenopteridae > Balaenoptera > Balaenoptera musculus. The sequence continues at coordinate 44,349,024 of NC_045786.1, read as the reverse complement.
AATAAAAGGAGTGGAATTCATGTCACCATTTGAAAACAGGACTCACTCTCTTTCATTCCACAATTCCAATGAGCAACATTGAGTTAATCTCTTTAGTTGCTTTATCTTATTCAAGCCTTAGAACAATACATGAGGCACATTTTCTCAGTGTACCCATTATACAAATGTAAGGCTGTGTGGGAGACAAAAGAGATCCCAGGTCTGCTGGGCTCCACTTAGATCCCCTCAACCACTGGGCTCCACGCCTCCCATGTGAATCCAGCCGAAACTGAGCCTGAGTCCACACACCCTGGGTCCAGGGTCTTTATCAGTTGTGACAATTTTAGAATGTAAAAGATACTGGAAGTAGCCCCAGTTATCAAGAGTGAGGAAGAAGGAAGGCGGAAGGGGCAGGTCAGGGAATGAGAGCCAAAGAGAGGGAAGAGAAGAGCTTTGCGTGAAACATACAAAGGGTGGCCTCACTTTATGAAATTAGAAGAATTTTCTCACACCATATACAAAAATAAACTCAAAAAGGATTAAAGACCTAAATGTAAGACTGGAAACCACAAAACTCCTAGAAGAAAACATAGGCAGAACACTCCTTGACATAAGTCGTAGCAATATTTTTTTGGATCTGTCTCCTAAGGCAAAGGAAACAAAAGCAAAAATAAACAGTTGAGACCCAATTAAACTTAAAAGCTTTTGCACAGTAAAGGAAACCATCAACAAAACAAAAAGACAACCTATGGAACAGGAGAAAATATTTGCAAATGCTATGATTGATAAGGGGTTAATATACAAAATATATAAATAGCTCATATAACTCAATAACAAACAAACAAACAAACCCAACCTGATTAAAAAGGGGGCAGAAAACCTAAATAGACATTTTTCCAATCAAGACATACAGATGGCAAACAGGCACATGAAAGGATGCTCAACATCACTAATCATCAGAGAAATGCAAATCAAAACCACAATGAGATATCACCTCACACCTGTCAGGATGGCTATCACCAAAAAGAACACAAATAACAAATGTTGGTGAGGGTGTGGAGAAAAGGGAACCCTAGTACAATGTTGGTGGAAATGTAAACTGGTGCAGCCACTATGGAAAACAGTATGGAGGTTCCTCAAAAAATTAAAAACAGAACTATCATATGATCCAACAATTCCACTCCTGGGTATATACATGAAGAAAACAAAAACAATAATTTGAAAAGATACATGTACCCCAACATTCATAGCAGCACTATTACAATTGCCAAGATATGGATGCAACCTATGTATGATGACTGGATAAAGAAGATGTGGTGTGTGTGTAGATATAGATATAGATAGATGTAGATATAGATATAGATATAGATATAGATATAGATATATACACACACCATGGAATACTACTCAGCCATTAAAAAGAATGAAATTCTGCCATTTGCAACAACATGGATGAACCAAGAGGTTAGTGAAATAAGTCAGAGAAAGACAAATACCGTTTGTTATCACTTATATGTGGAATTGAAACACATAAAACAAATGAATGAATATAACAAAATAGAAGCAAACTCACAGATATAAAGAACAAACTAGTTGCTACCAGAGGGGAGAGGGAAGAGAAGAGGGACAAGATAGGGGTAGGGAATTAAGAAGTACAAACTACCATGTATAAAACAAATAAACTACAAGGATATATTGTACAGCACAGGGAATATAGCCAATATTTTATAATAATTTTAAATGGAATATAATCTATAAATATATAGAATCACTATGTTGTACACCTGAAACTAATATAATATTGCAAATCAACTACACCTCAGTTTAAAAAAAGGATGGCCTTATTTTGCTCTCCTTTGTGTAGTCAAAGCACTGTGGCCATGCAGAATAATGGCCTTGAAGGAACCCACGTGAGTCCCTTCCTCCACTAAAAAAAAATGGCTTTCTTGTCATTGTCATCTTTGAGCAAATTAGCTGGGTAGGAAATTCTTACTGAGTAGGAAACCAAGCACATTCCTATACAGATTTCTAGGGGAAAAGCATTCCAGATGGAAGGGACACCAAGTGCAAAGACACTCAAAATTCTGGTGCAACTGATTTAGACTGATTTCAAGAGCCCTTGCTGTTATGCCAGATGCTTTACAGCAGTGATCTTCTTTCAGAGATACAGCAACTCTGCACCACTAATTATTATGACTCCTATTTTACTCACAATTACAAGGGGAGTTTGGCCACAGATCTAGAAAATGTTGGAGCTGAAGGATGACCCAGGTGACTGATAGAATTTCCCCAAGCACCATGCTTTATAGGGGAATCCATCAGTGGAGAAAGGATCCCTCCTGATCGGTGGTAAATATGCCCAGGGGTTAGTAAGCCATGATTTAACTCTATGGTAGTACATTAAAGCAGCTGTCAAATGATATTTAAGAAGAGTTTTCTTGAACAATTTGGGTAAGTGCAATGCCATAGGAAGCAAGAGTATACAGAATTATGTAGATAGAATGAGCTTAACTATAGAAAGAAAAATCTGCACAAGAATATATAATGAGAGGGAAATATGCCAAAATGTGAGCTTTGTGGATGCCTCTAAATGGTACATTTCTTTAACTCTTCACTTTTCAGTACTTTCCAAATGTGTCTATTATGATAAGCAGATATTTCTTTGATCATCAGGGGAAACATCATGAAAAATATTGCATGTGAGATATGCATAGCTTTCTCCTTCGTCAGCCCGTGCTTGGAGTTTTGACCATGACCCCATTTGCAGGTGTGACTGGCCACCCCACTCACAGTAAGTCCTCCGTGTCACTCTCCCTTCCCACTCTTGTCCCTTCAGGGAGGCCCTGAGCCAGGCTCAGCCAACAGTCGCCAGATCCAGGGTCTGGCTGGTACTCACCTGGCTGCTAAGGGTGGGTGGCAGGGAGGGAGCACGCACTGTCCTCATCCATCACTGGCCAACGGAGTTACACTTGACAACAGATATGAGGGCTGCACTTGCAAATCTTTCAGCACTTCACTGCTATAAATTCTCCTGGCTCTTATTAATAAAATATAATGGTAATTCATAGAATAATGGCCTATTATCCAAAGTCACAGAATGACAGGGCAATCAAAATCAGAATGAATGATAGGACCCGAGGAGGTGGAGGAAGGGTGGGTAAATTCTGGCTTCTGCAGGAGCAGCATTAGGCTCATGCAGCAAATCAAAGGAATAATCTCCAAGCCAGTAGTTTAAATTGCACAAAGAATAATAACGATACGTTTATAAGGCGAACACTAGCCCAGAAATGGATGACGCACCATGTAATTTAGGGGGACATCTGATGGGCTACAAACTGACCCCAACCAGCCACGACAGCTTCGTTTTTTGTGTTGTGTTTACTTCCTTCTTCTCTCAAAGTGTTTTTATTTTAATTTTGCTTCATCTGAGTCTGAGTTCTCGGTTGACAGTTCTGGATATGGTCCCATCTTCCATCAGGTAAAAAATACATTTGACCCAGACCTGACTGGGCCATTTTGAGGGTAAAAAAGAAGTCTTTGAAGTCCAAAAAGTATCCCTCTAAAAGGAGAACAATAGTAGCTAGGAGGATCCAGAGTGAGGGGAGATTAGTAACAGTCTCCCACCACTAAGGGACATGTTGACCACAGAAATCCTTGACATGGATTTGCTGAGAGCACCCAGACCCCACAGAGTGAACCTCTTCTCCAAGAGAGGCCAATGCCACCTGCTATGATGAATTATCTCTGGCTCCCCCAAGCAAACTTGGAGATCCTTCTAATTCCACACAGGGGCGGTGATCCCTCTCAGACCATCTGTCACATCTTCACAGTGGTGTGAACTTTCATCATGGTGGCCCGCAAGTTCCTGAACTCCCATCCTTTATTAGGCTCTAAGGTGATGGGTCTCAACCCTATAAATCTGGGGAGTCTTTTAAAAAATCCATGACTAGGATCCACCCCAAAGAGATTATGATTTAATTGTTCTAGACCCTTGCTACTCAAAGTATGGTCCTCAAGCCAGCAGCAGCAGCAGCACCAGGGAGCTCAGTGGACATACAGAATTTCAGACCCCACTGGAGACCTCATTAATCAGAATCTGTATTTCACTAAGATTCACAAATAATTCTAATGCAGAGTAGGGCTCAAGAAACATTGGTCTAGAGTAAAGCCCAGGAATGTTTGGGTTTTTTTTTAATTTCCCCAAATGTTGGACCAAGACTAAGAACCCCCCCACTTAAGTTCTATCATTGGTCTTTCCTTCTTCTTGCCAGCCACTGCTAAGCCAAGTCCTAGGCACCAGACCAGCCAACCCCTACTTCATCCCTCACAAGAGGGTCTACTGTTAACTGTGGAAAATTCCCTCATCCCACTCCTGCTTCCCTGAGGTTTATCCCAGCCAACCACACATAGGTTGGTCTCCCCCCCAACCCCAGGAATTTCTTATTTCTTTCCTTGTCCTGTAGTTGACATTTCGCTGTCTTGTCTGGGGATTGGGCTCATCCCCACCTCCAGGCCTCTCTCCGCCATTTTCATTTCTTAGCAGTTTTCAGTACAAGTGTTTCCACAATAAGAAGCATTAAATGAAAGGAGGGTAGGCTTTTCTTTTTCTTGTCTTGGCAGCACCATCTCCTCACCCGCACATGGCTTTCTACATGACCCATGGGTAAGTAATGAATGGTATAAAAGAGGAAGAAGAGAAAACCAGGAGGACACAGCAGATGGGATGCTGTGAGGGAGGCATTATTTGACATCTAAAGATAAGAACAACAGTAACTGTTAAATAACAGTTATTGTTTTTAACAATAACAATAAGCTGATGTGAGGGCAAGTAGGAGACAGAATCTTGGGACAAAGGTTGCATTCTAACATTAGGAGATTCCACAAAATAACTCAAAATATTAAATACAATCAAGGGTCCAACACCTAAGATTACCCAATTTCAAATCACAGCCCCAGTGAGAGAAAATAGCCATCTCACAAGAATGACTGAGGCAACTGAGGTTCACAAAGCTCTGATCACATTTCACGGCAGGTTACAGAAGCAGCAGCCAGGCTGCGGGGATGGCAGGGTCTTTTTGATCCTAGAATACCGGGCATTAAAAAAAGATAGATTGGAGTTTAAAATACGATGCAAATGAACCTATCTATGAGACAAAAACAGACTCAGAAATATCAAGAACAGACTTGTGGTTGCCAAGGGGGCAGGGGAGTAGGGGAGGGATGGATTGAGAGTTTGAGGTTAGCAGATGCAAACTATTCTATATAGAATGGATAAACAACAAGGTCTTACTGTATAGCACAGGGAATTATATTCAATATCCTGTGATTAAACCATAATGGAAAAGAATATAAAAAAAGAATGTATATATGTATAACTGAGTCACTTTGCTGCACAGCAGAAATTAAACACAACATTGTAAATCAACTATAGTTCAATAAAATTTTTTTAAAAAATAGATTGAGATTGTCCTGTATATTCTGAAGCTGAGAGTAGCCTGAGAAGAGGTCCAAATAGCTTTTCACCTCACCCCATCCCCTCAAATACATTCAATAAGATTAGAATGAAAATGAGGAAATTCTATACTCCTGACAAATCCACTCTGCTTCAAGGTACTCTGGGTTGGTTACGAAGGTCACTAATTAGTACACTCTCACTGGCGGCCAGCCACAAAAACACTTGGAAGCCAGTAGACAATGCAACAAGCTTCACTGATTTCTTTTGGTTTTCATTTGGTCCCTACAGAGTCAGCCTCTCTCAGGCATCTGCAGACCTCACCTTCTCTGTCTCCTTTGCTCTCTCCAGTCTACTCCCTCTACCCTTACCAGGTCCCAGAGCCATCTCACTCATTCCCAAGGGCCCAAGGCTGAGAAGACTTTCATTCCTGCTTCCACCTTGGGAGGGCACTTCTCAGCCCTTAGTATCTTCCATCTCCACCCTGTTCTTCAACAAGAAGCATCTGTAAAATAAAATGATATTTTCCCCCAAAAATGGCATCTCAAAGCATAATTTCAATGCATCATTATGGTAAGAGATCCCCGTCATCATTATGGCAAGAGATCCCCTTCATCCCCTTCCCCTTCAGGCAAGGATGTCAGAGAAATGGAGTTCCCAGGGATGCCATCTCCCAGGACGACTGTGCTGGGACACAGAAACACTCCCAACAGATGTCAGTGCTCCATGCAGCCAGGGGTATTTTCAACTGTTTTCAAGAATCAGTAAGTCTGGGTAAAATTTCTGACAGGACCCATTATCAGCAAAAAAAGATAGAAGCAGAGAACCTCTAAAGAAAATTCCTAAAAAGCGATGAGATTAGAAATCAATTACAGGGAAAAATAGGTAAAAAATACAAACAAATGGAGGCTAAACAATATGTTACTAAATAACCAAGAGATCACTGAAGAAATCAAAGAGGAAATTTAAAAATATCTAAAGAAAAATTACAACAAAAACATGACGATCCAAAATATATGGGATGCAGGAAAAGCAGTTCTAAGAGGGAAGTGCATAGCAATACAAGCCTACATCAAGAAACAAGAAAAATCTCAAGTAAACAATCTAACTTTACACCTAAAGGAACTAGAGAAAGAAGAACAAACAAAACCCAAAGTTAGCAGAAGGAAAGAAATCATAAAGATCAGAGCAGAAGTAAATGAAATAGAAAGAAAGAAAACAATAGCAAAGATCAATAAAACTAAAAGCTGGTTCTTTGAGAAGATAAATGAAATTGATAAACCATTAGCCAGACTCATCAAGAAAAAGAGGGAGAGGACTCAAATCAATACAATTAGAAATGAAAAAGGAAAGTTACAATGGACACTGCAGAAATACAAAGCATCATAAGAGACTACTACAAGCAACTCTATGCCAATAAAATGGACAACCTGGAAGAAATGGACAAATTCTTAGAAAGGTATAACCTTCCAAGACTGAACCAGGAAGAAATAGAAAATATGAACAGAACAATCACAAGTAATGAAATTGAAACTGTGGTTAAAAATCTTCCAACAAACAAAAGTCCAGAACCAGATGGCTACACGGGTGAATTCTATCAAACATTTAGAGAAGAGCTAACACCCATCCTCCTCAAACTCTTCCAAAAAATTGCAGAGGAAGGAATACTCCCAAACTCATTCTATGAGGCTACCATCACCCTGATACCAAAACCAGACAAAGATACTACAAAAAAAGAAAATTACTGACCAATATCACTGATGAATATAGAGGCAAAAATCCTCAACAAAATACTAGCAAACAGAATCCAACAACACATTAAAAGGATCATACACCATGATCAAGTGGGATTTATCCCAGGGATGCAAGGATTCTTCAATATACGCAAATCAATCAATGTGATACACCATATTAACAAACTGAAGAATAAAAACCATATGATCATCTCAATAGATGCAGAAAAAGCTTTTGACAAAATTCAACACCCATTTATGATAAAAACTCTCCAGAAAGTGGGCATAGAGGGAAACTACCTCAACATAATAAAGGCCATATATGACAAACCCACAGCAAAAATCATTCTCAATGGTGAAAAACTGAAAGCATCTCCTCTAAGATCAGGAAAAAGACAAGGATGTCCACTCTCACCATTATTATTTAACATAGTTTTGGAAGTCCTGGCCACAGCAATCAGAGAAGAAAAAGAAATGAAAGGAATACAAATTGGAAAAGAAGAAGTAAAACTGTCACTGTTTGCAGATGACATGATACTATACATAGAGAATCCTAAAGATGCCACCAGAAAACTACTAGAGCTAATCAATGAATTTGGTAAAGTTGCAGGATACAAAATTAATGCACAGAAATCTCTTGCATTCCTATACACTAACAACGAAAGACCAGAAAGAGAAATTAAGGAAGCAATCCCATTCACCACTGCAACAAAAAGAATAAAATACCTAGGAATAAACCTGCCTAAGGAGGTAAAAGACCTGTATGCCGAAAACTATAAGACACTGATGAAAGAAATCAAAGATAACACAAACAGATGGAGAGACATACCATGTTCTTGGATTGAAAGAATCAGTATTGTGAAAATGACTATACCACCCAAAGCAATCTACAGATTCAATGCAATCCCTAGCAAATTACCAGTGGCATTTTTTACAGAACTAGAACAAAAAATCTTAAAATTTGTACAGAGACACAAAAGACCCTGAATAGCCAAAGCAGTATTGAGGGAAAAAAATGGAGATGGAGGAATCAGACTTCCTGACTTCAGACTATAGTACAAAGCTATAGTAATCAAGACAATATGGTACTGGCACAAAAACAGATATATAGATCAATGGAACAGGATAGAAAGCCCAGAGATAAACCCACACACCTCTGGTCAACTAATCTATGACAAAGGAGGCAAGGATATACAATGGAGAAAAGACAGTCTCTTCAGTAAGTGGTGCTGGGAAAGCTGGACAGCTACATGTAAAAGAATGAAATTAGAACACTCCCTAACACCATACACAAAAATAAACTCAAAATGGATTACAGACCTAAATATAAGACCAGACACTATAAAACTGTTAGAGAAAAACATAGGAAGAATACTCTTTGACATAAATCACAGCAAGATCTTTTTTGATCCACCTCCTAGAGTAATGGAAATAAAAACAAAATAAACAAATGGGACCTAATGAAACTTAAAAGCTTTTGCAAAGCAAAGGAAACTACAAACAAGATGAAAAGATAACCCTCAGAATGGGAGAAAATATTTGCAAACTAATCAACGGACAAAGAATTAATCTCCAAAATATATAAACAGCTCATGCAGTTCAATATTAAAAAAACAAACCATCCCAATCAAAAAATGGGCAGAAGACCTAAATAGACATTTCTCCAAAGAAGACATACAGATGGCCAAGAAGCACATAAAAAGCTGCTCAACATCACTAATTATTAGAGAAATGCAAGTCAAAACTACAATGAGGTATCACCTCACACCAGTTAGAATGGGCATCATCAGATAATCTACAAGCAACAAACGCTGGAGAGGGTATGGAGAAAAGGGAACCCTCTTGCACTGTTGGTGGGAATGTAAATGGATACAGCCACTATGGAGAACAGTATGGAGGTTCCTTAAAAAACTAAAAATAGAATTACCATATGACCCAGCAATCCCACTACTGGGCATATACCCTGAGAAAACCATAATTCAAAAAGACACATGCACCCCAATGTTCATTGCAGCACTATTTACAATAGCCAGGTCATGGAAGCAACCTAAATGCCCATTGACAGATGAATGGATAAAGAAGATGTGGCACATATATACAATGGAATATTACTCAGCCATAAAAAGGAACGAAATTGGGTCATTTGTAGAGACGTGGATGGATCTAGAGACTGTCATACAGAGTGAAGTAAGTCAGAAATAGAAAAACAAATATCGTATATTAATGCATATATGTGGAACCTAGAAAAATGGTACAGATGAACCAGTTTGCAGGGCAGAGATTGAGATACAGATGTAGAGAACAAATGTATGGACACCAAGTGGGGAAAGTGGCAGGGGTAGTGGTGGTGGTGTGATGAACTGGGAGATTGGGATTGACATATATACACTGATATGTATAAAATAGATAACTAATAAGAACCTGCTGTATAAAAATTTTTTTTAAAAAGTCTTAATGAGGAAAGAGGGACTGCAGACTCTCACAGGGCTGGTCAGTCACACAAAGAACAGGGGTCTTTGTTAAGTCTATTATCTCTCCAATGGGGGCACCCCTTCTCCAGCTTGTCTTCTCTCTAAGCAGAGAGATGAAGTCCCCTACAATCTTAAATGTACTCAAACACTTAAGCTTTATCTGAAAAGTTCGTGCCAATCTTGCAGTCTTACTCTGCATGTTTTCATATAAAAATAAAATTTAGAATTCCTTACCAGTTAAACTATTAAGCAGACTTCTAGAGCTGGGTATGATGGAGCAACCTCACTCCACTCTGCCTCTCCCAGTGATTACAACTAAAACCCTGGGCAGGACACATAAAACAATCATCAGAGAAGTCTGCAAAGGAAATGATAACGGGCAGATGGAGGGAGGATTAACACTCAAAGGCAGATGGACACGGCCAGGAGTCTCTGGTTGTTTCTTTCCTCCCATGTCTCCCATCTCAGACTTGCGGAAGGTCAAATCCCAGACTGATCAACAGTCACGGAGGGAAAAGGATGACAAGAAGTCATCTTTTTACGGTCAGAGGACCAGCAAAGAGGACCCTGTGGAACAGACAGAGTGAGGAAAACCCTCTCTTTTTTCTTTCTCTCTGTGTCTTGTCCCTGGGAAATGTCCCAGAACTGTGCTCCCCTGAGAGTTGCAGCAGCAGCCGTGAAGTCACCTGAAAATCCTCCTTTCTGATCATATGAATGAAAAAGCAGGTGGGAATCATGGCTGCTTTTTTCTCTCTCTCTTCCCTCTTGCTGCTTCACCTTGGAGCCAGACCCCGTCATGGGAAATGCACAACAGTACTGAGAGGCTAAACTCTCACCTTTCTAGCCTAAGAACCAGAAAAAGGGAACCCAAAGATCTGGGGAGTGTTGGAGGAGTCATGAAGAGAATGGAGTTTTGAGAAATGGATGGCAAAAAGATGTGGATCAAGTTCTACATCCATTTCTGAACCGTGCATATATGGAATTGACCTCAAACAGCATACCAAAGGTTTTGAGAAATGAACTTAGGTCCAGATTATCGCTCAGGTCCCAAACTTGTCCCCAAAAGGAACATACATGCAGCAGGTCAAAATAGCACAGCAAACATTTGAAGACTGAACTCATACCCAGAAGATTTTTCAGGGTGGCAAAACTATTCCGTATGATACTACAATGGTTGGTACATTTCATTATACATTTGTCAAAACCCATAGAATGTACGACACCAAAATTGAACCCTAATGTAAACTATGGACTTTTGGTGATAATGAGTGTCAGTGTAGGTTCATTGATTATAACAAATTACTGCCCTGGTGCTGGATGTTGGTGATGGGGAAGGCTGTGTGTGTATGAAGGCAAGAGCTACTTAGCAATTCTCTGTACTTTTCACTCAATTTTTCTGTGAACCTAAAACTTTTCTAAAAAATAAAGTCTAGTTAAAAATAAAAAATGAGAGACAATCAAAGAAAAAAACTGAGCTAACACTGAAGCCATGAGAGACAGCTCAAGACTTGAAGCCTAAAACTAAGAAGATGCCTGCCAAAAAAAAGAAAACTCAACATTCTCCAGAGAATTTCAACAGAACACAGAATCTCATAACATAATATTTGAAATGTCCAGGATACAACCTAAAATTACACGACATACAAAAACCATAATAAAGTAACCACAGATACTAGAACTGAGGTTGCCCAATGTTGGAATTATCAGACAAAGATTTTAAAACAGGTATGATAACCATGCTCTATAAAGTAAGTTAGGACTCTCTTGAAACAAATGGAAAGATAGAAATTCTGGGCAGAAAGGGTATAAAGTATATAAAAGAACTAAAAGAAAAATTTTAAACCATAAAATATAATAACCAAAATAGAAAATTTACTATTTGAGTTAAATAGAAGAATGGAAATGACAGAGTCAGTGAACATGAAGATGCGTCAACAAAAGTTGTCCAACTGAACAACAACAACAAAAACAATGGTGTTAAAAAATGAACAGAGTCTCAAGGACCGGTAGAACAATTCAATAAGGTTTAACATATTTGTCATTAGATTTCCAGAAGAGAGAAGAAATAAATTGGTGCAGAAAGAAAATATTTGAAAAAGCATAGCTAAAAACTTCCCAGATATTATGAGGCATAAATTAAGATTTAAGAATCTCAATGAACACCAGACCAGAGAAACTCAAGGAAAACTGTGCCTAGGTACATCATAATCAACCTGATGAAAGTCAAAGATAAATGACACATCACACATAAAGGAGCAACAATTCAAGTTACTGAAGATTATTTTTCAAAACAATGTGTATCAGAAGGAATGAAAACATCTTTATAGCATGCTGAAAGAAAAGAATTGTTGATGCAGAATTCTCTATTGTGAAGATACCCTTCAGAAATAAGTGTAAAATAAAGATACTCTTAGATGAAGAAAAAGTGAGATAATCATTGTTAGCAGACTTGCTCAAAAAGAAATGATAAAGGAAGTTATTTATGCAGAGAAGTGATACCAAGGAAAATGTGGAATTTTGTAAGGAAGGAAGACCAACAGAAATGATAAATATCTGAGTAATGTATTGAACTATTTTTCTCCTCTTAAGTTTTTTAAAATATTTATGACTATTAAGAACAAAAATTACAATATTGTCTGGTGAGATTTTCAATGTATATAAATATAATGCATATAACAACTAAACTTAAAGTGACAGAGGCTAAAAGGATTTAAATGGTTCTCAGGGTTCCACACTCTACTTGAAATGATAAAATATTAACTCCAATTAGACTGTAAAAATTAATATGTAATTATCATCCCTAGATAAACACTAAAATAATCTACACAAAGAGAGAAACCCAAAAAGTTAACAGAAAAAATTTAATGAAAGACTAAAAAATACTCGACCCAAAAGAAAGCAAGAGAGGAAACAGAGGAATGAAAACAAATAATAAAAGGGCAGCCTAAATTCAACCATATCAATAATCAATGTAAGTGGCCTAAACACACAATTAAAAGTCAGAAATTATCAGCTTGCACTTAGGAAAGATTTTTAAAGACTCAACTATGTGCTATCTATAAGAAACCAACTTTAAAGATAATGATATAGATGAGTTAACAATAAACAAAGGGAAAAAGATATATGATGCAAACACTAATCAGAAGAAATTTGCAAGTGACTATTTTAATCTCAGAGAAAGTAGACTTCATAACAAGGAAAATACCAGAGATGAAAAGGGACATTACAGTATATGACAATGAAAGGGTCTCTTCAATAAGAGAAAGCAACCCCAAATGAGCATGCACCTAACTACCAGGCCTCAAAATACATGAAGCAACACTGATAAAACTGGAAGAAGAAACAGATAAATCCACAGATTTGGATATTTTAATACTCGTCTCTCAAAAATCAATAGAACAATAGGCACAACCTACTGTATAACACAGGGAACTATATTCAATATTTTATAATAACCTATAATGAAAAAGAATCTAAGTATGTATACATATATAAATTAATCACTTTTCTGTACACCTGAAACATTATAAATCAACTATACTTAATAAAAATAAAAAACAAAATGAAAAAAATGAAAAAAAACAAGAAGCGTAAAATCAGAAAAATATAGAAGACCTGAACACCAGCAACCATTTTAATTTAATTAATATATAACAGCATTATTCATAATCACCAAAAGTTAGCAACCCAAATGTCCTTCATCATGTAAATGGATAAACAAACTGTGGTACATCCATACAAATGTACTCTATGTAAATTTTTTAATAATAAATTAAGTAACTTTGAAAAACTATTTGGTCATAGTTACTAAAGGCAGACATATGTGTACCCTATCACTCAGCATTTTCACTCCTAGATATAGATACCCAGTAGAAATGCATACATATATTCACCAAAGAATATGGTTTGTAATGTTCTTAGCAGCACTATATCAGAGCCAAAACCTAGAGAATACCCATATGTGCATCCACTCTAGAGCAGATAAATGAAGTGTGTGACAGTCACACAATGGAATACTGTACATTAAGGATGAGCAAACTACAACTACATCCAGAACATGGATGAATCCCACAATCAATGTCGAGTGAAAGACCTAGACACAAAAGAGTACATCGCATATGCTTTCTTTCATTTAAAGAACAAACACAGGCAAGACTAACCTCCAGTGTTAGGAGGCAGGGTAATGGTGACCTTAGAGGGAGTAGGTACTATTTCTCAATCTGAGTTCTCTGTTACAAGGGTGTGTTCAGTTTTTGAAAACTCAGTGATATGTACATTTGTGATCTGTGTACTTTTCTATAAGTACTTTTCAGTTGATTTTTTAAGTAAAAACGTTATTAAGCATTTATTCCAAAGAGTTGAGTCAAGTGCTCCAGAAAAATACCCTGGGAGCTTCAAATAACCTCTGACACACATGAGCACGTGTGTTGCAGTTCGAGACATACTGTAGTAATATTAACTAATCTTCATGATCTTCTGGGAAATGACAGGTTCTCTCCAGTGCTTCATGGATTACCCCGAAACCTATGGATTCTTAGTTTTTAAAAAAAAAACAAACTAAAAATTTTACATCTCTTTTCTGCCAATAGCAAAATAAGGTGTCCATGTTATATTGGGGTTGCAAGTGGTTAGGCTAGAAAATTTGACAATGCAATGATGGTGAGCTTCCTGTGGGGTAGCTTTCTCAGCTACTTATTCTGAATTAGCAATAAAATGAAACAAACTAATGATACATGCAATAGCATATATTAATTTCAGATGCATTATGCTCAATGAAAGAAGCCAGAATCAAAAGGTTACATACTGTATGAATGGACAACCAATGGACAACCACCACTCCCAAGATCGTATATTACAATCCCAGCATACAGACATAAAAACTCTCTCTTTGATCACTCTTCCTTTTCTTGCTTACCCGTATTTTTCTTTCTCTCCTGCTGTATCAGTCAGTATAAACTAGATTATGTTGCAGTAATAAACAATTCCATCTCAGTGGCTTTTATTTTATTTATTTTTTCTTTTTTTTAAGAGTTGTTTTTAAATTTTTATTTTATATTGGAGTATCGTTGATTAACAATGTTGTATTAGTTTCAGGTGTACAGAACAGTGATTCAGTTATACATATGCATGTATCTACTCTCTTCTCATTTAGGTTATTACAGAATATTGAGCAGAGTTCCCTGTAGTATACAGTAGGTCCTTGTTAGTTATCTATTTTGTATATAGTAGTGTGTATATGTTAATCCCAAACTACTAATTTATCCTCCCCCACCCCTTTCCCCTTTGGTAACCATAAGTTCGTTCTCTAAGAAACAAAGTTTTATTTCTCACTTATTTTATAGTCCATGGTGTATTGGTAGGGGCTCTGCTCATCAGAGCTGCTATGGAGTTCCAGCCGGTTGCCATGACAAAGGGGAAATGAATTCTAGGGGTCTTGTGTATCCTTGAAATAACCCATGTCAGTTCTGCTCACAACTCTGGTCAGAACTATTCAAAGGCTCTGTCCAACCACAGTGGAGCCAAGAAATGCAGTCCTACCATGTGCTCAGAAGGAGAATCAGGAATATTTATTGAACAGCATTATTAACTACCATTCTCTTCTTCTTTTTTTTTTTTTTTTTTTAACCATTCCCTTCTAAATTCAAGTTCCCAGGAGAAAAAAAAAAAATGCAGTTGACTCCATCTGACTGCATTGTCCTCCCCATTTCAATTAGCTAGCTTAGTGACTCCTGGGGAAAGACAAAACTGTACATTTAAGATATGTCTAGGAACATGGGATGGATGGGTGAGGATGAGGAAGGTAATTCAAGGGCTCACAGGCCAAGCAAATAAACCATAAGATATAGAAATAGGACCCTTGGGTGTGGATGTGGTAGGGGCAGGACTAATGGATTAATAGGCATAAAACAAAGCAGTACACTTGCAAAGATGAAAATGACAATATCCAGAACAGCTAGTGCCCATTACCAAAACTCAGTCTCCAGCCAGAGTTTTCATTTCTTCAAGGACATGCTTCAACCGTGTACCTACTGACATACTTGCAAGGTAGAAGAGCTTCTCCAGTCTGAGTTAAACCATTATAGGGACTGAGCTAATAAAAGCACACTCTGATTTTTCTGCTCCTCCACTACATAATTTATGTACTAGTCAGACACAGTTTTCATTTAATCAAGAGCTATCTTGTCCAACCTTTCAACTGTGAGTAACTTTGTACAAGATGAAAATAACCAAATCCATCATGATGATAGAAATTTTTCTGTTTCTTCCAGAACCTTACTGCCAAGAAAATGCCAGGGATCTTGCTTCCTTGGATGGTTTATTAAAATGCAGCAGACCCAAATTTCATTAGGGCTGTGAAATACCATGTGCTGCCCACTAATTAATGCTTGCCAGATGTGTAAGCTCAACCACATCTGCAAGGACCAAGCCACCTGCTCAAAGGAGTGGGTCTCCAGAGCCAATGCAGGGAGAACGCTGCTAGCACTTTATTTGACCTCCAAATGATGTACCCTGGAGCAAAAATGATAAATTAAAATGGGGAAGTGCCAGGTTGAGATGGCAGTATTCAAAGGGGCAGTGGTTTAGATGAAGTTATTTCCCACTAGATTTTTACAAGCATATTCCCTGAACTTCTGCATCTATACATTTTGAGACTGAACACCAAAGTTCCCATCCCCACCATGATGACCTTGGGTAAATCCCTTAACCTCCTTGAGTTTTACACCCCTAATAGGGAAAATGGGAACAACTACATGCCCTTGCAGGGCTGCTGTGAGGATGAAATGACATGAAATATATGGAATTGCTTTGCACAGTGAAAGGGATATAAAATTGTTCAATAGATGTCCAGTCCACATATGCATTTTTTGAACATGTAAGTGGGGTCAGAAAACCTGGATCTCTCTTCCACTCTCAAACCATATTACCCTCCACACACACATATTCATTCTCTCTCCCCCCTCCCCTTCCCCCTCCTTCTCCTTCTCCTTCTCCTTTTCTTCTTCTTCTTCTTCTTCTTCTTCTTCTTCTTCTTCTTCTTCTTCTTCTTCTCCTTCTCCTTCTCCTTCTCCTTCTCCTTCTCCTTCTCCTTCTCCTTCTCCTTCTCCTTCTCCTTCTCCTTCTCCTTCTCCTTCTCCTTCTCCTTCTCCTTCTTCTTCTTCTCTCTCTTTCTCTGTCCCTTCCTCCATCCTCCCTCTCAGCTTTGGCTGGGTGGGACTTCACTATAATGCTGGGGTTGGCATGAGAAGCTGGGCAAGTAGGGGCAAGGTCATTAATTTTTCTGATGGTAAAAGAGCAGAAACAAGCAGAGAGACTGAATAATGGAAGCTAGGTCCCTCCATGCTTGATCTCTCCCTTGCCCCCCAGAGCATAACAAAGTGCTAGCATGAATCACCAGCACTATATACATATCCCTAAGCAACATATTGTTTAGTTTGGAATGTTTCTGAACTTTTTATAAATGAAATCATCTTTATCTATTCCTATATGACTTGTGTTTTGCACTCAAGATTATGTTTTTGAGATTCATTCATGTTGATGCATGAAGCTATAAATTATTCATGTTCACTGCTGTATAATATTCCATTATGTGGCTATACCATAAGTTATTCTATTGTTTATGAACATTTGTGCAGTTGCCAGTTTTTTACTATTACAGACATCACTGTGATGAACGTTCTTATGCTGGTATACATAATCAAAATATTCCCCAAGGTGGGAGAACACTGCTGGGTCACAGGTTATGCATATTTTCAACTTCAGTCTATAGTCCAAAATTATGTTTCCAAAGAGCTTGCTCCAGTTTACACCTGATTCCCCAATTCTTGGCAAAAACTACCCTGGAAAACGTCATTCCTGCAAGTAGGTGTTGTTGGAGTTTCAGACCATTGGCCGAATTGGTTCCCACACATGCCACTTGCAAGTTCACAGTCACAAACGTTCCACCAGAGGAGGGAGAGGTTCTGTCATGTACGTAGTTTCTAACAAAGAGAGTCTCAAGGTGAGTGGTTTTGTGGCCCCCTGGCGTTGGGGATAAAACCTTCGCAGGATGAACATGTACTGTTCAGCCCATGAACGGAACACTCTGTAGCTGCTACTGTTTTTCACATGGGGATGGTGAAAGCTGGCATAAGACTTGATTTCCAAACCACTTTTCATCAACAGACTCCTCCAGCTAGACTGTGATGTCTTTGAGAACAAGGACCACACTTTTCTACCTTGTTTGTGTCTGTAATGCTTAGTATGGTGTCTGTACATCCTAGAGCAGTGGTCCCCAAACCCCGGGCCGCAGACCGGTACTGGTCTGCGGCCTATTAGGAACCAGGCTGCACAGCAGGAGGCGAGCAGCAAACAAGCAAAGCTTCATCTGCTGCTCCGCATCGCTCACATTACCACCTGAACCTTTTCCCCCCCTGCCTCCGTCACTGGGCCATAGAAAAATTGTCTTCCACGAAACCAGTCCCTAGTGCCAAAAAGGTTGGGGACTGCTGTCCTAGAGGCTCAATTCAACTTCATAAGAGTTCATCATTCTGGCAGACACTGCTATGTGTTGCCAAAATCTGTCTCCTCCACCTTCTGGGCACAGTTGTAGATTATATTTCCCAGCTTCCTTTGCAGTGTGACATGGTCGTGTGACTTAATTTTAGCCAATCAAATGTGAGCAGAGGGGCTATTTTCCACCTCCAGTCCTGACCTATCAAAACCTCCCATAGGGTCCCCCACACGCTCTCTTTTCCTGGCTGCCAGATGGATGTTCTTTTTTCCCCTTAGCCATCACCTGGCTTCATATCACAAAAGGTGGCAATGGCATCTTTTTTAAATCAACCAAGGAAATAAATATATTTTCTCTTTAAAACAAACAAAGCTATGTGAGAGCCTCTTTGTGTATTTTTAGTGAGACTGTTTGAGAGGGCAGATGGGCACATTCATGATTCAGACCTTTGGGTGGTTTGGGGCTCAGCTGCCCAGGCTGATTCTGAATGACCTTGTTGTATTTCTGATACTACACCATGTATATCAGATTTCCCTTAATGTGTAGCCACTGGTTAAAGACCAGAAGCATAAGGAACAGTGATGTTGAAATCAACAAGAAAATAACAAAGTATATTAATTATCTATTGCAGCATAACAAATTATTGTAAACCTTAGTGGATTAAAATAAAAACACGTATTATCTCACATTATGTCTATGACTCTGGACACAGCTTACCTGAGTCCTCTGGCTCAAGATGTCTCACAGATGCAGTCAAGGTGCTGAGGGGGCTGCAGTCATCTGAAGGCTCGACTGGGAAGAAATCCATTTCCAAGCTCACTCCGTGGTTGCAGCCGGATTCCGCTCCTCACGGGACATTGGACTGAGAGCTTCAGATAGTTATTAGCTGTTGGCTGGAAGTTGCCCTGGAGGGTGTGTGTGGAGGCTTCCTTACAACATGGCAGCCAGCTTCATCAGAGTGAGCAAGTGAGAAGAGAGAGGGAGAGGGAGAGCAAAAGAGAAGTCATAGTCCTTTACAACTTAATCTTGGAAGAAATATCCCATCACTTCCTTCATTAGAAGCAAGTCACTAGATTCAGCCCACACTCAAGAAGAAGGAACCATCTCAGAAGCTGCCTCCTACACAAGAAGCTTAAAAATGATAATTCTGCCAAATCACTCGTACATTTTCTGAGCCTCATCTCTAAATTTCATTTATCTAGTCAAAAGCCTTAGTAGTCCTTCAGGCTATCTTCAACATTCCAGAAGCCAATGTTAAAGTGAGAAAACTATAATGAGAATTAAATCCATGCTTCTTCCTTTACTGGGAACGAAGCTATCCACTGCACCAATGGGATACTTTAAAGAAATAATGGCAAGTGGCCTATTCTCCTCTTTTATGTCAACATTTAAAAATAAAACTCAAAATTACGCAGTTGAATTTTTTTAAGTTGAAATGCAGAAATTCCAAACATGAGGTTGCAAAAGCAGGTCTTGCCTATTTTCAATGCCAGTACATAACTAAATTTCCATTTGCATTTTAAAATTGTGTTTCTTGACCAAGTATGATAAACTATGTAATTCATGAATGTCTTCGTTGACAAATCATGCTTTTCTTACATAATTAATTTAAAGTAAATTGAACAGCATGCATCGCTTATTAGATGGGAAAAACATGTCTAAAAATTCTTAAATTCAATTTTTATAACACGCAAAAGTGACAGACTGGGTTTTTTCTTTTAATTCCTATAGGATGAGAAGAGGTAAGAGATTACATATTCCCAGAAGGAGGTTCCCGGTGCAAGCTTTTGGGAAACAGCTCTGTGCATCATACACCTTCCTCCCCTCTCCAGTGCATGTGACAATGGACAAATAAGACACATTGGAAAAGACCCATCATAGTCTGTTTCCATGGCCCTGTGAGCTGCACAGATTTGGAAATATTAGCCCCCAGCAAGCCCACGCATTTTAATGAGCCATGGCTAACTGGAATGACGGAATCCTTCAGCCATGTCAATGCTGCCACAGCTGGTCCAGGGAGGCAAAAGATGCCTCCTCCCCAGGACACCACCCTGTATCCAGTCACAACCACATGAGACCTAAATACAGAGTCTATTTCCCCAGCTGTTCTCAGCGCCCAGGAGAAACTCGGGCTGAGGGGAGAGCAGGGAGCATGGCATTCTAGCCAAAGTTGGGCTGTGTTGGAGGAAAGCCCAGCTGAGGCAAGAAATGGGCAGGGAAGGGGGTTAGAGGCAAGAGCTAAAAGGCAAACCTAATCAGCCCAGCAAACTTGCACTGACATTTTAAAGTGTAAAGTCATTCTGAGTTCCAGAACCAGGAACATCTCTAGATGTCGAAATGGCTTTTGCTAAATGTCAACTTGGTAAATTTGTTTTTCCTTTGGCTCATTAAAAGAGAATTAACCATTTATCCATTAATGAAAAGAAATATGACTCTCCCAGGGTCTACAAGCACCCAGCTGGAGGCTGGCCTGGTCTCTCCTACCGAGCCAATTTTGCTCTTTTTATATATATATATTAGCAAATATTTATTTACCAAGAGGCCACAGGTACCTGAGAAAGTCCCTGACCTCAAAAAGCTTTCAGTCTGCTGTAGGGACAGACTGGGATGCAGATGATTATGACACAATGTATATGGGGCCCATTCTCCAGAAGTGCTGATCACTACACTACAAAAGCACCTTGCAGGGGACCCTGCCCAGTTGGGGATGGGGGTTTCTGGGTGATAATTAGCTATCATGGCATTGACTATTTAGCTGAGACCTCCAGGGTGAGTGGGAGGGAGCTAAAGAAAGTGAGAAGTAGTTTAAGGTAGAACTTTTTTTTTTTTTAATTGAGATATTTATTCTTACTACTCAGGTTACAGAAAAACAATATGCTTGCATTCTAATGTGCCTAGATTTTACACTTTTTTTAAACAGTTTTATTTTTTTTTGAAGTATAGTTGATTTTCAGTGTTTCTGGTGTACAAAAAAATGACTCAGTTACACATATATATGTATATATGTATATACATATATATTCTTTCTCAAATTCTTTTCTATTATAGGTATAAGATATTGAATATAGTTCCCTGTGCTATACAGTAAGCCCTTGTTGTTCATCTATTTTATATATAATAGTGTGTATCTGTTAATCCCATACTCCCAGTTTATCCCTCCCCTCCCCTCCCTTTCCCCTTTGGTAACCATAATTTTGTTTTCTATGTCTGCGAGTCTGTTTCTGTTTTGTAAATAAGTTCACTTGTATCATGTTTTTAGTTGCACACATAAGTGATAACGTATGAAATTTGTCTTTCTCTGTCTGACTTATTTCACTTAGGGTGATAATCTCTATGTCCATCCAACGATGTTTCTGCAACAAAGAAGCAAGAGAAGGTGGCACAGCCAGCGCCTGGCTCTGATCATAGCACGGTGCCTGTATTAATTTATTTTATCCTCAACAACCCCTGGCAACCCCTATTATCCCCAGCTTACAAATGAGGAAGCTGAGGGATGGAAAGGTTAACTGACTTCCCCAAGATCTCCCAGCTAGTGAGTGGCTGAAAGTAGTTCAAAACGACTAGAGGGGTGGGAGAGGGAGAGGTGATTGGAGGCCTGGGCTGTCCAGAGATTAAAAAGCCAAAAGAGTCCAGATCATGAAGGTCCACATACATCAGGGTCGGAATTTGCAAGCATCTAAGCAACCCCTGAAGGGGTTCAAGTCGGTGATGCTAGGAGCTGCCGTGAACCCCAGAAAATCCACACCACGTGCCTTGTGCAAAATGTATGGGAGGCAAGCGAGCTTGGTGGTGGGACACCCACCATCTGGTGAGATATGATAGGAGCCTGAGCTCAAGGAGCTGCCATGAGGAAGACAGGGACCAGGATGAATCCTGGGACCTTGGATAAGTAGCATCGACTGGACACAGCGGCTGGAATGGGAGAGGATGGGGAAAGGGAGGCACGGAGGCCAACTGCCAGGCCACTGGCTTGGGCTCTGCACAGATGGTGTGGCCACCAGAGGAATTCTCTGAGATCCTAGAATAACAGCGATGGTGACTGGCTGTATCCCTCAACTCATTGATGGCAGCAGGCTGGACACTTGGAAGCTACATCTGCCTTAGAGCTAGGAATGGAGGCTCCCTCACCTTGGCACACTGTCACTCCTAAACACAGTTTGAGCATTTGAATGAAACAAAAGGACTTTTTAAAAAAGGAATACAGGAGCCAGCGATGTGATCAGCAGTACCAGGGTCATCACTGACTTGCCACGTTGCTACCCATTGGCCTTATCTTACAGAACGCCCTTGAAGGTGCTCAGGGAACAGATATTCCAAGTGCTAGACTATTGCTTTGTGGATATTTCCAACTACTCTAATATTCATAAGCTGCCTAAATGTCCTGAATTAATCAGTGTTTTTTAGGTTTTGGCCCTACAGGTTGCTATAAGAAAGAGGTCAGTTGATACATCACCTATTTAAGATTAAATTTGTTTTTTGGAGATTTCTCCTCCTTCGTGGGGAAAAAAACCCTAAAAGTCACCCAGAAACAGTCATTTTTATGACTGCTGACACATCTGGGGGTTATGAAAGATGTCTGCATTCTTTCCCTTTTCTTGGCCAACACTTCAGAGAGCTTGGTTTTGGACTTCTGTGCTGTGCCCCTCTCTTCTTTCTAGAAGAACAGGCCAGCCTAGCTTCTGTCCTGTTCTGCTGAGCTATCACCCAGGACCCACCTCTGAGGCACTTAGTTTATAAACAGTTCTGAGAAGCAAGGATTCAGAGTGGGCGAGGGCTGGTCCAAGGAGGCATTTATAGATGGCAAAATTCAGACAGCAATGTACATTCCAAAGAGGGCAGCCCTGTGGTGTGTTTTGCAGCTGGACCCAAGGAAAATATGCCTGCTCCTCTCAGCTCCAGCCCCTCCCTGATGGGGGTTGTCTCTAACTGGGCCCCCATTGTTCAGGATCTGCCAATGGGTCCACAACGAGGGAAGCAGCTAATGGGGAATTCATCTGGGCTGATTTGCAGAGAATGACCATTGATTCCTCTGGGCTTGTTAAGTCAGTATCCCCTAGACAAAATGTAATCCAAAATATTACAAGATAAACAAGCTGAAGCCCCTGTCAACAAGGGCTCTAGCCATACACTAGAAAAAGGCAAAAAACAACAGGGCAAGAGGCAGTCCATTTGTCATGCCATCTGCCACCTCAATTGCTCCATCTTGTTTTATGTCTCACCTCCTCAGCTCTTACTCACACGGAGACACTGAGAAGGGGGCTTTGACTTACTGCTGTCAAAAGCATTAGTGAAGTATTTCTCCCTTTCTTCCCTCCTCCCTCTCTTCCCCTGCTAGAAAAGTAGCACGGATGCAGCAGGCAGTCTTTTCAGACTAAGGAAGCATTGTCACCATTTTTATGTTTGCTTGTTTGTGGTATTTATTTATTAACTTGTGCCCAAGCCCCTGCCACATAGAATTTGAGGTGGCTACAAGAAAACCATAAAACAGAAACTGTTAAGTGAAGTGTATCAGAACCACAGAAATATAAATTGGATTAGGAGGCACCAGCTTCCGGTTCAAGATGGCAGCCTGAAATTCATCCACCCAACATCTTCTGTCCCTCCCAAGAATCTCTGAAATACAAATGTAGAAGGACAGAAATGAACATGCCTACATAGTAGCTATGTCACATGGGGACTGTAATGAGTTAGACTTGAACCCATGTTGGTATTGCCCTAAAGCCTTTGAGGCTTCCACCATGCCTAGGGCCCAATGTACAGAAGGAGAAAATTAATTGGCTCAAAAAAGATAAAGCCTATAAACATATCCACAGGGAATGGTGCCTGTTGGCACTGAGTCAATCCACGAGCAACACTGCAAGTAACTCAGCTAACATTTATGTCAGTGGAAGGGGAGTGTCGTCTCTATGCAAATTGAAACAGGCATCATTAAACCAGACCACTGTGCTCAACCGAACATGACGCATAAATTCCACAAGGAGACCCAAAGTCAAGTCACCACTGAGAATTTTTCCTAAGAGGTCCAACGACCAAGATTTTCCCTGGAGATGTTGAAAGAGAGCAGCTTGTGAACAACCAGAAAAACAATATCAAGCAACCCACAGCAGTCAAAGAGGAGGGATGGAAATCAAAGGCCAAGCCAGGCCATTCCACATACTAGACTATCTTCAGGCTAACTAGACTGACCCAGATTCCTCACGTCTAAGGTCCAGTTTTCTCATCTGTAAATGGCAATGATAATATTACCCACTCCACAGGGATATTGCGGGGCTCAATCAAATAATGTGCACAATGGCTTAGAACAGCATACACCATGTTGGAAATATTCTATAAGCAGCTTTTATCATTATTATTCTTAATATAAAATATTTACAAATTTTATTTTAATTATAATAAATAACAATTAAAGTGCCATAGATACAAAAAAATAAGTGTTTGTTTGTTTGTTTGAGCCTTGGGCTCTGTGATCTTGCAAGGTCCTGCTGATGTACTATGCCTTCGCCTACTCAGTATATCCCAACCAGGTTCCAGACCCAAGCTCTGGCCAGAGCTGGTTGTCAGTCCCTAAGTATTTTTAGATCCTGGCTGAGTGGCTTCTCTCCTTTTTCAAAAGGGCTGGATGACAGCTTGCCACTAAGAATAGCAGTTCTCCAGTTTAATCAACAAGTCTCCTGGCTTCATAACTGTGCTGGCACTCATGGGAGATCAACTGGCCACGTTCACTTGTAGATCCTGAGCTGCCCATGCAAACACTGGCCAGACCTGCTGCTCTCCCTGCACCCTGCTCCCCAAGGGCCTGTCAGGACATGCAAACGAGGTGTAGAAACATCTCTTCTCCCTTGAGACAGAGAAAGAGGGAGAAGTCTGGACCCAGAATCTTTGGCATCTCTTCTGAGATGCTTGAATCTGCAACTAAAGGGATTGTAGTACATAGAAAATTCAGGCTCAAAACTCATCTTCAAACTCAGGAATTGGAGGTAGGTCTTCCTTAAGAAGGGCTATGGTCTGAATGTTTGTGTCCTCCCAAATTTACATGTTGAAACTCTGAAGCCCAATATGATGGTATTAGGTGGTGGGACATTTAGGTGGTGATTAGATCATGAGGGTGGAGCCCTCACAAATAGGATTGGTGCCCTTATAAAAGAGACCCAACAGAACTCCCTAGCTCCCTTCCACCACTTGAGGATATAGCATGAAGTTGGCAGTAGGCAACCCAGAAAATGTCCTTCACCAGAGCAAGTCCTTCATCAGAACGCTACCATGCTGGCACCCTGACCTTGAACTTCCAGCCTGCAGAACTCTGAGAAATAACTTTCTATTATTTATAAGCTACCCGGTTTATGATATTTTTTATAGCAGCTGGAATGGACCAAAACAGGAGGGTGACTGGGGATTTTATTCAGATAGCCAAGGTCAATTGTTATGAAGTAATCTTCACTCACACAGACGTTATTACCTCCATTTTTACAGGGAAGGCACTGGGGTTCACAGAGATTGTCACCTGCTCAGAGTCACAGAGCTGGTCAGTGAAAGGGCAGGATTGAACCAAGGTGTTCTGATCCACATCCATGCTCTTTTCAATACTCTAAGATGTCTGGGATCTATCGCAATCACAAAGCCACTTCTGGATGAGCACAGCAGCTCACCACTAAGTCATTCCCACCCAATGTCACGTTCTACCCTGCCCCCTACTTTCCTGTCATTCATCTCATGGACCCAAGGCCAGACCCCAGTCACTAGCCCTAGTACACCTAGGGGCTCACCATAGACCTTTTAGCTATTCCCATGTGGTCTGTGCCTCCCAAAAACTAAGAGCATGCCCGTTACCAGACCAGGTGACAAGAAGAAGCAATCCCACCTCAAAATGAAGCTCCACAGTTTGACACGTGGATCAAGAACTCAACTATTCACGCCTTTTAATCCAACAAGACTGCTTCGGGAACACAGGAAAAGAGAACATGAAGAAAAGATTCAAGACTGTCTTCCAAACAGCAAAGGATTGAAACCACCTAGGAACAGGGGAGTCGTGTAGCAAATTTTTGCATATGCACTAGCTACAGTGATATGGTAAGTATTTAAAAACTACGTTAAAGAATACTTATGATGTAGAAAATACATATGATATGTTTACAAGTTGCATGTAAAAGTGTGCTTAAGGTAGGATCTCGGTTACTTATGCTAAATATATGAATATGACTATGAAATATGTTCATTCATTAATTCAGCAAATATTTATCACCAACTATGTGCCTAACTGTTCCCAACTGCTCAGTGTTCTCAGTTTATCAGATTTCATTGTTTATATTAGGTATGATACTTTTTAATGTATCCAAACCTCACTGATAACATTAGTCAATCCCATTTACTTTGATAGTAACCTATCAAAGGATGAAAATGCACACACAGAAAGAATGCTCTTCCTTATTTTCTGCTGAATTCCTACAAATCCTTCCTGATTCCCTTGAAATATTATCTTTGTGACAATTTCTTCACATTCCCTTGATTTCCCCACCACCATCGCTGCACCCTCCCAGGCTATATTAATTGCTACCTCCTCTATGTTTCGATAGAACTTTCTAGAAACCAATATCATACAACTTACCACATGATTTTCTTATTTTTTTTGTCTGTCTTCCCTGCTGGAACAAATGCTAATTATTTTATATCCCCAGTTTCTAGCACAGGTTGCTAAAAATCTTGCATGTGGGACCCCACTCTCTCCTCCTATGTCTATGGCAGACATGACTAATTATCCATGGCTTTCTTTCCCACTAAGCCTAGGTGGAAATTCAGAATGCTTTTCAACACCATGCAGTCAACGATTAGGGTTGGCACAGGAGATGAAGCCTAATTGCCAATCAGACTTAACATACTGGCTGGAGCCGGGTAGCTGCACCATAAAATTTTGTTGATTGAATAAGTGAAATGAAAAAATTTCATTAGTGAAATGAAAACATATCATTAGGTTTCTGGAAATAAGAATAGTAAATTAATTAAGTAATACAAATGCCCAACTATGAAAACTAGGACAGGTATCTAAACAACCAATTGGCAAATTCAGACATGGAACAGGAAGATCTTCATGAAATTCACCCAAACTGGCTCAGCCACAATGATGTCACTGAAGTTAGGTCAGACATGTTGCTAAAACCAATTTGGCTCATCAACAGTGGTGAGTCATGATGGAGTGATAGCTATTATGTCAATATAGGTTGGCAAGAAGCAGCTGTGCTATAATTTTGGCATGTAAGATCTCACTAGGATCTTACAGTTCACAAATGAGTATAGGTAGATGCATTTACACAGAATGGAAAGCTTCTCTAAACACTCTGAAATAAAATAGCAACAGCACATTCTTGGGAAAAGCCACAAGAAGACATCAACTTAATGTTGACTAACAGGCTACATATTTTTTATTTCTGAAGTAATAAAGCAACTGAAAACGTATTGATAGAGCTCTCCCACTTGGTAAGAATACTAACAAAATCTAAATTTAAAAAGATTTTAGTTCTGACAGAGGCATTAAAAAAAAAAAAGTACCAGAGCCTTCTATGCCAATTTATTCCTTTCCATGTTTCCATAGGTTGCTCAGACAATAAGAAGCATCATATTGCAATATTAGCCCCAAATTCATCTTCCAGAGCATCCAGCTGGGGCTGTACATTAGAATCACGTGGAAGGTTTTTAAAAAAAATACTCATGCCCAGATCCCACCTGCAGAAATTCATTTCCTTTAGTCCAAGAGAACCCATACATGATATTTTTAATAGATCCCCAGACCTGAGAACCACAAGTCTAACCTGTACAACTATTCCTCAGTATTTGCCAAAGACTGGACCCTAGAAAGCATGTCTGAACTGGAACGTCAAGAGCAAAATTTAATTGTTCTAAGACTACACGGTCCAATACAATAGCCACTAGCCATATGTAGCAGTTAAGCCCTTGAAATATGGCCAATGCTATTGAGGAGTTAAATTTTTTTACTCTATTTTACTAAATCTAAATTTAAAGACTGATACTCAATTTAATTATCAGAAAACCCTTTTGAAACATCTTGGGTGTGTGAATCTACTTTTTCAACTGTAAATTTTGTGAACTCTAAATATAGATCAAGTGTTTCTGGTAAAGTTAATGTCTGAATTGAGATGTGCTGGACGTATAAAATACACACTGGATTTTTCAGACTGCATACAAAAAAAAGAATATAAATATCTCAATTTTTATATTGACTACATGTTAAAGTGATAATATTTTTGACATATTGGGTTAAATAAAATATATTAGCAAAATTAATTTCACTTGTTTCTTTTTACTTTTTTAACATAGCTACTAGAAAATTTTAGATTACCTATCTGTGTTCCAGGGAAAATTAACAACTCACAGCCAAACATAACAAAAGACACGTAGAAACAAAGCATTATGTGAATATCAGCAGACACAATAATAGCTGAATCAGACTCACAAATATTTCAGACATTAGAATTTCAGACAGAGTATAAATTTTATATTTAAAGGAATAAAAGAGAAATTTGAAACACAAACAAGAAGTAAAAGACTTTTTAAAAGACCAAGCAAAATTGAAAAAAAGAACTTTTAGAAATGAAAACCATGGCAATTGAAATTAAAACCTCAACAGAAAAGGAGACACAGCCAAATGGAAAATTAGAGAATGGAAAGACAGATACAAATAAATTATCTAAAATGCAACACTGAGAGACATGTTTGGAAATTGTGAACCTAACATTAAGTGACATGGCAGATAGAGCAAGAAGTTTAACAAATATTTACATCAGAGAAAATGGGGTAAAAGCAATATTCCACAAGAAAATAATGGGTCGGAATTTTCCACACTTGTTTAAAGACGTTAAACTTCAGACACAGGAATTGCAACAAGTCTCAAGCAGGATAACCTTTACAAAACATAAAGGGATGGCCGAAAAACAAAAGAAAAAGAAGACCTACTAAAAGCAGCCATAAAATGAAAATACAACTTATTGAAATTTGTGGGATACAGCAAAAGTAGTGTTTACAGGGAAATTTATAGCATTTAACACATATATAAGAAGACATTTCCAGTAATTAACAGCAAAGTAAAAGAAATTTTTCTAAACTATCAATGATGCAATGATGCTAGAAGAATAACTGAATTATATTTGCCATTCCCTCTATAAAAACTAATACTGCAAAATCATTGTCACAGGAACAGGTGATCAAAGACCTGGCTGCCAAAAATGTAGGAGAAATTATTGTAGAGACTTATCAGATAGCTGACTAATACCAATATTAAGTTATCATAATATACATGGTATTTTTCAGTTTTTTAAAGTTTGTATTATGTTGTGATTTCCAAAAAACAATGAATTTCTTACCTTAAAAAATTACATATATTTCTATTGGTCAGTCACTGTTCTCTAAAAGATTCAGGTATCAAAAAGAACACAGAAGTAAATTACTTTAAAAGCAAACAACCCATCCTAATTTCAGTTTTTCACTAATCTGGAATTTTCTTGAGTCAGTAAGTGCTTACTGTGTCATCGCATGCTAGCACTCAACTAGGTGCTCCACAATGGAACTACGTAAAGCAGGATATGCCCACCAGCAAAAATCAAAACTTAGTAGGAACCAAAACTCAGAAACAACATGGTTTCAGATGCATATTTCATTCCAGGCTCCCAAAAACCCTGTGAGATTTTATAATTACTGGTGAGGACACTGAAACACAAAGTATCCTGCTCAGGATCACACAGCTAGTACGGAGAGGCAACAGCACTTAGACCCAGGTCTTCCAAACCCAAAATCAGAACTCTTCCCACTTCACCACACGGCTTCTCCAGCATAAATCGTATGAGTTAGGAATACATTGTACGTGGCTCTTACTTAACTACAAGCCTCTTCCCTAAACAGCTCAGCCCAATTCAGCACTTAAGAGCCTCAGAAAACTCTGCAATCAGCTTCCCTCTACACCTCTGAAAGCTCACACCATGGCCGAGAGCCTGTGGGGTGACTGGGCCCCAGGGAAACCTGTATCACGTGGGGGTGGGTCTCCACACTGTGTGTTTGTCTGGGTCTCACATGGAGCAGAGCCTGTGAAAAATGCTTAAGGAGTTGCCTTTCTAGGCCCCTGGGGACCAGAGAGCGTCATCGTCTGATTCCTAAACTCCAATAAAAATAAAACCAGAGAACAGCGTTCTGGACATCACTAACAAAGCTGTTTCAAAACAGAACATTGAACGTGATGGGGTGTTGTAACCCATCCATCAGTAGGTCCTTTCTGAGAGTCCTTGGGGAAGCCAGGTCTGGATTAAGCCCTCTGGAGCCAGCAGTAATGAAAGGTCCAATGTTCCAAACCCAAAACATTCAGTTTTCTAGGAGACTTCCCAGGCAAGCTGAGATGCTAAAATGCAGTTTGCAGTCATTCCTTTCGGTACAGACCGTGGGAACTCAGGTGCTATGGGTGTCACCTCTAAGTTCAAGTCAGAAGCCATAGGAGCAAGAAAGAGCCTTGGAGAATGTTCAGCATCAGCTGCGGGGC
The DNA here is from genome assembly GCF_009873245.2 of Balaenoptera musculus. Classification (NCBI taxonomy): domain Eukaryota; kingdom Metazoa; phylum Chordata; class Mammalia; order Artiodactyla; family Balaenopteridae; genus Balaenoptera; species Balaenoptera musculus. The sequence goes on along the minus strand of NC_045786.1, from coordinate 44,318,366 downwards.
AGCCGGCAGAGGGAGCAGGTTCTGGACTGTTCCACTAGACCCTCTCCTGCTTCCTCCATCCTCAAGGTGAACTCAAACTAAACCTGAGCCCTGGCAGGGGATGCACCAGCTGCACATGTCCTGGTGACAAAGTTTGTGATTTCCTTTTTCAGGACACCAATGGACTTGGGACTCTCTGGATCTCTTTCTGTCCAGGGGTTTACAAAAGGGTGATGGCTTTCTTGGTAGCATGAATAAAGACGTCACTTCTAAAATACTGTACTAACTGACAGGACTTCCCTGGTGGCGCAGTGGTTAAGAATCCGCCTGCCAATACAAGGGACACGTGTTCGAGCCCTGGTCCGGGAAGATCCCACATGCCGCAGAGCAACAAAGCCCATGCGCCACAACTACTGAGCCTGCGCTCTAGAGCCTGTGAGCCACAACTACTGAGCCCGCGTGCCACAACTACTGAAGCCCATGCACCTAGAGCCTGTGCTCCACAACAAGAGAAGCCACCGCAATGAGAAGCCTGCGCACCACAACGAAGAGTAGCCCCTGCTCGCCACAACTAGAGAAAGCCCATGCCCAGCAACGAAGACCCAACACAGCCAAAAATAAATAAATAAATACATACTTTTTTTTTAAATAAACAAAATAAAATAAAATACTGTACTAACTGAGCCCACAGGAGTAACACACAATGTGCAAGTATAAGTGTGAAGACCCGTGGGTGTACACCCATATCTGTGGGTGTGACTGTGCATGTGGGTGCTCATATTGATGGAAACCCTGAGGGTAAAAATACATTTCTTTGTGGGGAAGGGCAGGGTGGGCATTGCCGTTAACTGAACACCTACTACTTGCCAAGCACAGTGCTGGGAATATTCAGTGAGATCATTTACGTGAAAGCACTTGGTAAGGCAAAATCCTTCCACAAGTATGAGGAGCTGTATTATTTTACTATATTCTGATGATCAATTTGAAAAAGTGGTAAAGTATGGAAAAGAAAAATGAAAGTGCAGGAAAGGAATTCAGATTATAGGATTTGAAAAGAATGCTTTAGGCATAAAATTGAGAGGATCTACAAAGGGCTTCTTCCTGCCATGGAGAGAGTGGGGCGCCATTTCCCTAAACACTCTCCACCCGGCTCCCTGTGGCTGGGTTCCAACATCATGTCTATCTGATTGCTCTCATACCCCTACTTCAAACACAGAGACCAAAGGAGTTCCACACCGAGGTCCTGGAACCAAGGGCATGATGGAAGAGAGGACTGATATGGCTTCACAGTAGAAAACATCAAAAAAATAAATAAATATATATATACACATTTGGTCATGGGATTTAGCAGATGTTCTTCTCAACGTGAACCAAGAGCAAACAAGAAAGTGACCATACTAGTTTCCTACTGCTGCTTCAACAAATTACCACAAATTCAGTGAATTAAAACAATACAAATGCAGAGGTCAGAAGTCTAAAATCAAGGTGGTAGAAGGGCTGCATACCCTTCAGAGGCTTCAGGGCTGAGTCCACTCTCTTGCATTTTCCAGCATCTAGAGGCCACGTGCATTCCTTGGCCTGTGACCCCTTCCTCCAGCTTTTCAAAGCCAGTAGCATAACGCCTTCCAGCCTCCTTCTGTTTCCATTGCCACATCACCTTTTTCTCTGTGATAGGGGCTCTTATGATGACATTGGGCCCACTTGGATAATCCGGGATAATCTCCCCATTTCAAGATTCTTAATTTAATCACATCCGCGAAGTCCCTTTTACCATGTGAGGTAATATGTTCACAGGTTCCACGTATTAGGACATAGACATCTTTAGAGGGCCATTATTCTGCCCACCACAGTGACTATCATCTTAGGATACATCAATAAAGGTATTATGCTCAGGAGGAAGAAGGTGATAAATCCACTCCTCTCCATCCTAGAGTCTGTGCTCACTCCTAAGCACTACATATTAAAAGGGACAGAGACCACCTATTATACTGGAAACAGTATTATTTCACTGTAATATTAAACAGTGGAAAGAGTATGAGAAACAGTCTTCCTATGCACAATTGGAAACAGTATAAATTGCTATAAAACTTTTTGGAGGGCAATCTGGCAACTTACAGAGAACATTTTCCAAATGTTCATGTCTATTGATCCAGAAATTTTATTTCTACAAATGTATCCTAAGGAAGTAATGATCAATACAAGTAAAGATTTACCTACAAGGATATTCATCAAAGTACTTCCAAAGTAATAGGAAAAAAATTAATTCTCAAGATTTAAATAAACTATGATACATTTGTTAAAAAAAATAAAACCTACTCAGCCATTTATAATAATGTTGTAGAGGAATGTTAAACACTATAAAGAGAGGTTTTCAAGAAATGACACAGCAGATTATAAATCACTCTGTACAGTATGTTTCATATTTGTAAAATAACAATTGTTATCAGTCAAAATCCCTACTGGAAACAGACGGCACATTCAAATAGGACACCTACAGGAGAATTTATGGATGAAGGGGTGGGAGAATGGAACCATGAGGATAGCCAGAGCTAGTAGCAGAAGGTCAAGGGCAGAAGCAATTCTGGAAGCTGCCCTGGAAGGGGCAGTGAACTGCTGAAGGACACACAAGCCCCAGACAACTTCCCGGGAGGAAACAGAGACATAAGCACCTTGACCTCTCTCCTCTGCAAGATCTACGCCCAGAGCACCCCATTGTCCAAACCCACCTGGAATTGTCGGGCACAGAAGGTCTGCTGCAGGTGTGGTCCACTGAAGGCCAGCCTCCAGGCAACGAGAAGAGAAGGGAAAGCAGGCAAAGGTCCAGCACAGCCATGCGTGTGCTCATCTACATACTTGAAAAGAAAAATGAAGGAATGGTCACCCAAAATGTCAACAACAGCCATCTCTTGGCAGCCCGATCGCTGGTGAGTTTTCATTTCCTTCTTCTTGCTTTTCTAAATATTCTACAATGGGCATACATTGCCTTAGGCTTCATACATGAAAGCAACCCAAGACGAAAGAAATTCATGAGCCATCTAGGGTATGTTCATAGTGCAACAGTGAGGAAAACCCAAACTGGCTCTACTAGGAAAGGCGGGGGATGTGTTTTGGTATGTAAGAGAGACGTCTTAGGTATTTTCAAAAATTTGGAAACTCTTCTATGGAGGAGGGATTAGATTTGGTCTGCAGTCAGTCCAGGACCAGAAAGTAAAATGACAGGCAGGCAGAATTCAAATCTGAAGAATCAGATGGGGCTTTGGACTAGATAAACTTTCATGTATCTTCTAGGAAAAAAAAGTTAATTATTATTAATTAATGATGATTATTATAACTTCATTTCTTTAATATTGCTTGCTCTGGTTTTAAGGGCGGAGTAAGCTAGGGAGATGTGGTGAAGTGAATTCTTGTTGGAACCCTCCTACGCTGTTGGTAGGAATGTAAATTGGTGCAGCCACTATGGAGAACAGTATGGAGGTTCCTTAAAAAACTAAAAATAGAGTGATCCTGCAATCCCACTCCTGGGCATATATCCAGAGAAAACTCTAATTTGAAAAGATACATGCACCCCAGTGTTCATTGTGGCAAGACATGGAAGCAACCTAAATGTCCATTAACAGAGGAATGGATAAAGCAGATGTGATATACATATACAATGGGATATTACTCAGCCATTAAAAAGAATAAAGCATTTGCAACAACATGGATGGACCTAAAGATGATCATACTAAGTGAAGTAAGTCAGACAGAGAAAGACAAATATCATGTGATATCACTTATATGTGGAATCTAAAAAAATGATACAAATAAACTTATTTACAAAACAGAAATAGACTGACAGACAGAAAATAAACTTATGGTTACCAAAGGGAAAAGGGAGAGGGATAAATTAGGAATTTGATTCTAACAGATACACACTACTATATATAAAATAGATAAACAACAAGACCTACTGTATAGCACAGGGAACTATATTCAATATCTTATAATAACCTATAAAGGAAAAGAATACAAAAAAGAATTTATATGTATATATATTATATGTATATATGATATATAATATATATAACATGTATATGTAACTGAATCACTTTGCTATACACCTGAAACACTGTAAATCAATTATATTTCAATTTAAAAAGAAGAGAGAGAAATGAATTCTTGTCATCTGAGATGTTTAGTTCCAAGAGATCTCTGATGAGGACTGTATCAATAAAGGCAATTCAAGTTTCAAATAACAGAAAACACCACTAACATTGGCATAAACAAATAGCACAGACTTCAGGCTTGGTTGGATCCAGGCACACAAGTGACTCATGGGGATCCAATCTCTCCCTATCTCTTGGGTGATTCCTTTATCAGGTTCTCCCTCATGACAAGATGGATGTCAACAGGCTCACATCCTCACAGGTGCAGTGGAAAAGACAATACTTGCCTGTAAGTTGCTCAACCTAAAGTCCCAAGATAAGCTTTATTGGGACTTGATTGGTTAATGGGTTAACTACCCATTCCTGAATCATTTACTATAGCCAAGAGGATGCCACTTTGTCACCACCTCTGGCTCTTTCTGTAGGAAGAAAATATGGAGCTGGGGATTAGAAACAGACTCATTCTAAGTTCTGAATTTTTTTCCTCTATATGGGAATTTGACTCAACCATGTTTCAGCTTATAGATTTTTTTTCTCCAAATGAGATAAAAAGCAGAGCTACTCTAACTGGAATAATGCAGAGGAGTGGGTTCCCTAGGAAGAACTCCCAGGTGGTTGAAGCCACCAAGGACAAAAGGAGAAGCTTCAGGAACCCCCTCTCTGTGGACGCTAAGCAAAACCCTCTATTTCCCCAGCCTGTAGACCAGGCTTTCCTGAAGTGCAATTCACTTGATATTAATTGGTGCCTCTGCCCCACCAAAAAAGATGATGGTTCCCTGGTTCAATTAAGTTGGAGAAGTTTTCAGTTCAACAAAGCCAAAGACGACTTACTCTTGACTATAGGATATTTCAGAGCCTCAAGTATTCAAATGTGTGTTGTGAATCTCCAGAAGAAAACACGACAGGCAGAATTTCCCAAACCTATTTGATCATTAACCTTTTGGAGTATCTCTTGGGACTAGTATTCCACGGAACAAACTCAGAGGCATGCTGTTCTGGAGGAAGTCGCTCATTTTCTGACTCAGCCCCACCTTGCCCTGCCCATCATTTCAGCTGAGATCACAAAACAGTAAAAGGTTACTGAGGAAGGCTGGTTTTGTCCCTCCGTCACCTCTCTGGAATGTTTAGAAATGAATATAATAACACAGAGATAAAACCCATCAAATCCCTGGTTTCTCAAAATAAGTCTTTTTCTCCATCCAACCCATTACATAGTCCCTGGAATCAAATTGCAAAAGCCCTGCACTAACTCCAGCTCTGGGGGGAAAAAGGGACCACTCGCTGGTGGGCTACACTGAGAGCACTTATGGCCTCTGTGGGAACTCACATTCACCTCTGGCAAAACTCTGTCTGCAGCTGCAGAAGATCAAGTCAGGCTCACATCTGTTCCCCAGACACCCGACACCCCACCCCAGCTTCCCCATCCAACAAAGACTGGCCAGGTTTTCACAGTTAATTCCTCCAGGGCCCCTGGCCCATCTCCTCCCTTCTTGCTCCTATGAATTCTCAGAGATCAAAGCAGCAAGTTAGCCAAAGCTTTGTTTGCTCTGCATTCAGAGAACACCTTAAATTCCCAGCTTGAAAGAAGGCTGAAAGAAGGTCAAACATACCCCATTGTTGAAACACTTTCAAAAAGCAAGACACAACCAAAGTATTAGCAGAGGAACCTTGATTTCTCTGGGCTTCCGGGTCCTGGGAAGGGAGGGACTTCCCCTGCAAATTTAATATAAGAATCTGATGGGAAGGCAGCCAGAATTTTCCTTGGAGGTCACTCCGAGTTGACTCAGGCAGTACACTGATTCTGAGATGAAATTTGGGAGCTACTGCCACAACCCAAAGGGTCAGCCCTCAGATTAAAATGAGGTCTAAAATGTCCATTCTGGATTCCCCTTCTAATCCATTCAACCCCATGTTCTGGACTGTTCCTCCTCCCCCTGGCTTTTGTTCACAAACTTATGTGACTTTTTAGAACTGAAAGGTCATCTAGTCTGGAGATGTTCAAACTTCTTGGCAGCAGAAAACAGTTTTCCAAACAAAATCTTAAGAGAGACCTCAATATAAAGCAGAGTTGGGGGCCCTGGGGAGGGTGGGTTGGGGAAAGCCTGGACTTCCACCCACTCAGCCACCCCTCCACCATTGTGGCTTTGGGCTCCCACAGTTGGAAAAGTCCCTGATGGGTCCAACCCCTTCAGTTTACACAAACGCTGAGGACCAGAGATGGAAAGGGAGCTGCTGCAGTCTCATATCTCACATCTTTGTCCTCACTGAGAGCTTGTGCCTTTGCTCTGCATGTTGAAAAAGTCCCCAAAGTGGTCAGTCCTACTTTCAAAACTCCCTTTTTCTGTTCCCATCTCTACCTCCCCTACTGGGAAACACCTGGGACACCCCTGCACCATCCGCCCTGCCTACTCCCATCCCCCAGGCTCTTTAGTTGCGAGATCCTGTTTCCTAAACTCAGTTAATCATTAGAGTCACCTGGGAGCTTGTTAAAAACATGGATTCCTGGGCCCAGCACTAGACCTAGTGAAGCAGAATTCCAAGGGTGGGTCCAAGAATCTGTGATTTAAATAAGCACCCCAGGTGATTTTGATGACTGGCTAGCTTTGGAGAGCACTGTATTTGATGAAGTTGTGTTCCTTCTTCACATCCACCACCAAAGTTTAGGAATTCTTACATGAAATCCCAGCCAGCCCCTTGTTGCTGGTAGGATATGATTTCATATGACTTTCTCTGGACATCCTTTTCAAATAACGGGAGAGAAAAGTCTCTACAAGTCCTTTCACTCCAGTATTCTGAAAATATAACCATAGACTTGTGCAAATATTTATCTGTGAGGATGCAAGTGGCTGTACTAATAAAGCAGAAATGTTCAACTATGAGGTGATTGAGTCAATGTCGGTATATATATATATATATATATATATATATATATATATATATATACATATATATATGTTATATATTTACAGAGAAATAATGTTTAGAAGATTAATAACAAATATGTTTACAATATATGTGCATAAACACAGCATGTTACAAGAACAAATGTACAGTAGGATTCCATTTTTTCATATGCATAAAAAACTGGAAGTTATAAACAAGAAAATGTTAATATTTTCTCTATAATGGTGGTGGAATTAATGGCAACATTTCTTACTTTTAATCTTCCAAAATTTCTATAGAGAACCTGAATTTTGGAATCTACAAAAAACCAAAAGTTACCTTAAAATGATCTTTGGGGGGGAGAGAAAAGCAATAGATGGGATCAAAATGATGATTTAAGACATTAACTACTTACACTGTTCCCAGATCTCTAAAAATAATAAAGAATAGTTTTGTGAGTTTTGTTGTTGTTTTTAGAATAAATTCATAAAAGTGCTGAAAAACAAGAAGGCACATAATCTATAGACTAGATACAGTAAGAAATTCCTGAAATATAGAAAGCAAATGAGATCCCTAGAGACTTAAGGAAAAGTAACCATGTGAAGTATAAGGATTAAAATCTCTTACTATATAGGAAAAAGGTAGATTTCTTTTAATATGAGGGAAAAGTTAAGACATTTGAAGAATCTATCAAAGAGGTCTAACTTCACTGGGAGGAGAAAAGAGAGAAAAGGAGAAAAGGAAAAAATCAGACAAGTAATAGAAAACATGCTCAGTGGAAAAAAGGTGTGAGCATTTAGATTAAAATAGCCCACTGAGTAAAACAGAGTAAATAATATAATACCAAAAAAAAAAAAAAAAGTAATCTCTTTCAAAGTGAGGCACTGGGCTAAGTGATTTACATGCAATATATATTTTAATCCTCATAGTAAACCTGAGTTTGGAACCATCATTTTCCCCATGCTACAGATGAGGCAACTGATTAGAGAAATACTAAAAACCTTTGCCCAAGTTCATACAACTAGCATTAATGGAGCTATGTGCTTGATGAAATTTTAGTACACCTAAGATCCAAAAAAAAATTCCTTAAAATGTTCATAAAGAAAAGTATCTCAATAAGATAAAGAAACAAGAAACAGACTGACATAAAACTCTTCTTCAACAACATTGGATTTTGGAAGACAAGAAGACCAAATGCACAGAGAAAATTATTTTGAACCTTGAAGTCTATATCCAGCAAAACAAATAACCATAAAATAAAGACATTTTTAGCCATTAAAGACTCAGATGAATAGTTGCTATGCAAGTGTAATTGTTTTTTGGTCCCAAAGGCAAACATTTTCAAGCCTAATTCCAATCAAATCTAAGAAACTGTCAAAACCTTTTGTTGAACCAAATGGAATTTTACTATATTCAATACTTTAAAAACAAATAGAAACTTAACTGAAGAAAAAAAAGAAAAAAAGCAAACAAAAAAACCCTCAGAATATTTGCATTGACTCCCACTGGAAAAAAAAAAAAAAAAAGACTCCCACTGAAGTACTAGACGGAAAGATGAAAAATTAATTAAGAAACAGAAAGATGTGCAATTTAAGAAATAATGTTTAACAAATAAATGAATAAAGGTTTTAATTTAACCTAAAAAAATACTGAAGCATAATGGAAGAACAAAAAGAAGAGGAAGAAGAAGGAGAAGAAATAGTAAACTCCCTTGGTAATAAAAACATGGGAGGAGAGTGATTAGGAAGAAAAATAAGAAAATTTAAAAATATTAATAAATAAATGACAATGAAGACACATATCAAAACTCATGACGTATAACTAAGGCAGTTGATAGAGGAAAATATATAGCTCTGTGTGTGTATGTGTGTGTGCGTTTGCATAAAACTCATTCATATCTATGCACACAATTTAAAATTAATGAGGAGTGACATCAGTGAAAATAGTGAAATAAGGACCTCTGAAGTTCCTCCCCTCCACTAAAGAAATTAAAGTCTGGCAAGAATTGTTAAAATTAACTTTTTCAGAATTCTGGAAATTAACCAAAGTCTTGTAGCAGTCCATGAAGCAGTTATTTCAGGAAACTGGCTGAATCTCGGTAAGAACAGTGAGTTTTGTGACATTTTAACTTGCCCTATTCCCAACTCCTTCTCCCCAGCCTACTTGCAGTAGCCTTGAAAATCAACACCCTTGCAATCACAGTGAGAAACAGCACCCTAGCAGCCTTTGGAAAAGAAAGAATGAAATGGGAACTCCCCCAAAGTCCCATTCCCAGAGAATTGTCATAATTTGTCCTATCTGGTCCTCCCCCGGAAAATTCCACTCACAGAGCTTTTCTTTATTTGACCTGACTCAGAGCTTGCTCAGTACAAATAGGATTCCCCTGAGCTTTTATTTAGGAAAAAAAAAAAAATCAGCAGCAATTGTTTAACATTATAGCTGCCTGAGGCAGTAATAACAGTTGGGACAAACAAAAATCTGATCAAAAAAATTATTTTAATTAAAAGAAAAAGGTGGGGAGTGAGATGTTCATAGGGGCTTTGAAAATGTCCAAAATATTCCTGGGAATCTCAAAGGCCACATGCATGCATAGGGCTGTGCATGTATCTGTGGTTATTCACACATCCACAAAAGACCTGAGAAGGCTGCAAGCTCTCACTTCTGGCTGACTCTGGTGCTCTGCACCAACAAGAGGTGAAGGCTAAGGCAGAGTCATAAATTGCCTGCCTGAGTATTGAAGCATGCTCCCAACACACACACAGAGCACTTTGGCAAATACTGGGAGATTTATTGGTTCCAGACATTTAAGAAGACCTCTATCCAACCATTAGATGACCGCTAAGCTAACTAAGTAGAGACTTCAGTGACTACACATAACAAAGAAAACAGACTTTACAGATTTAGATCAGAAAAGTTTCTAAACAAAAAAAAAACAATTATTACGAATAGAAAAAAAAAAAAACCTTGTGGAGGGGGGAAATCTGATTTCCAAAGTTGCCACATTATATGATTTTAAATGTCCAGTTTTTAACCAAAAAAATTACAAAACTATAAACAAATAAGAAATTATGGCCCATTCAACGGAAAAAAAAAATTAACAGAAATTTTCTCTGAGGAAGCTCAGACTAGACAAAGATTTTAAATAATCTTTTTTAAATATGTTCAAAGAACTAAAGGAAACCATATCAAAGAACTAAAGGAAAGTCTGAGAATGATGTCTCACCAAGTAGAGAAGATCAGTAAAGAGATAGAAAGTATAAAAAGGAGCCAAATAGAAATTATGGAGTTGAAAAGTATAATAACTGAAATGGGAGATTCACTAGAGGAGCTCAACAATAGATTTGAGCAGGTAAAAGAAAGAATCAGAAAACATGAAGATAGGGCAATTGATATTATCCAATATAAGAAACAGGAAAAAATGAAGAAAAATAAACAGAGCCTCAGAGACCTATGGGACACCACCAAGTGTACTAACATAAGAATAATGGGACAGAAGGGCAGAGGGAAGGGGTAGAAAGACTATTTGAAGAAGTAATGGCCAAAAGCTTTCCAAATTTGATCCAAAACTTTAATCTGTATATCCAAGAAGCTTAATGAAATCTACATAGGATAAATTCAATGAGATCCACACCTAGACATATCATAATAAAACAGTCAAAAGACAAAAGAGAATCTTGAAAGCTTCAAGAGAAAACTGACTCATGTACAAGGGATCTTCAGGAAGATTAACAACTGATTTCTTATCAGAAAGTAGGGAGGCCAGAATACAATGGAATGACATATCCAAAGAGCTAAAGGGGAAAAAAAAAACAACAAAACTCAACCAAGAATTCCCCATCTGGCAAAACCGTTCTTCAAAAATGAAAAAAAAATTAAGACATTCCCAGATAAACAAAAAGTGAGAGAATTCTTTACTAGCAGAAATTCTCTAGAGGAAATAATAAAGAGAGTCCTTCAGGCAGAAATAAAATGTCACTAAATTGTAATTCAAAGACACACAAAGAAATACAGAGCACTGATAAAGGTAACTACAGATATAAATCTAAAAGACAGTATAAATTTAGTTTTCATAAGTCCTTTTTTCTTGTATATGATTTAAAAGACAACTGAATAAAATAAATTATAAATGTTTCTATAAATTATGAAAGTATATTGAAAGTTTATTTAAAAACGATTATAAATGTACTATGCTGATGATCACAGGGTGTATCTAATTTGTGGTAATAGCGTAAAGGAGGAAGGAGGATGGAGATATTGCTGAGGAAAATTTTGTATACACTACTATAATTACGTTGGTATTAATCTGAATTAGATTGTTGTAAATTAAGATATTAATGGTAAGTCCAGGGCAACCACTAGGAAAATAACTCAAAAAAATATATAGTAAAAGAAGCAACAAGGGAATTAAAATGGTACACTAGAATATATAATTTAATACACCAATAGGAAAATGACAAAAGAATATGAACAAGTAATATTCAAAAAATAAAATTAACTATAAGTGGATGACAAATATATGAAAAATGACCAACCTCACTAGTAAGTTGGAAAATGTTTAAAATGGTGACATTTTAAATTCATCAAATTAGCAAAACTTAAAGACCATATTGAAAAAGTATAAGAAAATGAGGACCCTTACACCATGGATATGGGAATAGAAATCAGTGCAGCCTTTGCAGAAGGCGTTTTGACTGACTACATAAAAATTTTAAATGCATATGTTCTTCGACCCAGTGAGAACAAGACCTTGAACAAGACATATCTCTGAATGTCTTAAAATATTTGTTCTGATAGTTGATTAAAATGATAAATGTAAAAATACTTTATAAATTCCTAACCTTTATAAACAACAAAAATAACAACATGCCTTTTTTGTCTTTGTGCCATGGCAGCCAGGAAAAGAATCCTTGTGGGGAGATACTCACCTTCTCTGAGAAAAAGTGAAAATTCTTTGCTTAAAACCATTTAAGGGTAGGATCTGAGCTTCTCAAACCTGAATGTGGGCAGACATCTGCCTACAGGAGAAAATGTTACAGAGAAGAAGGAGGAAAAAGGGAAAGGCAAAATAAAGGAGGGCATACTTTATGATGTGTCCCTTTTCCAAGACTCTTCACCTCCTCTTCCCCTAAAAAATCATCAGCAACATGACTAAATTCATCTGAAACTATGGATCCACCACATGTAATTCCTGTGTCCTACACAAGTCCGTATGTATTCCTAGGGTGTAAGCCCATCTCACGCACACACGTGAGCGCACACACACACACACACACACACGCTGCCCCATGACCCACCCACCCATCAACTACCCGGCACACATAATATTCTTTCTCACTTAGTTAATAATCTTACAGTCAACATGGAGTTTTCCAATGGCAAGATCATTCCTATCATATAGAGACTGCCATAAAAATAATGAAAGATCCCTCTTCTGGTGCAGGCGAATTCTTTCTTTACTTTCTGTGCTGGTGAATTGTTAAGAGCTGTAGTAAATCAACATTGGCTGGTTCCGGAAGATAGGATGCTCATATCTGTGACATCATCCAGGGGCCTTGGGATTGATCCACACTGTAATGCAAGGTCAAGGTCATCTGCACTGTAGAGAACTGTGTGATGCCAGTTCTCACCTGGCTACAAATGGCAGAAACCATTACCTGTTGGACCTTGAATGGGTCACTTCTTTTCTGAGGTTGGGATGATAATGCAATGAAATGAAATGATGTAGGTTAAACAACCTCATGCCTAGCGTAGAGAAGGCGTTACGCCTTCTAAGGCGTAAATACTAAGGTATTTTCTTAGTAAACAAATAAGTAATCTACTCAGTAAATTCACTTAGGACATTGTGTGAAGAATCAAACTGTTGCACCAGTATCAAAAGGTCTTATCCTGGAAGAAAAAAATCTCTAAGAAAAATTCAATTTTCTTTCAGAAGGCAGGGATTAATCCATCGATTATGGAAATCTAAATCTTGGGGAGGATGAGAGAGGCAGAGAAGAGTAGAAAAAGGAGTAGGAAAAAAGAGGACAGAATGGTGGGGGGAAGGGGAGGAGAGACAAGGAAGAAGGAGACCAAGAAATAATAACACACGAAACATTTTCACAGCACCTCCTGAGTGCCAGGCACTGCTCTAAGTGCCTCACATATATTACCTCATTTAATCCCCACAGTAACCCCATGAGTCAGGGACTCATACTATGTCCATTTCACAGATTGATAAATTGAGGTACAGAGTAGTTAAGTTACCTACCCAAGATGCACACTGAGCCAGAACTTAAACCCCTTCCCTCTAGCACCAGAGTCCAGGCTCTTTGCTACTACGCCACTCTGCCTCTTGGGAAAATGGAATATGGAGAAAATTCCCAATTCATCCATTGTTCTACTGGAAGATGAACTGAGTCCCCAACAAATCTCTCTCTCTTGTGCTTGCTCATTCACGGCTCTGATGGTACTTTATTGGAAATCTCAGCTCACTGGTCTACTTCCCACTAAACTACTTCCCTGTGGGCAGAAATGCATCTTCCATCTGTGAATCAGGATTGCCACAGGAAACTCTTGCCTGCATCTTAACACCTGCCATTCATTAGACACTGAATCCAGTGGAGCTCTTGTGGGGTCTGGTGGTCTTTAGATCACCAGCACAGCATTTCTGGGAGGCTGGTATGTTTGGAATTGTCTTGTCATTCTGCTGGAACCCTCTAACTTTTCCAGCTGCTCTTGAGGAGTCACCATTCAACAATGCAACACGCCTGCCCCCAATACTGGTGCAGACTTCGTAATTCCTTAGGACAATCCTAATTTCATAAAGCTGACTTTTTCTCAATCTAAGCAATTTACTAAGTGTTTAAGAGTTATAACTGTGATTTGTTAAGTCAATATAAGACTTTTTATGTAGATAAATTTGCAAGTAAGAGAAAATCCTTTGTTAGTCCACACATTTTTCTTAGCCACTTTGCTAACAATATTCAGGAAGCCGTGACCTTAAAAGTCAGTTATGGGGCTTCCCTGCTGGCGCAGTGGTTAAGAATCCGCCTGCCAATGCAGGGGACACGGGTTCGAGCCCTGGTCTGGGAAGATCCCACATGCCACGGAGCAACTAAGCCCGTGAGCCACAACTACTGAGCCTGCGCCTCTGGAGCCTGTGCTCCGCAACGGGAGAGGCCGCGACAGTGAGAGGCCCGCGCACCGCAATGAAGAGGGGCCCCCGCTCGCCGCAACTGGAGAAAGCCCTCGCACAGAAACGAAGACCCAACACAGCCAAAAATAAATAAATAAATAAATTAAAAAAAAAAAAAAAAAAAAAAAAGTCAGTTATGTACACACACACACGCACACACACACACACACACACACACGTCTGGAGAGAGAGAGGGGCAGACAGACAGAGGAGGGGGAGGGGTGGAAAACACATTTTAAATGTTTTCATTTTTTTAATTACAGAATTACATTAGAATTAATTAATTTCCTATAAGTAGGAAAAAAACAGAAAATGCAATAAGCAAAATAGAGAAGGAAAAATATCCCCCGCCAGAAGTAACTGCCTTTAGTGTTTTAATATATACTCTTCCAGATATTTCTCTATACATGCATATTTATACAAAAGTGTGATTATACATGCTGCTTTTAAGCTGCTTTTTCCCCTTAACATTGTGAATAACATTGTTCAAGTTTTCCATGCTTTTTCTCATTGCTCTGACTGTACTTTATTGGACCTTTCCATCACTTTTTATGACCTCAAAGTATTCTATAAAATGAATGTATCCTATTTACTTTACCAATCCCCTCCTCTTGGACATTAGATTGATTCCAATTTTTTGCTCTTATAAACAATTCCTTAATTGTCCCAACATTCTAAACAAATGCACTCATCTGAAAGAATGGAACCCCAAAACTACACTACCAGCAGTGGTCTGAAATAGTATGGAGTCCACTCTTACCCTGAATTTCATTTTCTCTCTGGATTTTTAATTTTTAGAGTCCTTCTTTCCTATCACCAAACCATTTTACCCATCCAAACACTCCACTCTTGATCCTTCTCTCCCTTCCTGGCTACTCACCTACCAGTTTTTCTGAAACAACTTTTTCTTTTTTATTAACTCTATTTCTGCATATTCTCTCCTTTGCTTTCATCCATTCACACTTTGTCTTTTTGACTCAGACTATACTTTGAAGACTACTGTACAAAAGGTACATGCAAAACCCTGTGGAGATCAAAGGGTGAATACAGCACATCCTGAGCCCTAAAGGAGGTGAGTCTAATTGGAGATGCAAGGTACACAGACACAGTGGTATCCCAGTAAATTGGCTCTCCAGGGTGGGGTGGGGGGGTTGGGGAACCTTGATGTGTAGGTTTGCCAATTTCCATGCTATAAAATATTCCTACCATGGCCAAGCTACAAACATGATGTTACAGAGCCCAGAGGCGGGAAGAGATAGATGCACATAAGCCAACTCCAGGACATGACTGCATGTGCATGAAAAGCTAAAACACACATATATGTGTGCATACATATGTATGTGTGTCATACACATGTGTGTATATACACATATATGGATGGATTTCAGCTTTTCATATACATGCAGTCCTGTATGTATGTATATACAACCAGAGCAGATATTTATGAGTAGGCGACCATGTCATCATCATCTTCTTCATCAGCAACATTTATTGAGCATTTTTAATATGTCCAGCCCTGCATTCAACGTTTTATATGCATTGCTTTACAGCACACTCTTAGGATGAGTTATCGTTACTACTGCCACTTTTACAATTTTACCCTTGCAAAATTGCAGTTTGTTTTTGTTTTTAACATCTTTATTGGAGTATAATTGCTTTACAATGGTGTGTTAGTTTCTGCTTTATAACAAAGTGTATCAGCTATACATATACATATATCCCCATATCTCCTCCCTCTTGCATTTCCCTCCCACCCCTCTAGGTGGTCACAAAACACCGAGCTGATATCCCTGTGCTGTGCGGCTGCTTCCCACTAGCTATCTATTTTACATTTGGTAGTGTATATATGTCCACGCCACTCTCTCACTTCGTCCCAGCTTACCCTTTCCCCTCCCCATGTCCTCAAGTCCATGCTCTACGTCTGCGTCTTTATTCCTGTCCTGCCCCTAGGTTCTTCAGAACCTTTTTTTTTTTTTTTTTTAGATTCCATATATATGTGTTAGCATACGGTATTTGTTTTTCTCTTTCGGACTTACTTTACTCTGTACGACAGACTCTAGGTCCATCCACCTCACTACAAATAACTCAATTTCGTTTCTTTTTATGGCTGAGTAATATTCCATTGTATATATGTGCCACATCTTCTTTATCCATTCATCTGTCAGTGGACACTTAGGTTGCTTCCATGTCCTGGCTATTGTAAATAGAGCTGCAATGAACATTGTGGTACATGACTCTTTTTGCATTATGGTTTTCTCAGGGTATAGGCCCAGTAGTGGGATTGCTGGGTCATATGGTAGTTCTATTTTTAGTTTTTTAAGGAACCTCCATACTGTTCTCCATAGTGGCTGTATCCATTTACATTCCCACCCACAGTGCAAGAGGGTTCCCTTTTCTCCACACCCTCTCCAAGCTTTATTGTTTGTAGATTTTTTGATGATGGCCATTCTGACTGGTGTGAGGTGATACCCCCTTGTCAAAATTGCAGTCTTGAAGAGGAAAACCATTTGCCCTTGGTTGTTCGATGCAGTAAGTCATGAAGCCAGGATGAAATCAAGGCTCATCTGATTCCAGAGCCCAGGCTCTGATGACTGTCCTCTCCTGCTGCTTCATGTGAGGGAGCCAGGCCTCAGGTCTCCACACTGTGGATTCCAAGAGTTCACATGTCACAACTAAGGAGCCAGCCTGCCACAACTAAGGACCCCACCTGCCACAACTAAGGAACCCGTGAGTCGTAACTAAGTAGCCCACCTGCCGCAACTAAGACCCAGCAGAATCAAATTAAAAAAAGAAAGAAAAAGAAAAAAAGAAAGAAAATAATTTGTATGAGTCTTGGTCCCTAGAACACTGATCAGCAATATCTGTAGAAGAATCACCTGAGCAGCTTCTTTGAAATGAGGTACCAACCCCAAATATTTTAATTCCATAGCTTTGGGGTGGAGCCAAGGTATCTACATGTTAAACAAGCTGTCAGGGTTCTAATGGTTCTGATAAACTTGGCTCAAGGACCACCAAGTTGGGAAATGAGACCTTGGGACCTTGGGTCTAGGTCAACATAAAAGCCCTGCTATGGTTTCAATGTTTGTGTCCCCCCAAAACTGATATGTTGAAATCCTAACTCCCAAAGGTGATGGTATTAGGAGGTGGTACCTTTGGGAGGTGCTTAATTCATGAGGTGGGGAAGCCCTTATGAATGGGATTAGTGATCTTATAAAAAAAGACCCCACAGAGCTCCCTAGCTTCTTCCACCATATGAGGACACAGAGAGAAGGTACCATCTATGAACCAGGAAGAGGGACTTCACCAGGACACCTTGATCTTGAATTTCTCAGCCTCCAGAACAGTAAAAAATAAATTTCTGTTGTTTATAAGCTACCCAGTCTGTGGTATTTTGTTGTAGCAGCCCAAATGGACTAACACAAGTCCCTAGGGCCCAGGTGAGATAATAAATAGGTTTGATCCCTGTGCTAATTTCAGTGGGTAGTGGCTTTCCTGAGAGTGATCACAAGATCAGCAGATTGATTAGTGCTGCCTGCCACGGCTGCAGGAATAGGAATAAGGATCTGCTTGATGTGTATCTGCCAACCCTGATCAAGGGCCAAGATGAGCTTCACAGCTGTTCCATACTGCAAGATATCAGTCTTCTGCAACTTCTGGCAAGAGATCTTACCAAAATAAGCTACACTCCTTCCATTAGACACTGACTATTATTAGCATGCATCATAGAACTTTCATTACAGCAGTCATTAAGATTGGAGTAGGATTAAAAGCCCAGGTGTTATTGATGGCAACCATCCCAGACCTGCCTTTGTGTTTTTCACAGCCTCTTCTTACAGCTGCCTCACTGATGTCCACAGCAAACCTCACTTTCCTACTGAACGCACATTCAGCAACTCAGCACTGGGGCCTGGGATGCAGTGCTAGTGAGACAGACTTTCTGCTCCTCTTCCCCCTCTGCAGGAATTAGCCCAGCCAGAGGAACTAGACAGACTGAAGTAAGATAAGTGCCACAGGAAGTGAGGAGCCATGTCCACCTTGTACACAGCTGTCTGCCCAGTATCCAGTGCACAGCTGAAAGGCTCGGCACACAAAAGACACTGATAAATATCTATGGGATGAAAGAAGGAAGGAACAAAGGAAGGAAGGAAGGAAGTGGGGAAGGAAGGAGGGAGGGAGGGAGGAAGGAGTGAATTGGTATTAGACCAACCAAGTGACAAGTGAAAATCAGAGGCTCCAATGAGCCTGGCCCCCTGACCCTCATATAAAATGGCTGATGAGTCCCAAATAAGGGTTTTCTCCCACAGCAGAGGATCTAGGGAGACGTTGCAGGTCTACCCCTACACAACCCTGTGCTAATTGAGGGGCCTGGCTTTACTCTTTCTCTGCTTTTTTGAGATCTTGCAGTTGTTTTGTTTTGTTTTGTTTTGTTTTTTAGATAATTGTTTTTTGTTTGGTTTGGTTTTTTGTTGTTTTGTTTGTTTGTTTGCTTTTGCCACGCCATGCAGCATGTGGGATCTTAGTTCCCCAACTAGGGATCAAACCCACGTCCCCTGCAGCGGAAGCATGGCATCTTAACCACTGGACCACCAGGGAAGTCCCAAGATCTTACGGTTTTTAATGGGTGATTTTATCACTAGGGAATTGGATCAGATAGGAGCATTTAAGACTGATTTTGGGAGTTCTGCTCAGATGACAAGATATATGTAAATAATCACCACCCTCCCAGTATCCATAACAACCCCGTCCTTTCCCTCCACTCTCCATGCCAACCATATGTGGTCTGCCCTCCCCGGGCCAACTGGGCTTCTAACTGTCCACCCCTTAATTTTTGCTTTTCCCATGCTACTTCATTTTCCATTCCTAGATCTCAGCATCCTTGAATAATGATCGTAGTAAAAATTACAGTAAAATTCACCAAATGCATCTTCTGTGCTGGGTACCATACCCCACTTTACATGGATTCCCTCATTTTATCTTCCCTATGGCTCTGAGAGAGGAACTATTGTCATCCCCATTTTATAGATTAGAAAACCAAAGCTGAATCTGTCTCCTCCATGAAGCCTGTCCTGACTGACCCCAGCTGACAGTTTTTCACCTTCCTCTCATTTCCCACCCTTCTCTGGAGCCTGTCATAGCCACGCCCCCAGGCCCCAATGTGTCATTCTTCATCTCTGTCTGAGTATATCTGCGGAGCCCTAGTGACAGTCATGACTAACACATTGCGTTAGGGCTGCTGTAACTAATACCACAGACTGAGCAGCTTAAACAACAGAAAGTTATTTTCTCACAGTTCTGGAGGCTGGAAATCCAAGGTCAAGACATCAGCAGGGTTGGTTTCTTCTGAGGCCTCTCTCCTTGGCTTGTAGATGTGTCTTCACATGGTCTTTCTTCTGTCTGTGCGTGTCTGTGTCCTAATCTCCTCTCCTTATAAGGACACCAGTCACATTGGATGAGGGCCCACCCTAATGACCTCATTTTACCTTAATTACCTTTTTAAAGAACTTATCTCCAAATACAGACACATTCTGAGGTGTGGGAGTTAGGACTTCAACACAGAAATTTGGACGGGACACAATTCAGTCCATAACATATGTGAATCATGATTTGTAGTCCACAGAGAAGAATCTCATTTGTTACCTCTTCTGGCTGTACAGTAAACCCAGGCAGTAAGGAGAATAAACATTATTATTACTGTTGCTGTTATCATCATAATCATCACCATCTTCCCCTCCCTGGCCCCCACCTCCCGATAGAAAAGTTCCAGCTTCACCCAGGGAATAATAGGCAGAGTTGGGGCTGCAGCTTAGGCCTCCTGACACCATGTCCTCTCTTATCTGCATGGCATGGGGACAGAATGGCATTGTTGGTGCCTCCACTTGGTTTTACAAGCTAGCACAGACGGGTCTCAAGTGTGTTTTTTCCTCTGGGCTGTAACAGCAAGTCTCAGGGTGGGAGCCGGGCAGAGTCTCTCCAGTCACAGTGTCACAGGGTCATTCTGTGACCCAGCACAGACCACTTCAGCAAACAACTCTTCACAGTGTTTTTACCTGGAAAGCACCGTTCACTCCTGCTGAGGAAAAAGAGTCCCCTGAGGGCTAAGGAAGCTGACCCAGCAAAGTGCAGGGGACAAGCCTGCCCCCAGTAGGGGCTCCCATTCCCCCAGAGCACACAGTGGTGCCCTGGAACAGAGCAGGCCTGCCCTGCCCAGTGGACAGTTAGCCAGTCCCCAGACTAGTAGTGGAAGAAGCCACTAGGAGCCACCTCCACACCCAGACAAGCAGCTCACAGCCTCAGCAGGTCAACCGTATTGTTTTTACCTATAAAAGGCAGAAAGGAAAGAGACGGTCTGAGGCCCTCACTCCCCCGCGTGTGCCAGGGCCTGTGAGTCTCCTCCTTGGGTTCCTCCTGGCCGGAATGTTCCCCTCGGACAGTGTCACAGGTCTCCCCTGCCCCACACTGAGGCCTGGGTTGGCCTGCGGGAGGGGTGTGTCTGAGCCGGAAACGGCCTGACGGGAGCCTCTGGGGGGCAGACGCAGACCGCGGCCCGGCCTCCTGAAAGGTACTCTTCTTTCCTCTCAGTTCAGAAGCCTGGGCTCCCTCTGAAGTCACCACACACATGGCAAACCTCTTCTCCCCGAGCCAGCCCAGCGTGGTTCCCTCCAGCACATCAGGCCCTGGGGCCTCTGTGTTTATGCCCTGACCCATGGCTGAGGCCCGTTTTCTCTCCCGGGCTGTGACCCGACCTCCCAGGATGCCTGTCCTACATCTGTTGATTTTTCTCCTTCCTGTCTTCTCACATTTTCCCCATCTTCCCCATCTGCAAATGGCATTTCTCGGGGTGTGACAGAGGCTCCAGACCACAGGTATGAGTCGTGTCTTTGCTGGGCCGCGGCCCTTTCCAATCAAAGGCAGACGCCTGCGGTGCCCTGTCCTGGTGGGGAGAGAGGACCGCGTCCTGTCCTAGCAGGGCAGTCAAAGGAGACTTTGTGCTTGGGGGGCTGCTCTCTCCTCCCCCTTCACTACTATTAGTTCAAAAAGACTACCTCCCCTGTCTGGGGGCTCCCGCTCTGCCTGGGGGAACAAGGTAGTGCAGAACCAGCAAGTGATCGGGACCCCCAAGAGCTGTGGGTTCGAATCCTGCACATCCTTTCTTAGCTGCCTGTAACTTCCCTCCTCTGGAAGCGGGGGGGGACGCTGCATGTGGATGGCGGGGATACACAGCCTCCCTGGCGAGGATCTGGTCAGGATGTGGTGGCAGGGTCTGCGGAAAGGCGCAGCGCCTCGGGGGCACACTATAGTGCCAACAGCCTTCCCACCCCACCCCACAGGGCCCAGCCCACCACGGGAAAAAAAAGCACCGGGGGCCCCATCCATCATGCTCCCACGTGACCTGCCCCTCTCAGTGTGGAACCCCGTCCTTGGGGAGCTGCCCCAGAAAGGAGGTCCAGCATCATTCCACATCAACCTCTCATGACCCGGACTTCTGTCTCTTAACAAAATCACATTGTCACATTGTGTGTTGAATAATAAGGTCCTCTTTTTAACAAGAGATAGCGATAAATCAATTTGTAAAAAAAAAATGTCAAATTTCTACCCAGACTGGCTACTTCCTACTTTGGGATTTGAAAGGCTCAGAGTCAACAGGATCCACAGAGCCCCTACCTGCTCCTGTTTGCAAGGAAAACTAGACTAACGTCCTCTGTGTAGCCAGGAGGGGCCATATTTTGTTGCTGACACATGATCAAGGTGGGGTTGCATAAGTATCCCCACCTTAAACATTCCCTCCTTTCCCCCTTCCCCACTCCCCCATCCCCACCCAGTGCATTTCACTAGGCATCTCCCCCCAGTACTCCCTGAGGGGCTCCTGTTGGTGGAAAGAGCCCCACTTTTTGAGTGTAAGTCTTTCAGGTTCAAATCCCAGCTCAGTGCCTTATGGGCTGTGTGACTTAGGGAAGTTGCTTAACCTCTCTGAGCCTCAGCATCTTCATCTGCAAAATCAAGAGGGCTGGTGGCAACCTACTCCTCTTGGGGCTGATGGGCAGATTGGACAAGACGCTGCTCACAAAGACTGTGGTGCAGTATTGGAGCTGAGCAGAGGGTAGCCTCCATCATCACACGCTGTCTTCTACCCCCATCCCAAACCGATAGACGCGCCCAGCCCAGGTCCTCCAGCAAGGCAGTGCCCCAGGCAGCAGGACCCTCTTGATCCTCTCTAGTTGCTGTCTGTCCACCCCAGCAGGGCCTCCCTCAAGTGAGCCCGAGGCAGAACTAGCCAGGCTGGGAGGGGCCGGGGAAGGTTGCCTGGGAAGGAGGCTGGTGGGCAGCAGAAGGAGACTGGGAAATAAACCGCAGACCCAAATTTGGATTTTCATTAAATCTTCCCAATTATAAAGGTAACACTTTATGGGAAATTTAGGTTGCTATTATGGAAAATCTACAAAGTACAAATGAAGTCAAATAAATATTTAAAAGCTTATGACGCCCCCCAGAAATAGAGACACAGATGTAGAGAACAAACGTACGGACACCAAGGGGGGGAAGGGGGAGGTGGATGAATTAGGAGATTGGGATTGACATATATACACTAATATGTATAAAATAGATAACTAATAGGAACCTGCTGTATAAAAAAAATAAATAGTCTTAAAAAAAAAAAGCTTATGATGTCCCCACACTGACAGCAGCCCTGTAGGGGATTGGATCCTTTCCTACAGCTTGTTCACTAGTCCGTGACATCCTGTTTGTAACCCAGCTTTGCAGCCTGACTTTGGGCCCTGATAGTAAATGGTCATAAGCAGGAGGCAATGATATTACTATTTCTCAATTTTATTGATAAAGGTATTCAGGCTCCAGAGAACTTGGCCAAGGTCACAGAGGTCAAGATCATATAAAAGAGCCACTTGCATTATATCCACCAGCTGCTGGTGATCGTCTCCACCTCTGGAAAATAACCCCAAATGAAAACAATAGAATTAACAATCAACCCTTGGCTTTGGAACTGGGCTTTACTCTTTCTGAAGAACTTTGATGACTTGTTTCCTCCTGTCCTTCCAACACCCCTGCGAGGTATGCAGGGGGGGCTACTATTATTCCCACTTCATAGACGAGGCTCTAAGAAATTAGTGACTCTGCTGAGGTAGCATAGATGGAGGCGGGGATGAAAGCAGACTCAGGTTGTCCCCTTGAAACTCCGGTGGCCCTAGGCTACCCCAGGGAGCTTAGAAGGAGTGAAGGAGGGAGCAAAACAGGAGGGAAGCGTCCTGAAAGAAAAGGCAAAGTGAGGACCACGGACAACGCGTCTCTGCCTCCAATTCCTCCTCCACTGCAGAGTCCACAGCGAGGTCTCCACACAACAACCTCAACACATTCTATGCCTCCAGAATAGAAGGCAGCTCAACTCCTCCCTCTCAGACCAAATATGCCCCCGTAAAGCCTTCTTCCAGATGATTGATTACGGGTCAGAACCCTAATCAAGCTCCCGTTTCGCTGGAACACCGTGCTCTGAGCCTCCCTTTAAACGCAGGGGGGGCTTTACTTTTGAAATAGCAGTTTCCAGGGTGCTTTCCACCCACGCCGTAATGTCCCTGAATTCACATTGCGTACCTGGCAACAGACTTCAACGTGCTGTGTTCATGCCTGACTCTGACCTCCAGCCGGGGGCTCTTTGGGAAGGAGACACACCCCATGCAGGCACGGAGAAGGCCCAGTGGGAGCAGGCTGGCATCACCCAGCTCCGCCAGGAGCTCTGATGGTGGAGGCTCCCCTATCCTCCTCCCCTCGCTCCTGAGTGTGAGACGGGCTAGGGAACTGCAGGGACATCGGGCAGAGTCACGACTGGCAAAGAGATGCTCTTGTTCATGAAGAGAATAGCTATCCTTCAAGCACTTACTCGGGGCCCAACACTCAGCTCAGTGCTTTACATTTGTTCATCATATTCTTTCAACTGCAAGGAACAGAAACTATTGAGAAGTCATTGGCTCAGGTGACCCGAAGGCCCAGGGGTGGTCCCGGCACAACTAGGCCCAAAAGCATGAACAGTGAATGGTGTCATGAGGCGTTCTCTCTCATTCTCTCTCTGTCTCTCTTTGAGTCTCTCTGTCTCTGTTTCTCCCTCTTTCTCTCGGTCTGTCTTTCTCTGTGTCTCTGTCCCTCTCTCTCTGTCTCTTGCTGTGTTTGTCTCTCTATATATATCATTCTCTCTGAGTTTCTCTCTGTCTCTCTATGTGTCTCTGTTTCTCTGTCTCTGTGCCTCTCTCTTTCTCTCTCTCTGTCTTTCTCTCTCGCTGTCTCTGTCGCTTTCTCCTCTCTGTCTCTCATATGCTCAGAGGTATTTATGCTACGTGGGTGTCTTCACAGAGCTTTCATGTCTGAGTTATCATCTGGGATTTCTATCAGCCTCCGTCTGTTTCCAGAACAGTGTGCAAACAGTAACATGCAAAGCTTAGAAAAGAAGGGACATAAAGCACTTTTATTTGCTCTGACCTGAAAGACCATAGGATCCAGAATGTGTGAAAGGAAACTAGAAAAAGGAAGGAAGAACAGATCGGTAGGCCTGGTCACAGCCCACAGAAGCCTCTCAGACCCAGTTGTGCATAAAACCAGCCCCCAGCACACGCCTCGTGTCCAGTGGGGCAGCCTTCTGGACCACTCCACCTTGCCTATCAGAAGCACACAGAGCCTGGGGTGAAATCCTGACTCTACAGCTTTCTAGGGTGTGATCTTGTGCAAATGACTTCACTGCCCTGAGCCTCAGTCCCCTCCACTGAAAACAGGACCAATAATTCCTACTGTGGAGGAGTGTTGTGAGGATTAAACCCATGTAAAGCCTTTGGCATGGTGTTTGGCACGTGACAAGGGCCCCATCAATGGTGATGGTGGTAGTGGTGGTTGATGAGATGGCGGTGGAGGTGGTGACGCTAGTGATGGTGGAAATGCAGGTGCCGACGGCAGCGGTGGTGGTTGTGTTAGAGGTGGCGGTGAAGATGGAGCACGGGATCCGCTGGCAGTAATGGTGATGGTGGTGATGCATTGGTAGCGCAGGGGAGCATGGGAGAGGTGGTGAAGATGGCGGGGGGGGAGGTCATTGTGGTGGAATCTGCCGGTTCGTCCCTCTAGTTTCTACAACCCACTTGCACTTTAGGACGACCAGGCGCATCCATGACTGAGCCTTCCTGCTTTCAGACTCGCTTCTCCCTACGGGACTTCCAGAATCACTAGTCAGCACGCCTGTCCCTTCAGCCCCATTCCCACAGTCATTGAGCAGGAGTCATTCACCTTGGTAAGTACTGAGCCAGGCTCGGGGCTGGGCCCTGGGGGGACCATCGTGAATAAAGACGCCCTCTCTCTCTCATCCCTGTGCTTGCCATTTCCTGCTTCCTAAGTGCTTATCCTTCCAAGCACAGTGTGGCTTTTTTACCAGCTCCCCCTACTTTTCTCCCCATCTCCCTATCCACTCTGAAGACCTACTTCTTGGTGTTTGTTGTACTTGAGGTCTTGCACTAGGGAAACACAAAGTGAACCCCCAAAATACAGATTTTTTTCCCCTCAATACAACTAAGAACTTCCTCCTGCCTTGCCCCAAAGTTACCGTGAGGAAATTCCTCAACATTCAGAGAACAAGCTCTAAAAACCTAGGTGAGCCTCAGAATTGCAAAACCAAATTGGATTTAGAACAGAAGGATCAAGAAATAAGTAACAGATTTTAAGACACTATTGACTCAGAAGGCATTTTACCGTAAAGTGAGGTGAAGTTTCCTGAGAGATGGAAGAATCGCTGTGCCAGCAAGGTTTACAGAAAACATGTTGTCTGTAGAGATTTCAATAAGGTTAATAAAAGGGAGGAAACATCAGACCCAGAACCAGAGGCCTAGGTTCAGGTCCTGGCCCTTTAGTAACTAATCATTCAGTCTCCCCCAGCCCTCAGTTTCCACATTGCAAATTGGAGATAAACGTGAAACTGGCCTCCATCAGGGTGGAGAGACTGGTTTTTAAACCGTGAAGAGCTCTGCAAAGATGAGCCTTTTTTATCCTTCTAATCATTTGAACGTCTTTCTAGAACAACCCAACTTTCATCCCTCAGTGCAGGGCTGTGGCTCCCAGCTGTCCCAGGGCATTATCTCATTCTGTTTTCAAGCCCCTTCCCGAAAATCTAAATTGTAATGAGGTCAGTGGTCAACTCTCGTGCATGAGGGTCAGGGCTGAATTGCACTGAACTGTGATCTGGGATGAGTGTTATTAACAGACGCCTCTGGTGCATTGAGGTTGGAGGTCAGCAAATATTTTGCATACATGTGTATCTTCCTGGACTTGGCAGCGTATTCCTGGGGAACTTTCCAGGAAAACAAGGAATGGAGTGATTTGGTTTTTTTAATCTACTAAGCCCCTTTCTGACAGC
This sequence comes from Balaenoptera musculus, assembly GCF_009873245.2. NCBI lineage: Eukaryota > Metazoa > Chordata > Mammalia > Artiodactyla > Balaenopteridae > Balaenoptera > Balaenoptera musculus. The sequence continues at coordinate 44,291,791 of NC_045786.1, read as the reverse complement.
TCCATTCCCACCAGCCTGGAAATTTGTAAAGGGTAAGGTGGAGAGAGTTAAGTTGAGTAACACCAAAACTTTCAACTGAGACTCACTTAGAGAACATTATTGTAACATAGCATGAAGAGCAATGCCTGGTATGTCCTAATTTGAGAAATATTTGGGTTAGCTGATTGCTGGGTAACTGAATGCCTACATTCACCCACCCACTCTTCCCTCTACCTGCAATTTCCACTGCCTTAGCTGGTTACTTTTTTTTTTTTTTTTTTTCAAAACTCAAGTTTTCCCTTTCTGGGAAGCCTTCTCCGACCACCATCCTCCACTCCCATTCCCTCCAAATGGTCGCAGAACAACTTGGACATACATCTCTAGACTCCTCTCCCACTGTACTAGAATCATTGGTTAAGCCGTGTTCCCTCCACCTCACAGCAAGATCCTTAAAAGCAAAGTCTGTGCCTTCTTTCCTTATATTTCCACATCTCCGAACCCGAGGAAATTGAAATGAAGCTGCTAATTGGTGTCAAGGGCTCATTTGGAATCCATTCTCTCAGCATTCCAGCATTGCAGGTGACAACTCTATCGATGGAGAGATAACCCAAAACAAAGGTGAACGTTTTGCCTGGAAATTTTTTAAACTGAAGTCCAGAAATCAGTGCTGTCAAGGTTAGAAAAAGTCTTCTTCTACCCACGCATGGCCTTAAACACCATGAGCATCAAAGAGAATGAATCTGGGGTCTCCCAAGGATCGGAGCCTGCAAAGGAGATGCTTCAGTGATCCTGGCTTTCCCACTAACAGCGTGGTCTGGCTACGGCTGGGCCAGGCTAGGTCTAGACACTTGGCTTTCTCCTTCACCCCACTAATGATCTCTGACTCCTGAGAGAACTGCAGGATCCTCAGCGATGCAAGGGGACACCTGCCCTAACCCCCCATCTGTAGCTCACCACTTCTGAAAACATTGGTTTGATTGCATTTCTAACACATGGGAAGATACCCTAAGCTTCTCATAGCCACGTGGTGCTCTCTGAATCCTCCCCACATTCCACCACGCATCTGCCACTGTTAGAAGTTGGGTCTGGTTGGGAGCCAAGAAATTCTCATGAATCCCGAACCAGAAGACTTTTTTGCAACACATCTGTAAGTACGAACGTTCTTAGCTGTATGTTCGTACCTTGAATCCCAAGCCTTGGCCGATGAGGCCAATGGGACTGTGTCTTCCTGCAAAGCGGGAGATGTCCATCCACCGACTGAAGAGGAGAGTCTCTTTTAAAATCACAGTACAGATTAACACAGCGGAGGAAAGTGACTCAATCTGCCTTGAGTCTGAGGATGTAGCTGGATGGCTCCCCTGAAGAATGGCTGCACGGGGTTTAATTCAGCCTTGCAAATAACTTTTCAGCTACTTGTCCAGGGCACTGCCGGGTGCCGAGAAAAGAATTAAAACTTATCCCACAGAACACTAGATAAAGGACTTGAAGAAGCCAATTACAGAAGAAGAGGTGCAAATGGCTTAAAAACATACAAAAGTATGTGTTGCTTCATCCATAATTTTTAAAAAGCAAATTAAAATGACAATAAGGAACCATTTTATCCCCAATCAAATCACTACTGATGTTATAGAGTTAAACGAACAGTCTTGGAAAAAGGACAGTCAAGTAAGTAAGCACATATTTCCACTGGATGAGGGAATGTGAAATGGTAGCTTTCTGGCAGATTACTTACAAATGTTGAGTCAAACCCTGCAAAATGTACCCATCCTTTCACTCAGCAGTTCTACTTCTAAGAATCTATTCTAAGGAAATAGTCAGTGCTTATCTTTGTGACATGTATACAAGGATCCACATTGCTGCATTGTTTAACTAGGAAAAATCTAGAAACAATGCAGTTGAACAATATGAATGTATGAATGTTACAATAGGCACGTATATAGAACATTATGGAATGCCATGCAGCTCTGAAAAACCATTCTAATAAGATTCAGCAAACATTTTCTATCAAATGCCAGAGGGTAAATAATTTAGGCTTTGTGGGCCAAGAGGCAAAAATCAAGGATATTGCGTAGTACTCATAATAATGAGAGAACACAAATTTCCACAAATTTTTTATTGACAAATTCAAAATGAATTAATGATTGAATTTTTTTTTTTTTGTAATACAGGCCAATGAGTGAGAATAATCTAATTCTTTTTGGAATAATAACATTTGCTGAATTGGGGTTCAAAGACAGTTTTCCTTATCATCAAATTGATTTCAAATATTCATCTGTAACAAGCACACTTAGTTTTCAGGCTGAAGATAAACAGACAGGAGGCCAAAAATGGCCATTGTCTGCATTTGCTGGCTCCTATACTATAAAGGAATGCTGGCTAACATGGAAGAATGTTCATGAACTATTGTTAAGCAGACTCTGAAACAGTAAGAGCAGTGTGTGGAATGGTCATCCCTGCTTTCACCAGATATCTCCAGCTCTCTGTCTTTCCAGCCACTGGGTAGAACTGCATTTCTTGGCCCCCTGGGGATTGCATGGGACCACATGACTAATTCTAGCCAATGGGTCTCAAGTGGAAATAACACATGTCTCTCCAAAGCCACAGACTGGGAGAAAATATTTGCAGATCACATATCTGACTCCTATCCAGAATATATATATATTTTTTAACACTCTCAAAACTCGATAATAAGAAAATAAACAGTGTGACTTTTTTAATGAGCAAAAAATTTAAACCGACACTTCACTGAAGAAGACTTACAGATAGCAAATAAGCATATGAAAAGATAGCCAACATCATTAGCCATTAGGGAAATGCAAATTAAAACCACAGATACCATCTCTTACCTATTAGGATGGCTTAAATTAAATTTTTTAAAATTTAAAACTGACAATACCAAGTATTGGGAAGTAAAAGAAGCCACAGGAATTCTCATACACTGTTGGTGGGAATGCAAAATGGTACAGTCATTTTGGAAAGGTTTCTTATAAATTTAAACATATTTACCATATGACCCAACAATCTTGCTCCCAGATATTTACCCAAGTGAAGTAAAAACCTATGTTCACAGAAAAACCTATACCTGAATGTTTATAGCAGCTTTATTTGTACTCACCCAAAACTAGAAACAACCCAAATGTCCTTTCCCTGGAGAATGGACCAGCAAAGTGTGGTACATCCTTACAATAAACTACTTCTCAGCAATAAAAAGGAATGGAACTCTTGAAAAATACAACAACATGGATGAATTTCAAATGTATTTTCTAAGTAAAAATAGATCGAAAAGTTTACATATTGTAGAACACCATTTATATTATACTGTGGAAAAGGCAAAATTATAGGGACAGAGAAATGGTTGCCAGGTGCTGGGTGTAGGGAGCAGGCACTGGCTACAAAGGGGCAGCATGAAGGATATTTTGGGGTGTTGATAGAACCATTCTTGATCTTCATTGTGGTATTGTTTAAAATTCATAAAGCGATACACCAAAAAAGTGAATTGTACTATATATAAATTTTAAAATAAAAATATTGTGAAGTTATTAATGTCCATACAAAGGAAAAAAGAGAGAAAGAAACACAGGCACCACTGCCAGGGCCACAGGGATGGGCAGCTCAGCCCTGCTCAATCCAAAGAGACAGCCTGGTTTGTAGCCCTTCTCTGGGTCCAGTGTGGGTATAAGTGGAGACAGAGACCCCGATGGGGAAGTTGACGGAGCATTACCCTCTAGTGCTGGGCCTGTGGGCAAAGGGAAGCCTGAAGTCACTGGAGCTGTCCCATGGGCACCTTCAGTGAAGACCTAGAAAGGCATCTCCCAGCACCTGACTCATTGCCCTCTGCTCAGTCTAATCAAGTAGTTTCCTGTCTGCAGGCAGGGGTTCTACCACAACCACCTGAGTTTTCGACTTCTCTTCTATTAGACCCAAAGCCTCCTGAACAGAAACAAGTGGAAGTCAGAGGCAGCAGCCTAAGTGATCACATGAAAAGATGCTCAACATCACTAGCCATTAGGTAAATGGAAAACAAAACCACAATGAGATACCACTTCATACCCGTTAGGATGGCAATAATCAAAAAGATGGGCAATAACAAGTATTAAAGAGAATGTGGGAACTTTGGAACCCTCATTCACTGCTGTTGGGAATATAAAATGGCATGGCCACTTTGGAAAAAAGTTTGGCAGTACCTCAAAAACTTAAACATAGAGTTACCATATGACACAGCAATCCCATTCTTAGGTATATAACCAAGAGAATTGAAACCATATGTTCACACAAGAATTTGTTCACAAATGTTCATAGCAGCATTCTTCACAATAGCCAAAAAGAGAAAACAACCCAAATGTCCATCAACTGATGAACAGATAAACAAAATGTGGTGTATATATATACATATATATATATCTCCATCTGAAGGAATATTATTTGGCAATGAAAAGAGAATGAAGTACTGATACATGATACAACAGGATGAAACTTAAAAATATTCTAACGGGGGCTTCCCTGGTGGCGCAGTCGTTGAGAATCTGCCTGCTAATGCAGGGAACATGGGTTCGAGCCCCGGTCTGGGAAGATCCCACATGCCACGGAGCAACTAGGCCCGTGAGCCACAACTACTGAGCCTGAGCGTCTGGAACCTGTGCTCCGCAACAAGAGAGGCTGTGACAGTGAGAGGCCCGCGCACCACGATGAAGAGTGGCCCCCACTTGCCACAACTAGAGGAAGCCCTCGCACAGAAACGAAGACCCAACACAGCCAAAAATAAATTAATTAATTTTAAAAAATTAAAAAAAAAAAACTTAAAAAAAAAATTCTAACTGAAAGATGTCAGGCACAAAAGGTCACATCCTGTGTAATTCATTTATATGAAATGTCGAGAGTAGAAAAACCAATAGGAACAGAAGAATTTGTGGTTGGCAGGAGCTGGAGGTGCGGGAATGGAGAGTGACTGCTAATGGGGATGAGGTTACTTTATGGGGTGATGAAAATATTCTGGAATTAGATGGTAACGATGTTTACACTGTCTTGGGAATATACTAAAACCAATGAATTGTAGACATTAAAAGGGAAATTTTATGGTATATGAATTCTATCTCAATTAACAAGAAAGAAAGAGAGAGAGAGGGAAGGAAGAAGGAAGGAAAGGAGGGAGGAAGGGAGGGAGGAAGGGAGGGAGGGAGGAAGGAAGGTAGGAAGGAAGGAAGGAAGGAAGGAAGGAAGGAAGGAAGGAAGGAAGGAAGGAAGGAAAGAAGAATCGGCAGCCTGGGTTGAAGGCCTAGCTGAACCCAAGCAGAGTGTAAAGAGGGGACAGCAGGTACTGCAGAGGTAGGTGCTCCTGACAGTCTGACCCTTTGGAACAGTGATCTTCCTCCTGAGCCTATTCTGCCAAGTCCACATCGTTCTGCAGATTAAATGAGACGAAGTGCAATGCTTGACCCCAGTGTTGGCTGCTGACTTTTGTCAGCGTGACTTTTGTTCTGCCCCTTGACATAGGATGCCAGGGACGATATACAAGACATGGTGATCAGGAGAGGTTTGATTATTGCCTTCCATTCCTAGAGGTTTGGGAGGAAAAAAAAAAAAAAACATTACAAATCTCTGCATTGAACTTTCTTGCTTTAATAGTGATGGAGGCACTACCAGGGAACTTGCTATTTTGGCCCCTTTCCTTAAGCCTGTCAACATCCTAGGATGGGAGCCCTAGTTGAGGATGGAAGATAAAAAAATCAACCAGTGTCTCAGGAGCACCTGTGTGGCCAAACATCTCGCCACAGTCTGTGGAGTGCACCCAGGTACTCCCCACACCCCATAGCCCCACCTTCATAGACCCAACAGGTTCAAACAGTGAAAGCTCAATTCTGCACAGAACTGGACCCTCAGCTCCCTGGGAAAGGGCATGGGTCTCACTCACCCAAGTTCCCAGTGAGCTTGGCAGCAAGCACATGTTTGGGTCACATGTGGTGAAGAATGGATGGATGGATGGATGGATGGATCTTACTGCATGCACTGCCACTGCCAGGACAAAAGCAAATGATGAAAATCAGTGGATAAAACATAGCACACAAAGGAGGTACGAGTGGAGGGCTTAGGGGCCACTCAGACTCAAGATCAAATCCTACTCTGGTGCACACTGGCTAAGTGGGACTAGACAAGAGATTTAATCTCTCTCTGCTCAGTTTCTTCATTAGTACAATAGGGGAGTTTGTGATATCTCCCTCATAGGGTTGCCGTGGGGATTAAACGAGGAAATTCATGAAAAGCACTTAGGACAATGCCAGGAACAAAGCAAGTATCAACGAATGGTAGCTATCATTATCATTATCATAATCATTATCACTATTCAGCGATATCAAAAGAACAGAACAGCCAAAGCTGAAGCAGTGAAACGTGGACACTGCCTGCCTGAAAGCCATGAGCTCTGCCAACAGGTTTAATGAAAGGGGTCAAAATAGTAAGTTCCCTGGCAGTGTCTCCATCACAGCTATAACAAGAAAATGCAATGCAGAGATTAGTAATGGTCTTTTTTATTCCTCCCAAACCTCCAGGAATGGAAAGCCATAATCAAACATCTCCTGATCACCAAGTCTTATATATCGTCCCTGGCATCCTATATGTGTTGTTGCTATTTGTGCTGTTTGCATGTTTCTCCATCTCTCTGGCTGGGCAAATCTGACCTCCTCATCAGCAGCTGGGAAACAACCAGCTGTGATCTCAAATCTTTGGAAGGTCAGCTCGAGAGGCAGCATCTTCCTAGCAACAGTTGCTAGGGAAGATTATGAGGGTGGACTCAACTCCCAGTGGAGATGAAGACATGGAGGGTTATATAATTGGCATTTGTTTGAATGGGGCAGGTGGGGGAGACCTGCCCCTATGAAGGGCATATTCAGTCTCTTCGGTTACTGTGCTGTTCATTCTTTTTGTTAGGAGTTCTGGCTGACCTTTTTGTTTTATTTGATGTCATTTCATTTTCCTAAATTATTAGAACTGAAAAGTACCCAGTCCAAAGAGTCCTAATCCTATTAAACCCAAGATCCTATTTTTATAGCACATATTTTGCAATATCCCCTTTGCTAGTCTTAATGGAATTACAGATGTATAGCCTATCTAAGTACTTAACTTTAAAAATAAATATAAAGCCCTATACCATAAACAATGAGAAATAAAGCAATTTATAATAAAATAAGATGAATTTCAACATTCAAGTATTTGTAAACAGATAGAAGACATAATGAATAAATCAGAAGCTTATATCTAGTTTTGATATATTATCCACGTTTATTCTTTCTAACTGACATTTTGAAATAAGAGCTAAATAAATACATTAACAATCGGTATAGAATCACCAAGAACTCATTGCCTACAAGTGCAGAGTTAGAGCAGTATTGGCACCTCAGACACTAGGAATGATGCTGTCATCAGTGGCATGATTTTTCATAATGGTGAACAACTCTTTGCAGAGCTACAAACAAGAGAAGGTACATGATTTCTTCCATTTACATGTTACTTGCCTTTCTAGAAAATTCAGCATAACCATGAAACAATAGCTTGAGTGTATATGTAAAACAGAGTTGAGTTCAAGGCCCAGGTGATTACAAACAAGTTTTTTACCTAGGTGAAGAAGAGAAAAGTTGGTGGGACATGACTCAGGATGCCTTGTGCAGTGCAGGATACCATCACTCTCTGGTCTCCCCCCACCAAATGCCAGTAGAACCCAGCCCCATCCTTGTGACAATCGGAAATGTTCCCACAAATTTTCAGAATGTTCCCTAGAAGCACCAGTGATCTAGTCCAATCCCCCTCATTATAAAGGGGGATAAACTGAGGTTCGGAGAAAAAAAGTGACTTGTTCAAGGGAAAGCCAAGATGAAATTCAGACCCTGCTAACTCTCAGGTCAGGGATTAGGACAATTAGCTGAAATTGTGGGAATCCCCCTCACTCTTCAGATGTGTAAACAACAAGCTATGAGATATGCTGGCATTATTCATGATTCTATTTATCTCCTCTTCTGTCCATTTTCAAAATTAACCTTGATTTCTGATTGCCGGTAATTTCTTGTCCTGTACTAAGTTGTGAGCAATTTCGAAGCTCTGCTTTTGGCAGAAAAGCATTATTCTTTGGAGAAAAGAGTCATTTCTCCAAATCGTGCTTATTTCACTTGGGCTGGATCAACAGTAGAGTCTATCAACACTCAGCCAATGGAAGACGATAGAATAAAGACCACACAGTTGGCCACAGTGAAGAGTTTTGTTTCATTTTACATGTAAAGAAAAGATGTGATACCGTGATATGGTGCGTATTATATATTTGGCTTTCATCCCCAATTCCTGGACAGAGCTCCTAAAACCCTTAGAATTTCTGAGTGATGGGGAAAGAGAGGCGTCTTTTGTTACTCATAATAAGCCCCTCTCAACCACACCTGAGTTCATGCTAATGGGGTGACCCCTGGAGGATGGGGCCTGGTTGCCAGGGGAACCAACCACAAGATTAGAGAGTTAGAACTTTCAGCCCCACCCCTGACCTCCTAGGAGAGGAGAGGGGCTGGAGGTTGAGTTAATCACTAATGGCCAATGATTCAATCAATCATGCCTACATAATGAAGCCTCCAAACAAATAAAAATTTTTTAAAAATTAAAAAAAAAACCCTAACCTAAGGATTTTGGAGTCTAGACTGCTGAACACATGGAGGTGCTGAGAGAGTGGTACACCTGGAGAGGGCATGGAAGCCTGTACTCTTTCCCTATACCTTCCCCTGTGTATCTCTTCCATCTAGCTGTTCCTGAGTTGTATCCTTTCATACTAAACTGGGAATCTAGTAAGTAAACTGCTTTCCTGAGTTCTGTGAACAACTTACAGAACCTGAGGAGGGGGTCTTGGGAACTTCTAACTTGTAGCCAAGTTGGACAAAAGAAAATAGTCATTTTTGCATTTAAAAGGCATTACCATGTTTTAAGAATAAGAGTTTTATTATCTGATTTACTTTTTTAAAAGTTATTGAAGTCATATAGTAATATTATCATTATTATTAAGAGAGCCTGACACATGTTCAAAGGCAATGTCCAGGATGTTAAGGAGCTAGACTCTAGACACCAAGGGGGGAAGAGAAGGCTGAGTTGATGTTGTCAAGGAGAGGAGGTGGGACAGAAAGGTGGGCTCAGACTCAAAAGTGCCCAAGAGACATCCACATGGAAACACCGAGCAGGTCTCTAGCAATGTGGTCTGAGCTTTGCAGTAAAGGGGCTGGGCTGGGGGCCCAGATCTTGGGGTCATAACCAAAGAAAGGAGAGTTGACACCACAAGATTAAATTAAATCACCCTCCAAAATATGTGTTGAGTAAGAAAAAAAAGAAACAGATTAAGGATAGAACCTTCAGGAAAGCCCATGTTTGAGGCATAGATAGAAACAGTATGCCAAGAAAAGATGATGAGAAAGAACAAACTGGAAAAAAACAAAGATAGTGATGTCAAAAAAAAAAAGAAAAGAAAAAGATAGCCACCAAAAACAAGGTCTTGGGCTAAGTGCTCTACAGCACATACCATCCTGTTTAATCCTCACTACACTAACGGTGAGGTATTATTATGATCCCCAATTTACACTTGAGGAGACCACAGCAAAGAAAAGGTAAGTCATGTGCCCCAGAATGCACAGCTAGTAAGTAAGAGGCTTACCTAGAATTTGAAACCAAGTAGTCTGAATGCAAAGACTGTACATTGACTTCCAGCTAAATAAAAGAAAACTAAGGATTAAAACTTGTGCTTTGGATCTAGATTTATAACAAAATTCTATAAATAAACAAACAAACAAATCTAAAAACCAAGGTTTCAGCTCACAAAGTTGAGTTGGGGGCTATGACACCTGCTCCCAGGGAGCCCTTCAGGCAAGGGGCAAAGTCGAGGACCAGGATAGGCTCTGCCATTCTTCATCACCACGCTTCTTACACTCACACAGTCCTCAACAGAAGCGTGAAGATGGAAAATTTCTCCTTATGGATTACACTGTCTCCTCAATAAAGCAAAAATTACTCCCCAAAACAGATCCTTCCAGACAAATGAGTAAATGGATGAACAAAGAAAACATGTGTCCAGACTATTATGAAGAGCAAATGAATTCACACTTAAAATGTGGAAAGCAAAATTGATTGTACCACAGACACTGATACAATTTCTCACTCCTATCCTTATCAGTCAGGTCATCCACGTGAAACAGCAGTGCCTACACCCTTAGGAAGAGTTTTCTGGTAGGCGGAAAGAGATGAACTCCAATCCCACCTCACAGAAGAAAACCAAGCCTGGACTAATTTGGTCCAAGCCATTCTGCATCAGTGGTGCAAGCCATCCCACAAGAATTGTTTCCCACCATATTGAATGAAACTACCCTTAGAGAAAAGAGATGAAATCCATTGCTTGTCCTCGACTTTGTGGGATACTTGGCTTTCCTGGTCTCCTCCAGTAGAGGAAAAGACAGGTGATGCTCAAAACCAAAATAACAATCACAGCCCTACAGATGTGGTGGTGATGGGGATTAAGCAAAGTGGACAGATTTTGAGAGAAACTCTAAGACGTCAAATCACAAAGACTTGTGCATGCATAAAATGTGGGCAGTGAGAGAAAGGGGAGTGTTGAGGATGATATTTAGGTGTTCCCCCTATAAACTGGGGTCAGTCACTGGTTTGGGAAACCTGGAAATTGATAGATTGAAGCAAGACAGATCACAAGTGTGGTTTTGGACGTTCTGATCTTGAGGTGCCTTTGAGAGCTCTAAGAGGGGGTTGGCAATTGCTCAGAAGTTCTTTGGAGTTGACATACAAATAAATGACTGTGCCATTCTCACCTAAGTGGTACCAGACTTACATGACTTACCGACTTAAGACTTACAATTGGGGTGAATGAGACTTCCCCAGGATAAAGACAGAAGGAGAGGAGAGAGAGCCTAGGATTCAGTTCTTGAGGAGTTCCGACATTTAACGCCAATAGCAAAAGGCAATCCTGCAATCCTGCGAAATCAGGAGAGTGGCACTCAGGATAGTCAGAGAAAGAGAGTGCTTCAAGAAGGAGGGAGTGATCGTCATTGTTCAACACTGATGAGAGGTCAAGAAAGAGGACAGAGAAATATCTGGTATTTGCAGTGACAGAAGGTAATTAATGTTCTTAGCAAGAGCTGTTTCTGTGGTGTGAGGGGGGGTAGGATGAAGAGTGGCAGTAAGAAAATGAAGATGTAAGTGATGCAAAGCGCCCCAAATATATCTCCCATAGCACTTAGACGCATTAAATACAAAGTTTCTGCGCATGCGCGCTCCTGGCAGAGGCGGGGCAAGGTCAGGCTCTGCGCCCTGTACCCCTGCACCACCGCCCAGGGAAAAGCCAGTGCCCGTCCCGGTGTTCACAGCCGTCCATCCACTTCCGCCGGGGTAGAGGGGAGAACAAGACTGTATCACATCTGGGGGTGCATAACTGACAGGTTGTGGGAGCCACTTTCTGGCCTCTACACTGACTGGTAGCAGACACCCCTAGGGTTTCCCTTTCTAAACTGAAGTTCTTTGTGCTTTAATGAAAAGCTTCCCTGGGATTTTTCATATGCACGCTGGTTTTAATGTCAATAACACTACTCATAACCAACCTTTGGAGCCACTGCTACTCAAAGTGGGGTCCCGGAGCAGCACCACTGGATGACCTGGGGACTGGCTAGAGATGCAGGACCACAGGCGCCACCCAGACCTGCTGAATCAGAACCTGCATTTCAACAAGGCAGCCAGCTGGTTCCTGGGCACATTCAAGTGTGAAACCATTGGTCTGGAGAATTATTACATGCTTTTATTCTTCATTCCTCGAGACAACCCCACAAGTCAGGTGGATTATCCCTGTGGACTAAGAATGCTGCCTGCCTTATTAGTAAACCAAGGATATTGCAGCCATCAGCCACTACAGCAGCCCGCAGTGGTGAGCCCTGAGGGAACTCGGGATGGAAACAGAAATCCTGCCACCAAGCTATCAGCCGCTGCAGCCACCACCACCCCAGCAGTGCACCCTGAGGAGACTCAGGATGAGAAAGCACAGGACACTGGCCCAGATAGCTCCGGTGCTATCAAAGGAATGACTTCAGTGAGCCCAGACTCTTGCATCTTCCCATATATAGAAACGCGCTAAATTCTTTAACTTGAGATATCTGGTTTTCTTTCATTAGAATCCTTTGATGTTCCAACTACCTGGTCTTTGTTGCAAGAACTCCTATATGTCCTGCTTCCCCCCCTTACCTCTCCGGAGCAGTCTCTCAGAGCTATCTGAGATGCTGTGCCCTGGGCTTAAGTCCTCAGTTCTGTCCACCAAATAAAACGTAACTCAACTTTTAGGTTGTCATTTTTTTCAGTCGACATCCCCATTTATACTTGGGCAAACAGGTTCCGAGAGGTTACGTGCACGATGCTACAGAGCCAGAGAGTGAAGGGGCCAGGACCTGAACCTTTTCTCTTGATCACTATACACTGCAGTTCTTGCATTCCTCCACTGGGAGCTGGGGCCAGCTAGCAGTGAGCCATCCAGGGACTGAGCTATGCAGAGGAGCTGGCCTGCGGGGACTCTGTTCCAGAGGGCACAGCTATATCAACAGAGCTCTGAACTGATTAGGCCTTTGCCAGCCATCTCTGTGGGTATGTGCATTGGCAAAGAGAGGCGGGACCCTAGGAGGGAGCCAACAACTCGGCTATGGGGGAGGGTCAGAAAAAGACATAGAGGTTGAGACACTGAGTTGAGCCTTGACAGATGGGAGTCCCCAGGCAGATCTACAGGATTGAGGGCCTATCCAGGGCAAGGGAGGCTGGCAGCAAAGGCCTGGATGCAGCAAAAACTGGGGAAAGGCTGACCAGTGGTGACTTACTGATCTTGGCATGCAGCAAAGTTGCCTGGGGAGCCTGATAAAACATTAATGGTCTTCAATCCATTATATGCGGAATCTAAAAAAAGGGTACCAATGAACTTATCTACAAAACAGAAATAGAGTCACAGATGTAGAAAACAAACTTATGGTTACCAGAGGGCAAGGGGGGGAGGGATAAATTGGGAGATTGGGAATGACATATACACACTACTATATATAAAATAGATAACTAATAAAGACCTACTGTATAGCACAGGGAACTCTACTCAATACTCTGTAATGACCTATATGGGGAAAGAAGCTCAAAAAAGAGTTGATATACGTATATGTATAACTGATTCACTTTGCTGTACAGCAGAAACTAACACAAGATTGTATATCAACTATATTCCATAAAAATTTTTAAAACAAATAAATAAATTTTAAAGAGAATTAAAGGCTGATTCTCCAGCCCAACCAACAAAACAATTCCAGTTCTGTAGATCTGGGGAGGATCCTGGGAATATGCATTCTAAGCTATCAATATAATCCTAGGTAAATTCTATGCAGGTGGTCCCCAGAAGGAGCCCTAAGCAACATAACTAAATGGGTGTACTTAGTGGCTGGCCTGCAGGGAGGAAGGTAGAAGATGCAGGAAATGAGCATGGAAATAAACAGGGTCTTTATTCCTGGAGACTTAGAGATCAGGGGAGAGAAGATCCAAAGAGTCTGAGGTCAGATTGTGTCTTAGAAACAGCACGCTGATCAGTGGCTGTCTCTCCCACCAAAATAGAAGCCCCAGGGGGTCTGTTTTTGCTGCTACTGTATTGCTACCAGAGTGTTTAGCACATAGTAGGTGCAAAGTAAGTATTTCCAGAAGAGAGGGAGGTGGGAAGGAAGGAAGAAAGGAGGGAAGGAAGGAAGGAAGGAGGGAAGGAAGGGAAGGAGGGAGGGAAAAAGGGAGGGAGGGAGGGTGAATAATGGCAGGGTAGAGAATGGTTTGGAAGGAGGTTGAGGGCTGGAAATCTCTTACTGTGGTCCAAGCACAGGATAAAGACCTGTCTATGGCAGAGGAGTAGGAGTGGGGAGAAGGGGCAGAACTTACAATCATTCTGGCGTTTTCGAGGCCACAGAGGCCTCACAAGACTTCTTGGAGGCACTTCTATATTTCTGGCATATTCGGGAATGTCTATGAAAGTAAAAGACTTATGAAACATAATCAGGACTGAAGTGTACTGCAAAGCCAGTCCTCCACCCCACCCCAACCCTGGGAAATCTTCTTCTTCGAGCACAGACAGCTGGGCAGTGCGACGGGACTCCTGCTCTATCCAGACCAGAGCACACCCAGACGTGGCGGCCGCTCTCCTAGCTCATTCCAGCCAGAGGCTCCATCCTAGGTTTGGCAGTCGTTTTGGGGTTTTTGTGTCCTGGAGACATTTAACTCTGTATTTAATTTATGTTTAATAGGCAGCTATTATGTTAAATAGAGACCAGCTGAACTGATTATTTAAGACATCGTTATGGTTGCTTAACAACTGTGTGGTTTGACTGCTACATCTCAATAAAGGTTTCCCAGTACTCGGCTATTATTACAGTTTTGCATCGGGTAACTATCCGCACCTAGCCACTGACCTCTCTTTAAATATTGCCTGAGGGCCTGGAAGCTCCCAGCTCTGCTTCTTCCCCTGGTCCCCAAGCGGCTGAGTGTCTGAGCATCCAGGAGTATCCACAGAGATCAGGAAACTGGAGCTGAGATCACATGTGGTTGTGCAGGGCGTGAGATCATGGCTGAGCGCCAGCTCCAGTTCTAAACCGCCTGTCAGCAGCATTTGAGACTTGCCTCCCAATGGCAACGTGGCTTTGTGGGGAAGCTCAGAGGCCACAGCTGAGCCCAGGAGGTGACTAAGACCTAGGAGAAAAGAATCTGTGTATAAAAAGAAGAGAACCAGGAAGAAAACTATGAGGGTACTAATTTTCTAGAAGTTTCCTCTAGTGTAGTGTTACTTAAAGTGTGATTCACAGACCAGTGCCCGTCTGAGACCTGTTCTTACTGGTCCACAAATTGAGAATGACCACTTAGGAACCTGTGTAGCAATTTGAACTCGCCATGATATCCAAGCATGAGATCAAGGGATCTGGCTGGTCGATCAGCGTGTAGACCAGTTTGGGCGTCACTGGGCTCACGCGCGGAGGTGCACATGGCCCAGGCTACAACAAGTCTTGTGCACTGTGACCACATATCTGTCCGCCAAGGACTGGAAGTGTGAAAACTGGTCTTTCAGCTCAGAATCCTTGACGACCACTGTTTTGGTGCTATATCTCTCAGCTTATTCGTTTCTCCAAACTGCCTGCACACTTTGGGGCAAATAGCAGGACTTTTAAAACCTTCCTTATGTGCATTTAAAAAATCAATAAAGACTGTAAATATAGTAAAAATCACTGGATTGTACACTTTAAAAGGGAAAAGTTTATGGTACAAAAGGATCATTTCATAGTAATTTTATGTGAATTATATCTCAATAAAGCTGCTATTTAAAAAAAATAGATAGGTAGATAAACAGAATAGATAGAAGGATGGATGGATGGATGGATGGATGGATGGATGGATGGATGGGTGGATGGATGGATGGATGGATGGGTGGATGGATGGACACACCATAAATGTCTTTCTGTGTCAAAACAAAATCAAAAAGGAGATTACACACAGTGTGTTTTACATAACCTATGCTGGATAATCCCCATTAGCACCTCCAGATCCACTTCCCCACTGCATCACTCTGATGGATGCCTTCTGAAGATTAGAGGTCAAAAAAAGAGGTCAGGGCATTTATTTTCCAGCACCGTCCCTGCTGGGCCGCAGGTTGGTAGTGGCTGCGTTATCTCCTATAGCTACAACTCTAGTTCCAGTAACCGTGCCCTCTTGGTGGTGACAGTTCCCGGCTGCTGCTAGCGCCAGGGTGCTTCACCTTCCCCAGCGGGTTCCCCTTATCACTGCTCGCATTTAAATAGTCCTTCCACTAAAGCTTTCCAAATAACCTTTTGGCTTGTGCCATCTGCCCCCTGCCAGCTCCCTAACAGATACACAATTCACACCAACCTCATGAATCGTCTGCAAGTCACACCTACTTTTGTCCTATTCTATTAGAAATAAAACCTGCTCTTCATGAGACATAAAATGCTGGTTCATAAAAAAATCAGAGCAAGTATGAAATAGATGAAAATGTTAGCTGTTGTAGAATTATTGCATGGCTTTATCCTGGGTAAACATATAACTTCTGATAGATGTTTTAAATCTGCTATCATGCAACCTTACAAATGAAGGACATACTCTTACCCAAGGGCCACAAAGACATTGAGCCAGACACTTACCTGCTGGTAGCTCTACAGAAAAAGAGAATATCACTTAGAAGAGAGTCCCAAAGGGACCCCCAAGTCCATCACTGACATTCACTGCTAAGCTCACGATTCCTATTTCCAAACTGCCCACTGAACATTGGAGATCCCATAGGTGCCTCAGAACTCAATATACACAAGACTGAGGCCAGAACCTGGATGCCCACCCCCACCCCGCCTTCTTTCATCTCCCAAAGGCAATCAGTGATCGGGCTTCCCTAAACATCTTAAATTCTATTCAATCCAAGGATCCAGATTTCAGTGTATATGCTTGGAAAGTGGGCCACAGATGGGAATATGGAATGTACAAAAAAGATTTAAGTATTTGATAATATTTTATCTTATCTCTTCACTGCCAATTTTTTTCCATTTAAGTGTATTTTTAATTGTCTCATTTTAAAACTTGGCATTGTGTAACAAACTGTGGTAATACCAGTCCCGCCGTCATCAATTCATTAAGAAGCAAGTACATTGACCCAATTCCATCAATTAATGAGATATGAGAGAAAATTTTCTGGGGACTTTTGGAGATGTTTTCTTTGTCCTTAAGGAAAACCAGATAATGAAGTGGTCCCTTTTTCTCCCACTGGAGGTGTATTTGGCACCAATTACTCCTGGTAGCCCTCTTACAAACACCGGAGAAAACAGCCTTAGGAGGAAGCCAGCTGCATTAGTTTTCTATTGCTGTGTAACAAAATACCACAAACTTACAGTTTAAAACAACACTTGCATTATCTCTTGGTTTCTATAGTCTGGTTACAGTGTGGTTGGATTCTCTGCTCAGGGTCTTACCATAGGAAAATCAAGGTGAGTCTAAATAGCCAAATTGTTTTTGTGATGCTAATGACAATAATAACAGCTAACACTAAGTACCAAGCCCTGTTCTGCACTTTTACCTATATTAACTCATTTAATCCTATGAGGTGGGTACAATCTACCCCATTTTACAGATGATAGAACTGAGACAGAGAAAAGTTAGGTCACTTGCCAAAGACAATACAACTAGCTAATAAATTGTGAGTCTAGAATACAAACCCAGCTAGTCTGGCTCCAGAAAATATACTCACGGCACCATTTCACAGTTGGCAATATTCCATACCTCTCAATTTCCCCCATATGTGCAGGTGCATTTCCTTATTGATTAAGCTGGCTCTAGGTGAATTTTCTTTACTTGCAGCCCAAAGCATTTTAATTGATACAAGTGCTATCAAGAAAAGTATTCATTATTTGAAAGACAAATACCCTACGATTTCACTTAACCTGTGGAATCTAAAAAACAAAACAAATGAACCAACGTAACAAAACAGAAATAGACTCAGAGATACAGAGAACAAACAGGTGGTTGCTGGTTGGGTGGGGCGGTGAAATGGGTGGGAGAGATTAAGAGGTACAGCTCTCTGGTTGCAAAATAAATGAACCACAGGGATGTAAATGTACCACATAGGGAATATGATCAATAATATTGTAATAACTTTTTATGGTGACAGATGGTAACTAGACTTATCATGGTTATCATTTTATAATGTATAAAAATACCAAATCACTATGTGGTACACCTGAAACTAATATAATATTGTACGTGAAATACACTTCAACAACAAAAAAATTGTAATATACCCTCTCGTTCCCTATTATCGCTTTTTATCCCTTTTAGCTACTGTCCCTCACTGAAAGATTTTACTGTTTTCTTTTCTAGATGATCCTGAGTCTGTAATCGATCCTGTCTAGAAACTTTGCATGCCCATCCAGAGCAAATGTTTCCAACAGGGCAGAAACTCATCATAGGAAACTTGCTAGAAATGTGGGGAGGTTTTCATTGTCATAATGATGGCAGGGCCCAAGGGCTACTGGCATTCAGTGGCCAGGAAACAGGGATGCCAGATGTCTCAATGCAGGGACTGTTCTGCACAATAAAGAATTGTCCTGTGTCCTGTGTCCTGTACAATTTTCTAATGTACTTAGAGACAGTCACATAGGTGAAAAATCTGCTTATAATAACTGAGCTTGAAACCTAACTCCATTTTAGATACAAAAACAAGGAAATTTTTTTACACAGATAGTTTTCCAGGAATGCAGCTACTATGAAAAAGAAATGATTCTTTTCCTCATTTATGAACAAATGCCAAAAGTTGTACACCTTTTCGGAAAATCCTATTACCTATTGTATCACAGTATCCTGATTGCCAATAAACACACCTGAATAGGTGCACATCTAAAGAAATTGTGTTCATGGTAATCCTACAGATGTGTATAAATATATTAGCCCTGATTTTAAAAGGTCAAATATTGTTAAAGTTTCAAAATTATTCAGTTGAATATTATCTTACATCTCAAAAACCAGAATTCATTGACTGAAACACTTCTACTTCATTATTAAATACAAAATATTTTCTTATAAATATTTCTTGCTATTTCTCCTTTATATAACAGTGAAAGCCTTATTCTTTTTAGTTATCTGGGTGGGTAGGTTATATAAACTACAAGTTTCATTTCAGCAGGGTAGACAGGGCATGACTACACACTTGCCCTGGAAAGGGCAGGCAGGTCTGGCAGGGCTGGCTGTCACTGGCCTGGATTACCACCACCTCATATACAACACTGCAGGGCACAAATGGATAATTTCCCTCTCTCCCTCTGCATTACAGGAATATAAAAAGAAACTGGATGGCCAGCGAGTTCTTTAGAGGACTCACTGTACAGGCATTTGGTGAAACCATCTTCTATTAGCTCTTTTTACAAATGAAGAAACAGAGGTCCTGAGAAGTCAGGGCAGGCATCACCTAGTGCATACCTGGCAGCACCCATCTCTGTTCTCCTTGCCCCCTGCAGCCTGGCCCATCCTCTTATGGTCCACCCAAGACCTCCCTGGTTTGGGATAAGTCCCCACTGAGATAAACAGCATAACAACAACCTTGGCTCCACCGACCAGGGTCAGATCATTGATTCTCTACTAGTCAGAGTTCTCCAGAGAAACAGAACCGATCGATAGATGGAGAGATAAATAGATAGATAATAGGGATTGGCTCGTGCAATTACAGAGGCTGAGAACTCCCACAATCTGCCTATCTGCAAGCTGAAGAACCAGGAAAGCCCATGGTATAATCCAGCTCAAGTTCAAAGGACTGAGAATCAGGGAGCTGATGGTGCAAGTTCCAGTCAGAGCCCAAAGGCAGAAGGACCAAGACTACCAATGTCTAAGGGCAGGAGAAGTTTGATGTTTCAGCTCCAGCGGAGAGTAGATTTGCCCTTCTTCCACCTTTTTGTTCTATTCAAGCCCTCAACAGACTTGAAGATGCCCAACCGGCACTGATGAGGATGATCTTCTTTACTCAGTCTACTGATTCTAATGCTTCTCTTCTGGAAAAACCCACATAGACACACCCAGAAATACTGTTCTCCCAGCTATCTGGGCATCCCTTAGCCCAGTCAAGTTGACAATAAAGTCAACCATCATACACTCACTCAGTCATTCAACAACCATCTCTCGATTCTGACTATTCCTCCCTCACCAGCCTGGAGACTAAGGATTGGCCTAAACCACAGACCCTGCCCTCTGGGGTCAATATGTACCAGCAAAAGAGAGAAATACATGAACAAAAATAGATAACCAACAAGGACTTACTGTATAGCACAGGGAACTATATTTAATATTTTGTAATAACCTATAAGGGGGAAAAAAATCTGAAAAATAATATATATATATAAAACTGAATCACTTTGCTGTACACTTAAAACTAACCAAAATTGTAAATCAATTATACTTCAATAAAACAAACAAACAAATAAGTGACTCTCCAGGTTGAAAGCTTAACCAGCCATATGAACAAAGAACACTGAAGAGGCAGCCATAAATGCTTGTTTTGTTCACAGCAGGGACTCTACATGATCTGAGACAAAGATGGACCACTTCTCCCCTTCCAGTTTACACAGATGCATCTCGACATGGCTTTGGGGATACAATATTTTGACCTCAGTCACTTTGTCTGAGTCCATCCATGAGCCAGGGCTGCTCTGAGTGCCCGGGCTCATCTGATAAGTTAGCAACGCTCCACACCCCACTGCCCCAGCCTGGAGCTTTGGAGCTCTGCTGACTTGGACTACAACGGGTTTGACGTGTTAAAGCCCGAGACAAATTTAGGTGAAGAAGTCCTCCCTACAGGCCCATCTCAGGCCAAGATACTGAGCATCGGAAACACATTTTTTTTTTTTAATAAAGTCACAAGGAACTTCTAGATCCTTTTTTTTTTTTTAATTTTATTTATTTATTTATTTATGGCTGTGTCGGGTCTTCGTTTCTGTGCAAGGGCTTTCTCTAGTTGCGGCGAGCGGGGGCCACCCTTCATCGCGGTGCGCGGGCCTCTCACTATCGCGGCCTCTCTTGTTGCGGAGCACAGGCTCCAGACGCGCAGGCTCAGTAGTTGTGGCTCACGGGCCTAGTTGCTCCGCGGCATGTGGGATCTTCCCAGACCAGGGCTCGAACCCATGTCCCCTGCATTGGCAGGCAGATTCTCAACTACTGCGCCACCAGGGAAGCCCGGAAACACATTTTTTAATCTGAGGCTTCGTGAAGTGAAAAAACTAAAGTGGCATAAATCCCAGGAAGAGCAACTTAAAAAATAAAATTAAAAAAAAAAAAAACTCTGGAGAAATGATGATGATGATGTTCCAGCAGGATCTTTCCACTCACAGAAAAAGACTCTTGATCCAAACTGAATTGATGGATAGAATTGTGGATGAAAGAGTTAAAAAGAAGAACTTCACCAGCAGCTTCTCAGAAGGAGGAAAATCAGATTTGGGGAAGCAAGTTCTCAAATGGTGTTTATTTCCTTGACAATGAGCAGGTAAAGCCTTGGGGAAGTGTAGCTTTCCGAACCCCAGCGAAGAAATCAGAGGTCAATCTGGAATTATTTACACTTACACTTATCGGGGCCGGCCTAGCATGGATGATTTCAACCTAAAGGCAGCCCAAGCATCCATCAGTCTCCACCTCCACTAACCTCCTCCTGGCACATTTCTCACCAGACCCATTTACACGCCACAAAGTGACCCAACTTCATTTGCATCTTTGGTCCAGAAAACACTCTCTGCCCAAAACCCTTATGTAAATTTTATCCCAAACATCTCACTTTCTGTTTAAAAAAAAAAAAAAGTTATTGTAGCTAAGACAACTTGTAACTGAAACCGCTATTTCTAATTTTTGCTAGAGAGTTATTGACTAATTTGTGAGTCGAAAAGCTGGTTTTAGCCAGTTCCGGCCTAAGTGGGATGCGCCCCCCCACCCCACCTCGCTGTGCTCCAGGCACAGGACTGTTCCATCACAAAACCCCTGGCTCTCGAAAGCCAAGTCTTCCCTATAAATTATGAAAGAAAAGACTGGCCTGGGTGTCTACATCACCCCAACCCGTGTTCCCAGACAACCCACAGGCATCTTGCTCTGCGTATGTCTCCCAGAAGGCCCAGCACTGCAGACCTGCCAACAGCTGAAAGTTATAAATAGGACAGTTAGGGAGCGTGGGGGATGGAGGATCAAGATCTAATACGTATTCAGATGCAAGGGGCCAAGAAAGCTCTTTGGAGGGACAAAGAAGGAAACTATCGTGTGTGCTCCTAAAACCAAACAGAATGGTTCACGCAAACTTCATCCATCTAATCTGTTGGTCACAGGGAATTGACTCTCAAAGAGAGGAATTTCTCTAACGCAGTGACGTTACTTGGGGAATGTCACTTTCTCAAGTCAGATCCTATTCGGGCTAGTGGCTGGTGGGGGGAGGGTACCAGTAGGCCCCTCCAGAACAGGAATTCTACAGGAAACCTGAAACTAAACTTGAAGCAGGACCTCATGGCAGTGTGCCCATGGCAGGGCCAGGGATTGGCATTGGGGTGACTGGTTAACATCTGTTATGATGCTAATCTCCCCACCTAGATCCCAGCTCAATCTCTGTCCTGCTTGCTACCCAATGCCCAGTGCCAACTACAATGCCTGGCGCATCATTGGCACTCACCATTTCATGCCCTCCCTGCCCCACCGTGTGTGCTCGCCACTCAGAACTCTCACTGTGTTGAGATTCCATGTCCCCTTCTGTCCCCTCGTAGGCATTCATCTTAGCTTCATAGCCCAGCTCCCTGCAGGCCACCTCGCTTACTCGTGGAACGACTGAATTGCTCTCTAAGGAAGACACACACAATTTAAATAAGATCCCACTTATGATGCTCTACTATTGTTAGGGGAACCACTGACCGAAACTGCTTGCCCTGGCCAGGCAAGATAGTAACCACTTGCATGAGTTATCTTACAACAGGAGTTCCCGGTAAGGAACGCAGAACTAACAAGCTACCATCAACCGGAAGAATTAGGGAAAGGTCAAAAGGAGAAAGGAAACGCCAGTCCATATGTCCTACCAACCTCCCAGAATCCTTCTCGCTGGAATCCATCTTGGCTGAGCGATGCACGTGCCACCAGGAAGGACCCTGAGTCAGAATGATTGGCCAGAGACAACCCGGAAACTAACCCTATCACCGTAAAACCTGTGAGCCATGTGCCAGAGCAGTTCTCCTGGGTTCTCTTACCCTGCTGCTCTCTGCCCAGGCTCCCCTTCCCAACAAAGTCTCTTTCTTTGTCAGCAGGTGTGTCTCCTGGGACAATTCATTTCCAAGTGTTAGACAAGAGCCCATTCTTGGGCCCTAGAAGGGGTCCCCCTTCCTGCAACACTATTATATACATTAAAAATTAAGGACTTCTCTGTTTATCCATGATGTCATATATTCCTGCCACACCAGTATCTTCTGCTTGGGAAATATGAGTCAGCTGTTCCTTTATAAAACAACCCGGGAGAGCTAAACTTCAGGAGGGATGAGAAACTGTATAAAGGAGAAGCAACACTCTCATATCCTTCTCGAATCGCCTCCTTAGA
The DNA here is from genome assembly GCF_009873245.2 of Balaenoptera musculus. Taxonomy (NCBI): domain Eukaryota; kingdom Metazoa; phylum Chordata; class Mammalia; order Artiodactyla; family Balaenopteridae; genus Balaenoptera; species Balaenoptera musculus. Next base: position 44,268,663 of record NC_045786.1, on the reverse strand, counting down.
CGTTTTCTGACATATCAGCGTTGGGGAGTTTTGCGCGCCTGCAAGTTTCTCCACTCTGGGACTACCCACCACTTCCTCTTACAAGGAGGTGAATCTTGGGCTCTTAGGACTCACCCTGAAGGCACAGGAAGCAGATTCTTCCTCTGTCCTCCGACAATAGTGAGGCTCATTCCCAGAGCCCGGCTGTGAGCGGTCCCTAGTTCCAGGTTTGCCCGCGGTCCAGGGAGCCAGTGCCCTGGGGTGTCAGTTACCCTTGCTCCACATGGCTGACTCCATGCCATTGGAGGAAGGTGAAACATCAGACACAACTAAAGTAAACACCTGCCTGCCCACTTCACCACCCTGAAAAGCCTGAAAAGCCTAGAGGGTGTGACTGAAGAAAGGGGACAGGTCTGAATGCATCTGCCCACAAAACACAGGGCAGGAGGGCTAATTAATTTCCCCTGAGTTTTTCAAATTATATTTTACAGTAAGAAATTCATTTTTAATCACCATCCAGTATACACACACACTTATTCTGATAGCTTTATGCATCAGCTTGGCCAGGCTACAGTCCCCAGGGATTCAAACACAAGCTAGGTGTCCTTGTGAGGGGTTCCTGGAGATGGGATTAAACTCTCACCAGTTTACTTTTTTTCATTTTATTTTTTAATTGAAGTATAGTTGATTTACAATGTTGTGTTAGTTTCAGGTGTACAGCAAAGTGATTCAGTTTTATATATATAATATATATTTATATATATATTTTTATATATAAATATATATTATATATTTATATAATAAATATATTATATATTTATATATAATATATATTTTTATATATGTATGTATGTATATATTCTTTTTCAGATTCTTTTCCCTTATAAGTTATTACAAAATATTGAGTATAGTTCCCTGTGCTATACAGCAGGTCCTTGTTGGTTATCTATTTTATATATAGTCGTGTGTATATGTTAATCCCAAACTCCTAATACATCCCTCCTCCCCTTTCCCCTTTGGTAACCGTAAGGGTTTTTTTCTATGTCTGTGGGCCTATTTCTGTTTTGTATATAAGTTCATTTGCATCATTTTTTTTAGATTCCACATATAAGTGATATCATATGATATCTGTCTTTAAATAGGGAAGATTATCATAGATAATCTGAGTGGTCTGGTTCCATCTATTGAAAGGCCTTAAGGGCAAAGCTGAGGCTTCCCTAAAGTAGAAGAAAACCCACCTGTGTACAGAAACTTCAGCTTGTGACTGAGAGGTCCAGCCTGCTCCTCCTGCTGTCCTGTCCTATGGATTTAAGAACTGCCAAGGGGACTTCCCTGGTGGCGCAGTGGTTAAGAATCCGCCTGCCAGTGCAGGGGATACGGGTTCGATCCCTGGTCTGGGAAGATCCTACATGCCATGGAGCAACTAAGCCCGTGCACCGCAAATACTGAGCCTGCGCTCTAGAGCCTGCGAGCCACAACTACTGAAGCCCGGGGGCCTAGAGCCCGTGCTCCGCAACAAGAGAAGCCACCGCGGTGAGAAGCCCGCGCACAACAATGAAGAGTAGCCCCGCTCACCTCAACTAGAGGAAGCCCACGTGCAGCAACAAAGACCCAACGCAGCCAAAAATAAATAAATAAATTTATTAAAAAAAAAAGAACTGCCTAGGCAGACCCCACAATTACCTAAACCAATTCCTCAAAATCAATCTCTCTCTATATATAGATATAAATATATAGATATATATACAGATATGTATTTATATACAGACACAGATATGAATGCGTATACACAGATAGATAGATATACATACCTTCTACTGGTTTTGTTTCTCTCGTGGACCCCTGATTGCTACCCATATGTACACACCTACAACTAACAATAGATGCTCAAGACACTACTTCCTGTTTATAATGAACTTCGATTCTATATATTTGATGTTCGTCCAGACCTCAAAATCAATTTTATATCCTATTAAAGGCTCATAAGTTGCCGTTTGAAAAACTATACAACAACAGTAAAACTTCACACACTCCACTGGGAGGTCTGGGTATTAGAAAAGACACCTTCCTAAAAGGAATTCTTGAGGGAAAATGTACCCAGACTATACCTATGGCCCCACCCACAAAGCATGTGCAAGACTCTGCAGGGCAGCCTCTGGAAAAATGGAGATGCCTACCCCCAGGGGAGGGGAGGGAGGCCAGAGTCAGTAACCCCGGGGTCACCCAAGAGACAGAGAGAAAGGTAGATGCACTGAAGAGCTCCCCAGGCCGTTCCTTCCCAGGAGCAGAGAACAGGCCAAGAGAATCCTTGACAGAAACCCAGCTGGAGACAGCATCCTGCAGCCACAGTACAAGGTTTTGGCAGTGGGAACAGTGCGGTTCTTGGTGGCAGGCTTCCCATAGAGACAAGCATTCAAAGGACCTCACTGGCTGGGTTGCTAGGCCCAATGCGGATAAGTTTAGTTGCTCCCACGCACCCAGATGGAGGATGCCCAAGAACATTAATGGGAAAAGAAATCTGAGGGTTTTAGTTTATCGTGGGCTCAATCTGAACCAATTGTGTTAAAAAAATAATAATAAACTCACAAAGTATCAGCAACAAGTTGCAGATAACATGGAACACTCTACCTAGTTTACACAGAAAGGGAATTAGGTCCTTATGAAACTGATGGCAGGGCTGGAGGAGCAGACCCAGAGCTGAGCTTCCAGAAAAGACTCCAGACAACCAGCTGCTGCCTTGGTCATGACCAGGTAATGAAGATTACCACCATCTCGGCTGTCAGTGCCAGGGTCACCTCCCACCCTGCTCGGGCCCCCGGGACCTCTAGTGCAGCTGTCACAGCCCACACTTCACATGGTCACCTTCTCCTTCCAAATCTCAGGGGCTGCAGTGTTTGGGGGCAGCCAGAGCCAAGCTGCAAGGACTGTGGGTGATGGAGCCCACACCTGGGCAGCCTCGGGGATGGACCACAGCTGCTCCCACCCCACTTCCCACTTGGGAATCTAGGAACACACAGCAAAGCAAGCCCACAAACAAAATCCCAGAAACTCTAGCACCCCTGAAAGTTTGGACCTCATAGCTGATCTGCTGCTAAAATCTTGGAAGAAATGATATCAGATATAAGACCTATACAGTGTATTTTGGGGCACAGTCAGTGGTGGGCAAAAGGCTTTGTTCTGCGTGAGAAGCAAAGTATGTGGATTAAAAGGAAGTAAGGAGATCCTTCTTGGGGGTCAGAAAATAATGCAACTATCTTGGACAGAGGGGTGCTGTTTTCAGAGATGACCAGAATACTTTTTATTTTCACCCCCCAAATACCCTCTCCAGCCCACCTGCAAGTCATCAACACAGGTGATTTTAATGGCCCAGGCTCTGGAGGCAGATGGCCCAAACTTGAATCCTGGACTCACCACTTATAGCTGTGTGACTTTGGACAAATTCTTAACCTCTCTGTGCCTCTGTTTCCTTTTCTGGAGAAAAAAAGAGAAACGAATAGAAAAGAAGAAATAATTGTATTTCTCTCCCTAAGTGAGTTAATATATATAAAGCTCTTAGCAGAGTGACCAGCCTGTAGTAACAATCAGTAATTATTAGCTGTTGCTATGATAGATTATATACCCCCTCCAGATATATTATACCCACTCGCAGTCACGAAAGGGCAGGATCTAGAATAGGACTCGTCTGAGAAGGTGGCAGCAACAATTTTAGCACCGTCAGGCAAAGGACACGCACACTAGCGCCATGTCCTGCAGATAGAAAATTGAGGTCCTTTGGGGAAAACTCAGGAGCAAATGGTAGTGTCCGTGGGATCCCACACACTCTTGTCCCCAGCTTAGGTCAGGCATGGAGGGACTGCGTGCCAAAGCTCCAGGAGAGAGAAACCGGTCCCCGCTAAGCTCCACCTATTTATAGGGCTATGGGGCAGCTATAGACATGCAACTCTGTAACAAGAGAAGCTCCTTCACCAGGAGAAAGAGGGCAGCACCCAAAATTCAGAGGCTAACACCAGCGGTTCTGCCACTGACCTAACTCAGACCCGCTAAGACAGCCCGATGCAACACTGCCAAAAGGGAGGAGGAAAGGAGCCTCCAGGCACACAGATTTGTCCCCCCTCAGTGCACTCCCCGGGCTCTTGGACGCTTTTTTTTTTTTTTAACACCTTTATTGGAGAATAATTGCTTTACAATGTTGTGTTAGTTTCTGCTGTATAACAAAGTGAATCAGCTATACGTACACATATATCCCCATATCTCCTCCCTCTTGCGTCTCCCTCCCACCCTCCCTATCCCACCCCTCTAGGTGGACACAAAGCACCAAGCTGATCTCCCTGTGCTATGCGGCTGCTTCCCACTAGCTATCTATTTTACATTTGCTAGTGTATATATGTCCATGCCACTCTCTCACTTTGTCCCAGCTTACCCTTCCCCCTCCCCATGTCTTCATGTCCATTCTCTAAGTCTGCATCTTTATTCCTGTCCTGCCCCTAGGTTCTTCAGAACCATTTTTGGTTTTTTTAGATTCCATATATATGTGTTAGCATACAGTATTTGTTTTTCTCTTTCAGACTTACTTCACTCTGTATGACAGTCTCTAGGTCCATCCACCTCACTACAAGTAACTCAATTTCGTTTCTTTTTATGGCTGACTAATATTCCATTGTATATATGTGCCACATCTTCTTTATCCATTCATCTGTTGATGGACACTTAGGTCGCTTCCATGTCCTGGCTATTGTAAATAGAGCTGCAATGAACATTGTGGTACATAACTCTTTTTGAATTATGGTTTTTTCAGGGTATATGCTCAGTAGCAGGATTGCTGGGTCGTATGGTAGTTCTATTTTTAGTTTTTTAAGGAACCTCCATACTGTTCTTGGAAGCTTGTTAACTGCAAGTTCCTCCACAGGCTTTGGCTGACACCGGGATGAGTGGTTTTCTTAGCATTGCTGGGGCAAGGTGTCCACAGGTTCCCTTCAGGTACATCAGATAGAAAGTGGACATACCCACCACCATGAGCAGTTGGCACTGAGTCCCTGCCTGGGACAGTCATGGAAAGCCATTTCAGGTGGTGCATATCTATGCTTGAATAAAGGAGAGTCATTCACATATCCTGCTGCCCCAGGACAGATATGCTCACACCTTTCCAACTGAGGTCTCTCTCCACCACCCTTTGGGGATGAGCCAGATGGTCCCTCCTTTCTCCCAAGAGATGACTTCAAGAGGGATACAGATGCCACCATTGGTCATCATAAGTGATTTTAAAGCAGAGGCGAGGGCTGTAGAACTACCCAAGGCAAAATCAGGGTCCAAGTTCATGTCTATTCAGGTGTCCTGCATCTGAGCAGTATGAACCATCAGATGACATCACATAAATTTCCATCCACCTGCTGAGATCAAAGAAGATACAAAGAGAGAGGAGAGTAAGGTTCCTCTTTAAATGTGTCCTGCTCGAAAGAAAGGAGAAGAGTATACGGTCACTCTCCGTGTTCTCCCTGTGCCCCAGCCCTGCCTCGTCGGTGTCCAGGGGCCCAGCCAGGCAGCAGGGTAAGGCTGTGCAAAATGTATCAATAATTGGCTGAAGCCAGTCGGACCAGCAGGCCCTGTGGAAGTTGTCTCTGGAGACACTGGCACAGGCAACGGTGGCCTTCCGCTTCAGCATCCCAGCCCCATGCCTGCAGTGGATTCAAGCACAGATCCAGGCCTGGAGTAGAGATGATAGCCTCGCTTGCTGATGGGTTGCTTCCCTTTCGGTATGGTTGCTTCATATGGACGTGTACATGGGTAACAAAGATCAAGTTCATGATCAGCTCCTTGGATTCAATTCCATAGGAAAGTACCTCCTGTGAATATGATCTTAGTGTTCCAGTACTGGGTGTCTGGGGGCCTGAGCATGTAGATTATTTCAGTAAATTTGGGGTCAGTGTATCTTATGGCCAGGGTCCTGACCCGAAGTCAGCGCATTGGGCAGAATTTCCTCTGCCATGGGTCATCAGCTACTTAGCACCATTACAGTTGAGTGGGTGGGACATTCCAGGGCATTTTCCCATCTCTGGGCTGGCTGTTTCACCCATGCTCTCCTGTCAGTGTTGTTATGAGAAGACCCTCCGCAGAGCACCAGTTTGGGTCAAGCAGTAGGTGAGGCTGTGTTTCAGGCTGATGGGTAGACAGCCACCTCTTCAGGATGGCTGAAGTCTTTACGCCAAGCTTGGGTGCCATTTCCATCTCACGGTGGAATGTTCTAAAATTTGTGCCACCTTATGGCAATTGAGTTCCACCAAGAGTCCCAGGAGAAATCAGGACAGTTAAAGGCATGCTCATTGCAGGAGGAGCCTACAGGAGGTGTAAAGGAAGCAAACACACCTCAAGTGTGCCCAAGGTCACCGACCAAGTGCAGTAGCAGCCACTCCAAAGCAAGCAGGTCATTCACGAGAGGTGGATTTGCTGCAGCAGAAATCACTAAGGAGGGGCTGCTAATAGGGAAGAGGAAAGTGGGCTCTTCTGAGTCTGAGTCTGGGAAAAATTTGCAAGATGGTGTACACTTTGTGGCTGAAAGCTGGGGACTAAAAGAAAGGGACCAGGTTGTAGTCTGAGAATAAAGTCATAGATTTAAACATTTGTATTATTTTAAAAAATACTAAATAAACATTCAACTTGAGAATTTTTAAGCCCAAGGATAGTAAATGAGAAAGCATGGTAAAGATAAAGCAGAACACAAAGAAATTAACCACTAGTAGAAACGATCAGTAATTCCAAGACCAGGTTCTACAAACTTGCATTTGGGTAGAAAAATCTCTGAAAATCCTAATACCAAAAAAAGAGAGAGAGATCACAGAAAATATATAGGAATGAAAAACAAGACATAAGAACAGATATACGGGGGTTTTTTTGACTATAAGAGAATAAGGTGGTACAACTTCATGCTAGTATATTTCAAAGTCTCAATGAAATGGATCATTTTCTGGGAAAACACAAATTACTAAATTTGTCTCAAAGAGAAGTGAAAAAAATGTTGCAATGACCAGCAAGCATGGAAGGAAGCAAACAAGTTTCAAAAAACTCCCTCCCCAAAAAAGGCTTTAGGGTCAGACTGTTGTCACAGCATGTTCTTTCAAATGTTCATGGAACAGATAATTCTCACATTATGTAAACTGTTCCAAAGTACAGAAAAGGAAGGAATACTCTCTAATTTATTTTACAAATCTAGCATAGCATTAAGAATAAACCCTAAAAAAGGACACAGCAGAAAAGTGAATAAATTCATTTCAATAATAAATAAAGATACAAAGCTTCTAATGAAATCCTAATTAGATATTAGCACACTGAATTCAACAGCACACACAACAAAAGACAATGACAGTTTCTGGGGAGACACACAGATTCCACACACTCCTGCCATGTGCCCCAATAAGGATGCCTATGCTTCCTGGGGGCCAAATGACACCTGCACGGGGGCGGCGGGGGTTGGTGCCTTACCCAGAAAGGCAGCCCACTGAGCAAGGACCACACACCCCACCCCCCGGCAAGAGAACAGAGCTGAGTTTGAGGGTGACTTGACAGGGGATACAAAGAACCTTGTCTCCTGCATCTGGGAACAGTGTCAGGGGGGAGCTCCACAATTTCCCCCAAATAACTCCTCTATGTGCTCCACAAGATCACCGACATTCTCGTGCCTGACTCAAAGGGAGCGCCAACAGCCAGTTAGAATGGGAGGCCAGGGCAGTCCAGGTAAATAAAGGAAAGTCACTTTTCTCTCCCTGTTCCCCATCCCAGGGCACTTGAAAGGGAGGGGAGGAGAAACACAAGAACCAGAGGTCCCGGCTTGAGCCTGTGCAGAGGGAGGCAAGGAGACAAGATTTATACCGAATCTGAGATCCAAGAGTTAAACTGGGCTGCATTTAATCACTCAGAGGAACCTGAGTGCCCCAGAACCAGTAGGGGCGGCAATCCAGAGAGAGTCTGGCTGAAAGAAGTGCCCAACAAACCGGTTATATTTGTCTTCTTTTCATCGTCTGTGTTTTCCTAATTTTCTACAGCAAGCATATATCACTTTTATAAACGGAAAAAAATTTTAAGATTGAAAATGACACTGTGGATTGTGTGGAAAGAAGAAGTTTGCCATTTAGGGAAAGTTTCAAGGAGACTGTAATATTGGGCCTTGAGAAGATTTAGAGGATGCTTATCATCACATATCTAAAGAGGTAGCCTTTGTAACAGTCAACTTCATAAAAATATAAACTATAAATAATAATAATAATACCTGACGAAAAGATAGGCTTACTCTGGGATCTTGCAGGTGCCAGAGCAAAGGTCATTGATTTCCAACCTCAGGGAGATAGATCTCAGTTCTAAGTGAGGAAAACCTTTCTATCCACTAGGGCAGCCCAGCAAGGACCAGGCTCCAAGTTAGAGAGTTGCAACTTGATTTCCCCATCAGGCAGGGGGTAGGGTAATGTGCAGGCTCCTCGACAGGCAGAGACACCCTGCACCAGCCCGTGGCAACCTGCCCAGCCTCAGCACCCCCATCATTCCTCCAGCTGCCACCCACGTTCCCAGTCCTCCATCAAGTCCACGCCCTGGCTTGCGCCCAGGGCCCCCTCACCTTGCTCCCTGCATCACCCCTCAAGAATCCTTTCAGTTTTCCTGAATGTCTTCTTCCCCATCCAAGTCACATTTTGCTGTTCCCTCCCTGTCCTCTCCTAGTGACCTGGGCACAACTCCCTAGTGACTCCCTCACCGCCCATATGACATTTTCTCGCCATTGGCTGCCACTTAGGCTGTGAGTCCCGTGGGAGTAGAACCTCTGATCTCTCAACTCTGCATCCCTAGGACCATGCCTGGCACACAGCAAGTGCTCAGCAAGCGCTGGCTGGCTGGCTGAATAAGGCAACCTCATCATCCATCGTAGATGCATTTGTTTTTTAATCCACGGAGGGAACAGTATCCTGAAGCCAAAGTGACTGTGTTTGGTGGCGCTGAAAACCCTGCTCACTCGCTATCCCTCCTGTAACTCTCGAAAGCAAACTCCATGCCCCATAAATCAATCAAGGTGGACATGATTATTGTGCACTTCGGTTAATTGCAAACCCCATCATTTCCCATTAAAAAAATGGCATTTTACATAACGTTGAAACGAGCCACTGGTTTTGAAAGTGCATGTAATGCGGTTTCCTGATGGGCAAAGGAACTTCAGGGAAATATTTATTGTGCTCACCGATGACATTCTAGCTATTGTCCATGTTCCTTTTTATGACATCATAAAGATTACTTTTTACTGTCAGGCTGGCTGACATCTTCATCAAATCCCCTAATGTGCACATTCACCACGGGTCATTTGTGCCAATGAGTAACATTCAACAAAGGTTTATTGAGTGCCTGCTATGAGCTGGGCCCTGAGTAATGGGATTTGTCTCCAAAGCTTTCAAATCTGCTAAAAATATTCTCCATTTCACAAGCAGTCAGGACAAAAAATAGTTTGCTCTAGTCTCCTCTCTGGGGCCCACTGGGTGAAAATACACCTAGAGCTGCCCAGAGAAACAAAACCTCCCTTCAAGGACCGTCCAGATCTCCTGAAAGGTTGTGTCCAGCTGGCTCTGGAGAACCTGCCCATTAAATTCTGCGCACAAGCTCTGTCTCTAAGCAGCTGAGCTTTGGGGCACGCTGCAATCCCTCAACCCTGGGAACTTGCCTGGTCACCTCCCAGAGACAGACTGCCACCAATCCTCATCTGTCCCTAGGTCCAAATTCAAAGGCACCTTCAAAGCAGGGGAAACAACACAGTTCATGAGCACCTCGGAGGTTCAGTTTCTTCATCTGCTAATGGGGTAGTACCGACTTACCTCCAAGGAATGTTATGAAAGTCAAAGATAAACTACCTAGCTTAGTGCAAGGCATCAAGTAGGTGCCCAAAAAAAGGCTCTTCTCCTTGCCTTTCTTCCGGCCATGCAATGTCCAGATAAGACCTCACTCTCCCCGCATGTCAGGCTACCACACCAAAGTGGCAGAGAGTTGGAGAAAAGAAGACAAACAGGGGAGAAGTGTGTCAGAAGGAGAATCAACTGGCCTCAGTGACAAGCCAAGCATGGGAAGGGGGGGAAAGAGAAGGGTTGATGCTGGTGCCAAGGCTTTAGCCAGGTGACCATGTGGATGGTGACGCCAGGGACCCCAGCCGGGGGAGGGCCAGCCTTGCTTTGAGAGCTCCCTGCTCTGGCTTTGGCTATAACCTCTGTCCCATCTCACGTCTTTCTTCATTCACCAAAGTCTGTCCCCCTTACAGCCGCAGTGTTTCCTCCTCCAGGAAGCCCTCCTTACCATCAAAGGGGGAAGGAACACTCTCTCCTTTAGTGTTGTGTTGGTTCTCAGCGTTCCATCAGCATGGATTCTGATCCCTCTCCATTGGGTAGGGGTGGTATGTCTGGGTGTCTGGGACAAGCAGGAGGAAGACAGATAGCGCCGAACCCACCGTGAATGAACAAACCGTACCCATCAGCTCCCTGGCAGGAAACAGAATCTACCTCAGGTGGTTCAAATGGAGAGGCTCTACTTAAGGCAGAGTTTCAGAGGGGTGGCAGGGGTGAAAGAACCAACAAAGGAGGCTGAAGCACTCAGAGGCCAATGCCAGGGAAGCAGTTGGCCCCCCTGGGGGTAGATGTTAGCAGAAAGGAGCAGGTGGGGGAGAGATGCTAGGGCAGGAGGAGGGTGGAGAAATGGTCCTTGCCTCTCCCCCACCTTCTCGTCCCCAGCCCATGCCTCCTACTGGCTGCTATTAAGGGCTGAGCTGTGCCTTCCAAAATTCATATGCTGAAGTCCAAACACCCAGCACATCACAATATAAGTGTACTTGAAGATAGGGCCTTTAAAGAGGTAATTAAGGTAAAATGGGGTCGTTAGGATGGGCTCTCATCCAATATGACTGGTGTGTTTATAAGAAGAGGAGATTCGAACACAGACACACAGATGGGGGGCTTGGGGGTGGATCATGTAAAGACACAAGAAGGAGAAGATGGTCTCAGCTGGTCAAGGAGAGGCCTCAGGAGAAACCAACCTGGCCAACACCTTGATCTCAGACTCTTCTGCCTCCAGAACTGTGAGAAAAGAATTTCTGTCATCTAAACCAGATGGTGGTATGTGTTCCAGGTACCTGAACAAGCTAACACAGCCACGAAGCTGGAAGTCAGCGTGCAAAGCAACGTGGCCATGTGGTCCTTAGGGGTCAGCCTCCTGGAGCCCAGAGCAGAGTAGAGAAGGGCAGGGCATGAAGGGGGCCTGGGCAGGGGACGAAGGAAGAATAATCTACAATGAATCATCAGTTCATACTCAATGTTGAGTGCACAGCTGAGAGGAGTTGAGTTCTGTGCTCAGAATTCAACATGAGCCTAGAAAGTTGGAGCTGAGTCAGAGTAAAATGACTTCCCACCCCCCACCCAAGAGTCAGGTGGTGCCCTTGGGGAGAAGGGAGGCCCAGGGCTGTGAGAGCCCAGGGAGAAGGGAACACAGATAACAGTGCCCCGCAAGCTCCGAGGGGCAACAGGCAGGCTGGTTTACCCTGCACCCCTAGAACGCCAGCAGGCACAGCGGATTCTGGTCCACGGGTCCTGGATCTGGTTCCGTGCAGACCGCACATAACCAGGACGGAGGTGCTGACATCCTCTTTATGTTACGAAGGCCAGACTGTGCACTGCATTTCACATGTGTGATCTCATAAACTTATCCCAAGATTTCATGATCCCAAGATTTCTAAGCAAATACTGAGTTCTAATTTGCAGGTAAAGAGACTGAAGCTCCAGATAGGGCCTTTCTTGTACGCGCCAGGAGGGAATCTTGACTATGTTCTATAGCACTGGATCCCAAACTAGTGAAGCTAAGAATCACCTGAGGGCTTCCTGGTGGTGCAGTGGTTAAGAATCCGCCTGCCAATGCAGGGGACACGGGTTCGAGTCCTGGTCCGGGAAGATCCCACATGTCTCGGAGCAAGTCCGTGGGCCACAACTACGGAGCCTGTGCTCTAGAGTCCACAAGCCACAACTACTGAAGTCCACGCACCTAGAGCCCGTGCTCCACAACAAGAGAAGCCACCGCAACGAGAAGCCCACGCACCACAACAAAGAGTAGCCCCTGCTCGCTGCAACTAGAGAAAGCCCACGCACAGCAACAAAGACCCAACACAGCCAAAAATAAATAAATTAAATAAATAAATTTTTTTAAAAAATCATCTGAAGAGTGCATTGAACATGCAGATTCCTGGGCCCCAGGACAGGAATTCTGATTCCGTGCATGTGCGGTGGGGCCCCATAATGTGCATTTTAAATAAGAGCCCTGGGAGGCAGGTGGTCACTTTGATTACACTGTGACAGGGAAGGAGGAGGCATCTCAGGGCTAGAGCAGGGTCTGACACCACTGGACTTGTTAGTACGTCCAGGGCTCTGGACATCATGTGACGGCTCAGATGTGCTGTGGCCACGGAGTGGGCAGAGCAATCACAAGTGAAGTTAAGCAGAGCAACGCCTGTGATGATTAGAGGAGCAGAGAATGTGAGGGGCAGAAGGCAGAATGGCCACGCCTGGATGTGTCAACCAGATGTGGGAGTGAGGCAGTGGCCTGCCGTGGTGGCTTGGTGGATGGCAGCACCAATTACCAAGGCAGCAAGCACAAGGGAGTTTGAAGGCTGCGGCGGGAGCGCAAGTGGTGTGTCTGAAGGCGGAGGCTGGGCAGAGGTCTGAGCTGGGACCTGATCGTGGAGGCATCAGGGCATGGATGTGGGTGACCAGGAAGCAGAGGGGACCATCCAGAGAAAGTACGTATAGGCAGGAAGGAAAGGAGTTGCCATATGGTACTAAGCAGAATGGCCAGAGGGAGCACAAAAAATAACAAAGGAGGGACAGGCCAACACTGTCACATGCTCCTGAAAGGACAAGTGACATAAGGAAGGTCAGAGCAGAGTGGACATTCCCCACAACTCCCGGAAGACTGTTGGCTCCAGCGGGCCTGACAGCAGTGAGCGAAAGTGGGACTGGCCATAATAGCAGCCCTGGGATGCGGAAAAGTGGGGACCCAGGTGCACATCCACAGGGGATGTGTTAATAAATTACACTGTGGAGGGATTTGTACATCAATGGAACAACTTGTAGAAGTTAAAAATAGTGACTTAAGTCTGTACGTGCTGGTATAGAAAGAGCTCAAAGACATATTAAGTGAAAAAAAATTGCAGGACAAATATATATAATATATAGATATGATCCAAATGTGTCTGATATATATGGAGAGAGAGAGAGAGAAAGAGAAATAGGAGAGGTGCACCAGTATACATTTAGCCACATGCTGAAAGGTCAAGAGTGAAAATATATATATACATTCAGCTAAAAGAGGGCAAATCCAAGTATCACCATGTAGAATGAACTTCTGGGATCCAAAAATAAATCTCAAAGTCTATAGAAATTAATTGTAACTACCTTTTTACTATTAATTTCGTAACCAAATTGTAAGAGATAGGCAGTGTACATTGTAGGTAAATAATTATTCATACACACACACACACACACACACACACACTAAAGCTATTAGGAGGCCAGTTAATTTTTGTCTAGTTCTACCAGAATGGAGTACTGTTGATGGCGAAGTTGACACAGGTTATGACACAGTCTCTTCTTTCTAATATATGGTAACCATCCACAGAGAACTTGCATCTTCTCATCTGCCATTGAGGAGACTGGGTTGTTATTCCTTCCTTGCCCACCTTTTGCCATGTGACTTTGAAGACCCTCCCTCTAGAGCCCCACCCCAGCTGACTGAGCACACCCATGTGACCTGCTTTGGCCAATGACACGTCAGCAGACTTAACAGGCACAGAGGCTCTATATGTGCTTGTGTGCTTTGGGTTGGCCTGGAGGCTGCTACTACTTGTGTGAGAACTTGCCCTGTGTAGCCACTGGTCCCAGAATCATGGAGACGTGGAGCAGACCTGAGCCCAGTCTGAAATCTAGAGTCTAGCAGGGCCCAGCCAAGCCTGCAGTCAACTAATAATACAGCAATATATTAAACAATTTGAGAAAGACTAGAATTACAATATGAGTTAATGTCTATTTTCTTTCCTTATATTATTATTTAAATGGTTATTAACTTTTGTTAATAGGCTCAAAGATAATATATTTATATCCTAGACTTGCTTTTAATATTTGAATTAACTGTTGATCTATTTTCCTATTCAATTATTTGGAAGTTCCTAATAATTGTGTTGCACATAAAGTGAATAGCATTGACAATCCTCAACAACTGCAACAATTTGTCCTGCAATAATAAATACACATTGACATATTTAGTAACAGTTCATTACATGAAACACATCAGAGATTTTCATTTCAGATCCCACTCAAATCCCTACCTATGTTTGAAGTGACTATTTTGTATCAGCCGCAAATCTCAGTGCCATGCTTTTTTCATAATGTGGACATTATTCCTCTGATTAGATGTGATGATGGACTTCTATGAGCACACACTCATTGATCACAGACAAGTTCAAGAATGCCGGAACTTATATTGAGAGAGGCATGAGACTAAGGCCAAGGCAGAACCAGTAGCAGATTTTTGGCCGGTTACTGAGAGAAAACGTGAATTCAAGTGCCACCTTAATAAGTATGCATGTGTGTACGCAAATGCATATACAAACACATACACACCACTGGGGAGGGGACTGAGATAGGGAAGGGGTTTACCCTGTTTACTTACATGCTCCAGTTTTATTTTAGAAGTTTTATAAGAATGTAGCCACATATTTCATGTATAATAAGAAGTAAAAAGGAGCTAAAGGGGGTAGATTATTCTCGCTAGGAATTGCTGAAGAGCAGAAGAGTGGGAGATAGGGAAAGAGAGGATTGCTTTTTCAGCTTTATTGAGGTATAATTGACAAAGAATATTGGGAGATATTTAGAGAATACAGAATGATGATTTGATATACAAATATATTGTGAGAGGATTCTCCCATTAAATTAACACATCTATCACCTCACATATTTACCTTTTTTTTTCTTTTTCTAAATTGAAGTATAGTTGATTTACAATGTTGTGTTAGTTTCAGGCATTCAGCAAAGTGATTCAATTATATAAAATTTTTTTTCAGATTCTTTTCCTTTGTAGGTTATTACAAAATATTGAGTGTATTTCCCTGTGCTATACAGTAGGTTCTTGTTGGTTATCTATTTTATACATAGTAGTGTGTATCTGTTAATCCAAAACTCATAATTTATCCCTCCCCTCCCTTTCCAAAGGAAACCATAAACAAAACAAAAAGACAACCTACAGAATGGGAGCAAATATTTGCAAATGATGTGACCAACAAGGGATTAATCTCCAAAATATACAAACAGCTCATACAGTTCAATATGAAAAAAAAAACAACCCAATAAAAAATGGGCAGAAGATCTAAATAAACATTTCTCCAGAGAAGATATAAAGATGGCCAAAGGGCACACAAAAAGATGGGGTTTTTTTCTTTTTTTGGTGAGAACATGTAAGTTCTACTCTCTCAGCAAATTTCAATTACACAATACAGTGTTATCAACTACAGTGTTCTCTCTCACGAGAGAGGTTGCCTCAGAATGAAAGTTTGGGCAAACCCCTTGACATTTCTGCTGACTTTTAATAGAGGATTGTCCTCACACAAAAAATCACAATCATAGCCTCGTTTTAGAAATGTGAATGTCCAGTCCCCAATAATGATAATAACTCCAAACTTTTCATGGCAACCCTTCTGCCCTCCCCCACCGGGCTTGCTGCTCGTGGGTGGGGAAGGGAGGATGTGACACTACTTTTCTCTTTCTCTTGTCCAGTGTTTCCGTCCTTCCTCCAGGTCATATCTCCGGAGTGACCCGCCGGGGCAAGGCCCGTTAGGGGAGAAGGACCCAGACCTCAGTGCTCTGTGTCCTCAAACCCAGGAGACAGTGGACTCTCCAAAGGTCCCTGTAAGGCCTGCCCTCTTCTGATGAGGCTTTAGGAAGGGGAGCTCCACCCTCCCGTACCCCTTCCCAGCCCATCTCCACAGCCCTCTCCAAGGACACCCACTTCACAGCCCTTGCCCACGGACTCTCTCCGCCTTCCTACCTCCTCAGGGAGGTCCTGAGGGGCTCGGGGCTCTGAGATCACTCCCAGATGCCTGACTGAGCAGCTCTCTTAATTGTGGAGCATCCATGGCAGCCAAAGTCTCTGCAGAAACGTCCATCGTAACCTCCTGTTGATCACACCCCATCCCAGGACCCTTGGTGACTTCATTAACAATGCCCCCTCCCTTTGCTCCTTTACTCTTTCTGTTTGATGACTTCAATTTATGTGGCTCCTCCTTCCTGACCATCTCTGAGCTCCAGGAGACCCTTCCTTCCTACGTATTGAAGGTCAGGCTCCATTACCTCTCAAACTGCGACTTGTCTCTGCTTCCAGATCTCATTCCCCACCTCGGGTTTCTCCTCCAGCCACCAGCCGATCCATCCTCTACCAGCCAATCCTACTCCTTGGCTTCAAGACCTTCAGTGCCCACCCCGCTGACTGTCTAAGAAATAAAGTCCAGACTTCTAAGTGCTTCACAGACTGGCCTTGGCCCCTTCCCTCCACAGCCCTTTAGGTCCCAGGCACAGGGACTCATCTCTCTACCTGGAGTCTGCCTCCTGGGACCTCTGTGACTCTGTACTGCTCTTCCCTAAGCCCGGATGCCCTTCCCGACCCCTGTTCCTTCCAGCTTGCCCCACCTCGAATGTCAAGCGCTTTGCAAATCTTCCAGTTGTCAGGCAGGCTCCCTTGGCGGCCTCCCAGGACAACTTTTACATCCCTCTGTCATCATCACTATCTCACCATGCGACAGTTTGTTAACACGTGCATCTCCCCCTCTGAACTATGGAGGCCCCAGGGCTGTGTCCTCTCTACACGCCCAAGACCTCGCCCAGTGCCTGGTGGTAAAGGCATTTTATTATTTTTTTTAAAGCATTATTCATTTTTTATTTATTTATTTATTTTTGGCTGTGTTGGGTCTTCATTTCTGTGCGAGGGCTTTCTCTAGTTGCGGCAAGCGGGGGCCACTCTTCATCGCGGTGCGCGGTCCTCTGACTCTCACGGCCTCTCTTGTTGCGGAGCACAGGCTCCAGACGCGCAGGCTCAGTAGTTGTGACTCACGGGCCTAATTGCTCCGCGGCATGTGGGATCTTCCCAGACCAGGGCTCGAACCTGTGTCCCATGCATTAGCAGGCAGATTCTCAACCACTGCCCCACCAGGGAAGCCCGGTAAAGGCATTTTAAACAGTTGTACCAGGACTTCTGTGGCGGTCCAGTGGTTAAGACTCTGCACTCCCAATGCAGGGGACATGGGTTCGATCCCTAGTCAGGGAAGATCCCGCATGCCACTAGGCATGGCCCAAGATAATAAATAAATAAATAATAGAAAAATAAAATGGCACCAGAAAAAAAAAAATAGATGGATTTTTTCTCATAGTCACCTCCAATCCTTTTAGAAGACACGAGTAAAGAAAAGATGATAACAGTATAACAACAATGATGATAATAAACCAGCTACTGGACAAATGCCTTCCGTGCAGTGGGGATGGGGGTGTCTCATTTCCTAGCCTCCCCCACCCCCCCGGCAGGAAATCATGACTCCTGTCAGATCCTCTGCACCTGGCAGAGGTCACCTACGAGCATCTGCTCTCCAGTGTTTGTCCCTGGCAGCCCAGCAGTCACCAACCTATGCACACTGCTCCCTCACCGTCCCCTCTGGCCGTTAGGAGCACTCCTTGGAACCCGGCAGTCTCTGCCTGTCTCCTGACCCTTCTCAGATGGTGACCGTGCAGGTTACCCCAGGGCCTGAGCTTGTCATGACGACAGCAATAGGACCCGCAGGGGATTCCTAGGTGCCACCATCCCCTCTGGAGGTGAATCATGCTACCCACCTGAGCAGACCCAGGTCTGGCCTCTGAGATGCAGAATTCCCATCACCCTTGTCCGGTGGATTTTTTGAAGCTTTTTTGACAACTAAATACTTTCTTCAAATGGGAGCCTATTAGCAAAATAGACACAAAGCAGACTCTGGTTGAAGCTGGATTGGGTTGCCCAGATCCACCCTTGCTCAGGGGCCACCCCCCCGCCACGAGGCATCTCCACCAGGCCACATGGCTCTGTGACATAGGATCTAAAATCCACTGCCTTCCTCCCGAGTCTGGGCTTCGGGCTTGACCTCCTCCCACCCACTGGAAATGTTCAGTCATCCTTCCTGCTGTCCCAGACCCATCTAAAACCATTGTCCTAACTGAACGCCAATAACTTAGCTGCGCTCCAGAGACCCCACCTGCCCCCAGCAGTCTCCTCGCCTCCTGACACTAGGGCCCTATTGTGAATGGAGTGATGGCCCCGAATGAAACTCAAAGTCCTCTGCTGCTGGGCCCTTCCATGTCTCATTGCAAGATTTCCATTGTTGTTTTGTTTTTGTTTTTGGTTTTGGTTTTTTATTTATTTATTTTTGGCTGAGTTGGTTCTTTGTTGCTGTGCGCAGGCTTTCTCTAGTCGCGGCGAGCGATGCACGAGCTTCTCATTGTGGTGGCTTCTCTTGTTGTGGAGCACAGGCTCTAGGCGCGTGGGCTTCAGTAGTTGTGGCTCGCAGACTCTAGAGTACAGGATCAGTAGTTGTGGCGCACGGGCTTAGTTGCTCCGCGGCATGTGGGATCTTCCCGGACCAGGGCTCGAACCCGTGTCCCCTGCATTGGCAGGCAGATTCGTAACCACTGCGCCACCACGGAAGCCCCCCATTGTCTTGCTTTTACTGATTCAACTCATCCAGGGTCCCAGTATTCCTTGGGGGAACACCTCTCCCATTCTCATCCTCCTTCCATATCATTGGGATGGGGCTGACTCCATCTCCCCCCATCTCAACAAGGAAACACCCAACCCAAGCCAGATCAATCCAAACATCCATCCTTGTGGCCATGGTGATTGGTTCAGGCATGAACAAGTGGTCCAACCAACACAAATGAGATTCAGTTCTGGAACTTCAGCCAGAACTTTCTTTCAACTGATATTGCTAAGCTATAGGAATGAAGCCACAGCTGCTAGTAGCCACTGTATGAGAAAAACCTGTCCAACAATGGAGTCACACAAAGGAAAGAGAAAAGAGATGGAGAGACAAAGTCTGGTACATCGGAGCATTGTATCCAATCATGCCTGATGCTGGCCAGGCATCTCAGCAATATGAACCGATGGCATTACTTTCCTTTACTTACCAGTAGGAGTTGGAGTTGAGTATGATCCTCTTAGCAGCTGAACAGTCCCTGACCTTGCTTTGCTCCTTACTTGCCCAGGCAGCTTTCTGGCATGGAGTCCCAGCACCTTGCCTCCTGGCCACTGCCTATTGGGACATCCTCTGCCCTTTTCTCCTCCAGGGGCCATTGTCACAAGGAAGCTCAGGCCTTCCTCTGCCCACACTCATCTTGCAATCAACAATGGCACCTCTTCTAGCCCTGAACTCAGTATGATTTGTCTTTGATGACTGAATGGATAATGAAACAATCCACTCAGAAGGAAAGAGCAACATTCTTTCCACGTGTCTCTTTTCAGGGCCTAACACACAGCCCCCACTGTGGGCCACACCTATCACTAGAGTAAGGGCATCTGAGGCAGAGCTAATGCGGATGATTGAACTGGTGGGAAAAGCTATTGATTGTTGATGTGCTGCTGGCTCCTTGGGTTTAGAATATCAATAGCTCATCAATGCCTCCTTCTGAGTATTTAACAGCTTGCCTCTTTCTCCACTCCAGACAGAACCAGCTCAGCTCTGACCCCAGGAAAGAAACGAAAGCTCAGCTATGTAGCACAAGAAACAGATTTTCTTGGTTTCCAGTGATTTGTTTCAAATGATCTGGGTCCCACAGGCCCAAGTTTTAGCCACCAGGATCTCCTCATTTAGACATTCATTCCCCTCACACCCGCTCCGATACTAAATACACTGAATTCAAACCCCTGTCCCTCTACCAAGAAACTGAAACCCTGCTTACTTAGGTGTCCTAAAGCATCACAGCAAGGCTTGCATGCAGGTCCACAGCTGACCCTCAGAGTGAGACAGTTTCTCACCTGGTTACAAGGGATTCAGCTGCCTCTCAATACCATGAGGGCACTGGATGTGAGAAATTTCAAATGCAAATGCTGTTGACTAAACAGGCCCAGTGTCCATTTACCTGTAATCTCCCCGGGGAATCTCATCCATTATTGGCATCCATTTCGGCTCTGAAGCTGATGATGTTCCCTGGGTCTGAACCTATGTCTCATGGGACGACGTCTTTGAGCCCCAAACTGGAGCTCCGTACCTTCAGAGCGTCCTCAGGTGACCTGCAGACACCTACAAACTCAGTATGTCCAAAACTGAACTCTGTATCTTCCCCCAAAGCCTGATCATCTAACCACATTTCCTGTCCCCATCTATATGGAACAAGCTATGTGCCATATTCATGAAAATTATTCTCAACTCCTCCTATAGCCAACTGCCACCACCTGCTGATCCTAAATGCTCGATATCTCTGTCACCCACTCCTCTCCATCCCCACTGCAGCCGTGGCTGGGCTAGAACAACAGCCTTCTATTTTTTTTTTTTAATTTAATTTTTATTTTATATTGGAGTATAGCTGATTTACACTGTCATGTTCATTTCAAGTGTACAGCAAAGTGGTTCAGTTATACATACACATGTATCTATTCTTTTTCAGATTCCTTTCCCATGTAAGTTATTACAGAATCTTGAGTAGAGTTCCCTGTGCTATACAGTAGTGCAACAGGGAAGAGCCAAATCTGACTACATGTTGGATCTGTTTCTTTTACTTTAACCTTAGCTTTCTGCTGCTTTTGTTCACTAAAAGGATACTGTCTATACATAATGGCCTGCCTCAGGGAACCCTGCCCCTCTGCCTGAATGTTACAAAGTGCCTTTGAACAAAGTGAAATGAACAAAGTGCCTTTGTTCAGGAGAACATCCGGACCCTGTCCACCTGTGGATGGCTACAAGAAAGAAGAAATTAACACATCCCCTCCCTGAGGATGGCCATTCCAGGGGATATTTGCAAAACTTATGGCCTTTTTACTATACTTCCTCATCTCCTCCCCCTCTCTGCGCTGTAAAAGAAACTGGCATCCAAACCCCAATACGATGGTTATTTTGAGACTTTAGTCTGCCATCTTATGAGATGCCCGGCTTTTGGAATAAAGTGGTGTTCCTTGCCTCAATACCTCGTCTCCGATTTATTGGCCTGTCGTGCAGCGAGCAGAGCAAACTTGGACTCAGTAACAGTAGGTCCTTGTTGATTATCTATTTTATATATAGTAGTGTGTATCTGTTAATACCAAACTCCTAATTTATCCCTCCCCACCACCTTTTCCCTTTGGTAACCATAAGTTTGTTTTCCAAGTCTGTGAGTCAGTTTCTGTTTTGTAAATAAGTTCGTTTGTATCATCTTTTTAGATTCCACATATGAGTGATATCATACGATATTTGTCTGTCTCTGTCTGACTTACTTCACTTAGTATGATAATCTCTAGGTCCATCCATGTTGCTGCAAATGGCATTATTTCATTCTTTTCAATGGCTGAGTAATATTCCAGTGTATATATATACCACATCTTCTTTATCCATTCCTCTATTGATGGACATTTAGGCTGCTTCCATGTCTTGGCTATTGTGAATAGTGCTGCAGTGAACCTTGGGGTACCTGCATCTTTTGAGCCCTCATTTCCTCTCCAATCTGCTTTTCACCCTGTAGCCAGAGTGATCTTCTCTAAAATGCAGACCCAACACTGACCTGCCCAGCACTGATTTTCCAGGGTAAAGTCTGCTTCCAAACCCGATGCTCCGACCAGACAGATCTGCCTACAGCTCCCCAAGAGGTTTCATACCCCCAGGCCCTCATTCAGGCTGTCTGCTCATCTGGGCTGCCTTGCCCAGCTCCTTTCCCTCAATGTTGATTTCCCCATCTTCTGTGTCCCCCGTCATTCGAGCTTTGCTCTAACGTTGCACTCATCGGATGCCGGTAGTCCTTCACTTCTGGGTCAGTTTATTAAGAATGTGAGCTCCACATTTTACCCCAGCTGAATCCCCAGCATCTAAGCAACTTTAAGAAAATCCCTCCTGATTCAGATCGGAAAGAGAGCTTCCGCCTCATCAATAATGTTTCCCTTCTTCCCAGGATGGTCCCCAGACTGACCTCAGAAGGCAGCGCCAGTCTCAGGGTACAGACTCCTGTGGCTAAGAACCCATGGGGCAGATCAGATTGCTGGGCTAAAGGACAGTGCCCCAAAAGTTTGCAAACCAGCAACCTACCCTTTACGGGAAAGAGAAAATGGTACAAGCCCCTTCCCTCCCTGGAGAGCCCATTATGCTCTGAAAACTTCTCTGGATCCCCCATGCATTTTCTCTGGTCACCTAGGAACACTGCTTGGTATTTATGAGTGTAGGGAATGCTGCTCTCACAGTGCTTTTTCCTTCCGTTTCATTAGCCAGGAACTTTTTATGGTTTGATGCTTACTCTTCTTCTCCCATGCAGAAATGTTAGTGGCTTCTTACCGTGAAGAGCATTCTTAAATCCCAGGGTCATTTCACCTGGAAGTAATCTACACGGGGGCATGTTCAAGAGCCTCAGCCTGACCTCTGGACAAAACACAGGATGTGGTCCTCAAACCTCAAAGGCCCCAAATCAGAGGACAGCTGAGCTTTCAGATGAAAATGAGAGATGGAGTGAAGGGGAAGAATCCACCCTTCTCAACAAATTCCAAACTTTTCCATGTGATAGTTCCTCATAAGCTATCATAACACACATACCTTGAATTAATATTTTCAAATGAGTGCACTCATCACAAAAATCACCACACTGCCATCAGCCTTTGCTCAAAGCACTTGGAATCCCAAGGCCAGCAACAGACCTTGGGTCGAGTGGTCAGACAAGGGAGCGGGGAGGCTGAGGCAGCAATAGAACCAGTCAGTCAGTCAATCAATCAACAGGTACTAAGCTCCCACTACGCACCAGGCACATGGGGTTAGTGGTAGACAGGATAGAATAGTCCCTGCTCAAAGAGCTCTTATTCTCCTGAGAGGTGGTAGACAGTGGAAAAGACTGGGAAGTGCCTTACAGCCAAGAGGAGTTTGGATTTCATTCTAGGGACAGCCAGAAGTCGTCAAGGGCTTTTAGACTAGAAAGTGACATTCTCTGGTTCATACTTTGAATGGGCCATCTAGCAGTTAAGGAAAGGATGAATTGTTGGGATACAATCAATGCGTTGTAGGATCAATTAAGAGTTATTGTAGTAGATCCAGCAACTGAGGGAGAGCATTAGACGGGGGTGGCTCCTGGAGGTGGCGATTTGGGAATGGACTTCAGGTGTACCTTTGGGGGTCCACCAACGTGGGAGATGACATAAAGAAGAGTGAAGAGTGATTCTTCACTTAGGCAGTGAGGGAACTGTGATGCCATTTATGTGATGGAAAAGACTGAGTACAGGGAGGAACCATTGGTGGGGAGGGGGCAATCAGAGTCCTGTATTGGATATTTTAAGTTTGAGACACCTGTGTAGTGATGTTAAGGGAGCAGGCAAACATGAGTCTGCAGCTCGGGGCCTGGGATTGGAGTTTCGGGGTTGTGGAGGTGGGAGGGTTCCAGTCCGAACTGGAACCAGAAAGAAACTTAAAGACTGCAGAGCAGAAATGTGATGACATCTTCTATCCCAGAAGGGAACACAAAAGATGAAATAGCCCCCAGAGTTTCCATTTAGGCAGGCTTGTTTGGGAGTAAAAATAAGAAAGGGTATTGAAGGGAAGGAATCACCCTCTGCAATAAATTCCAGATTTCCTATAAGTGGGAATGTGGGCAAACCATCCCTCAGTAGAATCTGCCCCCCAACCCTGGTCTTACCAATATTCCCTGTGGCCTCAGAGAAGTCACTGCCCCTGTTTAAGCCTCAGGATCCCCATCTGTGAAGTGAGAGTTCGTCTCAATGGTGTAACTGTAGTCCCTTTAACGCCTCACCTCGGAGCCCAAATCACTCCTGTGCTTACCCCCTTGGGCCAGCACAGTGCTGGGTCTGGGGCCATGCTCGGGAGTATTGAAAAGGCCCCTGAATGAGGAAATTCAGCCATAAAGTTGGAGAAGACACCATGAGTGAGGAATGGCAGTAGAGTTCATGGCGAATGTCTCCGAAGGTACATGATCTCAGGGCACTGTCCCCTTCTCAATCCCTGCCTAAGAGAGCCATAGACCCATGTTGTTCTGATGATACGCAAACTCCTCTCTTTGGGAGGAAAGGAAAATATCTCTTTGTGATGGAGGCAGCCGAGAGCCACTGGGCACTGTCTTGTGTGCTACAGTCTGTGTTGTAGGCAAGGCCACCATGGCATCTAAGGGGGGGTGGGGGGGTGGAGAGCGTTTAACAAAGTCACTCGATAAGTCTTGGTTGTGTAAACCCAGCAACAAGATTCAAACTTCTTGTGTTGTTTCTAGTATTACAACTCGTCACCAATCTTCTCAGCATCCATGAACTAACTCAGTTCTAATTATTTTTTTACACACTGATATAACATTGTAATTTGCTTATGAATATTTTTTGCAGAAAGAAAATAAGCGACTAAAAGAAAGTATGTTGTAAATTTCACAATGAATAGTAAATGCAACTTATTGCAGCAGAGTAAAATGAATATCTGTCGTGTAAAAAAAATTTTAGGACAATTAAGTGGATAATACATGTTCAACAAATACACAGTGAATTTTATAAGAAGTTTATTCTCAACAATCAGAAAACAAGAAAATTAGTTGTCTGAAATCAGAATTGTGTCCAACAAACATTTTTAAACAATTTTGAACAGATCTGGGCTTATAACTTAGGCCAGCTATAAAATAGTTTGGGTTTCTGCACAAAAAGAAAAACATTTTTAGATGGAGAGACGGTAAGAGAAATTGTTATTTCAGCTATGGAAGTTTTGTTTAAAATTATGAAGAGAAAAATTAAAAATGTATTCCCCAGAAGTGAAAGACCTTCAATTAAGACCCAAACCATTGCCTGTAGAATATAAGACCTTTCAAATAATATCAAAGATGTGTTGATTCAAAATTTGAAAAATTGCAAGTACTTATTTTTAACTTGAGATAAATAGTGCAATATGGGAGATACCATTCAATGAAAAAAATTTTCACAGTAAACAATGAAATTCAAGTGCAGGCCAAGTATTTCTAGTGCAGATTTCGCATCTGAATTGAGATGTGCTGTAAGTGTAAAATACACACTGGATTTCAAAGATTTTGTATGAATAAAAGAATGTAAAATATTAATAATTTTGAATATTGATTATATGTTAAAATAATATTTTAGATATATTGAGTTAAATAAACAATGCTATTAAAAAATTTTTAAACTGCCTTGACAATCACCCAATGCAAGAATCTGTTTCCACCATGGGGGAAACTTGGGGGAGGAGAAGGAGAAGCAGAGGAGGGGAAAAGGGGAAAGGTGCTGATGTTGAAACTAATTGTAAATAACTATTGATTCCTAAAAATAAAATAAACATACACACACACACAGTCTGGAACTAAAATCCAACTTAAGAAGTGACAGGGTGAAGAGGGAGTTGGGAAGTAAAACGGTGCTGAGATTTGGCCATAAAAGGAATAAACTACTGATTCATGCTACAACGTGGATGAACATTATGCTAAGGGAAATTGGCCACCTACAGAAGACCACATATTGTAGAAGCGCATTTACATGAAATAATTGAAATGTCTAGAATAGATAAATCCACAGAGACAGAAAGTGAATTCATGGTTACCTAGGGCTACAGGGGAAGAGGGAATTGGGGGGGTGATGACTAAAGGATCCAGGGTTTGTTTTGGGAGTGATGAAAATATTCTAAAATTGAGTGTAATGATGGTTGCACAACTCTTGTAATATACTAAAAACCATTGAACTGTGTACTTTGATTCTCGTGCTCTACCGACTGAGCTAGCTGAGTGGCTTGAACTGTATTTTTTTTTTCTTTTTTCTTTTTTTTGGCCGCGCGATGCAGCTTGTGAGATTTTAGTTCCCCGACCAGGGATTGAACCTGGGCCCTCGGCAGTGAGAGCATGAAGTCCTAACCACTGGACTGCCAGGGAATTCTGAACTGTATATTTTAAATGGGTACATTGTATGGTATGTGAATGATATCTCACTAAAGCTGTTTTATATATATATTTTTAAGTGTACTGAGGCTCTCTCTTATACTTGTTATACAGAGGGGGGTTGGCTCTAGATACTGATCAGTTCTAAATGGTGATGGATGTAACGCTGACTATTAACTCAATTATTGAAGTAAGAGCCACTCCTCTGTCACAAGAGAGCAGAGACTAACCAAGAAATATTGCTCTCAAAAACTATTTGCTGAACTCGTTTTATTCCTAGATTTGTTTGGGGGTTGGAAAGAATATCATAGCTAGTTGTCGGGGAGATGTGATAAAGTGAAATACATATTTTATAATAAATGTCACTTCTGTCAATTCTGGCAGTTGTAATATGTGCAAAACCAGAACTCTACCCGTGGGGTGTGAAAGTGAGAGCTCCGCTTGCAGGAGCTGTGGAGCAAAGCCAGAAGGATGCAGGATGCTATGGTGGAGAGGATGCTGGAGGGACACATGGGAATGTGGGAGGGGGATGGAGAAGTCAACGTGCTTTGCAGCTCATAACCTCGGGGACCACAATACAGCAGACATGATGGATATTAAAAATGAACTCTACTTACACTTTCTATGATTATCTTAACACTTGGTCTTGCCCTAGTCCAGTGAGCAAACCTCTCAAACTTGAGTGCGCACCAGAATCATCTGGAGGGCTTGTTAGGACACAGCTGATGGGGCCCCACCCCAGAGCTTCTGATTCCGTAGGTCTGGGGGCATGGCGCCTGAGAATTTGCATTTCTAACAAGGTCCAGACGATGCAGATGCTGATGCTGAAACTGAAGCAACCAATGCGTGGACCATACTTTGAGTAGCAGCAGCGAAGGGAACGTGCCAAGTGCATCCTGGAGCTGGAGGAGGGCACAGTGAGGACGCTTCAACAGCCATTTGTTAATACCCTTCTTGAGATGCTCCAGGGGCAGAAAGGGTTAAGGGAGGGGCATTGTTCTGCCGCAGGAAAACCAGCTGGTGTGAGCAGTTTACACTGGATTCTGGGCTTCTTAATTATTGATTGCAATCAGTCAAGTTACCCCGTAACAAATTGCCTTAAATTATTGAAATAGTAATAGGCACAGCTGGGTAAATAATGCACAAGATGGTGCAGGTCTATATTCATTAGGAAGCTGCCCACACTGCACGTCTCCCACTGGATCTGACTCAAAATGATTTGTTCCCACCTGCCTGATATTTCGCGGTGCTTGCCAACTCTACAGAATCTCCATTTGAGCGGATTGAAATCCCTCATGCATATCGTACAGGTCTCCAAACGTAGCCTTCAGGGTTTCACCACACATATTCGTGGAGCGGCCACACAGACACATGTCCTAAGTGTCTTTAAGATGCTTAACAGCATGTATGCTAAGTGTTTAATCCATCCTGATGATAATGAAACTCATGATGAGAAACAAGTTGCTCTCAATTACAGGCTGCATTAGAGATAAATCAATGAACTTGAACCCAAGAAGCCTTTGTTTTCAAAATGCAAAGTTTCTTTTTTCCCAACTTTAGGGAGATTCAATTAACAAAGAAAATTGTATAGATTTAAGGTGTACAATGTGATGATTTGATACACTGATGCTCTGTATTCAGTTAACACATCCATCACCTCGCATAGTTACCACTGTGTGTGTGTGTGCCTGTGTGTATGTCGAGGACACTGAAGACCCGCTCTCATAGCACATTTCAAGTATGCAATACAATAGCGTTAACTATAATCATCATGCCGTACATTGGAATTTTTGCCCTGGCAAAAGGAGCATTAAGAAATACAATGTTTTCTTAAGGAAACTTTCCCTGTAATGAGATATGGCAGAGACTAGCTGTGGTAGGGCTGATGAAGATTAAGATAGGCTCCTTGGAAAGCATCATGAGACAGAGCATGCAAATCACCATGGAAACCAAGCCACATTTTATTGTGTAATAGGTTTGCTAATTATCCTAAAAAGGTAAGAAAGCCCCCTGCCTAAAGGGAGATCGAGGTGGGTATTAATGAGTAATACAGCAAGATAATGGAGGAACGGGGCAGCTGGGAGTGCACATTTCTCCCTGACCTGCCAGGCACGACTGGGCAGGAGAGTGTTTTTCTGCCCTATTAGATGCAGGGATGTGAGAGCTGAACATGGACTAATGCCCAGTCTCCCCAACTTCTGAGGCTTGCTGCTGCCTCTCTGATGTTTCCGGCGGTACCCATGGAGCTGCACAGATTTGGGGAAAACAAGTGGAAGCAGCCAGCCTGGCACTGTGGGATACACCCTACAGATGAGAGGCTGGACCAGAACAGGAAGACGGGGAAGGAGGCTGCAAACCCATCCTGCGCACCTGCCCTAGGAAGTTTCACCATGCTGCCTCATTGAATGCTCTCTTAAAACCTGGTCTGGACAAAACTTAACATTTGCTGAATACCAATAGGTGCCCAACACTGAGCCTTTTCTTTTTAATTCCAACAATCTCGAGCATAAAGGACATGAGGTAAGGGATATGACAATCCTCTAGGTCAACACGGACTAGATTTCACGTATATAGGTTCGTCACATTTATTTTACACCTTTTTATTTTTTAGCAAAACCTTACTGATATAATTTAAGCAACTTCTGAAACAGTCACTACAGTTGTGTAAATCCTTCCTGCCATGTCTCTATGCTTTTACTAATCTAAGTATTTACCCATAGAAAGCAAATAGCATTGTGTGTTTTTAATTTTAGGGAATTGATATCACATTTTATTTACATTCTGCAGCTTCATGTTTTCACTTGACATTGAGTTTTCAAGAACTGTGGTTATTGACAGTGTAGATCAATAAGTGAGTTCAGCAACGTTGCTGGGTTTATTCCATGAATGCAAGGGCAGTTGCAACGAATGGAGTCTGCATGATATATACCCTAGGACTTGAGACTTTCAGGCCTGGCATGCGGTCAGTTTAAGGAAATGTTCCATGTGGGCCTGAGAAGTATGCCTCGTCTTTGTTTCTGGGATTCCACATGTGTCTATTAGATCAAGCGTGTAAGTGGCATATGCTTACTAAATGTGTCCACTTACTCTGGTTTCTAAATAATTATGTTTAGAATTATAGTATAGGCCTTTACCTGTATCAGTGATTTTGATCATCACAACTTTTCAAAGACATGTATGATATGAGTCTTACAGATGAAGAAATGGGAATCTCAAAGCTGGGAAGTGACAGTCTCAAGATTGGCAACTGTCTGCTTTTAAAAGGAATCGGTCATCCAGGGACTTCCCTGGTGGTCCAGTGGTAAAGAATCCGCCTTCCAATGCAGTGGACGCAGGTTTGATCCCTGGTTGGGGAACTAAGATCCCACATGCCACGGGGCAACTAAGCCCACACAGCACAACTACTGAGCCCGCGCACCTCAAATAGAGAGCCTGCGTGCCACAAACTACAGAGCCCATGTGCCCTGTAGCCTGGCACCACAACTAGAGAAGAGAATTTCCGCACGCCACAACTAGAGAGAAGCCCACACACTGTAACAAAGAGCCCGCGTGCCACAATGAAAGATCCCACACACCAAAAAGATCCCACGTGCCGCAACTAACATGCTACGCAGCCAAATAAATAAATATTTTTTTAAAAAAGGAATCAGACTTCCAAAAGTCGGTATCTGCAACTGAAGAAATGATCTAGATGCCAGGGCAAGTAGAGGCAATTCAGCCTGTGTTTAAATCCAGATCGGTGAGGACAGAAGATGACTGGTTCAAGATGACGGAGTAGAAGGATGTGCACTCACTCCCTTTTCCAAGAGCACCAGAATCACAACTAACTGCTGAACAATCATCGACAGGAAGACACTGGAACTCACCAAAGAAGATACCCCACATTCAAAAACAAGAAAAATCTCAAATAAACAATCTAACCTTACACCTAAAGGAACTAGAGAAAGAAGAACAAACAAAACCCAAAGTTAGTACAAGGAAGGAAATCATAAAGATCAGAGCAGATATAAATGAAATAGAAACAAAGAAAGCAATAGCAAAGATCAATAAAACTAAAAGCTGATTCTTTGAGAAGATAAACAAAATTGATAAACCATTAGCCAGACTCATCAAGAAAAAGAGGGAGAGGACTCAAATCAATAAAATTAGAAATAGGAAGAAGTTACAGCAGACACCACAGAAATACACAGCATCATAAGAGACTACTACAAGCAACTCTATGCCAATAAAATGGACAACCTGGAAGAAATGGATAAATTTTTAGAAAGGTATAACCTTCCAAGACTGAACCAAGAAGAAATACAAAATATGAACAGACCAATCACAAGTAATGAAATTGAAACTGTGATTAAAAATCTTCCAACAAACAAAACTCCATGACCAGATGGCTTCACAGGTGAATTCTATCAAACATTTAGAGAAGTGCTAACACCCATCCTTTTCAAACTCTTCCAAAATATTGCAGAGGAAGGAACACTCCCAAACACATTCTATGAGGCCAGCATCACCCTGATACTAAAACCAGACAAAGATACTACAAAAAAAGAAAGTTACAGACCAATATCACTGATGAATATAGATGTAAAAATCCTCAACAAAATACTAGCAAACAGAATCCAACAACACCTTAAAAGGATCATACACCATGATCAAGTGGGATTTATCCCAGGAATACAAGGATTCTTCAATACACAAATCAATCAATGTGATACACCATATTAACAAATTGAAGAATAAAAACCATATAATCATCTCAATAGATGCAGAAAAAGCTTTTGACAAAATTCAACACCCATTTATGATAAAAACTCTCCAGAAAGTGGGCATAGAGGGAACCTACCTCAACATAATAAAGGCCATATACAACAAACCCACAGAAAACATCACTCTCAATGGTGAAAAACTGAAAGCATTTCCTCTAAGATCAGAAACAAGATAAGGATGTCCACTCTCACCATTATTATTCAACATAGTTTTGGAAGTCCTAGCCACCGCAATCAGAGAAGAAAAAGAAGTAAAAGGAACACAAATTGGAAAAGAAGAAGTAAAACTGTCACTGTTTGCAGATGACATGATACTATACATAGAGAATCCTAAAGATGCCACTAGAAAACTACTAGAGCTAATCAATGAATTTGGTAAAGTTGCAGGATACAAAATTAATACACAGAAATCTCTTGCATTCCTATACAATAATGATGAAAAATCTGAAAGAGAAATTAAGGAAACACTCCCATTTACCATTGCAACAAAAAGAATAAAATACCTAGGAATAAACCTACCTAAGGAGACAAAAGACCTGTATGTAGAAAACTATAAGACACTGATGAAAGAAATTAAAGATGATACAAATAGATGGAGAGATATACCATGTTCTTGGACTGGAAGAATCAATATTGTGAAAATGACTATACTACCAAAAGCAATCTACAGATTCAATGCAATCCCTATCAAATTACCAATGGCATTTTTTATGGAACTAGAACAAAAAAAAGTCTTAAAATTTGTATGGAGACACAAAAGACCCCGAATAGCCAAAGCAGGCTTGAGGGAAAAAACGTTGCTGGAGGAATCAGACTCTCTGACTTCAGACTATACTATAAAGCTACAGTAACAAGACAATATGGTACTGGCACAAAAACAGAAACATAGATCAATGGAACAAGATAGAAAGCCCAGAGATAAACCCACGCACCTATAGTCAACTAATCTATGACAAAGGAGGCAAGGATATACAATGGAGAAAAGACAGTCTCTCCAATAAGTGGTGCTGGGAAAACTGGACAGCTACATGTAGAGGAATGAAATTACAACACTCCCTAACACCATACACAAAAATAAACTCAAAATGGATTAGAGACCTAAATATACGACCAGACACTGTAAAACTCTTAGAGGAAAACATAGGAAGAGCACTCTTTGACATAAATCACAGCAAGCTCTTTTTTGATCCACCTCCTGGAGTAATGGAAATAAAAACAAAAATAAACAAATGGGACCTAATGAAACTTAAAAGCTTTTGCAAAGCAAAGGAAACTACAAACAAGATGAAAAGACAGCCCTCAGAATGGGAGAAAATATTTGCAAACTAATCAACGGACAAAGGATTAATCTCCAAAATATACAGACAGCTCATACAGCTCAATATTAAAAAA
The DNA here is from genome assembly GCF_009873245.2 of Balaenoptera musculus. NCBI lineage: Eukaryota > Metazoa > Chordata > Mammalia > Artiodactyla > Balaenopteridae > Balaenoptera > Balaenoptera musculus. The sequence continues at coordinate 44,236,388 of NC_045786.1, read as the reverse complement.
ACAAACCATCCCAATCAAAAAATGGGCAGAAGACCTAAATAGACATTTCTCCAAAGAAGATATACAGATGGTCAATAAGCACATGAAAAGCTGCTCAACATCACTAATTATTAGAGAAATGCAAATCAAAACTACAATGAGGTATCACCTCACACCAGTTAGAATGGGCATCATCAGAAAATCTACAAGCAACAAATGCTGGAGACGGTGTGGAGTAAAGGGAACCCTCTTGCACTGTTGGTGGGAATGTAAATTGATACAGCCACTATGGGGAACAGTATGGAGATTCCTTAAAAAACTAAAAATAGAATTACCATATGACCCAGCAATCCCACTACTGGGCATATACCCAAAGAAAACCATAATTCAAAAAGACACATGCACCCCAATGTTCATTGCAGCACTATTTACAAAACCCAGACACGGAAGCAACCTAAATGCCCATCGACAGACGAATGGATAAAGAAGATGTGGTACATATATACAATGGAATATTACTCAGTCTTAAGAAGGAACGAAAACGGGTCATTTGTAGAGATGTGGATGGATCTAGAGACTGTCATACAGAGTGAAGTAAGTCAGAAATAGAAAAACAAATATCGTATATTAATGCATATATGTGGAACCTAGAAAAATGGTACAGATGAACCAGTTGGCAGGGCAGAAATAGTGACACAGATGTATAGAACAGACGTATGGACACCAAGGGGGTAAAGTGGCGAGGGCGGTGTGATGAATTGGGGGATTGGGATTGACATATATACACTAATATGTATAAATTTGATAACTAATAAGAACCTGCTATATAAAAAAATTAATAAAATTCTAAAATTAAAAAAAAAGAGAAGAAGTCCAGATTGGTGAGGCTCTGAAATGATAACTCTCAACCTCTAACCTATTGTGCAAAATTTAGCGAACAAAAATCTGGCCTTTCTGAATTATATCCTGCTACTCTGCACTTGGCATTTTGGTTGACCTTGTCTGCACTTGGCACTTTGGCTGACCTTGTCTGTCTCCCCGACTTTCCCCAGTGTGGCCTATCCCCATGGATGTCCCAACATGCCCAGGTCCTCTGGGCCTCACACCCACCCTCTCCCACCTGTCAGGGGTACCCTGACCATCAGATGACCAAGCAATGGCAGGTTCCTAAGTGAACAACCAAAGCCCAATCCAGAATGTCTTCCCAGGCTTTCTGATTGCATTTTCTGCCTGATAGAACAGAAACTGAAAAGGCAGATTCACCGTGACACTAAGGTAGCTTAGACATCAGGCCTCCTCCCTTGCAAGAGCCCCCTATAAGGCCCTGCACTTAATTCTGTATTCATAATTTTATCTTCTCAAAGAGGATTCCAAAAATCATGTGAACTTCAGGCCACCCCAAACCTGGATCCACCCCTGCCGGAATGATTTCTTTCTCTTGGAGATCTCCTAGTGGAGTGCTGTGGGAAAGGTGCTGTGGGAGAGTTCACAGGCCACAATCTCAAGATTAAAGCTTAGATCAGAGGAGCAGGCAGAGGCCTCTCTGTGCCCCACCTCCTTTCACTTGTGCGTCAGGCTGCGCACCTTCCCCCACCCCGTGGGACGCGTTGGCCTTGGTCAGTCCTGCTCCACTATGGCCTTCAAGCCAAGGGAAGGCCACAGCTCCCAGCTCAGCAATCCGCCTGGGCCCCGCCCGGCTCCAGCTGTGTCCACTGGGCTCTTGGGGAAGGGCCAGGCCCAGGCCAGATGATCTGACATGATGAAAAGGGAAATTCTCCACATTCCTTCTGCAGAAGACATCTGCCAAATGCAATGCAGTGAGGAGAAGCAGGCTGGGGATTTCTTGCACAGCCAAATGCATCTTCAACCCTAACAGAGTTCCACGTGGAAAAAACTGGCACACCTCTAATTCAGTCGAGTTTCGGGGGGAACTCAAGCCTGCCGTGGATGGAGCAGGGTGCCAGGGAGGGGGATGCCAAGGAGGACGCAGGACCCAGCATTGAGAGATTCTCCCAATGAATGCGGACTTCCAGTTTTGGAAAAATGTCTTCGTATTCCCAGAAATGACCCAATGGAACAATCAAATTACATTATTTTCTCCAGTCATCAATGCGTGGTGATGGTTCCAGACCAAAAGGACCAAACTCCTATTTTTAACTCTGTCTTGACTCTCACACTAAGCCATCACCCAAAGTTTCTCAAAAAGGTCCTCCTTCCCAAATGCTCACTTTCCTTCTTCACCACCAACAAACGAGGTTTGGTGGGGAAAACATCAGCTTGTCAGTTTGAACTTGCGTCAAACTGGGCAGCTTCTACCGAGGACATTTGAGGGGTGTCCAGAAGTCTACCCAGAGTCCTCTTTCCCCCACTATCAGTGAGCGATCTATGGCTCTAGAATCACTCCCTAACAGACCGTCTTAGAAGCCTGTGCACTTTAATCATTAGAAGCATTGCATTATCTGGTCCTCTTGGCCACGCCGAATAGTCCTTCAAGACCCAGCAAATCACATTCTTCAAGAAGCCCTGGTCAGACTCCCTCCTACCTTGAGGCTGAACCAAGCACTTGCCCTGCTCCCAACATTTCTGTATAATAGCATTTATGATTTTATACAACTGTCTATATCAATTCTATCTCCCTCGCTAGACTGGAGGTATCACATTCCCACCCTCCCCTCCCGTGGTTAACTATACTTCTACCACCCTTTAGGGGTCACAGAGATCTTTCACTTACTGCCCATTTAACCTTTGCGATTATGAGCTACCATTTTACAAATAAAGAAGCTAAGACTTAGAAAGATTGTGTTTGCCCAAAGTCCCAACACTGGTCAGTATCAGCATGTAGACATACACCCAGATCTTCTGATTCCAAGTCTACTGTCCCTTTCACAGCTCAGTGGCTGCAGGTAACAAGGCTTTAAGGAAATGAAGATATTAGGAGGTCAAAAATTCAGAACATTGCTTGCCTGCCTTCAAACAGAAGATTGGATGATAAATCATGGGCAGAGGTGCAAAAAATACAATAATGTCATAAATTAAAATGCCTACAGAGGCCAGGCAGGGGCTGTGAATGGCTGAAGCAAGCCAGGTAGAGACTGTGACCTACCTGAGAAGGTGTGTCCACCTAAAGGTCCCAGGGTTTCTTCAGAGCAGAGTTACTAATTTTTTTTTTGGTAGTTGGAAATCTGGACTTTGATATAAAATCTCCAATATTTTTTTTGTTGGCACCTAATCCATATGTTTAAAAAAAAAAAAAAACACTGAGGACCAAACAAGCACATCTGCAAGCCAAACGTGGCAGATTGTTAAGCTCTGGTGAAGGCTCACTGCCTAGGCCTGGGATGAACCAATGTAAATTAATCTAACTCAGCTCCAGCGCCCCTGCTCGCTCCACATGGCGCCATCTTGCCAGGCAGAGACTGAGTGAAATATCCGGTTTCCTAGCATGCTTCCTGCATCACTTTGGTTGCTACCTCTCTTGGAGGACCGGCGTTTCTGAGGATTCAATCCCAGAAATGGCACCCTCAACAACAAGGTTGCCTGCTTCAACCTAACTTCTTGCTTTTCCATAGTATCTTTCTCCTCAACTCACAGTAGAAAAACCTCCTGATTTTGCTCAACCCATGGTCCATTCAGATCAGTCAGCCTCCCAGAAGGAGACTATTTTTTCACTTGTGTCAGATTTGGCATTTCTTTTGCTTCCATCAGCCTTTTGACTACTTTCTTATAGGATCCCTTTAAGATTCTTCCTCGAAAATCCCACAAAGCTTCACACAGTATTTGTGCAATAGTGAACATTTCAAAAATGTGAAATAGGAGAACAAAAGGCCTCCCAAACCTTCAGCCCACTCTCTCTTCTCTGTCCCTGTGCAAGCATTTCTGCCTGAGACCAGCTGAAAGGCTGGGTTTCCAGAAGCTTGATATACCTCCACTGCTCCTATCATTACTGAGTACCTACCAGGCACCAGGCCCTATTCTTCATCAAATCTTTGAAACAATCCTCTAAGACCAGTCCTAGCTTGGTCCTATACTACAGGTGAGGAGAACAAGGCCAGAGAAGGAAAAAAACACTCAAGTAGCAAACGTAGGATTTAAACCCAAGTCAAAGCAATTCCAGAGTCTACACCCCATGATGCCAGCTGTACAAACTTCATGGGTCCTATTATTTTCCCTGTTTTCCAGATGGAAGAAGAGGCTCACAGAGATTACAAAACTTCCTAAAAGTCCAGCTGGTAAAAAAGAAGACTCGCAATTACACCAGGAGCAGTTCTAGATCCACTTCCAAATTTTAACACAAGCTTAGTGGAAATGAAAAAAATGATTATAATAAGCATAAGAAAAATGTTTAATGCTGGCTTTGCTATAATCCCTGCTAATCGTGCCTTTAATTAAAAAGCTAAAAAAGAAGAGCACACATGAGCTTAGCATGTTGGCTCTTCCCCTTCATTTGTAAGTCTGATTTCTTCCCTATTTACAAGTGTGAGCTTGTCTCCCAGCCTTTCACGACTTGATGTGTGGTCCATGGGCCAGCAACATCAGCATCATCTGGGAGTTTCCCAGGAATGTGGAATCTCAGGCCCCACCCCCAAGGCTCCCTGAATCGGAATCTGCATGTTGACAGAATCTCCAGGTAATGTACATGCACAGGAAAGTTTGAGAAGCACTGGACCCCAAGAGATCCCAAATATCGGCCACTTTATGGACAATTCTCTTCAGTGTATCCAAAGACAACCTTGACTAGTGAGTGCTGGTTTTTAAATATAAAACACAACTCCCAAAGTTGTGACACAGACGACACAACTCCCAAACAAGACCAGTCTGAGGGGACCACAAGGAAATGTCTCAGGAATCTCAGTTTCCAGGTGAGTGAGCCCGCTTTGGGGGACCCCGACTTACACCCGAATCCTCAGCTCCCCTGGCCCCCAGCCATCAGCATTGTCTGCCACAGTAACTCCGTCTCTACACCTAAGATGCCCACCCACCCCTCGCCAAGTGCTCTGGGTCTGTTTTTTCACAGAGCAGCAGGGAGTGTGTCATGGCTTTCAAACTCCTTGCTGAACAACTAGAGGAAAACTGATCTTTTGCCACATGGAAAAACGCACCCAAAAATGAAGTAATAGGGGAATAGCAATGAACCTTAGGGGCCGTCCACAAAGCAAGCCTAGGATGATGGGTTTGAGAATGTCCTTATAAAGTCACATGGCGATTCCTCGGTGGCCGAGCTGTGGGTGGTAAGGGGCTGATACCAGAACCATGGAATCCTGGGTTATAAGAAGGTCGGAACTGCTTCGGTCAGAGGCCAAATCTACAATTAGCCCTTGCGGGAGATGCACGGGAAGGGACCCTCGGCCGGAAGAAGGACCCAAGCCCGGGAAAGCCAGGAGCCTTCTCCAGAAGGCGGTGCTCTGCTTTTCTTGGGGCCTGCTGGAATTTCATTATCCTGTTCACACTGTACAGATGGGAATTTAATAATTAATAAGGGAATAGCTCACCCCAGAGCCTGTGCAAGAGGATTATGCAAATCAACCAAGATGTGTGGCAAGGGGCTGAATATTTCATGGTGTGTTTAATTTGCAAATATTACCCACCGAGAAGGCTTAGGCAGGAAACCTATCATCATAATAATTATCATTGCTCATGCAAAACTACTCAGGTTTCCATCAGACGTCCTTCCTTTCAACTACTTTTGCCAAACATGTCTCCTGAGAAATGTAATTTTTTTTTTTAATGGAAGAAAAAGAAAGTAACTGCAATGCAAAAGAATATTAGGAATAAAACAAACCTGTTTGGATAAAATAAAAACTAACCTAGACGCTAACTTTGCTCAGCATACAACTCTTTTTAACACTCAAATATCTTCTATCCTGTTCATTTTCTCTGACATGCACTAAGGTTACCAACTGAGTTAGGAAGTTGAACCAAAAGAAACCAAGGTATTACTTCTTGTGCACTCCACACAGCACTTCATGCATTAATTAAGCCACCCAACAATTCTGAGTACCCCCAATATCATTCCTATAAATTCACCTCTGCTTAAATAAGCTCCGGGTAGTTTTCTATCTCCTCCCTACAAGAACCCTAAATGTTCTAGCTTGTGTGGATAACAAGAGCTAGAGGACCACGTACCCAAGGGCTTCTAGCTAATTCCATCTGTTCCATGACCACTACCACCAGCACTGGTTGCAAACTCAGTCATCTAGAACAGGGTCAACAAACTTTTCCTGTAAAAGGCAAAATAATAAATATTTCAGGCTTTGCTGGCCATATGGTCTCTGTTGCAACTTCTCAACTCTGCTGCAACACGGGAAAGCAGCCACAGACAATGTGTAAACAAACGAGCATGGCTGTGTGCCAATAAAACTTTATTTACCAAAACAGGTGGAGGGCCAGATCTGGCTGCCATCCAAACCTCCTTGTACTTGATGTCCTGCTATAACATTTCTTAAGTCTTCACACAATTTTATTAAAAAAAAAAAGATGGACTCTCTCTGTGACTCTAAGCATGTGTATATGCAGACCCAAATATATTAGATTAAACCAGTGGTTCTCACATTTGGCAATGTCTGGAGACCAGGATCAGCTTTGTGGGCTTGTAAGTTGCATAGTTGAATGGGGTACCACACTTAGAATGGCCCCAGTCCCACACTTGATTTAATCCTCTGCTGTCACAATCTTGAAATTCTTAATAATTTTTATATAAGGGGCTCCGCAATTTTATTTTGCACTGGACCCCACAAATTATGTTGCCACTCCTGCTGGAGACGTAGAAAACATCAAAGATTGTCACGACTGGGGAGGTGCTCCTGGCATCTGGTGAGTAGAGGCCACAGATGCTGCTAAACATCCCACAAGGCACAAGACACTCCCCACCACACAACAAACAGTTATCAAAATGTCGATAGTGCCAAGGTTGAAAAGCCCTGGGTTAAACCATGTAAAATTGCCAATATCCTACCATGTCTGACCTAAAAATAAAGTCACTTTGCATAGGGCAACCTCATTTAACTATGTTTTACATCTTTAAAGGACATATCAAAAACATTTACAAGCCAGGAAAAAAGCCCTCTCAGTCTATGCCTTTCTTATTTCTTTTTGTTCATCACAAATAAGCCTCTTTTAATCTGCCCCCAATTAGTGTACTCATGTATTTGTTTCTTGATTTTTCTGGAGACGTAATGCTTGCGAATGGCACAAATTTTAAGGTTCTGAAACATAGTCAGTAAAAACATGAATCTCCCACCTACCCAATCCCCCATCCTGTTCCCCTTCTAGAGCAATCCCATTTAGCGTGTTCTCTTTTGTCCTCCACAGCCATTTTGTAACTGGGGACCTTCTATATGCTCTATTTCCCTCCTGGTTTCTTTAGGACATCCTTTATCTGCCAGCCTAAAATGTTCCCCAGAGATCTATTGCACCAGGTCCAGCTCTGCTTTGTTTCCCACTTTTCCAGAACTGCCTACTCCCGTAACGACGAATCCAAACCTTCCAGAGCCTCACTTGCCCTTTTTTGAAGTCCTGGCTGAATGAAAAGCAGTGTTCCATTTTCCGTTTTCCAATTTCTCTCCCCCGGTGCTCTTTGTCACAGAATGTATATTGTTCTATTTAAAGTCTATCGGGACCCAGCGCCTGTCAAAGTTGTTGAACAGAATAAACAGCTCTTGAGCTTGATCCAGGCCAATTCTCTATACGTAGACTTGGTCCTCATTTCTGGTCCAAAAAGAGCAGGAAAGAGACAGCCTGAGGTTGGAGGCTGTAACTTCCCCGGTATTGATTTTGACTCGCAGGGTGATGGAGGGGCCTGGGTATATGTGACCACAGACATGCTTATAAATTCTTAATACCACTTTCGAATTAAGAAGAGAAAAAGAACAGCAAAAGCAACCAGAAAAGCATAAGCAGGTCGAGAACACCAATTCAAGAGATTGATTAATTATTTTGAGCTATTTAACCACAGTCTTGATTCGAGGGCAACATTTGAGCTGGGAGAAGTGAGAAGCTTGTAGGAAAATGTGACTCTGACCCCAGGCAGCAGCAGATGGCTGCTGGGGGAGCAGCAGGTCCCTGGGAATCTGCCCTTCTTTTCCTTCTGGACTTCTCAACTCCCACAGCCACGGGACTTTGTCTCCCAGGAGGAAGGCTGCAGGCTCCCGTTTCCCCTAACCCTCCAAGGAGGTGAGAATGACATGGCCCGGGTAAGCCATTCTGGCTGTTTGATGTCAGAAATGGCATCTCAGTGATGGGGAGAAGGCTGAGCCAACAGTGGTCTCCGAAACCGAGGTGGGTCTGGTGTTCACCTCCCCCAAGCACTACTGTCCTCACACTCCAAAGTGACCCTGATGGTGGAGAGGATGAGACGGCAGGAGGGGGGGACTGATTATGGCTTGGTAGGCTGTCCCTCCAGCAGCTCTTCTAGCTGATCCTTTCTGCCTCCCAATGCTGCTACCGTATTTCCTTCAGGACTCACAGGGCCCCTCCCAGTTCTAGCCACATCCCTGTCTAAACAGATGCCTTGAGATGGTGATGCCGGGAAGAAGGGTGCAGGATAAACTGGGGGTAAAAGAACAGAAAATAAGCATTTGGAATGGCGAAGTACTCTTAATTTTATGTTCCCAGACTCATTGCAAGAGAACAACCTGTGCTGCTTTTATGTGTGTGTGTGTTAAAATACACATGACATTAAATTTACCATTTTAAAGTATACAGTTCAGTGGCATTAAGTGCATTCATACTTTTGTGCAACCATCACCACCATCCATCTCCAGAACTTTTTAATCATCCTAAACTGAAGCTCTGTACCCATTTAACAGTTATTCCCCACCCACCCCCAGCCCCGCCCCGGCTACCACGATTCCACTTTCCATCTGTGTGAATCTGACTATTCTAGGTACAGCATTTAACTAGAATTATACAATATTTGTTTTTTTGTAACTGGCTTATTTCACTTAGTGTAATGTCCTCAAGGTCCATCTGTGTTATAGCATGTGTCAGAATGTCCTTCCTTGTAAAAGATGAATAATATTCCATTGTATGTATAGACCACATTTTGTTTATCCTTATATCCGTCCATGAATGCTTCCGTGGGTTGTTTCCACGTTTTGGCTACTGTGAATAATGCTGCCATGAATATGGGTGTACAAATATCTATTCAAACTGTGTAGCTTTTTAAAAAACACATAAACTTGTGAGATTTTATTTCACTAGCTCTGGAGTGAGTCCTGGGAGACTGTATTTCTAACAAGACCCACCCCTCCAGCTGATTCTAATGCCAGACCAGGTTTGGGAAACAAGGAACTGAATCCCTGAACAAATTGTGCTAATCCCAACTCAGAGTCCTCTTTGCAGTTCCTCTGCAGTCAGGTGGGTTCCCTTGCAATCCCACCCCAATGAAAGTAAAAACAGTTCCATTTTGCAAACGTCAGCTCCAAGAGTCTGAACAGGGGACATCTGATCTTCCTGTTTACAATACGGAGACTGCAGCTCGAGGACCAGGATTCAAGCTCATCTCTCTCATCCAAAAACCATGCTATTAGGCTCATGGACTAAACTCCTCTGATTCCTCTACGCCGGTGGCAGCTCTCCTGGGTCACGCGGGGTATCATCCAACACCACGGGATAAGAGTAACAGGAGAGAAAAGGGCTGCACCCCACAGGCACTCCTGTAGGAGTGGGCTCTCAAAGTGTGAGAGCAGCATCTGTCAGAGACCTGCTTCTTCATTTCTGGAAAGGTGTCATCCACAGCTTGGAAACAGTGAGTATGGCATATGTTTGGGTTTTAAAATTGTAGGTCAGCTTCTCACTGTCTTTAACGAAAAGAAGACAAAAGGACAGGAAAAGGCTTGCTGCCTTTTGCCACACTCCAGGAACGTGATTCAAGACCCTGTTGGCCGCAGCGCATACGCTCAGGAGGCGAGCCACTGGAGGCGGACCAGCGGTGAGGCGCAGGCTGGGAAAAAAAAAAAAAAAATCCTGTTCTTGGCATCAAACACGCGTGATCTTAAGGAGTCCTCACGCCAGCCTTTCAAGGAAAGATTCTTTCCACTTTGTAAATATGAACATGAGCGATAGGGAAGCTGCGTGATTTGCCCGCGGTCACTCAGCTGATGCCAGAGCCAAGATTGGCAACCATATCCCTCTGTCCTGGTTGTGAGGTCCTGTCCCTCTCACTCCGCCTCCTCACTCCTCCTTCCCACCTCCCAGCTCCAAAGCAGTCCCAAGGCCTTTTGGCCTCATCAAAGCATTTCACAGATTAAAAGGGTTAAAAATCACAGGATTCGAAGATTGATGCCATCAAGGATCCCAGAGAAAACGAAGGTTCTCGTTTCGGTGAACATTCTGCTAAACTTCTTATCTTTCAGCCATTAGAATTTAGAGTCTGGAGGTCCCAGAAAAGGGGCCTTTGTCTAACCAAACCTACGGTGTGTCTCTGAGCCCCTATAACAATTACTACCCTGTTGCTTAATACGATTCTACTGGGTATTTTCAGGAAGCTACAGTGTGAGTACATCAGACTTCCCGTGATATTTTACAGATCATGTCCAATGCCCTTTACAGTGCCATGTACATGTTCATCTCAATAAATTCTTACTGACTAGAGGAAGGAAGGAAAGAATGTATGCATGTTTCTCATATGTCTTGAGTTAATCTATTTGAGTGCTGTATTAGTCAAGGTTCTCCAGAGAAACAGAATGTTTATTTAAGATATATTTATAAACATATGATAGATAGAGATCTTAAAATCAATCTCTCTCTCTCTCTCTCTATCCCTCTCTCTATTGGCTCACATGATTGTGGGGCTGGCAAAAAATTTGTGCGGCACGCCAGCAGGCTGGAAACTCAGGGAGGGTTTCTATTTTCCAGGGTTGAGGCAGAATTCCTTCCTCATCGTATACCTCAGTCTTTGCTCTTAACGACTTCAACTGGTTGGATGAGGCCCACCCACATTATGGAAAATAAAATGCTTTACTTAGAGTCAACTGATTGTAAATGTTAATCATATCTGAAAAGTACCTTCACAGCAACATCTAGACGAGTGTTTGACCAAACAGGCACCATAACCTAGCCAAGCTGACACATAGAATTCACCACCACAAGCACATACCTCCTAAATCTAGAGATTTATAAAAATGGAAGTTACTATGGATACTACTAAAGAGAAGGAAAATAAGGATGTTCAAGATTGACAACTGTTAATAATAATATGACTATGAACTTGTAATCACAAAGTCTAGAGTTGGGATGTTGTTACTATTTATATCCTGTTTGCTTACAGAAAATATTTGAAGAATCAGAGTCAAAAGCAAAAATCTAGAAATTGTCAAGAGAGCTAAAATTATTGAGCTTCCCTGAATGTTCACTCTAGTGAGTAATAAAATTGCATATTATTGTATCTCCACTAAGTCATAGGATTTTAGAACTCTGAAGGACTTCAATGGGAGACCACTGTTTCATGGGGGGAAAAAAATCCAGGACCAAAAAGATCAATGTACCCTGATCAATGAAGGTTGTACCCTGTTAAGCCACGTGCCGCAGCCCCTCTCTGCAACCAGGCCACATGTTTGAGTACCTACCACATGCCAGGATTTCTGCCAGACACCTTGCTAGGTCCTGAGAACACATGCCAGGAGTTTTTAAAGCACTTTATATGTATGAAGTCATTTAATCCTCACAATGATACTTTAAGGTGTATACTATTATCATCCCTGGTTTATAGAAGAAAACATGGAGGCAAAGAGAGCATAAGAAATTTGCCTGAGGTCACAAGGCTACCAGGCCAGATTGATGGAATTCAAACCCAGGCAACCTTGCTCCCAAGTATGTGTTCGTGTCCATTACATGGTACTGTTTATGGTCAAGAAGATGAAAAGAATAAACAAAGGTTTTTTGGTTTTGTTTTTTTAATGTGTTGGGAGGGGTGATATTAGACAGGGGTCTTAGAATGAGCCTGGGAATCATGCAACTAAGAGGTGAGGGGAGAAGTAGGGTACGGATAGATCCGGATTTTGTGGGGTTAATATAATTTGGGGGCTCTCCTTTAACTATAAAGTTATAAATACAATATTAGGTGCAAAATGAATACTTACTTAGAATAAAAAGAAACTCTACAAACTGCAAATTTGTAAAATTGATCAACTATCACAAACATTACACTATCCAAAAACCCAGTATTTTTATTAACTGCCTAATCCACCTCAACAATACTTTTATCCCTACGCATTTGCCCTGCACATTCTTTGATTGCCTCTTCCTCTGATAATGAAATATTTTCTACAGAAAAAATAGATCCTTCAGTTCTTCTTCTGACATGGTTGATAGAAATTTTATTTTTATTCTTAACAGTTTAGAAAGAATTCTTTCCAGTTCCCAACTAATTTCTAGTTTGGTCATGTAAATTGTAGGATTGTTGTCAAAACTGAGAAAACCTCTCAAGGTTTATATATGAGCTGTGAAATGTCAGGGTATTTCAAGTTTTCTTAGGTAGTGACTACTCTCGTAGTCTTCAAATTCTTTGAATTGATGAAAGTCATTAACCAGTTTGGTGTTGATTTCCTTATTATAGTGGGTATTATAAGTTTAAACTATGTTATCGATGTCAGTATTCTGGAGCAAATCAGCAAGAAACTTAAACCTTTTCCCAATGTGTTCATATGATTCACTCCTCTTAATTAACTGGATTATCAAAAAATCCAAGGAGTTAGCCATCCCTTCTATTAGAAATAGAATATCTTTCTCTTGATGAATTTCTGCCTTTGAAATATCTAAAAAATTTTTCTTACAATTTTTTAATGTCTGAATGATTTCTACTGATTTCATTGTTTATTTTGATTATGTTTTTTCATAGTCCATTAAGTTTACCTGTTGGCTCTCAAATAAACAAATAAACTAATTTAAAGATGACAAAATAGATTCACTTTCATCTACATCCAAATTAGGAGTCTGTAATTTCTCACTTCTTCTATTGAAATGTTCCAAAACATCTTTCCAAATTCCAAGAAAAATGCATATTCAAGGTTTATCGACTTTTTTGAATAAGCTTTTTCCTCTCGTTTATGTGTAGGCCCCACTCCCAAGTCTTCAGAAATATATTTTAGAGTCTTAGACACATCCCACATTGCAAGGCTCGCATTGCTTCATAATGGGCAGATCTTCTCATGACACTTAAACTCTTGAAAGAAAAATCCAAGCTTGGCCAACCTGGAAAGAAAACATGGAACAGATGCAACATATTGAAATAGTCAACAACTTTAGGCATAGTAGAGGCATCAGGAGGACCAGGAAAGAAATGCCAAAGGTCATAGCTGATTGCAGATAAAATATTTTATTTTTGCAAATTTACAAAAACTTATGGGTGAGGGGGAGGGGGAGGGATAAATTAGGACTTGGGGATTAACAGATACACACTACTGGGTATAAAATAGATAAACAACAAGGACCTACTGCATAGCACAGGGAACTATATCCAATATCTTGTAATAACCTGTAATGGAAAAGAATCTGAAAAAGAATACATATAAATATACATATATCTGTATACACACCTGAAACATTGTAAATCAACTATACTTCAATTAAAAAAAAAACTTATGGCCATGTAAACATATTGCTAGTACCCCTCCCAGGACTTCGGAAGGACCCTGAAACTGAATCTACAAGACACAGAGAAGTTGAGTGACCCAACAAGGAGATAACATCAACAAAATCCCCGGGGGGCTTGATAAGGCAAGACAGGGGTCACAGGAGCACCAGTACACAGGCAACAGCAGAGCAAGGGGAGCTCAAGGACACTGAGAGAGCTTGCCCTGTGGTTGATGAGATGCTCAGGAAGGTTGTTTGGGGTTCTTTTTTCCCAGATTTTAAAAAAATTGTGGGAGGAAGGGAGAATGGGAAGTTACTGTGTAATGGGTACAGAGTTTGAGTTGATGAAGATGAAAAAGTTCTGGAGATGGACAGTGGTGATGGTTGCACAACCATGTGAATGTAATTAATGTCACAGAACTGTACACTTATAAATGGTAAGATGGTAAATTTCATGTTATGTATACTTTACCACAAAAAAATTTAATAGAAATAAATTAAAAATTTTCACAAAAAATTTTAATTGAGATAATTGTAGATTCACAGGCAGTTGTAAGAAATAATACAGAAAAATCTCGTACACTTTACCTAATTTCTCCCATGGCAATATTTTGCAAAACTCTAATACAACCAGGATGCTAGCACTAATACAATCTACCCCCACCTTATTCAGATTTCTCAGTTTTACTTGTACTCGTGTGTGTGTGCATGTATTAAGTATAAACAATTTTGTCCCCTCTGTAGTTTTCAGTATCCACCACCGCAGTCAAACTACTCAACAGTTTCAACACCAAAAGGATCCCTCATGCTGCCCTTTTATAATCACACCCACCTCCCTCCTACCCTCCCCCCCATCCCAAACCCCTGTCCTCCATGGACAATGACACAAAAAGAAACAAAATGTTAGCACTTGAAGAACGTTATATAAATGGAATTGTACATTCATATCATTCAAATATACCTTCTTGGTTTGACTTTTTACCCTCAGCATCATTTCTCGGAGATTCATCTAATTTGTTACATTTATCAATAGTTTGCTCCTCCTTGTTGCTGGATAGTATTTAAGCACAGTTTGCTTAACCATTTACCTATTGAAGGATGTCTGGAGTATCAAAGGACAGTTTTGGGGTATTACGATAAAGCTGCTATGAACATTTGTGTATAGGTTTTTGTGTGAACATTAAGTTTTTATTCCTCCGGGTTAAATGCTCAGGAGCGCACTTGCTGGTTCCATGGTAGTTGCATGTTAGGTTTTTTTAAGAAACTGTCAAACTTTTTCCCAGAGTTGGACCATTTTACATTCCCACCAGCAACGGATGAATGATCCAGCTTGCCCACATCCTCGCCAGCGTTTGGTGTTGTCACTATTTTTGATTGTAGCCATTTTAATTGGTGTGTAGTGGTATCTCGTGGTGATTTGTATTTCCCTGATGACTACTGATGTTGAGCATCTTTTCATGCGGTGGAGTGTTAAGCTCCAGAGTGGTGTGGCAAATGGGCACTTCTGAAAGGTCACTATGTGGAAGTGGTTTCTATTGAAACCTGATAAGGACCAGTGGGGGCCTGAGCCAGGCCATGAGAGTGAAGGGATAGAGTGGGGTGGACTGGGGGATTCCAGAAATGCTTTAGGAAGTAAAGCTGGCCAAATACGGCGACCAGTGAGACAGGGCGAGACACCACTGAAAGAGATGGAGGAATCCGTATAACTTCCAGGTTTCTAACTCAGACGGAGAAAAAAACTGGTCTGGAAATGTTGCGTTTGGGCTGCGAGACATCCATGTAGCCCAAAGCATTTGGATACGAGCATTCAAAATCAGGGTCAAATCTGGGCTGAAGATACGGAATTGCAAAGTCGGCAATTCCCATCACTAAAATTAGTGAGGGGAGGGGGCCTGATTTTTTAGGCTCGTCTATTGGTTCCCATGTAGGCCACGCCCCCCGGTGTCCGGGCACTGCTGCAGGGGCCCACCAATCCCCTGCAGACTAGCATTTTCCGTAGCACAGGACACGCCTAACACACCTAAGTGCTATTTTTAACTTGCATATAGGTTCGGTTTTGATTTCACAAATTCATTAAGGAATTTTTAATTATAGATTTTTTCCCATTATGTGTATTTTTCAACCAGATAATAAAAGTGTTAAACGCGGTGTGAAAGCGTGCAAAATGTTTAATCATTGAGAAGTGGCTGTGACTTCTGGCCAGTTGGTCTTCCCAGGGACAAGGGGTCTCGGCTCCGAATTGCCGGCTTTCGGGTCCCCTGGATATTCTTTTGCTGAAGGCGATCTCCCACCTGCTCTCTTTCCGGGGGACTCCCTGGCCTTCCTGCCCGCCCCCAGGCCTCCCGCCCCCAGGCCTCCTCTGCGGGTAACAGGTGGCTGCAAGCCTTCCCTTTGAACTGGAGAATCCCTCTTCCTAGCCCACCCCCTCGCGGAAACCCACAGGCCCTAGGGCCGATGCCTTCTGAGTTGTGCCTGGACCACCTCTGGGGAGTTCACGGCTGGGCCCTGGCCCTCCGGGGAGACCGCGCCAGCGGCGCTAGAGCTGCCAGGCGCCTCCCGTCCCCCGCGCTTCCAGCCCAGCTGCGGGCTCTCCTTTGCAACCTTTAAGAAGATTTTTAAATTACATTTCCCAAGCCCTTTCTGATCTCCAAGTGTACGACACCCACACACATCCCAGCCCCACCCCCAGGTACGCAGTATGATCGAAAGCTAAGCACCGCCCCCCTCCCCGGGATGGATAGAAATGCAAACCAAGGGGTCTCGGTGGGGACTCAGCTCTAGAAACCGCGCCTATTCATCTGTGAGACAGCTCTGGGGGGCGGGGAGCGGGGGCAGTCAGGGCCCCAAAACACATTGACTGTAGATTCCAGCTTGCCTCTGGTATTTCATAAGGTTGCTGTTTAAACATAATTCCAAAGCAATTGAGGTTATCCTTGGGAGGGAGGGAAGGATAGAGCGAGAGAAAGGCGAACTTGTCCCGTCCTATTAGCGAACTGCAATCACTGATCCTTTGTGACACAGAAGTCATAGGTCAAATTCAAGATCTTACTGCAAATCGCGCGGCGGGGGAGCGGGGGAGAGGGGGATTGTTCTCCCAGGAATATGAGACTGTCCTCTTATTTCCTAATAACACCTCCAAAGTCTCCTGCCCTGAGAATTAGCAAGGATGATGCCACGGAAAGCGATAAGGGGATTCGGCCTCCTGCCATTGCTCTGCATCCATTTAATTGATTATGCAGCTCTGGACTCCAAAAGCTCCACCACGCATTTCTTTTCCCCAACAATAGGGAAAATAGTGAAGCTTTCTTTTTACTTATATTTATCTTTTTGCTTTATTTTTGGAGTTTTCTAAAATTAAAAATTCAATGTTCAGACCCTGGTTATTTAAAAACAAGCTACAATAGTTAACTTCCGCTGCATAAACTGGCCTCCTAAATAATTTCTCTGGAGGCCCTGAGATTCCTAAAATGAATCCATCTGAGGAAGCCACAAGGTAGGGAGGAAGAAGAGAGAATTAGTAATTAAGGAGATGTTGCCCTCACTTTGCCTCAGTTTTCCTTCCAGAATCTTCTCAGGCCTGTCATCAGAGGACCCTCCTCTGTGCCAAGGCAGTTTCTCCCATGGGCTGAGCCATGCCCACCCCACCACAGCTGCACCAGCCCTGCGGCCTAGGTGAACCCCACCTGAACTTGGCAGCACTGCCGCCTCCTTAGGGTGATGCCAGAGGAGCCCCAGTTCCCACTGTGAGTAAAGAAAAGGCCTTCCCAGCATTTGAAATGAGTTGGTGTCATTCTTTTGGGGCTCACTGCAGAAAGTGCAGCAAGCTTCCCCTTAAGACAGAATACACAGCCAGAGGTACATGGAGAGCCTGTCACCGAAAACAGTGGATCCAATGATTTGGGGAGTTGACAGATAATGAAAAAAAATGGGGAAACAAATATGCATTTGCAAACTTTTTATTTTACCAAGAAAAGATTTTTTTAATTGAAGTACAGTTGATTTACAATATTGTGTTAGTTTCAGGTATACAGCAAAGTGATTCAGTTATATATTTTTTCAGGTTATTTTCCATTATAGGTTATTACAAGATATTCAATTTTGTTCCCTGTGCTATATAGTAAATCCTTGTTATCTATTCTCTATATAATAGTGTGTGTATCTGTTAATCCCCTCTTCCTAATTTATTCCTCCCCTGCCTCTCTTTCCCCTTTGATAACCATAAATTTGTTTTCTGTGTCTGTGAGTCTGTTTCTGTTTTGTAAATAGATTCATTTGTATTATTTTTTAGGTTCCATATATAAGTGATATCATATAATATTTGTCTTTCTCTCTCTTACTTCATTCAGTATGGTAATCACTAGGTCCATCAATGTTGATGCAAATGGCATGATTTCATTCTTTTTTATGGCTGAGTAATATTCCTTCATACATATACCTGTATATATATGATGGAATATTACTATAATATTACCATGTATAATACCACAACTTCTTTATCCATTCATCTGTTGATGGACACTTAGGTTGCTTCCATGTCTTGGCTATTGTAAATAATGCTGCTGTGAACATTGGGGTGCATCTATCTTTTCTAATTAGAGTTTTCATCTTTTCCAAATGCATGCCCAGGAGCGGGATTGCTGGATCATATGGTAGCTTTATTTTTAGTTTTTTAAGGGAACTCCATACTGTTTTCCCTAGTGGTTGCACCAATTTACATTCTCATCCACAGTGTAGGAGGGTTCCCTTAAGAAAGGATGTTGTTAAAACAATTACTTCCTACTATCACCATCATTTCTTTGAAGAAAGAGTGCTTTAACTCATGCACATAAATGCATGCACACACACTCGGAAAGATGAACCCTCAGAGTAAAGAACTGCCCTTCAGTTGATAATGTCGAGCTTTCTGGAAAGCCAACCACTGAGAAAGCCTGGTGTGGGGTATCTGTCTCATCCTTTGGCTGTGCATGGGGACCTGGGCTTCATCTACATCACCTCTCAGCAAAGATTAGTGAATTTGAGAGCCCGAATTTTCTGTGGTGAACTTCTCCAGTACATGAGAATAGATCAGCTTCTCTGAAAGCCATCCCCTCCCAGGACAAGGAGCAGAAAGATAAAAGACTAACGACAAAAATCTTGTGCCCGTTATTCATCCATTGTTCAGCACCACTCCAATGTGCGTTTCCAAGGTCAATTTAAGTCTGAAACTTCTGATTCCATCTCAGTGGTGACAGAGGCCTGGCCCTAAGGCTTGGCTGGAGCTGTGGTGTGGCCTGCTCCCACGTCAGCTGGAGAAGGAAGTGCTATCTGCTGATATCCCACTATTAGACCTAAATCACTCCAAATAACTTGCAAAGACCCAGGAAGCCACCTCTAGACCCAAATTAGACTGGGATGCTTCGGTGCTTGATGGACACCTATCTAATTGCAGTTTGGTTGGCTCTGAGCAGGCCTGCAGAATGGAGAAATGGACTCCTTCATTCTGATAAAGATACTGATGCCCCAGCTTTGTGCCAGGCGAGAGATTCTCATTGTCATTCC
The DNA here is from genome assembly GCF_009873245.2 of Balaenoptera musculus. Lineage (NCBI taxonomy): Eukaryota > Metazoa > Chordata > Mammalia > Artiodactyla > Balaenopteridae > Balaenoptera > Balaenoptera musculus. The sequence goes on along the minus strand of NC_045786.1, from coordinate 44,217,302 downwards.
AAAGCAATTTGTAAGGGATTAGAATTATTTGAAGGGGGGATGCACCCGTGACCAGGGTTGTATAATTCTGGGCTCTTAGTCACAGTTGACTGTCCTTCACCAATGCACGTTCCCAAGCATCGCACCGTCCAATTTGTATTCTAATGGTGAGGAAGGGGTGGGCCTCTTGGGAGCTTGGAGTGCACAGCAAGAATCAATTTCATTCATTCTTGCAAATGTTCTCCCACCTGAATGTGGGCTTCTGAGGATGAAAGAGGAAGCTGACAACCAACAAATAACACCAGGAGATGAGGCACTCGTTTTGAAAAGGGGCCAAAGAGATGAACAGGCTATTAGAAAAGGATCAAAAATGTAAATACAAATGGCTAACAAATAGAATTTAAGTGTCCAGTGCCTCTGGTAACTTGTGAATCCATACAATGAGATACCATTTTTAGGGCATCTGATTGGCAAGATAGTTTTGATAGTCTTGTTTCCCAGGCTCCAGGGAAACTGACACCCCACAGGAGAGAGTAGAAAAAAATTGCAATTTTTCCAGAAGTCAGTTTTGCTTTACATATCAAATGTCAAAAACATGTGTATCCTTTGATTCCATTATTTCACAAATGTGTTCCAGGAAATAATGGAGAATGTGCAAAGATGTCCCTCTATGAGAATGTTCACTAAATATCTAACAGTAGGAAGTTGTTTAAATCAGTTATGGTCTCTCTAAGTAGTGGAAGAGTGAGCAGCTTAAATGATATGGTAGTTGTGTTGAAATAGGGATTCAAAATTGACTGTTGTTCTAAAAGGGCTACAGACAGTAAGCATACTTTTTTTTGTTTACTCATTGTTTCATTCAACAAATATTACTAAAAATGAGGAATACATGAAAGATCAAGGTAGTTCCTTGCTCTTATAAAAATTGCATTTACTGGAGTGATGGAGTCTGGGGATTGGATAACAATGAATAAATTAGTGAGAAAACTATAAAGTTGATGACTTAATTAATAGATCTTTCTGACATTTTATACTGAGATCTGAATAACAAAGAAGAGGAAGTAATGAGAGCATCCCAGGCATAGAAAACAGCTAGTGCAAAGGCCCTGAGGCAGGAGCAAGCTTTAGATGACATGATTAGATGCAGCTGGGTCATGCAGCTAAACCAAAGTGTAAGAGGGGCAGAGTGGTAGATGAGGTCACAGACTGGGCAGGAGTTGGGTCATGTGGGTTTGGTAAACCAGGGTAAGGAGCTGGGATTTTATTCTCTGTGCTGTGGGAAGACATTGCAGATCTCAAACAGGAGACAATGTCAGTAATGTTACTAAACTTCACTCTGGCTGCTGTGTGAAAGAATGGATTTGAGAGCATAACAATAGAGGCAGAGAGACCAGTCACCAGGACTGCTGTGCTGGTCTAGCCAAGGCTTGGGGGTGGCTTGGACTAGGATAGGAGGTGGAGAGGGAAAGAAGTAGGTACAGTCAGGATTGACTGTGGAGTTAGAGCCAACAGTACTTGCTAATGGATGGATGACTCCTAAGATTTCCCATCTTTCCTCCTATTCCCATCAAATGCCTCCAGCTCTAATTCTGGTCCTTCCCTACCAAGGTTCATCTATACTTCCTGCCTTAGGTTCTGTGGGATGACTTGGACCTAAACTAAACCTCCCTTTCCTCAAAGCTAACTCAAGCTGGTTTTCATCTCTTGCAGCCTTGACGGAGGCCATGCAGCAATAGCCCTCTAAGAAGGGCACAGCAGTTGAAGCAAGCAAAGCTCAGAGAGGTAAGGCAGCTTGTCTAGTTCAGAGCAGCAGAGCAAGGATTCAAACCCAAAGCTTCAGGGTCCAGAGCTAGCGCTTCCTCCTCTATGCCATGTGCTAGATTGGCACAAAACACCCAGCTGCTGGTCGTCCACCAAAATCAAAGCCCCCTTGTTCCATGGAAACAGAACAATGGCTGCTGAACTACATTAATTTCCCAGCCTCCCTTGCAGCTAGGAGTGGACCTATGTCTTCCTCCAGTGGAATATTAGGAGAAATGATGATGCAAGCAGAAGCCATTTACTTATGGCCTCAGTTTTGCAGATCACAATAAGGCTCTGGGGGATAATGGAACAATGACTTGGAAAGAACCTGAATCACAGAATGACCACATGGATCACCAGCCTGGAGGGCCTACCCTGGACCGTTATATGGAGAAAAAGAATGTAAACTTTATTCTTTAAGTCATATTATTGTTCGGTCTCCTGATTACCCTATTGTTCAGTCCAGTCTTACCCTAAATGATCTATCTATTTTTAAATACAAGTCACCTCTTTTGTTAAAAAATAATTGAACCGGGCTTCCCTGGTGGCGTAGTGGTTGAGAATCTGCCTGCCAATGCAGGGGACACGGGTTCGAGCCCTGGTCTGGGAAGATCCCACATGCCACGGAGCAACTGGGCCCGTGAGCCACAACTACTGAGCCTGTGTGTCTGGAGCCTGTGCTCCGCAACAAGAGAGGCCGCGATAGTGAGAGGCCCACGCACCGCGATGAAGAGTGGCCCCCGCTTGCTGCAACTAGAGAAAGCCCTTACACAGAAACGAAGACCCAACACAGCCAAAAAAAAAAATCAATATCAATCAATAAATAAATAAAATTTAAAAAATAATAATAATAATAATTGAACCCCATAAACAATGCCTGCAGACAATGGGTAGATCCTTGAGTCTCCCTACTCCAATCCTTGGCTGAATTTGTCTAATTTGTGGACTACATTCAATGCCTGGTGCTCTCCCAGGAGTACCTTTAAAACCCAGTTTGGGGGACTTCCCTGGTGGTCCAGTGGTTAAGAATCCACCTTCCAATGCAGGGGACGCAGGTTCGATCCCGGGGAACTAAGATTCCACATGCCCTGAGGCAACTAAGTCTGCACACTCTAGAGCCCCCAAGCCACAACTAGAGAGAATCCCGCGTGCTGCAATGAAGAGCCCATGCACCACAACAAAGATCCCGCGTGCCACAACTAAGACCTAACGCAGCCAAATAAATAAATAAATATTTTTAAAAAAAAACCCAGTTTGGGTTGGAAAACAAAATCAACAAGACCTCCATGCATGAGGTATGAGAATTTTTTTAACATACTACTATTTATTTATAAAAAACATTTGAATTAAGTATGTATTCCTTGTTCTTAATAAATGCTAAACAATTGATAAAGCAAAATTTTAAATTATGCAATCTAATATTAATTCCGCGGGAAAAGAAATAGATTTTTTTAATTAAGCTTATTCCAGAAGGGCCAGACCCTGGGGGTCATGAGATCTGGCTTTCATATGCTAAGGAATCATTTTACTAAAGATGTTGGTACATTAGTCAAGGAGCAAGGTGAAAACCCTAGTTGATCAATGAGAATTTATTTATATCAGCCATTGAGCTCCTTCCCAAAGGGTCCAAATTTGAATACCATCCTAGGAGCCCCAGAGATGGGTGTGACTCAGTCACTTTGGGGGAAGCGTATCTGAATATTGAAAGGAACACAATGTCCCCCTGACCTTCCCTGTGGTTCACAGACTGACAAAGCTTTCCAAAGTCCACCAGAAAAACATCCCACCAGGAGAACTTGCTCTGTGGACATCAGGTGCATTTGGCTGGAGGTGATAGCACTACTTATATACTCCACCAGCCTTGCCAGCGCTGCAGAAAATAGGCACGAGCTTGCTCCCCAGAGCTGTGGGTGTAGATGATTCTGGCTTAAACCTAAGCAGGAGAGGTGGAGAAGGACGGTAAGGAAAATGGGCCACATGCTTAGCGGGAAATGCACTGTTTGGGGACTCAGGTGGGTATGGATTTGAATCCTGACTCTGCCACGTGTTCATCAACTCATTAACTTCTCTGAATCTCAGTTCTTTATAAAATGAGAATTGCACCCACCCCAGAGAGTGTCATGAGGAGTAAGGAAGCATCTATCACATAGATAGAATGTGCTGGCACCGTCAGCATTCAGTAAACAATAGCAAAACAGAACCCAAACTGATCCTGACTTGAGATAAAGAAGTCAGCAAGCCTTGCCCTCCTGACCACGTCACCGTGAGGGAACGCAGCATGCCAGCTGGTCCCAGGGTTTCTGAATTGTCAAGGACAGGCTTCTGTGGATGCTGTTGAGGGGTGGGTGGATGTGCTTGCCGACCACATGCCAGCTGTTCTCCTGCAGCTGTGGCTGCCCAAACCTTCCAGCTCTCCTCCTGGCTAAGCCAGCCAGCAAAGCCTCACCCAACAGCCTGCTTTCCCACCGCCTTATTCTATTGTCCAAATGCGCGAAACAGCAATGAAGAAATGTGTTGTTTGCTTTCTATTCCTGAGGCTGACAGTTTGCTTATCTAACCAAAAAAAAAAAAAACCTTTATTTTGCCTTATTTTGGTCCTTACCACTGGACAGCAAATGACTGGCCTGTGGGAAAGAAAGCTGCAGAGAAACAATGAATTAACTAGGTCTTCTTTTCTTTTTTCTTTTTTTTTTATAAATAGGAGCACACCGTTTTGGTTTTTGTTTTGTTTTGTTTTTTATTTATTTTTGGCTGTGTTGGGTCTTCATTTCTGTGCGAGGGCTTTCTCTAGTTGCGGCAAGCGGGGGCCACTCTTCATCGCGGTGCGCGGGCCTCTCACTATCGCGGCCTCTCTTGTTGCGGAGCACAGGCTCCAGACGCGCAGGCTCAGTAGTTGTGGCTCACGGGCCTAGTTGCTCCGCGGCATGTGGGATCTTCCCAGACCAGGGCTCGAACCCGTGTCCCCTGCATTGGCAGGCAGATTCTCAACCACTGCGCCACCAGGGAAGCCCGGTCTTCTTTTCTTATGATGAGCACAGGCACTGGGTTTTAGCTTAAACACAGGTACATACTATCAAATATGGAAAACTGGGTGATTTTCTCAGTATGGTTTTAGGGCTCCCTCCCATGTGGACACAACGCTGATTGGTCCAGTAGCCATCCACCCCCTTCCAAGATTGTCCTCATACCATACCAGTCTCTATAATGAGCACTTACTCCCTCTGACACTTTGATACTCCTCTGTCTCCCACTTCTGCAAAGCATGTGGGTCTTCTACCAGCCTCATACCTCCCAGTACACTCTTAGCACCTTGGGTCATGCTCCTGACAAAAATGTGTCAAGATTAATAGAAACTTCTGGCTGGTCTTCCACCTCTTGTTTCTCCAAACCATCTTCCATTGACTTACCTAAAGTGCAGCTTCACTTACATTATTCCTCTGCTCAGTAACCTTCAATGGCTCCCTATTAGTCATTCTGCAACCAAGCTTTCCCACGTTATCACCCTAACCTGCTGTCTCCATGACATCTCTGTTCCAGCACACGAATTCCAACTAGATTTAACCACTCTTTAATGAACTTGCCCACCTTTTGCTATCTCCAGGCCTTTTTTCATGGCATGCCCCTGCCTGGAATACTCTCCCTCCTTCTCTATCATCCGTACACTAAAATCAAGTCCATCCATCAGAGACCATCTCAAGCAACACTTCTCTAAAGACTTTCCCAATCTTTCCAACTGGTAATGAACCTGCCTTCTAAATCCCGTGACATTGCGCACTTTCCTTCTGTCTCTTCTGCCCCTCTACCTTGCAGTGTCAACTCCAAAGAGTCTGTAGGGGCTTCTGAGCAGCAGTTTGATTGGAAGGGAAGGCCAGAGACTGGCCTTAAAGCTGCATTTGCTCCAACAAACAAAAGTCCAGGACCAGATGGCTTCACAGGTAAATTCTATCAAACATTTAGAGAAGAGCTAACACCTATCCTTCTCAAACTCTTCCAAAAAATTGCAGAGAAAGGAACACTCCCAAACTCATTCTATGAGGCCACCATCACCCTGATACCAAAACCAGACAAAGATACTAAAAAAAAGGAAAATTACAGACCAACATCACTGATGAATATAGATGCAAAGATCCTCAACAAAATACTAGTAAATAGAATCCAACAATACCTTAAAAGGATCATAAACCATGATCAAGTGGGATTTATCCCAGGGATGCAAGGATTCTTCAATATATGCAAATCAATCAATGTGATACACCATATTAACAAATTGAAGAATAAAAAACATATGGTCATCTCAGTAGATGCAGAAAAAGCTTTTGACAAAATTCAACACCCATTTATAATAAAAACTCTCCAGAATGAGGGTGTGGAGAAAAGGGAACCCTCTTGCACTGTTGGTGGGAATGTAAATTGATACAGCCACTATGGAGAACAATATGGAGGTTCCTTAAAAAACTAAAAATAGAATTACCATATGACCCAGCAATCCCACTCCTGGGCATATACCCAGAGAAAACCGTAATTCAAAAAGACACATGCACCCGAATGTTCATTGCAGCACTATTTACAATAGCCAGGTCATGGAAGCAACCTAAATGCCCATCAACAGACGAATGGATAAAGAAAATGTGGTACATATATACAATGGAATATTACTCAGCCATAAAAAGGAATGAAATTGAGTCATTTGTTGAGAAGTGGATGGATCTAGAGACTGTCATACAGAGTAAAGTTAAGTCAGAAAGAGAAAAACAAATATCGTATATTAATGCGTGTATGTGGAACCTAGAAAAATGGTACAGATGAGCCGGTTTGCAGGGCAGAAGTTGAGACACAGATGTAGAGAATGGACATATGGACACCAAGGGGGGAAAACTGCGGTGGGGTGGGGATGGTGGTGTGCTGAATTGGGCGATTGGGATTGACATGTATACACTGATGTGTATAAAATTGATGCCTACTAAGAACCTGCAGTATAAAAAAACAAACAAACAAAACAACTAATACTAAACTTTCATTGGGTTATTTGTATGGAAATATGTTAATATAAATGTTTCAGACATTACATGAAATTTCTAAAAATCTTATATTTGTATTTGTATGGAAATATGTTAATATAAATGTTTCAGACATTATATGAAATTTCTAAAAATCTTGTATTTGTATGGAAATATGTATGGAAATATGTTAATATAAATGTTTCAGACATTACATGAAATTTCTAAAAATCTTATATGTGCTGGTATAATGTTATAAGTAATAATCCTAGTTATTACTTTAAAATGTATATCTCAGAAATAACTAATTTTCTTGTCAACTGCATTATTATGAACTTTCATCAAATCTTTAACAGTGGTCATTTTTAAGTCTTTTGTCATTTACAGACAGTTCTGGGTGTACTCTGATGCTTTTGCAAATATGTTCCTATAAAAGGCTTTCATCTTCAAGAAATTCATGGAAAAGACTCTGACAAGTACAGGTTTCTGGTAACTGACTGTACTGCTGAACTGAATGAATAAGCATTTTCAGAACTCTAATGAAAAACTGATGAACTCATAAAAGTGCTAACAAAAGATCAAGATAAAAAAAAAATTAATTACATGGGACTGAGTGAACTGATGAGGATGAGTATAATTTTTGTGACTTTCTGTCTGAATTAAAAAAAAAAAAAATCCCACAAGGACTCAGAGGCAAAGAATATACAAATCAATTTTCACTGCAAAGTAAAGGAGCTGTTACAGTGGAGGATTACTGGACTGAATGTCAATATTATGACATAGTATGAGTGTGTTTCATGTTTGGTAATTGCAATCATTGTTGCTTTTGTTGTGGTCATCCATGTACAATGCTTGGTGTCAGTCTATTTATCTCTTGTAAAAATAAAATACAGTGTGTGTGTGTGAAAAAAAAAAAAAAACTCTCCAGAAAGTCGGCATAGAGGGAAGCTACCTCAACATAATAAAGGCCATATACAACAAACACACAGCAAACGTCATTCTCAATGGTGAAACACTGAAAGCATTTCCTCTAAGATCAGGAACAAGGCAAGGATGTCCACTCTCACCACTATTATTCAACATAGTTTTGGAAGTCCTAGCCATGGCAATCAGAGAAGAAAAAGAAATACAATGAATACAAATTGGAAAAGAAGAAGTAAAACTGTCACTGTTTGCAGATGACATGATACTATACATAGAGAATCCTAAAGATGCCACCAGAAAACTACTAGAGCTAATCAATGAATTTGGTAAAGTTGCAGGATACAAAATTAATGCACAGAAATCTCTTGCATTATATATCATACATTAATGATGAAAAATCTGAAAGAGAATTTAAGGAAACACTCCCATTTACCACTGCAACAAAAAGAATAAAATACCTAGGAATAAACCTATCTAGGGAGACAAAAGACCTGTATGCAGAAAACTATAAGACACTGATGAAAGAAATTAAAGATGATACCAACAGATGGAGAGATATACCATGTTCTTGGATTGGAAGAATCAACATTGTGAAAATGACTATACTACCCAAAGCAATCTACAGATTCAATGCAATCCCTATCAAATTACCAATGGCATTTTTTACTGAACTAGAACAAAAAATTTTACAATTTGTATGGAAACACAAAAGACTCCGAATAGTCAAAGTAGTCTTGAAGGAAAAAAACGTTGCTGGAGGAATCAGACTCCCTGACTTCAGACTATACTACAAAGCTACAGTGATCAAGACAATATGGTCCTGGCACAAAACCAGAAACCTAGATCAATGGAACAAGATAGAAAGCCCAGAGATAAACCCATGCACCTATGGTCAACTAATCTACGACAAAGGAGGCAAGGATATACAATGGAGAAAAGACAGTCTCTTCAATAAGTGGTCCTGGGAAAACTGGACAGCTACATGTAAAAGAATGAAATTAGAACACTCCCTAACACCATACACAAAAATAAACTCAAAATGGATTAGAGACCTAAATATACGACCAGACACTGTAAAACTCCTAGAGGAAAACATAGGAAGAGCACTCTTTGACATAAATCACAGCAAGATGTTTTTTGATCCACCTCCTAGCGTAATGGAAATAAAAACAAAAATAAACAAATGGGACCTAATGAAACTTAAAAGCTTTTGCACAGCAAAGGAAACCATAAACAAGACGAAAAAACAACCGTCAGAATGGGAGAAAATATTTGCAAACGAATCAACAAAGGATTAATCTCCAAAATATATAAACAGCTCATGCAGCTCAATATTAAAAATACAAACAACCCAATCCAAAAATGGGCAGAACACCTAAACAGGCATTCTCCAAAGAAGACATGCAGATGGCCAAGAAGCACATGAAAAGCTGCTCAACATCACTAATTATTAGAGAAATGCAAATCAAAACTACAATGAGGTATCACCTCACACCAGTTAGAATGGGCATCATCAGAAAATCTACAAACACCAAATGCTGGAGAGAGTGTGGAGAAAAGGGAACCCTCTTGCACTGTTGGTGGGAATGTAAATTGATACAGCCACTATGGAGAACAGTATGGAGGTTCCTTAAAAAACTAAAAACAGAATTACTGTATGATCCAGCAATCCCACTCCTGGGCATATACCCAGAGAAAACCATAATTCAAAAAGACACATGCACCCCAATGTTCATTGCAGCAGTATTTACAATAGCCAGGTCATGGAAGCAACCTAAATGCCCATCGACAGACGGATGGATAAAGAAGATGTGGTACATATATACAATGGAATATTACTCAGCCATAAAAAGGAACGAAATTGGGTCATTTGTTGAGACGTGGATGGATCTAGAGACTGTCATACAGAGTAAAGTAAGTCAGAAAGAGAAAAACAAATATCATATATTAACGCATATATGTGGAACCTAGAAAAATGGTACAGATGAACCGGTTTGCAGGGCAGAAGTTGAGACACAGATGTAGAGAACAAACGCACGGACACCAAGGGGGGAAAGCCGTGGGGGTGGGGTGATAGTGGTGTGATGAATTGGGCAATTGGGATTGACATGCATACACTGATGTATATAAAATTGATGACTAATAAGAACCTGCTGTATAAAAAAATAAATAAAATTCAAACATTAAAAAGAAAAGTCAAGACAAAAAAAAAAAGCTGCATTTTCACAAGCACCATGTTTCACTATAATTACAATAGATGAGGAGAGGGGCTGATGAGATGAAAAATGGAGCTGCTCAGGCACCCTCCAAACCCCAACTACTGAGACCTCTTTGCTCTTCTTTTCTTTCTTCCACTGGACTGCAAGTGCCTTACAGACAGAGGCTGTGTTCCTCAAGCAAATGCCTACTGCAGGGTCAAGCACAGTGCCAGCCATAGAATAGTTGCTTGACACAAAACACACTGGATTTATTAGAGCAGGTGATGCCTCTGGGACGCATCCAGTTAGCACAACGTCTTCTCGTCTATGCAAAACAAGTAAGTCCTCAGCACCCACTGCCTCGCTGCGTCTGACTGAAGCCGAGGATGTGACAGTCAGCCCCTCTCTCTTTAACAGGCTCCTACGACAGCTCCTGACCTGCTTCGCCTTTAAGCTGCACTTTTACTTTTGAACCTGAATTTACCCAGAAAAACATAATGGGGTGATTCCGAATCCAAAGGGACAGCTCCTGGTGCCAGCCCTCAGTGGAGAGTCATGCCAATCACTTCACGTTGTTTTGCCAGCTGGGAAGAAATCCTTAATCAGTTTCACCAGGAATCCACTTTCTGAGGGTGCCCTCTCGCCAGCAGGTGCCATCTCTCGTTGGAAACAGACAGCACATTGCTCCACACCCCAGTAGCACAGGCGCTCCCTGCACTGGGGTGGCACCTCCTCCCACCAGCTGGAGCCCCATCAGCCTCACTGACACAGCACCCTTCCTGGAAGACTAAAGCTCTCCGCGGAAACCAAAGGCTTCCGCAAGGGGCTTGGAGGGGCATCTGGGACTGTACCTACCCCTTCCAAACAAGAGAAAATAAAAGAGTGGCCAAGAAATGGTGGACACCCTAGCACTCCTGTTTTCCTCTTTAAATGTGAAGCCAGATTTTTAACCTCTCCCTTGGCAATTCTGCATGGGACAAGAGAGAGACTAAGAGATATTAGTCTTATGCTGCATTAGACATTCACTCTCCCCCCCCACCCCTTATTTCATAATGGCCTTAATCTTTTTTTTTAACTCTTGAACCCAGGTTAGCCCACTTCCTGTGCAACTTTTTAAGGAATTCAAACCCTTTGCAGTAAAGAAAGGCAAGCATTCCCTGGAGCTTGATATTAGGAATGTTTCTAGATTGCTGGTTCAGAGCCTGTACATTTGTTAATTTGCAACCTAAACACACCCCACGGCCTCATTTAACTCTGAGTGCTCGTGTGTGCATTGCAACTGCCTATGCCTGGTTCCAACTTAATCAAGCACTTAATGAGTAACATTAATATTCGTTGTCTTCTCCATGGGAGCTGATGCTCATCAAGGTAAATAGCTGCTGGCTGTCTCCACAGCCTGTGGTTAAGCTAAGGATCGTCTATCCTCATCTAGACAGTGGACTGTTTGTCCCCCCCAAGATGGAAAAACCCTGCTGGGTACTTTCCAAAGGTTTCATTTTAAAATGTTTCCACTTACAGATCTTTTAAAAATGCCAAGGGATTTGGAAGAGCAGTAAGAAATCTACTATCTGGGCGATAGTCATTCAGAGATTCTTGTAGGGTGCCTATTACATGCCAGGCACTAAAATAAGTGCTAGGGATGTAATGATGACCCCAGGCGGTCCTGGTTACTGCCCTCAAGGCACATACAGTCTGATGGGAGAGGCCCAACTAGGTAAGGGTCATGCTAACCAGTGCATAACTGCAAAGTGAGATCAGTGTTAGGAAGGAAAGCATGCAGTGCTGGGAGAGCCATTCCCTAAGGAGGAGAGGTTAGAGCTGAGTTGAAAGATGGATAAAGGAAGAAATCTGTTGTTCACCAACTATTAGGGCTGGATCTCTCTCCCTCTCTCTCTCTCTCTCTCCACACCCAACATCCAGTACAACTCCTCTATTTATAGATGAGGAAACTGAGGCCCAACAGAGCTAAAACTCTTGCCTAAGGTCAGAGCTAATTATAGAAACCAATGATCCCAATACCCAATCTCTTCCTGCTAAATCACCTGGATTTTATTTATATCCCAGCTATAGATTACCTCAATGCCAATAAAACACAGAATATTGAGTTGAAACCACACCCCTCAAGACCACAAGCATAAATAACGATCGTGTTTTAATGTAGATGATACCTTTTTATTTTGCAAATCCAGAGAGTTCTCATCGTATCAAAATCCAAGACAGCTTGATTTCTGTAAGAACGCGAAGGCCATAATCCTGCTTGAAATGCACTAGCAAATTTCTCTAACCGTGCAATGCTAATTTAGGCGTGAACTGTGTGTTCAGGCTGACTTCACGCCCCAGCTAGAGTTTCAGATTTGCACAGGGCGATTGGGTGGCTCTTTGCTGTTTCACTGCAAGGATCTTTCCCTGGACTCCGGAAGCCTCTGGGGAATTTACCGCGGCCGAAGTGGCCGTGTTCTCCCCAGTGTGTGCATGCGCTGCATGGTGAAACATTCTTTTGAAAAGCCCGTGAAAATCCACTCGCAATCCGTGCGTGTGCATGTAAAATCGCAGAGCAAGGACCGGAAAGACCCGCAGCGGAGCACACCCTGACCCGAGGTTACTTCTGGGGAGCCGCAGTCATGGGGAGGGGATGTGATATGGTCTTCTTTTTACTCTAGATATGCCTGAGCTTTGTAAAATTGTACACAAGAACGTATTCGTGTATTACACATTTAATACATTTGTGTTAATATTTTAAAAGAAGTTTCTTAAACAAACATCTCAGTACAAAAAAGGTGCATCGCTGCAGAGAGCAGCAGCGTTTCTCGTGGATGTGACTGTCTATTCCAGAAACCTCAGAGTAACACCCCGCGCCCGCCCACCCTTGGACCATCATGGAACTGATGATGGAAACGTACTCTCCAGGACATCCCAGCGGGAGATTAGGAAAGTTGGAGGCGCCTCGCGGGTCGCCGCACTTGCCGCCCGCGCCCCCCCTAACCCGGGCTTTTAGGGAAGTCTCGACTTTGCAGCGTGCGTACCCCACCGCCTCACCCCTCTACTGGTGCTGATGCGTGAAGGTGCGGCCGCGGCGGGCGGGGCAATCCGGGCCCGCACCCCCACCTCCTATCCCGCCCCCTCCCCGCCGGCCCCGCCCGCCTCGCCCCCAGCCTGCGCCCCGGGCGGCCGGCCCGCCCCTTCCCCTCCGCGCGCAAACGAACCTCTCGACGCCGCGCTCCGCGGCTGCCGGCTGGGGCCGGGCGAGGGAGGGGGTAGCCCGAACAGCCCGACTCTGCAGTTGTCTCCCGAGCGCGGGCTGCGCCGCCCGAGCCGCTAGGCTGGGGAAGCACTAGCCGTTCGCTCACGGGCCGGCTCCTCCAGGCGCTCGCAGGCATGCAGCCCGGGAGCAGGCGGCGCGCCGCAGGCCGCTGCTGAGCCGGCCCGGGCGGCGGGGACCATCGCCTGCCGAACCCCTCCCACCTTGCCCCGGGGCCGACGAGCGGCGTCCCGGCACCCACTCTTCGCCCGCAGCCCCGCCAGCGCCACCCCCCGCGGGCTGCAGGGGCTCATGCAGCCGCCAAGGTAAGCGCGGGCTGGGAGCGGGACGGACCCGGCTTTTGACAAGAGGCGCCGCCGCCACTTGCTCGGGGCACGACACCGCTGTGGTCCTCCCCAACCCTGCGTCTCATCTTGCTCCCATCTTGCCCAGATTTGGAGCTTTCCTGCGCCTCGATCCCTTTAGCTCTTGGCAGCAGTAAAGTTTTTGTGGTTTGGTATTTGCTCTTTTTTCCTAAAATGCTCTCCCCGGGCAGCCGGCAGCGCGCGTGGTTGGGCAGACCCGGCGAACGTCTGTACCACTGTGCGCGTGCTGGGAGCTCCCTTTCTCCCGCGCGGCCGTTGCAATCGGCCCGCGGAGCCTGGGACTGAGCGGGCCACCCGGCTGTCCAGCCGTGAACCCCCACTGGCACGAGTCGCCCGGCCCCCTCCTCCTGCTCCGCGCCCGGCTGCCTAGCCAGCTGCAGAGCCGCGGCTGGAGCGCCTGCCCCGGGGGGCGTCGACGCGGCGCACCGTCTGAGCTCGGGTCCGAGCGGTCCTTTGCCTGGGAGGGCAGGTGCTCGGGAAGGTGAGGGACTTGGGATGAGTGTTTAAGGGGTAGGATCCCCGAGTGGCCTTGACGTTCCTAAGTGGGCAGGTGGGCCCGACGGGCGGGGCACAGCGACGGCTGCGCGCGTGGCCCGAGCCGTGGCTCATCCCAGGGAACGAGTGGGGCAGGGGAACAGGTGTATTTAGGGGGAGGCCGATGTGGGGGACGTTCGGATGCAATTCTTGATTGCACCCTCTTAATGTAATTGCATAAGATTTGCTCGGAGGTAGAATCAGTTCCCCCAAATTGATTTTTTTAATGGGAGCCTGCGAGCTGCTATTATGTGGTGTGGTTTCGGAAGGCGTTGGATTGTATTTATTTTATAAATCGGATGTCTTGCGATCGGATTAGGGGAAATCGCGCCATCTAGCGGAAATGGTACGCTGCGCGTTTCTTTCAGGCCGAGAAGTTGGGCGTTCTCAAAGTAGGAGATTCCGGCGCGAGGCGTGGACGCAGGAACCAGCAGGCGGGTCCTGGGATGAGTATTTCTAGGTGTATTTACAGTCCGGCTGAGCGGGAGCTCAGCGACGCCCCCAGCTCCGCACGCCGAGCTCAAGGGCCAGGATTGCAGGTCGTACTGAGTGGCAGGTTGTCACCTCGAGGAGATCGTCACCTTCTCCTTCTGGCTTGAAGGTCCTCTAGCAAGAACATAACGTAAAGTGTTGCCTGCCTGTAAGTCTGTGCCTGTTCTCTGGGCATCTATCCCAGAAATCGGAAAAACCTAGGCACGGACCGTGGTCTTCTCCCGTGTATCACAGATGAGTGATTTTTCAGGCGAACCTTGAGCCATAACCCCTAGAAAAGAGATTGGCTGTGCTCTAAAGGGCAGCTGAAGGAGAGAATTGGGAAAGAGTCTGGTGCAGATCTGTACAGGAAAGGTATAATATACCAAAATGGCATTTTTTTACGCAAAGAAGAGGCTTCCTGCTGTTCCACTGCCACAGTGAGTGACAAGCAGGCCTCCTTTATGAGAGGTACATGATCTCCAGTTAGCAACTGGGGCAGACTTTGCTGGACAGCAAGCGGAGCGGACAAAGACTGTGGGTGGGGCTCCCAGTCCTTGGTGCCTGGTTTTTGCTGCCACCTTCCAGGCCAGATGATATTAACACTGAGCTGGACCCTCCCTGTTCTGAAGTGTAGTCTGCTTCCTTGTACAGCAGTGTGGTGTTCTCCTTGTGGGGAGGACCCTTGCCCCCTTAAGATCCTCTGAGCTGTGGTGGTGGTGAGGGAGGTCCCAGCCTCCTTTTTTTCAATAGCCCTGCTCCCATCATTTCCCTCCCAGGTGACAGGTGCTTATGCTCTGAATAGACATATGGAGTGGTGGGTGGCTTATCTGCTTACTCCCCATGCTATCTCAAACTGCCTCGCCATTTGCAGGGGTTTATTTAATAACTAGATTTATGACAAAGAGGGTCTTGCAGTAACCTGGCATCTTATTCAAAGTGGCCTTCTTTGACCTTTGCTAAGAAACCTCTGTCTGCTTTCTTTCCTTACAAGCCTCTCCAAGGCGTGACTCGCTCCCTCCCCAGTGGGTGTAATAATACAGAATGGAGGATGAAAAGCTTCTGGTTAATATGACCCTTGACTTGTCTCTTCAACCGCCCTGTGGGAGCCCAATACAGGAATTCTTAGATGAGGAGACGCAAAATAAAATGAATAGGTACTGAGCATTCCTAACATTGGGACAGGGAGTTTTTCAAGTCACTCTCACTGTGATGCTCGCTGCTTCTCGGAAGCAGACAGGAAGAGGTGCTGGCATTTCCACTTCTCAGAAGAGGAAGCTGATGCCCAGAGAGGTGAAGAGGAATAGCCAAGGTTCTGTGAGTTTAAAGTGCTTTTTTCCCTACAGCCTTGCTACCAAATGAATTAAACTCAAGCACCTGGTTTTACCAAGTATGGTCCCCAGATAGGGCATGCCTTAGGAGATATGTTCACCTATCTCTCCAGAAGCCTACCATCCAGAAAAAGAGACAGGATATACCCAAATGAAACTGATCATAAAGTTCAGGCTTATTGGAATCTGTTATTTCTGTGAAATAAGAAGGCACTCCTGGGCTTCCCTGGTGGCGCAGTGGTTGAGAATCTGCCTGCCAATGCAAGGGACACGGGTTCGAGCCCTGGTCTGGGAGGATCCCACATGCCGCGGAGCAGCTAGGCCCGTGAGCCACATCTACTGAGCCTGCGCATCTGGAGCTTGTGCTCCGCAACAAGAGAGGCCGCGATAGTGAGAGGCCCGCGCACCGCGATGAAGAGTGGCCCCCGCTTGCCACAACTAGAGAAAGCCCTTGCACAGAAACGAAGACCCAACCAGCCAAAAATAAATAAATAAATAATAAAAATAAAGGAATTCCTTTAAAAAAAAAAAAAGAAGGCACTCCTACTTAAAGATCACTGTTCTAGAACTTGACTTATAACCTCCCAAGTGTAAGTTCAAACCACGTTTACGTGTCTGCAGTGTTCCTGTGGCTCTCTGGAGAATGGCTTTGCTTTTCAAACAACATTCATTGTTTAGTCATTCAACAAACATAACACAGACTTAACTTGAAGGAAACCCAGGCTTTCTCACCTGTGGTATCCAGCCCCATTCAGATGACAGGCTTCTCTTTTTCTTATTTTGACTGAATGACACCACAATTTCAGCTTCCCTTCCCTTAGCAACAGAGCTCTGAAGAGCAATGAACAGGGCAATGGAAAAAATGAAGAACTGTCTCGCCCAAGTGTGCAGACAAGGTCAGGCAGAAGTCAGTTTCCTTGGTGACAAATGAACATCTTTTAAAACGATGCCAGTTTCTTAGCCAGGTCTGACCTATGAGTAGAAAATGCTGTATCACACTAGAGCCTCTGGGTCAGGAGGCAAGAATACCCACTGAGGTGTGAAACTTCATAATCTATGGGCAAGAGGAAGAAGAAATTTTGAGATTTGGGCAGAAATTGGAAAAAACGCTAAATGCAAGTATCTTTTATAGCCCCATTTGAAAGATTTAAAGTCACTGCTACTTGACAAACATAAATGTGCATTGTGTACCTTATAAAATTATTATATCCAGATTACTACTGTAAAAAATTAAAGTGTAGCAGGCACTGTTTTTGTGGAAAATAATGACAAAATTGCCGGTTGAGTTTACTTCTCATTTTTCAACTGTTTGTTTAAAGCAACATTCCAAGATGGAGAACTTTCAGGAATCAGGACCCTGGATTTGCCAGAGTCTGAAAATCTGGCAGAAACTTGAAAACAAAAGATTCTGTCAACAATCTGGTAAAACAAGACCAATTCTTACAGATTCTGTGTCCTCCACAGGGCATAACAGAGATGAGTGGATATGAGTACCAGTGCCCTAAAGCTTGTTGATTGATATCTCACTAGGGTATCATTTAGTAGTTACCATCCGATGTGGTTTCCACTTCTGTTTTATTGTTTTGTCTTTGGTAGACGCTCAGAGCTCAAGATCTCTGCAGCAGCTTGCCCTGGCTGACAACAACAATCTGTCCTGATGATACCCACTCTACATCTGCCCTTGTGGACAGAGATATTCTCCCTCAGTCCTCAGCAAGAGGCTCGGTACCATTACTTATTCTTTTTTTTATTGAAGTGTAGTTGATATACCACATTATATAAGTTACAGGTGTACAATATAGTGATTCACAATTTTTAAAGGTTTTACTCCATTTATAGTTACTATAAAATATTGGCTATATTCCCCATGTTGCACAATATATCCTTGTAGCTTATTTTATACATAATAGTTGACATGTTTTAATCCCCTACGCCTGTATTGCCCCTCCCCACTTCTCTCTCCCCTCTGGTAACCACTAGTTTGTTCTCTATATCTGGGAGTCTACTTCTTTTTTGTTATATTCACTAGTTTGTTGTGTTTTTTAGATTCCACATATAGGTGATAACATACAGTATTTGTTCTTTGCTGTCTGACTTATTTCACTTAGCACAATGCCCTCCAAGTCCATCCATGCTGCAAATGGCAAAATTCCATTCTTTTTTATGACTGAGTAGTATTCCAGCGTGTATATATATCACGTCTATGGTTGCTTCCATATCATGGCATTTGTAAATTGTAAATAATGCTGCTATGAACATGGGGATGCATGTATCTTTTAGAATAGTGTTTTTGTTTTTTTTCAAGTATATGCCCAGGAGTGGAATTGCTGGGTCATATGGTAGTTGTATTCTTAGTTTTTTGAGAAATCTCCCATTACTTCTTCTTAGCACACTTATTCTTCTTGAAGGTGGATGCAAACAATTTTTCATCCTCTTTAGGAGTTTTCTCCTTGATGACTTCTTTAAACGAGGCCAGGTGGAAACATAGGAACATACAAAGACTGACCCATGACGGATTCCTAAACATCCGTCATGGTATAAGCCTTGTCGGTCACAACGCGGACACTCCACCTGAGAATTCACTCTCCTGACAGACTTTTTAATACATTTCCCAATTGATCTGGACCACAGTGTGTATTTTCCTCCAGGTTCGCTATTTAAAATCCATGATATCTAGTTGTTCAAGGTGCTTTCACAGTTTTATCCTCTTCATCAAAGTCCGATCCACTTGTGAGACTACCAGACCTTCCTGGTTACCCCTTGCAGGGATGCATTTACCTGGCTGTCAAAGAGGCTAGCTCAGGAAACATCTGCTGGGCCATCACAGTGACATGGAAATTTGCTGCCAGTGTGCATTTTCGGCCCCAGAATAGAATAGAATAAAATAGAATAGATGACTCTTACAAGAACAAGTCCCTTGGACTGCTGAGGGTGCAGCTAAGCTACCCCATGGTATTGCTGCCTCTGCACCCATTTTGTTTGGCCAAGTGGCCTGTGGGGACCTTGAATTGACACCAGTCCCCTCATGCAAGTACATACGCTAGATAGCAGCCAGCCCTGGAGATCCACAGTCTCCCCTCCTTCCCAGGGCCTGCTCCTTGTGCACCCTTCAGCTAAGACCCCCATCAGGCTCACCGAAAGCTCACTCTTTTGGTTTGAATTGACCTATCTGGCCTTAGCTCAGGAACCCCAAAGCACTCTACCCACAGACCCTAATCAAGACATGTGCCCCAGGTCCTGTTTTCTGTTTGCACTGGGCCTTGACTTCCCCATGTGGCCCCTAGAAGTGCACCAGGTACTTCCTCCAGGACCTGTGAGTAATGAACTTCCCTATTTCAGTTTCTCTCGTGGTCTGCTCACCATCCAGCACCTTGTACTCCACTTGACAAGTGTGAATGTGACAGATTCATAACAGAAGAGCACGTGGAAATGCATATTTCATTCACAGAATCATAAAAACTACCAGCTTTCTTCAAAACAATTGGTACCTTGAAAAGGATAAGAATTAATTGGAAAGAATAAGAATTAATGTTTGTTTGGAAGTTTTGGTATATAACTTTTATTTACATTTAATTTAATATCCTTTATGGAAAGAGGTAGAATATAAATAATAAATAGATTTTTAATACAATTGCGCTTTCTCAGATGGGCTTCCACTTATGCAAGCAAAAAGAAATGTAGAGCTTATGGGTGTTCCCTGGTGGTCTTGTGGTTAGGATTCGGGGCTTTCACTGCCATGGTCTGGGTTCAGTCCCTGGTTGGGGAACTGAGATCCCGCAAGCTGTGTGGTATGGCCAAAATAAAAAATATGGAGAGAGAGAGCTTTGATTGCAGGCTCACCTGTAGACGTGACGAGGTTCATGAGGGCTTCCCCTCACAGGTCCAGACCTGCTAATAACCCCTCACTCTTAAGGTTGGTAGGTCATTCTGCCCCAGAACAAGGGATTCCTGGGAGTTTAATTTGTGTTGTTTTACATCAGTCAGTGCAGCTAAAATAGTTTGAAATTCAAATTTCAGAATACTGATTTCAAAGTGCTTCCCTTACTATCCTGAGGCATGCTTGGTTTTGTATCCTTGGGTATCTCAAGATCATATGGTAAGGAAAAGCTAGATGCCACCCTCTTCAGTGCTGTGAGGGTTTTACATTGCTTTTATTTTTCTCTGCTAAGAGCATTTTGAGAAAGGCGATCCCTAAACTCCAAGCATCTGATTTCTTCACGAGCAAATGGATGCTACTGGCAGAGTCTACTGACTTCAGGGGTTCATTGCTAGGGAGCGTACACCTCCCCACATACACACACCTGGGCCAAGAGTCAGTGAGGGCAAAGCAAACCCAAGCCAAAACGGCACCCAAACCAAGATGGCACCCAAGTCCTCCCTTTCTGGGTCAATGACCAATCTCTAGGGACGGAAGCCCATCTGGCTTTGAATTTAAGACATGCTCTGAAGAGCTTGAGGTCTGAACAGACTGCAATGAATTTATACTGTAGATAGATTTACCTAAACATCTTGTTGTGTAATATTTACCCGTCACTCAGAGGCTATTAAGTCAGGTAAGCACTCTATGAAACCTTGACCTAAAGATACCATTTAACATCCAAAAGAAAGAAGAAGAATTCTATAAGTATTTCAACTTCATAAGTTTTTAGGGGTGTAGGGGAGATGGTGCAGGAAAATTTTTCTTTCCTTAAAACATTTTAATATTTTTGTTTGTTTATGGAAAACAGTGTATCTATAAACATGCTCACATCTCTAATGAATGACCCATCATTATATATATAGAGCATAACAGGAAAAAGTAAACCCCGGTGAAGATGAGAAGTAGCTGTGATTTGGTGGGAAATACATTGGACTTGGCATCATAAGGCCTGGTTTTGAGCCTCGCCCTGCCATTTATATTCTTGGTGACCTTGGACAAGTCACATAATCTCCCTGAGTCTCAGTCTCCTCATTTTGAAACGGAGACAGCTGTGCCCATCCCATAGTTGAGACCACCCTACAGTTATGTGGGAGACTTTGTCTTATAGTGGTTGATCAACAAAACTTGAGTATAACTGATCATGCAGTTAGAACCCACCCAGAAGTCAAGGTTATCTAAAAGTCCTTGGGCACTAATTCGAAAAGATACGTGCACCCCAGTATTCATAGCAGCACTACTGAAAATTGCCAAGATGTGGAAGCAACCTAAGTGTCCATCAACAGATGAATGCATAGAGAAGACATGTCATATATATATAGATAGATAGAGATAGATATATATATAGATATATACACACACACACACACTCACATATACATACACACAATGGAATATTAGTCAGCCATAAACAAAGAATGGAATTTTGTCATTTACAGCAACATGGATGGACTTGGAGGGCATTGTGCTAAGTGAAATAAGTCAGACAGAGAAAGACAAATACTGTATGATATCACTTATATGTGGAATTTTTAAAAATACAACAAATTAGTGAATATAACAAAATAAAAATAAGCAGACTCACAGGTATAGAGAAAAAACCTGTGGTTACCAGTGGGGAGGGGGTGGCAATACAGAGCTGGTGGAGTGGGAGATACAAACTATCAGGTGTAAGATAGGCTACCAGGATGTATTGTACAACATGGGGAATATAGCCAATATTTTGTAATAATTGTAAATGGAGTGTAACCTTTAAAAATTATATTAATAATTTTTTAATTTTTTTAAATTTAAAAAATAAAATAAAAGTCCTTGGGGAACTCTGCAGATTTCCCCACAGTCCCCACACATACAAAGGCTCTAGCAGAATCAGGTATGTAGTAGATACTTTGTTACAATCAAAACAATGGTTCTTATCCATGATATAAAACTAACATTGGCAACTACTTATCAACACTTAACTCTATGCCAGGCATCTGCTCTAAGTTTTCTATTATTGTGTTAACTCATTTAATCCTCACAATAATCCTCTGAGGGAGCCAGAGTATATCCCCATTTTTCAGATGAGATAACTGAGGTTTAGACAGTCTGTTCAGACTGCATGTTCTTGGCCAGCATGCCATATTGCCTCTGTAATGTAAAAGTGAAGACATTCCCTCAGCCTCCAACAAATCGAGAAAAAGAATACCATGGTGGTAGAGGAAAATGTCACATAAGCAACACATTTGTTCTTTCTCGATTGGCACCCTTCCCCACCGCCCATCAGCCAGGGATCTTCTTTATTTCAGCTTTGCATTAGCCATTCTAAACAATTTTGAATTTGATGAATAACCTGGTTCTCTGTTCCTATTGCTAAATGTCTGTGGTATTTGTGCTCGGCACCGACTTGTTCATTAATCCAAATACTGCGGCCTTCTGCTGGTTGGGAGAGAGACGCAGACTCGCGGATCAATTCAAATAGTTGCCATTTGGTGGATAAATGGGTCCAAGCTGGTTCTTCTCCCAAGAACTTACTGGAATGGGGAGAAGTAGACACTGGGTGGTCTGTCCTCCTTTACAGGAACCTGGTGCATCTCGGTATGGGTACCCGGAAGTTGCTTTAAAACAAGTGGTTAGGGGCTTCCCTGGTGGTGCAGTGGTTGAGAATCCGCCTGCCAATGCAGGGGACACGGGTTCGAGCCCCGGTCTGGGAAGATCCCACATGCCGCGGAGCAGCTGGGCCCGTAAGCCACAATTACTGAGCCTGCGCGTCTGGAGCCTGTGCTTCACAACAAGAGAGGCCGCGATAGTGAGAGGCCCACGCACCGCGATGAAGAGTGGCCCCCGCTCGCCGCAACTAGAGAAAGCCCTCGCACAGAAACGAAGACCCAACACAGCCATAAATAAATAAATATATTTATTTAAAAAAACCCAAAAAAACAAGAGGTTACTAAATGTTTACAAGGTGTGGTTTCAGGTATACAGTAGTAATGGTGGGTATGACTGCTGAAGAATTTCATGCTGACACTAAAACATACAAGTGTCACTTTTCAAATAACATTTCCTACTTGCTCAGCAACATTTCGCTTGGGAGAACCCAGAAATGTTCCAGATGAGGCCCCAGGCTGGCTCCTCAGAGTCAGGTATGGGCAAGGCCAGTTAGTTACAAAGCCAACACTAGTTCACTGAATTCCTAGAGATACCAGACCGTGAAGCTGGGAGACCGCCTCCCCGGGGGGCGGTGGGATGTGGTGGGCAGCCAGGCCACGATTCTGCGGATTGAGATGCTGCGGGTCCAGAGGTAGGAAAGGACAGGGACCACACAGCTAGAGGTAGAACTGCTCCAAATCCCAGGTCTCTCTCTTTCCCCACATCCACTGCAGTGTCTAAAAACTCTCAATCTCAACACCGACAATGAAGCAATTCACAAATACTATCACTTTCGTACTGGGCTTTGTAGGCAGAAGAATTTGCAACTGTAGACCAGCTAGTAGGGTGTGCACTGGAGTCGCAGACAAGAGCTCAGGAGGAAAGTGAGGAAGACTTTCATAAATGAATTCCAGCTCTGTACTAGCTTATAATCCCAGTTAGCAAGAAAGGGGAGAGGTATCAAAAGAATAAACGAGGCTGCTCCAGGAGCTTACTGAGAATCTCAGAGGTCAAGAAGGAGAGGTGCGAAAGACGGAAGGAGGGGCTTAAATTATGGAAATGTGACCTCAGAAACTGTTAGCATGTCATCAGGAGGGCTCCAACCCAGCCTGGGCTGAGGCTGGGTGACCTCAAAGGGAGTCCTTCCTTCTGTTCTGAGTAAGAGGATGAGTACAAAGATGGACGAGTGTCAATGGAGGCAGAGAGAAAACCAAACATCTCCATGCCTGGGAAGGAGTTAGTGAGCTCATCAGAGGTGGTGTGACAGCTGGGAGTCACCCAGACCTGCCCAAACCCCACTCTGCCACCAAGCCAGCTGGGTGACCTCAGGCAGGTTACTTGCCTTCTGCAGTGTAAGTTGGGGTAAATGTGAGTTGTCTGACTTCTGGATGAGAGAAGAGAGAAGATGTGTTTTTGAATGGGAATTGAAGTCCAGGAAAAGAAGAGGATGTAGTTTTTAAAGGCATTTCGCATTCCTCACATGGACTATTTTATTTTATTTATTTATTTTTATTTATTATTTTTTAAGTGAAGTATAGCTGATGTATGATATTGTATGTTACAGGTGTACAATATAGGGATTCATAATTTTTACAAGTTATACTCCATTTATAGTTATTACAAAATATTGGCTATATCCCCCACGTTGTACAGTATATCCTTGTAGTTTATTTTATACTTAATAGTTTGCACTTCTTAATCCCCTACCCTTATATTTCTTCTCCCCACTTCCCTCTCCTCACTGGTGACCCCTAGTTCTCTGTATCTTTGAGTCTGCTTCTTTTTTCACATGGACTGTTTTATATTTAAGTCTGTGTCTACATACGTACATCCCCTTTGGCTGGGGAACTCAGTTCTTCTTGGACTCCTCAGCTCCTGACATAATGGAGGGACTCATAGGGCTATTTCACTGAGAGCCAGAATAAAAAAGGAAATACCCACTGGGGAGGGAGCAGTTGAGGGCTTGCTAATACTTTTTGGTAAAATGATAGCTAGCTAGATAGATAAATACATTGATTGATTGATTGATTTTTTATGTGTGCTTATGTGCATATAGAAATATCTAGAAAGATTCACATGAAACTGTTGATAGTTATGGCCTCCAGGGATAGTGACCTGATTTCATTTAACAGGAAATTGATTTTTGAACATGTGTGTATATTGCTGTTTCAATTTCTTGAAATAAATTTGATGTTAGATTGAAGGAAATGGAAAGTCCAGAAATTTTGTTCTCCTAGCATTTTCTTTTTTAAAAAAAAATCCCTTTTATATCTTTCCAGCACCATGAATATGCCCATGCCTACCAAGCAGGGGTGTGCTTCTGGAAGGTTCTGAGGTGGACACTCCATGCTGATGTCCCATGCCAACCTGGTCCTCCAAAGTGGACTCCTGAGCAGGGATGCTGACCCACTGGGCAGTCTGATGTGGTTTGTCCACAAGGTGGAATTTTGACAGATGTGTTCCAGACAGTATGAGGCCAATGGTGACACAGTTGTCACCAGATCTGGTACTAATGAAGTCTTGCTTTGCAGTCAGTGGTCCAGTTCGTTAAAGAAGCTACTGACAAAGACCTCCCATTCTAAAAGATTCTTCAGCCTGGTAAAGTCCCGAGTTAATTTGCGGCAACAGGGATGGGGAATAAATGTGGGGCTCCTGAGACACCCCACAATCACCCCTCTCAGAGTCCTCAGAACTAGAATTATTTGTCTCCACATCTGCCTGCCCCCGTGGGCTTCCCGGGGTGGGGGGTGAACTGTCTGCTGCTCCTCCGAAAACCCCTAAAACCCACTCAGAGCCTAATACTCAGTGAATGCTTGTTGAATGAATGAAACAGAAAAACAAATAAATTAGAATCTGCCTTGCTTGTGCGAGTGGGGCGGGGGTGGGGAGGTCGGGGGCTGGGGGTGCAGATCTTAGTAACCTGATCACAGACATTAAAAGACATGTCCAAGAGCAAATAAAATCTGCTAATGTGTTTTAAATCCATTGAGAGAGTTCAAAGAGAAAGTGACATATTTCTTCAGTTTCTGAAGAGAGCTGTTGGAATGTCAGGGAAATGTGTGTTTCAAAAAACCATTAAAATATTGGAATAAAATCTGTATGTTTTAATTACTAAGAATAAGCGCCCCTCAGGGTGAGGGACAGAGCTCATAAGCCAAGGAAGTAGTGTGCACACACAGAGAAAGTAAACCTGCAGCAAACAAACAAACAAAACCAAGATAAGCCAAAGAGGGAACACATTGGAAGGCTTTCCGAAATCAACAGTAAAGAGGTTCCTTGATGCCAGAGTAAGGACAGTGAGACCCAAAAATGCTTTGCAAGAAGAGAAGCAGGGAGATTCCTAAATTGTCATGGAAACAAATAGGTCAAGGACAGCCTGTGGCCCTCTACTTCAGGAACGTCTGCCGAGAAGGGAGCAATGGCAATTAAAAATGGCAGTCATATCCTGGTGGCCAAAATATGCAACTTTCCTTCCACACCTGGCCTGCACCCAAGGGCGTACATGCTGGGCCCCCTGCCCACAAAGGAAGCCCACCTATCCAGGAAGGGTCACTTTTAATAACCACTTTGGTGGAATAGACACTAAAAAAGTAGTATCAGCAAGCATTTTGTAAAGTCCTAATTAACTGGCCAAAGCACAACACGCTTTCTGAAAAGAGAACATGAAACCGGACCAATCTATTAGCATTCCTTGAGGAGGTAGAAACAGGTCTGGAGAAACCCAGGGCTGAATTATGTTTAAACGTTCAAAATTCCTTCTGACAAAGTTCCACCCCCAAAGGTCATTTCCAATAGTAAATTCCTCCAGAACATAAGGGGAAATCTCCATGGATCGGAATTATCCTTAGAGACAGGAAACAAAAAGAGGATAAACAGGTACTTTTCTAGATGAAGAATTATAAACAGTGGGGATCCCCAAGGATCACTGGTGCTCCCAGACTTTGTTTAAATGTCCATAGATCATCTGGAGGAATGACTGGTTCCAGGCCTTCAGATGAAATGGTTCCAGGCTATCCAGAGAGATGGCAAACAAATGGTGATTAACTGCAGGACCAGTTTATGAGTTTGCAAGAAGATGCATATTAAGCTTTTGCAGGGGCAAGCCTCAGTTAATACATTTAGGAAAACAATCCAAATTACAAAAATAACGGACTGTGTCCAGTCTGTTTATAGCCCCCAAGGGATCTTGGGGGTCTTTGCAAAATGTTTGTTTGCCAAAGACTGTGCAGGACCAAGCGTTCAGAAATGGTATTGGAAACTAAGCCAAAAATAGTCTTCTCCCTGGGCTCTACCCAAACCTGGCAGTTTTATGATCTTCTCCTAGAGAAAAATATCTCAAAACCATAGAAAGGTGAGTAATCACCCAGGCAGAAGGCTTTCCTGAGAAGCTGGGCTGCTTTGTTCTTTAAGGACAACAGTGTGGAAAGATGAAGGCAGAAAGGTGATATGATCAAAGTCTATAAAACCTTAAAGGTTATGCAGAGATTGAGCAGCTCTGGTTCATCAAATCTGAGATGGACAGACCCAGTGTAGCCCTTGAGGTTTGAAAGAGGATTTTGAGGAACAAATTACAGAGAAGGATTGGGTCCCACTCTGAGTTGTAAAGTGAAGCAACTGAGTTCCTCAAAATGTAGTATAGGGCAAAATTTTTTCAAAGGCGGGGAGTGGAGGGGATGGGAGTAGGCTCAAGAAATTTTGCCAGTAAATGGATGACGGATTAAGAGCCATCAACAACACATCCCTGCACTTCTGAGGATGGCTAAAATACTTCGTGGGACCAGTGTTGGACCTTAGCTTCCTCCTGATTGGTCAAGAATCTGTGCATAGACGTGAGAGGAACCAAAATCAAACCAGTTTCAGCAAAACAAGGACTTTGTTGGCTCCCATAGTTGGAGCAGGTCCTCGTGTAGCTCCGAGGAGCTAAGAAGGAGCTTCAGGGAGAATCATGTGCTGAAGAGTGGCATGAGGATGGTTAGCCCTGAAAATTGCCATCAGTCCCTGAAAAGCTCACCAGACACAATGCAGTTTTAGTATAAACAGTATGCCAACTCCGCAAACACAGCTTCAACCCGCAACACTCATCAATACTCACCTTGCCATCAAATTACTATCCCCAGACCCATCCTGTGGAGGAATCAGAGATCAGAACTGGAAGCTCCCTCATGGCAACAGTCTCAGGACAGAGTCT
The DNA here is from genome assembly GCF_009873245.2 of Balaenoptera musculus. Lineage (NCBI taxonomy): Eukaryota > Metazoa > Chordata > Mammalia > Artiodactyla > Balaenopteridae > Balaenoptera > Balaenoptera musculus. The sequence goes on along the minus strand of NC_045786.1, from coordinate 44,189,709 downwards.
GATTGGTCAGCTTGGGTCATGTGCCAGTCACTGCTTTAATGAAACCAATTATTAGGTTCTCTGTCTTGCCTGGACTTTAAGTCCAAGAGGATAAACTGATTGCCTCATCCTGGGTCTTATGTGCACCCACGGTTGATGGAGGGTGATGGAACTTAGAACATGCAAGTCCCTACACATTAGTCACCCGGGAGGGCTGACTAAAAATGCTGATACCCAAGGCTCTACTTCCCGAGATTCAGATTCAGCTGCTCCGAGTGGGGCCTGGGCATTTGTATTATTGTTAAATCCCCCATGATGGTCTCCCAAAAGAATAAACCCCTCTCCTTTGTGAGGCTTTGGGTGGGGCTCCCAAGTACTAAAAATGCACACCCTAGCAGAGCATGTGCTGGCCTTTCCCAGGCTTTCCCAGGCTCCTGCTTTCTCCTTCTGCAGCCTCACCTCTTTCTCCTATAGCCATCCTCAAGCTTTTCCAGCTCCTCAGGCAAGCCACACCTTGGTACATGGTTTCTTCAGTGTTCCTTCTACCTGGAAGCCCTGCCCTCCTCCTCCTCCCTTGCCCACCACCTTCCCCTGGCACATTGCCAACTGGGAAAACTTCCCTTCCCGTGCTGCACCCCAGGCTGGGCTGGAGGCCCCTGGCACCCGTGTTCTGTGCCTCTCCGTCAGCGTCTGTGTTGTGCCTTATTGAAAGTGATTGTTAAGTTATCTGTCTTGACTTTAAGCCCAGTGTGGACTTGCACCATTGGAATGAAAGGCACATACAGCACGTCAGGGGTGGGTTTGGTGTGCTTGGCTCTGCAGTTTATTAGCTGGTAATTGGGTGAGTACTTAAGCTCACTCAGCCTCAGGTTCCTCATCTGCAAAATGGGGATAGTAATAGAACCTACCTTAGCTTAAAGTGTCTAGAAATGTAAAGCACTTAGCCAGCACCTGACATAATGTAAGAGCACATTGAAACATGAGCCATTATTACTATCATTCTTACTGAAAATGAATCCTTGAAGACACCTCGCAAGATACACCACCCTTTCGGTAAAGCCCTCCCCAGGTAGTTAGTTGTTCACTCCTCACCTCTGTTTTACCCCTCACCTTCCTCTAATATCTGTTTCTACTAGCAGTTCAAAGATAGGAGTTGTCTTATTGATTTCTTTATACCCCAGGGACTAGCATGCACTAGTCCTAAATATGGATTTATTGACTGATGACTCAGGCCCTGGATTTGAGAACACCCTGTTCATACCCAGAGGCAGGGGAAGCCAGAATCCTTCCCCACCTTGCCCCTGGGAGGGCTTCAACCTTATGTAGACCTTGCCTTTCAGAAGCTCCCTGCCCCTTCATCACACAACCCCACCTCCCGAAAATGGAGAGGGAGAGATGGGGGGTGATGTTTCAGTGGTGGGGCCTCCACAGCAATGACTGGCCGAAAGGGAAGAGTAGCATGAAAAGGTCTCTGCCCCTCTGCCCAGGCTGCACCCAGGGGAAAACGCATAAGTGGTGAGACTCTATAATGAGACCTGTCAGTCTGAAGTCAACTACACTTTGAGTTAAGTGAGTTTCTATGGCAAATAGAGTGCTGAGTTCCAAAACCCAACATTTCAAGAATTTCTCATTTTTGCAAAGATTTGGGGAGTTGTCAATAAGCTGGTTGGTTTGGCCGGTATAGACAGATTCCTCAAGGTCAACACAACCTCATATTGCTCTGTTTGTGGCTGGATTTCTCTTCATAGTCTAAACTGGAAAAGCCAAATCTCTACTTTGGTGATGTCCAAATTCAGCCTCACACATTTCTCCTCTGAGAAGGACGCCCTTTTCGTCCCTTTCCCAAATGATTTGCTTATGCTGTAGGAATTGGATCTCCTCCCAAAATGACAGCCAGTTCCCTGGCCGGAAGGCTGGGGAGCTCCCATGGCCCAGTGCCCCTCCCAGATTGTGCAGGCACACCTCGTTTTATTGTGCTTCGTAGATATTGCTTTTTTTTTTTTAAATTGAAGGTCTGTGGCAACCCTGTATCCAGTAAGTTTATCTATGCCATTTTCCCAACAGCATTTGCTCACTTTGTGTCTCTGTGTCACATTTGGGTAATTCTCTCAATATTTCAAAATTTTTCTTTATTGTTCTGTCTGTTATGTAATCAGTGATCTTTGATGTTACTCTTGCAAAATGATTCCGACTCGCTGAAGGCTCAGATGATGGTTAGCATTTTTTAGCAATAAAGTATTTTTAAATTAAGGTATGTATACTTTTTTTTAGACATAATGTTATTGCACACTTAACAGACTACAGTATAGTATAAACATAACTTTGATATGCACTGAGAAGCAAAAAATATTTGTGGGACTTGCTTATTGCATTAGTTGCTTTATTGCGGTAGCCTGGAACGGAGATACCCTCAGTATCTCCAAGGGATGCTTGTATTCAGTTGCAGCCTTGGGGTGACAGTATTATCAGCCTGCCCCTTACAGACGAAGAAACTGAGGTATAGAGGCTGCAGCCAAAGGTCCACACTCTTGGGCAAGGACAGTGCCGGGAGGGCCTGCTTCCAGGCCTTCGGAAGCCTGCACAGCCTCTCTGCTGGATCCTAAGCCACATTCTACAACCCAGAGATGCTGCAGCTGTGGTGGTGGTGAATTTACAGTCGGGGCTGCTGGGAATGCTAATGGATCCTTTCTCTCTCATTAGCGAGAAGCTTTAGAACTAACTTGTGTTAAGGCAGGATCTAGCAAAGGGTGTTAATTGGTGGACCTCAAAAGTGCCTGTGTGCAGTCTGGCTCTGTGCCTGCCTCAGTGTGCCAGGGCTGTCCTGTGATTCTAGAGAATAAATTGTGGATCTGGCTACCGGATGGGCCAAGCCTGAGAGGAATGCGAATCGCGACCTGGATTTTGAGGTGGTGGCCTTTCACCGGACAAACCTGTAGCATTTTGCCAAGGGGGGCTTAAAATGAATCCCGGTTTGGGGGAATGATAATTAGACAGAGCCTGTTGGACTGAGACCCACATTTTTCAGGGAAATACGGTGGCACCCCAAACTGTAAAGCCAGCAGTAGCATCACGGCATTTTGCCCTAAGGAAACAACAGCTTGTTTTTGCCCCATGGTACGGTGCTTGAGGCATTAGTCCCCTTTCATACTTGTTTTGTAGAAGCCAGAGTCAGAAGTATTACTGCTTTGGGTTCCATCTGCAGACCTAGGGTCCTCTTCCCCTAGCCCAAACCTTTCTCCTTCAGAGCTTCACTCCCCTCCCAGCAGGCAGAGTCCTAAATGCAGATGCAGCCCTGCAGGCTCTGTGGCCTTCAGCAAGTGAGGACTGCCATAGTGCTAAGGAGAAACATCTAAATTGGATAAAAACTCAGAATTTTTTCCAAAGAACCAGATGAGTAGGCTTGGAAGTGAGGTGAGGGGGGCCAAAGGAGCAATTGGTTTGACTAAAAACACTTGCTCTGGCGTATTTGTGTTCCATCCAAAAGATGCTTCTCAGGGGAAGTGGCCAGTCTTAAATATCCCAACAGCGGCAGGAGAGCTGCGGGGCCTAGGGAATCCTGGGGAGGAGACATTTTGCTCCTGGAAAAATACGTGACCAAGTTAAAGGAAGTCACCACCCTGACGCTCTCCCAAGAGCGGCCTTGGTGGCCTTGCCCTGGCAGCGCCGAGCGTCCAGGCCCTGCGCACCGCGGGGCCCGCTGCATCCGCACCTCCTGGGGTGGCAGCTGTCCTGCCGCCTCCGTCAGGCTCGCAGGCCCCCGACTCCGGAGCGCGGCCAGTACGAGTCCTGGGGCAGCAGCGAGGTGCCTGGAAGGGATGCTGGAGGTGGCCGAGCCCAGGCAGGGTGGGTGGCCCGGGGCCAAGGGAGGTGGGGGGAGGTAGGGAGGGAGCCTCGAGGTGCTTTAGTGGCCGACATCCATTGGGCCATCCCGCCCAACCTCGGACAACTTGGAAGCGGATTTTTCAGCCTCCTGCACTGGGGACACATCTGAGTGAGAGCAATGAGTCGGGGTGTTGGTGGCGTCTTCGGGACAGCAGTCTAGTTGTAAAGGGTTCCTGGGGTTTTTCTCCAAGCTCAGTTTCTACTTGGGTTGGATACGTATAGGGAAAATGGGGGGAGGGGGCGCGGCCGTCCTTGCACGCTGCCGGCCTTGGCTGTCCCGGGGGATTTGGGCCTTTGCGTGGAAAGCCGCGGGGTTCGGGGAGCCGGGGCGCGCCCACCGTCTTCCAGTCCTGGGTTCCCCAGGTCCCCGCGGCCAGCGCCGCAGCCCGGCCGCCTCGGTCCCCGCCCAGCTCTTCTCCCCCAACCCCCAGCGGGCCGCGCTGAAACCCGAGCGCGAGGGGGCGGAACGCGAGGCGGCTGGGGCAGCGGGGCCGCGCCGACATTGGAGGCGAACTGGGTGATGGATGGCGAGGGAGGGGCGCGTGGGGAGGGGGGGCGCGCCGGGCGCCCGCGGCCGAGGTGGACAGAGCCTCCCGGCTCGCTGCTCCCGCCGGCGGAGCGAGGCTGCCCTTTCTCCGCAGCGTGATTTATTTTCTTCTTTTCTTCTGAACTCTTCTTCCAGGGAGAGGCTAGTGGTAACAGGCCGAGCTGGATGGATGGGTATGGGGAGAGGGGCAGGACCTTCAGCCCTGGGATTCTGGCCGACCTTCGCCTTCCTTCTCTGCAGCTTCCCCACAGGTAAGGCACTGCCCCCGGCCCGGGGACAGCCGGCCGGGCGCGCGGGGCCCGCTCCCCGGGTCTCCTTGCAGCGCCGGGCCACAGGTCGGCGAGTCGGAGCTCAAGTTCGCCGGCCCCCCGCCTCCCATTTCCACGCGTCTTTGTTTCTCCCGCGTCCCGCCGAAGGCGCGATGGATGCGCCCGTGGGGACCTGGGGGACCCCTCCCAGGCTATAATGAAAAAGAGCCAGGCGGGGAGGTCGCAGGCGCCGGGGACGTCTCCCAACTTCCGAGAAAAAGGGGGTACCGGGACGCGCCCCTTAGGGGCCCCCGAGAAGAGGGAGAAAGGGAGGCACGGACTCGGAGCCGGGGGCACTTTCTCCAGCTCCTCGCCCAGCAGTTTGCAAACCTGCCGGGTGCCCAGGGGTGGAGCCGGGGGCGCCCCTGAGGTCCCAGGCCTGACCCGGACCGCCCCCTCCCGCGGGACCCCGTCCCGCCCCCCCGCGCTCGCCCACGCGAGGAAGCCCACGGACTGGGCTTCGAAGGGCCCTTATTCCTGTTTGATAACATTCCGCGTCGCCCCCTGTTTGTTTTTATTGTGTCAGAAAGGGAGAGAATTTCAGAATTAAAGCTGAAAAAGCCCATCTGTTTCCAATGAATCCCCCATAGTTTTTCACAATGTTTTTGGCAGATCGCTGCTTTCAAATTCCTTCGAGCCCGGACCTCTTGTTTTTGTTGGGGGAAGGGAGACCAACTCCACAGAGAAGCATTTGTTCCTTCCCAAACGCTCCAGTTTCTTTACTTTTTTTTTTTTTTTTTTTTTTCCCTGTCGGAGGGGGAGGGGGGAAGGCACGAAACTTAAATCCCGGGTCTGTTTTCTTTATAATGTTTCAGGAAAGTTTATTCCATTTTTGCCATATGCTACTTACAGCCTGGAAATGCCAGTTAAACCCTTCGTACCCATTTTCCCCTCGCTAAAAATACAAATAAACCCAGCGTCATGGGTCAAATGGTCCCCGATGCAAGGCGGGATTTCCCGGCTGTTTCTATTGTGCTGCGCGATGCCGAGGTGTCTTTTTGCAAAAATGAGAGCCTGTTTCGCTCCGCAGGCGGAACGGATCCGCAGCCGCAGCGCTCGACCGAGCTCTGCAAGAAAGGACTTGAGTTAGACCGGGATTGGGTTGTTTTGTTTTGCTCCTCAGCCAACTGGGTTTCAGGAACTGGCAGAACTGGGCAGTCCGGACTCGGCCTGGCTGTAAGTTGGGGCTCCCGGTGGGAGGACATGCAGGCAGTGGTGAGGAAGGAGGAATCCGTTCACTTTCCCGCTCCAGCCCTGCTCCGGGGCCCCCCAAAACCCACCCGGCCCCGCGCGCCCCAAGGGCGTCCCCGGAGAGTCGCAACCTGCTCGCAGCCCTGGATTCCATTGGGGAGGCCCCGGGTGAAGACAAGATGGGGGGTGTCAATGCCTTAAAGAGCCCTTAGACCCCGTGCACCCTCGCCCCAGAATATTACAACCTCCATAGAGGGTCAAGCAGCAGGGAGTCCTCCTTCCCCCCCCTTTTTTTTTTTTTTTTTTTTTTTTTTAAAGGCAGTTTCCCCACCTATAGAAGGTTCTGGCTGAAAGGCTGATTTGGTTCCCTCCCAAGAACTAAGAAAATAAAATTTGAAATGATCCTCTTCTTAAAAAAAGAAATCCCCCTTTTAGAGATGCAGAAGTGTGCAATGTGTGTGCATCTCGGTTTGGTCCAGATAAAGATCCAGCCCATTGGAAGTTTTATCAGATGGGTTGATAAATGGCTTTTGTCCCTTAGCTGCCGTGGGGGATGTGATCTCAGCTTGGAGCTGAATTTGAGAAGGGGGGCTTAGAGGCCCTTAAAACAACACCTTCCCACTCTTAAAGCGGCAGCACTTGTTAACTTATTGGGCTGGAGGGAGAGGAAGGGAAGGGCTGGCAGGAGGTACTCAGAGGTAGGAGGGAGCTGTCAGGGCTGGGTGGTGGAGTCTTGCTGTTTTCATTTCTCCATCTTAAAAACTTTATTTTAAAAGTCTCCCCCATAGTCTGAGGAAAGCTGGTGGGTTATATAATTCACAGCCCGAATTCCATCACTTGTTTCCAAGAAGCCCATTTCTTTTTGGCTTCAAGGCTGGTAACTAAAACCTGGCAGATAGAGCAGATAGCTGTTGCACTGTCATGCCAACTGGCTAATGTTTCTTCTAATTTGAGACCTTGACAGCCGCATTTAGTCAAAATTGCCCACCTTGCTGAAAACTGAGCTTCCAGTATGCCCGCATGAAATACACTGGGGGCTCTGAAAACGCGTGTGCTCCAGAAACCTGGGTCAAGAAGACAGTTTCTTAAGCGATGAAATGGGTCATTTCCACCACAAAGAGGTGGACTGTTGGCAGAGGGGCTGCTTGGGGATAAAGTCAGAGAACCTGCAGGTCTGGTGGGGAGCTGGGTGGGCGTTAAAGAGAGAAAAAAAGAAAGCACTGGAGACAGTCAGGGGCCCTGTGTGCCAGCCCCTCCCTCTAAGGACAGGTGGAATCTGGCTGGAGAAGCCTTGTGAAAGCATAGGCTTGTTCGGTGCTAGTCGACTTGAATGGCTTCCAGGAGTAAACCCATAGGAGTGCAAATTAAATTGGACATAGTTATGTGGAGAAAGATGCCTTAACCTCTGCTAGACTGAGAGGGTTTGTGTGTTTTGAGAGTGTTTACATGTACTCAGCGTGCGTGGCACACCTCCTGTGGTCCTGACACAGGGACAGCATTCGGGGCCCTCATCTGAGCAAGGCTGGCGTCCGCCTTCAGTCCTGTTGGAAGGACAGGGGCCCTTGGGTGTCCCTTGGGCTCTCAGGGTGTCTGCATGGACCATGCTGTGCCTTCAGCAGATGGACAGAGTGGCCACTGCTGTGGTCTAGCTGGGAGGGGGGTGGGTGGCAGGAGGCCAAGAAAGGCTTCTTAGAAGAGTCTTTCACTAATAGCGTCTGCTTCAAAACACAATTAATAGATACTTTTTTAAACTCTGAAACCACCCTGGCTTAATAAAACAGATTTCCAGGAGGAACCCGTCAAAGTCACATGTTGTAGACACGCTGGCGTGCTTCCCATTGGCTGCATATGGATGCTATGCTCCAGCTTGGTGGTTCTCAAAATGTGCTCCTTAGACCAGGAACATCAACCCCCTCCCTCCCCCCGCCCCAGGAACTTGTTAGAAACCTACTGAAGCTGATGTTCTGGGGGTGGGATGCGCAGCCTGTACTGTAACAGGCCTTCCGGGGGGTTCTGATGCACCTCAAGTGTGAGGACCACTGTTCTAAAAATTATTGCCCTGGGCCTTTCTTTTTTCCTCTTTCCCCTTCCTTTTAAACCACAGCTGTTTTAGAAAGATTAGTCCTCAGTGGGGAAACTAAGGCTTGCAGAGACCCAAGTCCTCTGCAGTATCCAAGTACATCTGTGTCATTGTAGAGATGAGAATATTTATCTCGGAGCTGCTATTCAAAAGTGCACAAGCAAGTCAACCTACTTATCACGTTACTGTTCTCCCAGTAGGACTTTGTGTCCCAGAGGGAAAGACTGAAATGAGTCCCACTGCAAGAGCCAGATGGCAGCAGCGCCAGCCAGTAGGCTGGTGTGTGCCACACCAAGGGGCCTGCAGGGCAGAGCCCTGGCTCCCAGGGAGGGCGGGATGTAAAATCCTGCAGATGGTTGGCCCCTTTGGCCCTGAGGATGAGTTGGAGAGTAAGGAGAGCATCTATGGTCTTCTGGTTTAAGAAGGGAAACCTCTGCAAGGTTGGAGGAATTGGCTAGCAATCATCCCAGTGCCCAAAGGAGAACTGGGGAGAGGTGATCCATGGGCTCCGATAAAGTTGCTCCATGAGATGGGGAACTGGGGTGCCGGGTCTCTGTGGAGGTGAGAGGATCACGTGGGGACCACTTTATATGTTTGGAGGTCGTATGGTTCCTGCTAAAATTTCCCTCTCGGGTGCAATGTGCAAGGCCCTCAGCAGAAGTGGGCAGAGAACCCCAATTTATGTTTGGTTGAGTGATTGGGGGTGCCATGCCGTTGTAATACCTGGCTACACTCAACCTGCCTAAAATTGAAGGCACTGTATCTTCTAGGGTAACCAACGCATCTCAGTGGACCCAGGACTTTCCACTGTTTTAAAATTAAGAGTCCCGTGTTTTTAGAAGCCCTCTGAGTCCTGGGCACACCAGGATGGTGGGTCTCCTTAGACTCTCCTCCTGTCCCCTGGACTAGTGCCTGGCCTGTGTCTGTTAGACCCCACTGCCCAGAACCGTTAAGTCCTGGGTGTGAAGTGGCCTCTCCCTTCTGTCCATTCACCTGGCGCTGGGCCTCCTTCCTCCGCCCTTTCCTGCCTGTTCCCTTCGTCACCTGCAAGCAGCTGAGCTTGGACCTGCCTCCCAGGTGCCCCACCCGCACGCTCCAAGTTGCCAGATGAATCGCTCTAAAACTCCTGCTCAGGCACTCACAGCTCCCTGTGGCCCTCTTTGGAGCATCCAGAAGGAAGAACCCTCTGGCATCTGGTACCACACGCATCCCCGGCCTCATTCCCATTGCCTCATTCCCTGGCATGTCCCCAGGCTCCAGGTCCCTCCTGGTCTCCCCATACTCTGTCACCACCCACCACACCTTAACGGTGGGCAGCCCCCAGGCCTTGCTGATGCCCCTGCCCAGTTTGGGATGGGAATGCCCACTAGATTAAAGCCCAAGGCCAGTGCCATCTGTTGGGGTCTAGTGCTGTCCCTCCAGTGACCTGGGTACCTGTCACCTTGGCTTCTGACGCCTGTGCTTCCTCTTGGCCTTGTTGCTTCCTGGATCTTGGGTTTTTTGTTTTTTTTTTTTAAACTTTATTCACAGATAATGTGTTAAAGAATGACATTCATTTTTAATTTTTATTTTTTTTTTATTTTTGGCTGCGTTGGGTCCTCGTTGCTGCGCGTGGGCTTTCTTTTTAGTCGCGGTGAGCGGGGGCTACTCTTCATTGCCGTGCACGGGCCTCTCATTGCGGTGGCCTCTCTCGTCTTGGAGCACCGGCTCTAGGTGCGCAGGCTCTAGGGCGCAGGCTCAGTAGTTGTGGCTCACGGGCCCAGCTGCTCCGCAGCATGTGGGATCCTCCCGAACCAGGGCTCGAACCCGTGTCGCCTGCATTGGCAGGCGGATTCCCAACCACTGCGCCACCAGGGAAGCCCCGGGTCTTGGGTTTTTAATCCTCTTCTAAATCACTGGAGCTGTTCATAAGGGCAGGAACCCCATTTCCTGTTTCTTTATACCCTTCTCCTTGCTCTGCACCCCAAACACACCCGGCACAATCCTGGAAACTACAGGACCCTTGGGTTCTTTGTGTCTCTGTTTGTTTTTTGCTCAACAGGCAGAGACCACAGGGTTTGTGGGGGTGGAGGGGGGTGTCCAGATACCCCAATCTTTTTTTCAAAAAATTTGTTTCTGCTTATAAAGACAATACTCATTTTTAAACCTAAAGACCGAAAAGGATAAATAAGAAAATGAAAATAACCCAAATTCCAGTCTCCCACAGACTACCATCACTAATTAACATTCATGAATAACCTTCAAGACATAATACCTTCATATTGTTTTCTCCAAAATATGATCATTTGAAGGAGAACAACAATTTTTAAAGCTCTTCCGTTTATTGAGTGGCCACATATACCAGGCACTCTGCTAAATACTTGAAATACGTCACCTCATGAGATGGTCACCCCTCCCCCGTGAGCATCATTCCCACTGTATCGATGAGGAAACAGAGGGTCAGAGAGGTTGCCTGACGTCACACAGCTTAGTGGCAGAGCCAGGAGTAGAGCCCAGACCCCTGCCCTTTTCCATATACCAGATTTTGGGTAAACACACTCGTTAAACATGCTACGTAGCATTTTAGACTTTGGGCTATGTAGCATATAAGGCTTTAAGGTGGGGGAAAAAGAATAAGAAACTTTGGAGATATGATTAGACAGCAGAATGAAGAGTGACCACACTCTTCCATGGATCTCACATTGTTGCCTCTTCCCAAAGGCCCTCTCTGCTCCCTATCCATCCCTGGCTTAGCATTCCAGAGCACATGCCACCCAGCCGTAGGTTGGGAAAACAACTTTGCAGAGCTATCATGGTGCAAATTTTCCCAAGTCAGATTTGTGTCTTTTGGGTTTTGCTTATTTATTCATTTCACTCACCACTTCACCTGGGCAGTCAGAATACCGAGATGCCTATTAAAGTGATTCCTCTGCACCCAAGTCCCTGCAGAAAGGAGCCCATTATTGCTCCCCACGCTAAGGAATGTTCCATGAACACGGGCTCACACTCGTGTGTGCACCAGCAGGGCGTGTGCCCTCCCCGCGCATGAGGAAGGTGGAGGAAGGCCTGCCTGCAGATGGAAGCGGGGGAGAAAAGCCACTTCAAATGGATTTTGACCCAGAGCAGCCAAGCAGATGCGCCCAGGGTTACTAGAGGCAGAACCAGAATGGAAAATTATCACCTCTAGAGCCAGTCCTAGACTCAGGAAAGGGGGTTATGCCTCAAAGTAGGAAGCCCAACTGCTCACCTACAAGCTTCATTTATACCTGAAAAGTGATGTCTTTGCCCATACCATCCTCCTCGTGGAACCCAGAGTCACTTAGTTCTCTGCCCTAAGGCAGGGTGGTCTTGGCATGGAATCCTGTGCCCGGCCCCTGCCCGCCATGGGCCCCTCTAACCCAGAGGAGCCCTCAGCTGCCTGACTGACAGGGCTGCTTGTGGCCTTGGGCCCGAGGGTGAGCACATGTGCTTTTTAGCGTTCTCTCGGCTGTTGACCTGGCTCCGTGTGGCCCCGGTGGGAGCTGGGGGAGGGTGTCCAGTTGGGAAAGCTGAGGTGTGCCCTTTTCCTTGGCACTCGGCGTGGTTTCTTGCAGCGACTTGGCACGTGTGGAGGCTGGGACAGAGCAGCCTGGCTGGGTGTGACGAGGGGGCAGCGCCTCCTGCCTCAGCTTGGTGAGTGGCACTCGGCCACCTCTGCCCACACTTAGCAGTGAGTTAACCACTGCTCCCCCACCTCCCCCCCTCCACTCCCTAAGCCAATGCAGATTGTCTGAGAAGCTTCCTCCTGCCCCGGGCTTTCTTCTCGGGTAGGCAGGTCCCTGGAGGAAGCCCCTGAGAAAACTCCCCGTGCTCTCAAGGGGTGAGAGACACTTTGGAGTCACGGGCTAGGTCGGTTCCTTGGAACATTCTTAGGCTGAACTGGGAGGAATGCCTTTGAGGAAAGCTGATCGATTCTGGCTGCTTGTGGGTTAAGTCAGGTAGGGTCTGCTGCACCTGGTGAAAAATCCAGTCCCTCACCTGGGTGTGTTCCTCTCGGTATGTGACGCCAGACACCTGGATGGAGCGACCCAAACCCGGCAGCCACAGGCATCTCTCAAGCAGACAGACTCCAGAACACTGCCCGGGCAAGAGCTTGCCAAATTCTGGCGCTAGATCCATCCACTGTCCCCTCCCAGCTTCGGTGCTAAGGGACAGGAGAGGGTGGAGAGTGGTCTGCTGTTTCTGCTGCCGGTGCCCAGCCTGGGTCTCCCGCTGGGCGCAAGCACGTTTCCCACCTCTTTTGGGACCCACATCCCAACTCGTTGCTAAGAGGCGAGCCCCAGCATCGGAGCTGCCTGGGACAGGTGGGCAGTGAGGACAGGTGACCTGGGGGGGGGGCGGCCTCTGTGCTGCTCCTTCCACAGAGGCTGTGCAGTGACTTCTCTTTGAAGCTGCTCTCCCTCTGCTCTGCCTGCTTCTATCCTAATTAAAGCCATCGCCTCTTAATGTTATGCCACTTCCTAAAATAGTGTTCTCATACTGGCTGAAAATTATCCAGCGGGCTCCCCATGGTCAGCGGGATCTGGTCTGAAATCCTTAGGCTGGCGTATCGGGGTCCAGTCAGGAAAACAGAAGCCACATGGGTATTGCCACAGAGGGAACCTAATATAGGGAATTGTGTCTAGATGGGCATGGGAAGACGGAAAAGGCCACAAGGGACCATGGAGGCACACACACAGTTGCAGGAAGCGACTTCCACTTCTGGGGCTGGAGGGACAAAGGGAAGAGGACCTTGGGGGCCCAGGGCTCTGAGGAGGGCCGCTGCCTGGCTGGTCTGGCCACTTCGCAGCAGCACCACCAGCGGCTGGAGGGGAAGAAGGGCCAGGGCTGGGCGGTGGTGCTAAGCTTAACCTGGCTGGGCCTCGTCTAGGGCTCCCTGGTGGTAGAATCTAACAGGGAGCTGGGTGAACAGGGAAATGGGGTTTGCTGCATCCCAGCCCCACACAGAGCAGAGAAAAGCAGTTTGAAGCTGAAAGACATTTGCTTCATCGCCGGTTTTCACTCGGGGCTTTCGAGTCTGGCCCCAAACTCCCGGCCACACTCTCAACCATCCGGCATTTCGCCTCCGGCCAGTCCCAGCTGTTCTGGAGCCACTTGGGCTTCTGGACCTCTGCCCTGCATCACCTGTCAAATCCCACTGCCCTTCAGGACCTGGTGGAAAGGCTGCTTCCCTGATAACCCTCTACGCCTCCATCCTTAAGTCTGTGTTCAAACGAACCGTGTCTTCTACCCTGCATCCCGGTGGTCTGCATAGCTGACTCCACCTGAGCACAGAAACCAACTGGGGCTTGTTCCAGGAATGGCAGGAAGCACCGTGCTTGGCACCTAGTGGGGTCCAGAACCTTCAGCAAGTCCATGAATCCAGGCAGTTACCCTGCAAACCACAGAGTCGGGCAAAACCGACGTGACTGTGGGGTTTGCCTTCAAACGAGCCTTCTACTCCTTTAAGAAGAGGCAGGTTTTTCTCTTTCCCGGCTCACCCCACCCCTCCTACACGGCAACTGAAACCTGATCTAATCCCTTTGCACGAGGGTAATTTATTGGTCTATTGGGCCTTTCTTGGTGGCAAATTGCATTGTCTTTATTCCTGGGTTCAGGCTGAGGAGCGGCTCCTGCATTCCTAAGACTCCTTTCTCAGGGCCGAGCCTTCACACCCCGTGGCGCTCGGCAAAATAAGTTTTATTGGGCTTCTTTGTTATGCAAACAAGGCGGTAATAATCAGGCTATTATTCTGAAAGATTGGGCTTGATTAACAGTTCAAAGGAGGTCTCTGAAAGCAGCTAATGCTGCGCTGGTGCATAAATATTTTCATCCTGCCTGGGTTGGTACAGCTGCAGCTTCCAGCTCCTGGCTGCCGCCGCCCATATCCCCTGCCCCGTCTTTCTGCTCCGAGGGGAGCTGGGTTGCTATTTAAAGGAAGAGAATTAAGTCAGGCAAGCCGTGTGTGGCTGTGATTTCTCTCTGCTTCATCTCAGACCGTGAGGAAGGCAGTCTGGAGCCCATCTCTTGCGGAAGTGAAAGGTTACAAATGTGGGGTGCCGGAGCACAGATGCTTTGAGCGTACAGTGTGGGAGTCAGAGGATTCTCAGGGGATTTGCAGGCAGGAGGTGGCACCCTAGCTGGGGCGTCGATGGTTGACAGTTCAGTGAGGCCCACAGAGAGCAGTGGCCAGAGGGTGAGACCAAAGATGGTGACACAGGGAAGCCAAGGGGCCATCCCCAGTATTTGCAGGGTTACATTTGAGCCTTTTCTATGTGGCTCTAGAGAAGGGCCAAAGCCCCACGGATCTCCCTGGGGGGCAGATGTGGGTCCACAGCTGGAGCTGTCCAGAGCAGGAGGGGCCAGCCCTGCCCAGCAGAGTTCCAATGGCAGTGGAAGCCGGACACCCACCGGGCAGGGATGCTGCAGGCAGATTTCCTGCCATGGGGGCTGGCTGGAGGTACAAACTGGTGACCTGTGGCATCCCTCAGGCCCCAGGTTCTAAAATTCCATGGTGCGCCTTGGGAAGCCAACAAGGAGTTTGGTTGCCAAGTGAGCATTAGATAAAGTGATCTTAACAAAGTCAATTGCACAGAGAAGTGGGAGCCCTGGCCCTAAGTGCACAAGTTGGGAGCGAGTGGGTCCGGTGGTTGCCCAAGGTCCCAGCCTGCACCCCACCTTTTGAGCCAAGTGTCCGGCATCATGGGGCGCTGGAGGGAATCGGGTTTCCTGGTGGTGAGTCTGGCTGGCCACTGTCTTTGCAGCCTCTGGATTCTCCTCTGTTTGTTCCCTAGTAGCTAATCCCAAAAGTTCTACGTCTCAAGAGGCTTGAGTCAAATCAAAATATGCATAATAGACTTCCGAGGAGCGTAAAGTCTGTGCAAGGGTCTTTGCATTTTCCTGGGTGTCTGAGGTGGAGCTCCAGGTACCAAGGGTCAGAAGGGGCCCCTTGAGAGCCCCCCCTGCCCGAGGACACAGCGTCTGAGATGGACATAGGAGCTCAACCGTGGCGAGGTGGCCGTCTGCAGGAGCCAGGCAGGAACAGGGCAAGCGGCCGCCTTCTGTCGCACTGAAAGCACCAAGGAAGCCGCGTTCAGAAAAGCTCGCTTCCTCTTCCCACTCACACGAGTTGCAGTAAGATGTTTCAGACTCTCAGACTTTCCTCTCCTTCTTTCCTTCCTTGAACACTCACATCAGAAAAGCCCAAGGTTTACTGCCTGGAATTCAGGTCTTTTTTTTTTTTTTTTTTTTTTAAGATACGGCACATAAAAATCAGCCCCTCTGGGGTCTCTTTGGCAGGTGACGCCACAGTCCAGAGCGTTTCCTTTTGATGCTGGGCCAGGTTACATTCAGGTCCCTGACCTGGGTTGGGGAGCCTTCAGCCTATGATTTACTGGAGTGGAACACAGGGCGGCAGGATGACTCCATGGGGGTCAGGGCCCCTCGGCTCACCACCCGTGGGGACTGTCCAGCCCTGGCATCCCCAGAACCCTTCCCTGAGGCCCCCAGGAAATGATAGCAGACGGGCCTGGGAGAGCTGCGTTACCACCTGGAGAGAGGGCAGAGGGGATCTCGCCCAGTTCTGGTCCCAGCTCTCGTTACTCTCAGTGGCCTCTTACACACCATTCCCCCACCCTGATCTGTAGCTTCTCCCTTATGATGAGAGCGCCTGGGGTTCCTCTTAGACCCTTAGGAAGATGTGCAAGGCCTGAGGGTTCGGGACAGCTGGGGAAACCCAGGACATCGGGGAAATGTGGCCCCAGGCATCATGGTCCTGGACTGATCCAGGTGGGCTGCGGGGCTGGGCCTTTGGGTGTGAGTGGGCAGTGGGCAGGAAGAGCTGCCCAGACCCAGCTGATCGGAGTCAAGGCAGAAGGGCAGATCGCGCGCCAGCCAGGGCCCTAACCTGAGGAGGAGGGTGGAGGGCTGAGCGCAGTCCCTGGGATTCACTAGGGAAGAGGCAGAGGGAGGGGGCCGGCTCCCATCCAACGCCCTTTCATCCCCTGCCTGGTGACTTTTAACCTCTGACCTCACGGGGGGTTGTATCTGTCCCCCTCTGAGACCTTTGTCGGGGACCTTATTTGTTGAGTGCCCACTGGGTCCCAGGCATGCCAAGTACATCTCCTCAATCCTCCGCAGCCTCTGAGGTGGGTGTCACCTCCACTTCACAGATAAGGAAACTGAGGTCAAGTCCAATTCCCACAACTACTCGTAGGGGACAGAGTGGGACTTTGGACCAGACACCCTCCCTCCGGCGCACACTTTGCCCGCCATCCCACGCGACCAGCGTCGCCTTCAGACTTCCCCACTTTTGGCCCAGCCCTGGGCGATCGCATCGAGAATGTTCTCCAGAGGGTTGAGAAATGGGATTGGCAGGACTTAAAGCTCAGCCCCTCTACCGCCCCCGCCCCGCCGGGATGGAGGCGGGAGGGAGGCCCTGGGTGCAAGGGCAGCGGGAGAGCAACCCCTGTCGCCACCTGCCGGTGGTGGGCGGAGCTGCCCTGCGCCCTCTGGGGGTGGCCGGTTGCTACCTGTGGCTCAGGAGGCGGAGGGGAGCAAGGGGCGGAGCCACGGTGAACAGAGAGATGAAAGGCCTTGTCTCCGAGCGCTGACAGCCTGAGTGCCCCGGGCCGCTCAGTGTTGGCGGCTGGGACCCTGCTGGGTTTGCTTCTCGGGAGGCCGGTCTCCTCACTGCCCCCTCTGCCTGCAGCCCCCCGCCCCCCAGAAGATGCCCCGTTCACACATTCCAGACCTGCGGGGGGGGGGGGGCTGGCAACTTGGCCCCTCTGTGACTGGCTGTTGAAGAGAAAATGACCCCCAGAGCACTTGACAGCGATGCAGACCTCAGGGCCACTGGGCCCGGCGGAGGCAGAGCCCGGTGGTTGGTGGGCACATTCGAGGAGCACTGCTCGGAACAGATCCACTCGATGACCCCAGAGCACTTCAGGGACTCCCTCTGGGGCACCGGAGTGGGATTTCGGTAATGGATTCCAGACACACCAGAGAGCTCTGTAGCTGAGACACTGCTCTGAGCCCAGGTGTCAAGGCTGTGCAGACAGCAGACCCCCCCATCGCCCGTTTGGGGGGAACAGAGCCACGCATGATGGGGGTTGGGAGTGGGATGCCCCCAACGCGTCCCACGCTGTCTGTGTGCAGGCTGGCCCTGCCCTGGGCAGCCTCCCGACCCCAGCCTTCGAGCCCCTGCCCACCCCCGGCTGCACCCTGAGAAACAGGCCCTGGAAACTAGTCTGTGGAGGCAATGCCGCGGAGCGTGTGGACCGTGGGCCTCCTGGCGGGTGGCTGTCTCTCAGCGTCGCAGGAGGGGTCCTCGGAGAGGCTGAAGCCCACCTGTGGTGGAGTGTGCCCTTGAACCACCCAGCTGCCGGTGGAGGGAATCATGAATGCGCCAAGGTTGTCCGATGTCTTGGCACTGCCAAGGGCCTGGGCTCTCAGGTCTGAGGAGCTGGATTCACATCCTGCTTCCTCCTCACAGTGGAACCTCAGGCAAGAAAGTCAGCCTCGCTGAGCCTGGCTCTGCTCTCTGGGAGGCGGGGATGCTGTAGCGCCCACCCATGAGGCTGCCCGGGGCCCCGAATGAGGTGAGGCCTGCAGGGCCCAGGCCACTGAGCCTGGAACAGAGTCAGTTAGCTGGGACTTCAGTCTCTGCTGCCCCAGCTTGGCTCTGGTGGAGAGCTGAGGCCAGCACAGCCTTGCGTGTGCTGCAGTGGTCTGGCTGTAAAGGGACGGGCACTGTCTTTTCTGTCCTTTGGGCATGGTGAGGGCCAGAGGGGGACCCAGGGCTGGTGGGCCAGTGGGCAGTGGGGCAGAGCCAAGGTTGCTGCCACTCAGCACGAGGCCTGAGTCCCTTTGGGGTGGTTTCCTCTGAGATGCCTATCTCCAGAATTCTGAGAAAGCAGAATGGCAGGTCAGCTCACCTGTAATCACCGAGGCTACTGGAGTGGGCATTACGGGGAGGCCGCAGACCAGAGGTGGAGGGTTGGCAGCTGCAGCGGCCAGTTCCCCTGACCTGTGTTCCTCCACACTGCTTGTTTTCCACGGCATCCTTTCCACACACACACCCCCACCTCGAGGCCCCCTGTACCGTCTCCCACTCAGGCCACAGTAGCATTTGCAGCCCACAGGGAGGTTGGGCCCTTGGGCATCTTCTACAGGTTGGGAAATCATGAAGGTGGCAGGGCCAGAGAATCTTCTAGCCGCCTTTCAAAGGAGACCTGGGCCAGGAACATGGCTCTGTGGGAGGGCGACCACACAGGGGGTCTCCCCGGATGGGCCCCTCTTTACAGCGGTCACCACCTATCATTTACCGGATCTGCTTTAGGTCAGCATGCTTCTTCAACTTAAAATGGGAAATCTGTAGCTCTTCTATCAAATCTGTTTTATTTTTCCTAATACATATTTAAATATGTGACTTCTCAAGTGAAAAGAAAAATGCTCACCCAGATACCTCCTGAAATGACCTTGTTGTACCAGAGGTGTGACAAATACAGGTCAAGTTAGGGGAAAAGCCTGAATTTTAGGACGAGCACCGTGTTTACCAGATGTGTAACTTGGGGCAAGTCACATCAGCTCCAGGAGAACGGCACCCGCACCTGCAGAGGTGGGAGAGCTCCATGAGCTAGGTGGCCCAGGCGTCCAGGTACGGGGCCTGGCAGCACAGACCAGGGCCACACAGGGCAGCCGCCTGGATGGTTCTTTTGCTAGCCTGCCCTCATATACTTCTGTCCCTGCTTTTAGGCACAACTTGATTTTATAGGTAAAAAGCCAGTAACAGAGAAGTAAACTGACTTTTCCAAGGTTAAGAGCCAGATTAGTGGCCCAGCCAGGAGTGGCTGGAGCAAGCACCTCCTTCCCCTCGGTTGATTGGGCTGAGACACCAAAGGCTGGACCTCGCAGCTGGTCTGCTGGCCCCTTTGCACCTGGAAGCCTGTGTAGAAACGTCCCTCCTGCTGCCACTTCTGGTCACTACGGGCTGTGCAGAGGAATCCAGGAGGCCGGGAAAGGGCAGGTTCCATGTGTCTAGGTACAAGATGCAGGTGTGCTGAAGTCACAGTTCTCAGGCATGATAATTATCTGTAGCTAATTATCACTAAGGTCTCAACGCTTGTAAGTGACCTTAAAAAAAAAAAAAAAAAAAACCATGAATTAGAGCAGATCCAAGGTTACCACTCAGTTGCCTCCCAGCTTGCTCTCCTGAGCAGGATAATGGGGGATGGAGCTACGGAGACCAAGAGGGAAGCTGCCCTTCATCTGCAGACAAAGTGACAGAACCAGGCCCTCTGTGACCAGGGCTAATAATCACACTAGCCAACATTCATTGAGCTTCTTTCTGCTCTGTGCCCGGTGCCGGGATAAGTCCTTTAACACTTTCAGCAACCTCATAGGGTAGATACTATACTACCCCATTTTCTAGATAGGTAAAATGAGGCACAGAGAAGTTAAAGTGATTTGTACAAAGTCACACAGTGGCAGAGATCAGAACACATAATAGTGGGGCTTAATTCCCTGCCAGATTTCTGTTGCTGTGCCAAAATTCTTGGCGGTAGTTGTGAAAGTGTCAACAGACGCCAAAGGCCCAAGGGTGGGCGGAGAGCTTGCGGCGGGGGACTGGGGGTGGGGGGGGGGGCTCCGGTAGTCCTCCGCCAGGCCTTTCAGCCTGCAGGTCCGCAGGCCTAGCCACTCAGGGTCATTACGGCTGCGCAGAAGAATCGGGAAAGTGGGAAAGGCAGATTCCGTGCCTGCAGGAACTCTTGCAATGTCTGAGATGAGGCGTTCTTTGTCCCTTGCACGTGCCCCGCAGCCCTGGCCCACGGGGGTGGAGGAGGCCTGGGCTCACTACTCCCAACGTGACAGCGCCTCCCTTCCTGTATCCGCAGCCACCTCCTCGTGCAAGATCCTCAAGTGCAACTCTGAGTTCTGGAGCGCCACGGCGGGCAGCCACGCGCCGGCCCCAGACGACGCCCCCGAGTTCTGCGCGGCGCTGCGCACCTACGCCCTGTGCACGCGGCGCACGGCCCGCACCTGCCGGGGCGACCTGGCCTACCACTCTGCCGTCCATGGCATCGAGGACCTCATGAGCCAGCACAACTGCTCCAAGGATGGCCCCACGTCGCAGCCGCACCTGCGCACGCTGCCGCCGCCGCCGGGAGACAGCCAGGAGCGCTCGGACAGCCCCGAGATCTGCCACTACGAGAAGAGCTTCCACAATCGCGCGGCCGCCCCCAACTACACGCACTGCGGCCTCTTCGGGGACCCGCACCTCCGGACTTTCACAGACCGTTTCCAGACCTGCAAGGTGCAGGGCGCCTGGCCGCTCATCGACAATAATTACCTAAACGTGCAGGTCACCAACACACCGGTGCTGCCCGGCTCAGCCGCCACCGCCACCAGCAAGGTACGGGGGAGGGGGGCTGGGGGTGGTGAGGCGGGTCACGGCACCAGGCCCTGCCGTCAGGAGGGCTCAGACTTTCCAACCCCCGACCCAGACACCCCCTGACCCGCCATGTTCCTCTTGTCGGTAACTGAGCAAATTATTTAGGAAGGAATGTTCTGGACATTCTTGGCCATCAGGTGAACCACCCTGGAGCCACCTCTGCCCTTTGCCCAGAGTGCGGTGTTCCTCAAACTGCTGCTGTACACCGTCCACTAGGGGTCTTTGAAATCAGCATTCTGGCGTCAGAAGCTAGCACACAGGCATAGTTTGGGGGTGGGTCTGGGTTGGGGGGCGCAGGGTAGAACAGGATAGCCAAACCTAGCCTATATTAGGGCAGTTTGTGAATGCTTTCCAAGTGCAAGAGTAAACGTTTAGGAAACTTAGTTTCTGTTGTGTGCGTTTGTTCATGTGCGTGCACGTTGGGTCTAGCTGTAAGTAAGATGGATTGCTTACTAGAGTTAATAGTCCAGAAAGTTTAAAAACACTCCCAGAGCATTCAGTTTCAAACTTCTGGGATAGTCTTCTCTTGCCCCAAACTATATTTTCATAGAACTCCAGTGTCAAATCCCAATAAAGAGGAGCCTCTATGCAGGTTTGTTTCTGTCGTTACCATCACGGAGCTTACTGTCCAGTGGGAGTCAAACCCTGCCCCAGACAAGCGGACCCAACAGCCTCCTGGAGGTGACAGTCCTGCCCAGGGGTTCTCATTGTGGCTGCACATTTACAAACCGAGCGGATTTTAGAAGATAGTGGTTCTGGGCCCCCCAGGCTGCTCTGACACCACATCTCTGGGTGGGGGTCAGATGTGTTCTTTTTTTAAAGCCCCCAGTGATTCTGGGGCTTGGAGGGCATTGAGGACGCTGCTTGGAGGCCACGGCTGCTGGATGTTGTGGGGCCAGTCGGGGCTGCAGGGTACCATCCTGCCCTTTGTCTCTGTCCCACACCAACACAGTAAGGCTGCAGCCTCAGAGCAGAGAGGGCCGTGGTGTCTGGGCACAGGGAAGATGGAACAAGTGAGGACAGGGCATCAGCCCACTGAGCACCCCCAGGGCCACCCATGCAGCCCGTCTGTCCAGGGCAGCTCCATTTAACGCATCCAGAACCTGAGGCTCTAAGAGGGAAAGTGGCCTCCCCACCCAAAGTGCATTCGGCTGGGAACCAACCTGGGATTTCACCGGAGCCAGGGGACTCCAGAGCCCAGCGTGTTCTCACTGCCAAGAGAGGAGGTTCCCTTCTGGAGCCCCGGAGGCCACCGAGAGCCAATCATCTTCTGACCCAAGGAGGCTTCAGTGTCTGGGTGGCAGGACTCACGTCCTGCTCACAGAGCCACAGCCAGAGGCAGCCATGATGTGGCCCGTGGCCCAGGCAATGGGACATTCCTGTCCACTCCAGATTCTCCCTCCCGTTTTTCCAGGAGGGTCTCCCGTGAGCTCACATTCAGACTCAGCCGGAGAACGTGGTCTCCGGTCCAGGAGGCTGGTGGATGACCAGAGTCCAGGCCGCGGGGACACCTCTACCTCGCCGGGGCCTGGGCCACCAGAGCCCCTGGGGTTTCCGGTTTGGCAGCAGGTCTGTTTTCCCAGGAAGAGCACGTTGCAAGGCAGTGTGTGGGGCAGTGCCAGGCTGGCCCACAAGGGCGTTTCTGTTCCTTCTCGTCCCTCCATGCCCCAGAGGAGGGCACGGAGGTGACCTGGCAGCCAGGAAAATTCCTGCCACCTCCCTCTGCTCCGGTGGCCCTTGCATGCCCACAGGGGTCTCTTCCTGGGACCAGCTGCTGGGTAGGAAACAAGCAGGCCTTAGCCCCGTGGATGCTCTTACAGGCCTTTGGCACCAGGCCATGAAGCCTAGTGGGCAGCAAATTGCGGCCAGGGTTCCCTCCTCCCCCTCCCCCCTCTCAGCCCTCCACAGACTAAGGGGGGCCTGAATCAAGGTGCCGGCCGCCTTCTCTGCAGCCCCTTCACCTACCCGCCTCCCTCCCTAGAGCCAAGATAAATGAATGCCTGGAGCCTGAGGCTGCGGCTTCTAAATCCAGCAGCAAACACACTGTGGAAGGGGACCCCGCCTCCCTGTCCCAAGCTGGCAGGGGGTGCACAGGAGGTCTGAGGGTGTGAGAGGGCTGTGGACCTCAGGAGGCCTACCCCTCCTGACCAGGGTGGTGTAAGCATCAGATGTGATAACAGGCCTGGGAGGAATTGTGGTTAGTGACCAGCAAGGGGGGCTTGCTGGCCCCTTTGACCGGGGGTGAAAGCTAGAGAAGGAGCTTTGGGGTCACATACTAGTGGGTCCTGCAGGCTGGGGTGAGGTGCCTGGGCTTAGAACCCCTGGATACCACCCTCGGCTCTCTATTGGCACACAGTGGGACCCTGAGCTCAGCGAGGCCGTCCACAAACCAAATGGCTTATGCATTCATTCATTCATTCATTCATTTGTTCTTGTATTCCATCCATTCACTTAGCCCACATTTTTCAAATGCTCACTGTGTTTCAGGCTCACTGCTGGGTGCTGTGGCCAGCAGAACTGCCCAAGCAGGCATGGGAGCGCCTCCTTTCCTGTCCCAGCATGAAGCTTCCAGAAGGGTCTGGGGCTCTGCAGCAGAGCCCCTTGATCAAGCCAGCCCATTTCTGCGGTGACCTAGGGCCACCTTGATCTTCCCAGCAGGTGAAGAGCTTCAGCAGCCCTTCCTTATCTCCCCATCAGCCAGGAGGCAGCACAAGGCTCTGCTGGAGGCCGGGCAGTGACAGACTCCGTGTCTGTGGCCTAGCCAGTCTCAGGCCTCAGGGCCGACCGGGGTCTCATGGTACCCGGGTGGGAGACATCAGTGGCTGGTTCCCCAGTGCCCTCGGCCTGCCTCGGCCTGTTCTCTTGGGCCTCCATTACTCAGGTGTGTTTGCTCCTTCGCTGATTCAGAAAACACTGACCAAACAGCTCTTCTGTGCCAGCCTCTGTGCTCGGCGACGCCTCCGTCTCAGCAGCTCCCAGGCTAATAGTGCAGCACAGAGATGAGCCACGGGATGCTGGTGATGGGTGCTGGGGCAGCAGGCTGCTGAGGGTCTTGGGGCGGGGGACTGGCTCTACACAGAGCGCTGGGGAAGGCCTCCTGCCTGCCCTTGCCCTGAGCTTGCCCCCGAAGCACAGGACGGGAGTGGGCAGCAGCAGAGCCAGGCGGAGTGTGGGCTTTTATCCCCGAGGCGGTGGGACCTGGGCTTTTGTGATTCCCGACTCCCCTCAGCCGTGGTGCCTTGTCCAGGAGCACAGCACTCTCATTATCCAACCCTGCCTAGCCCTCTGTTCTTGTGGAGGGTCGAGATCTAGTGTTTTCCAGCCCAAGCTGACATTTCAACTTCCTGTTCCCGTGGGACTGCCTCCCATGCCCGCCCCCTGCTCTGTCTTCCTCTTTCTGGCTGCGCTGGTGGCACCCCGTGTTGAGCCTCAGGGAGGAGAGGAGCTCGGGTCTCGGCGCCTCCCCCCCACGGCGGCCCCCTTGCAGGTTCCCCGTTGCACTTGCATACCATCACACGGCATCCTTCATCCGCTCAGTCTGTGACATCACCTTCCACCCCCGCAGTGTGAGCACCGTGAGGACAGGGGTCTTGGGCTGTTTCCTCCCCTCACGTGGACACAGCCCCCAGCCCCAGGCCTGGCACACAGTTGGCGCTCCATGAATAGTTCTGATGACACTCGGGCTCCGCCCTGTGCCCAGCGGTGGAGAGGGCGCGAGCCCCTGGGGGAAGGGGGGCGGCAGAGGCAGGAGTGGCAGCCACGCCTGCGGCCGTGTGGGCAGTGAGCCGCCCGGCTCTCGACAGGCCCCCTTCATGCTGTTCCTTGTGGTTGAGGCCCTGGCACCGGTGCCAAGAAGAGTCAAGCAGCCTGTCAGCCTTCCAGGAGACTGTCTCCGCAAGAGATGGCGGTTAGAGCGAAACCAGCCTTTCCTGTTCCAGGGAGGCTGATGGCACTGGGAAAGCCACCCCCCTACTCCCCCGCCCCCAGTGTCTGTGTGTCTGTGTGGCCCTGCACACCAGGCAGGGACACCAGAGCCCCTCCTTGCACGCCCCTCCCCCCATGGCAGGACCACCCACTGCCCAGACCACCCCGGCTGGCCCACCTCCCGGGCCCCCCCCCCCCGCGGGCAGGCAGGCAGGCAGGGAGGCGGCCTCATCAAGGCAGGAGCCTAGGATGGAGAGAGGACGCAGCAGGAGGTGGATCCCTGTGAAGTCGCCACTTTTATAGGTCTGGGCAGTGGAGGAGCGGCAGTTTCATGGGGTTCGATGATGCGTGGGGCTAGGGGCAGGATGGGGGGGCTGCAACCACCTTGGACATCCCACAGCGAAGCGGAAGAGCCACGTCCCGGGACCAGCCTGTGACCTCCAGGGAGGAGACGGGGAAGCAGAGCCCCGGGCTCAGGGAGCTGTGCACGCGGGCCTCCCGCTGTAGCCCGCTCTGGCCTCTGGCAGGGCCTCCGGCTCTCGACCTCAGAGCGCCAGCCCCTCCTCGTGTCCCATGAAGACCGCACAGAGTGCCCCCTGCACACCCGTCAGGCCCCACAGGCGCGGTGCCTTGGCCCCAAGACTTCTAGGGCCCACGAGAAGGCTTTCTTTCCGTTTAAAGTCAGAAGGAAAAAACCAACACGATCCAACCTAGACTATATTAGTCTTTACACCAATGCAGTCCCAAAATGTAGCTGCTTTTTTTAAAAGAATTTTTGCTGGCGTATAGTTGATTTACAATGTTGTGTTAGGTTCAGGTGTACAGCAAAGTGAATCAGTTATACATATATCCACTCTTTTGTAGATTCTTCTTCCATATAGGTCATTACAGAGTATTGAGTTCCGTGTGCTACACAGTAGGTCCTTATTAGTCATCTGTTGTATATATAGTAGCGTGTATATGTCAATCCCAATCTCAGCCACAAGTGTAGTTTTTAATGTTTCTGACGGAGGAAGGGACCCAGGAAGGCCCAGGTGCCCCGGAGTTCCCAAAAGTCATACTGTGGCCTGCCCCTCTCGGAATTCCTCTCATCCTTACATCTCTCAGGTACGGGGTGAGAAGGGCTGGGGTCTTCTCTGTGTTCCCTCTGGGGGCCCCTTGTACACTCCCTGCCTGGTCACCCCTGAGCTTTACACTGGCGTGAGGGGACACGCAGAGCAGCCGTGAAACAGAGCTGGCGACACCTCCAGCCCAGCTCTTGCGACTTTGTGTATTTGCTCTAGAACTTTCTGCAGCCCCTAGGCTGCCCCTCTCCAGTCCTCAGGCCTCTCAGCACCTGCTCCTGGGGCCCCCAGCCAAGGCCACCCCCTGCCGGCTTCCCCCTCCTGGCTGTGTCCCCAGCCACCCCGGAACTGCAGACAGGCACACTCGCTGGTCTGTGCCCCACCGACACCTCCCCACGCCGCCCCCGCCTGTCTTGGCCGGCCTCTCCCTGACCCTCCTGCCTGAGCTGAGGTCCTGTGGCAGCTCTCCCCGCCTTCCCTTCCCCATCAGAGCTGCTTTGGGTTTCCTCTTTGGTTTCTAGCAGGTCTGGGGCCTCGCCTTTGTCATACATACACCCACTGTTCGGCCAGAAATTCCCCTAGTGCTTTGCCGCATTGCCCTCAACCCCGAGAGCTGTCCAGGCCATCGTCATGCCCCTCAACTGCCACGTCCCCCCGGGGTGCCCAGGCAGAGAATTCAGCCACGGCCGACCGTACATGTCGTCAGCAGCCCCCCGCCCTTTGCTAGAGCCCCTTCGGCCTACAGACGTTATGAGGAGGTGTGGACCCCAGCTGGTGAGGCCCTTCTCCAGGCTTGGTGGCGGGGATGAGGGGAGAGGGCCTGGGAATGGTGGCTGGGGGCTGTGAAGAGGTTGGGGCCGGGTGGGGGGGGGTGCTTTTAGCGGGAGGTTCCCAAGATGCCTGGGCACCATCTTGCCCCCATCGCCCCACCTCCCTCCCTGGCTTCAGGCTGAGAGTCCAGGAGGAACGGCGCGGAGGCGAGTTTCCCAGTTTCACTCATGTCTCCACCCCATCTTCCTGGTTAGGGTTACGGAGGAAAGAACAGCCAGACATCTCACCCAGGGTGACAGGGGAAACACATCACTCCCCGGACTGTTTGTCTCTTGTCCTTCTCCCAGGCCCCCCACCCTGTGACTTTTTGACCAAAAATGCCCAGGGACTGGAAACCAAGAGCCTAATCCCAGCTCTGCCTCTTGCTGGAAACCAAGGGCCTAATCCCAGCTCTGCCTCTTGCTGGAAACCAAGGGCCTAATCCCAGCTCTGCCTCTTGCTGGAAACCAAGGGCCTAATCCCAGCTCTGCCTCTTGCTGGAAACCAAGAGCCTAATCCCAGCTCTGCCTCTTGCTGGCTGTGTGACCTTGGGCAAGTCACTTTGCTTTCTGAACCCGAATTTCCTCGTCTGTAAATCCGAGGCAATGTCACCTTCCCTGCAGCGCTGCACAGGCCCAGAAGTAATATATGCAGCGAGTGTGCCTGTGTCTGTGGTTCTCAGGAGGACGGTTAGTGATAGAGCCGCTTAGCCCTCTGCTCCTCCAGTAGCTCAGCGCGGCCCCTCACCCCGGCTGCAGGCTCCAGCAGAAATGCGCCTCGCTGCTCCCCTGGCCAGGGCTGCCCGTTAACCTGGAGCCCCCGTCTCCCTTTTGCTGACCGGCACCTCCCTCCCCTCCCTCTTCCTCCTGCTACTGCCAAGGCCTGGCTGGGAGACCCCTCAGCGCAGCCCTGCTGCGGTGGCCTCTGCTGACCTCTGCCTGTCTGCCTGCATGGATTTTGCCTGCCCGTTCTTTCTTGGAACATCAGTCTCTTCTACCTGCTGTTATGTTCAGCCTGTGGCTTATGGTGCTTTGGTTGTGGTCCATATTCGTTTCCTATTGCTGCTGTAACAAGTACCACAAACTAAGTGATTCAAACAAACAGAAATTTATTCTCATACCTCTGAAGGGGAAAAGTCTGAAATGAGTCTTAAGGGGCTAGCATCAAGGTGTCAGCAGGACCAGTCCTTCTGGAGGCTTCAGGGGAGAGTCTGTTCGTTGCTTCTTCGACTTGTGGCCAGCATCCTTCAATTTGTGGCCACATCCCGCTGGTCTCTGCCTCTGTGGAAACCCCGCCTTCTCTTCTGCCGTTAGGTCTCCCTCTGCCTCCATTGTACGAGGACACATGTGATTACATTCAGGGCCCACCAGGATAATTTCTCCACCTCAGTATCCTTAACCTAATTCCAACTGCAAGATCCCATTTGTCATATAAGGTAACATTTACAGGTTCCAGGGATTAGCGCCTGATAACTTGGAGGCCATTCTTCAGCCTACTACAGTGGATAATGACCTTTCATTTTTAATTAGCCATGCTTTTCTTTTTATGGTTCCTCTCTGTATATAGTAAATGAGCTGGTTTTCTATTTAGGAGAGGAGTATAAAGTTCCTTTTCTAAGTCAAAAAAATTTTTAAGCAAAAATGCAAATTGTTTTAAAGAAAAATATTAAATGCATAATAGGGCAGGTGGCACTAAACAGTGACCACAGTGGGGAAGGGGCGGTCTGGGACATCCTGGGGGCTCTTGCCATCCCTCCGCTCCGTCCAGAGCATTGTAAGTATGGGGCTGGGCCTTGTCCCCTCCACAGTTCCCGGCACCGCCTCACCCCCTCTCTTTGCCCCCTTGCCCCGCAGCTCACCATCATCTTCAAGAACTTCCAGGAGTGCGTGGACCAGAAGGTGTACCAGGCCGAGATGGACGAGCTCCCTGCCGCCTTCGCCGACGGCTCCAAGAACGGCGGCGACAAGCACGGGGCCAACAGCCTGAAGATCACCGAGAAGGTGTCGGGCCAGCACGTGGAGATCCAGGCCAAGTACATCGGCACCACCATCGTGGTCCGCCAGGTGGGTGGCTACCTGACTTTCGCGGTCCGCATGCCCGAGGAGGTGGTCAACGCCGTGGAAGACCGGGACAGCCAGGGCCTCTACCTCTGCCTGAGGGGCTGCCCCCTCAACCAGCAGATCGACTTCCAGGCCTTCCGAGCCGGCGCCGAGGGCCCCGGCGCCCGCAGGCTACCAGCCGCCAGCCCCGCCCCCTCAGCCCCCGACACCTTCCCGTACGAGACGGCCGTGGCCAAGTGCAAGGAGAAGCTGCCCGTGGAGGACCTCTACTACCAGGCCTGCGTCTTCGACCTGCTCACCACAGGAGACGTGAACTTCACGCTGGCCGCCTACTACGCCCTGGAGGACGTCAAGATGCTCCACTCCAACAAGGACAAGCTGCACCTGTACGAGAGGACTCGGGAGCCGCCGGGCCGGGCGGCTGCCTCAGGGCTGCCCCCGGCCCCCTGGCCCCTCCTCGGCAGCCTTCTACTCCTGTCCCTGTTCCCTGTGCTCCTGGAGGCCGCCTAGGACCGAGAGCGAGGCGTCCCCGAACTGGTCGGCGGCTGCACGAGGGCCGGTGGCCTCCCGGTGGCCCCGTGGTCCCTGCAGGGGTCAGGAGCCCCGGCGGCCGCGTACCTCCGAGCTGCCTTGGGCTGCCTGCTGGCAAGGGCTGGGGGCGTGGGACGTCCCCTCCCCTCCCCCGGGGCCCGGGACAAGGTTGTGGTGACTGGTGCTGTGACGTTTGTGACATAGAGCTGTGCAGAGGGAGAGCTGCTCCTCTCCGCCCGCCCCGCCGTGTGAATGTGCAAATCAGAGCCCCTCAGGCCTAAGCCCTCACCCCAACAGAGACACTGGGCGTGGGCAGAGTCGACCTGCCCTCACCCCTGCAATGCACTGAAACAGGCCCGGCTGACTGCTGCACGCGCATCCCGGGCCACCTGCGCCCGCCCCACGCACACACACTCATACACACTCGCACACACAAAGCCGGGGGGCCCGAGGCAGCCTCGAGGCTGGACCCCTGGGCAGGGCATCCTTTCCTCTTGGGCTTTAGGACACCCCCGGGGTGCTGCTTGGCATCTTTAGAAAACTAATGTAACCCTTTGGCCAAAAAGTTGTGCCCTCCTGGTGCCTTCCCGCCTGTGGCCTCCCTGCGAGCCAAGGAGAGACCACCGTGTGCACCCTGGCTGGGCACGGGTTCAGGTCCCAGTTACCAGGCCCCGCAGGTGGGGGACGACACATGTCCTTGGCACGTGCTCTGGGCAATGCCTGCTCTGGCTCCTTCCCCCACTGCCCGTCCTCCTGTCCCCCGGTCCCCACTGTTCTTTGGAAGTCGAGTCTTTGTTTCTAAATGTCTAAACAGAGAACTACCCCCTTGATTTCTGTTCCTTCCTCCCCAGCAGGTGGCAAGAGGCGGTGAGCAGGGGAGCTGAGGCCGCAGAGTGTGGGCTGGAGACTCAGTGGACGGGGCCAGCTGGCCTGCCCTGATCCTCTGCTTTCTCCTCACCTGCCCCCCCAGAGCCCTGCTCCCTGCCCTGTCCACCCAGGTCTGCATTCTGGGGAAAGGAGCAGGGCCTGGCAGGTGTCTCAGCCCTTAGCATCCCTGGCAGGATCTCCTCCTTCTAGGCCTTTCTCTTAAGCCCCGTGGCCACACAGCCAGGAGACTTTCCCACCTCATGTCAGCCAAGCTGCCCATCCGAGGAGCCCCGAACCAGTCCCACCTCTGCTGCTGTTTCAGAGAACCCCGGGCACCAGCACCGAGCTGGGCTCCACTCCTAAAGGTGCGGCCGTGCCCCAGAGGGCGATCCTCCCAGAAGCCCCGCAGGCCCCACTGTCCCCGCCCGCCCACCACATCCCCGACTGCCCCTCTGCTGTTGCCCAGGGACCTCTCATACACTGGCCCGGGAGGCTGCGGACTGGTCCCTGCCTCCCCCTCCAAGAGGTTCCCTCTCTCTGCCAAGCTGTGGGCTAGGCGGGCAGGTGGGTGGGAGGCGCAGCCCCGGCCCCTCCCTGCTGGTTTTTAGATGGTCCCTATGTTGGAAGTAAAAAGTGAAGCACTTTATTTTGGTTGTGTTTGATCACGTTCTGCTTGGAAGTGGGGGCCCCTCACTGTGTCCCGTGTCTGCGACCTGTGTGGGGTGTCACCGCGTGTACATACTGTAAATTATTTATTAATGGCTAAATGCAAGTAAAGTTTGGGATTTTTGTTTTGTTTTGTTAACTTTCTTTTGGACTACGTGTTGGAGTTTGTTCTCTGAGCGGACTTTGGTTCCTTTCGGGGTGGAGGGTTGACTTTGGTAGTGGCTGCCCCCTTACAGTGTATGTACCAGGGAAAGGGGAGCGGGCAGCGCGCACGCGCGTGTGTGTGAGTTGAGTGTTGTGAGTGCCTGCAGAAGGAGAAGCAATTAAACAACCGAAGCCCCCTGCTTCTCTAAAATTACTTTTTCTCCTTGCGATGAGCTGCCTTTGGGGCTTGAGGGGTCCAGGTTCCCTCGCGAAGCTGGAACCGTCTTGGAGACAGATGATCACATGGAGGAGGGACATGAAGGGCCTTCTGGGACGAGGTTGGGTGGGCTGGCCTGAGATCCAGGAGGAGTCCATCAGTCTAGGACCCCAGAGCCGGGACTGTGGCTGCCTCCCTCCCCAAAGGTCCCCCTCCTTGCCCGCAGCCCAGGGAAAGGGTGGTGGCACTGCAGAGGGTGCATCAGTGTGCGCAGGACTGAAGCTTGCTTGGGGCCAGGTCTTCACATTTCATCTTTTAAAGTTATCCAGTGAGTCAGGAACAAATGCACGCCCATTTTACGGATGGAAAAAGAGAGACTCGGGGAGGTGGACTGACTGGCCTAGGGTTCCTTAGCAAGGGCAGGGCCAGCATGTACACCTAGGCCTGTTTTGCCCCCAAAGTCCCTGCTGTTAATACTAAATGCCAGGCAGCAGAATAGCAGCCCAGCTAAGCCAGGCCACATCCCAGCTTCTCCACTTTCCTAGCTCTGTGACCTTGGGCGAGTCAACCTCTCTGAGCCTGCATCCCCTCCTTTGTAAAGTGGGGAGTGTGCATCCCATAGGGTTGTTTGAAGATTCCGTGAGTTAATTCCTGTGAAGTACTAAGGACAGGGCCTGGCACACAGTGAGTGTCCAGTGTTGGTGTCACTATTATCCCAAAGCAAGAGGGGTTGAGTGAGACGGTGGGTGAAAGGAGAGGGGAGAGGGCCACGTGGACCCTGGAAGCTCAGGAGGGAGGTGAGCTGAGAAAACCAGAGAGTGAGCATGTACACCAATCCCAAGCCGAGGAGGAAGCTAAAAGTAGGAAGGGAGAACTTTCTAGGGCCCTGTTCTTAAGCAGGCTCCCAGAGAGAACACAGGAGTCTGGGCTTTGGGAGGAAGAACCATCCTGGAAGGGACAAAACAAGGCTGGGACATCCCCACGCATCTTACCCAGTCACCCAAATTGATAGGCCTCTCAGCCTCACTAGAAAGTGGGATGAAATGAATACTCATGCAGGGGGTGGGGGGAACCAACGAGGGCTGTTGGCACTTGGCCAGCGCAGAAGAACAGATTATTGAGAAGCCAGGGCCAGGGCACACGGGAGAGAGAAAAAATCTCATTCACCATCAGATGAAAAAGCTGCGGCCCTGGCCAGAAAAGAGTCTTGGTTTGGAATTTGTTCAGGACCCTAAACTTAACCAGCTGGAATTCTTTTCCAAGTACCATGCTACTAGTTGCCCTCGTGAACATGGAAATTTGCATTTCATCATGAATATGGAACACAGAGTCGTGAGCTAAATGATTCCCAAGAAGCAGCTTCATCTTACTCCGCAGGCTGGGTTTGGAGCAGAGACGCTTCTGTGCCAGCTCAGCCGAGACCAGTCAGCCTGGAGGTAAACGCATTAGCAGATGGAGCTGCGGGCCCTTCTCCGCGCTCCACCCCCGCCCCCCGCTTACCGAGAACCCATTTGACCCATTTGAGCCAGGCCAGAGTGGGGCTCATCGGAGCAATGCCAGCGCGCAGCGTGGAGCAGGAGGTTGCACGGACTGGGGGGGGGGGCACTTGGTCTCAGACGGCAGGCTGACTTGGCATCCAAACTGGCTCTGCCCGTCGCTGTGTGGTCTCCCTTGGATTTTTTGAACCTTGGATTCCTTTGTAAAATGGAATTACGAGTACCTACCTCCTAAGGCCATTACAGAAATCCAATGAGCTAACGCTCATAAATTGCCTTGCATACGGAGCCCTGGCACCCAGACAGCATGGAGAGGCCACCAGAAATGGCCATCTCCTCCCTTTGCAACTGCCCGTGGTCCTTGATTCATTGGATAACTCTTTTGTGATCGCGGGTGCTGGGGGGATGCGACAGAGATCTGTACACACTCCCTTGCGTTCTTGTTGGCGAGACGGGTCCCTAACCAAGCAGTTACATCAGCAAATGTCCCATGTGACAGCAACATGAAGAAAAGGTTCACGGGTCAAAGGACCCGAGAGAGATGCACCCTGGATTGGGGGATGGTGGGGAGAGGCTCTCCTCTCCGGTGAGATCAGCGGGGACCTCGGACTAGTTCACCTGCGTGAATCCGGAGAACGGGCCATGCAAAGATCTGGGGAGAGCGTTCTCCACAGGGAACGGTGAGTGCAGAGGCCCTGGCACAGCAGCAGCCCGGAGAGTGTGGGCAGCAGGAAGCCAGGTGCCTGGATCAGGGTGCAGGGTGAGGCCTCAGAGCAGCCGGAGCAGGACAGGCCTTGTTATTCTAGTTGTCATAGGAAGCTGCTAGCAGGCTCTGAGCATGGGGAGACGGGTTGGACTCCAGTTTTAAAGGAATCATTCCAGCAAAGAGTGGGATCACTGCAGGGAAGAAAGGACGTCAGGGGCTGCGACACAAAGCCAGCCAGAAGTGGGAGGTCAGTGGCAGAGCCAGAGGTGGCAGAGCCAGAGGTGGCACGCATGACGGGCTTTGGGGTTCACTGTGAAGGTGGAGCTTTGGGGAGCAAGAGAACTTGAGAGCGGAACAAGGTGTTGCCTCCAGGTGTGTGGGCTCAGCACCCGGGGAAGCTGGGGTGTCATTTACCGAGCCCGGGAGGACCACAGGAGGAGCAGGTCCGGGACCCCGACATCCAAATCTTACTTTAGGACACGTCAGAAAGCACACGCAGCTGGATTGTTCTTGATTTTTAAATTTAAATGACAAAACTTCCAAGAAAAACCTCTTAAGTGCAACGCTCACAGAATAAACCTCCCAAAGGGAAATGTGTTGCATTTGAACGAGCCGATTGCAAAGCCGTGGTTGGTAAGAGGACTGGCAGGGGGACTCCTGGCTGTCACTCAGGGGATAAAGACATCTGAAGGCCACGACCCAACAGAATCTTGGGAGCCTGGTAGGTTGGGTGGCCCAGGACAGCTGGCTTCACTAAGATTGGGCTTTACGGCAAATACCCAATTACGCATGAACCAAAGTTCTGATCCTGTTAAGGACAACGATGCTAAACTTTGAAAAAAGGAAGTTAAAAGAATAGGAGGGAAGCCTGGGAGGGGCATACTTACTCCCCACAGCTGCCAGATGATGTGCTGGAGCCCCTGTGGGCTGGAACAAGTCCCCTTCAAGTGGTGGCCCTGCCACTTGCTGGCCGCGGGACCTGTGGCCTGTTTCCTCATCTGCCAAATGAAGCTGGCGGTCCTGCTGCAGGGGTGCTTGGGAAGACAGGCAAAAATGAGAGAGAACACGGAAGGAAGCACCAAGCAAACCACAGGCCCCAACTAGTGTCAGCCCCTCCCCATCTCATCCCCCCAGCTCACACCACCTTCACAGACTCCCTCCTCCAGCAAGCCTGCTTGGGGCAGCTCCTACACCAAGAGGGCCCCTGCGCCCGCCCGCTCCCCGGCTGACCGATGAGATCTAGACAGAGGGCGCCTTGAAGGAAAGGCCCACGCTTAGCCTCACATACCTGTCTCCCACCAGACACTCAGGGAGGGGACACTGCTTGGCTCACGGTCCTTTACCATGTGCTCATCTCTTGAATATGGCCCAGGAATCGCATCTCTTTGGTCTGATTGGCCTTACTTAGACTCTTAAAACAATTCAAGAGCTCTTTATCCGGCTCCCGCATGGGCTGAAGAAGCTTGGTGTTCTGGCCAGTGGTCAGTGGGAACCCCCGGCACCAATCAGGAGCCTAAGGACCTCTAATCCCAGGGAGGTGCCCGTTGTCCCTGGGAAATCATCACCTCCTGAATCAGTGGGACCAAAGACTCTACCACCTGTTTCAACAGCTCCCTCTTAGCTACCTTCCCCACCTTTCCAGGCTTTTCAGCACCTTTGACCATTTAATCCCTTCCTGCCTCTGATGTGGGTTTGGTGCAAGAGCCCTGAAGGAGAGGAACAGAAATGAACACGCTCAGAAGGTCCCAGAAGGATGGACTTAATTAAGAAACTGCAACGGGCAGCAGGTGTGCAAGGCATGATGTGCTGGGGGCAAGGGTGTCTCTGGAACCGGAGGACGCAATCCCAGGCAGCCTGGATCCCCGAGGCCGAGGCAGGCATGTCGCCGGGCATCACTCCATCCTTGCCCAGAGCAGTGCTGGGAAGGCTCACAGATTCTTCCGCATTTGAAGTCCTCCCACCCCCTTCGTCCCTCCTTCCCGCAGGAAGCAGAGCCCTCCCCAGGCCGGACCCTTTAGCCAGAGCAAACTGTCTGGCCAAGCAGATCTGCCCGGGAAGAACAAAGACACACTCAGAAAGGTCTGCTGGAAATGGTCTGGGGCCTGGGTCTCAAGTTCACTCCAAGCTCCTTTTGTGCACAAGTCCAGCAACAGTATCCGCTGTCTCCGGGGCTGGGCACTTTATTAACGTGGGTGAACTGGCTGGGGCTGAGGGGGACACCCCTGAAAGCAGGCCTCTAAAGGGATTAAGAGGGCTGGAAATGGGTGGAGAGGCCGTCCCCAAAGCACGCCCTCAAGGAAGCAGTGCAAGTGCTTGGTCCATTGGACCAGCCCCACCCTGCCCAAGGCCAAGCCCTCAGCTGGGGGCAGGGGGTGTGTGCCTTGGGTTGGGTGGGCCTGGATGACCAGGGATGGGCAGTGGTGTGGGCAGGGGGACACCTGGGCAGAGGGAAGAGCCCAGGCTCCAGGACCAGACCTGGCCCAGGATCCCAGCCCTGTCACCCACCTACTGACTGTGTGATGGGGGGTGACGTGTGATCATTCTCAGCCTCAGCTCTCTCAGCCACGAGGGGTGATGACCACGTGTCCTCATGTGGTCTTCCTGCAGACAAAATGCGTACGTCTGCACCTGCCCTGAGCTTGCAGGTCCTTTGACCATTTTCACAACAGCCCTACCAGGCAGATGCCATCGACCTGGTTTCCAGGTGAACCCCGTGCCACCCACCTGCTCCTCCCTTGAGGAGCCCCAAAACAGGGGTGGCATCAAGCCAAGGCTCTGGTCCTGGGGGAAGCAGGGGGCCAGACCCCCACCTGGAGTCTGGGCAGGTAGGGGGACCTCAACGGACCCTGAAGAGAAAGAGGATGGGAAAGAAGGTACGCCAGACCTGAAGCCTGAGAGGCTTGGGGTCGAAGGAGGAGACGGCCTGGGGTACCTGTGGGGTATCGGCTGGGTCACCCCAGTCCAGGGGCGGCCATCAGCTTTCCCAGGTGGGGTTCGGCCTTGTTGGCAATCCCAGACATGATCCAGCTGCTGGTGTGGACCCCTCTCCCAAATGCATAGGGACTGGGGTCTCCAGCCAGTGCCATGACAGCTACGAGTTCTGGACACCTGCCGTGTGCCTGGCGCCATGCCAAGTGTTTGATCCAAGGGCTGATTTGTCACAGCAGAGCCCCCTTCCAGCTGCCTCCCTCCTGAAGCTCAGGGGACTGGAATCCTGGGCTCCATCCGAGGGGCTTGGTCAGCAGGGCTCCCAGGTGGCCCTCAAGTCAAGGCTGGGGGCCTGGACCACTAGGGACCAATGCCAAGGTGAGCCGGGCAGGGCGACTCCAGCATCTGCCTTGGTGAGTTGACACATCCTTCCCTTTGCTAATGGTCAGGGTGGAAGGGGACGGTGAATCCCTCCAGGAAGTGCCCAGGCCCCTCTCTCTGACTGGGTGGGTCTAACGTTCCCTTCTCTCTCTCTCCGGTCCTTGCACAGACACCTGCTGGCGCTTCCCCTGTGTGTCCGGTCATGGTGTGGGTTTGGGGACACATTCATTTAGTCCACACACATTCAGTGAGGCCCTATGCCGTGTCTGGGGCTGTGCTTGGTGTTGGGGACACAGCAGTGCTCCCAGGAGATGAGTGTGGCCGCCCTCCCCGGATGACTTACAGAGGGTGTAACAGAGTGGGGAGGGGATGAGAATGGAGGTGGGAAATGGCCCTGCGCTGGCCCTCACGTTGCTCACCTTGTTCTCTGGCCTTGAGGCAGTCACACGCTGCCCCTGAGCCTCTCTCTCTAGTCCTGGGGAAGGACTAGGACTGGGTCACAGGGCCGTCAGGAGAATAAGATAATACCAGTCAAAGGCACTTGGGTGACAGTCGGAGAAGCCATTGAACAAGGCAGGGACAAGCTCGGCCTTTAGAGGCGGGAGGAGCCGAGTTGGAATCTGAGCTCCACCATTTAGCTGTGTGATCTTGGGCAAGTTACTTCAAGTCTCTGGGCTTCAGGATGCCCACTTGGAAAATGGGGATAAATCCGACCTCATGGCAATTTTGTGAGGACTCAACGAGAAAACACAATAAACAAGAGGCCCAGAGCCTGGCACCCAGTAACCAACCCTCTGTAGGTGGTGGCTTCTGCTCACGGGCCCATCACTCAGGCTGCTTTGTTCACTCACACCCAAGTCAAGGCCGTGACCAGCTCGGGGTTCCCAAAGATACATAACATACAGATGCTTTCTAGGGGCCAATATTTCCCCAGGCCCTCCAGGGCTGGAGTTCATTGTATAATTTATGAGGGTAGGGAGAGAATCTTTGTAATTACAGCTCCTTTCAACTATAAAATCAAGACATTTATTAATTAAGCCCATACAAAACTACAAAACCAATAAAACACAAAGGGACAGCATTAATTTAAGAAACGGGTGACTTTTTTTTGTTTGTTTGTTTTTTTGTTGTTGTTGTTTTTTTTTGGTGACGTTTTGCAGACACTAAATGGGCCCTCTCCGTGCGATGGAGGGCGGAGGTGGGAGCGTCCGGGCCAGGCTCTCCCCAGCTCAGCTGCCTGTCATCTGTCCCCCTGCCTTTCAGTCTTCTGACCCTGGGAAGCCCGTCTCGGGTGTGAGTTCCCTCGTCCCCCCGGGGAAGTAGCACTGACTCCTCGGCTCCAATACAGCCCTCAAGTCCCGGCTTCCTTTCTCCCTCCTGCCTTTCCCAATGACCCAGGATTTGCTTCAGTTGATTGAAAAAGATGTCCATCAATATGAAAGCATACAAAAATTTCAATTCTTCTAGAGATCTCAAAGGACTACCCTCCCCACCATACATCTGTTGGCCCCAAGTTCAGGAAACACTGAACTAGGACCTAGTCGGGCGACAGTTAGCTTATCTGATTCCCATCCACACCCACTGTCAGAGCAGAACTCAGGAGGTGAAGGGGGCCGTGAGGCTCTGTGCAGGGGACAGAGTGACGTGACATGGGGTTCAGAGGGGGAGGCAGAGAGGCCCCGGGTGGGGGGTTGGGGACCACAGGAGCCCAGAGCAATGTGGGAAGAGGTGGCCCCAAAAGGAGGCAGGGAGGCCCGCAGAGCCTTTATCTCCAGCCTCTCCAGGGCAGGGAGGGCAGGGAGTGGGCTGGGCCTCAGGACAGATCACCAGGCCCAGGCCAGGCTGGTCCATGCTGAGGACCAGCAGCCCCGAGGAGTTGGCCACAGCAGTTAAGGTTCCCCCTGCACGGTGCTTAGCACGGCCGGGCACTCACTGCTCCCCCATCAAGTGGGTGACACTTTTCCCCACCTCCCCCCAGAGGTTAACACCTGGCCCAGGTCACAGCAGTCGGGGTGCAGCCTGATCTGAAGTGAGACGTTCTCTCTGGTACCCCTGCTGTCAGCCAGGCTGCTATGAGGGCCCTGGGTCTCCTCCCCGGGCCTTGGGGCCCTCCTGTGTGAGTCCAGTAGGCTCTCCACCCTGCTGCTGCCACCCCAGACCTTGCTGCCCCTTCACCCTCCTGCCTGGTACAGCGAGCCCCAGGCGGGCCTGGGTGCCTCCCTCCCCGGGTGAGGCAGCTGGGGGACCAGGAACCCGCACGCCTGCCGCAGCACAGCCACCTTCCAGGAGCTACGATGCTGAAATAATACCACCATGGCTAGTAAATTGCCTCTACTTAATATTTGCCCCAGGCTTCTAAAGCCCCATCATCCTTCCAGTCCGTTCCCTGGAGATTCTAAAAATCCAGCAAATGAAGGGTTAATGCCCGGCAGGCCAGGAAGCCTTGGGGAAGTTGTTCTACTGCCCGGAACTGGCTTCTAACTGCTTTAAATGTCCCCCCTGGTCCAGGAGGCCTGCCTGACTGGGACCTGAACTCTGGCCTGAGCCCCCAGCCCACTCATCCTCCAGGGAAGGGAGCACCCCGGCCCTCCTCTCCCCGGGTCCCCTCTCTGGGCACCTCACAAGAGAAGGCTTCAAGCCCAGCACCCACAGGGCCCATGCGGAGTCAGGACTCAGAGCTGGAGGTGAAGGAAACCTGGTCCCCGCTGGGAGCCCCACTTTTCCAGGGGGGCATGGTGGTTATGACAACACGGGGGCAACAGAGTATGCCAGGGGCTCTGATGGCATCTGTGGGCACCGGGATGGGACAGACAGGAACGGGACAGGGACAGCAGGGTCAGAGAAGGCCGCTCAGAGGAAACCAAGCTTGAATTGCATCTTGAGGTTGAACAGGATTCACAGGCATGCGGAGGTGAAGGAGGTAGGGAAAAGGGGGACAGTGGCCTAGAAGCAGACCCTCAAATATCTGAGGCTGCAGGAGCAGTTTGGGCTGGCTGCAGCCAGGGGCTCAGGGAGACAGAGAAGACGAGCGTGGCCAGCAGGGCAGGTTGTCGCCAACGGCCTCGGACCCAAACCAGCGAGCTTAGAGCTAAGGGGAAGGTCACAGGGGAGCAGCAGAGTGATGCCTGGGCCTTGTGGCTCAGGGCGGACCCTCTTCCTGCCACACGGAGGTGGGAGGGAGGAGAGGCTGGAGCTGGGAGTAGCCTGTGTATCCCTGAAGGATGGCTGGAGGTGACCGTGAAGCAGGGCTGCCCCGTCAGCCCGGGGTGGTGGGGGAGGGGGCAGAGAGCCCACCCGGCTGCCTGAGGCCCCTCCTGAGGCTGGGTGGTGGCGGTCGGCACGGCCCCCGGGGCTCCCGCTGGTGGAGGCAGGTGAGGCCAGCCTCTCCCTGCAGCCTCTAGCCCTCTCCTGTGTCCCCGCCCCGTCGCACTTCCGGCAGGGACAAGGTGCCTCCAGGTCTCTGGCTCCGGTGTGGGCTCACAACCAAGGAGAACGGCCCCCAGGGGGCAGGGGAGTGACGGCTGAGCCCTCCCAGGGTTGGGTTCAGGTGGTCGCAGAGACAGGCCGTTTGTAGTGGAAATCTGCTGCCCCCTGCAGGATGGTTCTAGAACCATACCCGCTCAGGGCCCTCCATCAGAGAACGGGAGCTGATCCCAAAACACACAACGCAGACCCCAGCTGGGTGGCAAGAGTCGCCTCCCAGGTGCAGTTCCCCAGCGCCTCAGGATGTCCCAACAGCCCCCTTTGATAATATCGACAGATGCCGAGCCCATCAGGGACCCCTCAGGGACCTCACTCAGGCCACCAGAGCCTAACCAAGGGCTCTCATACGGACTTGGTGTCTGAGGCTTGGAGAGGCAGCAAAGTCGCCCAAGAACGCCAGCTGGTTCAAAGCCAAGTCTGTCCACCTCACAGACCCACGCCTCCCATTGGTCCTCACACCTTCCCTGGACCCCTTCCCTCTACTCATCT
Organism: Balaenoptera musculus; assembly: GCF_009873245.2. Classification (NCBI taxonomy): domain Eukaryota; kingdom Metazoa; phylum Chordata; class Mammalia; order Artiodactyla; family Balaenopteridae; genus Balaenoptera; species Balaenoptera musculus. The sequence continues at coordinate 44,149,508 of NC_045786.1, read as the reverse complement.
CCTGGCTCTTTTCTCCCTGGTATTTATCAGAGCTTGTGTCCTCTTATTGTTTGCTTGCCTAGGGTCTGCGTCCCCAATCCCCCCAGCTAGGAAATCAACTCAAAGAGGGCAGGGCCCCATCCTTCCTGTGCGTGTCCACACCACCTGGAACAGGGCCCGGCCCACAGGGAGAACCTCTCTCTCATGACTGTCTAGTCCCAGCTGTGTCTCCCCCACCAGACTGGGAGCCTTGTCTCTGTGTTTAGATGGTTCCAGTCACTGCTGGGCCTTCCTCCTTGGGTTTAATCGCCCAGACCAGGCTTTGCAGAAGCCCCTTTCCCGGGCTCCCAGAACAGGCAGCTCCAATTATTTGGCCGGCTCCAGGGTGAGGGCTGCTACATCCTAGGTACCCCCGACCTCCCCTCCTCTACCTGCACCCTCCCCAGCCGAGAACTGATGGATGCTGTCTCCTTCCGGGTGGTCCGCAGGGCTTGAAAACCTCTTCCTTTCCCACAGCTGGAGCTCTCACTTACAAACCACATTAACCCTAGGAGCTGCCTGCTTCGTGTGCAAATGAAGGTGAAAAATCCACCTGCCCTACTGCACACAGGGAAGGACCAAAGGAGACAAGGCACCGACTTCCCTGCCCGTCTCCTAGACCACCCCTGCCCTCCAGGGCCAACCCAGTGCATGGGGTCAGTGGGGACCATGCTTTAGTGACAATTCCCTCTTGGATCACAAGAGACTTTAAGAAAAAGCACGTATGAACCCTCTGCGGGGCAGCTCTGGCCCCAAGAAGTGGCTGTCATTCTGCCCATCTTCGAGGTCGGAAGTCTGTAGGTCAGAGACTTGCCTGCGTTCCACATAAAGCTCGGTCACACGGCACAGAACTGACCAGGAATCCCCAAGACTCAGCCCAGGGTAGGACCCCACCAGCAGCAGCAGGGGCAGACCCACCAGGGCCCCGGTTTCTACAGGATAAGGAGCATTTATTCCGATGAGCCATGTCTCTTCCCCACTTCACAAAGCAGAACAAATGCAGGTTGGGAGGTGCCATGAGCGCGGTAGTTTTCCAGTCTCAAAACGTGATGGAAAGGCTGCCTCCAAGACAAACTGGTCCTGCTCCTTTAAGAGCCACAGGTTGGAACCCAGAGCCACAGATCTGGCAAACCTGCGGGGGCCTTGTGTTTCAGTAAGTGACCTTTCTGTTGGCGCTAACTGAGAGGGACTTGCCTTGATGCCAGATGTGTGAGGCCCTGCCAGGGAGCGGGGAGGGGCCTGGGCCTGCTCCTTCCAGTAAAAGGCAGGCGTTTTTGGCAGCGGTCAGTTTAGAAGCCTGGTTGCTATTGTAAATCATAAGCTGATTATTGCACTTGTTCTTAAAATTTCCCAAAGTTGTTGCAGCTGAGCTGTGAGTTGCAACACGATTGTGAGTTAAGTTTATAGGCAGGAAGACCCCCTCAGCTCTTGAGTCTCTGACTCCCACTGCATGCACTAAAACCCCAGCACCACCAGGCGGGCGAGGCTCCCTGCAGCCACGTGTCCTGGGCTGACAGTCACAGGAGTTAACCCCTCAGCCCTGAGCAGACACACGGGTTTATTTGGTTATCAGCAATTAAGACCTTCACAAAGACTGAAGTTTGGTTTCAGTCACTTAAGTATTAGCAAAACCCCTTGGGTCTGGCAAACTTCTCCGCCTCCTATTCAGACGGCTCTCCAGCCGCGGCTGTGCCACCCTTCCTCTGTCTGGGGCTCGCAGGAGCTGGGCCGGCCCTGGTGCCAAATTGCTCAAGTTAACATTTGTGTCAGTGTTTCCATTATAAAGTGCTCTTTTCCCCCCTTCAAGAATATACAACCCAACCGTAAAATTACCCTCAAGGCTGCAGGCTGGCAGACCCGGTGTTCTGATTTCCTCTTGCTGGGGGGCTGCGGGACCCCTGCTGATGGGCACCTGATGGGCACGGGTCTCCCAGGGATCCTCCCCGCCCGGCACGACCAACATGGGAAATTGAGGGCGGCTCTGCTCAGCCACTGGCGGCAACTCCTCATCAAGTGCAGGAACTCGGGCTAAGACGACTGCTGCTGGGCCGGGGGACTGTCAGCCTCAGCTACTCAGAGAAAATCTAGAACGTGTGGTGAAAGGACCTGGACCCGACAACACAGCTGGGCCTGGGTAGGGGCAAGAGACGCAACTTTAAAAGGCTCCGTTTCACAAGCTGTCAATCTTGATGACCCAGCAACCAAAGGAAGGGAGACGAGGAGGCATGCACAGTCGCGGGTCACGCCAATGCAATGCAACGTGTTCGCCCAATTCTAAAAATCCTTAGTAACACTTTTTAATATACAAGAATCAAAAGTACAGCAGTTTTACAATGTAGGAAAATTTAATACATACTATATAAACAACATTATTTACATCAGAAATCACTAGGACAGTGGCATTTTTCACAAATATAAATTAATTACTGTTTAGTCAACAGGTTTTAAAAGTCCACAATTTTACAATAAAGAAAAACCATCTGTCCCCAACCGAGTGGGACACAGATGGACTAAAGCAGCCTGGACCCTTGGCCTGGCTCTCCTCGCCCGACACGGCAGCCCTCAGATGAGCCAGAGGAGCGAGCGCTGGTGCTGGGCCCCAGGCCACCGCTCCTGCTGACGCATGGGTTTTGGTCTGTAGGATTTCAGTGTCACTGTGTGAATTCATAACTGAATCGTGTTTGCACCGCGCACCCTGATGCGGCTCTCAGACATCAGGCTAGAGTGTCTGCAGCAGGACGTGAGAAGTGTTCTGGGTTCCCATCAAAGAGCGTTAAGGAATGACTAAAAGGAAGGGGAGCCCGGGGCCAGCGACAGACGGCGGGGACGAGTCTGGAGTTACCGTGTCCTCTGCCAGGACAAGGACATACACGTGAATCCGGGTTTCTGTTCAGGTTCCGGGTTCTGTTCAACTTCCCTCTTCCTCAGCCCCTGCTCTTTCTACCTAATAACTAAATCTTCCAAAGCTAGGCTCCATGGAATACCATCCTCACAGATTCTGGGGGCAGCTTCTCCCATCCACAAGTGAGAGAATTCCTACCTGTGCAAATTTCTGGTTTTGATATAAGCATACAGTATTCATAATGATTGAGGACAATGAGGAAATGCCTCCTTCCTCCCAACCCACCCTTCAAACATACTCCGACACCTAAAATAGATGCTTTTATGGGGATACTGTACTTTTCATAATCAATTTAACACTGACCTGGCTGACTTTGCCTTTTGCTACATCATATGGCACTAAAAATCCTGAATGTGAACAAAAGGAAGTTCCTTCTTCCTCACGATGAGACATCTTTGGGAATAACTCACATCTCCTACCAACAACTTCAGAGAAAAAAAAAAAAAACCTTGATAAGCATTGAAATGCAGGCCCTCCAATTCCTCCTCCCGGCCTCCTCTAACTGAAAGGACATGACCCGACTTCCCACAGGGGAAGCCGTGCTAGGGCCCACCCTGCCTACCTCCAGGGCCCGTGGATGGCTCAAGGATCTGCAAGCCAGGCTGTCCTTCCCCTTTGGCCTGAGCAAGACAAACACAGGTAGTGTCAGTACTGTTGGCAAGGAGCCCAACCTGTGGCCAAAGCAGAGGCATGATTTCCTATCCTCCCCCACGGAGCAGTCTCACACGTCCTCATTGGGGTGACGGTGGCCGGGGGCTCCTCTGTGGTCCCTTGGGCTGTGCTCCGGGCACGTGTTGTACAAGCCCAGGGTGAACGACCCCAAGTACCAGGAGAAGAAATAGATCAGGAGGTGGTGGGCCCACTGAGCTCCCCTCACGAGCTGTGCAGACCCAGACTCTCACGTGGACCTCAGCACAGGCGAGCCCGAGGACGCTCTGGGAAACAGAGTGTGACGGCCCCCCAAAGCCACCTCTGCTTCACTGGTGAGGCAACAGTAAAGGCATTAATGGTGCTGCCCAGGATACCAGCAAGTAAGTGATAATGATTTTATGAAGTCCCCTCGGGTGAGTGCGGGGAGTTTAACCCTGTATATGCCCAATGGAAGGGTTTCCAGCAGCTCTGAGCCTGGACACGTATAGGCACACTGTATGTTCAAGTCAGTTATTCTGTCTCCATCTAGAAAGGCCTTTGGATATTCTAACAATTACTGGCAAGTTATATTTAAAGTGAACAGAACGGAAGGCCCCAGAACCAGTAAAATGAAAGAAGCCTCCTTAACGAATGTAACCAACTTGCCTCCCATCCTGACTCAATTCAACTCTAGTCTGACTCTCACTATCTACAGCTCAGTTACCCTGTCCTTGGATGCTTTCTGTTTTGGAAAAAAAAAAAAAATGAACTTAGGTTTACACTTAACTTGGTTTCACTCTAAAAGATACTGAGTTCCATTCTAATGATCTCCAACTAGCAGTGGAAACGTGCTCACCACAGGCAACTTATCTGTGTCTGTCCACCCACCACATGAGCGGCAGGAGATGTGTGACTCTGTGGAATCTTACTTCTTCAAGCTGGGCGAAGGGAACTCAGACGCAGCTGCGGATGGTGACCGGCTGCCACACTGGCGCCTCTCCCATTTGCCGCACTACCAACCCCCAGGCTGGGAAACCCATCCACCCCTGCCTGCCCAGCACCCCAGCTCATCAGCAGGCCTGCTCCCTCGGCCCCCTCCTCGCCAGACCCAGGACCGTTACCGCTCATCCCAGCAATCGGAATCCACCGGGGATTCCAGTGCCCTGGTCACACACACCCACCCCTCGCCCCACCTGCCCTGCGTTCAGCCAACCGCTCCCAACCAAACAAGACCCCCGCCCACTTCAATGCTGCCCAACTCACAGTCCTCAGAAGTCAGCTACACAGGCCCTACTTTTCCTGGCACAGGGGGCAAACGAGGCCCACCTGGGAGACCAAACCTTTGAAACGTACAGTGTGGGAAAACTTAGTGTTGGTGGGGAAGCGGCCGCTGTGGAAGTGTTTCCCCCTGTCCCCCACGCCCCCAGCACCACAGGTGTCACATGATGAGGCCGAGTGTCACTTCTCCCAAGAACACGTTTGAGGGGGGTACCTGCTCCCCTTCAAGTCCTATGATGCGAGACCCCACCCGCTCGCCCCCGCGCCCTGCTCCCCATCAGCAGCATCGGTCACGTCATGGTGAACCAAACCCCGTGCTGTCCAGCAGGTCCCAGCAGCCTTCATGCACACGCGCCTTCCCCGACCACGCGCCGAGGTCCAGGGCGCGCCAGCCCTGGTGATAAAACATTCACGACTCTTAAGATCCTTTCTTCCTTCACTGGGGAACAGCCCGTGAAGCTGGTAGACAAAACGTCACCTCTTCCTCCTAGCACCCATCAAAGTGGGAGGCCAGGACGAGGCTGGAATGGGATGGGGTGCCCAAGTGCGGGAGTGGTGACCCAAATCAAAGCTGGACCGAGCGAAAGGCCCCCCACTCCCTGCAGTGCTCCTTCAGCGGCGAGCTGACAGCAGCCGCGTGTCCAGAAACGCCATCACTGGTCTAGATAACTGGCTCCTGTGGATCAGACCGAAAACATCCAGGTGCTTAATGACTCTTGCACTCCCCTTCTTTCCAAACTGTCCTTTATGTTTTTCTAACATTCCAGTTATAATCTGGGTTGTTTTTCTGTTCTAGTGATCTCTCCAAAGGAGACCGATGATCCAGGGGTGACTTGGAATCGTGAGGAGATTTCTGAGAAGGGGGCGAGCGAGGATCTGAGACTGCGGGGTGCAGCGGGGGGAGGGGCTGTTTATACTCCCCCAGTTTGTCTGTGTGGAAAGAGCGGTGATGGTCCGAGGGTCCCTGGCCGTGGTAGCCCATAGGCGGGCGGTGATCAGACATTCGTCGGAAATCCTGCTGGTGGTAATTTTGAGGCCTGAATTCATCGGATCGCCTCCGTTTGGAGTCGTGATGGTGCCTGAAACAGAGATGCAAGGATCAGCTGGAGACCAAAGCCGGATTCCCACCTCTCCTCCGTCATCCACTGGCTCTTCCTCATGCACTCATATTTAAGGACACTTCCAGAAACTCAGAGGCAAATACTTACATTACTAGGAATCGAAAAAAACAAAACTAAAGTAGTAACAAAGGGCTATTTTATACTTATTGGCAAAACACAGCCTATGAAATGACATAAGCTTCATCAAGTCTGCAGTGAAACAAGTACACACTTGAATCACTGATGGCTTTGTAAACTCACATTCCCTTCAGGAAAACTGGCAAGATCTACAAGCATCCTCATGTTCCTCGACCCAGCCCAGGAGAAAAAGAGCCACAGAAATTATTTTGTAAGTTATTAGTAACAGCAAAAATTATAACCTAAATATGCAACAATAAGTGCAGGGTTAATTAAATTATTTTAAAATGTACTCAATGCGAAGAATATTAAAATTTTTAGTCAGGACCATGGCAAACTGCTTGTTATACTATTAACAGAGAATCTGTATAAGTCAACAACAAAAAGACAAACAATGCAATTCAAAAATGGGCAAAGGAGCTGAATAGACATTTCTCCAAAGGAGATACACAAATGGCTACTAAGCACATGAAAAGATGTTCAACATCTTTAATGGACATTAATCACCAGGGAAATGCAAATCAAAACTACCATGAGATACCATGTCATACCCATTAGGATGGCTACATTCAAAACACTAAAAATAAATGTTGGTGAAAATGTGGGAAAATTGCAATTCTCACACATAGCTGGTTGGAATGTAAAATAGGTCAGCTGCAGTAGAAAACATTTTGGTGGTTCCTTAAAAGTTAATCATAGGACTGCCACTGACTAACAATTCCAATCCTAGGTATATACCCCAAAAGCACTGAAAACATATATTCAAACAAACACTTATATACCATGTTCACAGCAGCACTATTCACAGGAGCCAAAAGGTGGAAAAACTCTAATGCCTATCAATGGATGAATGGATAAACAAAATGTAGCATGTACATACACTGGAACATTATTCACCCATGAAAAGAAATGAAGTACTGATACATGCTACAATGTGGATGAACCTCTAAAACATTATGGTAAACGTCAAAAAGGCCAGTCACAAAAGGCCACATACTGTATGATTCCATTTATGCAAACTATCAAGACTAAATAAGTCCACAGAAACAGAATGCAGAAGACTGGTGGTTGCCAGGAGCTAGGCAGAGAGAAGAATGGAGAGTGACTACTTAGTGGTTACAGAGTTTTCTTTGAGGTGACGAAAGTGTTTTGGAACTTGACAGAGGTGGTGCTTGCACAACACAGTGAATGTACTAAATGCCTCTGAATTGTTCACTTTAAAATAATTAACTTATGTTATGTGAATTTCACCTGAATAAAAGAGAGGGAGGGAGAGGGAGAGGGAGGGGAAGGGAGGGAGAGGAAGAGGGGAAGGGAGGGAGGGAGGGAGGGAGGGAGGGAGGGAAAGAGAGAGACTGTCCATATTCCAGCCAAGATGGAGTAACAGGGGCTACACTTACTCTCCTGCTGAAACAATCAGAAAGGGACAAAATGTATGGAACAATGGTTTTCAAGACACCAGATGTCACGTAACAAAGAACCGCGATCCCTATGGGATGAGAAACTAATGAGATAAGCCTTACAAGCACCGGCTCAGGAGAAGCCCAGACTTCCTGAGTTGGGGTGGGGGTGTTCAAAGTGTAGAGTGCAAGAGAAGCAAGTTCTACAAAGAGAAAGAAGTTCAAAGAGCAGCAAAGGTTCCCCCTCGAGTGTTCAGCTGGATACCACTCAGGGTGTATATGTGAGGAAACTACCCAAAGGCCAGGAGAAAAAAACACTGCAAAGGATGAGATGCCAGTGCTCTGTGCTCGCACAGAGTTGGAACAGTGCCTGTTCTCTTCTCACCAGCCAGATGGGAAAACCTCAAGATCCAAGGGCACCGGTAGAGTACCATGAGGGTCCTTGCCTCGGTGGTGGGAAATCATGAGCCTTTGCCTGAGCACTGCTCCAGTTCTGCCTAACAAATCCTAACAACAAGATCTGAAAGCATCAAACTGTTCCCAAGTAACCTAACTGTGTTTCATACAAAGCTCCAGAACGTTTATAGGAATACAAAAATGTCCAGCACTTAACTAGGTATCTAATCAAAAACTACCCAGCATAGAGAAATAACAGCAAAAATAAACAAATGGGACCTTATCAAACTTATAAGCTTTTGCATAGCAAAGGAAACCATAAACAAAACGAAAAGACAACCTATGGAATGGGAGAAAATATTAGCAAACAATGCAACTGACAAGGGGTTAACCTCCAAAACATACAAACAGCTCATACAACTCAATAACAAAAAAAACAAACAACCCAATCAAAAAATGGGCAGAAGAACCAAACAGACATTTCTCCAAAGAAGACATACAGATGGTCAATAGGCACATGAAAAGATGCTCAACACCGCTAATTATCAGAGAAATGCAAATCAAAACTATAATAAGGTATCACCTTACACCGGTCAGAATGGCCATCAATAAAAAGTCTACAAGTAACAAATGCTGGAGAGGGGTGGAGAAAAGGGAATCCTCCTGCAACTGTTGGTGGGAATTTAAGTTGGTGCAGCCACTATGGAAAACAGTACGGAGGAGGTTCCTTAAAAAACTAAATATAAGACTTGCCATGTGATCCAGCAATCTCACTCCTGCGCATATATCTGGACAAAACTGTAATTCAGAAAGAAACATGCACCTCTGTGTTCATAGCAGGACTATTTACAATAGCCAGGACATGGAAACAACATAAATGTCCATTGACAGATGAATGGACAAAGAAGATGTGGTACATACACACAATGAAATACTACTCAGCCATAAAAAAGAATGAAATAATGTCATTTGCTGCAACATGGATGGACCTAGAGATCATACTAGGTGAAGGTAAGTCAGAAAGAGAAAGACAAATACCATATCATTCATATGTGGAATCTAAACAAATGATTCAAAGGAACTCATTTACAAAGCAGACAGAGACTCACAGACACAGAAAACAAACTTATGGTTACCAAAGGGGAAAATATGTGGGGGAGGAATAAATTAGGAAGTTTGGGATTAGCAGATACAAACTACCATATATAAAATAGATAAACAAGAAGGTCCTACTGTATAGCACAAGGAACTATATTCAATATCCTGTAATAAACCGTAATGGAAAAGAATATGAAAAAGAAGAGAACCAGGAAAATAAGACCCATAATGAGGCAATAAATCAATCAATCGAAACTGACCCAAATCACAGAATTAGCAGACAAGGATAGAAATACCATTTTGAAACTGTATACCAGATTTCAAAAGGTCAAAGAGAGACATGGAAGATTAAAAAAAAAAAAAAAAGGACCCAAATGCAACTTCTAGAGATAAAACTACAATGTTAAGAAATACAAAATATACTATCAATAAATGGGCCTCGAGGCAGATTAGACATTGAAAAAGACAATGTTAGTGAACTTGAAGACAAAGCAATAGAAACTTTCCAAATGAAACAGAGAAAACATAATTTAAAAAAATAAACCTAGCATCAGTGAGCTGTGAGACAAACTCAAGCAGCCTACCATAGGTGTAACTGAAATCCTCAAAGGAGAGTGGGGGAACAGAAAAAAGGATTTCAAGAAATAATGGTAAAAAATTTTCCAAATCTGATAAAATGATAAAGGTGCAGATCCAAGAATTCCCAAGCACAAGAAACATAAGGAAAAATATACCATGGCACATTATAATCAAATTGCTAAAAACCAGTGATGAAGAAAAAGACATATTATGTAAAGAGGAGTAAAGATAAAGATGACAGATTTTTTCAGAAACAATACAAGTAGAGAACAGAGGAACATCTTTAAAGTACTGAAAGGAAGCATCAATCTATAAATTTATACCCAAAAGAAAATATCTTTCATAAGTGAAGACAAAATAAAGATTTCCTCAGACATACAAATGCTAAAAGAATTTATCACCAGCAGACCCACACTAAAACAGAAGTCCTCCGGGCAGAAGAGAAATGATACAAAATGGAAATACAGATCTACACAAAAGAATGTAGGGCAAATGCCCACTGGAGTCAGATAAGATGGTACAGAAGGGTGGGGGGTGAGGGGTACAGACCCCTCCTAACAGAGGCTTCTGCTACTCGGCCACAGCTGCTGTGCTAAAGCAGCCTGGTGTTACCAGATCCTCCAAAAGAAGGCAGGACATGGAGATGTTTATATGAAATTTTCCTACGTTAAATTCAAGGTGCAGTCAAAGCATGTCTTTAGCCTAGGGGAAACCAAAGTTGCTAGGAAGTTAAAGTACAGCTAAGTCCTGAAATTAAGAAGAATAGATAAAACCTCTTCAGCCCTTTCTATATTTGCTAACTCTCACAACTACTCTCACAAAACCTTGGCCCATCATATCATGATATTATATAGTTGTAGAGAAGGGACAGCTTCAAAAGACTCTGACCGCTAAACTGTGGGCTCCTAGCACGGAAGGACCACAGGCTGCGACCCACCTAGTGTGGCCGACAGCGTATCGCAGAGCTTCATCATTTTGGTTGCAGACCCTAATATTTTATGGCTACCACTTCTCTAGATTTCCTCAGAGGACGGCAGAAAACTCCCCCTGCACAAGTGTGATGATGAAACCATAAATGGCTCCTTGGCCCAGAGAATAAAACTTAAAACCTGTAACTTGGCATTCAAGCCCCACCCCCACCATCCAACCTGTTCATCTTCTGGGCATCCCTTCCTGGGGGCCTATCCTTGGCCTGGGCCTGTGATGCCTAGTCCATCTCTCTCTGCTTAGCTGACTCTTCAGGGCCCAAACCAAGAATCACCAGCCTCCCCTCTTCCTCAGCCCTCAGGAAAAACTCAAAAATCCATTCTTTCAACCGTCCACTCAGCACACAATGTCAGCTGCCTACATCATGATTTTCCCCCAACACTCTGAAGATGCCTTGATGGCAGAAACACAGCACCAGACTTGGGACCATGCCTGGCACATGCTAAGAATGAGCATCGGATGGATAAATACATTAAGTTTCTGTTGCTTGTCTCTCCACCTATAAATAGTAAGCCCCTGGCAGAGGTCAGTGCCTGGTGTCTGAGGGCCCTCTGCATACCGGTCATAATAATCCCTGTGTCCCCGGTGGTCTCGGTCACTGCTGTACTGGTCATAAGGTCTCTTTCTGGACAGGTTGTTGGGTCGGTAGCTCCCTGAACGGTGGGCGTCCATGTGTCGCCGGTCCCCATAATGGTGGTCCTTGTACCAGTGCTGCTCGTACTGATGGTGCCTGTCACCACCCCAAGGTGGATTGCTATTGCCACCACCATAGTTGAACTTTCTTTCCCTCTGCCAGTCGCCTCGATCTGCAGAAAAAGAAGTAATGATCTCATGATTCCAAGAACTGGCTGCATTTCACTTCCACTAAAGTTTAAACTGAAAAGGCCTGACACATGTTACAAACACTACATTTCTTCCTTCTTGGCCTTTTTGCTGCTGGTTATCATACAAGTAATGAGTCCAAAATTCTTTCCCCCAAATTTTAAGGCAAAAGAAAATTCACCTTTCTCCTTCTGAAATTTAAGAACCACTGTTTTTCATTTTCTTTCTTTCTTTCTTTCTTTCTTTTTTTTCTGCTTTTCATTTTCTACACCTGCTTACCTTCCAACCTGGGGCTCACCCTTAAAATGAGACTTCATTAAAACAAACAACAACAACAACAACAACAAAAACCCCACACCAAACATTAATTTGGAAAAAGGCACTGCTGAGTTTCACAGCCACAAGGTAATACCCTCCATTTACACATCTAAGGTTTATTTACCTGCTGGTACCATCAGCTGTGCCTGGTCACTGAAAATCTTTCCAGACTATACCTACTGATCCTACTCTTCTTCCTTAGCCCACACCAAAAGAATGGCACTCCTCCTGTAAAAAGTGATTGCTCTAACTCTGGATTCTGTAACTGTCAAGGATAGAGCCAAACTGAAATCTGTTTTAGCTTCAGTAAGCCTCCCTTTTCCCCTGAGTAGAAGAATCACACTTATCTGAATCCGAAAAGGCAGTGAAGACACAGAAGTAGAGGAAAGGAGGCTATACTGGGTTGAAACGCAGTCTCCAAAATGTATGTCCACTTAGAACCTCTGACTGTGACTTTACTTGAAAATAGGGTCTCTGAAGTTGTAATGATGGATCTCGAGTTGAGATCATCTTGGATTTACAGTGGGCCCTAAATCCAATGATAGATATCCTGTTAAGAGAAAGGCGTAGGGAGATTTGGGACAAAGAGACACAGAGAGGAAGGCCATGGAGAGATGAAGACAGAGAATGGAGAGACATTCACAGAAAGATAGACAAGATGAAAAGGCAGAGGGCTATGTACCAGATGAAGGAACAAGATAAAACCCCAGAAAAACAACTAAATGAAGTGGAGATAGGCAACCTTCCAGAAAAAGAATCCAGAATAATGATAGTGAAGATGATCCAGGACCTTGGAAAAAGAATGGAGGCAAAGATCGAGAAGATGTAAGAAATGTTTAAAAAAGACCTAGAAGAATTAAAGAACAAACAAACAGAGATGAACAACACAATAACTGAAATGAAAATACACTAGAAGGAATCAATAGCAGAATAACTGAGGCAGAAGAACGGATAAGTGACCTGGAAGACAGAATGGTGGAATTCACTGCTGCAGAACAGAATAAAGAAGAAAGAATGAAAAGAAATGAAGACAGCCTGAGACCACTGGGACAACACTAAATGCAACAACATTCACATTATAGGGGTCCCAGAAGGAGAAGAGAGAGAGAAAGGACCAGAGAAAATATTTGAAGAGATTATAGTCGAAAACTTCCCTAACATGGGAAAGGAAATAGCCACCCAAGTCCAGGAAGCGCAGAGAGTCCCATACAGGATAAACCCGAGGAGGAACACACCGAGACACATAGTAATCAAATTGGCAAAAATTAAAGACAAAGAAAAATTATTGAAAGCAGCAAGGGAAAAATGACAACATACAGGGGAACTCCCATAAGGTTAACAGCTGATTTCTCAGCGGAAACTCTACAAGCCAGAAGGGAGTGGCATGACATATTTAAAGTGATGAAAGGGAAGAACCTCCAACCAAAATTACTCTACCCAGCAAGGATCTCATTCAGATTCGATGGAGAAATCAAAAGCTTTACAGACAAGCAACAGCTAAGAGAATTCAGCACCACGAGACCAACTCTACAACAAATGATAAAGGAACTTCTCTAAGTGGGAAACACAAGAAAAGAAAAGGACCTACAAAAACAAACCCAAAACAATTAAGAAAATGGTAATAGGAACATACATATCGATAATTACCTTAAACGTGAATGCATTAAATGCTCCAACCAAAAGACACAGGCTTGCTGAATGGATAAAAAAAGAAGACCCATATATATGCTGTCTATAAGAGACCCACTTCAGACCTAGGGACACGTACAGACTGAAAGTGAGGGGATGGAAAAAGATATTCCATGCAAATGGAAATCAAAAGAAAGCTGGAGTAGCTATACTCATATCAGATAAAATAGACTTTAAAGTAAAGAATGTTACAAGAGACAAAGAAGGACACTACATAATGATCAAGGGATCAATCCAAGAAGAAGATATAACAATTATAAATATATATGCACCCAACATAGGAGCACCTCAATACATAAGGCAACTGCTAACAGCAGTTATAAAACTGCTAACATCACTATAAAAGAGGAAATGGACAGTAACACAAGAATAGTGGGGGACTTTACACCTCACTTACACCAATGGACAAATCATCCAAACAGAAAATTAATAAGGAAACACAAGCTTTAAATGACACAACAGACCAGATAGATTTAATTGATATTTATAGGACATTCCATCCAAAAACAGCAGATGGCACTTTCTTCTCAAGTGTGCACAGAACTGTCTCCAGAATAGATCACATCCTGGGTCACAAATCAAGCCTCAGTAAACTTAAGAAAATTGAAATCATATCAAGCATCTTTTCTGACCACAACGCTATGAGATTAGAAATCAATTACAGGGAAAAAAACGTAAAAAACACAAACACATGGAGGCTAAACAATACGTTACTAAATAACCAAGAGATCACTGAAGAAATCAAAGAGGAGATCAAAAAATACCTAGAAACAAATGACAACAAAAACAGGATGATCCAAAACCTATGGGATGCAGCAAAAGCAGTTCTAAGAGGGATGTTTATAGCAACACAAGCCTACCTCAAGAGACAAGAAAAATCTCAAATAAACAATCTAACCTTACACCTAAAGGAACTAGAGAAAGAAGAACAAACAACACCCAAAGTTAGCAGAAGGAAAGAAATCATAAAGATCAGAGCAGAAATAAGTGAAATAGAAACAAAGAAAATAGCAAAGATCAGTAAAACTAAAAGCTGGTTCTTTGAGAAGATAAAATTGATAAACCATTAGCCAAACTCAACAAGAAAAAGAGGGAGAGAACTCAAATCAATAAAATTAGAAATGAAAAAGGAGAAATTACAACAGACACCACAGAAATACAAAGCATCCTAAGAGACAAGGAACTCTATGCCAATAAAATGGACAACCTGGAAGAAATGGACAAATTCTTAGAAAGGTATAAACTTCCGAGACTGAACCAGGAAAAACAAGAAAATATGAACAGACCAATCACAAGTAAAGAAATTGAAACTGTGATTAAAAATCTTCCAACAAACAAAAGTCCAGGACCAGATGGCTTCACAGGTGAATTCTATCAAACATTTAGAGAAGAGCTAACACCCACCCTTCTCAAACTCCCAAAACATTGCAGAGGAATGAACACTCCCAAACTCATTCTATGAGGCCACCATCACCCTGATACCAAAACCAGACAAAGATACTACAAAAAAAGAAAACTACAGACCAATAACACTGATGAATATAGATGCAAAAATCCTCAACAAAATACTAGTAAACAGAATCCAACAACACATTAAAAGGATCATACACCACGATCAAGTGGGATTTATCCCAGGGATGCAAGGATTCTTCAATATATGCAAATCAATCAATGTGATACACCATATTAACAAACTGAAGAATAAAAATCATATGATCATCTCAATAGATGCAGAAAAAGCTTTTGACAAAATTCAACACCCATTTATGATAAAAACTCTCCAAAACTGGGCATAGAGGGAACCTACCTCAACATAATAAAGGCCATATATGACAAACCCACAGCAAACATCATTCTCAATAGTGAAAAACTGAAAGCATCTCCTCTAAGATCAGGAACAAGACAAGGATGTCCACTCTCGCCACTATTAGTCAACATAATTTTGGAAGTCCTGGCCACGGCAATCAGAGAAGAAAAAGAAATAAAAGGAATCCAAATTGGAAAAGAAGAAGTAAAACTGTCACTGTTTGCAGATGACATGATACTATATATAGAGAATCCTAAAGATGCCACCAGAAAAGTACTAGAGCTCATCAATGAATTTGGTAAAGTTGCAGGATACAAAATTAATGCACAGAAATCTCTTGCATTCCTATACACTAACAACGAAAGATCAGAAAGAGAAATTAAGGAAACAATCCCATTCACCACTGCAACAAAAAGAATAAAATACCTAGGAATAAACCTACCTAAGGAGGTAAAAGACCTGTATGCCGAAAACTATAAGACACTGATGAAAGAAATCAAAGATAACACAAACAGATGGAGAGATATACCAGGTTCTTGGATTGAAAGAATCAATACTGTGAAAATGATTATACTACCCAAAGCAATCTACAGATTCAATGCAATCCCTATCAAATTACCAGTGGCATTTTTTTACAGAACTAGAACCCAAAATCTTAAAATTTGTATGGAGACACAAAAGACCCCGAATAGCCAAAGCAGTCTTGAGCGAAAAAAACGGAGCTGGAGGACTCAGACTCCCTGACTTCAGACTATACTACAAAGCTATAGCAATCAAGACAATATGGTACTGGCACAAAAACAGAAATATAGATCAATGGAACAGGACAGAAAGCCCAGAGATAAACCCACACACCTATGGTCAACTAATCTATGACAAAGGTGGCAAGGATATACAATGGAGAAAAGACAGTCTCTTCAATAAGTGGTCCTGGGAAAACTGGACAGCTACATGTAAAAGAATGAAATTAGAACACTCCCTAACACCATACACAAAAATAAACTCAAAATGGATTACAGACCTATGTAAGACTGGACACTATAAAGCTCTTAGAGAAAAACATAGAAGAATACTCTTTGACATAAACCATAGCAAGATATTTTTTGATCCACCTCCTAGAGTAATGGAAATAAAAACAAAAATAAACAAATGGGACCTAATGAAACTTAAAAGCTTTTGCAAAGCAAAGGAAACTACAAACACGATGAAAAGACAACCCTCAGAATGGGAGAAAATATTTGCAAACAAACCAAAGGACAAAGGATTAATCTCCAAAATACATAAACAGTTCATGCAGCTCATTATTAAAAGAACAAACAACCCAATCCAAAAATGGGCAGAAGACCTAAATAGACATTTCTCCAAAGAAGACATACAGATGGCCAAGAAGCACATGAAGAGCTGCTCAACATCACTAATTATTAGAGAAATGCAAATCAAAACTACAATGAGGTATCACCTCACACCAGTTAGAATGGGCATCATCAGAAAATCTACAAACACCAAACTCTGGAGAGGGTGTGGAGAAAAGGGAACCCTCTTGCACTGTTGGTGGGGATGTAAATTGATACAGCCACTATGGAGAACAGTATGGAGGTTCCTTAAAAAACTAAAAACAGAATTACCATATGATCCAGCAATCCCACTACTGGGCATATACCCAGAGAAAACCGTAATTCAAAAAGACACATGAACCCCAATGTTCACTGCAGCACTATTTACAATAGCCAGGACACGGAAGCAACCTAAATGCCCATCAACAGACAAATGGATAAAGAAGATGTGGTACATATATACAATGGAGTATTACTCAGCCTTAAGAAGGAACGAAAATAGGTCATTTGTAGAGACGTGGATGGATCCAGAGACTGTCATACAGAGTGAAGTAAGTCAGGAAGAGAAAAATAAATATCGTATACTAACACATATACGTTAGAACCTAGAAAAATGGTACAAATTAACCGGTTTACAGGGCAGAAATTGAGACACAGATGTAGAGAACAAATGTATGGACACAAGGGGGGAAAGTGGCGGGGTTGGGGGGGATGAATTGGGAGACTGGGATTGACATATATACACTAATATGTATATAATGGATAACTAATAAGAACCTGCTGTGTAAAAAAGTAAATAAAATAAAATTAAAAAAAAAAAAAGAGATTGGAGCAGTGCAGCCACAACACCAAGGCTTGCTGGTAAGCAGTATAAGCCAGGATAGAGGCGTGCAACAGATTCACCCTCAGATCCTCCAAAAGGAACCAACTCTGCTGACACCTTGATTATCGAGTTCTGCCTCCAAAACTATGACAGAATACACTTCTGTTCTTTTAAGCCGCCCAGTTTGTAGTACACTTTGTTACAACAGTCTCAGGAAACTAATACAGAGGCTTAACTAGTAGGAACCATGTGGCCTCATGGGAAATCCATCTTCCAGCTACAATTCGTTACGATCAAAGACGTGCCACCAAATATATCTCTACTCATTTTGTTGGCTTTCTAGCATTTTTTACAGAGCCAAAGAATAATACCATAAAGGAACCTGTGTAGCTTAGAAATTTATACCGTCAAAACAATATATAGTCGACCAGCAGCTTAAATTCATTGCTGACCCAGGGTGGAGCAGGCCAGGGAACCAAGAAGTAAAAAACTTTTGACTATTCAACCTAAAAATTAACAAACAACAAAAAGAGACACCTTCACAACATGAAAGGACCATGTGAAGATGGCTTCAAACTAAATAGAAAGGTAGGTTTCAAACAGGGTGTCAAGGTCTGTGGTACTATGGAGATAGCCAAGTCATTTATTTCCAGAGAAAGTAAACGGTGCTTTTCTTTCTTCTTGAACCCTCCATGGGGTAGATAACTGGTTAGGAAGTACTGACTATTAAGGAGAGGGATGAGAAATCCAAAGTTTAAATAAAAGACGACAGTTAGCTTAGTAAGAAGAGTCCTTTCAAAGGATCAGAATATAAAATCAGTGACATCACATGAATGACATAAAACCAGTCTAATCCCAGGAGAAAAATCAATACAACTGATACAACTACATCTAAGAACATGGAAACATTTCCCAACCATCTTTTTGTACAGTCATTACCTCCCCCCACTAATAAAATAGTGTTCAATTAATTGAACTAAGATTTTTAAGATTAAAAGACACGGAACCTCTGCTTCCAGGTAATTCAGAGTAGCTGCCACAGAATCACACTCTGCCAAGAACAATAAGAAAACACCAGATAAACAGAAGATAATCTGCTTAAAGACATCAAAGAGCAGCCAAAGCAATGAAGATTAGAAGGACTAAGATTCCGAAGAGCAAAAAAACCCTCAGAGGTAATAATAGTTGACTTGACTTCTGCAGCCACTGGGGAGATCTGTGACTCTGAGCCTGGGCAAGAAGCTGAATATCTGGGCTTTTCCCAGCCGAGAACCACTGCTGGAGAAACAGAGACACCGGCAGAGCTTCTGGCGGTCTTTCTAAGCTAGAGGGACACTGGACACTTGAGGGACTGCAAACACACAGCCAGTTTTCCCTTAGAACATTTGCTGAATCTGCAGGGAGCAGGAGGCTAAAAAGCTAAGCTAGATACCTTCTGAAAAGCAGAGCCGTTCAGGGCTGTCTCACGGTGCCGAGGAAACCAAGATCCTAGTTTAAGACCTGCCAGTGGGGTGGGGCAGAGAGTGCAGCAGGCCCTCCGTCCAGCACCCTGGAGAGCCAAACCTCAGGAACAGGGTGACCAAACGAGAACTAGATTAAGATGATCAACTCCCACTCCATGTGCCTGGGATGATGAAAGAGTAAATCCTCTCTGGGGCAGAGTGACATCATCTGGGGCTTCTACAACTTTTAAAACACAGTGCCTACCATCTAATCAAAAATAACCAGACATGCTAAAAGATAGGGCTGTTATGACTGAAAACCAAGGGGAAAAAAAAAAAAAGCATACAAATGGTTCACAATAATTCAGATATTAGAAATAACAGTCAAGAATTTTTAAATACCTATCATTAATGTGTTCCAAAAAAGAGGAAAAGAGGGAGAAAATCAATTTTCCTAGAAGCTTGAGAATTTTACTGGAAGATTAGAATGTACTTTAAAAAAAAAAAAGAAATCCTAACACTGAAGTTTAGAAAAAAATGTATACTTCATTTTGATTATGGAACACTTGACTCTCTATAAAATTTTATACTATGCTTCTATATATACTATATTCTTTTAAGGTTTTGTTCTATATGCTTTTTTCTTTTTGCTACTTTTATCTTTAAAAGTAATTCATGCTCGTTGTAACCAGTGAAGTAACAGACAATGGAGAAATTATTAATTTCCTCCAATCCGTCCACATTTTTACCAGCCTAAGGTAACTGGTATGTCTATGTTTTCACATCCTTCTCTATGCTTATACAAATATATTATTCAAATATATACCATAGAAAACAGCTTGGTGGTTCCTCAAAAAGTTAAACGTAGAATTATCACATGACCAAACAATTCCACACTCCTAGGTAAACATCTAAAAGAATTGAAAATAGGTACTCAAATAGTTGCACGCAAATGTGCACAACAGTACGATTCACAATAGCCAAAAAGCAGAAACAACCCAAATATCCGTCAACTAATGAAAAGACAAACAAATTCTAGTCTAACCATACAATGGGATATTATTCAGCCACAAAAAGGAATGAAATACTGACACATGCTACAACACGGATGGACCTCGAAAACCGGATGCCAAGTGAAAGAAGTCAGACACATATTGTATGATTCCATGTGATTCCTTTAATACAAAGAATCCAGAATAAGTAAACCTATAGAGACAGAAGACAGACTGGTGGTAGTCGGAAGCTGGGGAGAGGGGAGAATGAAAACTGTTTTTTCTTTGGGGTGAGCAAAGTGTTTTGGCACTTGATTTAGGTGGTGGTTGCACAACATTGTGAATGTACTAAACGCCACTGAACTGTTCATTTAAAATGGTTACGTTTATTCAATAAAGTTAAACACACACACAACAGAGATTCTGTTGTTGTTGCTTTTTCTTCCCTCCAATTTTTTTTTTAACTATAAAGCCAACTCATTTTTTTAACAACTGCTAATAATATAGAGTACAAATGTCCTATTATTCATCTAACCATTTTTCTATTAATGGGCAATTTATTTCCAGCTTTTTGCCATTATAAGGCTGTAACAGCATCCTCATACATATATGTGTTTGCATTACTACAGGACAGACTCCCAGAAAAAGGGCCTACGTATTTAGATATTTCAGATTATTTTCTGGAAAGACTGTAGCAATTCACACTCCTAGCAACTTGTGTGCATTTCACCCTTTAATTTTTGCAGATCTGAATGGGTAAGAAATTGGTTAATTTATTGTTACTTTAATGTACATTTCCCCAGCAGCAATTGTTCATCTTGTCCTACTGGCCATTTGAATCTCCTCTTCCAAATGAATTCCCTATTCCTAACCTTTGTCCATTTTTCTATTTGGTTATCCTTCTGTTATCAATTCATAAGGAGTTTTTCAATATTAGCAGTTTTAATCATTTGACTGTCATATATAATGTAAATTGTTTCCCTGAGTCGTTCATTTGTCTTTTGCTTACTTATGTTGGTTATGTTCTTCTTAGAGTTGAATTAACAGCCTTTTGGATCTTTGTCTCATGCTTTATCTCACTGAGAAAAAAAAGGACAATAAAGTGATGGAAGAGAATAAAGCACAAAGGTCCAGCTACTGTCTTTGGAAAAAAAAATGATTCTTCTTTCAGCACCTTTTTTTTTTTTTTTTTTTTTTAAACAACTGAGTTTTGTTTTGTTTTTTGGTATATCTATTTATTTATTTTTATTTTTTTATTTTTGGCTGCGTCAGGTCTTAGTTGCGGGGTGTGGGCCCTTCGCTGAGTCGCACACTCTCTATAGTTGTGGCGTGCAGGTTTCTCTCTAGCTGTGGCGTGCAGGTTTTCTCTCTCTAGTTGTGGCGCGCGGGCTCCAGAGTGCGTGGGCTCTGTAGTTTGCAGCACGTAGGCTCTCTAGTTGAGGCGCCTGGGCTTAGCTGCCCCGCGGCATGTGGGATCTTAGTTCCCCGACCAGGGATCGAACCCACATCCCCTGCACTGGAAGGCGGATTCTTTACCACTGGACCACCAGGGAAGTCCCCTCGGCACCTGTTTTTAAAACTTCACTTAATGACTCACCTGCATTACTGAAGTGTCTCTTGTTGGGGTGACTATAGTTATCTCTTGGGTGTCCATGCATCTGTGGGCCATGAGAGGCAGGCAAATGAGGCTTCTGAGGGTGAGGGTTGTGCGGGGTGTGGGACTGAGACATCAGGGAATCCCGGCTTGAACCCGAGGCCTCTGGTCGAAATGGTTTCTTACCACCAATCGCATCATCTTTCTTCTTCTGCTCCTGTAGAGTAAAAGGAAACCAAAGACCCTCAGGATCCCAGGTGGAATTCCCAAGAACAGTATAAAGATCACCACCTTTAAATATTTCCCTCTTGACTTTTGACAAGTCCCTCTCGGCTTCCCTGCTGTTTACTACCTTCTTAGGAAAAAATGCTCATAAATTCCACTGAGCTCCCAGGGCACGGACAGCCTCACAGAGCTCCACCTGCTGCTCAACCTGCTAGGCCACTACAAAGAAGCCAACCTCCAGTGACCTGCAGCTGTCAGAACAAGGGCCCAGGCCGCTGGATGTCACTGCGCGGGGTGAGGAACAGGGGCCAGGCTGTCAGCACTCTTGGAAATTGCTCTCAGGCCATGTAAAACTGGGACCGCCAACTTCTTCAGGCTAACTTGAACAAACAACCCCTGACTGGCCCAGTGGGAACTAGTTCCCATGCCAAAGTCATCAAGCTAAACATCTAAATGTTTAAGTAACAACATATCTTTACCACACAAGTGAAATATTTGACATAAAAACATCAGAAAATACAATAAGGAAAAAATAAGAACTGTGAAGTGACCTAAAATCTCACCACCAAGGGAATTACTGTTAATAATTTGGTCCACGTCTTTCTGAGCCATTTTGTGTGTTCATACATAATACAGTACACCCCCCTAATCCACGGGAGATACACTTCAGGACCTCCAGTGGACGCCTGAAACTGCAGATAGTACTGAACCCTATATGTACTATGTTTTTTCCAATACATACATGCCTATGAGAGTTCAATTTATGAATCAGGCACAGTAAGAGACTATCCGAATTACCAGCATCACTACTCTTGTGCTTTGGGGCTACTATTTAGTAAAATAAGGATTACCTGAACTCAAGCACTGCAATACCACAACAGTCGATCTGATAGCCAAGAGAGCTACCAAGTTACTAGTGGGCAGGTAGCGTATAGTGTGGATACGCTGGACAAAGGGATGATTCACGTCCCACGTGGGAGAGAGCAGGACGGCACGAGATTTCATCACGCTACTCAGACCAGTGCGCAATTTAAAACTTATGAATTGTTTATTTCTGGAATTTTCCATTTAATATTTTCAGACCATGACTGACTGCAGGTAACTGAAACTGTGGAAAGCAAACCACAGTGGGGGGAGCTGCTGTCTGTGTGTGCGCGCATGTGTGCGTGTGTGTGTGTGCGTTTTTTAAACAAAAATATTATTTGATATTCTTTTTTTTACTTAATGTATTGTAAAAATCTTATGTGAATACTTACTTCCACAATATTATATTTATAGTTGAATATTCCCTGATATGGATATATCGAGTCATTTCCATATAATCATGTTTAAACCCTTAATTATCTCTTTCGACTAAATTCTTAGAAGGAGAATTGCATGTTTCAGTCTTTTGGTAAATCTTACTAAACTGTCCTCCAGAAAGGTTGTGAATGTATACTATAACCCCAACTAGTGGGACCACTACTTTGATTATTCACCTTATCCTAACTTCTGATACCTAGACTAATGAAGCCCTTTACCCTTTACATCATTTGTCCAACCTCACTCATCCTAACTTTCACTCTTTCCTAGAGGGCCTTTCCCCAACCATTGCATTCCCTCCTGGGGCTTTTCCTGACTATTCTTTCAGAGACTTTTTACAATGTATAAAATTCACAGTAACATTCAGCAGTATTACTATACTATTCCTGTATATTGCCGTTCTACCATATTCTTCCATGTAAAATTAAATTATAAACCACTTGAGGGTGCTACTCCACAGCTCAGCACAGTGCTGGGCACAGGATTTGCTTATGCAACAAATACTTCTGAGCACCTGCCCTGCGCCTGGCACCATTCCAGGTGCTGAGGATACGGGAGAGGATGAGAGACATAAGACCTCAGCCTTGACATGGTAGTGAAGGAGGTATTAAATGTTCCTAGACTGGAGCTACATGGCTAATTGGGGTAGGGCCCACGTGGCAAGTCACCAGATCTGCAAACGGACATGGCTGAACAAGGAACGCTGCCCCTGCAGCATCGGCCAAATCACTTCATGTCCATGCCCCTCCACCAAAGAAGGGGAGGCAGCTTCTGGGCACCTTCTCATGTTTGCTCCTTTACATGAGCGGTTGGGACCCTACGTACAAAAGCTAGAAGGACACCAAGTACATGTGGACCAGAAAAGAACAGAAAAATTATGTGCTGCCCATAACTGTTATCTTTCAGGAGCCACATTTATAAGCTACCGTAAGACATGTGCATATGGAAGAAAAGCCCTGGTGAATAAATGATTCCAGGATATAAGAACACATAGGAACAACTCCTTGTCAGAATTTCCACACTGTCTGGTTCCAATACATTGGCTATTTTACCCATCGGGTCTTAAGTGTTAGTTTGTCTACTTGTGGAACATGTGGAGAAACTGCACAGCTAACACAGTGAAAGAGCCCACCATCCAAGACAGGCTGGGCTGTGGTGGGCTACTGCACCCCCTCTCGGACCTAGACCTCCATCTGCAAAGTAAAGGCAGAGAACCCGTGCCCTTTCTAGCACCAACAACCTATGAGTCTATGATCGTCTCCTTAGGAAAAAAACAGTAATTAGGAATTTTTCTGTGGAAATGGTTTTTATCTGTTTGTATGAATTACAATTAAATTTTTATTTTACCTCTTCTTCTTGAGACCTTTTCTTGTGAGCCATCTTGTATAACTTATGCAATTTTCGAGCATCAAATTCTGTAAACTTGGAAACAAAAATCCATAGGTTCCTTAAAAAAAAAAAAAATTTGTTCTGGTGAATTACAGAATTTTAAAAATAACTATTCTCTTTATAGATGGCAAGTTATTGAATTTTGCTGTGGAATACTCTCCAGGTATAGAAAATAAGTTACAGAAATAATCTTTCAGGTCTTGGCATCAATAATAAATACACCTTTAAATGCTACTGTCAATAGAATTTGACCTAGGGGTCTGGAGACGAGGGTTCTGTCTCACAGCTAAAACCCCTCTAATTTATTTCACTGGCACCTAGGACTCCGGACCTAACGTCTTCCTCCACACCTTCTGCCCTCCCTGGACTCTGCCGGGCAATCTGTCGTTACCGTCATATCCCAGGTGGGGACCTATGTACGGCTGGGCATCTCTGCATTGCTGCCCCTTCTTTCCTCCCAGTCGTCACCACCAAGGCCTGTCATTTCTACCTTAAAACTCCAAGGGACTCTTCTCCTCCAATTCCACTGCACTCACTCTAGCATGGCATTACTGTCAACAGGGGAGTGACTGGTAAAACGGGTGTGTAGAACAAGCAGGCACAGGTACCCTCCGTGAGCTGGAAGGGAAGGCTCAGATCCTCGCACACTTCCTGGAGAGCAGTCACACCACACCGTGCCATGCCCCTCAGAGGACACTGCCCTGGCTCCTGACAAGTAAACCTGCTGCATAGTGTGGAAATCCATTGCCTTCCTTTCTAAAGCCTTCTGTAATAGGGCTTCAGTCATCTTAACGAACTGCCTTTAAACCCTAAGACCCTCCCAGTCCCCTCACTGTCCCACTTTCAAGGCTTTGCTGAAGCCCGAGACCTCTCCTCATCTAAGCAGGTCCACTCTGCTCTTCCATGCCGGCTCGAGTGTACATGCCCAGCCCTCAGAAGACTTCCCTCCCTCACTACTCCTCTGCATGTGCTTATTCCTTCTTGGAATTCCTACTATACTTGATCTTCCAATCACCACTTCATCATGGACAGTTTCTCACAAGTGGGCAAGGAACTCCTTATGAACCACGGCAGGCCAGGACCATAGAACCTGGCACATCTAAACAAAGACTGGCCCCAGTGCACAGTATCCAGCCCAGCTTCGCGGATCTATACGTTAAGATGATGCATTTTCGTTATCTTCCAACAGGGATTAAGCTCAGCATACAGAAAGCCAGATGGCTAGATACAGGGATCTGGTTTGGTAACAGTGTAAAACGGACGTAAAGTCACATTTCAAAACTTAGATCTTCTTTTTTTAATGGGTGTGAAGCATGCTATGGATAGCATCATGACAGAAGGTTTTCTTAAATCTCTTTTTCACTCAAAAGCCAATCCACTGATATTAGGTATATTATACAAAGATAATTACATTAACCATGAAGTATTAATGTATGAGTTCAACATAACTGTGGAGTATGGAAAGAGACTTAATGTTACAATTGTCTTTGAGAAATTCCAGTCATGTTTTCTTAAAACATCAAAAGTGAATGTATAAATGAATATATGTAAGTCATAATGCCTTACAAACTGAAGTTCTGGATTAACTGCATTAATCCAAATTACTTCTACAGTTCTTCAATTATTAAAGAGAAGAGAACTCATAGCTCTGGTGGTTTTAGCCTTTGCTTCCTCGCATGAGGTTAGCAGAGAACTAACCAATTAGTTATTATATTATCTCTGAATATTAACCTGAGATGGGTAAAGTAGTGAAATTATAGATGGTTTCTATCCCTTCCAGGTCTGAAGACTGAGTCTTTATTCTGAGGACAGGCCAGCAAATCCAGTATCACGGTATTTCTCTCATAAAATAATGACATCATCCTACCCATTCAAAAGATTGGTCTCAGAGGAATGGCCTATTTCAGGAAAAGGAAACTGAAGCCTGCAGGTATGTTGCTAATAGGCTGCTTTTGCTGGGAAAACAATTGTTCATTAGGTGGCTGTGTCATGTTGCATAAAACAAAACAGAACCCCTAACACACACTTTGTCATCAAATCAAACCAGGCAATTTGAGGCTGCGCTGCTTACCTCCTCCACAGTTTGATGTGCTCCTGGTCTGAGTAAGCTTTAAGGCACTCGGCTATCCGGTCCCCGATTTTCAGCAGGCAGTTCCGGGTGTGCTCCAGCTGTTCCTGTACACTGAGCCCCTTGTCAGGTTTATCCAACTGTTTCAGTGCCTTTTTCACAGGCCTCATCCTCTCCTTACACTGGAACAGACCAAGAGTAGAGACATAAAACATCTGCAGCAAAGACAGCTTCAGCTGTGCTTACTGTGCCCTAAATTCCCAGAGAACACACAGTGCCCCCCAGGCCACATAATCACTAGAGGAGAAGCAGGTAATGGCAGGGGAACAAGTATAAATGTTAGAGTCGGAAAAACCTGAGGTTCAAGTCCCAGCTCCATCACTCAGAGCGATGACTTTTACAGCTTACTTGGCCTCTCAAAACGCTGCTCTGTTTCCTCATCTGCAAGAGGGGCATGATAATCTCCCAAGGCCATTATGAAGATAATGAGAAGCAAAATTATAGACCTAACCTGAAAACCTCCCATCACAAACTATCTAAAACTACAGGATAAAATATTTACAAGTCCTTTAGACTTGTAAGAAACTGAGGGAAAGGTTTCCAGATAAAGATAGTAGACTGAACACAGGAATCTTTTTCTCCCTCTCCCCATCCACTAAAACAACAGTAAAGGAATCGCCGTAAGAAGAGATAAGCCCACAAAGACAGGGAAAATGAGAGGAAGCAACAGCAGCAAAATATTGGCAGCAAGTGAAATGACTTAATAGACCTGAGACAATGAAATCCTAACCCAGCAGTGGAGAGAGCTGAGAACCAACCTGATTTATACTGCAATTCCTGCAGAGGCTAGCTAAGTATCTCTGGAAGTAGAGATGAGGGCTAAAAATAAGGATTTTGTTTTGTTTTGTTTTGTTTTTTTAAGACTGCCTAAGAGGAACAGATTTATAATAGACGCCCAGACTTCCAACTCTGCACGACAAAAGATATGGAGGTTTATGCTCTGGAGAGGATAAAAGAAAAGTCTCTGAACTGGGCTACACAGGCATAGTTGAGAGGCAAGGCTACTACACTGAGAATAGCATTGTACGAATATATGCATATTAGATAAGCCACCACCCAGTCTTTTTATTTATTTGTTTATTTTTTGCCTCTCAGATTCTAGAACGAAGAAAGCTAGGCCTTAACCCTCCAGTCAGGAGACTGGAGGATTCTCATTCCCCAAAATCCAACCACCCAAGAGGAAGAACCAAATGATGCTGATTCCCCACTGGAAGTTTTCCAAGGAAGCAGCCCAGCCAGATCACCCTACAGAGAACACTCTCAAAGTCGATCAAGCCCCACCCACATGTTCAGAGCTTCCAATCAGATGTTTAGTCCCTACTCTTAAATACGAGCAGACAACCAAGGGTTACCAAGCCATTTGAAAAATATCTAACATGAGTGACAGAAAACAAATCTAAGAGAAATATAAAAACATTCAGAGAACCATATGGGGAAAAAAGATCTTGGAAATAACACATGACGAGAGAAATGAAAACCTCAAAAAAAATAATGGCAGATAAAGCTGAGGAGATCTCCAAGAAAGCAGAGTTAAAAAAGAAGAAATGGAAGAAAGTTTAAGATAATATTAGGGACCACTCCCAAAGTCCAATATCCAAAAAGTAGGATAAAATTAAGAACTGAGGAGGAAATTATCACAAAATAATTTAAGAAAATTTCTCTGACCTGTAGGGCATGGTTGTCAGCCACTAAAGTATCTAATATAAGGAACTATTAAGGCACATGTCCATGTAACTTCAGAAGAGTGAAAATCTGACAAACTTCCATCACTTTGTGATAATTTCCATAGCTATATACTTACAATTTATTTTCCAGTATTGTAGTTAAATTTTTTAAAAGGACACAAAATAAACTGGAAGATACATGACTGTAACAGATAAAAGATTAGTATTGCGAATGGATATAGGATTCCTATAGAAAAGGTAAGAAGAGAAAAATTACCTGGAACAGGCAAAGGATATGAATAGGCAATTCACCAGAAACATGAATGCCCAATAAATATGAAAGTAAATGTTCAACAGCACCACTGGTCAATATTTCATACCTCTTAGATTGGCAAAAATTAAGAAGTTAGAAATTACCAAGCGTTTCCGAGACTGGGAAGCAGCTGGAACTCACATTCGTTGCTGGAAAGAGTGCAAATCTCTACAATCACTTTGAAGACTAATTCCACAACATCTAAAAGCAGTAGATGTGCAGACCCAAAGAAACACCCAGCTTTTCTGCTCAAGCTACACACTAGCGAAGCTCTTACACATGTGTATAAGAAAATATTTACAATTTCACTGCAGCCAATTTGTAGTAGTAAACATTTGGAAAACCCCAATGTCCATCAATAGGAGAAAGAATGAATTGTGGAAGTCATAAAACAGAATAATATGAAACACTGAAATCAGAGACATAATTATCAACATGGATAAATCTCGAAAGTGTACATGCTGAGGGAGGAAACGCAAGTTACAGGATACACACAGTGCGGCATTTATTGATAGGTTCAAATCTTTGCTCTACATCTTGGACAAGTTACTTAACTCTCCTCACCTTATTTTTTAAGGGGTAAAATAGAGATAATTACCTACCTCATAGGTTGTTGTGGAGGAAATACACAAAAAGCACACTAATAACGCCTGGCTGTTTATATGAGCTATTACTTACTGTCTTTAGAGACATTAAGTAAACTCTAGAACCACGCATGAGAATTACGATTTGATCTATACTGAATTTAGAATTGTGGCCACTTCTAGGGAGGTAACAAACCATGACCAGAAGCTTCAACTTTATAGCCTGAGCCTTAAAAAGTTCAGACCTGACAAAACTTGATGGTACCTCTATCAATGCCTATTACATTCCTGAAATTTTTCTGTATTTTTAGAAGATATCATAATATAAAAACAAGAGTAAATGAGCCAGTATGTAAATGCAATTTCTTTTCTTTTTTTTTTTTTTACTTCAAGTATAATTGATTTACAATGTTGGATAAGAGCAATTTTTTAAATAGTATGGTACCACAGAAGCGTTAGTTATGATTTTCTCTTATAAACACTGGGCTAAGAAGCAGGAAACAGATCAGAGAGCTGGTTGTGTAATGAATTTATTCATTTACTCATTTATTGAGCTACTTCTAGCATCTACACATACTTTATATAAGACACAGTACTTGCCCTCAGAGAGCTC
This sequence comes from Balaenoptera musculus, assembly GCF_009873245.2. Lineage (NCBI taxonomy): Eukaryota > Metazoa > Chordata > Mammalia > Artiodactyla > Balaenopteridae > Balaenoptera > Balaenoptera musculus. Next base: position 44,119,943 of record NC_045786.1, on the reverse strand, counting down.
ACAGGAAGAAGAGTAAAGAGATTTAAGAAAAATGAGATAAGTGCGAAGAGAAAAAAAAAAATACACGTATGCATACAGGTTTCTGGGAACATGGGAAAAAAAGGGTAAAAAGAGAGAAGACTGCCTTACAGGATGAGGTCAAAATTCTATGCTTTGCTTCCCCAGAGCAGGAATATTTTGAGATTTGGAAGATCACTTTCTCTCTGAAACTAAATTAACTATTCAAGTGAACAGTGATGTGTGGAAGTTTGGGGAAAGGAAAAGACCTCAAGAGAGGAGGGGAAGGGAAGCGAGTGCAACACAATGAAATATACACGTGCAGCTCCGGTAAGGGCCTAAGTCCCGGAGGACGCACTGGCCTGTTTCCATCCCATACAAGGCTTGGTCCATGACTCCTCCCCTCACCTGCCCTGTCTCCTAAGAGGAGATGGACCACATCCTAGGCCACGTCTTGGCTCCTAGCCCCACAACACGGGAACACATAAGATAGGCCGTGCTCGCCACCGCTCCAGCTCACGCAGCCAGGACCCCAGCCTCGTCTCAGGTCATGCTGCTTAGACCGACTGAGGCTGAGTGGCGGGAACTACGAAAGGCAAAGCCACAGCAAGCACTGTGGCTGCAGACCCCAGAATTCCTCAACTTCAGGACTTACTATGCTGAATGTCTCCTGGTCCAGATCATCATCCTCATCCTCTCCAATGGGGACAGGTTCACTTCCTGCTGTAATATGGACAGGACCCTGAGATCGCTTTGATTTACTTGAAGATTTGGCATCACCACCTTTAGGCTTTTAAAAAAGAGTTACAAGGAATCATTGTCATTTGTGTACTCCTGTCTTGCAATTTGGACTTCTCAGCTATGTCACATCACTACAAGTGGGTACATAGGATGGCCTCAGTTTTGAGACATCATGAAGCCAAACCTATTTGATTAACAGTTTAATCATATGTCATTCCCACTTCTGTCTCTAAACAGAGCCAATTATAATTTTAGCTTCATCAATGCTATTCTGGCTTCTATTCCCTAATCCATAAAATGCATAAAAATGTCATCAAGAGCTTAAGATTGTGAACTGGCAGAGCCCTCACAGAGTAGCATGTAGCAACTTAAAAATGAAAGTACACTTTGATCTTGGAAACTGTATTAACCAAAATATTTCAAGTGATTGAAATTTACATAAATCCACATGGGTAAAGTTCATTTATCCATGAAAGGATGCAGAAGGATGGAGACAGAGATACATATAAAAAATAACTTTATGTATGAACATTTAAAAACATAAAACAATACTATGCTTTGATTACGATTATGTAATTTGTAGTAAAAGTATAAAAACATGGGCAGGAAGGTTTCACACGAACTTCAGGGCAGTGTTACAGAGGAGAGAAGAGGGAGGAGAGCAATGAAACTGGGAGAAGAAACAGAGGGGAGTCCCAGTAATGAGTGCATGGATACCAAATACAGTAGCCCAAAAAAAACCCACTTGAAGTAAACATGAAAAATGTTAACAACAGCTGCAATATCTGGGTAGTGGACACGTGGATGCTGGCTAAATCATTCTTTGTGCTTTTATTTTTTAAATATTTCACCTTAAAAGAAGAATACCTTTCTGCAGAAACACAGATGCAAAGAAAGGTATCTGTTACAGTACAGTTTATAACATTAGAAATTTGAAAGCAATTTCAATATGGGAAACTTAAATTGTTTCCAAAATGTTATAATCAAACAAAATCTTCCTTATCTATTAAAAATGATTTTAACTTTTATTTATTCACTTGGAAAGCTGTTTGTGATATATTGCTAAGTGGGGAGAAAAGGCTATCCAAACAGTCTGGTCTGATTTTTATTTTATATTTGTTCTTATATGCATGATAAAAAGTTCCAAAGGTGCTCATCAAGAAATCTGTTAGAGCTACGACTGGATGGTAGAATTATAAGGCAGTTATTTGTTTGTATGTTTTAACAATGATTAAAGATTAATTGCAAAATAATTTCATCATAAGTCAGCAAGGTGCAACACTGTACCAGAATTCTGTGGTTTGGAGTGAACTTCATAAAACCCCAACATGAAGATTATATAATAATAGTAGGACTTTCACCCATTTCTACTCCAGAAGCTTAACTCTTGATAGTATTTCATAGTATTTCATGTATTCAGATTCATCTGTGGACTGTGCTTTTCTACCATGAGTCTGAGAACATGTATCAAGTAGTTACCTGTCCTGTCTCTTTCCAACACCCTCTCTGAAATGTGTAATAAAAGAGCAAATAAAGGCTTCTATATTAAAGAACACCACAACTCACACACTCCCCTCTCTCTGCAGGAAGAGGTGCAGGAGGCATCCCCCTGACAGCCCCATCCTTCCTTCTGGGATATACTCATAAAATGACAATTATTTCAGGGTCCCTCAAACCCCATTCTACTTCTAAACCCTAGAAGGGAATTTCAAAGGCTGCAGGCATCTCAGTAAGTAGAATGACATCGATACCTTCTCTTTCTTATCTTTTGATTTCTTCCTTTCCTTGTCCCCTTCCTTGTCTTTCCTAGAACTCATTTGTTTCTCCTTGTTCTCCTTGTTCTCTTTCTTCTTCTGTTTCTTTTTCATTGGACTTTTTTCTAAGCCATCATCCTAGAAAACAAACAAGGCTATGAGCTTTTGCCACAAACTTTACATTTCCTCGTTTACTTTCTAGAAAAAAAAGCACTGCCCCAATGGTTCATCACTGTGTCCACAGAAGTATGTTCTCAAGCATACAGCCTTAAAGCTATCTGCTTAAAGTGAAGCCTGTAGAGGCAGATGCTCTTCACTTACATCTTCTCTTTATTTCTCATAGCAACCCTTCAACACAGGCATTATCATTCCCATTCCACAGATGGAAAAAACTGAGGAACAAAGAGATTATATACCTGCCAGGTAGTAATTGGTAAGGTTGCTAGTATTTGAATTCATGCATGCTTGACTCAAATCCATGCTAGTTCACATACCCACTGCTGATCCTCCTGGAAATAACCTCAAAGGGCAATTACACTTGAAGAGTAACAAAATAAAACCCCATAAAGTTTTCAGTCACTGAAACAACAGACTGAATGCCAGCAAGTTATTTTTCATTTTGCTTAGACCAGAGGTTACAAATTGACAGGCCTTGGGCCAAACCTGACCCACAGATGAGTTTTGTTTGGCCCACCCAAAAATGAACTGCATAACAGCTGCCCCTATACATTAGGCATGAGCTCCCTGGTTAACCACAGTCTCCACCACTCCCTACTGCTCCCAACAATGAGGCTGAGTGTCAACTGCCATTTGCATGGTTCCCTTCATTTCCTTCCATTACGAATTTACTTCTATTATGAATTTTCAATTGCTGATTTTAAATGAACAACTATATTCCTCTCTCACAGGTTAAGGAAAGACATAACATAGTTTCTATTTTTATTTTATCTACTCTGGCATGTAAACCAAACACATTTCAAATGATTTTATACCAGTTGGCACAATAAATGTAACTTAAAAATAATCTCAACTGAAATCCAGCCTCATACCTTTACTTCTCCCTCTTCTGATGGATTATCTGAGTGTCTAGGAGATGAAAACTCAATTCCATGCTCATCTTTCAGCCTCGGTGCTTTGTTTTCCTTCTTTACTCGAGGCTTCCGCTTCTTTAATTTGGCCTGGAAAGGGTAAGAAAATGATGATAAAGCAAGTCCCTCAAAAGCATGACCAAATAACATCATGATTCTTTGGAACAGTAGCAGCCATATAATTCGAACAAGGAAACTCAGAGAAAACTCAAAGGAGTGCAACCAATTTTACCTGAAGCAGAAAAAAAGAAACTATAGGCCTTATAAATCTCCTATGCCACACAAAAACATCCACATCCTTGAACCTACTGATTCCATTTTTTGGAATTCAATCTAAAGATAAAATTCAAAAGAAGAAAAAACACCTTATGTACAAAGATATAAATAAAGATAATATATAAAATAAGAGTAACATTAAAAAAAACTAGAAGCATGTTATATCTAAAAATAATGAAAAGGTGTTCATCTACTCAAACAGATACAGTAATTTAAACAAGTAAAAACATGATGCAATCTATCTCCCCAGAACCTAACCTAACTTATAGAATATCTTCAACATATTATGTGAACAATGACATTAATTATGACACTACTACGCAGAAAAGGACAAGGTATGGGATAGGATTTTTTTCTAAAACTTGCTTTCTTTATAATATAGGGAAATTAATACAAATGGCATAGCTCTAAGAGCACTTAAGGAACATGCACACACAAAGGCTGCTACTACTGGCTGTAACTTATAGTATCTCCTAACTGTGATTCTCATCTTTTTAGGCCTGAATTGAAATGAAAAGTTGGGGAAATAAAAGCTAAAGCTCAGATGAGTCCATTAGTAACTCGGTTGAAATTTCTCACTGAGCAAGTCAGGCAACTGTAACTGAAGTCCAGTTTCTGAATTAACTGTGTATCCTAATTACCCATTTTATCCCTGGGACTCATGATTACAAGTAGCCGAGTGTTAGCTGTAACAATGGGCAAACCCAGTGATATTCACGCAGTACTGAGAACTATATTCCAAAATTGAGGAAGGAGCATAAAGACACAGCAACAGTATGTCTAGACCAGTGGCACTGGGAGAAATGAGGACTATTTTGAGGCAATATTTGAGGAGAATGCCAAGATGTTTAGGTCAATTACTAAATGAACATTCCTATCATTACCCAACCAAACCATCATTACTGGAACCTCAACAGCAACACCTGACAAGGAGAGGGTTAGCGTTCTGTGGAGATGCCTGGAGAGGGCATCTCTGCCCCGACCTAACCCTGCAGGGCTGGAGCCTCAGACCCCTGGGCGGTGCCCGGCTGGCAGCTGCACTCACCTCTTCCCCGCCCGTCACGGCCCCCTCCTTCTCCAGACTCTTCCTGAGCAGCTTCAGCAAGTAGTCCGCTCGGGTCTGCAGCTGCTTTCCCTGGGGCTTTTTATCTGTCTCCACTGGCAGGATCTTCAACAGGAAAGGAAGAGAAGTACCCGCCACGGCCCACGGCCCGGTTAGTGGATCAGGATCAGGATAAACAGAGATGACAAACAACTGAGCAGTCCTTTCCCTCCCCACCACCCAAAATACAGATAAAGCCTCAGATCCTATCTCATGTCCATGGCTCCCAGTCACTGAAAATCCCTTATGAGCCGTTCTCGTTTTACAAAATGGGATGGAGAAATCCAGCTCTCCCACTGGCTCCTACCTGTGCTGTTAACAGGGTAGAACAACTCAGGTAGGAGGGGCTTGTTGGCTTCATCTGCTAGAGCATCCCAGCCGTCGTGGATTTCCTCCTTCCAGGAGCAGGGAATCCCTGGAGCTAGGTTAAAGCTTCATTTTAGATTGAAAATGCTTCTTAGAGCATTGCTGGAGAGCACTGAGCTATGCCAGGACACAGCTGGACCTCTCAGGCCAGACTGGATTTGGTCTCAGTGCTTATGGCAGGGTGCTGTCACCCTCTGAGAACATTGCACCTGGGATGAGCATTGTTTGACGTGCCAGGAAAAGCCCTGCCAGGAGCACAACATGGAGCGCATCCTACTAAAATTTGAGCCAGCTTTCCCTGCTTACAGCTCTGAGCACGGCCTTACTATACTTGGTAGCCTGATGTGCAACGGATAGGGTGGGAGGCTCGATTTTGTGGGAGAAGTACAGCCAGTGTTTAATTCCATTACAAAAAATACCAAGGTATGGCTCATTCTTTCTTCATGTGTAGAAATGAAATATGGCTGTTTCAAATATTGTTAAAGAAAGTGCCAACAACTAAGGCTGAGAAATGCTCTTATGATTAATAATCTTACCCTGGTATTTGTTGCAATGAGATTTGACCTACAATAAAAATCAGAATTTGAAGACTTCTCCTATAATTTCCCAAAAATTTCACCGGCTATTATCGTCATCTCTGAAATAGTGCCACAGTCCACTAAAGATGGTAATGTTTCCAAGGATAAAGAAATCCCAGGAATTTACTATTGTTCTAATTTCCAATTTGATCCCCACCCCCCCAGAAAATAGTTAAAAGTAAGTAATCAATATAAAAATATTATACAACAAATCTTCTAGACATCTCCAGCATCACAGAAATACTTACTTTGTCAGTTAACTTAAGCTCTGGATCCGTTTTAATTAGCTCCCAGTTTCCATAGCCGTGTTCATAAATTCCCAGCAATAGGCGAGAATCATCCTCTACTCCCCACTCGACATCAAAATGTGCAGCTTTGACACGACAGGTTAAGCAGTATCTGAAAAGATTTCCAAAGCAGGAGGACATTAGAGGAGGGGTCTTTCTGATTTGGGAATAAACACCAATGAGCAAAGCACTCTGGTATGTTAGAGAAAAGACAATGAAAATACTACATAACTACACATATCTGTAACTTCAAATCTGTTTTCTAATGGCACAAGCACCCACGCACGAGCATGTATTATACTCACTTTTTTTTTTCTTCAGGGTCTACAGGGATAGATTTATGCAGCATCTCAAACTCTTCTTCATGTTGGATAATAGATTTCACATTAACCTGAACCCCAGATATCTTGATAGTTGGGCCTCTCTTTTTCCCTGGTCCTTTCCCTAAAGAACACCAATTTCATATTCGTTAAGTGAGAATTCGCTGAAGTTTCACAGAAAACATAGGTCAACAAATCCCGAACTCTTATTCCCTCAGCGTATATTTCTGGTTTATCGTTAATTCAAAGATATAATCAAGTAAGGCAAAAAATTTTCTCAATTAATGTTTGTAAAATAATCTCTAAACAATTCAGTTTTTTAAGATTTAGAATTTTTTAATCCAGTAGTGTTTATAATTGTATTTTAATCTTCCTATTTGTTTTATACTTTGGCTCTAAAATTACTAAAATTTATGAAAGAAGATTTTAAACGAATAATATTAATGCTGAAGTTTTTTCTTTTGTTTTTCTAACCCATCAACAGATTTTTAAGTGCTTTAAAAGATGATCTTCTCTACTAAAAAAGTGTGAGATCAAGTTAATAAGTAACACATTTGAAATGATGAACAAAAGAAGTCATGGAAAGGTTACCCTAGCCCGAGTTTCCAATTAAAGTAATCCTAGAGGTAAAAACAAAGCAGTCAATTCTAACCAAAGAGTCCAAATCGAAATGCATGATAATGACACTTGTCTGTGAGGGAAAAGATGGCTCAGAGCCTGAGAAAAGATTTCTTTTTTTAACATTCAAGTCGATGAAATGGCACTACAATTATAAACAATTATTTAGGGATTCTCATATAATCCACGAATTTCACTTGCAAATGCTATTCCCAACAATACTGATGAGTTCTGGAACAGAATGTGGCAAAATGGGAAAGGCACCTCCTCCGAAGATCAGAAATCTGGATTTATTCCCGGATCTGCACAAACTACCCCCTGTCCCCTTTCCCCTCTCACTTCTAGTTATTAACCTCTCTGGGTCTGTGTTTCCTCATCTGTAAAATAAAAAGATTGCAACAGAAAAATGGGCAAAGGATAAAGAGACAATTCACAGAAAAGGAAATACAAATGGTTCCATGTGAAAAATACTCAACCTCATTCATGGTAAGAGAAATGCAAATTAAATACATAGACATAGCCTTTTTAACCTCAGGTTGGGAAAATTCAAAGATTTGAAAATATGTCAGTGAGATTAAGAGGAAACAGACACTGCCATTCTAGTCAATGCTGGTGGGAGGATATGGCGCAAATGGCATACACACAAGATTATTTACCACAACACCGTAAAGCAAAAGATTGGAAAGCTAAACGCCCATTAACAGGATACTAATATTGTAAATCCATAACAGATTGTGTAGCTCTTCAAAAAAAAAAAAATTCAAGCAGTGGAGAAAAGATCAACCATCTTTAATGAATGGTGTTGAGACATATAGTAGCCATATAGGAAAAATCCAAAATCCAAAAAAACTGGATGCAATACCAGGAAAGACTCCAAGTGAATCAGAGATATAAAAGTAAATGAAATCACATAGGTATTGGTGGTGGTGGGGGGTGGTGATCTTAATGACTTCCCTTATATCCTCAGAGTAGAAAAAAAAATTTTTTTAGTTTGTTACAAGATATTGAATATAATAGTTCCTTGTGCTATATTAAATCCCTGTTGTTTACCTCTTTTATATATAGTAGTGTGCATCTGCTAATCCCATACTCCCAATTTATCCCTTTCCCCTTTGGTAACCATAAATTTGCTTTCTATGTCTATGAGTCTGTTTCTGTTTTGTAGAGAAATGTTTTTAACTGATCAAAATCCAAAACAAAAATAGGGTAAAAGATCGATAAATTTGACTATATAAAATTTTTTTAAGTTTTCTGTACAAAATACCATAGCAAAGTGAGAGGACAAATCACAAACTGGAGGAGAACACTGGCAACTTTTATCAGAAAAAGAGATTCTGGGACTTCCCTGGTGGTGCAGCAGTTAGGATTCCACCTGCCAATGCAGGGGACACGGGTTCGATCCCTGGTCCGGGAAGATCCCACATGCCGCAGAGCAACTAAGCCTGTGAGCCACAACTACTGAGCCTGCGCTCTAGAGCCTGTGAGCCACAACTACTGAGCCCGTGAGCCACAACTACTGAAGCCCACACGCCTAGAGCCTGTGCTCCGCAACAAGAGAAGCCACCGCAGTGAGAAGCCCACGCACTGCAAAGGAGAGTAGCTCCCGCTCGCTGCAACTAGGGAAAGCCCGCGTGCAGCAACGAAGACCCAACACAGCCAAAAACAAAATAAATAAACTTTTAAAAAAATTCCCTGTATTAAATCTTCGTAAAAAAAAAAAAGAAAAAGAGATCCTAAAAATTAAGACCAACAGCTCAATAGAAAATGGGCATAATATATGTACAGACAGTTCACAAGTGGCCCTCAGAAAAGATGCACAACCTTGCTCATTAAAAGAAAAATGAGATGCCATTTCCCAACTGTCAGTTTGGCAAAAATCCAAACATTTGACAATACATTCTGTTGTGTATGAATATACATTGTAGGTGGCAATGTAAATGGTATCAGATTTATGACGAATTTGGCAGTATCTAACCAAATTACATATGCATTTTTCCCAGGACTCAACAATCCCACTTCCAGAAATTTATCCCAAAGATATGCTGGCAGAGATATGAAACAGCATATTCATTAAACTAGTTATTCATTGTGGCTTTATTTATAGTGGCAGAAGACTGAAAACAACCCAAATATTTATTACTAGGGGATATTAAAGTGTGAATTAACATCTATCTACACAGTGGAATACTGTGCAACTGTAAAAGGAAGAAGGTATGAACTCTACACAGTAAGATGGAGTGAACACCATATGTGAAAATAAGTAGGTGCAGAACAGAATATAATGTATGATATCTCCTGTATAATAGCGAAAATACACACACACAGACTTAAAATTTTAAAAAGAAACAATGGAAAGATAAGCCCAAAACTAATAGAAATGATTACCTACAGGGGAGGAAGAGAACAGTACTGGGGGGACAGGAATGAAGGCAAGATTCTCTCATCGTGTTCCTGGTTTTGTTCTGACTTTGGGCCATGCAAATGTTTTACATAATTAAAGAAGCAAAGTTTCATCAAAAGGAGAAAAGTAGTCCCTAGAAACTGAAAAGAAAAGAAAACAAAAGATACTAAACTATATATTAAGTTGGTGGCATAACCACACAGAGAAAAGAACAATTTCAAATAATTTTAAAACATAGTACTTTGTGTACTGCTAGTGAGGTGTATTTTAAGGACAAAAAGAAACACAAAGAAATCAAACTCCGCATTAAGAAGTCTTATTGTTAACAGTAAAATTAGGGGGATTCCCTGGCAGTCCAGTGGTTAGGACTCGGCGCTTTCACTGCCATGGCCCAGGTTCAATCCCTGGGCAGGGAACTAAGATCACACAAGCCGCACAGCACAGCCAAAGAAAGAAAGAAGAAAAAAAGCAAACAAAAACAGTAAAATTGGTATTAATATTTGGAAATGTGTATAATGTATAAGACAAATACATGATTATGTTAACATTTTTAGGAACAAAATTTTCAACTTAAGCAAAGAGATATCGATAATCTTACATTAGCATTGGAAATGTTAACCTGGACTCAGGAATATGCTAAATGCCGGTTTATAGAAAATATATATGGAAACAAGTTAAGCAATGCCAGAAGGAAGCAATCGACCAGATACAGAATGTGAGCATGCAGAGATGCAGAGAAAAGAAACATGTGGAAAGGAAGGGACTGTTACAAGGAAATATCTCCAAATATGCTGTGAGATGGACAAAGCAAGGTACAGAACAGTGTGCATGCTACAGCACCAACTGTGTTAAAACAGTATCTATTCATTTTTTGAACATACGTATTCTTATATTTCTAGAAGGAGACAAGAAATAGGGATTTTTGAGCCATGTGAATGTAGTACTTATTCAAAACAATTACAAGGAAAAAAAAATACACTGTAAAGTTAAGATTTATTTTTGGATGTATTCTTGGTGCTATAAAAGCACATATTTGGATCACTGTCCAAACCACTCAAGTTATTTAAGTTTCTTTCACGGAAAAAAAAAAACCAAAAATGTTTTTGACTGTATTCAAGATATTTTAAAATTCTATTACTTTTAGTAACAGCCTTAAGAAGAAAATTTCAAAGCATAAATACTTCTTTACTTAATGAAATAGCTAACACTGCAAGCCAGACGTGATGACAAGCACTTCACATGTACGGAGTTATTCAAGGGACCATCCAAACCCTTTGAGGCACGGACTACTACTCTATTTTGCACATGAGACTGTTAAGAGACTATCACTTGTCTCAGGTCTTACAGCTAAGAAATGGCAGGATCAAGATTCCAGGTAAACTGGCTGCCTCCAGGGCCTGAATACTTAACCACAGATGACAGAGCCTCCTGTGAGTAACATCAGTGAAGGGTGACAAAAGAATGGGGGCAATGGCACAGATAAACCACAGTCCAGTGAACTGTGGAATGACCACACCCTCATCTTTTTGTTTGAGGTTCAACTATAAGGGTGTCCTTTAGCAACAAGGACCTCAGCTCTCTCCTGACACCTCCTGCTTTTAAAGGACAGGCAAAAGCACTCTTGGTGTATAAGACAAAACACACTACAGGTCGAATCGAATTACAACAAATTCTAGTGCCAAGAGAGTCTCACTGCAACAAAAAGGTTTACAATATTCATCTACTATTTTTATTCTAACTAATTCTCTAAATCCTTTAAGTTTATCACAACAAAACAATACATGTATGTATATCCAAGATAATTACTGATGTTTGTGGTCTGTAATGTCCTCACTTACAGCCAAAATACAAATGTGTCCACTCAGCTTTACCCACTCAGGTCTTTACATCATTCAAACCAATCTAAACTTTCTACAGTAACATTAAAAGAAATCATTCATCTTGTTCATTACTTTGCACCTTCTGCAAATCAACTTCATTTGTGAGTAAATCTTTAGAATCTTAAAATTGAGCTCACGTAAAGGCAGGTGAGAATACACACCTCAAAAAATTAGGGATGCATGGGATATAAGTGTGTTCATCTTTTAAAAAAAAAAAAAAAAAAAAAAAAAAGACCCTTAGCATTAGCAGCAGAGATCCCATCCACAAGTGCCAGGTCTTTGAGAATCACTAAGGGAGACGTGCTGACTTACCCTCGCTGGCATTTTCTTTCAGCTGTTCTTCATATTCTTGCATTGCTGACACACAGCTGTTGTGAATCAATTCCCCTAGGCGCTTCAGATCTGCCACAGACTTATCTACCAACTCAGCATCACGTGCTATGCACTCCAGCCTGAGGGAAGACAAATACGGGGATACCTCAAGGCCCTGTGCCCACGTTTCTAATGTCAGGTGAGCTACCACTTGGTTTCACATAAGCTTACTCCTGCAAAGACACTTTTCTCTACATGCCTTAATTGATCGTTCCAACAAGAACCCTCGGACAGTGACTGACGACTTACTTTCCATCATAAAGAATTTGACTTGGAATAGTCCACAAAAACAGACTAATTTCAAAAAACAGAGGGGAAAGGGTTCAGCTTTCTTTATTAACTAAATGCGCTGTCTGATAACAGTAGCAGGTGAAGTGCCCCAAAGCTATTTGCACTGGTTTGTTTCTTTGTGTTCACTTTCCTTTCTCTAGCCTACTTTCATTCACTGCAGTGTTCCTAGAAGTGAAGTACAGTTACATGTACAATATGTTTCGTTGATCTCCAAGTCATCTGGAGCAGGTGAGTAAATTAATGTCTAAAAACCAGGCTGTCAAAAGGTACCAGACCTTAAAAATGGAAAGTAGAACCAAAAAAAGAAACCTCTACAATACAGAAGTGAAAAAGAGGTGGATAAGGAACTATTATATTACTAAGCTTACCGTTCAAGAGGGAGACCAAACTTCTTATACGCCTTGATGAACCTAAGAAAATAATCAATAAATCACATTAGAAAAACAGACTTCAGCTATGTTAATGCAAACACATCCTGTGATGAAATATGAGCCATAAAAACTGTCAAAAAGAGACCGGGCCCAATCCTTGCGACTGCCACTAAATGAACTAAAGTTGGCCTTTGAAAGCGGCCAGCTTAAAATAATGAGTGCTAAAAATCTATTCAAAGATTAACTTTATTCTCAGTGACTGGTCATGAAACTGCTTAGGGACATAATTGAGAATGGTGACTTAACTCTAGTACTATCATTTTTAGAAGTTTATGGAGTTCAATAGATAATAAATGATTTAAAAACCACAACCTCTTATAATAAAATCCAGTACAGTTAAGTGGTCTATTTAGTCCACTATTGTTACTTTCAATTCCACACTACAATATTTTCCATTACTTTCTGGTCAATAATACAAATATAAGGTTTTTAGGACTGCCTCAAATACTTTTTGTAATGAGGCAAAGTAAAATAAACATATGATTTTAAACTTTTTAGGCAAAACTATTTTGGAAACTCTGACTCCTTCTGCCAAACACTGTCTCCAGCCAAAAATCTAATCTATCCTTCCACAAGTCTCTAGCCTAAACCATGCTACATGCCAATCCATGTGTATTCCACTCCCCTCCCTAGAGCCAACCACTAGCACTTTCACTAAAAAGGCGAGATGCCATGATATATCAAGGGCATCACTGTAACATGCCAAACTACCTGATTAGATAAAAGTGAAGGGAGAGATACTATGGAGAAAAAAAAATGAAAAGAGAGGGCACAGCAATTAAAGGAAATGGGGATGAATATAACAATAGCTAAGAAACAATATTAAAGGAACAGCATGGATTAGGAAAGTACTATATGTGAAAGCAAACCTGAGGATTATTCCTCCACTCTACATTTCTTCTTCTTGATATATACTGAAATATTTTACATCTGCAATAATATGCCATTTGGGATTACTTCAAAATAATATCGAGACAGAGAAGCATTCCAGGAATGGTGGAGTAAGGACCTCTGAAAATCCGCTCCTCCATAAAAGCAACAAGAACACTGGCAAAATTGTCAAAATCAACTTTGTTAGAATGCTGGAAATTAACCAAAGGCTTGCAGCCATCTTATGAGCATTTATTCAAGAAAAAGGCTGAATCTCAGTATGAACAGTGAGCTCTCTGGCATTTTGACTTGCTCTATTTCCCATGCCCTCTCCCCAGCTCCATGACTGCCTTGAAAACGACACCTTCCCAACTACTGCAGCTGTGCAAAGAAGCAACACAGCAGCCACTAGAGGGAGCAGAACAGGCCTAGAGCTCCCCAAAAGCTCTTTCCCCAGAGAACAGTGCTATTTGACCTGACTGACAGCACCCTGAGAAGCTCCATTCTCAGACTTGCCTTCATTCGACCTGACTCTGTATGAAGAACACTCTGTAGTTCATTGGTCAAAAAACAATTAGAGGCAAAGGTTTAACACCACAGCTGCCTGAGGCAGCATTATAAGTTGGTGCTATGAACAGGCTGACCAAAAACTGCAATGGAAAAACTTGGGGGAAAAGATGTCCACAAGTCTTGGGGTCTTTGAAAAGCTCAGGCGTCTTCCTGGGTATCGAGAAGGCTGCATATATGCAGGGCTATGTGCAGGCACAGAGAAGACCTGAGGAGCTGTGAATCTCTCACCTCTGACTGGCACTGAGGCTCTGCACAAACAGGAACTGAAGGTTAAGGCAGAGCTGTAAACTGCCTACCACAACATTGAAGACATCCCCAAAATACACAAGTAGCCCTTCAGCAAAGGCTGGTAGATTTACTGGTTGGTAGACTTAAGGTGTTTAAGGAAGTCTCTGTCCAATCATTAGCTGACCACTAACCTAAATGAGCAGAGACTTCAAAAGACAGAGAAGACAGACTTCACAGAACTAGTCCAGAAAAGTTACTAAACAAACAGCAACAACAACAAACAGCAAATACAAAAACCTCTTGCTGGCAGGGGGAATCTGATTTCCAGACTTGCCATATTGTATTACTTAAAATGTCTAGTTTTCAACAAAAAATTACAGAAAACAAGAAAGCATGGTCCCTATACAGGGAAGGAAGATGGTTTTCAATGGAAATAGACCCTGAGGAAGTCCAGAAGTTGAACTTATTAGACAAAGGTTTTAATCAACTATTATAAATATATACAAGAACTAAAGGAATCCATGTCTGACGAATTAAAAGAAAATTTGAGAATAATATATCACCAAATGGAGAATATCAACAGAGACAGAAATTATATAAAGGAGTCAAATATAAATTCTGGAGTTGAAAAGTACAATAACTAAGATGAAAATAATCACTAGAGAGGCTCAGGATTAGATATGAATTGACAGAAGGAAAAAAAATCAGTTAAAAGATAGGTCAACTGAGGGACTTACTTCTCTGGTGGCACAGTGGTTAAGAATCCGCCTGACAATAGAGGGGACACAGGTTTGATCCCTGGTCTGGGAAGATCCCGCATGCCGAGGAACAACAAAGCCCGTGCGCCGCAACTACTGAGCCCGTGCGCCACAACTACTGAAGCCCATGTGCTCTAGGGCCCGTGTGCCACAACTACTGAGCCCACATGCTGCAACTACTGAAGCCTGCGCACCTAGAGCCCGTGCTATGCAACAAGCCACCGCAATGAGAAGCCCACACACTGCAATGAAGAGTAGCCCTCGCTTGCTGCAACGAAGACACAACGCAGCCAAAATTAAATTAAAAAAAAAAAAAAAAAAAAGATAGGTCAACTGAGATTATCCAATGTGAAAGACAGAAAAAGAATCAAGACTAGCCTTCAAAAACAAAGGAGAGGGCTTCCCTGGTGGCGCAGCGGTTAAGAATCTGCCTGCCAATGCAGGGGACACGGGTTCGAGCCCTGGTCTGGGAAGATCCCACATGCCACGGAGCAACTAGGCCCGTGAGCCACAACTACTGAGCCTGCGCGTCTGGAGCCTGTGCTCCGCAACTGGAGAGGTCGTGACAGTGAGAAGCCCACGCACCGCGATGAAGAGTGGCCCCCGCTCGCCACAGCTGGAGAAAGCCCTCGCACAGAAACGAAGACCCAACACAGCCAAAAATAAATAAATAAATAAATAAATTTATTTAAAAAAAACAAAGGAGAAATTAAGACATTCCTAGATAAATAAAAAGAAAGAATTTGTTGCTAGCAGACCTGCCCTGAAAGAAATACTAAAGAGAGTACTCTGGGCAGAAATGAAAAGACATGAAACAATAACTCAAATCCACATGAATAAATAAGAGCCTCAGGAGGATACCTGAGTAAGTAGATAAAAAGACAGTGTATATGTATTTTTGTCAGTAACTCTTTTCTTCTCCTAAATGATTTTAACTATCAACTGCATAAGGCGATAATTATAAAACTGTGTTGGTGGGCTTATAAAGTATAAAGATGTAATCTGTGTGACAATAAAAGCACAAAAGAGGGGGAAGAAATGTACCTAAACTGGAGTAAAGTTTTAGAACACCACTGAAATTAAGGTGGTATTAGTCTAAACTAAATTGTTCTAAGTTAAAACATCAAATTATAATCTCCAGGGAAACCACTAAGAAAATAACTTTTAAAATATAAAAGAAACAAGAGAATTAAAATAGTATACTAAAAAATATGTAATACAAAAGAAGGCAGTAATGGGGGAATAAAGGAACAAAAAAGACCCAAGACATAAAAAACGAACAGCAAAATGCAGACATAAATTCTATCTTATAAGTAACTGCATTAAATGTAAATGGTTTAAAGACTTCAATCAAAAGGTAGAGATCAATAGAACGGATTTTTAAAAAACATCTAACTATATACTACCTATAAGAGTTGCAAGCTAGATTCAAAGACACAAATAGATTGAAATAAAAAAGGAAAAAGATACTGCACATACAATACCAAAAGAGAGTTGGAGTGTCTGCACTAATATCTAACCAAGTTGTAAACTTTAAGACATAAATTGTTACTAGAGACAAAGAAGGACATTTTATAATGAGAAAACGGTCAATTCATCAAGACAACATATTATAAAGCATACACACCTAACAGCAGAGGCCCAAAACGTATGAAGCAAAAACTGACAGAATAGAAGGGAGAAATAAACAATACAGCAATAATAGGGCCTTCAATACCCCATTTCCAATAATGGATAGATCAGGCAGAAGATCAATAAGGAAATGGAAGATCTGAACAATAGTAAACCAAATAGACTTTAAAAACATCTATAGAACACTCCACTCAACTGCAGCAGAATATACATTCTTCTCAAAATAACACTGAGAGTAGGGGAAAATAGAAATATGGCACACACACAAGATTGACTGCAAACTCATAATGGTTAAAATAATACCCGGGGAGGGGTGTGTTAATATTCTATCAATGTTTGTATACATTTACATTTTTCCATAATAAATTAAACAAAGAAAGAATAAAAGAACAGGTATAACATTTAGTGGGAAACAAAGACCTTGTGATTTCAAATACTGACCTAAAAGGACTATTTGATAATAGTTAAAATTTGGGTTAGACCATAAAGTTAATCATTTTCATATTTTCTACTTTCTTCAGCTTTTAAAAAAAATAACATGGAAGCTAGGGGAAAAGTGGTTTGGAAGCAATAATTTTAGATTTTTCTGGAGGGAAGAGGGGGTGTGAATCAGACACCAACAAATGTGTAATAAGTACTGACACAGAAGGATGCCTAAAATTGATTATAAGTGACAAGAAGCTGCAGAACAGTATGTTGTATATACCAATAAACCAAACTGGTATCAGCACTAACACTGATGGAAAGTAAACTGGGGTTATCTGTACTACTTTAATTTTTATATTTATACCATTTCTTTTATATACATTGATACATATGTATGTATGTATTTATTCATATTCTTCAATAAAAACAAAAGAGAAAGTTTCAGCCCAAGTTTACCTCCAACAGCCTCTTTCCTCTTGGCTGGACTTTCTTTGTGAAATGTTCAGAACCCAGAACAAGAAGTAAACAAAAAGAAAGAGCCCAACTGAGGAAAACCTTGGAGAAGGGAGAATCATCCTGGGGCCCTGGAGCATGACTCAGTCCCCCTTGCCTTCCTCTGACCTCCCTGTCATCAATGTCAGGGATCCATCAACCTGAGGCTTACAGCATGTCCTTCCAAATGTGAGGGGGAAGGAGAGCAGAGCCCCTACTAACCTCCGGATCTCGGCATCAGTGAATCCCTCCACGAGGTCCTTCCGCACACTTCGGGGGCGCCCTCTGCGCTTGGGCTTCTTGTCATCATCAGAGTCATCTGTCTCACTCTCAGAGGCAGAGGATCTCTGGGCCTGCCTCTTAGACTCAGTATCAGAGTCACTGTCATTTGTCTGAGCCTGAAAAGGCAAAGTCACATTGTAACAAGTGCCAGGTCCAAGAGATCTAAGGACTAAGACCAGCCCATCTTAACCCCTTAATACTCAGAACTTCCCATCGTATCAGGCAAGTCAATTTCCCTTTAAGAAAGAAGGAGGCAGATGGCATGTGATGAAAGAAGACCTGCTTGGGATAATCACTCTGCCAGAGACATACTGTAATGTCATTAAGTAAACTGGAATAAAAATATTTCAATTGTGGCTTCATGTTTACTTCCTTGGGCAAATTACTTTACTTCTTCATGCCTTTGTTTTCCATTTGTAAAATGGGGACAATAGCACCTATAATACAGGGTTTTCATAAGAATTAAATGAGTCAGTAAGTGGAAAAGCACTAACTTATGCCTGACATACAGGAAATACTCAATGATAGCTACTATTAGCTAATACTGATTTACTAGGATCTCAGACAAACCTGAGTCTGTTAACTCCAACAACTGGGTAATAAAACAGTCTATCTACTTAAATGTGGTTGCAAAAATCAAATTAGATAGTGCCTATGATAGAGCTTTGTAAACTAAAGCACCTTTATATAATCTCTTACTAAGTATTTATGCCAAGTGCTATGAACAAACTCTTAAAGGTGAAAAGAGGTTTGACTCTGAAAGTCAAAGGCCTTGCCAATTAGAACCAAACTCTTAGATTTACTGGTTCTAATCTCAAGGGCAAAATGCAAACTTCTGTCAAACTCGAATTCCTGTCCAGCCATCTCACAAAGAGCCAATCTGCAAAGATCAAATGGCTCATAGGTATGCGCATGAGCCTTGTGCATTTTTCCATTTCCCTCTGCTAGGTTTCCTATAACTCTGCCCTGGAACCCTCCACGTCCAGACAACAACATAAGGTGAACAAAATAAGAAGTATCAATACTTCCATATCTTTCATGTTACTTGATCACCTTTTTAGTGGAACTCCGAATTCGAGGCAACATATAAATTTCTTCCAGTTCTTTCTGCCGCTCTTCCTCCTCTACTTTCTTCCTTTGTTCCTCTGGAATGATCTCATCCCAGTCCTTGTGAGGACGCTCTTCTAGTTCTTCTTCATCCTCCATTGTTGCGAAGTTGGCAACCTTAAAACAATGGACAACTCATTGTCTGACTGACATTTCCCTATTTCCCAAACACCATCTACTAACACACCAACTCAAGCACTGTTTTTAATCTAACATGCTATGAATGATAATAGGACTCCTGTGATATTACATAAACAAATAATCAATTTTCTACTCATCTCTCCCTTATCGCCCCCCCCACAAAATCTACTTGCCAAATCCTAAAGTTCATCAGAAATTTTACTGAAAAACAGGGAAAGATATAAAGCTACAAACTGTCTTATTGTAAGTTTTATTGAAAGATTTGCTGTTAAATCATACACATTTTCTAATGTACTAATTAGAAATTTTAGATTTATTTAGATTATAACATTTGAAAACCTAATACTAATCCATTACAAACTTACAGTCCGATACATTATAAATCGCTACTGAATAGAGCTCATTTGAAACAACCCATAACTCAAAGCAGTAGCTATTGGTTACCTTATTCATTTTTATCAAAAGTATAGAAGTTAAAGGTATATAAGAATTTCATATGCTCAAAACTGCATGTTAGTCTTAGGAATAAAAACAAGAACACAAAATGCAAAAAATTGAAACAAACCTGGAAGAATATTCCATTTATTTCATATCAAATATTTAATATATTTAGACCAGGGCACCATCATGAACATTACTTCTGTTTAAGAAGGGAGCAGGGGCTTCCCTAGTGGCGCAGTGGTTAAGAATCTGCCTGCCAATGCAGGGGACACGGGTTCGAGCCCTGGTCCGGGAAGATCCCACATGCCGCGGAGCAACTAAGCCCGTGAGACACAACTACTGAGCCTGTGCGTCTGGACCCTGTGCTCCGCAACGGGAGAGGCCGCGACAGTGAGAGGCCCACACACCGCGATGAAGAGTGGCCCCCGCCCGCTGCAACTGGAGAAAGCCCTCGCACAGAAACGAAGACCCAACACAGCCAAAATTAAAAAAAAAAAAAAAAAAAAAAAAAAAAGCCAATAAAAAAATATAGATATAAAATTAAAAAAAAAAAAAAGGGAGCAGTACCCATAGAAGTGAAATCCAGTTGAAACACTAACAATTCACCTCCATCCTCTGCATCCGCAGACACATTAACTCTGATCCTAGAGCTCTGTGATCCACTCAACTCCTTCCTTTTTCTTCCACTAAGACAACTTCTACCTGTGGCCAACCTTGGACTTCATCACAAAATAATGCTTCCTTTCAAACACTTCTTCCTCAATCCTTATGGGTCTACCACACATAACCATCAATTTAACCTCCAGGTCTTCCCTGCTTCTCTAACATGCATGGAACCAAACCATGATGAATCCATTCAACCACGTTCTCACTGGAATCTGGGAAACTTCTGCCACTTTGATGACTCTTCTATGCCTCCCAAGCCAATCTTCCACCTTGGGATGGCCAACTGATTCAACTTCTCTGACCTCAAGTATTTCTGGAGCAAGTCATATGATCCTGCTGACTGGCTCTAATGTGAAGCCCCATCTTCTAAATTCAGCTCTACACCCTAAATCAAGTTCCTCCTGGCAACTCCTGGCCCCTGGATGGGACTATCCCAAATCTTTTCCACTTCTCAGCAAACACCTCACTTAATTTACTGGTTATTAAGGTCACCAGTTGGAACTCCTACATCTTCTCTCCCCTCTGTTCCCTGAAGTGTATACTTTCCTTTTTCTTTCAAAGGCCAGTTCCTCCATCTGTGCTTTTGATTATATCTGTTCCAGTCTCCTCCTGGGCAATGTGCAATCAAATTTTCCTTTTTCCTTAGAACCTTCAGTATTTCCCTATTCTCAATTTCTTTCCTCAACCTAGAAACGTGGTAACACCTTTAAAAAACTTTGCCTTGCTTGATCCTTCTATCCTCATAAATTACTTTCACTGATCTCTTCACTAAGCTTTTTATTAATGTCTATACTCAATGCTGTCACCTCCTACTCATCAGGTGCCCAGCTTCTGCATTTAGTCCTGATCTCATTTAATTTTCTATCAAATACCACTAACTACCCCATAACTGTCCTTAAAAAAAAATCCCACCAAGTCAAGAGCTTCCCAACTGTCACCTTCTATTTTCATACCTTTGACCTCTCTTTCTTATGATTCTATTAATGTCTCTCCCACAACCTCTCCACCCCTCCCAGAGCTCCACACTATCAAGTTCTCCACCTATCCCACTGACAGCTTATTCTCAGCCCTTGTCACACCGGCTTCTTTTCCTCTACCCACTGAATCTGGGCAGGATGGACCACTTCAGTGGTGACCCTCATGGGGAGGACTATACAGTCTATACCCACATCATACTTGGAACTCTAGAGAATGATTTTGAGGGATATGAGTCAACTTAGGTAAAGAGAAAAGCAGAGTCCCTTGCACCCAGAAAGTATTGACAGGCATTACTTATTACTGGTTCATGAATCAATGCTAAAGACTTTCTCAGACAATGATTTTCATACCTTAAATTGTGACAGAAGCTCATCTGTTGCACTTGTTGAGACTTCATTCTCTCTGGTTTCAGCCAAGCGCAAAATTTCATCTATATCCATTTCCTAAAAGAACAAGAGCAACACAAACATGGTAAAAAGGCAACAGTGGTACGCATCTACTGAAAATGACTGGTGCAAATAAACCAACTCTCTTCTCTGATATTCCATTTTCTTTTACACTCCCAGTTTCATGTCCTTTATATCTAACGTTTCAAACTACTATTTATACAAATGACAAGATGAAACTTCAGAAATTACGAGAAATAAAATTGGAACAAAAAAGACCAAAGACAAAATCCTCAAATGCTTTTCTCATTCTTTCCTAGTCAATTTAGTAAGAGCTTTTAGCTCTGTAAGAAAAAAAAGAGAAACTATGTTCTGCAAGTAACTACCGTTTCTTTATAAAAGTCTCAGACTCAGAATCACTTCCAGAAAAATTCAGACTCTCACAGATGATACTTATCAAGAAAGTTTTTTCCCTTATTGTTGACTACCTGAGGCTCTGATTCCTCCCCTTCCAGTTCTTTGAAGAGATCCTCTGCTCCAAATTTCAAAATCGCTGTCAGCTCTTCTTTATTAAAAGGATTTGAACTGCAGAAATAAAATGTAGTTGTAATCTTTTAGGAATGTCAAATAACCTCTATGGAGTTCTAAATATCTATTCTTCATAAAGAGGTCAAATTACTGGTGAAGATATAAATTCTGCCACAAGAAAAAAGAGCTCACAAATATTTCATGTTTTTTAATCCACAGGATGAGTCTGCAGTGGTAAATATAACCTAACAAAAGACTAAGAAATCAATTATTTTCCTGTTGATTCATCTGTTACATGGTTAAGCAAGAAAGATAATTAGCAACATGAGAGAAGGGAGTTCTCTCTTTGTCCTTTGACTCAGAAAGTTACCATTCACCAAGAATTTTCAAACTCCTCATCTCTGGTCCAAAATAAAAGAACAAGCTTTTTCTGCCTAGTTTCCTCTTTAATGGAAAATTATCATCATCTAATTAGGAAGGGCTCATTTGATCTCACCTGTAACACAAGTTGTAGGACTGCCTCAGAAGATACTCAACAATTTGATCAAAATGTAAACTCTCCAAGAGAAATAGTTGTGTTTCCAAATAAAGCCAACTAAAACGTAACTACTTTCCTTTTATAGCCTTCTGTTTTCAATAGGAAAGATAATCTCCACACAAACATTTTTACCAACAGTAAGAAATAGATACCAATTCAATCTGGTGCATTCTCACTGCTGAAAAGTCCAAGGCAACGTTGTGCCAGGATGAAAGCCCAATGAGGAGCACACAGCTGCCACTGCTGCTGCTGTGTCATATGTCACAGGCAGAGCCAAAAGCAAAAGGCAAGAGAGGAGGGCAGGAAAGGAAGAGAGAGGGCACATAAGAAAACGGCTGATATGGGAAAAAAAAAAAAAAGAACCCGAAGAAGGAGAAACAGGGAGAGCAAAAATTAAATGAAAATGCCATCTTCTTGCAGTTTTGGCTTGGCCTTTTCCAGGTAATTAATGGATTAATGTCTGTTGTAAAGCATCCTATTAGAAAAATGAATTATACCAAATGTTGACATAAAATTGACTCTGCTACCTCTCCCATCTTTCCGGCACTTACTTGGACCTTCCAGAGTTGTTTTCCAGAACTGTCCGGCCAGTGGTATCCATGCGCTGAATCACCAGATGGTCCAATACCATCTTCTTTTTGGCCCGTTCTATGATCTCTTCCTCCACGGTCCCCTTTGTAACCAAGCGGTAAATATTTACCTGTAGGAAAAGGAAATGTTATGCTTATGCCTGATCACACATACAAAAAAGTTACCTCTGTCTAAAACCAAGGGGGAAAATAAAAAAATATTTGTTCTCTGATATGGCATACCACTTGTAAGCCATCCATCCAAGCAGACAACTTAAGTATTGTACATGCAATATTTTTACTATTTGCAGCACGTTACATTCTTAAATAAAATAGCCTCTAAGGAATTGTTATTATAGCCTTGTTCTAACAATAAAAATGCTGCTAAAGAATGATCTGTCTCATTGAAATTGAATCTTTGGCCACATATGAAACTTAAGAGGTACCCAGTACTAGAGCAGACTTTGAAATTCATCTACAAAGGAAACAAGTGTGTACGTTTCCAACATACCACAGAGTTAATACTGGTCATGTGTAATAAAAGTAGACCATCTTGAACAATAGTAGAATATTCTAACAACTTTTCCATAATAAAATAGATGGAAAATTTCCATTCTAAGTCTATTCATCATATATCCTTGAGTAAGCCAGAAAGTTACTGGTGATATACTTTTCAAACAGCGGAAGAGAATAGTTTCATATCTATAAGCTCATCTCAGCCCCAAAGACAGCTTCTCTGTACTAATTAACAAACAGACATCTACCCTTGGGGAAATGAAGACGAAACAGGAAAAAAAAAAAAAAAAAAAAGCATTTTATAAACATCCTGAAAGGGCTGAATAACCTCCCCTGCCCCCTCCCCTCCAAGCCATATCTAGAGGCCCCTCTCCACTGACCTGTTTCTTCTGACCAATTCTGTGGGCTCGGGCTTGTGCCTGCAAGTCGTTCTGGGGGTTCCAGTCAGAATCAAAGATGACGACGGTGTCCGCTGAAGCCAAATTGATTCCCAGGCCACCAGCCCTTGTCGAGAGCAGGAAACAGAAGTCCTGTACACAATGCAATATACTACTTTATGCAGTGGCCTTCTCAGAAACAGTTTCACAGTCCAATAAGCCCTTATACCTGGAAACCCCTGCAGGTGTGAAGAAAAGTGAGATATGATGGACAAACTTTATGGAGGCTACAAGAATGTCAGGGACTTGATGGCAGAGTGAATTTTCATTTGATTAAGAGGTAAGAGTCAGTGCAATGAACTAAGGAGTAAAGTAGAATCTGATAAGGCAACAGGAGCAAAAGAATTGGTGTTCTCTCCTGGCTAAAACTAGTACACAAGCAGTTAACAGAAACCAGACAAACTTAATTATCATGAGGATCGTTTCAGCAAGTTGCTTAGATACTTATTTCCTGGGTAAAGGTGGATTATGCCAGGTAAGGCAGTCAGTATGAGCAAGGAGACTTTATTGGGTAAATGTCCATTCATTTGTTAGACTGGTGAGGAATACAAAAACACTGTACTAACATATCACATGACTGAACCACTGGACAGCACAGGACCCTCAATCACCACGGAACATGCACAAAGAAAACCAGAGCAGGTATGGCCGAACAGCAGTGTGTGGGAAAGACCCAGGCACTGACATATTCCAGTTTCCACAGCAATGATAATAAGAGACTGGGCAGGCACAGTACACCTACCTGCATCTGAGTGCTCAGAAAAAAAATGGGCAGGAGGCAGAGAATAAACTCTATGAGCCAGAGAAAACCAGAGCCAAACAGATTTCTATTTCCAGGGAATTTGGTCATGTATCAAAGACTGACACCTTTCTGGCATGGAAATGGCACTCAAAAACTGGTAGTTCTGAGTTACTTTTTGATAAATGGGTATATTTAATACATATACACAGATGCAATGAAAAGATCTCCACATTCCAAATAACAGTCACAATCACCAACATTATGCCATAGAAATAAAAATGGAGAGAGCTGTCTCACAAGAGCTTTACACAATTCCAATAAAGAACTGATTAACAGGGGTGTTGAAGCATCGTCTGTGAGCCTTGGCAGAGATACCAAGCAACACCACACTCTGAAGAGAAGCCTGCAGGTAAACACTTGAGAATGAGACACCTAAAACTTAAATGAAATCTGGGGTCTGAATGATCATAAGAAATATTTTCAACGTCACTCTTTATCAAAGACAATATGAATTATATTAAGATATTATTTGTGCCTATTATCAAATGGTAAAATGGAAATATTCATACATAAACATTATGAATATAAATTGTTTGGGAAGAGTGATTTAGCAAAATGTATCAAAAATCTTTTTTACATGCTCATATCCTAGCTAAACATCTGACAACAATAAAATGGTCAAATAAATGATGGAACAGGCATGAGAAAATATTAGAAATTACAGTTCTTTTAAATCTTTAATGACATGGGAAAATGCTCAGAGTAGAATTTTGAAGGAAGGGCAAGCACAAAACTATATGCAGCATGATCCCAATTGGGCAAACATAGAAAGAAACAAAGGGTTTCTTCCAGGATGAATGGAAATGCACCCAAATAATGTGAATAGCAAGCTTTCTCTGGGATGGAAGTTTTCTTCTTTGTACAGTATTTCTTCTCTGTACTCTTCACCATCTTCCAAAATTTCTAAATGTGTTTATAATACTTTCCCCCAGTAATAAAGTAATTTTTTAAATTAATTTAAAAAAGACTCAGAGTTGCAGAAAATGGTAAAGAATCTCTATTCTATATCTAGCCATCGGACAGGGGAATCAACAGAGAACTACAAAGAAAGCCACTTTAGCTTTTTTTTGAGAAAGGGCAATATGAAACATTCAACTCACACTGTGTTTTAAACTAACAGTAGGGACCACAAAACCAATCTCAACAAATACTGAAGAAGAGAAACAGGTAACACTGATGGGGTGCCTGCTATGAACCAGGCCCTGCGCTCAGTGCTATGTGTGGGGTATTGCACTTAGTCGTCACAGCAGGGTTATGAAGTAGGGCATCATGGTGCTTTTACAGTTGAGGAAATAGGGAGGAGAGAGAGGAGGATGGGAATTAGATGGTAATCAATGTTTTTAGTAATTACATTCCTCTTCTCCTTGACCATTCAGAGCCTTGGTTCTGAAGAGATTAGTGCCCAAAATTCCTCAAGGAGAACTAAAATGTTAGGCTGGAGAAATAGTCAGAATACCACAGTCTAACTAGGCCTATGTGCTATTCAAGCGGCAGGAGTCATAC
The DNA here is from genome assembly GCF_009873245.2 of Balaenoptera musculus. Taxonomy (NCBI): domain Eukaryota; kingdom Metazoa; phylum Chordata; class Mammalia; order Artiodactyla; family Balaenopteridae; genus Balaenoptera; species Balaenoptera musculus. The sequence continues at coordinate 44,093,571 of NC_045786.1, read as the reverse complement.
CATTCTGGAGTGACAGACAGACATTAAGAGAGTGTTCAAAGCTCTTGAGAAAGCAGAAAGTTAAGCCTGGTCTATCTATAAAGAATAGTGGCCCAGACTTCAGAAGTTCTAACGTTCTCTCCAAAACACTTTTAGTTCTACCTCTGGCCCTCACCATGGCTTTCTTAACTCCTCACACCACTATAGCCTTACTTACACTAAACTTCTTTTCCCCTCTTCTCTCACATCCCATGGTATTTAATAGTGTGATATGCACAAATTACAAGGTTACCACAGTTTCTAACTTGTCCTAAGTGCTCTTCCACATGTACCTTAAAAACAAAATACTTTATAATGCCAAATTCAAGTTGAATACTTAACAGATTAACCAATGTTGCTATTAGCCCAAGCAAGGGAATTAAGCCACATCCTACCGGGGTCCAACAAATCTGAGACACAGCAAACATACTTTTCAAGACTCAAGTCACCAAAAAAAGCATAGATCAGAACCTTCTGATGTAACATACATGTCAAAATTAATCCTACCAGCCAGCCCTCCCCAACCCTTGCCTTGTGGTTCTTCTAGGCCCAGAAATTTGGCATCTGAAAGCCGCCAGAGAACCCTCAGTTGATACCGGAACTACTCTGTCATTAATCCAGACCAGGAGAGATAAGCATGCATATGCTTTTCTGGACTGACAAACAACAAAATTAAGAGGCATCTTTAGTGATTTCTCCTTCCCTTATGAGGTAGAAGAGTTGCACTGTGAAATGTTCCTGAAACAGAATACATTAAGCTAGAAAGGCTTTCCCCTTGATACAGAGCCCAAGCTGCCCAAATAACAAAGCCATGCATGGTATACCTCAGACCCATCTGCATTGAAGTGGTCCAGTGCCTGTTTTCGGATTTCTCCCTTGATGGAACCATCCAGACGCTGTAAAAATAAACCACATGAAAATCATAAGGTAGGAAGATCAGCTACACTCAAAATAGAACACCAGACTTGTAACCTTCATCACTCCAACACCCACTGAGTAAAAATAACCGGAACACACTGGCAAAGTGCTGTCCAGGGGCTGTGCTTCAGCAGCACACCCGACTTGCCCCGAGCTCTCCGGTTACAAGCTCAAGGTCAGAAGCTTCTGATTCTAAGGGCCATCTAGGCTTATCCAAGGGTCAGAATGGCCACCAGGACATAAGGAGAAAGGTGGCAACCCACGCTGTGCTTAGAGGCTTTGTCTGCTTCTACATCTGTGGGTACCAAAGAGATTAGGAAATAGTACCACTGGTCACCTCATAATTAGCTCCTGCAAAAAATGGTGCTCCTTAGCTACATGGCTAAAAGTTGCCCTGTTATTACGTGCTCCATAAACCAAAAAATCATTTACATAATTTTGTTAGGAAAACATTTTCCCATAATATTGAAAATGTTAAAATTAAGTGAGTCATATATCCCAGCTTTTCTGAAAATTACACTCTAAAATCAGAGCAAAGTGTTCAAACAGCCAAAATGTATCTTCAAGAGAGCCTCTGGCATTTACTAGCACATACAATTCTTACATTAGACTATATATCAATTCTAGGTCCAAAACAATGTCACCATAGAGAAACCATATAATATGTAAATACTGAAGAATTACTACTTGTATGCTGTATATAAAGCATTTCTCACTCTTTAAAATCATTTTCACATTACTTCCCCTTAATCACCACTTGAGATAAACTACCTCATTTTACCAAAGGCAAAACTGACCAGGCAGATGTTGTCAGCTGACCAGTGACAGGGGAGGGGCGGAGTCTGTGGAAGGACCTACAGCTCAGCGCTCTGTCCACCAAACCCAGAGCCACCTGATCACAGATAGAATCACACATGGGAACCCCCTTTCTTCTTTCTGACTACCAACTCTACTGAGAGCCTTGACCCAAAGATAAGTTTAAATGGCAGGTTCACAACCAGTATTTGAAATGAGAAAACCCAAATGCCCTCTTTTCAGTATTCTAAGAGAAGACATTAGGCATGATAACCTGAGTGGACACCAGACTACTCATTCCTTCGAGAGAAAAGTAACGTATTCTTATTTTACTTGATACCAAATGATGACCTAGACCTGAAAGCTCCCAGGGGTCAGATGTACTGAGAGATCACTGACTCTTTGTACTGTGTTATTTTTGATAACAACCGCGGTATTTAACTATATTCTAAGAAAACTGCTGAAAGACCACACAAGGTATTATGGATATAACAATGCCTTTCAGGGTATGCTGAAAGAAAACCTGTTACTGAGTTTTAAAGCTTGGCCTTCTTAGAGAGAATCACTGCCTTCAAGTATCTTCAGTATCAGCAATAACTGCATGAGTCCATCCAAAATTAAAGGAAAAATTTATTTAATGCAAGGCAGGACTTCCCTGGTGGCACAGTGGTTAAGAATCCACCTGCCAACGCAGGGGACACAGGTTCAAGCCCTGGTCCGGGAAGATTCCACATGCTGCAGAGCAACTAAGCCCATGCGCCACAACTACTGAGCCTGCACTCTAGAGCCCGCAGGCCACAACTACTGAGCCCATGTGCCACAACTACTGAAACCTGTGCACCTAGAGCCTGTGCTCCACAACAAGAGAAGCCACTGCAATGAGAGGCCTACGCACCGCAACGAAGAGTAGCCCCCGCTCGCCACAACTAGAGAAAGCCCTCGTGCAGCAACAAAAACCCAACACAGACAAAAATAAAATTAATTAATTTTAAAAAAAATCAAGGCATTATAAAAATATTAGGCCAAAAGTAAAGGTAAATTAAACACGTCTATAAATAAATCAGAGATAAGTTTCCCATTGTCTAACACATAGAAAAATATTATTATGCTGAAGAAACTCTTTTTCCCCCTTATTTTTCTCCTCATCTTACAAGAGATTAATGAATGAAGACAAAAACCCAAAATTATAATTCTGCAAAGTATATTCAGGGACGAGCAAGGTTTCAAGTATACTGTTCTCCTGAGTTGCCCAGCCTCACAGCCAGGGTCAACTTCCTTTGGGGTGAAATATAAAACACTGTCACCTCTCTTTTTTCTTTCTTTCTTAGGATTTGGGCTTCTGTCATCAGGTTCACACTTCCTTCCTCGCTACTTTTACCACAGGCTTAGAGATGTAAGATACCATTTAACAACACTTCTCTTGCCCAATTTTCCTTTCTCTAATCCCCATCCCTCACCCACCAAAAAAGAATAATCTTCCCACGATCTTGTTCATTACCGGGTAGCATAAAGGCATGGAAGTAAAAATTAAGACCCGCCTGGAACCTTAATCTCAATTTGTTTCCAACAAGAAAACTCTTGTTTTCTCCTTTAGGATAATTTAGCAAGCAAAGCATACAACCTCGAGGGAGGGAGGGAGGAAAGGAGGAAGGGAGAGACCCCAAGCACCAAGCATCCTCACCTGGAAAGGATAGTGCTTAATAGTCAGGTACTCAGCCAGGATATCCAACATTCTCACCATCTGAGAGAAGATAAGGACTCTGTTCCCTCTTTCTCGAAGTCTTGTCAACAGTTTATCTAACAGAATCAGCTTGCCACTGCTCCTGATCAAGGACTGAAGATTAAAAAGACATTCTAATCATCATGTTCAAAAGCATACTTCAATCTGCCCTTCCTCTCTAGTAAGAGTTCATATTTTTAAAATCATCCTTAAGCTTTTGGAAGCTTTCTGCAATCTAGCTGACAAGCAATTCCTAAAATGCTCTTTACCTAGTATCTGTGACAATATACTTTCCAGATTTTTCCTAGCTATTTGACTTCTCTCACCTGTTTTTAAAGCTTCTTTTGATGCTCCTTGAAGTTATCAAGGAGGAAAAGGAGCGTTTTGATAAAAAGCATCTATAGAAACTAAAGTGCCTTTAAGAAAGTAATTACAAACAAGGTAAGCACACACCAGAAGAATCTCCTGTCCATTTTCCCTTTCATTTTCTTCGGGAGGTTTAATGAGATAACAGTGGTTGCAGCACTTTTTCAGTTCCATCACAATATTAAGGAAACCAGATGTGCTGCCTCTTGTTCCTTTGGCAAGAGCCTTGTAATTCCTAGTCAGAATCCATCTGCAAATTAAGATAATAATGATATTATTAGATTCAAAGAAAGAGAGAGTTGGGGATACCAGCAGATTATAAAAGGAAATAGTGTTACTGAGGCACGGTGGGAGGCGGCGGGGGGAGTTAAAAAGGCAGGGAGGGATGCTTTATTTTATATCTCCTGCCACCTAACCAGGCACCCTCACACATCTCCAGTCAGATTCAGACCATTAATCATTCTATTGGCTATTTCAACCTGGCTGAACACAGGAATATTAAAAGAAAATAACAGCAACAAAATATATATATTCATAGAACATATATTACATATATGTATTTTATATAAACAATGACTGTCACTGAAGCAGTCTTTATTGTAGTATAAATGTGGAAGTTAAGCTGGCTCAAATTAGAAAATCAGTTAAATAAATGAGATATACCAAAGATAGAAGCTACAGGGACTTCCCTGGTGGTCCAGCGGTTAAGACTCCACGCTCCCAATGTAGGCGGGCTGGGTTCCAGCCCTGGTGAGGGAACTAGATCTTGCATGCCTCAACTAAGAGCCTGCGTGCCACATCTAAAAGATCCCACATGCCGCAACTAAAAGATCCCTCATGCTGCAACTAAGCCAAATAAATACATAAATAAATGTTTAAAAAAAAAAAAAGATAGAAGCTACATACCCATTTAAACTGTTGTAAAAGGGTATTTTACATAATACAGTGTTCATAACGAGTATGTTTTATATCCCAGTTTGAAAATATTAGAACTGTTTTTTTTCTGAGTAGTGAAATTTCTTTATGCTTTTAGCAATCACACTTTTAGGAATCCATCTCAAAGAGGAATTCTCAAGGATTCTCACTGTAGCACTATTTATAAAAGGAAAGCATTTGAAACTATCCAAATGTCCATCACTAGGAGACTAGTTGAATAAACTATGCTACAGATCCACTATGCAGTTGTAAAAAGAAAGGACTGTCTCTATAAACTACTATGGCGTGCCCTCCAGCACAGCCGACTCCCATCACTAAGTGAAAAAAGTAAGGTACGGAAAAATGCATACAGTATGCTACCACTTGCATAAGAAGGAGGCAATAAAAAAGTGAACATGTATCTGCTTATATTTTAAAAATTAAAAAATAAAGGAAAGATAAACATTAAGATTTTTAAATATAAAAGTAATTATTACCTAAGGAAAAGAGGGACTAGAATGGAGGAGACAAGGATAGAAGCCAAATATCTCTGAACATGCCAGGCATGGCAGCTTTGCCTTCGGAACTCTATAAATATTATAAATAATCATGAACAAAATTAAACAAAGCAATCCCTAAAAAAAAAAAAAAAAAAAAAAAAACACACACTAAAATGAAGTAAATAAACTATTGTATCCAGTCAGTACCTAACCAAAGAGAAGGAAAACTATCTCAAGTGCTTTAAGCCTCTTACCCATTTCTAGTGGGATATACCTTTAAAAACACACAAAAAAATACTACTTTAAAAAACCTTAACCTGTTTTTGTTCTTCATCTTGCTAGTGGTAATCCTCGCACCATTATTTTAAGACTGTGTGCATAGTGTGAATTAGGCTGGTGCACTTGAGAAGTCGAATTTTTGGTATGGGTATAAGTTCATTAAGGTCAAATAAAATTTCTGTCATACTATTTAACTGGACAAAACTCATGATGTATTTTTATCTTTAAAAACAAACAAATTTCCTAAATCTGTCCACTTTAAAGACCAGTGAATAAGGTCCACTGCAGTTGCAAAGAGCACCCCCAGTGCCGTTTATGACCTCCAAATACCATTTTCCAATGAAACAGTACGTGAAGCTTTTTGGCTGACTCTAGTTCTGGGGCAGGAAATGAACGAAACGAATCTGAGCATTTTATCATTCCAGAAAGCAAAGAAGCTATCAACTACAACTTGGATTTTGTCAAAAGAACTTGAACAAGCTCCCACTGGCTAAAACTGGGACCATTAGACCATGAGTATAGATAATAACTGCAACAGAATAAAACACAAATATGTTTATTGATGAGTCAATAATCATACAAAAATATTCATAATCATACCAATAAGTCTCATTGGTCAAATCTTTGAAGGAAGATAGATAATCCATTTTTTCTTTTGAAAACGTCAAAAATTCAACATGGATGAACCTTGAACACATCATGTTGAGTGAGATAAGTCAGACAGAGATAGACAAGTAACGTATGATATCATGTATATGTGGAATCTAAAAAAGCCAAACTTGTAACAACAGAAAGTAAAATAGTGGTTACCAGGGGGTGGGGAGTGGGGGATAGGACAGATGTTGTTTAAGGGTACAAACCTGGAATGGGTAGTAAATAATCCCTAGAGATCTAATGCACAGTATAGTAAATATAGACAACAACAATGTATTATAATCATCAACCTTGCTAAGAGACTAGATTTAACAATCCTAACCACTAAAAAGAAAGGATCATCATGTAATGTGATAGAGGTGCTAATTATCACTACAATGGCCATCAGATTACAATATATAAATGCATTAGATTAACATGCTACACACCTTAAACTGTACAACATTATATGTCAAATGCACAGTCAGCCATCCGCATCCACAGGTTCCACATCTGCAAATACGGAGAGCCAACTATACTTTGCCATTTTATGTAAGGAACTTAAGGATCCATAGATTTTGGTATCTGAGCGGGGGGCGGGGGGGATCCCTGGAACCAAACCCCTGTAGTTACCAAGGGACAACTGTATTTCAATTTTAAAAAACAGTAAATAAATAAAAAATTTTAAATTCGAAAATCAGAAAGAACCATGCATTTATTCTGTCTTTCCTATATGAACTGTTCCTCATTGATGTGGGGAAGTTTCTTTTTACAGAAGTATTCCAGCTAATAAACAAAGGAGTAACAAAAGTTGAATATTACCACTTTGTAATCCCTAATGAATTAATGATCTAGGCAATGCTCATCAACATTTGCTAATATCACAAAAAGACAACCTCCTCTGACAGATTGCAGTCTGTGAAATATTCACACTGAATCTGGGTCTAACCAACCTTCTACACCTATCTGTGAATGTAAAGGAAACAATGTGTTCTCAGGAAAATATTAAATGATGCCATGGAGCTGGAATCAGCAAACTCCAGGCTGTGAAAAAAATCTGTGGAACACAGACTCAGTTTCTTCACTCAAAAATTTACAAGGACGGAGGGGAAAATGACTTAAAATAAACTTAAGAGATATGTCAACCAATCATAATGTATGGAGCTTACTTAGATCCCAAAGCAAACAAGCAAAATGTGTGTGTGTGTGTGTGTGTCTCTAGGACAACCAGGAAAATGTAAACACTCACTGTATATTATAAAAATAGTTAGGAATTACTGGGGGTTTTTTTTAGGCATAATAAAAATAGTATTGAAATTATGCTTAACTTTTTTTTAATTGAGGTATAGACATATAACATCATATTCGTTTCAGATGCATAAAACATGATAATGAGATATTTGTATACAATGCAGAATGATCACCGCAATGTCTAGTTACCATCCATCACCATAAATAACTACAAGTTTTTTTCCCTTGTGATCAGGAATTTTATGATCTACTCTCTTGCAAATTTCAAAATGCAATTCAGAAGTTATTAATTATTGTCACCATGCTGCACATTTCATCCCCGTGACATATATTTCATAGCTTAAGTCTGTAGCCTTTTGACTCCCTTCACCCATTTCTCTCACCATCCTCAACCCCTGCCTCTGGCAACCACCAATCTGTTCCATGAGCTTGGGGGGTTTTGGGGGTTTTTGGCTTAACTCTTAAGAGTCCTTATCTTTTAGAGATATATAGAAACACTTATGATTTGGACCTGGAATATGTTTCGTATGACCTGGGGGTGGAAATGGGGATGCAAAAGAAGATACAGATGAACTAAGACTGGCCAGGAGTCAGGAAATATAAAAGCTGGATTATGGGTACACACCATTCTATTTTTGCATGTATTTGAGATTTCCCATAATAAAAAGATTTTTAAAAATCAAGGCAGTGTTAGGCAAAAAAGTCAGATAGTAATTTCTGAAAATTAAATTCTTGTTTTTATTCGGTTGTATTAATTAAGAACAAGCAGGGAGTAAATTGACACAGCCACTACGGAGAACAGTATGGAGCTTCCTTAAAAAACTAAAAATAGAACTACCATACGACCCAGCAATCCCACTACTGGGCATATACCCTGAGAAAACCATAATTCAAAAAGAGTCATGTACCACAATGTTCATTGCAGCTCTACTTACAATAGCCAGGACATGGAAGCAACCTAAGTGCCCATCGACAGAGGAATGGATAAAGAAGATGTGGCACATATATACAATCGAATATTACTCAGCCATAAAAAGAAACGAAATTGAGTTATTTGTAGTGAGGTGGATGGACCTAGAGACTGTCATACAAAGTGAAGTTAAGTCAGAAAGAGAAAAACAAATATCGCATGCTAACACATATATATGGAATCTAAAAAGAAAGGGGGCGGGGGTGATTCTGAAGAACCTAGGGGCAGGACAGGACTAAAGATGCAGACATAGAGAATGGACTTGAGGACACGGGAAGGGGGAAGGGTAAGTTGGGACGAAGTGAGAGAGTGGCATGGACATATATACACTACCAAATGTAAAACAGATAGCTAGTGGGAAGCAGCCGCATAACACAGGGAGATCAGCTCAGTGCTTTGTGTCCACCTAGAGGGCTGGGATAGGGAGGGTGGAAAGCAGACACAAGTGGGAGGGGATATGGGGATATATGTATACATACAGCTGACTCACTTTGTTATACAGCAGCAACTAACACAACATTATAAAGCAATTATACTCCAGTAATGATGTTAAAAAAAAAAACAAGCAAGGAATATCATTAGAAAGATTACCAGACCTCTAACTTTAAAAGACTGTAATTTTCATGGCAATACAATTATTTCCAGTCATTCCAGATCCAACTTTAAATCACCAAAACTGAAAGCCCATGACAAGTACCTTATATACCGCCCTCTGTCCCAAACCCACCATTTTACCTTTAACATATTATAACCTAGACCAAGTCCACAACCTGCCCATGCCACTTGGAGTGCTAGAAGAAAAGTCTTCACCGTTGGTACAGAGGTGAGTGTTTTTCCTTCTGAACTTCCACACTCCCCTGCATATGCCTCAGTTATAAACAACACTTTGTGTTATTTGTCTCTACTCTGTCTTCTCTACTAAACAAGAGGCTTCTGGCAGGAATGCATTCCATTCACCTTCATATTTCCAGTATCTAGCAGAATGCCTGGCATGTTGCAGAACTTGAAGCAAATGACTGAATGAATGGCAGAGAAGAAATATATGAATGAATAAAACATGCCTGTTTATTAGTAGGGGGATAAGCACTAAGAACATATATTTCAGACCACTTAGATAATGAAAAGTACTGTGCAAATTCTCACCTAAAAAAGAAAGAACAGTAAATCTTCCTCTTTCTGACCATAAATAAATTGCTACTTAAATCTGTCTTGAGGCTTCACTGGAAAAGGCAGTTTATTTGTCAGTTATATATCTCATGGCTTCCTGGTACTGATCTTTTTTTTTTAATTAATTAATTAATTTATTATTATTTATTTTTGGCTGCACTGGGTCTTTGTTGCTGTGCGCAGGCTTTCTCTAGTTGCGGCGAGCGGGGGCTACTCATCGTTGCAGTGCGCGGGCTTCTCGTTGCGGTGGCTTCTCTTGCTGCGGAGCACAGGCTCTAGGCGTGCGGGCTTCAGTAGTTGTGGCACGCGGGCTCTAGAGCACAGGCTCAGTAGTTGCGGCGCACGGGCTTAGCTGCTCCGTGGCATGTGGGATCTTCCCAGACCAGGGCTTGAACCCATGGTCCCCTGCATTGGCAGGCAGATTTTTAACCACTGCGCCACCAGAGAAGCCCCCGGTACTGATCTTAATCCCATTCAGGCTTAACCCAGCCAATAACTTACTTGTAATACTGTTTCTGAAGGGCTGACATCTCCACCCTGAGAATCTGTTCCACTTTGGCAGGAAGGGATTTCTCCACATCTTTTTTCACTCTCCGGAGAAGGAAAGGCTCTAGCACCTTATGAAGACTCTGATAGCCATTCTCTCTCCCTTTCCCATGGTCTTCCTCAAAATCTTCCCAGAACTCAAACCTAGAGATGACACAGTATAGTGTTACTTAATTACAAAGAAGGAAAAAAGCATTTTTCCAACTAAAATTTCTCTTTTAAGGAACCAAATAGGAAAAAAAAATCTGTTAAAAAAAAAAATGAGTCTTCCCTATAAGGAAAAATAAATTTTATCAGTCACTAGCTCTTGAATACAAGAGAGGGGAAAACAAAAAGGCAAGGGAAAACCAACTGAATCAATTCCATCAGTCTACACTGGGTAACAGCAGGTTTCCAATTCTGAGACTGGATCTAGAGTTCACAAAATATTTCAGTATATCATGCAATTAGTATGTAAGTAACATAATAAGTTACTGTGATAAAATGTTAGGCAGAAAAATTAATCATAAGGTGTCTTTTAATAAGCTGCAATTTACTGGGAAAACAAAATTCAGAGGTCAAAGAATAATTAGTGGTGATATTACAGCTATCACTAGTCAGAGGTAAAAGTTATACAGTTTCCATCAGTAATCCTCACTGCTCATAGATTAAAAAGTTAATGGATTATAATGACAGTAAACAAGTGACAGCCTCCAGACAAGAAGAGCAATTATACGTGATACAAACTTAATGCTAACAGAACTTGAGGACACAAAATTTATTAATGAATTTTAAAATGTTATCACCCGTAATAATTTTGCCTGAACTCTACAGATAAAAGTTTCTCCTGTTTAAGTCTTAACCATCTTTGGTTCACTAAAGGATTTGTGGCAGAAATCCAGTATGGGACATTATGATCAAATTTCTTTCAAAAATAAAAACTGAAAGAAATTTATTTCATGAGGCTTAGGAAAATATGCTCTAACTTGCTACTAGAAAGCCAACAAAGCACTTGGAAGAAGTTGCTTGGTTTTGTGTGCAGACTGAAGCTCAGTGGGTGAGGCGCTGCCCCATGGTCTGCTTTCTGACACCAGGAGGTCCAGCTCTGCTGAGGCCAGTGAAGTCCCAGAATAATAAACTCAGTGACTCGACATGACCAAGAGCTATGTAATACGCTCTCTGATAAGATAGAAAGTCAAAGACAGCAAATGCCAGCACTGTCACCGGGCACAAGGATGTCAACAGAGTCTGCTGCCATTGTCATTTCTGAACTCATGAACGGCCAAACATTTCATCAGGCACTAGGAGCATCAGTATCAGCCCTAGTGACAGCTGGTAATGCCTGAAACAACCGTGTTCGGAGAAGCAGACAAAACGATCTTTCGGGGTAGAGATCTAAAAACATAATTAATGCTTCTAGCTCAACAAAACTAGAGTAAACTGTATTTTGCCACACTGCTATGAAGATACTCTAAGAACATAAAATAAAATGAGGAGTTAAAACTGATAAGAGGATTAAAAGGAACAATGTAAACTAAGCTATCTCAATACCATCTCACACTGAGGCAACTGGAAATGAGGGACCATCACTATATATCAGGCCATTTTCTGAAGAACTGGGAGATTCAAGAGAATGTTTTAATTTATGTAACACATATTATAATTAATTAAAACTTTACTAGTCTAAAAACTTAAATAATAAACTTTTTTTTACAAGACTTACTTCCCCTACGTTTTAGGGAACAAATATTTTCACCCACCTAGTGTGTACTCTTACTACGTTAAAGGAGTTAATATGAGATACTATTTCTTTATATACACATTGAATTGTTTATGAACTACCTGTGGCTGCTTTCTGTCTATACAGCAGATGAGTAGCTGTGACAGAGACCATAATGCCTACAAGTTGAAAATGTTTACTACCAGGTCCTTTAAGAAAAAGTTTGTTGTTTCCTGCAATAGACAACCATCAATTTATAACACGACATATATAAAAGGTATATGGTCATCGTGGTGAACTTACAATGATATAATGATACCACACCACAGCCTAAAGAGTCATTATTTTAGTTATTTCCCTGTTAATCAACTTCTGTATTTAACATGTCTCTCACCAAAGTAGAAACAATTTTGATTATTTAAATTTTCCAGACCTTGGGATTTTAAAAAAACAGAAGCTCACTCTACTGAAGAATAACAAAGAAGAAAATTAAATCAAAGCAGTGAGAATGGTACACTAGAAGTCATGCGATAAACAGCTGAAAGGAAAAGTGCAAAAAAAATTCACAGACTGGCCTAGACAGCAGAAGCAAAAGTAAAAAAAGATTTCAACACTAAGAGGTAAGATCTCTGAAAATACTCTATCAAACTGAGTTATTTTGTAGGGTGGGCATGAAGTACATGTTTGCATATGATTATCTTTATAAGCTGAACTCTTTGATGTAGTCATAGCTCTATCTCTAATACCAAGCTCGATGCTTTGCAAAATACTACATACAAAACAAAGTGGCTCACTGATATATACCTATAATAAGGGTAGTAATAACATACAGTAAGGGTAGGCTCCTGGCCAGAGCCGCCATGCAGGAAAGGTGCTCGGACTGACTCTGTACAAAGGAAACGGCATTTTAGTTGGTTAAAAAGATGACTAACTTTTGGATGTTGAGAACAATGGCCTATCACAGTTGAATAGGGGAGAGTCCAGAAGTTACCTGAGCAAACCTAATTCTCTTCTGTACAGTAACAATTCTTCAGTGGATCATTTCCTTAAAAAGAACAAATGGTTGTATAGAGCCATAATGAACCTCAGGAACTACCGCTAAGGGTGGGGAAAATACTTCACAGGATTTGTCATCCACACAGTAAGCTCAGGCAGAAATAAAGGAAAATCTCCACTCCTTAACTAATGGGTTTCCTTCTTATACACGCATCTTTGTGAAAAATAATGTTTTTTTAAAAATGCTTGAAAATAGTAATGTTTTAAAAACAAAAGTTTGCAAAGAGAAAAGGCTCTCTTACACACACACACAGTGCATCTCTAACTCCAATCCATTCTTCAATAAGTAATCCAACTGGCCATATGGAAAACTTTGGCAGACACTATCTGAATAATCATCTCTAATGGAAAAAGTAATTCAAAGTTCCTCTCTTTCCAAAACGTAGCCCATGCTGGGTGGAATGCCACAGGTGCTTAACAGCAACAAAAAATGAATTATGGCCATTTAGGAGCCAAAATCCCTACCATCCCCACTTCAGTAGCCAAGTACAGAAGGGCAAATCTTAGCTAATCATTCACTGGAGGAAACTAGGCATCACATTTCTTTTTCTAAATATCAAGCACATATGTTCCCACAGTGCCTCAAGATTCCTACTATGTAGAATGCTTTTACTTCATCTCAATGGTGCTATGAAGGATGTACTATTTCTCTTAGAATTTGAAGTTTAAAGGACATTGGCCTCGGTCACAGAAGACCAGAAACTGAACTCAGTCCACCCACTTATTAACCATGTGATATGAGACACATTTTCATCAACTCTCGACGACAGCATATTCTTATTACAATCTGAGGCTAAACATATATAGTGTATCAAAAATTAGATATAAGAAAACAATACAAAAACTATAAAGTAATATACATGAAAATTCTCTTATCCATTTCAGAAAACAAAGATTAATAACTAATAATTGATACCCCCACTGTCTCTAAACTTTTATACATTTTCTGTTTTACAGCACATATAACCTTTGAAAAGCACACTTTATAAAAACATGGGCTTCTGCTAATACATGATGGACAGGGTATTCATTACAGAATGGACAGAATGTTTAAAAAGAGAAGGGGGCAACTGCCTCCCTCCTCAGAAAGGTGACTACTATTGACTTACAGAGCTGTATGGAAGGAACAGAGGATCCAGGTGAGCAGCAAATAGGACAGGCAAAAGATTAGCACTGAGACAGGGTGGGGAGGGTGGAGGATGACAAAATGAGCAATGTGGGGAGACGTGAGGAACCCACTCACGTAGTGCTTCTCAACTGGTGGTAATTTTGCCCCTCTGGGGCACACTTGGCAATGCTGGGAGACATTTTTGGTTGTCACAACTGAGTCATTCCTGGCATGTAGTGGGTAGTGGACAAGGATGCTGTTAAACATCATATAATGCAAAGGAGAGCGCCCACTGTAAAAAAGAAGTATCCAGCCCAAAATGTCAATAGTGCTAAGGTTGAGAAACCCTGTTCTAAGAGAAGGCATAGGAAGGAGGGGTGCAGAGGGGCCTCCTCTCTCAGAAGCATACTATAGTGAGGATACCTGCAAAAAAACGAAACAGTCTAGGCCTGTTCTACTAACAGCTATAGTGAGCGTATGTATAATCAGAGTGGTCAAGTTTCTTTATCCATCTTCTGAAGAGTCTTAAACTATTCTTCAAAAATAAAGGTGAAGGGACTTCTCTAGTGGTACAGTGGTTAAGAATCCGCCTTCCAAGGCAGGGGACATGGGTTCGATCCCCGGTCCAGAAGATCCCACGTGCCTCAGAGCAACTAAGCCCATGCGCCACAACTACTGAGCCTGCAAGCCACAACTACTGAAGCCCGGACGCCCTAGAGCCCATGCTCCGCAACAAGAGAAGCCACTACAATGAGAATCCCGCGCACCACAACAAAGAGTAGCCCCCACTCGCCCCAACTAGAGAAAGCCTGCGTGCAGCAACGAAGACCCAATGCAGCCAAAAAAAAAAAAAAAAAAAGGTGAAAAAAGAACAGCCATAGACAAATGAAGACAGAATTTGTGGTCAGTAGGCCTGCCTTACAAGAAATACTAAAGGGAGCCCTTAAGGCTAAAAGTAAGTGACACCAGATGGCAACGTGAATCCACAGAAAGAAATGAAGATCACTGGAAATGATAACATAAAATGGGTAAATATAAAAGATTGTATAAATATACTTTTCCCTTTTCTTAACTTCCTTAAAACACAAGCCTGAATAAAGCAATAATTATATCACTGTATTCTTAGGTTTACAACACAAGGAAGGAGGTGAAGATGGAACTATGATGCAGAAAAGTTGCTATATTTTACCAAAATTAAATCAGTATTAATTTTAAGAAGATTGTGATAAGATGTATATACTAAAAACCTTAGAGCAACCACTACAAAATAAAACTTAAAAAAATCAATTAACAGAAGAATCTAAATGGCAAACTAAAAACTACTTGTTGAAACAAAAGAAGGTGGTAAAAAAGAAACAAACAAAAAAGAAATATGACATACAGAGGGAAAAAGCAAAATAGCAGACATAAATCCAACCATATCAATAATTACATTCAATGTGAATGAACTAAATACTCCAACCAAAAGGCAGAGATTGTCTAACTAGAGAAAAAAGGAAGATCCAACTGTATGCTATCTACGAGACACATTTTAGACCCAAATAAACAGGTTCAAAGTAAAACAATGGAAAATAGTATTCCATGCAAACAGATACCAGAAGAGAGCTGAGGAGCTATAAGAAAATCAAAATAGACCTAAGGAACAAGAAATATTACTAAAGATAAAGAGGGACATTTTATAATGATAAAAAGGTCAATAAATCAGGAATATGTAACAAATACAAATGTGCACATACCTAACAACAGAACCCCCAAACTGACAGAACTGAAAGAAGTAGGTCATTCGACAACTGTAGTTAAATATTAAAATACTTCACTCTCAATTACTGATAGAACAACTAGACATGAAGTCAGTGAAGATACAGAAGGAAGACTATTAACCAAGTTGACTTAATGGACACTTACAGAATTCTACCCAACAAAAGCAGAATAAACGTTATTCTTTTCAAGTACACATGGAATATATTCTCCAAGACAGAAAACATACTAGACCATATAACAAGTAACAATTCATTTAAAGCATGTTCTCTACGATAAAAGTAAACTACAAATCATTTGGGAAATAATTAAATATTTGGAAATTAAATAACACTTCTCAAAAAAAAAACCCGCCATGCATGAAAGAAAAAATCAAAAGAGATAGTCAAAAATAGGTGAAACTGAATGAAAACAAAAACACAAGATATCAACATTTATGGGATGCAGCTAAAGCAGGACATAGGGGGGAACCTATACCTTTAAGTACCTATATTGCGAAAAGGAAGAAAGAGACTTAAATCAATAAGCTTCCATCTTAAGAAAACAGAAAACAAGAAAATTAAATGAAAAACAAAGGAAGGCAATAATAAAAATGAGAGTAGAAATAAATGAAATTCTAAAATAGAGAAAAAAAACAAAATGACGTCCAAAGCTGGTGTCTTTGAAAACATCCCCAAGATTGTTAAAAGCTTTACCTAAAAAGACCAAGAGACGAGACACAAAATTGCCATAATCACAAAATTATTTAGATCAGTATTGATCCTTCAAAAATTAAAAGGATTATGAGGAAATACTACAGCTTTATGCCAACAAATTAGACAACTTATATGAAATAAACAAATTGTCAGAAAGACACAAATTAACAAAACTAAGTCAAGATGCAACAGAAAACTTGAATAGACCTATAACTAGAAACAGAAATAGTCATTAAAAATTTTCCCACAAACAGAAGCTAAAGCTCACAAGGCAACACTGGTGAATCCTATCAAATATTTTAAAAAGAAGTAACATAGTAAATCTTAAACATTCTGACCAACTCTGATTTATCCCAGGAATAAAAGGTTGGCTTAATCTAAAAAGGAACTAATGTTATATACCATATTGGTAGAATAAAGAACAGAAACCACATGGTCACCTCAACGGGTAAAGAAGAACAGCACATGACAAAATCCAACACTCAATCCATCACTCACCAGGAATTACAAGAAAACTTCCTCAACCTTATAAAGTGTACCTAACAAAAATTCTGTAACACCCTACTCCCACCAATTCTACTCAACGTGGAGGTTCTAGCCAGTACAATAAGGCAAAAGATAAAAGGCATCCAGCTGCATTGGAGAAATGAAGTATTACAGCCTTTACTTAGAGAAGATCTGAGTCTAATATAAAGCACTTTAATACAGACTACTTAAAAAAAAAATTTAAAAACCTCTTCAACTCATAAGGCAAACAATCCAATTGAAAAATGGGTAGACGATCTGAACAGGTATTTCACCAAAGATATACAAATGGCTAATGAACACAGGAAAAGATGTGCAACGTTATTAGTCATTATACAAATGCAAGTCAGAACACAATGAGATACCACTACACACCCACCAGAGGAGCTAGAATCCAAAAGATTGACAATACACCAAGTATTGGTGATGATACAGAGAAACTAGAAAATTCAAACATTTCTGCTGAGAATATAAAATGGTACAGTCTCTTTGGAAAACAGCCGGTAGTTTAAGTTAAATATACACTTTCTGAACAACCTGGCAATTTCACTCCTATAGATCTAGTCATACGTCCACACAAAGACAAAATAACCCAAAACTGAAGCAATCCGAACATCCATCAACTGGTGACTGGATGTGCATACAGTGGAATATCACTCCATAATAAGAGAATAACTCCTAATAAACTCAATAACATGGGCGAATCTCAAAATTATGATGCTAAATAAAAGCAGCCAAAAACAAAAGACTACCTATTAGGATTCAATTTAGATGAAATTTCTAGAAAAGGTAAATCTCTAGAGATGAAAGCTGATTAGTGATTACCTATGGCTAGAAGTTGAGGCAGAGATTAACTACAGACAGACGAGAGGGAACTTTTTTCAGTGAGGAAAATATTCTAAAAGTAGATAATGGTGATGGTTGCACAATTCTATAAATTTACTAAAAAAATATTAATTTGTATATTTACAATGGTACATTTTATGGTATGTAAATTATATCCCAATAGGCTGTTTAAAAAAAAAGGTAACAACACATGGGGAAAGGGACCATTTCTCTTTTGTTCCTTAGGCCATCCAAAATGCCTTGTTCAGTTTATGGCATACACTAGGCACTCAAGTCTTTTCTAAATTAAAAAAAAAAAAAAAAACTGTGGAGCATTTACCTGTCAATTTGACAACTCTCAATTTAACTGTTTACTGCATGCCAGGTACCATTCTAGGCAATGTGGACCATGGATTAATAAAGTAAATAAGATCTCTGCTACTTATGAATGCATAATTTAATGACATGGTATGAATGAGGAAATAAATGAAAAAGAGAGAGGTGCCATATAGAAAATAAAACGGGGTATGGATGATAAGCTTGTCTGATAAGGAACTTGAGGTTCAGTGGTCTGAGGAGACCTCTAAAAGGAGGTGGTCATATAAGCTGAGGCAAAGATGTTAATAAGTGACTGGCCATAGGAAGATAAGGAGGAGAAAAAACATTCCAGACAAAAAGAATAGCAATGCTTGGCATGTTAAAGGAACAGAAAGATGGCCAGAATGGCTGGAGCACAATTAGTAATGGAGAAAGTGGTATGAGATGGGTCAGACTAAGTAGGGTATTCCAAATCAGGGTAAAGAATTTAGATTTCATTTTAAGTATCATCGAACACCAATGGATAATTTTTAAGTTTTATGAAATGTGCATACCATCTTTCCCACAAAAATCTTTTCAGTAAAGACATTCCGCAATTCTTTACTAAGTTAGATTTTAATAAGACCTAAATCCAGTGCTACTGTTATCAGAAGTTTAGATTTAAGATATTTTTTAATACTTGTCAGATTGTGTACCTTGTATACTTTTTTCCAATTATATTGGTCACCTTATAACAACAGGGAGAAGGTCTGATGTTTCCTATTTATCAATTATTTCCCCCAAAGCATTAACTGATTCAAATGTTTGGTAGACAATATGCTTTCTTTCTTAACAGACTGACTTCTGAGCTTTCTATCATTTGTTATGAAACATCTTACTACTTTTGTTGCTGCTTCAATGCTTTGCTTTCCCCAAACCATGCCACCTGTTTTCCCTAAGGTTTACTAAAAAAGTTAAAGAGCATTGGCATTTCAGACATTCTAGCATCTTTTGAAACACATAGGAAGGAGCTTACTTCTCCGGCATAATAAAGTGCAGCAAGGACCAGAGCTCTTTGAGGGAATTCTGAAGAGGGGTCCCCGTAATCAGGAGCCTATGGTTGGACTTGAAATCAATCAGAGTTTTATACAATAAAGAGTCATCATTCTTCAACCGATGGGCTTCGTCCACTCCCAGAAAGGCCCAGTTAATACTGCCCAGCACAGTCTAAAGTAAAAACAAAACAGAACGAGCCACCAGGTCAGAAGGGAACCCAAAAGTACTTTCAAGTGTTAATTATCTCTGTACAAATACCATCACAAAGGTATACATAGAAACATTTATTCTTCACTGACTGAAAAGTATATCAGGACTCTTCTGTTTATTCTGTTAGTTGACAGATTGGTGTCTACTCAAAAGAGCAAGTCATCCTCTAAAAGCTATAGGGGGGTCTTTTAGGCCAGGTTTTGCTGCATGCCTCAAGGTGAAAACACAAAAACTGGTATGCTGGGCAAAAACAACACAAAAACAAAAAGTACATGATTTTGCAGTCTCTCCTTAATCAAGATTCTTCTCTGCCTATTCTCCACCCCAACCCTGAAGCACAGAAACACCAAGAGCCACCAAATTGAACTTGTTTATGCTTATTATCACCAGTGGGATCACCTGGCACATACATTTCTTAGTAACTGTGGGAAGGAGATAATTTAAAGAGCTTCATTTTTCTGTCCTCCTCACAGAGACCCTTACACAACATCTGTTCTGGAGAAATGCTTAACAATAAGATGGGGAATACCTGAGAGGGCACTCAAGACCAGCTTCCAATGACTGACTAGAATCTCCAGTAAGTTACTGGCCTCAATACCCTTTCATCTATTTAATTCAATTGGCTTAGGTGACCCAAGGTCCCCTTCAACTGTAAGGTTCTGTTTATTTTTTAATAACCTTAATATTCTTCATGGATTTTTTTGTTTGTTTGTTCATTTGTTTGCTTTTTTAAATAAAAAAAGAAAAGTAACATGGCAAGGGGGAGGCAAAGACCCCATCATTTGGACAAGTCACACTCCAAAATTTAGCCTTTTGGTTACCAATTACACACCTTATCTTTTAAGAGGATCTCATATGTTGTTATAAGTGCATTGAACTTCAGCCTTTTGGTCTGACAGTGAATCCATTCATATTCTCGTATCTGTAAGAGAAAACGATCATTAAGATACAATTTCTACCTTTACCTTTCTATATCACCAGCAAGTCTTATGACAGATGCAATAAATATACCAAATAAAAAATAAATCTGATTAGAATTTAATGAATACCTTATACATTCTAAACTGACCTAAGCAACCAAAGTATAGAGCAATATGAGTTAGAATTAAAAGATCTATCGTGGAGCAGCAAAAACTTTATTGCCAGAATTCAAATAAATTGTCATCTCCCTCTGTCCCCCTCCACCCCCCATATATTTGACCACAAAAATGCATTTCATCAGCAATTAAACCCTGGTAACTTGAACTTATCTAGGGATCTCCCAGAATGAGAACTTTCTTAAGGAAATACAATTTGATTATTCTTTGGGTAGGGCATACTTTTACTAGTAAATAAAACAAATTCCAACCTCTGGCTTGGTCAGAAATTTCATTAATCATACAGCAGAAAGATGTGGCCCCCAAGAAAAAAGAAAGGGAGGCTTACAGGATGAAAATACAATCTAATATGAATGAAAATAACGTCAGTGCAAAGGAAAACAAAAACTAACACATTTGTACTGAAGTATAATATAATGTATTTAACTGGACACCCAGCAAGCACAATGGTCCATGACAGAGTTCCTACAGTTTGGTTGTCAAGTTAAGAACCGGAGGACAAGTCAAGGAGAGCTGCAGGGCATCACCATGAAGTGGGAAGAAGAACAAAGAAAAGGAGTACTGGAAAGAAAAGACAATGTCCCTGATTCCACAGTTTTTTAGGGTTCACGTTCTGTCTTCACCTTTCAATGCAGTAGTGCTTGAAGCAATTCTGCATAATCTAGAACTTCTTTTTCTTTTTTAATGGTTAACGAATGGATTAACAAACTTAAGAACTACTATAGACTTAGAAACTCAAAATTAGAGCAATGAAATCTGCCAGAGTTTAGGTTAGAAAATTTTAATGAAAATATTTAATAAAAATGAATTTGCATTAGCATGGTAATATATGGTTGTAACATGTCTCTCAAAGGTTGAGGATTCCTGATGGCTTGCTCTTATTATATATAAGCAATCCCCTAGAAACAGTTTATTCCAACATACAAACAGTGGTGAAAAAGCAAAGGTCTGGGACCAGACGTGTCTTTGTCCCAATCCCAGCTCTGCCACATTCCAGCTGGCCTGGGGACAAGTGTTTAACTCTCTGAGTCAATTTCTTCAACAGAAGATTGGAAAGAATATCATCTACTTTGAAGACTATCATAAGGATTATAGGTAATATGCATAAAGCACCCAGCACAGGGCCTGGCACATAGTAAGTACCTTAAAAAAAGTTGTTATCAAGAAAAGATTTGCCTAACAAAGACAAACTTAAGCCCATGTGTTCTAAGTTCCTGATGCTCAAGTTAACTTTGATATCAGACAGATAATTCTCATTTCTGCAGCTCTGAAATGGCTCACTGTCCTTTTATTCCTTTCTTGTAAGTTATGCCACCTCACTATTTTAAAAGGTTAGGAAACAAACTCTAAGAACTCAATGATTTTCAGTAGTATCTCTCTGCTCAAACAGCAAAAATAATATTAACATTCCACAAGGCATTAACTCTATCTTATAATCCTTTATAAATAAAGTGGTCTTGAAAGCACAGGGGAAAGAAAGAAGAAAAACTTAATACTGCAATCCAACTAAGAGAGATTCCCATTCAAGTACTGCTGTTGCTGTTCTTCACAAAGTAAGCATATGTTTTTAAGACTATCTGAATTGTATTTTTGTGATACATCAGTCTCCCAATATCAGGGGCATAGCACCGTGTCAGAATCACAATTTTACTAAAGACTATAATGGCTTTAGGTCAATTTCCAAAAATACATTTATAACACAGATTCTACCCCAATTCTTTTTGTTTACACACCGTATTTCTGCTCATCAGGTCACCTATGTAAACCACTACGTTAATCTCTGGTGCCCAGATTTCAAACTCCCTCTGCCATGAGGTGAGGGTGGATAAAGGGACGACTATAAGAAAGGGGCCATACAGCTGGTGTTGGTGGAACAGGTAGGAGAGGAATGATATGGTCTGGATGGTCTTTCCTAGGCCCATTTCATCAGCAAGGATTACACTGTTACTTCTGCAGAAAGAAAAAGATAAAAACAAAAAGATCATTAGTTCACAAAAAAACAGTATGTGCACAAACAGCAAAGGCATCAATGCCTCACAACGTCACCAAGCAAGACATGGGTTGTGAGCCTCTAATGTCTTTCCTCTCCTCTGCAATTAACTCTCCTACATTAAGACAGTAGAGTAACAAGTAATCTAAGTATAATCAAGGTTTGGATTACTACAAGAGCCTATTGAGACTATATGTTCTTTATCTTGCATTTTGGTCTTTTACATCTATCCCCTGTAACAGAGAAGGCAGGTTTTGTTATATTGGTGTATGCAAGCACATGACCTTGGGTTCCATCAGTACAGAAAGCAAGGGCAGATGGGCTATCCCCACTGCTGATGAACCCTACAGGCTGACAGTCATGTGCCTTTCTTCAAAGTGCCCACCCATTCCACTGCAGGCCACTGGGTTGTTTAATGCTACATACACTACTCCCTAGACCTACATGCTGCAGGTACACAGAGCTTGTTTTAAATACACTACCCTACAGCAGGGGTAGGCTGCAGATCAGATCTCTGAATCCCACCCCAGACCTACTGAATCAGAGTATCTGCGGAAGGGCTCAAGAATCTGTATTGCTTAACAAGTACTTCTGGATATTGTGCTATGGGTATATGGCTTGGACCACACTTTGAGAAACAAGGCTCTAGGAGACAGGCAGGAGGCAGGATTTCAACAGGATGCTAATAGAAAAGGATTGTAAAGATATTAAAAAAAAACCTTTAAGTAAATTAAGTTAATTTAAACTGAAAGAAATAGCCAGAGTTAGGAAAGTGTGTTCCAGAAATAGAAAAGAGCCCATTTGGCAGGAAACCAGGACTGCGTGTATGCCATAAGTTTGAAAATATTAAAAGGTTCTGGAAAATCAGGCCATGGGAGGTTTACACATATATAATACGTGCTTAATCAGTGGACCGGAGAGAACTAAAACCAATATTCAAGTTAAAGACAACTTAATCTATTAGAAAAACAAGACATTTAATTCACCAAGAAGAGATTCCTTTGAGTAATTTTCCTCATATTTCTCTCACCTTGTCACACCACTGGGGAGGAAACAGGGTTAATTTTCTCCAACATTTCCTCTCCCTAGCAAACTGCCACTGTCCATTTATACACATGAAAGGAAGTTTGGATTGATTTGCCTGCTTTTCTGGCACTAGACCAAAACAGCATGTTACTTAACGCAAGGTTCCCATGACCAGGGCCTAGTAGCTGCCTGGGCCCTTTTCAGCTGATTCTGAATTAGCCAGTTTAAAGTAGAAAATGCTGGCTCAGGACTCTACATGGTGTGACTTTGGACAAGGGCTCCTAAGAGCCCTCAACTATAAAACAAAAGGGTTAGTCACACAACTCCTTAAGGCTGCACCTAGCTTATAACCGTCCTTTAGGAAGATCAGGTCTCACTATTCTCCGAAACAAAGATAATTTTCAAGGAATTACGAACATCAGACCTCCATTCTCAGTCACAGAAATTGAATCTCCTCAAGATCTCTGATTCTCATATTGAATGTTAAATATTACATAAATTTTTACAAGACAATGAGTAGTACATGGTTCAATTGGGAAAGTCATTGTAAATGCACCTCTGTAACTTAAAAACCATCTTTTCGGCATTGAGAAAAGAAGCTGGCATGTTTTTGTTTTCAGGCTGTAGTCTAATTCTGAAATAAGAATTCTTGCTTTGCCATAAAACACTGAAGAAATTAAGAGTTTACATGTGGGGGAAGGAATTTGGAGACAGACATTAAAGGTACTTCTCACACTGTATGTTCCATGAAGACAGGGAAATCCTGTCTTGTCTTGGTTCACTATTAAATTCTCAAGGCCTGGGACTTCCCTGGGGGTCCGGTGGTAAAGAATCCGCCTTACAATGCAGGGGACGTGGGGTTCGATCCCTGGTCAGGGAACTAAGATCCAACATGCCTCGGGGCAACCCGCGCGCCACAACTACTGAGCTCACGCACCTCAATTAGAGCCCGCGTGCTGCAAACTATAGAGCCCGCGTGGTCTGGAACCCGTGCACCACAACCACAGAGCCCACGCGCCACAACTAGAGAAGGGAAAACCCGCATGCCACAACTAGAGAGAAGCCCGCACACCACAACGAAGAGCCCGCACGCCGCAATGCAAGATCCCACATGCCTCAACAGAGATCCCACGTGCCGCAACTAAGCCCCAACTCAGCCAAAAATAAATAAATAATAAATAAAATCTTTAAAAAAAAATTCTCCAGGACTACCTAAGTCCCTAATACATAGTAATTAGGGACTACTTGAATTTGCAATTGAATTTGGTGAATGAAATTTATGAGTACAGCCTCAAAGTACCTTTAAAACCTCGTTGTCTTATCTCTCTCTTTCTTCTTTTTTTCCAAGACTATGGTGATCTTGTTACAAAAAGGTAAAGGATAATTTCACAAGTACAACCGTCAGAGAACTTTCTCTACAAGGGATGGCCTGCACAGCAATCGGGGGTGTTGGGGGGGGGGGGTCACATTACTCTTCAGCACCACTATGTAAAATTAAAGGTTTCCCTGGCTCAGAAAGACAACTGAATGGAAAAAAGACATTTTCTTCTTTCTTCTGAGAATAACTCCTTCCCCACTAAAGATCTGGGCAAATTACCTTGCTATTTATACTCATAAATAACATAGTAAGACATAGGTCTCTGGCTATGAGAAATTAACCCCCAAATAACTAAATAACAAAGTACTTTTTACTTCAGACTAAATTGGTAATTATACATACATAAAAACTCCCAGAAGTGGCTCCTCTCAATCACATAATTTTTTTATTTCTATAATGTACAAGGAAAGGAAGTAATTCTTTACACCTAACAGTTTTTAAAAGCCAGAAACAGTAGAGAAAACATCAAACATATTTTTCTACCTACTTGCACCAAGAATGAGCAAGCCAGTTGAGACCTTCTAGCTGATAATCTCGGAGCTCCAGGTTCTCTCCTCCTAAATATGCCGGCTGTTTCTTTAAAGCCACAAATCGTGGTCTCTGCTTCAGGGCCTGAAATGCAAAATTTAACAAAGCCCAGGTTTGAAAAAAACCTTCTTCCTGTTCCTATGTTAAAATGCTAGCCATGATTTCTGTGCTCTACACCAAAGCATAAGAATTTACATTTCACATCTGAGTCACCAACCACACCCAACCCACCAGGAGCTCTTGCATCGTGGTCTGCGTTCCCAAAGCCAGACTGCATCCCGAAATATTTTTTAGTTATGGCTCCTTTCCTGAAGTAAGTTTGCGAACATCATTAAATAGCACTTACTTTACATCATCTTTACAGTACAGCAGTGAGTCTCCTATTTTCATCTTGGCATTAGCTTACTCTAAACAATGCCTCTGGGAAAGTCTGTATATGCTAAATGCAGCGGAACTTTTACCATAACAGCATTTGTAAATTCTGAATTGCAGCCCCCCTACCTTGAACCCCCAACTGTGTGAGTTTGGTTTTCTGAAGGGGAGGCTGCTGCTCTCACCCCCAGAGGTGTGAAGAACTGGCAGTCTAGTAAAGCCATGTCTCTATGGTGTGCACAAGATGTGGACTCTGTGGCCAAATCAGTTTGGGAAACAATGGATTAAAAAGTTATATAAATTTCATGGCTCATGACTTTTCAAAGTCTAACATTCTTGTGTATGCTGTGAACTTACAGGAGAAACTCATTCAGGAATGCTTCCCAAAGTTATTTGGCCACAATAGTGTTTTTTTCAGGGAGCATTTCTCTGAAGATTAGCACTCTCTGGAATAGTGCCCCATCATGAGAAGTGTCGTCCTAATAACATATTTGATAAGGTAATTATTGTTAGTTGCAGCCCTCCTTTGTGAGCAGCTGGCAGCAAATGGAATCAGACGCCTCTGGCTGCCCACTTCTGCCACGTCTGCCCCACAGTGCTTCTCCCATCCGACCCCTCAGCTGCTGCCACTTCCCTCGTCCTCACACTAATTCTCCCTCCATGGGCTTCTACGACACCTTCCTGGTGGGGCCTTCTGGCTTTAACAACTGCTTACTCTGGTCTCCAACAAATGGCCGTTAGATGAAACTTTCTAAACGAAATACTGTTTCCTGCCTGCTGCTCTGCTCAGGAGGGTAGGCTTAAGAATACCCACAGAATAAAATCCAAATACCCTCCAAGGCATTCAAGACATACACACTTTTTGACTCGCCAACATCACCTCCCTCTCCTCCTACCCTACCCTGAGGTCCGGTGGTCCTCCTACTGACTATAAGAACATCTTTCTCTTAATATCTTTCACGGGAGGCCAATAACCTGGGCCCCCTTCTGTCTAACCAGCTCCAATCAATTCTTCAAGGACAGGGCACTTCGAGCACCACAATTTCCTCGTTTTAAAACCCCTTCAACGATCCCTGTGGCTCAGTGACTCCTACTTCTGGAATAGTCTTTATCACACTCATTGACCTTCACTTACACACTGCTTTTCACAGATAGAGGTTTGGTGCCATGAATTTGAATGTCAACCTCTTGGAGAAAGAGGCCATGTTTTACATAAACTTTTATTACTGAGGACCCAAGCGTACCAATTTACACAGGGAATGAATTCCAACGGAAGAAAAGGAACTGTACAACCAATCTAGCAAATAAAAGAGCCTATATATTTAGTTTATAACCTAGAATTCAGACACTCCCCTTTCCCGTCACTTCTCTTTAAAGCGCTTTAATTCTTTCCAGTATTCTCCACAATATCTCCAAATTAGATATATCTAATTGTGTAAATAAGATTAAAGAAGTCAGCAAAGCCACTATACAACTCATCCTCTCCTTTTGTTTTAATTATTTTCCTTTGATGTCAAGGTTAAGTCATTTTCTTTCACTTCAAAATAGGAATTATCACTTACTTTTGTAGTATTTTCTCTTCCCAACATCTACCTATGTGGCCAACCCTTTGTAGCAATACACCTTTCCCCAGAAAACTCAAAAGCCAGCAGTCACCACACCTTGCATTCTCTTGTTGGGATGGTTTTTGAGTTGTTCCGACTATGGAAGCTGTCGATGCAGCTCTGGAATTTCTTTCCAATCAAGGCTTCATCTTCCCAGCTGCACTCTGAATAGGGCAGTCCCATCCATTTGCATAGATATTCAGGTTCATTGGAAGGTGCCGGCTTCCGACTGTGAGCTATTTCACATATAAAAATTTACAGATCAGCAACTGTCAATTAAAGGAGAGGAGTGACATTCTGTTTTATGTATAACCAAGGAAACACCATGTGGCAAAGCTGTAAATATTCTGCAAAACATGAACTGCTCTTAAATGCTAAACAGTATTTATAAACAAGATGTCTTGCTTACCTGGAAAATCTGTTTGACCCAGCGTAGATTTGCTCGTCTTCACAGCTAAATAAATGGAAAGCTGGGTAAGTTATCACCATAACCAAGAAAACGGTGACATGTTAGGTCCTATGAATAAGAGTGCAAATATACTCTACTATCTCACGTCTTAAAAAAAGAAAAGAAAGAGCAGCCTATCTAGCACTTACCCCATCTCTCTGTTCCCCCTTTACAACAAGGCTCCCCTGGGAAGCTTTCTTCATACCGTCCCCTCACTCTCTCCTGAAGCCACCCCATCAGGCCTGTAGTCCCACCACCTCATGGGTCCACCTCCCCAGGGCCAGGCCTGCTGCAAAGCTGAAGGATCAAGTCCCAGTCCTCTGTGACTGGCAGCGCCTCCTCCTGCCCGAGCCGTGTGACTCACCTGGCTCCCAGCACACCTCCCTCTCCTGGCTCTCCCCCTATCTCACTGGCTGTCCTTTCTCACTCTCCTCTGCTGGTTTCTTCCTGACTTCCAAAAGCTAGAATGCCCTCAGACTTCTACTCTCACCACGTACACATTCTTGATGATCTCATTTAAACCTTAGGCTTTAAATACTATCTACATACGGATTATAGTCTCAAATTTAAATCTCCAGCCCAGACTGAGTTCTAAACTCCAGACTCACATATGCTACAGCCTTCACAATACTATCCACTTAGATGACTGAGAAGTATATCAAACTGACAAATATCAAAATAAGCTCTTGATTTCCGTTCCAAAAAGCAGCTCTTCCCTTAATCTTTCTATTTCAGTAAATGGTACCTCTAGTCTCCTATTTGCTCAGGTCAAGAATCTTGGCACCATCCTTGCCGCCTCTTTTCCCCCATCTCCAAATCTACCGGCAAAGCTTGTTTGCCTTTCCTTCAAAATAAATCTAGGCATCTGTCTATTCTCCAAAAGTATACCTACAAAAATGCATTTTTTAAAAATATTTATTTATTTGGTTGCACTGGATCTTAGTTGCGGCAGGCAGCCTCCTTAGTTGTGGCATGCATGTTGGATCTAGTTCCCTGATCAGGGAACGAACCCAGGCCCCCTGCATTGGGAGCGCAGAGTCTTAACCGCTGTGCCACCAGCGAAGTCCCGCATTTTTTTGATATATATACATTACTCCCAAAAGAAAAAGTTCTATTATTCCTGGAGCTCAAACACCGCTTAAATGAGTTTCCATGTACTTACCTATTACTCTTTCTACTATCTGATACTGTTTGTTCAGCTCTGAGGCCAGCTCTTGTTGGCAGTTGAAATATTCCACATCTTCAGGAGTAACCTTCCCTAACCTGGACAGAAGACAGACAGAAAAAATAAATACTTATTAGATTCGGGGGATCCATATACATCTATCAATGCAAAGTCAAGGTAGGAAAGGAAGCATAGTCTTTACTTTCATACGTCCCTTAGTAATCTTTTACTAATAATTAGGCCAGAGATTTTAAGAAAAACATGTAAGACTTAACAGAAAACACTAAAAACCTTAGACTTATAGGACATACCAGTTGTTCTCTCTGATGTGGCCCATTAATAAAGAAACCTAAAAATAACTATTTTGTGTGATGAATTCATGTGATAAATTCATATATCTTAATAGACAAGGACAATAAAACTCTTCCAGATTTACAAGAAAACCTGCCTTTTTTCAAATATGTATGGGCTTTAGGCGTGATTAAATGTGGCTTTTTTAGAAAACCAGTTATTCATACTTATAAAACGACAACACCAGCAACTTGAAATTGAATACTGCTATAGCTTTCAAGGATTTTTAAAATTCTAATCGCTTTACAAACTACCCATATCTTAGGGATACATATTTTTGTTTTTGACTCAAAGAAAAAATTTCTGATTTACTGAAGTAGCATATTTTGCATAGTAATAAAACAGGAATTGGAACCCATTTGTCCCTATTCCTAACACAAAATAACCTCATCACATGACACTGACACATATGTCTTCGGGGGGAACTTATGCTTCTTTTCGTCAGTTTAGGTGTGTGTATGCTGTGACTCCACGTATGTCTCAGATGCAACCTAACATGTTCAAAGCTGTAAGTAAACTACAAACAACAGGCTATCACAGTTTCAGAACATTTCTGTCACATCATTTCTGTAAACTGCGTAAAACCAAGATTAGTTTAAAGTATATCATAACCCAGAGAGTTCTAGAATATTAACACCTGACATCCAAGCTACCCCAGCACAACCACAGAAAGTAACAAGGTGCTTAAGTACGTTAGCCTTGGACTCTGGCTGCCAGAATTCCAATCCTGGGCCCTCTCACAGAGTTGCTCTGTACCTCACTCTTCCCACAAAAAACATTTTGTTCAACAGTACAAATCTCGTAGGATTACTGTGAGGATTAATGAGATCATGTCTGAAAAATGCTCCATAAGCTAGTTATTATTAAACTCTACACACTTGGTGGCTATACACAAAAATATATACTATCTTCAGCTCACAGTTTTATAAAACGTAATCGTGGATGCCTCCACGAGATGCTAAAGGCAAAACTTGATTTTCTAGATAGCTGTGTTCTCCATGGACTAGTTAAAAACCTTCCCTTCCTCCAGGCTGCAAATGTATTTTTTTTAATCCAAGATGGATAATGTACCATTGCTTGATTTCATCCTCTTTCTTCTTGAAGTTCTCTAGTTTTTTTAGGCCCTTCACTTTCTGCTGCTGTAAGGACTCTTCACTCTCCCACGTGCTATGGATATACGACCAGCCCTTCCACTTGATGAGGTACTGGACTTCGCCTTCATCCTTTTCAGGTTCAAAGTCGCCACTAGGGTCTCCGTTAGCTTCAACTGCATATACAGTAGTAGAAGCTCCAGTGGCTGAAAAAGGATTCAGTTAAATTTTTAAAAATATATTAAACCAGACATTGAAAAGCTTCCCAAATACACAAATGTCTAAAGAGTCTCTTTATGGATGAAGCACCAAAATCCTTTGACTTGAAATAAGCAGAAATTCACAAACAATACAGAATGAACATGATCAACAATTTCAAATATTTTCATGATGCAAACCCAATTTTTACTACTTAGAACATTCCAAAATTTGCTGGTGAAATCAAAGAAATCTCTGTATCCAAACACAATAAAAATGGAACAGCAATATCCTTTTGTTTTGGTCCCTACTAACTCAGAAAACAAATCTGTCTCTCCAGGAATATTAAGAACAAGGTAAGAGAATTTAAAATCTCCCCAATTACTCATCCACCCAAAACTCCCTGTTAACTCTCTTAACCTCAAGTAAGGCTGGATGAAAAAAAAAAGACAAAGAAAAATGAATTAGGTATTATTTTGATATTTCCTATATGGAAAGTTTACTTTAAAAAACTGAGTTGTGAGACATCTCAATTTGGATATAAAAATTCTTCACTACTGTCCAAATATGTATTTAGCCCGTTTGATACTTATCACAAGGAGATTCAAAAACAAGTAACTAAAGGTAGATTTACTTAATGTTAATAATCAAGAATCTCTGCTGCATCACTGGTTTTTAAGATATTAAAACATCTTTAACCAGCTCAATTTTAAAACCTCAAAGACATATGGGACACAGCCCTACAGTCTCAGGTCAGTTTTTCTGTGGGTCAGAAAAACTTCCACATTTCACAACAAATACAGGCGTGGACTGAAATTCATCACTTCAGAGCTGAATACATAAAATTTGGGCCTTACTGAGCAGATATAAAAAATAATTTGCTAGCTTCCAACGGCAGGGAAGGGGCAGCAGGTGTCATGTCTGGCCGCAAAGGTGGCAAGGAGCCCCTGAAGCAACCCAAGAATCAGGCTAAGGAGATGGACGAGGAAGGTGAAGCATTCAAGCAGAAACAGAAAGAGGAGCAGAAGTAACTCAAGGAGGTAAAAGCCAAGGGGAAGGGTCCCTGGCCACAGGTGGAATTAAGAAATCTGGCAAAAAGTAAGCTGTTCCTTGTGCCTGAGGCAATGATGATCTTTAATTCTATTCCTGTTTATAAACATCTGGATTCCCTACCATAACATCTGTTGCCACCTATGGCAAGAATGAAGTGTTGTCTTCACATACCTCCTTTCTTTCCCAGCCTTGAATCTAAGACCTTTTCAATAGTTTCACTATTATCCTGCTGTTCATCAACTCCTTCTCCAGTCATTTCAATGAGGTCATCTGAGTCAGTCTCAAAGTCATCGTCTTCTTTATAACTGCATGAGGAATAATGCCGCATAAATGAGAAACTATCTTTTCAGATTCAAACACCACCATACATAATATCATTAGGACAAGGAACCATACCCTTTTGGCTCCAACATGCTGTTGTGCAGATCAGCCACGATAAAGTGGGCTCGAAGTTCATTTTTTTTTCCTGCTTGAAGTATTAATGCATGTTCACAGATAACTGCAGGAAGGCTAACTCATATTGCAAAATAAAAACTGACTACAGTGATTTCTGTAAGCAAGACATAGAAAACTACTACAAAGACACTCCTATGTTTTCATTCTTTAATGAGATCATTACTATGTATAAACAAGGAAACAACTACAAAGAAAGGAAATGCATGATAAATGAAAAAAATTACTAGTATTCCATTAGATAAGTAGATCTAAGATTGAATATATCGACCCTGCATTTTGTCTCCCAATAACAAGAATATGAAATTTAAGTATTCTCAAGTTACTGAGCATACTTCCTGGTAATAAAATATTAAAATGTAACCTTCCGCCATATATTAACAACAAATGGTTTGGGAGTTACAGAAGAGAAAAACACAATTCTGGATGCAGTACAGCTATAGGAGGAAAAAGTGCTAAGCTACACATTAACATACTCAAAACCTAGTCCTAGCTTTCAAAGTATTAACTGGATACACTGAACAGGTTATTAATAACTCCAGGACTCAGCTTCACCATCTTTAAGTAGACCAAAAGAAACCTGCATATCCTCTAAAAGGAAATTAAATACCCTTTGATTCATATAAAGTAAAATATTTATGTTTGCATATTCTATCCCTTTACTTCATTTTCTATTAATGCTTCATAGTGTATCGTAAGCTTGATAAGATTATTATATCCAAATAACAATACATAAGCTGAAACTTAAAAGAATTTGTCTGATTCAAAGAGCAATTCAAAAGTGAAAATACAATCCTAATGTCCTTCCTAAAAAAGGATGTTATGAAATGAAGATAACATCACTACCACCTCAACGAAATATGAACTTGAAATAAAGCAGTTCTCTTCATAGGAATGAAGGCTTGAAATGAGTTATCACTATTCTTTCCATATTCCTATTGGCCAGAACCATTCTTTTTGCAAGAACCCTGACCAGATTTCCGAATACAACCTCAAGACACAGGTCATTATTTTTACCTATCAAATGCCTAATCCTGGACT
Source organism: Balaenoptera musculus (assembly GCF_009873245.2). NCBI lineage: Eukaryota > Metazoa > Chordata > Mammalia > Artiodactyla > Balaenopteridae > Balaenoptera > Balaenoptera musculus. Next base: position 44,060,469 of record NC_045786.1, on the reverse strand, counting down.
TACCAGAACCAAGCTCTAGCTAACTACACTATCACCTTCCCGTCACACTAATGAAAACCTTCTGGGGCATCACCTACCTAACATTTTTAGCCGCTCTGCGGCGAGTCTGCCTTTTGGGAGCTTCATCATCTTCATCCTCATCATCAGAAGAATCTTGCTTTTTCCTCTTTCCACGCTGAGCCTTAGGTTGCTTTTTAACACGAGGTTTGGGCATTGCTCTAAAATGAGAAAAGAAAAAATGGCAAAGTCCTTACTTTATCATCTGCTGTCTACTTCAAATCTACATAATTGTTATTTCCCAGAGCAGGGTTCATATATAGGGATTAACCAGGGGAATGTTAGACATGAATATTCCCAGGTCCCATTCCCTGAGATTCTAATTCACTAGAGGTCTGCTTCACTAGAAACATGAAAGTGATTCTACTGCTGATACCCTTCAGTCATTTATAGGAATACAGTCAGCCCTCTGTATCTTCAGGTTCCACATCCGCATATTCAACCAACCATGGATCAAAAATGTATTTGCAAAAAAAAATTCCACAAAGTTCCAAAATGTAAAATTTGAATTTGCTGAGCATTAGCAGCTATTTACATAGCATTTACATTGTATTAGGTATTATAAGTAATCAACAGATGATTAAAAGTATACGGAAGGAGATGCATAGATTATACGAAAATACTACAGCACTTTACATAAGGAAGCGACTTGAGCATCTGCAGATTCCGGTATCTACAAGGGTCCTGGAACCAATTCCCCGCAGGGGACGAAGGGACAACTGTACTGTGGGTTCTGAGGCAACGGTTCTCAACTGTTCCTCAGGATCACCTGACATAAAAATACACATGCAGCACGTTGCTGATGGCAGCTCTTTGGTGGGCAATTTGGAAATATCTATCAAAATTACAATTTTATTTCTGGGAATTGACTTTACAGATATAGACTGATACAGGCACAGTAAGGTATTCACTGTGGTATTTGCAATAACAAAAGATTAGAAAAACTAAACATTCACCAACTGGGAACTAGTTCAATAAACAGAATACTACGCAACCATAAGAAAAAAGGGAGTTTTCTGTGCATTGATAAGGAAAGATTTCCAAGATAATGAAAGAAAAATGCAGAGAAAGATGCATGGAATGCTATCATCTGTATAAAGGAAGTAAAGGACAAGAAATAAAGACGCATATATTTTTCTCCTATGTACATAAAATATACCAGGAAGGCTACCTGAGAGACTGTGCCCTGCCACAGACCAATGGAACGGGCTGAGGAGGTGGCCCCTCTAGTGACTCCCCTGCAGCCAGGACTGAGAGCCACAGACTAGGAGCTCTCAAAAGGAAATCCCCAAGTTCTCCATCAGTGGTAAAAAGGTGAAAGGAGAGAGAGGGAGACGGAAACTCACAATCATAGTCACCTGTTTCTCTCATACCGGCCACAACCAACACTACACAGACAGATGATCAGAGATTCAGTAAATGATGGGTAAAATCTAGAAGACAGAACTGGAGTGGATTCCAGCCCTGAGAACTGAAACTGAGAAGAAAGGAGACAAAACTCATTGATGAGTTTCCCTGCTGGGGTGGGAGGTGAGTGAGGGGTCAGGTACAACGTCCTAAGCCAGGGATAGACACAGGTTTGCTGTAAATGGCCAGAGGATAAGTATTTTTTACTTTCTCAGACAAGAGGCAAAGTTGAGGCCACTACATAGGTACTTACATAACAAGAGAAAATAAATTTTAACAAATATTTTATTGACGAAAGTCAAAATAAAATAATAATCATTGAGTACTTTTTTGTGTGATACAACATCTACTAACGAGAAGAACAGAATTCTTTTTGAAGGGATAACATTTCACTTCACTAGCGTTCAAATTTAGTGTTCCCCATCACCAAACTACAAATGTTCACCTATAAAAGCTATATTGAGTTCGCAGGCCATACAAAAATAGGTGGTGAGTGGGATCTGGCCCAAAGTCAATATCTGCCAAACGCATCCTAAGCAATACTGCAAGGAGGTAAATTTTCCTGGGGCCTCTCTGCCTCCTGCTTTCCGTTCCCCATCACCAGTATCTTTCAATGCCATATGTCTGATCAAAAATTACCAGTTTTCTCTCATCTCCACCTGCTTCCTTCTCTGCACAGATTCTCTGCTTAACGTTATAAAGATTATGAGAACAGGATAATAAACAGTAAAGTATGCTTTGAACCCGCCAATTAAACTTAACAATTAGTTCTCCCAAAAAAACTTGTACACTAGTTAAATACACAGGGCGCTGTTTTTAAGAGTGGAAGACACATTCGCTCCTCATAACTAGTCTGCCTGGAGTATGAACAGTAAGATCCACTCTGAGCTAGGTACCATGCAAACACACAAAATCAATATAAGTAGCTCAGTAATCTAATTACTTGCTAATGATGCAGGCTGGCAAGAAGTTAACCAGGCATTCAAAATCCGGAATCACAACACACTGTACCCCATCAATTAAGGCCCTCGGGCTAGCACTACATCGTCCTTCTCAATCTAACACAAACTAAGCTCGACCAGAAGCAGAGACGTTCAAGCAAACACTGCACCTTCTGGGGACAGGTCTTCTGGCTTTCACTTTTTTTTGCTCTGGTTCGCTCTCTGCACTGGTGCCTTGTTCCTGTTCATCTTCTGAGGGTTCCCGTTTCCATTTTTCTCTGTGATCAAAAGCAAAGCAAAATTTTTTTTTTCTGAAAGAATTCTTCAAGATTGTTTAGCTTGAAGAATCTGACAAATCTGACAATCTGATTAGCCAAAAAGGCAGAACATGTATATTTTAGATATTATGCTAAAAGATTTGTTCTAGCTCCATTTAAATTTTGGTTGTGTTCCTTCCTGGGCTGTGTAATATCTATTCCTATTTTATATCTGGTATCAAAAATAAATGAAAATGGAAGCTAAGGCTGTTATTTTTTAAACCATTTGTTCTGGAAAAAAAAAAATGATGCTAAATCTCTAATATTCTATTTTTATTTACTACTATCATTGACCAGATTGAAGCCATAATATATACTAGATCAGAGGTTCTCAAATTTTAGCATGGATCAGAAATACCTCAAGGGCTTATTAAAAGAGATTTTGGGGCCACAGCCAGTTTCTGATTCAGTAGGTGTAATGTGAGGCCTAAAAATTTGAATGTTAACAAATTCAGATGATGCTGATACTAGTGAGAGACTTGAGAACTACTATACTAGTTATTTTAACATCTTTAGAATATACTGAGAAAACAATCCCCAAAATTATTTTTCAGTGATAAACCTACCACCTACTAAATAACCTGTTCAACTAATGAAGTAGCTTTTAATAATTATTAAATACAGTAGGTGTTCTTTTGCTCCTCGAGATCGTAGAAGACTTGGGAGAGCCATACCCTATAGCTGCCCTACTATCCCCAGCTTTTGAAGTTTACTTGAATACCAAACAAGACATCACATAAACTCAGCTCATTTCTCACCTGCAGGGAAGAAGGAAGGAGCATATATAATAGCTACTGGGCATGAAATATCTAGAGGAAAAAAAAAAACTTAATAGGCAAGAACCTGGGGTTCTCTCTAAACAAAACAATTACCATTGTGCCTCTGGGTCTGTGTATAGAAAATGAGGTTATGCTAAAGACAACCCTTGCCAAGTTGCAAAGTCAAATAATATTCTTCATGGGAGAGTAAGTCAAAGTAATAGTGGAAGAACCATCCTAATAGGTCCAGGAGCCACCCTACACTTGAATTAGTGGAAACATTACGGGAAAAAATGTTTTTCAAGCCTTCCATGAAAAGGCAGTGGAGCACTTCCACGTACATTACTCAAGTTCTACTGGCACTACCATTTCATATCCATTTACCTAATAGTAGGTCACTCTACGTGGGCAGGGTATCCTTGTACCAGAGCTTAGCACAAAGGCAGGCAAATGCAGATACATCTTTGTTAAATAAAGAAATAATTAAAGAATGAGTCCTATCAGACTGTCAGATAGGTAGGATGCTTTTGGGAGCAGACTGGTAAGATATTAAGTCCTACTATTGTCACCTAATACCCTTCACTCTCTCTTTAAAGCAAACTATACTCTGGGCACCTGCTTTATTCTCCTTGCCTAGAGCCTCATACAATAAATGTCTGCTAAGGAATCCAAGGAATAGATGGTGACGGCCAGGAAGGAAAAAAGGAAGATGTCCAGCAATTGGGAGATTGGCACCTAAGGCTACAGTCTCCCTTGGGCCAAGTCCAGAACAGTTTACCCTTTAGAAGGAACTCACACAGTCAAACTGGAGAGAAGTGGTTTCACAGGAAACAAGCTTGAAAGAACATGCACGTAAGACCTAAGGGAGAGCAGATCAGATGAGAAAGATCCACAGTCAAGTATTATTTGTAATTTACATAACTCTGCCAGAAATTGAGAATCTATATCGGGGTAGCTAATAAGGTCCACTTCCATAACTTTAGGAGACTAAACTGGCAGTAAACACTGAGAGAATGGATGTTGAGTCTAGTTTTCCAGTTAAACTGCAGACTTGTAGACTTACAGACAACCGGGAGGACTTAGAATCTCCCAATGTAAGAATGTACAAAAAATTAGCAAATCGTCTGGTCCAAAGGCCTCTTCCCAGGTAGGGGGAAACTCAAGCCCAGGGAGAACAAGCTGTTTGGTACATGTCAAATCCCCAGCCCTGCTACTCTCAACCATAACCTACTGAAGACCATAGAATCTGCAAACATTAAAGCCAGGATTACACATTCTGGGAGGATCTGAACAATCAGAGGCTAAAAGATCTAAATGAGTTTTATGTATGCGTATTTGAAATTGGCTGGATTACTTCAAATTTCATTTTAATTTTCCAGAATAGAGGGGGGGAAAAAAGTAAGTTACAACCAGCAATACTAAGTCATTCTGTATAAGGGGTGAAAAGGGCAATCAATTACAAAAAGATTACTGCCCAACCCTGGCTCTCCAACAGGTGAAACCGATGTCCACTTCTAGTTTGCTAGCTTCTCATATAATGCAAATTTTATGAGGGAGACTCCCTGACTAAGTCGTACGTTATATGCTGGGCTACAAGGAAGAGAAGTCTAAAATGTGAGATCGTGATTAAAATATTTTTCATACATTAAAGGAGACTTGAATTGCCAGATCCAGCTCTAAGAGGCCATCAGTGGGATTCCCTAAAAGGGAATCAATGGAATTTTTGCCAAAATTTTGGGAACTGGGGAGAAAAATATCAAGATTTGGCCACTGAGGCCTCAAGGCAATATAAATAGATAGGAAAAAGTCAGAATGCAAGTTAACTGGGTATAGTTTTCTTCCTTTACTAAGAAAAGGTGGTTGGTAGGACACAAATCAAATCTGAACTATAAAGGAGGGAAGGAACAAAAGCCATTTTTAAATAAAATGGACCTAAACTCTGGTCAAGAGCCACTGAGGCTTCCTATTAACTGTCTCTAAGAGCTCAAAGAAGGGAACTCCTTTCTCCTCCACTTCAGAAGGCAGGTAAGGAAAAGAGGGAAAGAGTTGCTTTAACTTCACTGATTTTCAGTAGATTTTCCCAAAGAGAATGCCTTTCAGTAGCAAGTCCCAGTGAAGAGGGGAAATCTGCGGCTAACGAGGATTCTCTTCCACTGTCACAGGACTGTGACAGACTTTCAATTCAAAGCAGTGGAAAGGGAGAAATAACTATAATCCCAGGAGAATAGCTTCAAATGATTACAGCTGAAATACTTTTTTAAATTCCAGTTGGGAGAGAGGGTTTTGGAACCACTGTCCAGTGGGGTTAAGCACTACTGGGACCGTCCCAAGTCAGGAGAAATCCCACACAACATTTCACAAATTAGGGTAACATTCATAGGGACTACATAAAAAAGGGTTCAATGATCAAAACAGCATGAGTGGGTGAAGCAAAACGCAAAATTTTGTTTGTATGACTTTAAGTCAGGGGTTACAATCTCAAATACCCGCTGGGGCCAGGTAAGGACTGTAAATGGGGTCAAATGGAGAACTCACGGCCTCTCCAAAGGTTACAAAGACCAGTGTTATATGGGGCAGCATTGACAGCTTTTCTCAAAAACTAGAAATCTAGATTCTTACATACCATCCCTCAATCTTCAACACTGCCAACTAATTCAAAAAATGTTTTCCTCTTCTAAGCTTTTAAAATGCTAATTCACATGACTCAAGGGGAGTTACTCCCTTCCAAGACTCTACCTTCAGAAGTGTCAATGTCATAAAAGCAAAGAAAGTCTGTGAAAGTGCTCTAGATTAATGAAACCTGACAACTAACACATATTTAACCCTAGATTGGATCCTGTCCTGGGGGCGGAAAAATATTATGAAAGACATTATTGGGTTGACTGACAAAATGGGAATATAAATTAGACCAAGGGGTTGTAGCAATGTTAAATCTATTTACGTTAAAACTGTATTGTGCTTATGAAAGAAAACATCCTTATTCTTAGGAAATACACACTTAGTACTTGGGGGTGAAAGACCTTGATGTATGAATCTTAGTCTGAAACATGTGTGCAATATGTAAGGAGAGCACTCACAACGATAAAGCAAATGGGGCAAAAATGGTAACCAATGGTAAATCTCAGTAAAGTACACAGGCAGTCTTTGTACTACTCTTATTCTTACAATTTTTCTACAGTTTGAAATTAATTCCAAAAAAAAGTTTAAAAATGGCTCCTTTTAAAAACTTTGAAATCTGTGATACAATCTGCAGGGCAGGGTTTCAGAAAAACACTTCCCTGTGCTAAAATTTCAAAATTTCCACTCCCTTTGAGTGAGTCTCTCAATTCTGAAATTCATGTGCACACACACTGGGTTCCGTTACCCTTGCTCAGATCACAGAGGCCCCCGTAGTGCTGTGCCTTGCAACCTGAGCCTTAGCAGTTGCAGGACCTCCTCTAATTCATGTTAGAAGGGAAGAGGTCCCCATAAGCCCTAGTACTCTCCAGCTGCCCAGAGGATGACAAGAAGTGAGGCCAGCCCAGGACCCAAATAAACAAGCATGAGGAAAACCTCAGCTTATGCTAAGTTCCTATGGAAGCGCCCAGGGGTAGAAAAGCAGCATCACAGAAGACACAAACCCCCCACAAGGAATGAAAAGGTTCTACTCAAGGGAAAAAAGGTCCATGAAGTCCACTGAGAGTTGCCAACTTTGGAGAGCTCTCAGGATTGATAGGAGAGGGAAAATAAATATAGAAGCCAGTCAAAAGAGTAAGTCTGATGTGTTACACAGGGACTGAAAAAATGGAAGGCTTCTCCACACCCAGATAAAGCCATTAAAATGAGGAGTTCAGGGACTTCCCCAGCGGTCCAGTAGGTAAGACTCCACGCTTCCACTGCAGGGGGACACGGGTTCGATCCCTGGTTGGGGAATTAACGCAGCACGGCCAAAAAAAAGAAAGAAAAAAAATGAGGAGTTCACGTTTTCAAGTACAGCCCATTTAGATTCCAGCCAAGGGACCAGCAGAATGTAGCCAGACGGTGGAGGAAAAAGCACATGCATGGACTTCCCAAAAGCCCCCAAAAGCCTGGGAAGCTGAGAACAGAGTCTCCCGAGCAGGCCCTGGGACTGGGGAAGAACAAGAGCCTCTGAGCTGCCAAGAAGTACAGGCTTGCCTACAGTTATCATGTTCTCCAACTCTAACGAAATGTTTAAAACACAAATGAAAATCGTATGCCCTCTGGGCAGGGCAATATTAAATACTACTTGACTTTTCTTAGCATAGTTTCTAATAACCCTGTTAGGTCAGCAGAATAAGTATTACTCTATTTTGGAGAGGAGGAAATGGATTTTAAAAACTCACATTACTTTGCTTTAGGCCAAACACTTAAATTAAGGATTACTAATACTTTAAAACAGAGAATATATAACTGGGGCTCTCAGTGGGAGCCAAGGACAATCGTTTACCATGAGAACCCCCTGAATTTGTGTGCAGTTTTGAGTATTCTTCTGAGGAGACGGGCTGTAGAATTTAGTTTGTCAAAGGGATCCACACATCCCCCCAAAAAAACTTTTTTTAATTATTTCTCCCCCCCCCAAAAAAAGTCAAATTTTTTTTACCGTAAGTAGAATTTTTTAAGTTTTAAAATAACAAATATATAATCTATATCATAAAGGGATTTCACATTAAGCCCATGAATTAAAATTTTCTGGCTTATGAACTGCTATAGTAAAACTACATGGAAATGACAATGTGGAATTTCACACTAAAATGGGTGTCCAACCAATATAACTTTGCCATGCCAACACAAAGAACAAATGAAGAGGAAAAACAGCCAATCTAAATGTGTTCCTTGTTTATCTAGAATAGAATACCAAATGCCTATATGTTTGATATTCGTGCACATTTTTAAGAAAAAAAATAACTGGGCTAACTGGGCAAATCAGATGGAATAGCTGGGGTTTGCCCCAAAAAGTAGCCCAACACCTACATGTGAAAAACTAAGAATCCTGGGTTTCAAATGCCACTGCTGCTGCAGCAGATTCAGATGAACAGGAATCCAAGATAGCAAGCGACAGAAGCGGACTCTGGGCCCCGGGGTGCGCTACAGACACAATGAAGGCAGTCCCAGAAATGCTCACATGTTCCAAACTACCAAATTAAGTAATCTCCCCCATGAAAGACTTACTGTTTTTTCAGCTGCCTCTGGCCTCTTCTTTTTGGGCTCCCACTCTCAGACCCGCTACTTGCCTTCAGTGTGTGAGGGGGAAAAAATGATTACAGACTTTAATTCACAGTTCTTAGGGATAACACTACCCCCTGGTTCAACAATCTACTCAATATAACATTATTCAATATGAGTTTTTAGACAGAAAGAAACCTAAGCATCTGATTGGTGGTGCTCACTTTTCTTTTGCTTTGAAAATTAATTTGTCTGTTACTGCTGAGTTACCTCTAACGCCAGGAAATATTTTTTTCAGCTTGACTTCTGAAAGAACACAGTCCAATAAAATTTTCTGTGGTGATGGACACGTCCTGTATCTGCAGTGGCCCACAGAGCAGCCAGCAGCCACATGTGACTGAGCCCCTGAAATGTGGCTGGTGTGACTAAGGAATGGATTTTTCATTTTACCTAAATTTAATTAATACACATTTTAAAAGACACATGTCTAATGGCGACCAAGCTGGATGCTGCAGATATAGACTGTCACACAAAAATGCCACGCATTTAGTGTGCCATTAAAGGCGGTACCCACAGACCTGTTTCACTTGAGACTCATTAAAGAGCACGTCAGTCATGAGCCAGCAGCCTGCTGCTAACAGCACTAGGCCAAGGAAATTTGCAGTTACAGACATCTGAACAACTCTTTTTTCCCCCAAGTTAAGCAAATTGGCAAACTACTCCCATTGCTGTTAGTCTTGTGCCCTCCAGAGAATGTGTTAATTTATACACAAAAGAGAGAAGATGTGGTTGGTTATAACAAACATGGAAAAAAGAAAGGTAGCTAAGGTAAACCAGCTCAGAGGTCACTGAAAATAAAACACCATAAATGCAATGCAGGTGTTACGGTCAATTACTACCCCAAACTCACTAACCTTTGGCTACTAATATGTAACTTTCATCAGAAAGATATTATATATTTAAGAATAGCAAAGTTCTCCTAAGAATGCAGAGAGGGGACATTTCACTGAGAGACCAAAGAACGTGTCTTCAGAATGCAGTCTATAAACCTAACGTAGAGGTAAAACTTAGAGGATTTCCACAAAAGCATCACACAAACTGAGAAAAGGTCTGATTCTATAGAAACAACAGAACCCAGTACATAACACTAATTTTAAAAACCATCAATCTATTCAATCTCTGACAATTTGATCAGAGAGTAAATATGTGTTAAACATTTTATACTGCACATTAAAAATGAACTAGGAAACCAAATTTAAACCATTTGGGTAAAATAAAATACTTAAGTTAAGCAAACTCTCCTTCCTTTCTCAGCAGTAAATCTGAAACTACTTCCACTGTTACATTTGCTTAGTTACCCAGGTAACAAAATCTAGAAGATTTAGAAACTAGATATTTTAAAAAGTAAACTTCTTGCTATAATCAAGTGCACTATGAGAAATATTAAAAAAAAAAAAAGAGAATTCGAGGCCAGTTCTATATAATACTCTAACTCTCTACTAGAGCATTCACTATGACATGATCTTTCTGGTAATTTTATTTTTTTAAAAGGCCACATGTGGCTTTTCTTCTGTACTAGATTGAGAAAGCTCACTTTCGAGTCACTTAACTCCCATGCCTGAAGTTCAGTCTCGTTAATGGTAATACATGTCAGAGTCAAAAAGGATAAGATAATTAAGGAGTCTGAATGTATCACCTTAAAACATTTTTTTTTCTTACCTCCTCCTTAATATTAAATCGTGATGGTTCTTGTCTGCTTCGGTTTGACCGCCTAACCCCATAAACATCAGGATATTCTTCCCACATCTGTAAAATTAATAGACCACGCATGAATCGTTTTTTCTTGACCCCCATTTACTATTTACATTACTGGAACACGTATTTCAATTTAAGAGAATTCAATTAGTTATTTGGTTATATATCAAAAGGGTTGTTTTGTTAGCTTTGTTTATGAGACAGCGAAGGGCCATCTTTAAAAAGAATAAGGCATATTATCCGAGAACTCATTAAAGTTGTAACGATGCCTCTTCATTACTAAATGGCATTAAACTAGAGGTCACACTGCTTACCCACTGTTAAAATATAAACTTACAGTGGAATAATATGGCAACATAGGAGAACAACTGCTTCCACTAAAGACAAAATATTTACTGATGAATTTTAAGTCCCTAATGCTTTCAGTTTCAGCTTCGACTGCACAAGACTCATCTGAGAAACTCAAAAAAATCAGCAGGGCCCCACCACCAACTCTCATTAAATAAGAATCAGTGCATTTGCATATTTTTTTAAATTCTTCAGGATGTGTAACATGCCAGATACAGGCAAATTCGGTATTTCTAACATTTAGCTAGAAGTTCTCAGAATGAGACCCACTGGCACCCTTGCTCTAGCACACTTCATTTTATTCTCTAATAGTAGTTAACCCTTTGCCTTTAAGACCTGATTTTTAGTAACAATCCTCACTAGTGATCAAACAAAGTTTAAAGAGGAATCAGTTGAAGAGAACATTTTTTTCACAACATACTGACACCATTTTATTAAAAGACTCAAATCAATAAATATAAAAAATTGTAAAAGGCCCCCCTTCTTCCACCTCTAACAATTAGTCTAACCCCCAGCCTCACTCTCCTTCCCACAGAAAACTATTAACAGGTATGTTGTGTGTTCTTTTAATGAAATCAATCACCTATAGGCAGAATGAATTTAAACGGATTGTGGAACAATGAACTGAAGATGCTCAACAGGAGTTAAACATATAGAAGAGATGCTTGAAAGCCAAGATTAGAAATGTGGGCTTGTCATCGAAACACGGGTGACAGCTAATGTCATGAAAATATTTGGAGTGAAGCAAGAGGAGAAGCCACAGGTTGAGGCTCATCATGAAATGTGTGGAAAGTGGACCCCCAAAAAGACAAAAATGATGAAAGATGATCCAAAAACACATAATGTCACTAAGCCAAGGAAGGATATAATCAACAGTGCCTTTAAAAAAAAAAAAAAAAAAAGCGAAGTAAGCTGAAGAAAAACAAGGCCTCCAAAGGTAACAAGCATGATGTTCTAGGAACAGGCATTTTAGAACTAGAAGCCATATAATCATGTAATACAGCATCCTCAGTTTATAAATTCAGTTTATAAAAGTAAAAAATCCTTAACAACCTTAGAATAATATGAGTTGGAGGACAAAAGGTCCAACCAGGAGTCAGTAATAACCAAGCAGAAGGAAATCTAGGCAAAAGGGGCAGCACATGCCAAACACTCTGAACAAATGGGGCAGAGAGAGGAAGGCAGCAGAGAGCTTTGCTCTAGCGCTGCCTGCCAACCCCTCCCCCATCCTTTTTTGGACCTCTCCTAGAGCTATGAAATGACTCAGCACAGGTATTTATGGAGCTTTTATTAACTGGGTGGCTCAATGCTTTAAATGGCACTACATCAATTAGTTTTACCATTTAAAAATATTAGACAGGGTCACCTGTTGGGACTTTATCACAGTATATACTGTAATGCATACATCCTAAAATCATCTTGTGTTCCTGTTTGTCCTTTTGAGGGCTAATGATATCTAATTCAACTATGCAATAAAAAGCTACCATGTGAAAGGGAAGTGTGTACAGAAAACAAAGAGCTTTCTTTAGAAGCTCATTTTAGAATAATAATTATTAAAGTCACAATCCAATCATTCTAACTGGCTAGTACATTCATCCATGTATTTATTAACTTTTTGGAACTTATCACCTTAACTTTAACATTTCTGCCTAAAGCTGTACTTCTATCTTAAAATTCAGTCTTATTCCCCTTTATCTCTTTAAAGGGAGTTTCATATATATATATATATATATATGTATATGGTCTTACAGTTAAACTGTGAATTCCAGACAGTGAGCATGATTTCGGTAAAGTTTTAAACACCTGACGCAAGTCGTGTTTTCTATGGCTTCCTTTACTCTCTGCAAGTAAAGAACTCTCCCCTGTACAGAAGAAAGTTAAAAGATGGCCAAGCAAGACCTTCTGCAGGTAAATTTCTGAGTTGAATGACACTCAGAGAAGATCTCTAAGTGGTTACTTCTACATTCAGGGTCTTTCTGAAATAGGTCACCACCTGAAATGTCTCTTGTGAAAGGTCCCCACACACTGAGCAGGCAACAAAGCACAACACTTGAGTGTTAGAAGGTCACTTCTCTGGTGATGAGTTAATTAGCAAGGACAGCTTTCATTTTCCTATCCCTATCACTACTATCAGCATTCCCCAACCTCCCAGCAGCTCTTAAGCGTCACTTACCATTAAGCAATGACTACGCTGGGAATAGAAGAAATGAAATAACACAGTTAATCCCAATTCTGTCTCAAAAGTTAAAAGCAGTTTTTGTTTTTTTAATTTCAGGATTGCTGAAGCTATTTTGTAAAACTTGCAGGTAATTTTAAATTGTTTGTACCGCTACGAAAATCTTTGTGTGCAGATGTAGGTTTGTATTTTAGAAGAAAAACTGATTTAGCATAAAGCTTTTAGTTTCTTTAAGACATTTTATTTTTAAATTTCTAAAAGCAATCTTTTTTATATTTTCAGTGATTCTAACTTAATTCTCTCAAAAGGGAATTTTAAAAGATCAGCTGCATTTCTCACGACTAACTAGACCAAGTCATTAATTCTTCCCCAAAAGGGACGCATCCCAAAGTTTGGACATCAATGAAAAAATGCTATGCAACTCAATTTTTGCCTTTTTGCATTCTCTGCTGGAAGATTCTCGTTAAGCAAAGAATACCTACCTTGCCTAGGTACAGATAATTTCTTTTCTGTGAGGAGTATTTCTCCTTCCATTCTTCAATAGAACAAAAACTACCCTTATTCCTGGATTGGGATTATCCATCACACTACAACTGCATTCCACAACCATGTGTGAATGACTTTCTCTGGTATAATTCAGTGCTGTACTAAAAAATATATATTTTAACCACCTTTCTTAAATGTTAAAAACCAAGACAACAAAAACTGGTCTTTCTGCCCTATAATTTGATGGTTCATGTATTTTCCTTATAGCCCTGTGTCTAACGAGTACAGCAGAAAGCATTCCCCATTTAGACCCACAGACAGTATATTATTAGAAAAGGTGGCTGTAGGTGAGTTTTCATTATCAAGATACACTAAGGAGTTTTCCGTGGGAAACAAAGGTCTGCTAGCTGGTCCCAGCTCACAGCACGTTTGCACTGTGCAGCAAAGCCGATACCTTCTTCACATCAGCTATCCGTTCCTTCTTAGAGGCTGGCTTCTCTTTGGCTTCTGGAAGGACTGGCTGGGATTTGGAACCTCCCGACTCACTTTCAGATTCTGACTGACTCTCCGAAGATTCAGAACTACTGTTTGACTCGCTGCCATGTCCGCTTCCTGGATCGCTGCCCTGCTCACTCTCCGACTGGCTGCCTGAGTCTGAACCCGAAGCTTCTTCAGATGCCGAATGACTTAATTAAAAAAAAATAAAATAAAATAAAAATTTAAGAACTGCCACATAAATCTGTTTGAAAATAAAAATCCTAGTGTTAATATGACAGCAGATAGTAGCGTTAATAGGACAGCGGATGGTAATTTGGTAATACAAGATCAAAATTTTCTAATTCACTTTTATAGTGTTATTTGCAAACAGTGTCATTAGTCCCATTCTCAACACCCCTAATAGCTACCGTTTCCTGAGTACGTACATGATGCCATATGCCACCTAATTTATATAGATTAGCTCTTTTAAAAAAAATTAAAAGGGGGATATTATTTTGTCCTTCATTCATATGAGGAAAAACTGAAGCTCAGAAGTAGTTAAATAACTCTCCCAAGATGACACAGGTAGGATTTGAAACCAGGTCCATCTGTCTGAATCCACTAAGTCTTATTTGTTCATCATCAGTCCCTCCCTCCTTAAGACAAAGACAAAACCAAACCAAAATGAAACGAACGAACAAACAAACAAGAAAGGAACCAATGCAGAACAAAACAAAACCAAGGCAGAGTCACCCAAAGAATAAAAATGCAATCTGGTTGCAATTATCCAATCAGTGGTTCTCAAAAATAGGTGCAAATTAAAACATACACACTAACCCCAAACCAGAACTCCTGCCTTGAAATCTCCTGCAGTGAGTCCCAGACCTGGTAGACTTAACAGAAAAGAATAAACAAAGAGCCTAACCCAATAAAGACGGCCATTGGCTTCCACACACCCCCACCCTTTCCTCATTCCAAACCCCTCCCAGGAAAGAGCAATGGTAAGTAGGCAGATGAAAGCAGAAGCCACACACACACAAAAAAAGGCGGCCAGGGAAGACTGAAGGCAATATACCACCCCCTGTTCTCCAACAGTTAAAAAGTAATTCATGGGCATGCTGGTTAAGAATGAGGATACTCTAAAGCGAAAAGATCTAAAGTTGATGGACTCTACAGAAAAAAAGTGGACAGCTCACTCAACTCTTCTGCTTAAAAACTATCTTTTCATTTAGGAGAGGCAGAGCAGAGGAGGAGGCAGGTAGCAACCCACATCCTAGAGTAACATCAGCAGAAAAGAACCCTGAGTTTAGCAACCCGGAGATAAAAGACACACGGCATGAAGCCAGAAAGGCTCAAAAAAAAAAAAAAAAAAGAAAAACAGAGAGAGAGAGGCTTTGTATTTTTGTTATTTACCACCACTCCTTTCCAGACTAGAAATGAGGCCCTATCACTTGACAAACACGTCCACAGAATGAACAGGACAGTACACTGGGAACGGGAATTGACCCAAATGGGCAGTGTGATCCACAGCAAGCACAATGCAGTTGAGGGGACTTTAGTTAAGAGGAGAAAGCAATGAGAATAAATGGAGGGGGAGGATGCCTACCTTGGGGAGGGGAGCAGAAGGGGAAGACCACTTATTAATTGCCTGATCATCTAACAGGTGCCAGGCAATATGCTGAGTACCTTATATGTTCATTTTGCTTATTTCCCAGAACAACGCTTTTAGACACTATTATTCCCATGTGAAGGATGAAAAAATTGAGAAGTTTTAAATAACCTGGTCAATGACAAAACTAGAAAGTGCTGGGGGAGTCGGGGAGGGGAGCAGGAATTCCACCTCAAGTGTGGCTCTAAAAAAAGCTCATATTCTATTTTACCACAAGAGTTCAAAGCCTTAGAGACTCAGAAAATAAACCTTATCCCTCTTACACAACATCCAAAACCAGTCAGGCATCCCTGTAACAGCAACTAAATACCTACAAGGCCTCATTATACTTACTGACTCCTTGGTCCTTTGCACAGTAAAGCTGACTAGTCCAGCTGACTAAGGCACCTTAAGTCACTTATTCTCCACCTGTGACCACTCAGAAGGTGGTCACCAGGCAAGAGGAAAAGAGAGGAAGTACAGTTAAAAGGTGTAGGCTCTGGCCTCCATGGCTTGGGTCTCCGTCCTAGATCATCTCAGGCCTGTGCCCTCTTTTAAGCTGTGACATAAATCATTGTAAATGTGAAGGAAACATCCAATGCCAATTCCCATATCAGGGTATATGTGTGTATATGAATATCTCATTCTCTTTGAACTGCCTCATAGGATGAATACACTACATTTATTTAAACTGCCCCCTTATTAATGGAACATTTAGGTTATTTTTAAACTTTTCTCTTAACCAACAAGCGACAAATATCCATGATACACTTCCATACCTCTGTATTTCTGAGTATGCAGATTTCCAAATTGTTCACTATAACCAATAAAACTATAAATATCTTTGTATATATGCCTTCATGTGCAGCTCTGTATTTGTGTTTGTGTAGGAAAGTGACCTCTGGAAACATAAAAATACATATAACACCTTTTAGGTAAAAAACACATCTATGTCTATGTGCATAAATACATTTTAATCACCAAATTGCTAACAGTGGTTTACTCTATGGGATGGGTTATTTGAAGTACCTAGTGGATTCCGTGAACTACTTACTGGTGCAATTTAAAAAAAAAAAAAAAATTAGTAACTCTGAAAGTCAAACCCAAGAAAAGATAAACATCAAGTTTACAATTGTATTTATCTCTGGGTGTTGAGGGAGGCAGATGTAATCAGAAAATGATACTGGTAGGGGACTTCCCTGGTGGTCCAGTGGTAAAGAATCCACCTTCCAATGCAGGGGACGCGGGTTCGATCCCTGGTCGGGGGGAACTAAGATCCCACATGCCACAGGGCAACTAAGCGCGTGCCGCAAACTACAGAGCCCACGCGCCACGACTAGAGAGAGAAAATCCGCACGCCACAACTAGAGAGAAGCCTGCGCACAAGGAAGAGCCCGCGCCGCAACGAAAAAAGATCCTGCACGCCTCAACTAAGAGCTGACGCAGACCAAAGAAAAAAAAAATGATACTGGTGGGTTTTATGACTGAGGCTGAGTGGTTGAGTTCATAGTCATTCGTTATTTAAGTATTAATATTTTTAATGTTTCAAATGGTTCATAAAAAATCCAACCAAAAGAGCCAAATTCAAGGCAAGGGATGTTAAGTATCCCCAATCCTATAACAAAATGAGCTAAAGATATGAATGAGAGTGAGACCAAGTGTTTTTTTTTTTCTTCCATCATTTCTGAAACAAGTCAGAATTAAGAAACCTAAAATAATAGGGGAAAAAACGTTTCTAAAAATAAGCCTTAATAAAGGCATAACTCAATTAATTTGCATACTTCTCCTAGGAGAATAAGTTTCTAAATGTTGAAACAGAAAAAGAGTATTTAGGAAAAAACTATAAATACCTTCACATTTAAGGCACTGACGGTCTAATTATTCATTCAAAGGACAGGATATTTCCTGAAATATTATGCAGATTCACTATTAATGCCGAATGATAATACTAAATACTATCAATATTAAGTTGTAGCTTGTAATGTTGATTTAGAGTAAGAGATGTGGGGAAGTCCACAGGACTGAAAAAAGGGACAAATCAAGTTAGTGGGTGAGTAGTCCTTTAGCTAAGCTTTCACCTAAATTAAAGTAATAAAATTACCTGATTTCCAAAGGCATTAATAGTTATAAGGCAATTAAAAATGGAATTTCCAGGAATGATTAACCACCATATATACAGAATCCTCATGAAAAATAAGTTTACCTAAAAATTACTCAAAACCTAAGTTGCAAACAAGTTTTATAATTTTTGATTGAACAATCATCACAAGGGAAATACAATGCAAAAATAAATAAAAGGGACAAGTCAAAATTGGGAGTTTTTCGATTCCAATAGAAAAATGCTTATTAAAAAAAAGCTTAACACTTCTTTTCACTCACTGATAAAAAGGATTTGACATCTCTTCAAAATCCTTTTTGAAGGTGGCAAAAATAGAGTGATTAAGTGTCTCTTACAAGTGGACTTTGAAAGCAAGCAGCATTAATAGCTATTGTTCCGTTTTTAATTTTTAATCACCGCTTCCCAAATAACCACAAGAGGGCAGCACAGCAACACTTCACTACAGAGCAAGCCTGTGGGTTCTCGGCCCAAGAGCTGCCATTTCAGCACTTACTGGGTACTGTTTATTTTCCTAAACTCACAAAATGGCTGAACTGCTTGGCAGAGCTGGATTTTTTTTGTTGGTGGTGGTGAAAGCAAAATCTGGTAAAAACGCAAAGCCATCTACACTGGAATTCCATAAAGTTTATCTCCAGACTATGTTCTATCAATATTAAAATAGCTAACATTTGTGGAGCACTTCTGTGCCATATGCAAACATTCCCCTCTAATCCTTCTCTTCGTTTTACATAAGAGGCCTAGCCCAAGTGTGTGTATGTCATCCCCCAGCCCCACAGCCTGAATTATGAAATCCATACTACTATTAACCTCTAAGTGGTGTTGCTGCCCCTGTCATAATCAGTTAAACAGATTATTAAACCACCCAACAAGAGATTAAGGCCAGAATCATTCCAAGGGTGGTGCAGGACAAGTCCTTCTCAGTCACTTCTATGTGTCATAAGAGGATAGAAAGGCAAAGATTAAGTCACGAGTTTCTTACTGATGAAAAAAATACTGGATGTAGTTCCTTAAATAAATTGAACAGTATCTTTAAGACCTCCTCCACCTCTGGTTCAGGTCCTATGATTCTGAAGAATAAGCTACATTATAAACCAGGTTCAAAGACAAGTAAGAGACTAAGAAAGTTCAATGTATACACAACAAAGGATTTACACATACAACATATGAAGAATTACATAGCAAAGAAAAATCCAATAAAAAACTAGGCAAAGGAAATGGACAATTACAAAACCCAAACTGCAATAGCCCATAAACATATAAAAAGGTAATTAAACCTCACTGGTAATTTGGGAAGTGTATTTACAATATATTATTTTACACTCATCTGCTTGGCAGAAATTAAAGTCTGGTTAACATTAAAGTATGATGAGAAAGTAGGGAAAATAGTACTCATATACCATTATTGAAAAAGTAATCAGTAGAAGCTTTGGAAAGCTATTTAGCATTATATTACCCTAGAAATATGCATGAATCGTGTGAGTCAATCAGTGGGTATATAACCTAAACAAATTATCAAACGTGTGCAGGAGATGCAAAGTATAAAAATGTTCAGAGCTCTGCTCATAAGATTAAAAAAAAGGAAATAACCTAAACGTTCATGTACGAAAATGCAAAAATAAAATGTGAAACAGTCATACTATGCAATTAACTACAACAGTTAAGACTAGGGATGAATCAGATCTATAAATATCAATATGACAATTTCAAAACTATCATATTTTTCTAAACAAAATATATTACATGAACCATGTGCGTTTTAAAAATGCCAAGGTTTTTATATGCCAAGTTCATGAAAGTGACTAGGGAAAAGGGGTGAATAGGATTTTAACTATATCTAACTTGTTGAAAACTTTAATTTTATTCTTTGAACTTCTCTGAATTTTTCTTAATTTCTCAAAAAAGAGCTGCTTCTAACATTGAAGAACTGATCAGTATTCCGGAGTAGACCTTCCTAGGATTCGGCAATTCTTTTGGAACTTACTTTAACACTGGAAACACTAAGGATCCTCTTTTCAGAAAAAGGTACATATATGTATGAGACAAAATGCATACAAAAATGCTGTGTACAGTTTCAGAAGATAAAGGGTAAGTCCCATCAGTAAACCACCCCACCCCACCCCAAGATTAAGAAACCCAATGGTAAAGGAGGAAAAAAAAATCTACCTTAAATAACCATATTTCTAAAATTCTCAACTGGTGCCAGGCAGAAGTCACCTTTACCTCTATTATGCTACTTCTGTTCCCCAATAACCAGTAAACATCTGAGTAGTCCTAAATAGTTTAGGAAGCATTAAACAAATGGAACCCAGGCATACATATCATTAGGGAAAAGTGAATGATAACAAGAAGCCTGGATAAGGTACAAATTAAATATTCATTTCGCAAATACCTATCCCAATCTGGGTCTGGCAGAGCACTAAGGATTAACATAAAAGGCGAGGCAAGCTCTCTACTCGGGTAACAACATGGAAGACTAACCCTTCATGCGGTGAAAGGCAACTTTACACAGAGAAGAACTCTCCCTATAATCTACCATACCAACTGATGTATTTACATCCATTTAGAACCCTGAGGTTGGACGAACTTGTTTGACCAGGAGTTCCTTTCAGCCCTTTGAGTCTTATCTTTCCTTATTAACAACTTTTAGGCTATAGTTTTAGACTTTTGTAAGTTAGCAACTCCAAAGGTCAAAGGAGATTTAAAAGTCCTGGCTGCTAACCTCAATAGTAAATGTGGAACTTACGACCACACTGTCACAGGAAGTAAGTGAAGTCCCTGAATCAGGCCACAGAAAAGGAAAAGTGAGGGCCCCCAACTTTCTTAATAACAGCCAACACTCACTGTGGCAAGCACTTTAGTGTTTTAGACCAGTTTCTCACACTCAGCATTATTGATGTTTTCTTGTTGGGGGGGAATAGGGGGGGGCTGTCCTTTGTATTGTAGGATGTTGAGCAACATCCCTGGCCTCTACCCACTAGGTGCCAGCAGCACCCCGACCTGAACCAAAAATACCTACAGACACTGCCAAAAGTCTTGCTGGGGGAGGAGGTGGTGTCCCCAAGCTGAAAACTAGTGTTATAAAAACAGTATTTCACTTAATTCTAACTTCCCCAAGAGAGACATACTATATACCCTTACTCCTATTTTAAAGATAGAGAAACAAGCTCAAAGGTTCCTGCCCGAGATTCTACAGCTAAAAAGAAACAGAAAAGAGACCCAAAGTCCCGTTCCATTAGCCCTTATTTCCCAAACCTGCCTCAGTGCAAGAATCAAGGGAGGCTGTTGTTCAACATACAGATTCCTGGGCACCACGCCAGAATGACTGAAGTCAAACTTCCAGGGGAGAAGCCTGGGAATATGTTTAACAAGCACCCCAGGTGATTCTTAGCAAGTAAATCTGGGGACTTAAATGCCTATATAAAGCTAAATTCAGAGGAAACAAACTTTTTAATCAAGCAAGGGAACTGGAACACTGCAAGAATTTGACCCATCACCCCCTTCCCTCAAAATGACAACTTACCAGCCATATACTGCCTCCATTTTAATGTCAAATCAACCAGCATTATCAACTGGAACTGAAGGCGCCCTCTAATTAAGGTTTTTGACAGCCACCACACTCAGGAACCATTTCCCCAGAGGGCATGTCTATAGGACAAGTGTTCCCAACGCTGGCTTTGCAACGGACACACCTGGAGCACTTCTGACAATCCCGGTTATCTCCCCCCTCCCCTCCCCTCCCTTCCCCTCCTCTCTCTCCTCTTCCCTCCCTCCCCTCCCACTACAAGACCCCCCAAATCCAATCAGGTATGGGCCTGGGTTTTTTAAATTCACAAGTGATTCTGATGCAAAGCCTATGTGGGAACTAAGTTTACCACAACAAAAAACAAAAATTAGAAGCAAAGCTCAGTCTCTACAAACTGTGGCCAAATCCAAAGTGCATGTGTGGCGCTGGAGTCTGTCCAACCAGACAAGGGCCAGGTTCTCCTCTCCAGCACCCCTCCACCCACCACCTTTCCTTGCACTACTCCCCAGCGGTTTCTCAAACTACCCCCAGGCGAATCACTGGATACAAGTTAACTTGAATCTTTCCATGTAGTATCACCGCCTTTTGAAAAGCAATCTGTCTCTGGTATAAATCACACCAGTGATTTTCAGCTTTTGGTTTCTTTAAAAATGTGAAGTTTTTCAAGACAAACAGAGTACAGAATTAGTCTACAGTTTTACTATTTTCCCCAATCACCTACATTACCTATCTATCTAATCCTGGAGGCAAACTGCCTGTGTCTGAATCCAGTTCTATCTACCCTTTATTCCCCCTTGTGCCTCAGTTTTCTCATCTACAAAAGAGGGGTGATAATCCTACCTACCTCACAGACCTGATGTGAGGACAACTCAAATTAACACATATCAAAGACTTAGAACAAGTTGCAGGCTCATAGTAGGCACTATTGTTAGCAATTATTGAATCTCTCCAGGACAATCAATGCTGTTTTCAATGAAACATCTCTCAACAATCATTTCATCTACTGGTTTGATACTTAATTGAAATGCACAACTGTAAGCAGAACCAGAATAAACGGACAGGAGAAGTAACTATAAATCCTCAGTTAAGTACACAACCCAACTGAGGGAACAGCATGACATGGGTATAGGAAGAGCTCAGCAGGACGCAGGACCACCCACAGAAGGTCAAAAGAAGAAAGCTCTGTGACAGTTAACCTGGGAATGCTAGTGGAAGGAGGTCACTATCATTTCTGCTACACTAACCCTCACACTAAATAAAATATACGTTCAAAACTCCTTGAAACAGTGCCTGACACAGTGAGCACTCAATAAAATGCAAATCTACTCTGGTATTCACCACGTGTTATTTTCCTGCATGACAAAATCCAAATGAAAGATTACCAGTCACGACTGGACTGAGAAATAATGCATACAAATGCAATACCCTGAGGTTTATTTTTATATTCTATTCTCTTACTCTGTTTTTAACGCTGGTTACAATTCACAACCCACCAGTGGGTGACAAATATCACTCTAAATAACTGATTCATAGCACAACCCAGGGCCTCTGCTCTAGCCCTAAGTTACCTTTATCAGCTAGGGGGAAAAGGAATTCTGAATGGAATGTAACTACATTCAAAGTTAATTCTGGAATCCAAACTTTTGGAGGTCTCTAAACGGGTTCAAGTAGACAATCACAGTAATGAAGAGATAGCACTAGAATTTAAAGCAATTGGAGGTGAAAAAATCCCAAAAGGGGCTTCCCTGGTGGCGCAGTGGTTGAGAATCCGCCTGCTAATGCAGGGGACACGGGTTCGAGCCCTGGTCTGGGAAGATCCCACATGCCACGGAGCAACTGGGCCCGTGAGCCACAACTACTGAGCCTGCGCGTCTGGAGCCTGTGCTCCGCAACAAGAGAGGCCGCGATAGTGAGAGGCCCACGCACCGCGATGAAGAGTGGCCCCCGCTCGCCGCAACTAGAGAAAGCCCTCACACAGAAACGAAGACCCAACGCAGCCAAAAATAAATTAATTAAGTAAAAAAAAAATCCCATCAGTATAAACATTTCAAAGGTATGCTACAGCAGGATCTGGCATGACATTGAAACGGAAACTTTTCCTCTTCCATCAAGCATACAACTCCCCTTTATCAGCACCCCATCCCCCATTGCTTCCAGACCTCCAAATTCAAGCTGCCCTAAAAAGGGAACTGAGAAAATAGGACAAGGAATGGAGAGACAAAGGATTAGAAAAGAATGTAACAAGTGCTCCATCAGAAGATTTGAAACACATGCGGAAACATGCAAACATATGGAAACACATGCAAATTGGAAACACATGGAGAGCTTTTAAAAATTAATCACAGGGGTTGGGCTGGACATTGGTATTTTTAGAAGCTCTCCAAGGTCTGATGTAGAAACAAAAAATAGAATTCAACGAACTCAGAAACCAAAAGTAAAGGAAATGAAGAAAGTAGAGGAAACCCAAAACACAAATCATGAGACTGTAGGTCTAACAGAATAAACTGGACGTTAGGCATTATGTTAAATCAAATGCCGCTATGGTGAAGACTGATAAGGAAAAGCAAGCTACAGCCAATTAGATTTTGTTGTAAATATTACTGCAGTTACATTTATATCCAAACAGCACTGCACCTTGGCATTAATTATTCACTCTTGTACAGCTTGAGAGGGAAATGAGGCAGAGGGTAAACCAGGGCAATAATTACCAGCTCAGCTCCAGAAGGAGGAAATAAGGCATCTACTCAGAGTGACTGCCAAGAGGAGGGCTATGACTCACACAAGCCGCTCTAGTCCAGAAAGAATCATATGCTCCCTTCAAAAGGCTGGGTTTCTCAGGGGGATAAATTTAAAAAATAAAAACAATTATAGGATTAACTGCAAAATACACCCGAGGTTTCAACTAACTAAAAAAGAGGACCTGCCTCCTAAAATCATTTAAACAAACCTCTCTCCTAACTTGCCTAAATAGACCAGACTCCTGTGGGAGGCCAGGCCACCAGCCACAGAACCTCACAGGCAGCCTGGCTCTTAAAGAGGGACTTAGAAAGAACAGAAAAAGAAAGAAAGATGAAGCACTAGGAATAAAATATTACGAGCAGCTTGCAGTTACTGAGTACTTTCAGTGTAACAGTCTCTCTTTGCTAAATACTTTATAGGCATTGTATGATTTAATCTTCATAACCCAGTGAAGACTGTCATTATCCACACTTTTTTTTTTTGGCCGTGCCGCGCTGTGCGGCATGCGGGATCTTAGTTCTCGACCAGGGATCGAACCCGAGTCCCCTGCAGTGGAAACTCGGAGTCTTAACCACTGGACCACCAGGGAAGTCCCATATCCACACTCCAGAAATGAGAAAATTCAAAAAAAAAAAAAAAAAGAGAAAATTCCAACAGTGTACTTCATTAGCCTAAATTGGGAAGAAAAGTTTTCAGTACTAAAGTAAATGCTGCACTAGTGCCCATCACTGTACACAGCTCTTGCCCGGCACGGAAGGAACAGTTAAAGACTTCACAAATTACAAAATAACTCATCAGAACTGAATCCTAAGTATAAAATCAAGACTATCTTTAGAATGATGCCTTAGCTGCTGCTCTTCTGCCAACACTCTCCCCACCAAGATGAGAGTAATCACATTTTCCCCTAAACTGTGGAGACTCTCCAGAATCTATCACTAAAATAACAAAAATGGTGACCTTAGCCAAACACAGTAACATAATGTTGTAGGTCAATTATACTTCAAAAACAAACAACCTGGGGCTTCCCTGGTGGTGCAGTGGTTGAGAGTCTGCCTGCCAATGCAGGGGACACGGGTTTGAGCCCTGGTCTAGGAAGATCCCACATGCCGCGGAGCAACTGGGCCCGTGAGCCACGATTACTGAGCCTGCGCGTCTGGAGCCCGTGCTCCGCAGCAAGAGAGGCCGCGATAGTGAGAGGCCCGCGCACCGCGATGAAGAGTGGCCCCCACTTGCCGCAACTAGAGGAAGCCCTCGCACAGAAACGAAGACCCAACACAGCCCCAAAAAATAAATAAACAAATAAATAATTAAAGGTGCTATTAAAAGAAAAAAAAAAGACTTTAGCCCTTATCAATTTCATTCAAAAATCTCCCACTAAATTAAAAAAAAAAACAAAAACAAAAAACTACCTTACAGAAAAAGAGATCAGATTTGTGGACCAGAGGCAAGGTTGGGGGATGGGGGGGGGGTAGTGAGGGGTCTGGGGGGAGGGGGAATTGAATGAAGATAGCTAAAAGGTACAAACCTCCAGTATAAGACAAATAAGTACTAGGGATGCAAGGTAAAACACGATAAATATAATTAACACTTCTGTATGTTATATAGAAAAGTTGTTTAAAAAGTAAATCCTGAAAGTTCTCATCACAAGGAAAACAATTTTTAAATTCTGTATCTACCAGATGATGTATGTTCACTAAACCTATTGTGGTAATCAGTTCATGATGTATGTATGTCAAATCATGCTGTACACCTTAAATTTATACAGTGCTGTATGTCAATTATATCTCATAAAACTGGAAGAAAAAAAAGTGACTTAACCAAACATGTTAACAGTTAAGATGCTAAATTGGAACTGTTTTGAAATGCAGCATGAGTGCCTTCCATACACCTACATTCTCCATGATTTATTTCACCAAGCAAAGCCTTGTCCCCCCACCTCCAATACACCCAGTATAGGAGCTTTTAATAAAAGGGTCTCTGCCCCCCAGACTTCCCTTATCAATTAGTTTAGACTGATTAGGGGCAAGGTCATAACATATAAAATATGTGCTCCAACACTGTGCTAAATTACTGAAAACAAAATAAACATAAAACAGACCCTGGGCATTTGGTGAATTGTGTCAACTTTTGTTGTTCTGGATTTATACTAATAACACTAAAGTTCCAAAGAAGTAGTAATAGGCAATTTTGGAAAGGTATGAATTTGAATTCAATGCCCAATCAATGAGGTTGAAATGCAGGAGGGATTATTCAGCTATAGTATCAAACACCAGCTAAGTAGGCCAACATAGTTGTTTTTATATGTATACAAAATAACTCTTGGGTGATTAAAAAGAACACTGTTTCTTCGCTAAAACGCCCTCCTTAAGAAAGTCAACTGAGTTCTAAGGTTTTCAAAACAAACAAATAAAAAGCTAAAAGACCTTAAAAAAATGATGCTCATGCCCAGAGTAAACTTACCAAATGTCACACAGAGCAGTCACTTAATTTTTATGTCAGGAGCAAGTTGTGCCACATTTTATGGGAGAAATGATAGGAGTCTGGAAATAGGTGGTTTTAGGAGGTATCTCTCACAATTGTCAGGGGTTTGCTGTATATGGGAGGGGGTAAGTAAACCAATCAATTATAAAATCTGTGAGTTTCACATACTGTCAGGTAAAATTCAACTAAACTTCCAGATTCATCTCTCAAACAATAACCTGCTAAAACTTTTTATAACTAAAGCTTCTTATGAAATACTGTTTGCCCACCTTCCTGCAACCGCTTAACCTTTACAAAAGATGTTACTCTCCAAAGAGCCAAATATCAATTGGAAACTGCAGGTTTTCAAAACAAGAATCCAAAAGAAAGAGGAAAGATTAATCAGCACTTTTCCTGCCATTTCATTACATTCTGCACACAGGAGGAAAACCCATAGAAAGCTCAATGAACAGACCTAATACTCTGGTTCTTTAAAAAGTTAATTGGCTCCAAGTGGCATGCAAACTGTTCACAGATATACTGCTATATCATAACATTCATTTTAACTCACATAGTAACAATATTTATTACATCTACAACAGAGCAGTTTATATCCTGGAACACGACTGCAGTGTTACTTAATTCTATCTTTTAATTTAGAGTATTTAGCAAATAAAATTTTAATACAACTAACCAGAATTCAATCTCAATACACAGAAAGAACCTTTCTTCTTCTTGCTTTATATCCACCTTCAGAAGTTGTTAATATGTTAATGATCATCAAATTCTTAAATATTTGTCCCTAAGGCTGTTAAAAATTTCATCATATATATTTGAGGATATACTTTAAAAATCACTTACAGAAGCTCTGATGAACGAGTCTATAAAACAAACTGAAAACCCAATTTCACCTAGTTTCCACAAAGAATTCTTTGTAAAGAACCAAGACTATGTGAACCTACAAAACCAATTAATAATGTAGTGAATTTTATCTTCTATAAACTTTATTCAGAAACTCACGATATGCCCAGGTAAACATCTCTTTCAAAGTATCATACTTTACTCAATAAAAAATTTCTGAACTATTGCCAATTATATGACAGATCATTCCAGTTATTGCTAAAAACACTGCAAAAGCTTAGAAAAAACTTTTCACCAGGGTACGATTACGAAAACACCAATATAGTCTTTCCTTCTTACTTAAATTCATTTCTTGTGACCAAATTACAGTCACCGTTGGCAAGCTATGATTTTTTTTTTAACCAGAAATCCTTGCAAGGGTTTCCAAACAAGGCAGACCATGAGCATCATTACAGCATTTTAACAAGTTTACCAGGATTGAATTAAAATTTCCAGAATGGGGGATCTGAGAAGTTTCCTAAGATTTTACCAAGTAATTCCACTACTGGCCAAGCTTTGGGAGTCACTATTCTTCAGCAAGTGCTTTAACACTTAAGAAGAGTTGTTTTCTAACACTTGTTTGCGTAGTTATGGATACCTATTGCTGTATTCTGTTGTTTAAGTTAACCTAATATTAGTAATCTAGTAGTTACTGATCAGGTGAAAATCTATTTTCTACTTAACTATCCCGTTGTTAATCTTAAAAATAAATCACTTTGCACATACTGACCTGAGTTTTTCTCCATCAAATGCCAATTGAGAAAATGTTTGGTACCAAGTAAAAATGCACGGGGACAAGTTCAAATAATCTTCCCTTTGTTTATAAGCCATGTATTAAACAACAGCTGTAACACCGTTAACAAGTTTCAATTAAAATAAAAATATCTCCTCTTGATAGTGAAACGCTTTTGGTCAATGGTAACAAACTCACTAATCTCTTCACAGTGAACACAAAAAAGAGAAAAAAAAAAGACCCGCTAGGATATGAGAAAGGAAAGCGAAAATGATAAAAACTGGCAGGTTTTCGACTTGAAGGTTTCCGATTAGTGCCTTTCACTTTCTCCAAAAGCAGAAGCCGCTTCTAAGAGGAAAACCATTCTTAGAGATGGGCAAAAAATAGACGCTGCAGGGTGGAGACGGCCACAGGGCTGGGCGAAGGGCGCCGCCAGGGGCGAAATCGCGCAGGAGAGGTCGCCCACCGGAAAGCCCCAGACAGCATTCCCTTCCCCTCCCCACCCCGCCCCCGCCTCCGCCCCCGCCCCGTGCCCCTTGGCCTGCGGCTGACTAGGCGGAGAAGAGGAACGACGTAGGCTGCGCACGCAACCTAACGTCACTGCGTTCGCTCCTCCCGGCGGCGAGGCGCCTGACGTCGCAGGGCGGAGCCTGCCCAAAGGCCGCCGCTGTTGACCCGCTGTTACCAAGCGCGCGCACAGCCAATCAGCAGTCGGCGCCGGCGCCGGCCGGCCTTTGAACTCGGCACGGCAACTTCCTGCTGTTTGGCGAGTACACAGTGCAATGCAGTATGTCTGTCAGCGCTGCGGCACAAAGGAACAGCCATTTTGTGACTGAGCTGGACCTGCACCAAGATGCCAGGGACTCAGAGAGCTGCTGCCGGCGCTAACTACCAAGCTGCCCTTTATTTCAGTACCAAAGAACAAAAAAAGGGGGAGGGGGGAGATACTTCGGTATTTCAGGTTTCAATTCGCTTTATTTTCAATCTTCTCAAAAAATCCCGATTCCTAAGAATTATCAGCATCATAAAATGGCTGCCACTTAAAAAACCCCCTGTTCCACTCCACAAGCAACTGCATTATGCCAATTTCTAACTATCCCCAGCCTTTTAGAGTAACAACTAAAAGGCTGATTAAAAAGATTTTGCCCGCACCTCAGGTTATCAAAATAAAATCTGGTTCAGAGGCAGACGTTTTGGAGATAAATTTAATAAACTGTTTCAGTCCTTATGATAAATTGAAAACGCAGCGTCCTAGAACACACAGAGCTCTTTGTGTGCAGAGTTCCATTCACATTTCCTTCTCTTTCCATTTTGTGATATTACTGAAGTTACCCCAAACCACAAATTATTTTAGATAAGTGTGTGTGGTATGCATTTCTATATATGTCCATCACAAAAACTTTGTTTCAAATATTTAAAAATTTACAGATATCAAGTATCTTTAAAATCATGTTTTTGAAAGTGAACTTTTCAACCTTCAAAAATCATGATATACAAAGTATAACATTATACTTAAGCATTAACTTCAAAAGAACAACAAACTTACATAATGACTATTAAGTATTGCCATTATTTCCAAAAACAGGAGAATACCAGCCATACCTAAATTTACACTCAATTCTTTCAGGTCCTAAAGTAAATCTCAGACCAAAAAGTTTACTTGACCTGCAAACTCCTCCCTTCCTCTCCTGTGGCTCAGGCTGCAAAAGTTGATTTCTGTAGTATTCCCTAAACACTAGACTTTATGCCATAGAAACTAGGTCCTTATGGAGAAATTCTGATGGATTAAAGAACCAAGTTCTAGCTACCGTAACAGTCACCTTAATTTTAGCTCACTTAAAAATAACATTAATCTACTACAATAAAACACCACTAACATTCTATAGCTTTACAATTTTAAAAAGGAAGTGATGTCATAATTATGTGCATGTATTAAGGTATGCAACTTAGGGTAACAGTAATTTAACACTCCATCTTCTTTTCAAGGAGTCTCTCAAATATTTTTTGACACTCATCAGGTATATGAATCAAAATATACGTGACCAAAAAACACATTCAAAAGTACAGTGCATGCCTCTAGTTAAGCTGCAACCTCATTACCAGGAGACAAATGCATGGTAACTTCCATGTAGTTTTCCAGGTCAGAGTATCATTAAAAGAAAGAATAACAACACCGCTTAATTTTTTTAAATTAGAAAGCAGAGTCTGATCAATGATGTTAACCACAAACCTTGCCTGAGAAAGCCAAAACCCATGTGAGATATGCAAATCATACACTCAAGGGAGTACCAATTTTAGGTATTGAATCTTTAATAATTTGTCAAAGATACCTGGGGATTCCTATTTGTTCAAATCACCATCACTTTTCAGAAAAATCAGTTTAGAATCAGTAGAGAAGTTTTCTGTCCTAAATCTAACCTAGGTAATTACATGGGCAATTCAATTCCAAAGACAGTAATCCAAACTATGTGACAACTCAATTTGCAAAAGAATTTGGAAAGGTATTTTTAAAAGCAAGGGTCAAAATATTTTAAGTCTTATAAAACATAAAAATTTAACATTATTAATAAACCATTTTCAAAACTTTCTATCACTAACCTAATAATAAAGCATATTGTTTATATAAAATTATAAAAGAGCAAAGCTGGGGAGAAAAAAATCATATAACCAAATTCTTGTTAAATGCATGATTTAAAATTTATAACATGACAAATTCATAGAACACACATCAAGAAATGCATTCATATATACTTAAAAAAATTAATATACAGATCATACAAAACATCTTAGAGGCTTTTCATACAACAAAACATCTTAGAGGCTTTATTACTTAGTCACTAATATGGTGAACTCCAACAAATGTGAAACAAATCATGATTTGAACAAACAGTACATTTGTAAGCTTCAGGAGATAAAGCATTCCAGGCGACTCTGTCGAAATAAATCAATAAATTTAAAGCAACTACAACTAAAATGCAAGAATAAAATACTACATCTACAAACCAGAGAGCATTGTCTGAATATAAGCATACAAATGCAAACCATAAAGTATTTTAAATATAAAATATACAATTATAATCAGTAGCAAACACAAAATAGAAGCATATTAATAGTATTCCAAGATTTCTGTGATCACAGGTCTGATCTCATAAATTCAGGAACTGTAATCATCGAGAGTAAAGGTTTTGATAAATCTTATCAAAATTTCCTAAAATGTCAAGAGTATCAAAAGAAATACAGAGTCAAATAAAAATATAAACTGAGAGGCATCAGTCAAAGGGTCCTTTTTGCAATTTCATTTTAAAATGTACATTTTTTCATTCATATAACTTTCTCAAATGTCTATTTACTATAATTTACTACCACAAGGCTCCTCTATGGCCTTCAGTTACAAGTTTGGGTATCCTAGATTCTTCAAAGAAAAAATTTGCCTTGTATGTAAAATGGTGCAATGCAGCAATGGCTAAACCGACAAGGTCATTTTCCTACAGCACAAAAACCTAAAAACTGAAATTTATTGACAAAAAAACTGTAGTTTACAGGAAAGGCCCCCTTGAATAAAGGTACCTTACCTTTTGACTGCTGTAAGAGGCCTTAAGTCACAACTTAACTTTCATAAATTGCTACCAAAAAATTAGGGTGTGGCATATTAGCAATCTCAAGGTCACGCTTTAAAAAACGAATCCAAATTAGTAAAATACTTAAAATAAAACAGATAGCTATCCTTGTCTGTCAAGGTGAACAATGTAAGCTGAGGTTTCCCCCAAAAAAAAAGAAAAAAGGAAGAAAGTTGATAGCTCATACCTCCATGCATTGCTGTGTAGCGAACTGTCCTCCTCTTGGCTTTTGTCCTTATTTCTCATCATCTTTTAATTCTTAAATATTAAGGGGGAGGGGGAATCTGTGTTTGCTTTGAAGTCCTGTGCCCAGGTATTTACTGTCAAAAGTTGAAAGAAAGGTAAGGTCCCAGCTTCTATCGATGGTTTTTATTATCAGGAACAAAGTCCTGACGATGTAACGATATTGTTATAACACAACAGCGGTAAGCACCAAAAAGCAAAATATTTCTATTTTTTCTTTAAAAAAAAACCACATAAAAACAGGCTAAACCGAACAGGGAGAATCATCACTATCAATAAGGAAAGTTTCTCAAAGTAACACACTGGATACAAATAACAATCTCTGTATCTTATTGCGTCATCCAGGAATTTCTCATATTTACAGAAAATAAAGCAAACATAAACATATAAATCTTTTAAATTATCACTAATGATCATGAACTTACCTGATCCATGTAGTAGGTCCAAAGCAAGAGTCCTATCTAGTAGTAGAAAAATATCAGATCCAAATAATTAAAAATAAAAACAAAATTCTCCGTTAAAAAACAAAAAATAAATAAAATTATCCTCAAATATGTTAACTGGTCAAAAAAATACAGCAACAATTAATCCTAAAACGGGTCCGGAAGAAAAAAAACCTCATTAGGAGAGCGCACAAAAATGGAGGTGCGCCATGGCTTCTAAGCTGGAAAAAACAACGACCTGGGCTCTCAGTACGGCTGCTTCTTTCCAACAAGGCACGAAAAGAAAGCTCCCAAAAGCTGCTTTTCTCCCTAAAAAAGGTTCGAATCGACCCCAGTAAGTCACTAGGACAGGCAGGGGGCTGCGGGGGCCCCCTGAGGCTGCCTGAAAGTTAGGGAAAGTTGCGTAAAGTGAGGCGAAGGCAGGGAGCAGAGCGCGCTCTCTCTAAGGCACAGCCGCCATCTAGAGCCTCCTTCCCAGCTCTGAGAGCTCTGCCTTTGATTGACACTCTCTACATTTACCCCACAACTCAGGTGATGTACCATAGACCCACCCCTTCATCTCCACCAAAAAAAAAAAAAAAAAAAAAAAGATCCTCCATCCCAGGGAGCCTAAGGACCCCTACCCCCACCCCTCCCTGCCCCTCCAGACCACCCCATCAGGGGGAGGGGGGAGGGTTTCTTAACCCCCTCTGGCTCAAGCACCCTTTTTAAGCCAGAGAGAAATGTAATTTGTTCCTTTTGTCTAAAGATCTGCTAAATATTTCAGTCCTTGAGCTAAAATAACTTCCTCTCTGGACAGGAAGTGGTGTTTTATCAAGCCATTTTGAAAGAGGGATAATTCTTAGAGAATATAAAGCTCAGCTTAAGTATTAATCTTTTTAAAAACTACCCCCCACCATGGGTAAAATGGTTTCTAAATAAAAGCAAAACTCAACTTAATAAATTAAATTCAAGTCTTGCCTTCTTTAGGAAGCCCAAAAATTATCTAAGGACTAAGTTTAAGGGGGAATTTTCCATCCCAACTGGAAGAAAGGGGTACAACTCAAGAGCGCCTCCCTAGTGTTCAGTTGCATTAGGGCAAAAATTAATGCAAGTAGTTTTTATTCAAGAATCTCAAATTTTCTTCGTACTTTAACAAAATTCTTTAACCCATTATATAACCTTGCCAAAACCTTACCCAAAAAATTCTCATACCACACTGATTTGGGCAAAACAATGTTCTTAAATTCAAGAGCATGGAACTACCATGAAAAAAACCCAAGAAACTCCACTTCCAAAACCAACACAACACATATATCTCAACCATTCCCTTGTATTTCAAATCAAATTCTAAGTATATACCCATTTCAACAATGGTAAACTAATAACAATCTGTCACATCTGATGGAAAGTTATCAAAGTAATGTCACAGGGCAAATTCTCCTAAATATCAAAACCGTGAGATCTAAGGAAACAAATTTACTAATGCCAAAACCAAATTATTCAACACTTTCTCAACAAGCACCCCCAAGAAAACATTCACACATCCAAAAAAAATCAAAACTTTCCTTACTCAACATTGTTATCTGCCAGAACAATGTCCTTCCTCACTGAGAAATCCATTTTAGATCTATACCCAACAAAAGCAACAATGTCGCACCTAGGTAAATGTAAAATCCATAATCAAAACCCAGCTTCAATCCCATACTTTCTACAAGATAATTCTCTACCAAAATCAAAATCCAAAATCTCACTTTTGATTTATACAAACCAACCAACTCAAATCAGCCAATGAGAACAAATGCTGCATATATATTGATCATCGACGTGTATACCCTGGTATTTGACATTAATCACAAACATGGTATGATTAACACTTTCTCACCAAAAGAAAATTAAAGCTGCACTATTACTTGTTCTCTGTATAATGGCAAAATATAATCAACAATTCATTTGGTTTATCAAAATAAAGCCTACTACACCCCATAATAGTAACTGAAACTGATTCTAGTCATCAATGAATGAAACCAGTATTTACCTAGGATTCAAACGTAAGTTATCTATGACATAGTGTGGTTCATTTACTCTAAATTCCTAAATGTACAGAGTAAGAAAAATACAATCATCAATCCTATTTTATAAAATCTATTGCAGACATTATTGCCACCAAAATTTTAAGTCCTTTTGTGAATACTCTAAGGACCTCCCTACCTTCCCTTATAAATCCAACACCTCTTCACCTAATATTAAGTATTAAGACAATAGGAGGATTCAGTTTAATTTAAATGTTCAGATATTCAAGATGTTTTATTTATAATATTTAATAAGCATAGGTAAAAGGGACCTTTTCCATCAAAACAAAATAAGTCAGAAAAATACTGTATCACTCATGCTGAATTTTGAGGCAAAAGGCATTTTGTTTTAAAAGTTCATTAAAATCGCACAGCAAATTAAACATACTATTATTACCCACTGGTTAACCTATTTTGTAAGATGTTTCAAGAAAGCATAAAATAGCATTTTAACTGGACAACCATCTTTTAAAGCACAAATAAATTTCCACAACTTTGTAAAAAGACAAATATTAACCAAGTAAAACATTTTCCAGTACACCATTTCCATTTTACCAGCTTTATTCAGTACACTTTACTGCTGGGCAACTGTAAAGGTCAAAGTGTTATTTAAGGTGACACCAAGTATTTAATGAAGCTTCAGCTTAAAAAAAAAAGCCCAAACTGAGAAATTTTAAAGTGTTAGAAATTTTATTAAAGTT
The DNA here is from genome assembly GCF_009873245.2 of Balaenoptera musculus. Classification (NCBI taxonomy): domain Eukaryota; kingdom Metazoa; phylum Chordata; class Mammalia; order Artiodactyla; family Balaenopteridae; genus Balaenoptera; species Balaenoptera musculus. Next base: position 44,025,407 of record NC_045786.1, on the reverse strand, counting down.
AACATTCCACAAGATCATACTCATACAAATCAAACTGCAAAAAATTCCAGGCATACAAACTATCATCTGTTAATGTGCCATCTTTCTTCTCCAAATGTCAAAAATGTTCTTAATGATACAAAGTCTCTAGAAAGTCAAATTCACTGTCCATTTGTGCTGGTAAGAAACCTATATCTTCATTCATTTCATGAAATCCATGTTAAAAGAACCCTGTCTTGGTTGTATATTATCACAGCACTCTTGTATTAATCCATTTTTCTCAATTCCCCATAGTGGACTGCCATCTTGATTTCTCAGTGGTAGGGTCCATTTGAGACTCTTCAAGCTGACTGGGTGCTTGATGAAAACATTAAAAGAAAAAAAATGCTGTTGGAATATCAATAATCTTATTCCTTCAGAGAACATCCACCCACCTTGAAGATACTCTTACCATACACAAAGCTTTAATAATTTTATAACAGCTTTAAACTATAAAACTGAGTATGTGCTGCACATACAACTTCTCAATAAGAGAATCATGGCAAAACTGCACACCAGTAACAAAGTTCTTTTACTGTCACAGATACACAGTAACCATAAAAATGTGGCACTGAAGAGTCAAATTTTTAATAGTTAAATGTAATGTTGTTATACTGTCTACATGAGAAGTGAAAACAAAAATTCAAATTCAAAAATTCTGGAAAGCTAAATTACAGCAACACTATGGATTCTAAATCTCAATGCAGAAAACTTTCCAAGCTTCTTCAAATAAAACTAAATATGGAAAAGAATCTTAAAGGATTAAAAAAAACCCGAAGCAGTGGATCATATAACAGTTTTCCAGTCCAACAGATCTTAATTAATTTTGCATAGATCACACAAATGGCCAATACAGATGTCAGCATCTTTAGCTACATATATGAGAATGCAGGAAATAGGTAGCCACTAGAAAACAAAATGATCAGAAATGCAAAATATCTCCCTGCCTTATTTGATATTTGCCATAAAATGCTATCAGATTTCAAATTCAATACAAATAAAATATTCTCATTGCAAAAACATCAAATGTTCATTTTTTAAAAAAAATTCATTGCTTAAATAATTTGAAGTAAGGAGATTAAGGGAAGCCAGGATATTTTACCATTAAATAAATGGTCCTGATTCATCATGATAAAACATAATTAGAAAAATAAATTTTAACCCTGGTCATCTTCTTTATAAATTTTGCAGCTCTCCAACTAAATTTATAGCAATAAAGTCTGAGTGACTGACTAGGAGATTATTAAATATAAGGGCATTTTTTGCTCATTAGATAGTACCTTGATTCCAAAACTACAATGAGGATTTGTCTATTATATACAATACAAAAATCTACTTAATAAACCATTTGATTAACCAAGAGACACCACCACTCATTAAAAGAAATACTGAAAATGAGCATCACAACATCAGTAATAAACATCAAACAAAAGCTATTTCTCCCAAAACGTTTTTTGCCGATTTCTCTCCAGCTTAAAAGGAGAACTAAAAATAACTCATTTATTCCCCATATCAGTAAAATATCTTCCACTTGTTCATTCCTAACAATTAAGGGACATATTTCTATATAAAAGTATAAAAATAAAAATACCATCATTCCTCTTGCAGGGTTAATTATAAACCAATTTCTCCCCGATCTCTACTGTTACAATGCAGGATCAAGCTCTCAGTGAAGTTGGGAATGTAAATACTATTATGATGAACGGTGACATTAATGCATTCATATCAAGCTACAGTCATTTCAATGGCTATAGGTGCCATTTATTCAATCTAGTACATTAAGTGATAAACTCCATGCTTTATATTCTTCTGCCACAAGGTAAGAGGTAGAAAACTCATCGCAGACACTGTAAGAAATTTCTTTTTAAAACCACATTTTTAAAAAAAATTTCAAAAGAAAGCCCAATGATATTAAAACCATATCAAAACTAATTAATAAAATGCACCAGCTTGTGTGGCAAAAATAGAGATTAAAAAATACTAGCATATTGGTCGCGCTATCACATATACTGTCATATATTTAACGTGGTAAAAAAAAAAAAAAAGCGGGGGGAGAAGAAAAAGAATGCTACAAGAAAGCTATGATCAATCTGCACTCCTATAAAGCCAATGAAAACCCAGAAGTGAGAATTCTGTTAATAAGCAAAAGTGCTCAGTCAAATATCAAAGCACCTAAAACAGTAAAGGATTTAGGAATAAATCCATTTATTTTCATGGAATTCCAATTTCTTGCAAAAATTAAATTTGCAAATAAGCAAAGTTAAAAAGTGGAAAAGAAAGCAGGCATGAGTTCTTTGAGCCTGGAAATTTTCTGGGTAACAAAATCCAGTTCTTCATCTGTAAAATAGAAGTAACAGTAGTACCTACCTTACGTGGCAGTAGTAGTGAGGATTAAATGAGTTAGTACATTTATAGCTTTTACATTACCTGGCATATAGAAAGACCTCAATAAATAGACCTCCAATATACCACAGTAACCAAAGTACCTGAGGACCTACAAACTAACCTTAATGAATCAAAATAATTTATATTCCAATGGCCATGATATCTCTGAAAACTCTATAGGATCATGGGGTCAACTTGTAAAAGACAAAACACTTTCTGCTTTAAAGAGAATTTGATTTTGCATTAAAATAAGATCAGTACAGAAAACTGAGTAGGGTTTAGTATCTAAGCCCTACTACTCCACATCTTTCCAGATTTGTGAATCACTGGAAGCATACTGAAGAGATGATGGTTTGATCTAGAATTCCATCATCAAACATACAAGCTTCAAGCTAATACTATGAAAAGTTAGGAGAATTTTTCCACTATGATGTTCACTATTTTATACCCTCTGTTTTTCAGAACAAATTGCTTGTTCTAAGATAATTTCCAGGAAGAAAAGACTTCTATGGTAAGAAGGTAATAAGTACCTGCTACTGCTTAAAATCCCCAAATACTGTACATCCAGAAATTAAAAACATAAAATTGAGCAAGGAGGTCTTAAATTCTAATTCAGTAAATTTGTTCAAAAAAACACTGGGATATTGTAAAATAAGTTGTTATTTGAAATGCAAGCAAGTGATTCATTACTGGATGTGTTTAAGAGGGGTTCAATTTCCTTACCTCTACTTCCCAGCAAACCCCCATTTTAATAGCAACAAAAAATGTGCGGGACAGCGAAAGAGTAGAAGGAAAAAGATTAATGATTCTTAATTTTTTAAACGAGTGGCTCTAATAAATACTACAATTTGTTACTGTAAAACCAGTGGGACAAATGGGTACAAAATTACAATAAGAAGCAGAAATTGATGCTTACATGATGATTCTCATCATGTAATTAAGCTTCTTGGTACTTAAGACATAATTTCAATCTTCTTCATATTGTTTTTAAATTTGAAAACATTTAATAGTGAATTCACATATTTTGTCTTATTACCAAAAATAGCTTGACTCAACAGGATTAAAATGTATTAACAAGTCTGGGTCCTAAATACAGTGGGCATAAAAACTAACTACAAAAAACCCAGCCAGCTGTTGTTCACAACGTTGTTAAACTATGTTGTTCAACTATGCTAAGAAAGAGTCATCTTACTTAAGGTTTTTACAATCAAATCAAATCTTCCCCATTATCCCATTTAGTTTAAAACTTGACTACATGTCTATGAAAGACTGAAAGTTGTGGTTTCTTGTAACTTTAAAGTTTTTACTGAGTCAAAGTTTTGGCATTCAAGCATACCTAAAAATTAGTATTTAAAGCATTATAAATAATGAATTTCACTTTTTACTAGATTAGACCCAAAACACTAGTTGATAATGTTTAATAGCAAGTATATACAATAAATCAACAAGTATTTATTGAGCATCCACTATGTGTGCCAGGCAATCGTTTTAAAATATAAGGCATGAAGTCAGTAAATTACACTACATTAGGAAAGTTTTCATCTCTGCTCTCACCATCCCCCATCGAAAAAAAACCTTCACTATTTTACAGGCCCTAGTAGCCATTTATACAATAGAAGTTGAAGTAGTAATTAGAAGCAAAGATTATCATCTAGAATCTAGATTCCCGAATGTGATTCAAAAAATTACTTTTATGAAACTACTAAATAATTATCATACCTAAAAAGTTTTGTCAATAATAAATCCTTTTGAGAATTCATCCAAATTCATTTCTACAGTCTTACCACTAACTCTTTTCCCACTATTTCTCAGATGGGGAATTAGAAATTCCACGGTAGTAGTAGTAACCAAACCTTCTAATATCAAGGCAAAACCCCAGTGTGAAAAAAACTTTGTTGGGCTTTCAAATTTAAGGAAAGCTCATAATTACTTCATTTATTTGAATTACTAACAATGAAATCCATTAAAAAGTACACTCTATTACCAAGAGAACCTAAGGGCTTCTGAGTTTTACACATGTGAAGTTGACAAAAAGGAAGGATCCAGGGAAAGAGTAGGCAAGGTTGCCTAACAGGAAAAAATACTAAGTATTTTATAGGGTTTGTGGCCATTAGCTACAGCTACTCTCAACTCTGTAGCTGTAGTTGGAAAGCAAACACAGATAATGTGTAAATGAAAGCGCATAGCTGTGTTCCAATAAAACTTTACTTATAAAAATAGGGGGGAGTTTACCAACACCCAGATCTAGGGTGCAGGGTTTTGTGGTTTTTTTGGCCACACAGCGCAATCTTAGTTCCGCTACCAGGGATTGAACCCACGCTCCCTGCAGTGGAAGCGTGGAGTCTTGACCACTGGACCACCAGGGAAGTCCTAGGGTGCAGTATTAAAAGCATGTTCAAATGTGGGGTTTTTTCCATTTTAACTTTGCCTGAGCTTAAGTAAAAAAAAGTAGAAAATAATAAAAGGTTGGAGTAAATTAACGCGCAAGATTTTAATAATAAACTTCACATACATCTAACCATGTTGATTTATTTTTGTACTGCTTTAAGCCTCACTACATCCCTCTATATTTTTACAGACTCTGACTCAGTTACTCAAAATTTCCAAAGTCATATTTAAAATTAAAAAACAAATTAAACATGTAAATTGAGTAAAACTTACTAAATTCTTCCACCAACATCTATTTCGTTGTACTGGCCCCTTAGATAATTCAGCCTCAGGATTCGTATTTCTGTAGAAATCAAAAAGAATATAATTGTATGTACAGAAAAAGACAAAAACAGATTTGGAAACTTCAACATTTTATCAGGATCACTAGCCAGAAGACCGAGACATACATGTATTTATAAATACAGTCCAAGCAGAAAATCCAAAGTTCTGATCCATAGGATCTTAAGTTTGGCTGTTCACAGGGCTCACCTGTAGAATAAAGTTACTATAAAAACACATTATGTCTCAGGCCCCAAGAACTTCCTAGATAAAAATCCGGGCTCCCTAACAGGCAGCCATGGCTGCAAAATAGCTGTTTAACAGAGCCAACATCACTCCTTCCTTAACAGTACAGAACTATTTTATCTTCTGGTCCTTCAGCTAATCTGCTTTCCAGACTTCTAAAGGAATGCTTCCATTACCAACCTGGCAAGGCCACGTTTCTCACTCTTCAATATTACTATATTATTTCATAATATCATGTACTTTAATCAACTCTATTCTAGGACAGAAACCTTAAGCCTAATTTCAAATTTTTTCCTCTACTTATTATATTGACCTACACAACACTAACCCTTTCTAAAATATATGCGTGATAAAAATTACTTTTTATCTGGTTACTGATAACCATTACTCTTCACTGGTTAGACTGAAATACCTCATAAACATGGAAGATGTGCCCTGTATCTCAAACAAATTTTTGAGAATACAGGTATATACTTTTTCCAGTCACTCCTGTGCCAAAGTATGATTATAATGATCACAATAATAGGTAGAACTACCCAAAACGCTTTGTTCAATAGTTTAATATTAAAGTGTATCAATTTAAGGATTTTTAGAAAGCAAAAGAAGTTTAGGATTTAAGCTAAAACTAAGCTACCTAAATGCTTTTTCCATGACCAAGGTTTCCAATTTTTCAAATTATAAAACAAGTTCCTGATTATCTTACCAAATCTAAATCCCTTTAATCATTTTGACTAGTCATAACCAAGAAACTGTAAGATCTGCTTCAAAATTTATCTTAAGAGCAAGGTGCTAAAATATCCTCCCAACAAGTTGATAAAACAAAGCAATTTACAAGAAACACAGCATTATTATTAAGCTTCCAAATTTAATCTGATCTTATAAAGAAGACAGTTATACTGAACAATGACAAAACCTAAATCAATCAAGTAAAATAAATTAATTTAACCCCTAAGAGAAGGGCAGAAATGACTTAAGGAATACCCATGAAAGAAATGTCTGAGGGAAACCCATCACATTAGTCTGACAACAGGCTTATAAAAAGGCTACCTACCAGTACAAGTATGTGGCTCAGGGTGCTCACTGCATCGAAACCAGAGGAGGACTTGGATCACACTTTGCACCACCACAAAAATTACTGACACCAATGTAATCTACCACTCGATCTCCTTCCCAAAAATTGACAAAGTAGTACTCTGCCTTCCTTTAAAGGGTGGTAAGCCAAGTTCACCTTAAGTAGATTACAAAAGTTGGTAATTTTGCTCATACTCCTATCTATCTTTAATATTTTGCAGTATCAAGGATCTTCATGTAGTATGAAATTATAGGTATAATATAAATAACAACTTTGATTGCTGGTCATTTTATAATAAAAGGCAAAGACAGCTTTAGTCAAGTCTTAATATTATCATTACTAGCCCATTTGTGCTCTTCTTAGATTTGGTTTTGTCACCTTTTAAAGTCCTTAAAACAATTTTTACATTTTAATTAAGAATAAAATCCGAGAGCACTGTGAAATACAAGAAACCGTCCACAAAAATAACGTACTAGTGATAAAGTCATTAACAGTCATAAGAAAACTCTGTCACAACTCATAAACCATTAAAGTTAAGCAAAATATTTAGCTTGATAACCTAAATTAAAATGATTTTGACTACCATGTAATACACACATTAAGGATATAATTGCTTGTTTGGGAAATATTCAATTTCAAATAAGTGGTATAGTTTCAAAAAAACAAAGACTGTTTTCCAAAACACTGGATTATCTAGCTTTACACAATGTATAAATCAAATCATTGTAGGAAACATGCTACTTGAAAGCTATGTAAACAATCAAATCACATAGTTTGTATTTATAAAGTTCAGAATATCCTTGAATTTAAGTTGTAAAGGTTAATTATATTCAGAAATAAGTCAATTTGAAAATTAAAAGTTTGTACTGACCCGCTCAATCTGGAAGGGAAAGGTAGTGGGTAAGATGAGGATATTTATCTTTGAAATATAGATTTAAGGGAAATTACATAGCTTATGTCAAGCATGTAAGCTATAAATCATCATTTATAATCACGATGGTCACCTGCAAATGTTACATTAAATACACTAATCTTTAAATTATTTAATAAAATTATTAGAAAAAAATTCAAAACAATGCTTTCATTGCAGCATTCTAAATCTTTTTTAAAGACAATTTCACACCTTAACTGCTTTTTAAGATCAGCTTTCCATTACGCCTGCATTTATACTACTTATTAATATTTTAGAACGCCTAAAATTAGGAAAGTCAGGTACTCTATTGCCCAGGTTTCATGTTATTCAAATAACTTCAACAAAGAAATAACATCCATGATTTGCAATGCAAAAATTACAAAAACTACCTTCCAGTTTAAGAGAACTAGACACTAATTATTTTTACCACACAATTTAGGAGCAAAAATGTATCTTAAGAGATTGGAAACTCCTAATATTTTATACAAATTAGGAGACTAAGGTCCACAGTGAATAAAACGTCCAGATTACAGGGCTAATTTACATTAGAAGCTGGGTCTCCTGACTGCTGAATCAGTTATATTTTCCACTCTATCACACACCTCTCATTAATGCAGAAGATGGAGATGTCCTCAAATTACATTTCTCCCCTTATGCCTCTCAACAAAGAAGAAAATCAGAGGAGAAAAGGTAAAATAATTGGTTGTCCGCAGTCCAAATTTTTAAATAATCAAGAAACTGTGAACAGTAAACGAAACTTTAAAGAAAATTTATATTCAAAATTACCTATTCCACATAATCCAACCTCTAATTATTATGTCGTAGTTCATGAAAACCTTTTGTTAACTATGGGGCATGGCTTCTTTCACTTCTGTGGAACTCCAGGGAATTTTTTGAACAGTTATTACCAATAATAGCAAACGCAATGCAAGCCAATCACCAACTTGATCAGGTGACTTTTATGATTCAAGAATTCAAAATGCTAAAATAAAAACAAATATTTAAGTATTGATCACTTCACTTCTTAAGCAGAAAATAGTAGTAAACTAGACAATGTATTTATGAAATGCAGTAATTTAAAACAATAGTATCTTCGGTTATATTTGCCCCCATGTGTCCATTATTTCTGTCCACCAAAAATATTGCCAATTTTACAGGCTTGGCTCAGCAGATTTCAAAACACTGACTCTAAATATTATCATGAAGGTCGAAGTACATATAGGTCTTTTTAAAATGTGACTTATTATAATCCTTTATCTTGTTGGTGATAAAAGGAAAACTATACTCCATTACATTAACTTAGGAGTTACTACAACACCTAAGTTATTTTTATAATTATTAATACTTGACTAAAAAAGATAAAAATTTTCATTTAACATTTCTAATCTTCTTTAACCATTCATTTTTTATTCTATGGGTTCAAATTACGCCTTTGGTAGGCCATTATAAATTACTGCCAATTTATACTTAAACTTAGGTTAAACTTCACATACATTTGTGTCTTAAGAGGCACAATTCTCAATTTTTATAACAGTGCCCAACTACATCTGAATGCCAACCTAATATCCTATCATTTACAAAGAGGAAACCCTAACCTTGGCATTTATGTTAAACGACCTTGGGATGAAAGATGTCTTAACTTTTTTATGTATGCTATATCTTTAAAACATAATTGTTAAAGGTCTAACATTTGGTTTTCTTTTGTACACTATAATAAACACAAATCTGATCAAACTGCAAAAGGGCTGAAAAGCAAAAATTAAGCTAAAGCAAAAGCAATAAAAATATTACCTTTATCACCTATTTGAACCAACAGAATAAGCCAACACCAACGATGAATTTTCCACAAAAACTACAAGGACAAAGGTAAACCTGCCCTTACATTAATTAATTGGTTATTTGGCTATTCCTAACACTTCCCAAGATATCTCATTATATATTTCCTCTGATAAATCCCTTCCTAATATATACTGCTTGACGGTAACTTGCCCTTTCAGTGTTAACTTAAGAGTAAGAGGTAATTCCTGAAAATTCTGTACATATTTTTTTCATTCATGTATCTAATTTTAAGATGTCAAAATACCATACACATGTTGAAATTATTTCTTTCTTTTATGCTTTAAAAAGACTAAGCTATAGATTAGAGGTCTCTTTAGTCACATTCTAGTTTCCTGTAAGATAACTTATTTTTGCACCTGTTTGGAAAAAAGACTCATAAAAACAGGTAAAATGAGTATTTTAAATCCATTACATAATAACTAGAATATGAAAGGGTCTATTAAGTTTTTGAAATATAGTTCTTTTAAGATAAATCATAAGATCTGCAAATACAAAATTCTAGGCCATTTCTAAAACGTAATCTGCATCACCAAAAATATGGCTAAAGAATGTACACTTCAGATTGTAAAGATACGTAATTCTGATGACTCAACTACTGATTTAACCATAATTCTAAAGCACCATTTAATTAAAAAATACTGAATGTCTCACTGCTGATGTAAATTATATTTATCAACTATTTTAACATTAACACAAAACTGCTTTGATGTAAGGAAAAAAATTTAATGGGCTTTTTCTCATCCCTTTTTCGAGATAAGGTCTACAGTTTATGTCGCACTGACAAACTTTAGTGATATTCTCCTGTTGGTAGCTATTAGATTTCAGATGTTGGATAAAAACATTTACTTACTTGCTATATAAAACACAGACTATCGCAAAGATTTCCTTTATCCTCAAGGATAAAATTCCACGGTCTCAGTCTTCAAAATGGCATACCTTTTGGGGGAAAAAAAACAATATTCTAAACAATTTATTGATGGAACCACCAACAGCCAAGTACTAATACGTGTTTTAAAACTTTTTATTACATAAAAGAAAAAATAACATCTATGCTCACAAAACCCGATTTTTAAACCATTCTTTCCTAAAATCCGTTAGTATGAATAATAACAGCTTAAATTTCCCAAAAAATTTATTTCTTTAAATATTTAAAAGATTTAAATTGTTTGCACAGTATATTAGATAGCAAAAAAAGAAAAAGCATATCTTTGGGTTATGGTTTTCCTCAAAGTATAATCAGTCTTTTCTTGTTCCCAAAACTAAACAAAGGCTTAAAGGACCTTCAGTATTTTAAACTATTCAAAAGGCACATTAAGTTACAATGGCTATGCAGATACACTTTTCATACAATGAAAAGGTTTAAAGATCTTGTAACATTATTTCAGATATTTACTCATACTCATAATCACTATTCACTAAAAATATATATTATCAAAGAAAATAAAAACCTAATAAGTTTACTTTTATGTCAAAGTAATAAAAATTTACCCACTCTTACCTCAAATAAGAGCTGTATTTGTTCAGAACCATCATCAACCAAATTTAATTTTAATCTTGTAAGTTACCTTAAAAAAAAAAAGGAAGATGATTATCAATGTTTTGATTTTTAAACACTTCTTGGCCAAAGTTTCAGTGTGATGAAACAATGAGAAAATATTCCAGAGACAACGATCATTGGACAAATTCAAGAAATGGCTCATCGACACGCTACCTGTACATTTTAAGGTTGCAGTTATTTATCTTAACATCTATCAATCTTTATTTTCCTCATCTTTTGGTTGTATGGACAAACACTAAAGATTAAGGCATTGAGATTAAAAACAAAAAATTCACATCTTTGGACAGATTTAAGATTATGACCTTGTTTTCATTTTTATTCTTCTTTTGATGGCAAGCAATACACAAAAACAAAGGAAAAGTTTACCATTTTTAAAGACTGAAATCAACTTAAAATTTTCTCTACCATCTAGAAATACCTTTTACAATTATGAGCAATTAAAAATTAACTCCTCCAGGAAAAATTAGTGAAGTTAAAATGGCCACTGGTTACTTTAAATTTTTAAACCACAAGTTATCTGATCTCACCAAGTGGGATATTAGCTTTGTCTTTAAAGCAAATCTAAAACATGTAGTATCTATGACCTTTATTCAATTTCAAACTGGGGTCCAGAACATTTTCAGTCTCTCCCTTCCCCCATTTCTCATGTAAAAAGATCTTATGAGGTTAAACTGCTTAGTAATTATTCTGCATTTCGCTATTAAAAAAAACTAGATTCAGAATATTAATTTAAAACGACTTGCAGTATTCAAAATTTTCAGAAATGTTGATTTGAAAAACCAAAATTGTTACTTAAACAACAGAGTCTCTAAAATCAAGATATGCGCAACTGATGTAACGTATAGCACTATATGAATGCTATTAGGAAAATAAAACAATGTCACTGACAAAAATACCCTCAGATACACAGTCCATTACACCAGTAAGTTTGATTTTATAAGTACTACGTAAATCTGCCCAACACTATTTTTACATAGATCTGCACCTCTACAACACCAGAGTTACCGCAGGATGAAGACAAATATATTCTAAAATACACAAAGGTTTGTGCATTTGTGGTTTGTTCTTCAAATCACTAAACTCAAATTCCCTCTCAGACAAGTTTTTAAATTCCTAGACTATACAGAGAACTCTGCAAATTTTTTAAAAACCAAAATACACTATTAAAATACTGTTCCGTTTTGAGCATATCTGGATTTTTATGCATGCAACAAATGCAACAAATATGGCTCCTCTTCATCGCCCATTACCGAGCAGTCCTACTTTAATATTTACACTACGAGAAAGTAACTTCACAAAGAGATTTGGTGTCAGAATATTCCTTTGTAAAAGTTCTGTCGACCATGGCTTGTGACAATACACATTATTTTTTAAAATCATCAAATGATGATCTTAAACTTTTAAAAGTCTAGGAACTGACCCAAGTACGGTCTAACATTCAGGTGTGATTAAGTTACAGATAACGGCTCCTTAAGACCTTTTTAAAAGTAACAAACAGTAGATTTAATCATTGTTCAAACATAAGAATGTCAAATAATCTTGGCGTAATTACTCAGTAAAATAAACTAACTACCTTAATCAAACGTCATCGTCTAGCACCGTAATTAAAATCTATTTCCATTAAACAACCTTGACGACATAGTAAACTTGTCTTCGTAATTTCTGAAATACCAGAAGCACTCCTCCAACTTGCATTTTTAAAAGACAACCTTAACGTCAATAAAGGTTTGAACAAGCAGCAAGTACCTTCTCATCTGCAACACTGCAGCCGTTTTCAAAATCGGCTTTGAAAGAGTTAAAAGCCAACACCCAAAAGAAAAAAAAAAAACAAGTTTTATTTTTGTTGAAACGTAGTCAGGATTCCATTGTTCTTTTAAATTCGAAAACGAAGATGAGTCCCCACCTCACCGGAAAGGGGTTAAAAAGCTCCCCCGTCGGAGAACCTGAAAAGGATTTTTTTTTTTTTATCCTAAATATCAAAATAACTCACCAGGACAGAAAGGGGCTCTCCTCGCGCAGTCCCCTTCAGGCTCCCGCCCGCGGTCACCGCCGCCGCCCCTTTCCCGGCGGGGCCGGTCCCGGCAACGAGGCCACCCCCCGCCTGGTCTTCAGCGGGGGCCCCCGCGCCCCCAGCCCCGGGCCCCGCGGCGCTTCCCGCCCGGAGAGCCAGAGAGCGGCGCCTGTGGGGCCGCTAGGGGAGAGCCGGCCGGCGAGGCCCGGCCCGCCGCCCCCTCCTGCTCGCGCGCTCAAGGACATTTTGCTTTTCCTCCCAAGGACAAAGGACAATAAAAAGAACCGGGGAGCCACTCACCAGGTCCGAGCGCCGCGGTCAGCACCTCCTGGTCGCCCGCACCCGAGTCCCGCGCCGGCCGCCCGCCCGAGCCTTCCGCCCGTACCGGGTCGAGCCGCCCGGGCCCCGGGGAGCCTCCGCGGCCGCTGCCGCAGCGGCGCTTTCCGCGTCGTGGGCCCGGCCGCCCCGGGCGCCTCTGCCGCGGGCTCCGACCCCGGCGCGCGGCCCGCCTCGCCCCAGCCGCGACCGCTTCGCTCCCGCGGACCTGCGGGCCGCCCGGGCGCGAGTCCCCGCCAGCCGGCGGGCCCCGCGGCCGCGGCGAAACGCCTGACAGCTCGCGGTGCTGCTGCCTCTCCGGCCATCTTGTGCCGTGTGTGTGTGGTGTCTCTCTCCCGTCTCCTCTCTCGGCTTTACTCCCTCCTCCTCCTCCCCCCCCCGGCCCTCCCCCCCCGCCCCACACACCACACAACATGGCCTCTTTGCTGCGGCGGCGGCTGCTGCGACGGCAGCAGCCTCCGCCGCGTTCCTGCCGGCTCCCCTCCCCCACCCTCCCCGCCTCCCGCCCGCAGCCCCAGGTCGCAGTACGCATGTGCACTACCGCCCGCCCACCGCGGCCATTGGTTCTGCGAGCTTCCTTCCACCCCTTCCCGGGAGCGGCCCCACGCACGCTCGCAGGCGTCTTCCTCCCGCCTAACAACAATCACTTCAATGCTATTGGCTAATTCTGACCCCACCCCTTCAGCTGCATCCCCGCGGATAGGTTGGTCTTAATGCCATTCACCTTCCGTAGGTGTTTCTGGTTTTCTTGAGGGATCCCAGCTGGCGATTGGCTGGTGGTGATGGAACCTTTGGGTTTGGAGCTGGGCTGTTGGTTTGCGCCCGGCAGTGCGGACCCCTCGGGGAAGGCTAGGGGGGTTCCTGGAGCAGGGTAGGCCAGGCCAGTATTATTAGTACCGTGCCCTAGAGATACGGGCTTCGCCCCTGGAAAAAGCTTGGAATTCGGTATTTTCGACTTCAGATTTTTGTCTTCTTTTTTTTAAAAAAAGGAAAATGATTGACAGGATGACGAGCAAACAAGATGCAGGTTCATAGCCCTTGGGCAAGCAGCCATATCTGAGGAGCTATAGAACTCAAGATTTTTCTTCTAAACAACCAGTCCTTCCCTAAGGGTCACAGAGTTAGGGCCAGTTTTTTTAAACCAGCGCATCCCCCTAGCCCAGTATCCGAATTGAGATGCCATTTATTTGAGGGTTTGTAAGCTTCCTGTTGCCCGTTTATGAGAGGCAGGCTATTAGTATGTACGGTGTCCATCGGCATTATGAATCAGTATCTCATAATCCTGGTTGGGCCAGATTCCACCCTTTAGGGAGTGTTTGTTAAAGGGATAGTTTGAACCTGAACAATCATAGTCTACCTGCCAACCACCTTCTCCCAGAGAATAAGGCAAAACAAGCTTCGCTTCTTTTAAGCAAATCTCACCTTTTTTCCGTTGTTGTTTTCATTACTTCTTCCTACTTCAATCTAGAAGCAACTCTTGGCAGACGAAGGAATAACTGAAAACCTAAACCTTCCTGAAATGGATGGCAAAAGAAAAAGTGGCTCTCTCCCAATACCAGCATTTTAGAAATCTTGCTCCTTTTGGGACCTGGTAGAAAGGAAAGGAACGCTAGATGCTCTTAGTCTTAACGGATTTATTTGAGGGAAGGAGTCTTGGGGAAAGGTGAGCAACTCTGAAATTCTCTTGAGACCCTGTTCTTGGATTAGAATAAGAGAGTGTTAAATACTCATGAGGCCTAGGAACTAGGTCTGGCCCCTTCTTTTCAAAATGACACAGTTGTTAATTAACTTGATTCAATACGGCATCAGCTACTTAGGGCAGAACCAGAACTAGAACCCAAGTCTCCTGACTCATAGATCTTGGGTTCCTTCTGTGCAGACTGGCCATCCTCCTTAGCAATATAATTTGAGCTCCAAGTGGACACACAGAAAGAATGCTTCTTGAACTGAAATTAAACTTTCTCCATTTAACTTCCAAGAGAATTCCCTTATACAATGTAGCTTTGAACATTGTAGACCTGCAACAGGCTGTTTTCTCTGAAACAGCCCCACCCTGAACCCTTTTTCCTCATTCTTCCTGATGTGTTCTTGCTATGCTATTGTTCACCCCCCTTTTCCCCTCCTATCACTACCTGAAATCCATCTATGATTCTGCTTGTCCAGATTCATCACCAAGTACCTCTGTGCCAGCAAAACTGGCCTGAACAGGTCTTTATTAAAAATAGGTATGGCTGAAAAATATTGAGTTAGCTATGAGCCAGGCATTGTTCCAAGCCCTCATTGGTCGTTAACTCAGGTGATCCCGCAACATCCCTGTGAGAGACTATTATTATCTCTGTGTATTAGCTCTATTAGGAAGCGGAGGCACAAGGAGTTTAACTTGCCCAGGTTCACACTGCTAAGAAGTATTAGAACCAGGATTGAACCCAGTTGTCTGACTCCAGAACCGTTCCTTTCTGCCTCTCCGTTTTTTGTTTTTGTTTTTTTTGAAGACTGCCCCCTTGCCAGATAGGTTCAGTTGGATCTCCTGTTGTGGGGAGCTGTCTGATTTGCCAGCTGCTCCCTCCCTGACTTCACGGAAGTGCTTCACTTTCAGAATCAGGCCTCCCTCCAATTGGGGAATATCAGACCCATACTAACTTAATCCCCAGACCTGGGTCCCACCCGATTGCTGTCAACCTCCTGGCATGCCACCTGGGAACCATCTAGCTCTCTTGTTTTACTCCTTGTTTGATTGCGGACCTCCACAGTTCAACTGTGGAGTGACTCCCCTTTAAGAAGATACACCTTGGGTGTCTTACAGAAAACAGCTTTCTTCTCCCAAGCTTACATCCCACACAGCGCCTTCTTCAGAGAACGCCCTTCTCTGCCACATTGAAACTTTTTTCCCTATCACACATGACAGTCATAATTTCTTTTGCCACATCTACACCATGTCTTTAGCCATCCTCGTTAAACCTAGACTAGCTCCGTCCTAAATAAAAATGAATAAAAAGCACCTGACACCTGGCGGACCACATTCTATCTCCACCACAGTTCCTTTTCATGCTAAGTGATCTGCCAATGAACCGAGAAGAGATCCCTCCCTCCCCCAGTCCCCGCTGGGTCCTATTACTGCTGTCTCTTTACCAGCGAAAATGAAGAGCACAGCCCTTAGCCTTGACTTAGAGGAAAGCCCTCTGCGTATGTGTGCTTTGAGTAGTTCTTTTTTTTTTTAAGATCTTTTTGATGTGGATCATTTTTAAAGTCTTTTTTGAATTTGTTACAATACTGCTTCTGTTTTCTGTTTTGGCTTTTTGGCCACGAGGCTCGAGGGATCCCAGCTCTCCGACTAGGGATCGAACCTGCCCCCCGCCGGCTCCCCCGCCCCCCCCCCGTCCCCGTCCCCGTCCCCGCACTGGAAGGCGAAGTCTCAACCACTGGACTAACAGGGAAGTCCCACTCCTGAGTATTTCTGTTCCTATTTAATCGTGCCCAAAAGAAAACCTGGATGGGCAGAGAATATTTCTGGAAGGATACTAGGATCTGTTTACACGCCTCACCTCTGAGGAGACCGCAGAGGAGGCTGGAGAATCGGGTGAGAAGGGCACTTTTCACTCTATACCGCTTTGTGACTTTTGAATTTTGAACCATGTGAATGTATTACCTTTTTAATGAAGAAAGAAAGAAAAGAAAAAACATAAACTAAATCTCCTAAGCTAAAAGCTGACACTAATTAGAAAGGTAACTTTAAAATTTTTTTTTATTGTGTCATCTGCATTTGCTACACTAAACACCTGTAACTTTTTTTTTTTTTTTGAAATAAAGGTCACACAACACTCAGTACCTACAGGGATGTGAACGGCCCCCGAAATGTCCCTGGTTGATGGTAAGGATCCCTGGTACATAAAATGGGCAGCAGCTCCCATTTCCCATGTACTGTGTGGCCTCACACACTGCAGAACAGAGCTTCCTGCCGTGCTCCCTGCTTCCCTGCAGCTCCCCAGGTCTGTTTCCCGTTTCTGTCCTCCTCCCCTCCTGTAGTAATTAAAGAAGAGCGAGGAGGATATGCTTTCCTCCCTGTTTCCTGTCCCACGTGTCCACCTTTGCCTAGGGTGTCTCCCTTAGAGGTTCAGCCCAACTCATCGCGGAGGCCCAGCCGAAACCCAGGATGACCTTGACTCAAGTCAGAGACACAGTTTTCAAATACAGGCCTTTTCAGATTCCAGCAGCTCTGCTCCTGCGCTTTGCAGTTTCTCTTGCTGCTCGTACTCACATGACTTACATGCAGCCTCTCTCTTATTTCTGGATACACCCTGCTCCTTCTTCACACATGGCAGTCTTTCTTTCTTTTTCCCAGGGTACATCACACACAGGGTTGAAACTCATTGGATATTCAAAATATTTCCAAACAGAGTTATTGAGTTTCTTCCATGTTCCAGGTACTATTTTAGAAGCTGGGGAATGCTACATGGACTGAGGTGTGTGCTCTTGTGGGGCTTATATTCTAATGGGGCAGAAGACCATACCTAAGAAAATACCAGGTAGTGATAAGTGCTATGACGATGAAGGCCTAATTTCAGGTTGAGTGGTCAGGGAAGGCCTCTCTGAGGAGGTGACATTTAACTTAAAGCAGGAAGGACACAAAGGAGGCAGCTATGTGTATATGTGCACGCCAGTTCCAGGCTAAAGGTGGCAGATGGTATGCATGCAACTAATTTTGCTCCATCCCAAAACTGCACTAAACAGATTTCTTTTCCCTTTCTTTCTCCCTTCCTTCCTTCCTTTCTTTCTCCCTTCCTTCCTTCTTTCCTTCCTTCCTTCCTTCCTTTCTTTCTTTCTTTCTTTTCATAAACTCATTAGGAAAGCAAAGCAAGAGAAAAGAGCAACACAGTTTCAGAAGCTGGAAAATAGATGGTTGAATGGTAACTTAAAATTTAGCAGGCCTAGACAATATAAAACTCTTAGAGGAAAACATAGGCAGAACACTCTATGACATAAATCACAGCAAGATCCTTTTTGACCCATCTCCTAGAGAAATGGAAATAAAAACAAAAATAAACAAATGGGACCTAAGGAAACTTAAAAGCTTTTGCACAGCAAAGGAAACCATAAATAAGACAAAAAGACAACCCTCAGAATGGGAGAAAATATTTGCAAATGAAGCAACTGACAAAGGATTAATCTCCAAAATATACAAGGAGCTCATGCAGCTCAATATCAAAAAAACAAACAACCCAATCCAAAAATGGGCGGAAGACCTAAATAGACATTTCTCCAAAGAAGATATACAGGTTGCCAACAAACACATGAAAGGATACTCAACATCACTAATCATTAGAGAAATGCAAATCAAAACTACAATGAGGTATCACCTCACACCGGTCAGAATGGCCATCATCAAAAAATCTACAAACAATAAATGCTGGAGAGGGTGTGGACAAAAGGGAACCCTCTTGCACTGTGGGTGGGAAGGTAAATTGATACAGCCACTATGGAGAACAGTATGGAGGTTCCTTAAAAAGCTAAAAATAGAACTACCATATGACCCAGCAATCCCACTACTGGGCATATATCCTGAGAAAACCATAATTCAAAAAGAGACATATACCTCAATGTTCACTGCAGCTCTATTTACAATAGCCAGGACATGGAAACAACCTAACTGTCCATCAACAGATGAATGGATAAAGAAGATGTGGCACATATATACAATGGAATATTACTCAGCCATAAAAAGAAACGAAATTGAGTTATTTATAGTGAGGTGGATGGGCTTAGAGTCCATCATACAGAGTGAAGTAAGTCAGAAAGAGGAAAACAAATACCTTATGCTAACACATGTATATGGAATCTAAAAAAAAAAAAAAAAAGGTTCTGATGAACATAGGGGCAGGATAGGAATAAAGACACAGACGTAGAGAATGGACCTGAGGACACGGGCAGGGGGAAGGGCAAGCTGGGACGACGTGAGAGAGTAACGCTGACATATATACACTACCAAATGTAAAATAAATAGCTAGTGGGAAGCAGCTGCATAGCACAGGGAGATCAGCTCGGTGCTTTGTGACCACCCTAGAGGGGTGGGATAGGCAGGGTGGGAGGGAGACGCAAGAGGGAGGGGACATGGGGAGATATGTATACATATAGCTGATTCACTTTGTTATACAGCAGAAACTAACACAACATTGTAAAGCAATTATACTCCAATAAAGATGTTAAAAATAAAATTTTTAAAAAAGTGTACAACTCAGGAAAAAAAAAAATTTAGCAGGCCTGAGAAAGCTGAGATCCAACCTGACTTACACTCAGAAGGCTCAGAAACCAGAACTGGGGACCACTGGGACTGAGGGTGGAGGGGAAGGCTAAAATAAGGAGAGCTGAGTGAAAGCAGTTTGAGAAGCAGTTAGATCCCACATCCTATCCCTGATCCCAGCAGAAGATTGGAGATTTATCCTGCAAGGAGAGTCTCTGGTCTGAAGGATGCCAGGCACACGGAGGGCATAGGTACCATACTGGAGATGAGGGGATCCAGAGGCCAGATGCACAGCAAATTCGGCGACTCCAATTGTCTTGCCCCATTTGGCTCTTAGGATGCTGGCAATGTGACACTCACCTTTCAGTCGGAGATTGGAAGACTCTTTTTGAGGAATCTACTCAGTCTATGAGGAAGGCCCACAGCATCTGACACAGGGGGACCTCCTAACTCCTAACAATGGTCCAACCAGGTCACCTTTCAGTGACGCTCAGGATCAATGTATCAGACACCTTTTGTGTACTGCTCCTAATCCTCTTGGCCTCACCTCTTACTCTACCCAGAGTTGCAGCCACTGTTCCATCAAGTTCCATACAGCTTCCCAGAGCAAGTGTGATGGTTAGTTTCATGTGTCAGTTTGACTGGCCACAGGATGCCCAGATATTAACTATTATTTCTAGGTGTGACTGTGAGGGTATTTCTGGATGAGATTAGCATTTGAATTGGTAGACTGAGTAGAGCAGATATTGGGCTTCATCCAATCTGTTGAGAGCCTGAATAGAACAAAAAAGGCAGAAGAAGAGAGAATTCACTCCCTCCATCTTATAGTTTTTGAGCTGGGTCACTGGTCTTCTCCTACACTCAGACTGAAACATACACCATTGGCTCTCCTGGTTCTTAGGCCTTTGGACTTGGACTAGAACGACACAATTGGCTCTTCTGGTCTCCAGTTTGCAGATGGCAGATCATGGGACTTCTCAGCATAATCACATGAGCCAATTCCTTATAATATCTATATCTACACCCATCTCCTCCCTGAATCTTGCTTTCTGTCCCAAAGCAGCTTTAACATCTATGTGGGTCTGCAGAACCACTCAGTATCAGCATTCAGGCATGTGAACCCAGAAATTCAGGGACAATAACATCTGTGGGGCTACCTTTGAGGACAAAGGCTTCCCTCTTTCATCCCCTGAGTGGACAGTTCTGAGACACATCCCACAAGGCTCAGGATATCCCATGGAATGCAGCACCAGTCACTGCAGCAATGGCCAGCTGGGTGACATATCTAACACTTATACTGGCTTTCTTTCTGCTTTTTTCCCTCCCATTATCCCTCATTTCTGCTTCTTTGGATCACTTCCTAAATGAGCTTCCTCTGTGTAATTCTTGGGCTCTGCTTTGGGGGAAACCTTGGCTAAGACACAACAAGGCCCAATACCACACTCAGAGCTTCCAAACAGCCTTTTAATCTGTGCTCTTAATCAGGAACAAATGGTTAATGGCAAACAACTAAAGAAAAATTCTCACGTGAAAGATAAAGACCAAAACCAACAGGGAAAAAAATAATAATAACCTGAAGGAAAAACAGACCGTGAATGGAAAAGACATCAAAAAATAAAATTTCTGGGCTTCCCCGGTGGCGCAGTGGTTAAGAACCCACCTGCCAATGCAGGGGACACGGTTCGAGCCCTGTTCTGGGAAGATCCCACATGCCGCAGAGCAGCTAAGCCCGTGTGCCACAACTACTGAGCCTGTGCTCTAGGGCCTGCAAGCCACAACTACTGAGCCTGTGTGCCACAACTACTGAAGCCCGCACGCCTGGAGACTGTGCTCCACAACAAGAGAAGCCACTGCAATAAGAAGCCCGTGCACCGCAACAAAGAGTAGCCCCTGCTCACCACAACTAGAGAAAGCCCGTGCACAACAACGAAGACCCAACACAGCCAAAAATAATAAATAATTAAAATAAAAGAAAAAAAAATAAAAAAATATATAAAATTTCTTAATCATCATGAGTATTTCAAAAAGAGATGACATTGCATCCATGAAACAAGGAAAGAAATAATTCAAAGAACCAAAAAGAACTCTTGGAAATCAAAAACATTATGACAGAAATGGAAAACTCAATAGAAAGAATAATAAAATTGGAGAAAACTCACAGAAAACAAAGCATAAAGGACAGAGATGGACACTAGTAGAGAAAATTAGAGGACAAGTCATGTAGGTTCAACATTTGAATAATAGAAACTCCAGAAAAAGAAAACAAAGATAAGGAATTGGAAAGAATTATCGACTAAATAATTCAAGATTCCCCAGACTTGAAGGACACAATTTCCAGATGGAAAGGCTGATCAACAAACAAGACCAACAGATGAATTACACACACTGAGGCCCATCATTGTGAAATTCCAGAACATAGGAGGCAAAGAAAAGATTCTACAAGCTTCAAGGGGGAAAAAAGCCACATACAAAGGACCAGGAATCAACAGCTTCAGGCTTCTCAGTAACATCACTGGAATCAAGAAGATAGTGAAGCAACATCTTTAAAATGCTGAGGGAAAATGAATTTCAACTTAAAATTCTATACTTAGCCAAATCATCTAGTAAATAGGAGGATAGGAGGAAGACAATTTTCATGAAAAATTTCAAAAAATTTTACCTCCCATGCATGCTTTCTCAAGGAGCTATTGGAAAATGGATTCCACAAGGGAGCAAACCAAGAAAGAGGAAGTCATAAGATAGAGGACAGAGGAGATTTATTGCAAAAGGCAGGCAAACAGAATCCTTGGGTGGATGGTACAGGGAGATTCCAGGCTGTCTACTGTGCTCCAGACGCCCACCAGTCAGAACTGGAGCAGTGTAACCCAAGAGACAGACATGACGATGGCTTCATCCAATGCTGCCTGCCATTGTTCATAACCAGGTGAACCTGACCCAGATTCTAATCTGTACATGACCTATCTTGGACCATGTATTGATAAAGTTCCTCTCTCCTCTGTAAGGCTTGCAACCTAGACCAGCTGAAGACTCATTTCTTCCCCCACAGACATGGTCTGCTTTGATCTACTCCTAGGCTGAGGTGAGAAGCAGATAAAAAGAGAGCAGCGTACTACCCGACCACATAACTGCCACACGTCTCACACCTGCCTCCTACGCTTGTCCTACCAATCATCCGACTATGCTGCCACCATGTCTTCTCCAGGGTTCACTCATGACATTGCCTAGGAGAGGTTCTGGTAAACTCCCAGGGAAGCTGCAGTCAGACTACAACCTGCAGACCGTTTTCTTTGTCTTCTCCTGGGAGACTTCATCTAACTCTGGCAATATCTCATGATAGCTAGATGTGTACTTGCAACTCAGATTTTCAAAATTAAATGATAACTGTTCAGGGAGACCTATCTAGGTGGGTTTTTTCAAAACTATATTTAAAAAGAAAGAGAATGATTAACTCAAATGAAGTCAAAACTCAGGAGAATGGGTAACCTCTGGCAGGGAGAGGGAACAATCATGAATGGGTACAGGTAAGTCATCAGGACTCTCCCCACCTCTCAGCTCTGCCCTCTACTCTGTCGGCTTCTTTCAGGAAGGCCCTTCCCACGTGGTGGCAAGATGACCACCAGGAAATCAAGCCTTGGTCCTAAACCTTCCATTGACCTCTGCACAAAAAGCTCTTAGCATGTTTGATGATTGGCTCAGCCTGTGTCACATGCCCATCTCTGAAGCAGTGGCTGGCTGGCTGGCCAGATCTGTCATTGCTCTGGAATTCTGAGATGGGCACCACAAACTTGTGAGGGGGAAATAAAATCGAGTTGCTACTACCAAAAGGAGGAGGAATGGATTCTGAACCAGCAAACCAAGAGATGTCATTATAAAAAATACTGTGCAAACACTGCCTTCCTCCCCAGGTTTGTGTGGCCAAAATGATAGGGAACAGATACCCACTGTAAGAATCTGGGTCATGTTTTATTTTTTGGCAGGGGGAGTTTTCAGTAGGGGAGAGTTCATGTATTTTTATTGCTCTGAATACCAGCTAACCTGTCCAAGGTTAGCTGTCCACATTTATAACAAGTTCTGTTTTTTACTTTTTAAAAAATTTTTACTGGAGTATAGTTGATTTACAATGTTGTGTTAGTTTCAGGTGTACTGCAAAGTGAATCAGCTATACGTATACATATATCCACTCCTTTTTAGATTCTATTCCCACATAGGTCATTACAGAGTACTGAGTAGAGTTCCTTGTGCAATACAGTAGGTTCTTATTGGTTATCTATTTTATATATAGTAATGTGTATATGTCAATCCCAATCTCCCAATTTATCCCTCCTCCCACATTTCCCCCTTGGTAACCATAAGCTTGTTTTTACACCTGTGACTCTATTTCTGTTTTGTAAATAGGTTCATTTATATCATTTTTTTTAAATTCCACATATAAGCAATATCATATTTGATATGAAAGAAAGATATCTGTCTTTGTCTGACTTACTTCACTCAGTATGACAATCTCTAGGTCCATCCATATCGCTGCAAATGGCATTATTTTGTTCTTTTTAATGGCTGAGTAATATTCCATTGTATATATGTACCACAGCTTCTTTATCCATTCCTCCATTGATGGACATTTAGGTTGCTTCCATGTCCTGGCTATTGTATATAGTGCTGCAATGAACATTGGGGTACATGTATCTTTTCGAATTGTGGTTTTCTCCAGATATATGCCCAGGAGCAGAATTGCTGGATCATATGATAGCTCTATTTTTAGGTTTTTAAGGAACCTCCATATTGTTCTCCATAGTGGCTTTACCAATTTACATTCCCATATAGTAACTTTTATCTGATAGTTTCACTAACATCTTTCTTGGGTCCATGGCAGCATGTGAAAATGTTAACTTCAATCTCTGTGTAGTTTGAAATTTGACTTTCTCCGAGTACTGATGAATAGTCATTTTTAAAATCATCCATGCCTTTGAGTTCTAATGAAATCTTTAGGCACTCTCAGAAATGAGGACATCCCACATACACAGTTTTTCATGTAATTTTGGAGGTTCGTGGACCCCCTGCAGTCCACGCAAGCACTTCAGGGTAAGAGTGTGTCTTTTCTCACCTTTGACCTTAGCAACTGAACTCAGATTTCCATCTTGAAGCCAGACTTTTCTGGTAATGCTCTTTCCCTTTTACTCAGAAAGTCTAATTTTATCAAACTTCAAAAGGGAGTGTAAGGGAATTTGTGCTTCCCAGCCAAGATAGAGTATCAGGAACCAGATTTACATACCCACCTGAAACAGCTTAAAAAAAGAGACAAAATGCAAGACAATGCAAGGGTTTTTAAGACATCAGGCATCAGATAACAAAGGACTGTGATTCTTGAGTGCAGGAAGCAAATGAGATGAGCACTGCTGTTGCCCCAGCTTACTGCCTGGATTACAACTATGTCTCCAAGCCTTAGTACTGGGAGGAGTAACCCTGGCAGAGCCCCACTATCTCCCTGAACTGAGGAGATGGGCTGGGAGTCCAGAGAGAGCAAGGTGGCTGGAGTTACCAGGGCAGAGTACCAGGGGAAAGAGAGCATGAGCCATAAAAGAAACAATTCATAACTTGATTTCATAACAATTAGAAACATCTTGTCTTTGAAACTGTTAAGAAAATGAAAAGACACAGGTTGGGACAAAATATTTGCAAATCACTTATTTGAGATAGGAATTATATCCAGAATATGTAAAGAACTCTCAACATTCAATAATAATAAACAATGCAAGTTTTTAAATGGACAAAATATATAAAGAGTTCACCAAGGAAGATATACAGACGGTAAATAAGCACATGAAAAATGCTCAGGGGAATTCCCTGGCGGTCCAGTGGTTAGGACTGGGCGCTTTCACTGCTGGGGATCCGGGTTTAATCCCTGGTTGGGGAACTAAGATCCTGCAAGCCATGTGGCTCAGCCAAAAAAAAAAAAAAAAAATGCTCAGTATCATTAGTCACTGGGGAAATCCAAATTGAAATCACAGTGAGATGCCACTATGTACATAATAGGAACTTGAAAGTTTAAAAGACTGTGCTGCAGGGAGATCAGCTTGGTGCTTTGTGACCACCTTGAGGGATGGGATAGGGAGGGTGGGAGGGAGGCACAAGAGGGAGGGGATATGGGGATATATGTATACATATAGCTGATTCACTTTGTTATATAGCAGAAACTAACACAACATTGTAAGGCAATTATACTCCAATAAAGGTGTTTAAAAAAATATAAATAAATAAAAGACTGGGGACTTCCCTGGTGGTGCAGTGGTTAAGAATCCACCTGCCAATGCAGGGGGGACACGGGTTCAAGGCCTGGTCCGGGAAGATCCCACATGCTGGGGAGCAACTAAGCCTGTACGCCACAACTACTGAGCCTGCGCTCTAGAGCCCACGAGCCACAACTACTGAAGCCCCCGTGCCACAACTACTGAAGCCCACACGCCTAGACCCCCTGCTCTGCATCAAGAGAAGCCACCGCAATGAGAAGCCTGCGCACCACAGCGAAGAGTAGCCCCCGCTCGCTGCAACTAGAGAAAGCCCGTGTGCAGCAACGAAGACCCAATGCAGGAAAAATAAAAATATAAATAAATAAATAAATTAATTAATTAATTAGTTAAAATAAAAGATTGTGCCAGCGGGATGTAATGTACAACATGGTAAATATAATGAACACTGCTGTATGTTATATATGAAGGTTGTTAAAAGAGTAAATCCTAAGAGTTCTCATCACAAGAAAAAAAATTTATTTCCTATTTCTTTAATTTTGTACCTATATGAGATGACGGATGTTCACTAAACTTATTGTGAGAATCATTTTATGATGGATGAAAATCAAATCATTATGCTGTATATCTTAAACTTATACAATATTATATGTCAGTTATATCTCAATTAAACTGGAAGAAGAAAAATAAAAATAAAAACACTCTGCCAGGTGGTGAAGATATAGAGCAACTGAAACTGTCATACCTTGCTGGTGTAAAATGCCAAATGGTACAACCACTTTGGAAAAGTTTAGCAGTTTCTTTACAGTTAAACGTACTTAGCATATTTACCCAGGTGGCATGTCTATAAAATGGAATATTACTCGGGAATTCCCTGGCGGTCCAGTGGTTAGGAGTCCGCACTCTCACTGCCAAGGGCCCGGGTTCAATCCGTGGTCAGGGAACAAAGATCCCACAAGCCGTGTAGCGCGGCCAAAAAAAGAAAAAGGAATACTACTCAACAGTTTTTAATGAATAAGCTATTGATACAGGCAACAGTGTTGATCTCAATAATATTTCTGCTTGAGTAAAAGAAGCCAAAAAAAAAGAGTACATACTATATGAGTCCATTTATATAAAATTCTAGAAAATGCAAACTAATAGAAAGCAGATCAGTGCTTTGGTTGCCTGGAGATGGGAGAAAGGTTGAGGAGGGATGTAAAACAGGGACATCAAAGGACATGAGGAAACCTCCAAAGGTAATGAATATGTTTGTTATCTTTTTTATGCTGACAGTTTCGCAGATGTAAATGCACATCAAAACGTATCGAATTGTACACTTTAAATATATGCAGCTTATCGTATGTTAATTATACCTCAATAAGGCTGTTTCTTTAAAAATTTCAAAAATTTGTTTGTTTGCTTATTTGGTTTTTGATGGACGATCCTGTGAAGATTGTACTCCTGAAACGTTTTTTCCTATTTCATTCATTGTTTTCAACACATGTGGATTTTATGTTTTGATTTTAAAAAAGGTTTTAAATAGTTAACACCTGGTTCAAAATTCAAAGTGTACAAAGGGTATGCAGTGAAAAGTCTCCCACCTTTGTTCCCAGTCCACCCAGCACTCCTCTCTGAAAGCAATTAATGTAACTAGTTTCCCCAGTGTCCTTCCGAAGATACTCCAGATTTTATTATAAGGATCACACTACTGAGATGAATTAGAGCGTGATTGTGTTTTATCTCTTGGCTCAAAGACTGCAGGGTCAAGGGCAAGTTCAGTATCAGACAAACCGATGGGTAGAGCCCCTGTGAAGTCAGGCCATCACGACACTCCCTCCTCTACAGAGATGACTGTCAATCTCAAGTGCTTCTCTCCTTGACCTTCCTCCTGCATCACACACTGACCCCTCACCTTTTGGAACTCTTCAGACCTGGACCTTCCTGACATGGCGCTGTCCCTGCTTTCTTCTGAGAGATTCAGCCATTTCTTTCTCAGTCATCTTCCCCTAGCCACTCTCAAGCATCAGATTGGTGCTTTGCCAGCTTCATAAAGCAGCTACTCAGCCAGACGGATGGTGTCACACTCCTGTGATCCTGTCTTGCATCTGACTGCCCCTCACCTTTGCACAGCCCTGCAATGTGTGCAGCCCACATCTCCAGTGAGCACAGTGGGCTGTGCTCGTTGGACAGAACCAGTTCATGCAAACTCTTCTGTCTTCCAAAGTGACTACTTTCCCTCCCTGGAATTTCTATGAGTTAAGGGCTATGTTATTCAGTACTCAGTGGGCTCTTATCATAAGTTAATATTTGTCTATTTGGGTATATGGATCATATCTCCCTGAGTAGCCTCCACGTGGCTTGACTAGGGGCAGAGACCTTGACTTAGACTTTGTTTACCACTGCACAGTTGTAGATGCTCAAATAACAGCTGATGGAAGATTTGCTCTATTAAAATACCCACCAACTGTAAATCAAATTCCACTGAATAGATTAGGAGACCTTGATACTGAATGGGCTTCCACATGATTTAGCCAAAGTAAATCATCACAATTTAATGTACTTCTTATGTAAATAGAATTTTCCACTTATTAGAGCTCCTTAAATGTAGGACACACCATATATGTCGGTGGTCAAAAATAGATCTTGCCCCTGGCACTCTGATAAACTCTCTGGAGCATGGACATGTTATGCAATAGACCCTGACCGGACAACCAGAAGTATCACCATCCTGAGAACTCCTTGGGACTTTACCTGGGCTCTTATCATTTTCAGGGTGCAGTAGAAATTCCTTGACGTGTTTTCTCTTTAGTAGGTGTAGGCACTAGGAAGAGAGAGTGGACAGAAGCGGTACAGCAGCAAGCAAAGCACAGGGACCTTGGCATCCTCAGTTGTGAGATCCAACCTGGACTTGGCTGTTCCCTGGCTCTCTGATGCCAGTCAGGTTCTGATACTCCTCTACAATCAAAAATCATGACTCTGTAGAAAGCCCCACATTGCCCCATCTGTTTGCACACCATCGTCAACCCTCATAAACCCACGAGAAGGGGATGAACTGGCCTAGGGGACCTGGAAGCCTCAGGCTGATGGGAAACAACTATTCCCATTACACAATAACGCAGGGTCAGAGAACAAGCAAACACCCGGTCTTGATTTAAATGTTTGATATTGACACAGATGTGGAGAACAAATGTATGGATACCAAGCGGGGAGAGGGGGTGGTGGGATGAACTGGGAGATTGGGATTGACATATATACACTATTATGCATAAAATAGATAACTAATAAAGACCTACTGTATTGCACAGGGAACTCTACTCTGTGCTCTGTGGTGACCTAAATGGGAAGGAAATCCAAAAAAGAAGGGATATATGTATACATATAGCTGATTCACTGTGCCGTACAGCAGAAACTAACACAACATTGTAAAGCAACTATACTCCAATAAAAATTAATTTAAAAAATAAATAAATGTTTGATATTTTGTTCATCAGGGATATTTTAGCATTAATTTTCACTTTTTAAAATATTACATTAAAATAGTATTTGTCTTGATTTGGTGCTTCTTAAATTTTGTGCCTGAGGCAAGTGCCTTCACCTTAATCCCAGCCCTGCCATTAGGGTAGAATTGGAGAAAAGGGACCCTGGTAACCAAAAGGCTTTGGTTCTGACCTCAACTCTGCCATTAAAAGCTTCAAGACTTGGACTTCCTGGACCTTACCCTCACGACTTCCTCAGTCCTATAACAAGGATGATTATATCTGCCCCATTTTCTTTGCAGGACAGTTAAGTGTGATGGTCAGATGAGATCACGGAGGAAAAAAACACTTTTAAACAGCTCCGTACACAAAATGGGATAATAATTAGCAATCGTTTACCTTCAAGCCTGCTCTTTGAGCAGGGATTAGCAAATCCAGCTTGATCTGTAAGCTCCTACATTGATGGGATGGTGACCTTCACAAACCTCACGGCAGCTAACACATACCGAGATCTATCCTGCTTCTAGGTTCTGGCCTTGGAGCATGTCTGTGCTAGCAGTGACCCTGACCACTGCTTTGCCTCTCCAGGACCCAGAAATAGGATGTAATCCCCATTCTCAATCCATATCCTTTACAAAGTGAAACTGAGCTGACGTAGTTCAGGCCTGATCTGTTTCCAGATTGTAGGCTTGTACGCAGGAAATAATCATAACTTTGAACAGGCTAACACCTTCTCCATTTGTTTTTTACGTCATTATTTTTTGTATAATAATTATACTTACTATATCTTTTATATATTAAGTTCTTAAAGTATGGATTGTGGAATAGTAATTAAGGGTTTACCTAAAAATTTTTTGTAGCATTAATTTATTTGTTTCCTGTATAATTAGGTAATTTATTTGTGACATCTCATTACTGTCTCATCAAAAACTGCTATTCTGCTACTTATTTTTTTAAGTTTTTTTTTATTGTGATAAAATATACATAACATAAAATGCACCATTTTAACTATTTTAAATGTACAATTCAGTGGCATTAAGTACATTCACAATGTTGTGCAACCATCACCGCTATTTATCTCCAGAACTTTTTCTTCATCCCAGATTGAAACTCTGTACCTATTAAATGATAATTCCCCATTCTTCCCTCCCCAACCCACGGTAAACACTATTCTACTTTCAGTCTCTATGAATATGTCTATTTTCAGTAACATATAAGTGGTATCATACAGTATTTGTATTTTTGTTATGTAAACTTTTATATCTTGTTTTGTTTTTCTCTTTGGTAGACGCTTTTCCCACTTAAGGAAAACATGGCTTCTTTTTCTGAGAAATTATGTAATAGGATTGCTTCCCTTTCCATATAGTGCCCTAAATAGAAAGGGATATTAGAAGTTGTCTAAAACCAGCAGAACTTTTGACTGTTATGGATGAGATCTTCCTCTGATCTGTCCAGTTAATTAGACATCTAATAATCCTGGCTTTTCAGTGACCATTTAGTCAAGTGGAGAAGGTACAGTAGTCTTTTATTATTAACATTTTACACCTGTCTGCTTAATGAATGAATTTGGTGAATTTTGAGGTTCCTGTTAGCCCCCAGCTTCTCAGAATCTAAAGGCCATTCTTCTTGCTACTTATTTTAGTTATTTTCTTTACAGAAGCAGTTAAAATCAGTGGTGGTGAAGAGTTTAATTTTGGAGGAGGTCTGGTTTTTGCTTGTCTGTCTTACTTAAAATGCCCAAGGTTTTTTCAAAGTTTGTGAACCAGGGTTCCAAAATACCCCTAATATCGGAAGAACGTGGTCAAATTGTATGTATCTCTATCAATTAATGTAATTCTTTGCAACTCTCTCGTGTTGATTTTTTTTCACCCTAGAAGTTTGTTTTCTGTCATTGCTCCCTTTATAAGCGAGTGTGCTATACATTGGGAAATGAAAGGATCGGTGAAATAATATGCTTTGTGATTATGGCCCAAAGTACCTGTGTCAGTTCCTCCTCCACATTCACCTTTAAAACAGAGACTACCAGCTCCAGCACAAGGCCAGCTTTGTTCCCTACCCTCCAGCTCAAGAGCAAAAGAGCACAGTTCTCAGACATACACTCTTTGTACATACCTCTATTCTCACTTTATTTCAGTGTATTGTCATTGTTGGCTGACATGTCGGCCGTTGGTTTTTGTTCTTTTGACCATTTAAGCAACGCTTCACCTGATTTTGCTTTGGGGAAACTTTCCTGCCTCATTGGAGACTGTCTAGAGAAACCATCATAAATCTTCACCCTCTACCAGCACATGAATCAAACTTAGCCACACATTCACCCCTCCTCTGCTCTCCCCTTTGTTCAGTTGAATATTATTATGCTTTTACTATCTGTAGGACCTGTACCGATGACACCTCTTTAATTTATATTTTTACTCTTTTTATGGAGCAGTCTAACAAGGGGTTTATCAACTGTGTGGAGCTTTTCAAGGATCCAAGTTTGCCTTTTTGTTAATTTTTTCTGTTGTTTGTCTCCTATTTCATTTATTACTACTCTCATCATTTTTATTTTCTTCTTTCTGGTTACCTTAAGTTTACGTAGCTCTGACAGTGGAAACTTCAGTCATTAATTTTAGTCCTTTCTTCTTGTTTTACTATAATCACTGTATTAGTCAGTGTTCTCCAAAGAAACAGAACCAATAGGAGATATATATATATATATATATATATATATATGTGTGTGTGTATATATATATATGTGTATATATATATATATATATATATATATATATATGTATATATGTATAGACCATGCATATATATGGTGAAAGTGGAACTCCCTGTCAATTGAATCTTGAGCAGAAAATCAAAAGACTGAGAAGAGTTGTAACTGATTCATTCCAGAAATAATGTTCTCAGGAGGGGGTTCAGCACACTCCCAGAGCCTCCTAGCTCTTGTCTTTTTGGAATCTGGCCCTTGAGACTTCCTTTTTATCATGTGTGCTCCCTCATACTCTTCCATTAAATCCCTTTCCTGAGTTCTAAGCAGAGCAGGTTTAGGTAGCTTACAACTTCAGAGTGTGCTCTCATGCTCATCCTCCCAACTAGACTCAGAGCACTTTGAGGGCAGGTGCTCTAGCCTTTCACCTTGGTGTCCCACGGCCCCTCAGCTCCTGCTGCGTTCCTTTCCAGGCCACCACGGCAGCCCCTATCTGTGCAGGAACATTGAGGATACAACACGAATAAGTGCTAAGAACCTTGCCCTTGAGAACCTGTCATCTAAGTCAGGTGGCAAGATGGGCATTTATGAAACGATTGTGGCTAATGCAAAGCAGAATATGATTAAGGATCTAAATTGGGGGGCTAAATAAGAATGGTTCTGTGAGGTCCAGAGATGGAAAGATCAGAGTGGGTGGGAATTGCCTGGGGAGCTTCTTAGAGAAGGGGACTTACCCTGAGCTGTGAGGACCTGGGTAAGCAAAAGCAGAAGGTAGATTCTCCTACCTGTAGGAAGCAGCAGGGCTGCTGTCAGTGCCTCTACACCATGCTTTTGGAAAGCCGTACATTTTAAAGTTAATATGTTGATATAGCAGCTATTCAAACCTGTTAGTGTTCCTGTTTTTCACTGTGTCTGGAAGGTCTGTTACCAGCTCAGTGTTGGGCGATGGGCGCATGCCTATGTGCAGCTCAGAGTGTGATAGTCTTGAGAGGCGGTCTTACAGAGTTGAGAGCTTGGGTCTCGAGCCAGACTGCAGGGCTTTGAATTGAAGTTGTGCCACTTACTAGTTTTAAGACCTTGAGAAGCTGCTTAACCTCCTTTGCCTCCATTTTCTCTTGTTTAATATGGAGGTAATAATACCTACCTTATTGGGTTGCTATGAGGATTAATTGAGTAAGTATACAAAACCCTTAGAACAGCCTGGTGTGTCTTAAGTGCTATGAGACTTGGCTATTATAGGAGGAAAAATGAGAAGTGGAAGGTGGAACAGAGGGTGATGTTTCTGCAATTGAGCCTTGAGAGAGATGGAGCAGAGTCAATACAAGAGGGTGAAGTCAAAACAAAACAAATCAAAACCAGGGTAGAAGTGACAGAGGAGCTATTTGTGACGCTGGGCCTGAGCCAAGCTGAGAGCCTTTCCCTTTGCTTTTGTTTTGTATCCTTTTGCTGTAATAAATTGTAGCCATGAATACAACCATATGCTGAGGTCTATGAGTCCTCCTAACAAATTATTGAACTCGGGGACGGTCTTGGGGATTCTCCACACAGGGAAATCTTAAGACATCACTGTTTTAGCCGCTTCTTAGGCTGACTCCTGTTTGGGTGCAGTACTAGGATGAGAGGTAAGAAACCTGGTCAGTCCTCTGATTATGTTGCCTGATACCATAATTTCCCTGTATTTTTTCAGCTTCATAATTTTCTGGGGAATTTGGATGTTTTTGAAGCTCCTAACATGTTATTTGATGGTCGTTCCTTTTCAGGCATGTAATATAAATAAATTCAGTGAATTTTTTAATTATCTAAGTATTTTAATGTTAGCAATCATCTTTATTGACAATTAAGATTATCTTGACCTTGAAATGCAATTATTACATGAAGAAAATAGTTGTAATGGAATTTATTTTTATGAAAAATGCATTAAAGCAGCATGTACTTTAATTAGATAATAATTTTAAAAGGTATGCATTAGCTTGAAATTCTCTACGAATATTTTTCCTTGTTCTCTTCCTGTAAGATCGTCAGGAATGTTACTTAACTTTAAGATGACAAATTAAATAAGCAAATTGAAGTGACTTCCTGTTTCTGGTACCTAAACAGTGTTCAAACCAGTCAACAGAATTCTTTTCTTGGATATTAAAGGACCACAGAGTAGGCTAAAATTTCCAAGGTAGCCTTGAATGGTTCAAATTACCTTTGGTTTAAGCACTTTTATACTTGTGATTGACTATTTATGATTGACCATTTGCTGTTTCAGAAGCAAAAAAATCTCCCAAACAGGACTGTAATCTTTACTTTGATACTTTAAACTTTCTCTTATTAGATTTCACCAAGAAACTCTTCCCTTTAGTTAGCTGTCTTTCATATTATTCTGTGGAGTGACAAATTTTTAAAATGTCTGTGTAGCCAGAGGTCTTCCTGAGCAACTGCTGCTGCTGCTAAACATACAGAAAGATGGTTATTCTTTCAATCTTTACAAATTCCAGTAAATTTTTTAAAAACTTAATTAAAATGAACCTCTCCAGCTCATTCAGATGAAATTGCAATGTGACTTTCAAAATAGCTCTTACTGAGCAAATGATCATGAAAATAAAGATCAAAAAATATAGTTTAAAAAAAAAAAATATATAGTTTAGTTTGATGATGGATTGTAGAGAAACTTGAATGTTGGTTTCTGCTTCCTTTACATAGTAGGTCTCTGAAACTCCTGTACAATCCGAGATTGTGATTTGAAGTCAGCGATTCTCAAAGTTTCTGTGGGCCTTCTGAACACCTTCATGTAAAAAAGAAGGTACCCTTTCAAATTATCTCATTGAGAAAGCTTTTGGTTTCTCTACATCATAAGTACACACTTAGTGTCTGAGTTTTCATGCCATTATCTTTGTTCTATTATAAGAGCTTCTGTTTCAATTTGCTAAGCAAAAAATATTCTCACTTAAAATGAGAAATTGAATCAATTGCCTAGACCTTTCCCTTCATTAAAAACAAAAAAAGGAGTAATATATGCTTCCATGTTGTTCATTTCCTAGAGCTGCTGTAACAAAGTACCACCAACTGGGTGGCTTAACAATAGAAATTTATTCTCACAATTCTGCAGGTTAGAAGCTTGAGATAAGATGTCAGCAGGGTTGGTTCCTTCTGAGGACTGCGAGGAAGAATTTGTTCTAGCCTCTCTTCTAGCTTCTGGTGGTTGCTGGCGATCTTTGGTGTTTCTCTGGTGTTTTTTCATCACCCTGATCTCTGCTATCATCTTCACATGACTTCTCCCTGTGTGCAATGTCTGTGTCCAAGTTTCCCCCTTTTTTAAGGACACCAGTCATATTGGATTAGTGGCCCACCCTAGTCCAGTATGTCGTCATCTTTAATTATACCTGCAAGGACCTATTTCCAAATATGGTCATGTTCTGAGGTACTGGGGGTTAGGATTTCAACATATGAATTTGGGGGGGGACACAACTCATAACACATGTGAATGTGGTTATGGTAAATGGCCTTGTGTGAGAGATTTACCCTCTCTGGACCTCAGATTCTGCATTTCTTAGGAAGGGTGATTGTTACTGCTCTTACTTCCTGAGTCTCCAGGAGACGAAGGAGGGGACCTGTCCTATTCAATAGGCTGAGAGGGAAGCAGGTCCAACTTTACTTCTTCTGTCTGGATGAGAACCTGGATGCAGGACTGTCTCCATCAGTGCTGGTGGTGGAAAGTCCTTTTTTCTCACCCAACTCCAATCCTTGTATTAATACATAAGCTATGCTTCCTTACCAGCTTAGCAGCAGCTACCCACATGGCTCCATCCCCATTGCTAGGATGGCATAGCTCCCACCCCTCCCCCTCCCAGTACCTGAGCAGTTGCAGGTGTTCACATCTAGCTCCATATTCTCCTTCTGATTTAGTGGCACCCTGGCTAACTAATGTCTCCAGTCTCCCTTTCCCAGGCCCTGCCTTGTCCTCCCAAGACTAATAAGGGGCAGAACTAATGTTTTTAGCCCAAGCCTCCACACTAACCCCAGACGAGGGGTACATAACTGCACACTCAACAATTCCTCTTATCACATGTCCTATTAGATCTGAAACTCTCCAATAACTGTATTGTCAAAGCTATACATGATGCATTCCTAATTCCTAGAATGGAATTCACTGAAATTCTACTTTCAGAGCAGTACATTTGCATAGCCAGTGAACCAACCATAGAAACATTCTGGCAGTGATTGTGCTCACAAGTGAGTACTATCAGATTCTTACAATGTATTTAATAAAAGCTAGTGGACTGCATACTCACAGACAAGCTTTCAGGGTCATGAAAGCATGGGCTGAGAGGGACCTTTAAAGGAAAAGAAGACTAGCTGTGTGATATAAAGAAAGAAAGTCAATCCGGTGGGAAGATCGGTGTGAAGTTTAATTTCATGTGTCAACTTGCCCAGGTTATGGTACCCAGTTGTCCGGTCAAACACTCGTCTAGATGTCGCTGTGAAGATATTGTGTAGATGTGATTAACATTTATAATCAGTTGACTTTAGGTAAAGAAGGTTACCCTTGATAATGCTTCATCAAATCAGTTGAATCTCTTAAAAGCAAAATCTAAGTTTTCCCGGAAAAGAAGGAATTCTGTCTCAAGACTGTAACGTGGAAATCCTGCCAGAGTTTCCAGCTTGCCCTTTGGACTTCAGATTTGCCAACACCCACAATCGTGTGAGCCAAATCCTTAAAATAAATCTCTCTCTCTGTGCTTCACTGTCAGTATCGCTTTAATGTGAGAGAGAGAGAGAGAAAGAGAGAGAGAGAGATTGTGTGTGTGTGTGTGTGTGTGTGTGTGTGTGTGTACCCTATTGGTTCTATTTCTCAAGAACCCTGACTGATATGATCAGATTCATTTTTAGTTGTAGCCAAGAGAACAGGATAAGTTTGAAAGAAGTATTTGAGATGAACTAATTGAGAGGCTAGAAACCAAATCTTTAGTAATTTTCCACTCTGGGTAGTAGGGAAAGAGAGGAGAAAGATAATGGCATTTGACAACTCCGAATGATTTGCTTCCCACTTGGAAGTTGCACCAATAAGGCAAAGTCCTTAACAGAAGGATGTCTAAGACGTTTTCTTAAGTCCATATACCTGAGATCCAAAGATGGAATGAATTCAAAACCTACCTCAAATAAATGCTTAGAAAATTCCCCTGTTGACAGGCTATAAGCATAAGATGGACTTTCCTTCCACCTCTGTGCAGTTCTTGAAAAGATACAGTAAGTAGGTTATTCTAGTCTCAAAGGCAATGAAATGAATTATGGATGACTCGGTGGAGAGAACTGAACAAATAAAAATGTACATCTTCTAGGCCAAAAATAAGCTAATTAAATCAACACTCAAAAGGCAAACACTAGATGAGGGGACCTATTTATTAATGACATGGAACAGGATTAATAGTCTTAGTATTTATGGTTAATTTTTTAAAATTAATTTATTTTTGGCTGCTTTGGGTCTTCGTTGCTGTGCGTGGGCTTTCTCTAGTTGCGGTGAGCAGGGGCTACTCTTCGTTGCGGGGCGCAGGCTTCTCATTTGCTGGCTTCTCATTGTGGAGCATGGGCTCTAGGCGCACGGGCTTCAGTAGTTGTGGCACGCGGGCTCAGTAGTTGTGGCTCACGGGCTCTAGAGCACAGGCTCAGTAGTTGCGGCGCACAGGCTTAGTTGCTCCACGGCATGTGGGATCTTCCCAGACCAGGGCTTGAACCCGTGTCCCCTGCATTGGCAGGCAGATTCTTAACCACTGCCCCACCAGGGAAGCCCAGTCTTAGTATTTAAAGAGGTCTTAACATTCAGTAAGAAAAACCCCAATAGATGTATGTGCAAAGGAGTCTTCTACCAGGTGACTCTCAAAAACAGGTTATATAAATGGCTGGCAAACATTTGTAAAAAAATGCCCAACTCCACTAATTCAAAGAAATGCAAAGAGAAGCAACAATGAGATCACACTTACATCAATCAAATTAGCAAATATAGGAAAAATGAAACTACCCATGATGGTGCTGATGGGAGTAAATAGCCTATTGGAAAGCAATCTGGCAATACCTAAAAGCTTTAACCTAGAAATTCCTCTTGTGGGAATATCTACCTAAAGAAGGGTTGAATCACAAAAATGTTTCACACAGATTAATTTAAAATAGCAAGAAATCAAAATGTCCTAACAAAGAGGAATGGTTCATTCATTTAGTCACTGAAATATTTGGGTGCCCACTATGTGATCATTTCCTGAGATTGCTAAACAATGGCTAGGTGTTCTAGATTAGCCTTCTTTTAAAAAGTGCATAGAATTTGTGTAAATAAATAGATATATATGATTATACATAAACTTATACATGCTTGAACATGTTTATACTGTCACTAGAAGGCTGTACGAGGAACTCAAAACAGAGATTGCCTTTGGAAAATCAGTTGGGTAAGGGGTAGGAGAGAGAATTACTTTTCACTGTACTCTTTTGTACCATCTTGAATTTTTTCAACATGTCCATGGATTTTTGCCAACGTTTTGAAAGTGCATGGTGTGTATTTAATCTTATTTTTCATAGAGATGTCTTGAGTTGTTTTCAAGGGATTTCACGGGTGTCTCGTCTTCCTGAATGTGGAAAACTCTTCAAGGGAAGGGATTGTTTTCTATTTCTTTGCATTCTTCTACAGTGTGTAGCACAATTGGGGCACATAATGGGGGCTCAAAAACACCTGTTGAACAGAAAATAATGTAATTTGGACTTCCCTGGTGGCACAGTGATTAAGAATCTGCCTGCCAGTACAGGGGACATGGGTTCGAGCCCTAGTCTGGGAAGATCCCACATGCTGCGGAGAAACTAAGCCTGTGAGCCACAACTACTGAGCCTGCGCTCTAGCGCCTGTGAGCCACAACTACTGAGCCCACGTGCCACAACTACTGAAGCCCGTGCACCACAACAAGAGAAGCCACCACAGTGAGAAGCCCGCACACTGCAACGAAGAGTAGCGCCCTCTCACTGCAACTAGAGAAAGCCCGTGCGCAGCAATGAAGACCCAACGCAGCCAAAAATAAATTAATTAATTAATTTAAAAAAAAAAAAAGAAAGAAAATAATGTAATTTGGTGCTCAAAGACCCTGGGAGTAGAAGTTAAAATCAGTCACTCTGGGTATTACTTTAACGCTGACCTGTATGTTTTAAGATGTATCGCATGTCTTTATACCATAGTTTGCTAATCTGCCAATGAGAAAAACAAGATAATTGATGAAATTCTTTGATGAAACTCTGTATGGAGAAATGCAAAATACCTTTTTAATGCCTACATATCCTGTAATCCTAATAGCTGAATTAATTTAAAGACCCCTCAACAACAAGTAGGGAAACACATTATCTCAAAGTTTTAATTATTACAAAAAAAAAACTTTTTAATATAGGGTCCATTTTGAGCATTTCTAAGAGATTAGGTTTGTTTTAATATAGTTTGTGAGGTGTTTGTAATCTACAGCAATCCCTTTATCATCAGTTTTGTTTTGTTTTTTTCTTTATTCTCCTCTATATGAGATACAGGCAACAGAGTAGTTAGGGTAATAAGTTGCATCCACCAGTGAATTTATCTCTTTTTTACAGTTTCATGAATGAATGGTAACCTCATTTGAAACTGGCACTTGGTTTAGTATATTGATTCCTTTCACTGACTAACAGCCCCCCTCTTCCCATAGCCATTTACTTTCAAAATATCAGCAGCGGCTGAGGAAATTCACTGGCAAACTACTAAAAAGAAGTGTATTTCACTAAATGAAGTTCCTGAAATGCAGCTTTTGTTTGTTTCTTTTTGCTCTGCCAGCAACTCCAGATTATGAGAAAATGCATTCTCTGCATTGTGTAGCATAAGACAGCTCAGGACTGTTCCGGAAGGTACAGCCACTATTCGATACAAAGTACAAACAAAGCCGGGAAGGGGGTGGGGGAGGGAGCCTGAGGAAGAGAATGAAGGAAATTTTGAACAAAGAATCTGTTTTTGTTTCTGAAATTCACAGAAGAAATTACTTTGATGCTGAGTGAAGTACAAAACACAGAATTGGAGGCAGAGGTGCAAATAAGATCTGTTAACAAGAGAGTGAGGAGGACCAAACTCATTGAAAAGTAATGAGCAAATGATGCTTTGTGATGACTTAGATGCTTTGTGGGATAGGGAGGGTGGGAGGGAAGCTCAAGAGTGAGGGCATATGGGGATATATGTATACAAAGAGCTGATTCACTTAGTTGTACAGCAGAAACTAACACAACGTTGTAAAGCAATTATACTCCAATAAAGATATTAACAAAAAAAAAAAAATGAAAAAAGAAGTGAGCCAAGTTCTCCCAGCTAGTGGAAGGGGACTTTGCCGCACAATTCCTCAATGAAAGGAAACCCTCAGATGCGCTGGAATGCACTTAAGCTAGATGGTGGGAAATCGGAAAATTTTATTAAACTATAGAATAAAGATTGAGACGCTGGTAACAGTGGCCTGTATCTAGATCGCAGGGCACCAACTGACAGATCATCGGTTGCTAATCTCTAGCTTGAGGCCAGAAATCCGGGAAGGCAGCCCAGTAAAATCTGAAGGGCGTGCCTTGTCATCAGGGGAGAAGGAATGGTGTGCTGTATTTCTTGTGGCTTCCGTAGTGTTTCCCTTGATAAGAGGAAGGAGAAAGAGAAAGAAGGAGGAACAAAGGAGGAAAAGAAAAAAGGAAAAAGACAAAAGGTGAAGAAATTCTCATTTCACAGAGAATAAGCAAGAATGAAAGGACTAATAGGAAGAGGCAGGAGCTAACGTTTATAGCTGTCATCTCGGAGGAGGGATAAATTAGGAGTTTGGGATTAACACATATATGTTACCGAGTCTAAGCTTGTACTGCTCTCCGCAGGACAGGCCAATAATCGAGAGGTGAGCTGTTGAGGCAAGGAATAGTGACTTTATTCGGAAAGCCAGCAAACCGAGAAGATGGTGGGTTCGTGCCCCCAAAGAACCACCTTGCCTGAGTTAGAGTTCAGGCTTCTTTTATACTAAAAGGGGAGGGAGAAAAGTCAAACACTTCCTGGTTCCCATCTGCCTCCAGAGGGGATGTGTTAATTTCTTCCTCCCTCCAGCCCTTCACAGGTGGGCCTGGTCAGGATGTTTCCTGTGAGCTAAACAAAGGTATTTTAGCTTAATGTTCATTACCTGGGAGGCAGGGTTCCCAGAAATGGACCATTATGTATAAATTAAGCTTATAGGCAACATCCCTTTAGTGATTAACTTGTAATAGAGTACAAAAGAGTCTTCCCTATTACATACACAACACTATATACAAAATAGATAAACAGCAGGGACCTACTGTGTAGCACAGGGAACTATACTCAATATTTT
Source organism: Balaenoptera musculus (assembly GCF_009873245.2). Lineage (NCBI taxonomy): Eukaryota > Metazoa > Chordata > Mammalia > Artiodactyla > Balaenopteridae > Balaenoptera > Balaenoptera musculus. Next base: position 43,984,331 of record NC_045786.1, on the reverse strand, counting down.
GTAATAACCTATAAGGGAAAAGAATCTAAAAAGAATATATATATATTTGAATCACTTTGCCGTACACTTGAAACTAAGACAACATTGTAAATCTACTATACTTCAATTAAATATATATGTAAATATAATCTCATTTTTTCCTCTCTACAATTCCAAAGCAGTATTAATTTATCCCCATTTTATAATGATGGAGGCACGAGGCCGTGCAGCTATGAAGGGGTAGAGCCGGACTAGAACCTGACTACAATAATCCCCCTCTTTCCTGCTGCATATGGAAACGTTCAACAGTCAGCAAAGAGGACATCTGTTAGCTTCAGTTTGGTCAATCAGTGTCAATGTGTAAAGGGAAATCAGCATGTGGGACATAACTTGCGGAAATGTTGCTGTAACGTGAAGTTAAATTTCACCTTTGAGAAAGAAGTAATGAAGGACACGGAAAAGATTTTACTCCTTTATATCAATCCTGAACACATAGAAATGGAAATTACAACCAGTTACAATGACACACTAAAAGACTTGGCCTTTAAAAAAAAAAAAAAGTATTAGTTTGTCCTGGAAATTAAAAGCTGGAAAGAGATGTAGTGTTCAGTGATACAAAAATTAGACTGTAGAGACTTGTTGATATTTTAAATCGTCACCCCCCTCCCCCCAAAAAGGAGGAATGGTAACACACTGTGTTTACAACTACAGAGGTGAATTGAAAACACTTAACTTGGAACTTTCTGCTCTCTCTCCAAACATCACATATCCCTTAAAATTGATGAATTGGCTTACTGTGGTCTTGTCTAAAAGCAGAGGTCTATGAGTTGAGTTCTTTCTTTGTTGGTGCTGATGCTACTTGAGAGCTAGAAGGAGCCAAGACAGGCTCCAAGGCCCCTCTTTTTGTAGAGGACAGTACTATGGTCCCAAACCCTCCCAGGAACCTCCTGTCATTCCAAATCTCTTCTCTCCTTAGACTCCTCAATTAGGCATCATTCACTCAGTCCTGAAAACTATCGCGTCCCCACTCCAGGGAAGGGCAGTCAGGGAAGCAGTTGCAGTCACCTTTGGACCACAGCTGCATCTAAGAGCCCTAACTTCCGGGTTTAAGTCCTGTACCTCGTCCTTGTCTCGGCCTCCTTCCTCGCTCCTGTCCCTGTATCTTACTAAAAGTGAAAAATATAATGTCCTCTTAACTGGCTAAGGTAGAAATGAGACAAAACCACCACCATATCGCAAATGAACTGATTATTATTTTTAATTGTGGTAAAGTACACATAACATAAAATTTACCATCTTAACCATCTTAAAACGTACAGGTCAGTGCAACCATCACCACCATCTGTCTCCAGAACTTTTTCATCATCCTAAAATGAAACTCTATACCTACTAAACAATAACTCCCCTTTCCCTCCGGCCCCTGGCAACCACCATCTTACTTTCTGACTTTATGAATTTGACTACTCTAGATGCCTCACATAAGTGGGATTACACAGTATTTGTCCTTTTGTGACTGTTTCACTTAACGTAAGGTCCTCAAGGTCCATCTATGTTGTAGCATGTGTCAAACTATCCTTCCTTTTTTTTTTTTTTTTTTTTAATTTTTTTTTTTAAATTTTATTTATTTATTTATGGCTGTGTTGGGTCTTCGTTTCTGTGCGAGGGCTTTCTCTAATTGCGGCAAGTGGGGGCCACTCTTCATCGCGGTGCGCGGGCCTCTCACTATCGCGGCCTCTCTCGTTGTGGAGCACAGGCTCCAGACGCGCAGGCTCAGCAATTGTGGCTCACGGGCCCATTTGCTCTGCGGCATGTGGGATCCTCCCAGACCAGGGCTCGAACCCGTGTCCCCTGCGTTGGCAGGCAGATTCTCAACCACTGCGCCACCAGGGAAGCCCCTATCCTTCCTTTTTAAGGTTGAATAATATTCCATTGTATGTATAGACTACATTACCCATTCAGCCACTGACAGGTGATTGGGATGCTTCAATTTGTTGGCTATTGAACTGATTTTTTAAGTCCTGCATTTGAATAAAAATTGTAAAGAAACTTTCAAAGTACTTTTGCATAGATGATCTTGCTTTATTCTATGTATCTTTATTACAGTTAGGGATAAATGCATAGGGTTATTATTTTACGAGTTTTGAAAGGGAAGTCCATCACAAAAAGTGGAAGAACAACTACGCAAAGCACCCCACCGCAGCCAGTCCATGGAGGGGCCTCACCAAAGTCACACAGGGTGAAGAAGCGCCCGGCTCTGCTCTCTGGGGCTGTCCTGAGTTTGGGGTTGCCCTTGGCATACTGGAGAAGTCCAATGCCAGGTTGGAGCAGGCAGGAGAAGGAAGGGCTTGCCCTAGACCCTGGCATTTGTAATCTGCTACCCTATCGTTTGATCACAGGCAAAAAATATAATAGGTTTGATGTTACTGTTATATCAATGAGGTCAGAACACAAAGACGATCAACTCCCTTGTAACTTGTTTGTTAAACCTGACATTTGTATAGTGCAGGATTGGGGAGATTTTTCATGGTTATCCCCATCACAGGGAAGCGTCCATAGAGTTAATGATTGGAGAAAGCCCCTGAAGAATATGACAAGTATTTGATGAGCTCACCAACATTCATTCAGTCATTCAACAAACATTTTAAAGGATGTGGTAGTTTTCGCACTTTCACATGGGTTGTCTCACTTTGACTTTGCAAGAACCCTCTGTGGCAGGCCTGTTTAGTCACGTGTTATAAGGTCTGTACCAGGCATGGTGCTGAGGGCAGCACAGCATGGGGGCTCTGCAGGCAGGGGGACCTGGACTGGCTCCACCATTACCAGCTGGGCCACCTGAAGAAGTGACTTCACCAATCTGAGTTTCAGTTTCCACATTTCTAAAATGAGGCCAATAATAGAGTCCACCTCCTAGGGCTCATATAAGGATGGGATGAGATGAAGTGTGTAAGCTATTTCTCCCAATGCCTGGCAGACAGCTGGCATGCAACACATTAACCATTATTACATATATGCATTCATCTGTTTACCTACCCAACATATATATATATACACACACACACACACATATATACCCCATGAGGTATATATTCTTTTTTTTTCCCCTTCTTTTTTATTTATTTATTTTTGGCTGCATTGGGTCTTCGTTGCTGCACGCAGGCTTCCTCTAGTTGTGGCGAGCGGGGGCTACTCTTTGTTGCGGTGCGCGGGCTTCTCATTGCGGTGGCTTCTCTTGTTGCGGAGCACAGGCTCTAGGCACGTGGGCTTCAGTAGTTGTGGCACGCGGGCTCAGTAGTTGTGGCGCACAGGCTTAGTTGCTCCATGGCATGTGGGATCTTCCCGGACCAGGGCTTGAACCCGTGTCCCCTGCATTGGCAGGCAGATTCTTAACCACTGCGCCACCGGGGAAACCCGGTATATATTCTTAATATGCCCATTTTATGGATGAGAATATAGCCGCTCAGAGAGGTTAATTAACTGTACAGGGTCTTGTGTGTCACGAGTAAATAACAGGGGTGGGGTTCAAATCCCTGATCTCTTCCATTTGACCGCTGTCTGTAGAGCTGAGCTCCATGGCCAGGACTCCATGCGGAGTGCTGGGGCAGCTGCCTGTGGCTGTCCTGACCATGGCAGGGGGAGGTCAACAGGTATGCTCAGTGTTGGGAGCTGCTCTGGGCCTCAGCATTATCCTCACCGCGTAGCAGCTGCTGCCTGCGTATAAAACCTCTACACCGCAGCTCCTGACCTGATCCACACTCATTTGCAAACCGCAAGACACTTACCCTGTGTCTTCACACCCTCCCTCTGCGGCCCCTTCTCATCTCTCACCCTCTCTTTGCCTTCCCTGGCCACATTCTCCCTCTCCATTCTCCTCTAACCTTCTTTCACTCTTCCCTCCCTACTAGCCTAATTTGGAATGGAACTAAATTATTCTGTGTTCACTAAACAAGGCGTTACGTTTCCAGTTCTGAAGTTTTAAAAGCAAATGAGTTGAATATTTAAGCCAGGTTTTTAAAAAGCTTCAGACATCAGTGGCTTGGAGAGATTGAAGGATGTATCATAAGGAAAGAAAATCCAGCAAAATGTTCATTGCAGAATCTAAGTGGTAGCTAGATGGGTGTTCACTGCATAATTCTTTCAATGCCTCTTTTTGTTTGGAATAAACACGATAAAATGTTGGTGGGGGAAATCAATGGCTTTATGTTTGTCACTTTTAACTAATTTTTGTTGTTGACAGTGGACACCATATTAAAAAGGTTTCTCCTCTGTCCTGGCTGAATGTATTTTGGGGTTGCAGTGGGGGTGTGGTTTCTCAGTGTTGGTGTCTCCCTTTGGGAGGAAAATCATGGAGGGGCTCACCCAGGGCTGGCAGTCAGTCGAGTGAGGCATCTTCAGACAAAGCTGGGCAGAAGCAGACATTCAGCTGTCAGCTTTTCTAGGAGGAACCACTAGCCTTACCAAAAGCTCTGATTTCAGCAAAGAGAATAGGGGAACAGAGTTGAATCAGGATGCCCAGGTCTTTTCACGGGAGGAACTGCCGTGGGTAGGTAACCTTTAAAGAACCCCATCCTATTCGTTCCCTATCTCTTGGTCCCTGGATTATAAGCAGTGCCTCCAGCTGCACAAGTCACGGAATCAGCCCGGTCCCCGGCACTGAAGGTCCTGCTGGAAAAGGTGGCAGTGGCGTGCTGGCCAGACGTATTTGGGAGAAGTTGTGGTGTGTTTTCATCACTGCTGCTGCTGTTGCTGCCGGATGTCAGTGATCAGTTGAGCTGCCGTCTGGATGCTTTTTCTGAGCTGTACCCCCCTGTAGCCGTATGAATTCTCTTTTGACCACAGCCCCAAGGAGGAAACTCCGGCAGTAATGTATGCCTTGCTGGCTGGGAGAGGGCTTGCCATCAACTCCCCTCCTGCCCTCCCTCCCCCTACAGGTGACATTAAAGATCTCAGAGGGGCCTACCCGGCATTGCAACAAAAAAACAAGCAGATTCACGGTGCTGGCTCGTCGGAGCTTCCGATTAGAAGCAACCTAAACGCTCTCACAGGGGACTGGTTAGATAAATTATGACTCAGCCCTACAATGGGAATCTACGCAGCTCCTTTAAAAAAGCAAGAGAGTGCTTTAGGTATTGACAAGGAATAATTTCCAAGCTATACTGAGCATTAGAAATGAAAATAAAAAGGAAGACACAGAATAGTGCATGGTATGTGCGGTTAAAAATATATACCTCTATGGTTATATATGCCAGAATATCTTTGGCTGGAAGGACAAGAAAGGTTGACTTAAGGTTTGGGGACAGGGGCAGGGTTAAAATGAAGAATCATAATCACTAGATATAACATGCTTTTTGTGTTGAGTTTTTATCATGTGTATATTTGCTATTAAAAAAAAAATTACTTACCTAGAAAAAGTAGAAACAAAGCCAGACTTTCAAGGCAGCAGAATTATAGTATTCAGGATGCTTAAGCTCCCTTTTCTCCTGTGAGTCACAGGAAATGCATTCAACATTGGGTCTGGAGGGTGGGAGACCAGGTCACATCACAGTGAGGACCTGCTGGGGATACCCCAGGAGCCTGCAGCAGTGTTCATTCTGGGAGGCCCCCCCGACCCGACCTGTGCCCCAGGGCAGGTTCCCTTGGGCATTTGCAGCTCTAAGATCTAATTTCCAGGCAACTGGTTTGGTAAGAGGGGAGGAAGAGAAAGAAGGGCAAACCAGCCAGGATGGAGTTTGGAGTGGAAGGTGTGGCCATGTCAGGTCACTGTAGGTGTTTCCATGTGGGCCTTTGGCAAGATTCCCAGGGGTGAGCAGAGCTGTGGTCTCTCACACTCTCTAGGGCTCTGACTCCTGGGGACACTTCACCCCAGACTTTGATGACAAGCTGCCTGGGCTTCCCATCCTGGCTCTGCCACTGACTGGCTGTGAGACTTGGGACATGATTAATTTTTTTTAATATAAATTTATTTATTTATTTATTTTTGGCTGCGTTGGGTCTTCGTTGCTGTGCGCGGGCTTTCTCTAGTTGTGGCGAGCGGGGGCTACTCTTCATTGCGGTGTGTGGGCTTCTCATTGCAGTGGCTTCTCTTGTTGCAGAGCACGGGCTCTAGGTGCATGGGCTTCAGTAGTTGTGGCTCGCAGGCTCTAGAGTGCAGGCTCAGTAGTTGTGGCACATGGGCTTAGTTGCATGTGGCATGTGGGTTCTTCCCGGACCAGGGCTCGAACCCATGTCCCCTGAATTGGCAGGCAGATTCTTAACCACTGTGCCACCAGGGAAGTCCCAAGGGACATAAATTTTTAAAGCCTCAGTGTTTTCATTCAAAGAGTAGGAGGGAGGGTGAGGATGGGGAGAGAAAAATGCTGCTAATGATGTCATAAAGTCGTTGTTAAAATTAAGCTTTCCTTAAAAAATAAAATAAAAATAAAATAAAATTAAGCTTTCCATAAATGTTGCCTAGCTGAGTAAGATCATGTCCTCTGGAGCCAGACAGCCTGAGTTGAAATCATAGTTATACCGTCAAACAAACAACTCAGGACTTCTCTGGTGGTCCAGTGGTTAAGACTCAGAGCTTCCACTGCAGGGGGCGTGGGTTCAATCCTTGGTCAGGGAACTAAGATCCCACATGCCACACGGTAGAGCCAAAATAAATAAATAAATAAATAAATAAACCATAGCTATACCATTTTCTAGTTTTGTGACTTTGGGAAAGTTATTTAATCTCTGTACCTCAGTTTACTCATCTGTAAAATGGGCAAAACAACAGTACCTATATCATAGGGCTTTTCTGAGATATAAATAAGTTAACACTTGTAAAATGCTTAGAATAGTGCCTGGTATATAGCGAGTTTTGAGCTGGAAAATGTATTAACCCAACCTTTTATTTTTAATAATGAGGAATTGTGGTCCACAGAGGGACTGGCCCAAGAGGGGACCATTGATTAGTGACAGAGCCAGGAGTAAGACCTAATCTCCCAACTCCCAGTCTAGAATATTTTACACTGTTAACTTTAGGCCAACATATCTTCTTACATTCTGGTATAAAATTAGAAAGAAGTGAGGAGAAATCTGTTTTAGATCAAGTAAAAGGATATTGGGTTACAATTCAGCGTGGGGCCATAGCCAACTTTCTTGGGCTCTCTGAACCTCCTCTTCCTTAGGAATAGGCTAAGGATAATAACATGGACCTCATAGTGGTGTTGTGGTAAGTGAACTTCTACATGTAAAATGCCTGGCACATAGCATTTCTCAAAAAAAAATTAATACCAATTAACAACAGATGATGGTGTTGTTAGGCCCAGGAGTCCCACATCTGTGGCTAGATGGCTTTTATTCCTCACTCTTCCAGGGGCTTGCAAACTAACTTGACAAATGCCAATGTGGATAATTCTTAACTATACAGATTCATTGTAGTAGCAATTATTGTTAAAACAAATTGGAAATGTCAGCACAAGCTCTCTGATATCAGGGGCAAGGATGAGTTGGTTTTATGACATGTGACTATGAAATATCACGGTAAATAAGGTTGGTTTCTAAGTTGGGTAATAATATTTCTGATCAAAAGTAGGTGTGGCAAATCAGGAAAATGCAAATTAACACCACAATGAGAAACAACCCCACACCCACTAGAAAGACTTCAACGAAAGATATCAAGTGTTAATAAAGATGGAACAGGGCTTCCCTGGTGGTGCAGTGGTTAAGAATCCACCTGCAAATGCAGGGGACATGGGAGTGAGCCCTGGTCTGGGAAGATCCCACATGCCGTGGAGCAACTAAGCCCATGCGCCACAACTACTGAGCCCGTGTGCTACAACAACTGAAGTCTGCGTGCCTAGAGCCTGTGCTCCGCAACAAGAGAAGGCACCGCCATGAGAAGCCCACACACCACAACGAAGAGTAGCCCCCGCTCGCCGCAACTAGAGAAAGCCCACGTGCAGCAACGAAGACCCAATGCAGCCAAAAATATATAAATAAAATAAATTTATTAAAAGTAATAATAATAATAAAGATGGAACCCTCATATATCGCTGGTAGGATTGCAGAATGCTAAAATGACTTTGGAAAACAGTTTGGTAGTTTCTTACAAAGTTAACCATAATCTTATATGTTAATTACCTATTACTGTGTAACAAATTACACCGAAATTTAGTAGCTTAAAATAGCATTAACTTCTAAAAAAGTATCTCACAGTTTCTGTGGGTCAGAGATTGAAACAGGGTGCAGCTGGTTGCATCATGTCTGGGCACAGCTGGAAGACTGAAGGCTGGGACGGGAGCCCCAGAGGGCTGGTTTACTCTCACATCTGGTAGATGATGTTGGTGTTGGCTTGGGGCTATTGTCTAGAATACCCATGCATGGCTTCTCCACGTGGCCTGGGCTTCTGCACACCACTGTGCCTGGGTTCCCAGGGCAAGCCTCCTGAGAGAGGAGAGGGAGGAAGGGAGAGAGAGAGAGAGAGAGAGAGAGAGGGAGATTCCTGAAAACAGAGATCCTATCTTACCCATTTTTTTATACCCTTATGACAGCTTCAACCAGATAAGCAACCTTGTAATTTAACAAGTGAATTTTTCAAAATGAGTGTGTTAGCCTATGAAATGGTTAATATTATGTGTCAACTTGGCTGGGCCACAGTGCCTGGCATGTGGTCAGACATTATTCTGGATGGTTCTGTGAGGATATTTTTGGATGAGATTAACATTTAAATCAGTGGACTTTGAGTAAAGCAGATTGCCCTCCATAATGTGGGTGGGCCTCATCCAATCAGTTGAAGGACTGAATAGAACAAAGGCTGACCTGCTCTAAACAAGAGGGAATTCTGCCAGCTGACTGCCTTTGGACTTGAACTGCAACACTGGCTCTTTCTGGGTCTCCAGCCTGTCAGTTTACCCTCCAGATTTTGGACTTCACCTCCATAATCACATGAGCTAATTCCTTAAAATCAATCAGTCAATCAATCAATCAATCTCTATCTCTCTCAACACACACATAGACACACACACACCCTATTGGTTCTATCTTTCTAGAGAATCCTGACTAATACAGCCTGGCTTTCTAGTATCACCAAAACCATGAATTTCTTGACCAGAAGTTTTTGCCCTTGGTGTGTAACTGCAAATGGGATTTTCATGTGAAATATTTCCTGTGCTACTTCTTTTTTATTTATTTATTTATTTATTTATTATTTTTGGCTGTGTTGGGTCTTCGTTTCTGTGCGAGGGCTTTCTCTAGTTGCGGCGAGTGGGGGCCACTCTTCATCACGGTTCGCGGGCCTCTCACTGTTGCGGCCTCTCTTGTTGCGGAGCACAGGCTCCAGACGCGCAGGCTCAGTAGTTGTGGCTCACGGGCCCTGTTGCTCCGCGGCATGTGGGATCTTCCCAGACCAGGGCTCGAACCCGTGTCCCCTGCATTGGCAGGCAGACTCTCAGCCACTGCGCCACCAGGAAAGCCCCCTGTGCTACTTCTTAATAGTAGGCAGTGTGCCCTTGATATACAACATTTACGTAGTGGCTGCAAAACCTCGTAGCAGGGTGGCAGTTCTCAGTGGTCTTCTGAGGAGGACATGAGCAGGAGCCATTACATGGCTCATCAGTAATCTGTTGCAAAGAAGCTGTGCTCATCAGCGCAGAAGTAAATCTTTCATTACTGGAAAGTGTGAATCAACTCAAGTGAAACAGGGTTCTGTCAGCTTATAAAACTTAATTATGTTTTTGACTCCATAAATTCGTCCCAGTAAAGACATTTGAAAATACCTAACTTCCAGTTTGAACCAAAAGAAAATTAATTGCAAGAAGATAAACACATATAATGTGTTCAGAAATTATCTGCATTTTAATTAATCTCTTAACTGTGTCTTCCAACAAGGGTGTCTGCTTGAAATTTTTGTGTCAATGCTGCATCAAAGTTGCTCAGTTTTCTTGTAGACAACAAACCCCAGATAATTCTAAACTTTCAGAATAAGAGCATCTCCCAAAGAAGAGAAAATAGAGTGGGTGGCTTGAGTTTTTCACCCTTGGGGAGTTAAGAAAAACACTTCAGCATGAGGACAAAAGCTCCCTTGTTCAAGGCTTCCCCAGCTGCACTTCAACTAAATATATCCTGGGCAGAGTGTTTTCACTTCTCCACCCCTCTCCTGGAGCCAATCACATGGTGACAAATAGCTCAGAGGCCCCCTGGGACTGACACCGCAGAGGTAGTGCCTTGGTTACTGGCTGGGCCTTGCTGCCCAGCACAGGGCCCCTCTGTGGCCGCCCTGTTTCCCCGGAGGCTGCGGGGAGCCCAGGGCCAAGAAGAGGCCTGCAGGGGTTAACTCAGCGGCCTGTCTGGAATTCATGCACCACCTGGGCTGACAGCATGAATGACTCATTGTTTCCCCTCTGAACAGTCTTAGGAGTGCTTCTCGGTGTCAATAACTGAGGCAAAGTGAAATTGTTTTTTCCCTTTCACCATAACCAGTTTTCTAAACCTGAATATAGAACTGGAAATCTGCAGCAGCAGTAGCCAAGGTTACTGCTTTGAGTTGGTCTTCTGGGGACAAAGGATTTAAATTTACTGTCCCCAAACAGAAAGAGGCCTAAAGCCAGGGGTCCTTTGATTTACAGCTTGTGTGACGGTCCTATAAAACGAAGCAAACTTAGTTTAAACCTCTAGTCTGCCTAAGCCTGTGGTCTGGCTGGCTACAGTACTAGATTTTGCATTACCGGTGATTTGTATAAACGGAAATTTTGACCAGTGACTTCCTGTGGCTAAATTTAAGACTTGTAGTCGTCCACTCCTGGTTCTAAAGCAGGTGTTAATCATCACGCCCCACCTCACATTTTCGTGTATGGAGCCCTTCCTTGATGTCAGCGAGTTTTACTCTCCTTGGGAGACATCAGGCATCAGTAGATTTCCCTGGACTGTGGGATCTTTTGCCTTTCACGAGACATCTCAGTCCAAAAGCTTGAGAGACAGACCACACATTTGACTACCTTTCTGCAAGTGTGTCATAGATAACAGATTTTGAGCTCCTGCTGCTTTGGCCTCTTTCTTCTACTTAACTACATTTTTGGGTGTTTAAAGGAAAATATTCAAAAAAGGAAAATGTAGAAAAAGAGAAATAAATATAGAAAGGATAGGAAAAAATCCTGTGTAGATTCAGGACCTGGATTCTAACTTGAACCTGGGAGGTAAGCATGCAGCAGAGTGTCTTCTTCATCAAATGAAGTAACAGCCCTGAATAGATTTAAATAAAGTTAGGTATCAAAGTATTTGCAATACCCTTTTTGAAGTGAATGAAAATCTCCAAAGATTAAGTATTACTTCATTTTTGTAGACAGGACACAATTATTGCAGCAGGCTTAGAGAAATGGCGATAATCAAGGCTTCAGTTTCTCACATCTAACCACAAGTAAATGTGTAGTTCTCTGAATGAGCCTGTCTTATATCATATACAATTAATCTATTTACCAATGAGCTTCCTTAGCTACTAAAGGTTTTGTGGTCCTTGTACCAACACCATAATCAAGCATAACTGTTGAAACATCTGGAGGATGATGACTTCAAACAAGTAGAACAAACACAACCCTACTATATGCTATGTGGTGTGGTTCTTCCAACAGAGACTGGAATTTAAATTTAGGGACTTCCCCAGTGGCACAGTAGTTAAGAATCCACCTGCCAATGCAGGGGACATGGGTTCGAGCCCTGGTCAGGGAAGATCTCACATGCCATGGAGCAACTAAGCCCGTGTGCCACAACTACTGAGCCTCCGCTCTAGAGCCTGCGAGCCACAACTACTGAAGGCTTCGTGCCACAACTACTGAAGCCCATGTGCCTAGAGCCCGTGCTCCGCAGCAAGAGAAGCCACTGCAATGAGAAGCCCACGCACCGCAACAAAGAGTAGCCCCCACTTGCTGCAACTAGAGAAAGCCCGCGTGCAGCAACGAAGACCCAACGCAGCCAAAAATAAATAAAAAATAAATAAGTAAAATTAAATTAAAAAAATAAATTTAGGGGCAGCTTCTAAGCTCTGAGGAGACTTTTTTCCATTTTCTCGTTGGTACAGCCACCTTCTCATTCCTACTTAGTCTTTTCATGAAAACACGGGTCTTAGGACTCTAACTTTTCTTTAGGTCCTTGCTAGTGGGTGGTGGGTTCATTCTGTTTTTCTCAAGTCCAAAGTAAAAGCATTTTGCATAGCTGATTGTTTTTTCTCCTTCTCCATAGAATTCTTTAGTCATGAGTTTAATAGATGTAAAATTATCTGATGCACCCTTTCCCTTGAGAACACCGTTGTATACCCTTGACTTGTTTGTAAGTGAGCCTAAAAGGAAAACTGGGGGTTCTTAAGGGCAGGGTTTGTCAGAATTAACTGTGAGCCTTTCCTAACTGATCCAAGCCCCAACGACGGCCCTAGTAATTCTACACATTTGGAAAGGACTAATAAGGCCAAGCAAAACAATAATTTAATGACTTTAAAATCCCGGGCAAGGAGAAGGGGAAAGATGACTTGAGTTATATATTTTTATGTCACAGCAGGTGTGGAGCAGAAAAGAACCCTTTGCCTTAACTCCACATCATCATTCCACACTCAATAATATTACAGGACAGCGAACATTCCAGGCGTTCAGAAAGATTTTCTACTCCACTAAACCAGATAAGATTGTTGTTCAAATAAGGTAACTCTGAGCTATGAGAATTTAGAAGGAAATAATAATTTTAAATCGTTCCTTGAAAACAAAAGCACTGTTAAATCTCTGGAATTAAAAACAACATTTATAACTTCTTAAATATGGATTTGTTATCTTGGTATGTTTTATGCGAGACAGAATAAAAATATCCTTCTACTTTGTACATGCATCAGTACTTCTCATCTCACTAGTGTTTAGAGAGAAAAGATAGTATTTTTTTTTTAATTTACAAAATTATATATGTTTCAGGTGTACATAGTGATTCACAATTTTAAAAGGTTATACTCCATTTATAGTTACTATAAAATATTGGCTATATTCCCTGCTCTGAACAATATATCCTTGTAGTTTATTTATTTTATAAATAATAGTTTGCACTTCTTAATCCCCTACTCCTATCTTGCCCTTCCCTTCTCCCCTCTCCTCACTGGTAACCACTAATTTGTTTTCTGTATCTGTTTCTTGTTATATTGGGTTGGCCAAAATGTTCGTTCAGTTTTTCCATAAGATGGCTCTAGTAGCACGTAGTTGTCTTTAACTTCATTCGAAACAATTTTGTTAGATTGTATGTGACAGCTATCATATCAGTGTGCATTTAAAAAAAGACTTATTAAAATTGGTGAATTTTTGTGTAGCCATTTTAATATTGAAGATGGAAGGAAAAAAGCAACATTTTCGGCACATTATGCTTTATTATTTCAGGAAAGGTAAAAACGCAACCAAAATGCAGAAAAAAGATTTGTTCAGTGTATGGAGAAGGTGCTATGACTGATGGAACATGTCAAAAGCGGTTTGCGAAGTTTCGTGCTGGAGATTTCTCGCTGGACGATGCTCCACAGTCGGGTAGACCAGTTGAAGTTGATAGCGATCAAATTGAGACATTAATTGAGAACAATCAACATTATACCACACGGGAGATAGCCAACATACTCGAAATATCCAAATCAAGCGTTGAAAATCATTTGCACCAGCTTGGTTATGTTAATCACTTTGATGTTTGGGTTCCACATAAGTTAAGTGGAAAAAACCTTCTTGACCATATTTCCACAATGCGATTCTCTACTTAAACGTATTGAAAACGTTCCGTTTTTAAAACAAATTGCAACGGGCAATGAAAAGTGGATACTGTACAATAATGTGGAATGGAAGAGTTGGGGGGGCAAGTGAAATGAACCACCACCAACTACACCAAAGGCCAGTCTTCAACCAAAGATGGTGATGTTGTGTGTATGGTGGGATTGGAAGGGAGTTCTCTATTATGAGCTCCTTCCAGAAAACCGAACAATTAATTCCAACAAGTACTGTTCCCAATTAGACCAACTGAAAGCAGCACTCGATGAAAAGTGTCCAGAATTAGAACAGAAAACGCATAATCTTCCATCAGGATAACGCAAGACCACATGTTTCTTTGATGACCAGGCAAAAACTGTTACAGCTTGGCTGGGAAGTTCTGATTCATCCGCCGTATTGACCAGACATTGCACCTTCAGATTTCCATTTATTTAGGTCTTTACAAAATTCTCTTAATGGAAAAAATTTCAGTTCCCTGGAAGACTGTAAAAGGCACCTGGAACAGTTCTTTGCTCAAAAAGATAAAAAGTTTTGGGAAGGTGGAATTATGAAGTTGCCTGAAAAATGGCAGAAGGTAGTGGAACAAAAGGGTGAATATGTTGTTCAGTAAAGTTCCTGGTGAAAATGAAAAATGCGTCTTATTTTTACTTAAAGACTGAATGCACTTTTTGGCCAACCCAATATTCACTATTTTATTTTTTAGATTCCACATATAAGTGATATCACACAGTATTGTCTTCCTCTGTCTGACTTACTTCACCTAGCATAATGCCTTCCAAGTCTGTCCATGTTCTCACAAAAGGCAAAATTTCACTCTTTTTTATAGCTGAGTAATGTTACATTGTATAAATATACCACATCTTCTTTATCCATTCGTCTGTTGATGGACCCTTATGTTGCTTCCATATCCTGGCTATCATAAATAGTGCTGCTATGAACATTGCAGTGCATGTATCTTTACGAAGACAATATATATTTAGATGCTCATTTTGATGGGTAAGCATTGATAGTAACAGGACTAACCATTTCCTCTTGTTTCTCAGTTTTACAAAATAGTTCTCAGTTCTACCCATCAAACATTGTCTGTCATATATAAGGTGCTGTGGATAATGCTCTGGAAAATTAATTACCTGCATAAATGAGCCTTTTTTTGTTGTGTGCATTCTATGCCTGTTGAGTCATTAAGGACAGAGGGCATATATGTGAACTTATCTCACTGGTTTTTCACACACACACACTGTATTTTATTTTTACAAGAGATAAATAGACTGACACCAAGCATTGTACATGGGTGACCACAACAAAAGCAACAATGATTGCAATTACCAAACATGAAACACACTCATACTATGTCATAATATTGACATTCAGTCCAGTAATCCTCCACTGTAAATCTCACTGGTTTTTGATAAGGTAGTTGCTATAGGGATCTGAGTATCATGTGCACACCCAACCAAAATGCAACACATGTTTAAAAAGATGTTCAGGGTGAAATTGAAGGATTGGCTAAAGGTGGTAGTTTGGGAAGCCTGTTTAAGTAGCTGGATTTAAAAGTTTGCAATCTTAACCATTTGCCGACTTGGTTTTCTTCCTTCCTTTTTTTCCTCAAACAGCTTTTGAGTATCTATCCTAAGGGTCAAAAACTCAAATACCTATAGGGGCCAAGAAGATAATGTAACTAAGCAAAGCAGGTGGATTTAAGAAAAATGGAGATAGACACTTTTTATGTGCCTAATAAACACAGAGGCAACTCTTCATTCCCACCAAGAAATGAGCACTCTCCCATTATTCCTGAAAGATGCTTTAGTCTTGCTCTCTCTTTGGTGCTGAGAGATAGTTCACTCCAAGAAAAATATCAGTGCACACTCAATATAAATGACACCTCACACGGAGCCTCAATGAGGAAGCAACAGGGAGTGGCAAAGACTGAAATAAAGTGAAGAGCTTGTGTCTCAGCCAGAGGGGACCATCTCTGCACCAGGCACCAGCTACCATGTGGAAACAGGCCCAGAGGGGCCATATCTTATTCTTCAAGAGAAGTCAAAGACACTGATTTGTATGCAAATCCAGATTTTGAAATGTGACCTGAAATTTTTAAAAATAAATTTGAGAAAGAGCCAAACAAAAACGTAACCAGTTTGAGATCTCAGACCTACTCATATAGGTATTCTGCTGTGAGATGCTGGGAATACAACGATTAAAAAAAAAAAACAACTTTGCTCTTACGAAGTTTATGGACTAGTATATCATACATGAGTACACGCACTTATCTATGTATGTGCCGTAACAGGGGAAATTACCAAGTGGTCTGGGAGCCCGGGGAAACCAAATCAGAGGAAGGTGAGTGGGTAGGGAAGAGGGTCAGGGAAGAATTCCAGAAGGATGGTCTAGCTGAGCTATCTTGCTAGTTGAGCCAAGCAAGCAGAAACGGTGGAGAAAGGTGGTGGTCCAGGCTGAGGTATCAGCACATGCTAAGGTGTGGGAGCCACAAGCAGCCAGTGCCTTTTGTTAAAGAAGCTAAGATACAAGTTTGAGACTCAGGAGGGCAGTGGAGGGAAGAGGTCCTCCCTGTCAGGCATCTACAGGAGGACTAAAGACTGAAGACTGAACTCAAAAAACATCAAAGCCAGTTGTCTGTTTGGCAGTTCTTGGACACTTTCTCCTGGCTGATGCAGCACGCATATTCACTCAGCATCTGCTAGGAATTAGCTGTCATTTCAAAGAAACCAGGAAGTAAGAATTTGAATCAGAATAGAGAACTCAACCCTCAACCTTTGGTAATACACTTCTCCTGGCTTCCTATATTTGGCTCACTATTATGCCTGTGAAAATGATGGGCCAGTGAGGTGAAAATTTGAATGCAAGCTGACTCTTTGATTGGAAGAACTAGCCTGAGTTGTTTCTGTATCCTGTGTCAGGGTAAATACAAATCTAAATAAATAATTTCCTTAGTACTGAAAGGGAAAGAGACTCTCCCTCCCCCAACCCTGTTTCTTTCACCATTTACATTAGAAATATTGTGATTGTAAATTCTTTCTCTGTCCCTTTGAGAATTATGCAAACCTTTTTAAAAGCTAAATAAGCCTCTTGCCAGCTTTACAACGCAGGAACGTCTCTCTCAATGACCTGGGAGCCATCTCTTTGAAATGGAATCATCAAGGAAGATAACATCCCTATTTCCTCTCTGTGGAAAGATTACTCTCCCTGGGAGAGTAGGAGTCTAACTTCAGTAGGTCCCTGTTTCCAAGTTGCAAATCTACCTCCTGTGTAAAAATCTAAGAAGTTAATCTTTCCTTTGGATAAACTAGTTGACACAGATAGCAGCTACCAATTACCGAGGTGAACTTAGGATGAACTATGTGATAAATGGTGCTGTCAAGCCCTCCTACTAGTTATTGTTTATCTTGAGAACAGGTAGTAATAGCATATATCTGCTTAGCTATGTACAAGTGAAACTCCTGTCTGTCTTTGCAATCTCTAAGTGGATTGCCTGTGATGCACATCGTATTTTGGTTTAATGCTTATTCAATAGTAAAATGGTTTTCTTTCTCTTCTGCTTCTGTGGAGAGGTTTTTGGGGTTGGCAGGAGATTTTGTTTTTAATTATATTTCCTCAACACCTGCCACCAAGGTTGGCTGGGTTTGGGTCTTTCAGCTCAGGCTATGGTAAGCATCTAAATGCCCTGACTGATATAAATGTGAGAAGTCTATTCATGACAAAGCAGAACATATTTCAAGAGAAAGAGACTTTCACACTCCTCTCTGAAGTGCTGCAATTAGAAGATATCATGTACTCTCTGCAGTATTTACAGACAGCAGTATAGCACAATGGCAGGAAAGCACAGCTTCTCAGACTGTCCAGGTTTGACTCTCCATTCCATCCTTTACTAGCTGTGATGCTTCAGGTACTTAACCTGCTGGTGTCTTTGTTTCTCTATCTGTAAACGGGAGACCTACTTCATAGCACAGTGCTTTGCAGAGTATAAAGCCTCAATAGTTAATTAGAATTATTTAACAACATTATTTGAAGGTTTGTTGTAGGCAGAAACACTTCTGGGATACAAAGATGGAGAAAACATAGTTACTTATCCCCAGAGGAATTTACAATCTTATAATAATTATGGTACCATTAATTTGGGCATAAACTAACTTCTCAAGAAGGAGAAAAATAGAAAAATCAACAGGTATTTTTAAAGGGGCGGGGACAGAGTCAGGGGCTATTACCCTAATTGAGCTCCATGTAATTATATGGTCTCCGTGGTTAAGCGTCATAGTCTAGTTTAAATCTAAAAAAACTTCTTCCTGAGCTAGTTTAGCAGGAAAAACCAGATCTTATCAAAAGAAACAAATGTATGACCAAGTTTGAAGCCAAAAGCCCTACCACGGAAAGGCTAAGAGACCATGGTTTATACACCCTGAGGCACTCCCTGATTTTTTTTCCCACCCAGACAACATAACTAAAAGGATTTTTGTAACTTTATAAAAGTAAATAAATATTGACACAGAACACTCTTAAAGCTAGCCATACGACTCTTGCTTTCTGCTAAACTCAAGGGTGTTCTACTGGCCTTGTACCTAGCGCATTACGACAAGACTCAGAGGCCACCTTGGAAACAAAAGAGCTTCGGGCTCCGAGGGTGGAAGAGGTGGTTTCCAGGCAACGGGAGGCGCGCGCCGCGCAGCCGCATTCCGTGGCGCCCAGCCGCCTACCGCGTGGGCAGGGCTGGCCGAGCGGTGGAAAATTACCGCGCTTCCTTTTAAAGGCGCCCGCACATTTCCTGCCTGGAGCCCCGGCGCTAGTCTCCCTTGTAGACGAAATTGTGAAGCGGCGTGTCCGTTTTATCTTCCTAGCGGAAATAAAATTTAGTTCGCAGTTTCCAGGGCAGCATTAGTCTATACTTAGGCAAGTAATGTCGGAATGAACAGGCTTTTTCTTAACCGAGTTGAGTAAAGAAAACTAAAAATCTGAAATACCGACTCTTGGTGCAGAAAGCTACTGAACACACAGGAACGGAACGCAAGAAACAACTTCATGAATAATGTCACATTGACTATGCAACAGGTTTAAAAATGATTGGGTTCTGAAGCAAACTCATTTTTGACAAACGGATTGACGAATTATACTAAAAACTACCAAAAACCAGAATAAACGTGTGTAAGAAGCAACAGGGTGGGTTTAGCATGCATCAGAAAATTTATCCTCTTTGTAGATCGGGTTTTACAGTAGAAAAAATAATCTGTGAGATTTCTTTCCTGCTTCTTAGTCGTCAAAGAATTTTTCTCCATGTTGGAAGCTCTTCTGATTTACAAGTTAAGCGGTAGTTTAGTGCTGTCTTACTTTTCGGAACGAACAGATAAACAGCATAATTCTCCTGGTTTTTGTAACGTAAGCGTCTAAGATATATTCTCCGTGGCTCTGAAATGAGTCCCCTTACCAAGCAGTATTTACTAGAAGCCATCCTGGAAACAACTGGATGAAATGGACGTACTGGTCTTCCCTGAAGTAAAGCTCTTCACATTTTAAGTCTCTACATTCCATTTGAAAAGATGAAAGACCGTCCTTCTCTCGGTTCCTCCTCGGATGGTTTGCTCGGTGGCAGTTGTCTTTTCGGTTGTGAACTGGCATCAGGCATACCCATCTACTACTCCTGTCCTCAGGCTCTGGCTGCAGACAGTAGTGGGGGAGTCAGAATGGATTCTCACGACTGTGGAGGTGATGGTCCAGTCTTATCATGGCCCTGGCAAACTGATTTTGCACTCCCAACTGAGCCATTTCCCCCATGCTTCTCGGCCATGTTAAGCCACATTTTCACTCCAGTCCCCTTTTAACACGTCCCTTTTTATCCTTCACATTACAATCGCCACTTCTTAGTAATTTTTGATGAACCTTTCTTGTTTTTCAGAACGCAGAGCTGAGACATGGGAGTACTAAGCAAATGTTTTGCATGGATTTAGACACCTAGGACGTTGTTTAGCCTGTAATTTTCAAGTTTGGATGTTAAAGAAGGGATACACTTGTGACATTATCTTAGTTTCCAGAACCACGGGGAAAACTAATTAATCACATGTAAGCAGAAGTTGTGTCGTGTAGAGTCGTCATCCGTGCTGAAGCTGCAGGGGAATGTGATTTGATGTAAAGGGAACTGTGCCTTTGAAACAAAAATAGATGCAGCTGCATTTGGTGCTTGCATTTCTTTTTGCCTACAAGATCGTTTACCAATGCCAAGAAACGGAAATAGGAAAATGCCCCATTTCAGATAAGCTGATGTTTCTAATTTTTAAAATAGTCTCGTCGTGGAAAACCTAGTCTGTAATAATACTTAGTGGCTGCAGGGCTGGCCAGTGCAGGTGACTGCGCTGGGTAGGGTGGCTACCACCTTTCCTCTGCAGGGAAGTGGCATTTTACAGCCCAAACAGCGCTGCGGGGTTTCTAATGGCCGAGAGTGGCCCTATCGCCCTACCGAGCCCAGAGATAATCTCCTGTTACTTAAAATTTACTGCAGAATAGAGATTTAAAAAAAAAAAAAAAAAAAATTGAGACTTCGGATGTAGAGAGTCATCTGGATTTTCCCTCTCAGATACAATTCTACTGTTAAGTGCTAAGAGGCTAAGTTCAAATAAATTAAAATATAAATCTGATGGTTAAAATATGATAAAAGTTTTGGAAGAAGGCAAAGTGTTTAAATATGCAGAAAATTTTAGTAAGCAGAGTTGGTAGGTTTTGGTTGCTTATATTTAATAAAGATGATAAAATTGCATAGTTCATAACATTTTTTAAGAAGAATTACTGGGTCTGAATGCAGGAAGACAGGGTTTGGGAATTCGGTCTTTGAGGTAGGGCTGCCAGACAAAATACAGGAGGGCATTCAGTCACATTTGAATTTCTGATAAACAATGAATACTTTTTTTAAGTATAAGTGGTATTTGGGACTTAATCACACTAAAATCTTTGTTGTTTATCGGAATTCAAATTTAATTGGGCGACTTGTATTTTTATTTGTTAAATCTAACAATCCTGCTTTAAGGGGCTTAAAAAGGGTATGTGCAGTTAGATTTCTCCACCTGCATTAGAGTGGTGAACACCACCAAAAGCTTCTGGTTCAAGGTGCCAGGCTGAGATGTGAATGTAACACACACAGCATACAAGTACATTGCCCCAAATAAGTTGTAGATGGACACCACGCGCAGCCCTTCGAAATATCATGAAGGGCTGATATTTAGAAAAATTTACTATTGCCTTGTTCATTTATCCAACTAATAATACTGATTGAGTGCCTGCCTTATGGCAGGCAGAAATTCTGGGAAGAGTAAGATAAACAAGGTAAAAATCCCTGTCTTTGAAAAATCCTTATTTTTGTCATGTGGTCTAACATGTAAAATAACTGCAATAACTACCAGTGATGACGAGTTTGATCAGAGACTCATGGGAATGTTAAGTTTATCTGACTAAGGCAGGAGAAAAACAGGAAGGCTTCAAAGAGGAAGTGATTTTACATGAAGGAGACTAAGCTGCTGAAGTAGGAAAGGACATTAGTGGAGGGAACTACATGTGCAAAGGCAAGGAGTGTGAAGACACTGTCCACTGTAAAAAAAATTAACCAGAACAAGACAAACCAACAACTACAAAAACAGTGAAAAGTTAGGTGTAGCAGGAGCTGCAAGAGGGTTTGCTGGGAATGTCGGATAATAAAGGCTGGGCCAGATTATAAAGGTGATGCTAGACAGAGCTCAGATTCTCCTATGGACAACCAGAATAGGATCAGGGCAGTGGTGGGAGAGACAGTGATAGGAGGCCTTTTCAATTCATTCTTTCCAAAAACAAAAACAAAAAACCCAGTGTGTGTGTGTGTGTGTGTGTGTGTGTGTGTATTATCTTGTGCTGGATTCTTACAACATAAAAATGAATACAGTATCAATCCTAACTTCTAGGACTTCCCTGGTGGTACAGTGGTTAAGAATCTGCCTGCCAATGTGGGGGACACGGGTTCGAGCCTTGGTCCAGGAAGATCCCACAAGCCGCGGAGCAACTAAGCCTGTGCACCACAACTACTGAGCCCACGAGCCACAACTACTGAGCCCACGTGCCACAACTACTGAAGCCTGCGTGCCTACAGCCCGTGCTCCGCAACAAGAGAAGCCACTGCAATGAGAAGCCCTCGCACCGCCACGAAGAGTAGCCCCCGCTCGCTGT
This sequence comes from Balaenoptera musculus, assembly GCF_009873245.2. Lineage (NCBI taxonomy): Eukaryota > Metazoa > Chordata > Mammalia > Artiodactyla > Balaenopteridae > Balaenoptera > Balaenoptera musculus. The sequence continues at coordinate 43,962,432 of NC_045786.1, read as the reverse complement.
AACTAGAGAAAGCCCACGTGCAGCAACGAAGACCCAACACAGCCAAAAGTAAATAAATAAATAAATAAATTTATTAAAAAAAAAAAAAAAAACCTACCTGCTGGATGCTCTGGCTTTTGCAGGGAAACCAGTCATGTGGACAGTTACATCCAATACAATAGGATTTAAGTTACATTCAAAACACAGGGAGTAAGAAGGAGGTAGAAACTCCCTGGGAAGGGAGGGAGATGGCCAGCCAAGCCTTCCCAAAATGAAGAGATGCTGGAATTAAGGTATTTTTTTTTAATTTAAAGAAATTTAATACTTTATGCAAATAGTTAGACATTTTCCCAACAGACCAAAAAAGTATACAGTGAAAAGGAAATCCTTCCTCACCTAGACCCTTGACGCTCATCAGGTCACCACCACCATTCCATTAATATAAATATAATATAAATGGATCATCCTCCCTCCTCTTTTCAGCTAAATGGAGCCATCTTCTACTCAGCTCTTTATACCTTGATTTTTTCATTTAACAATATATTTTGGACATCAGTACATATAGAACTACTCGCTTCTTAATAACCCTATAACATTTCATTGTAGGGATAGATCAAAAATTTTATACTAGTGTTCCATTGGACATGTAGGATTTTACAGTCTTCTGCTATCTTTGTATACATTCCCTTTTTGCCCATGTGTGAGGTTATCCATAGGATACATTCCTAGAAGTAGAATTCCTGGATCATAGGTTGGTGCATTTAAATTCTGATAGTTTTTGTAAAAATTCCCCTTTGAAGAAGTTGTATCAATTTATACTTTCATCATCAGGATAGTAAGGTTTGAGTTGAGTTTTGATGAATGAGGAGACGTTTACTAGGCAGATAAGAGAGGAAAGAGCATGTTTAAAGGGAAGATGGTATAAGGAACAGCAAGTAGCTCAGCGATCCAGGCTGGAGGGCTGGAGACCCATCAGGAGGCAACTGGCCAAAAGAGAACGAGGAATTGAGCACAGGTAGAAAGTGGATTAAGGAAGCACAAGGGTTAACAGTCCCTCCCATCCATTGAGAGCTTATTTGTGTCAGCCATTGTCCTAAGCACTACATAACTGTCCATCATTTCATCCTCCCAACAAAGAAAGAAATATCCCAAATTTGGGGGAAGGATACTGAGGTATCCTGCACAGAGATGTTAACCTGCCCAAGGTAACACAGTTTGTAAATAACGGATCTAGAACCCAACTCTGACTTCCTCTGACTTTCAAGCCCCTGCTCTTAATTGCTGCTTCAAGGGTCCTTGAAAGAACAAAGAGCAGGGCTTTAGGGGTATTTAATATGGGGAAGAGAGGGAGATTAGGGAGACTAGAAGGTAGTGATGCAGAGGCCTGGAGAGCCCTGACCCTGTTGGAACATGCCCACAACTTGCCAACATAGCAGCCAAGACTCTGGGCCTAAAGTCTAGGACAGGAGACAACCTAGATTCCCTCTTTGATTTTTGGTAGTGCTGAGTTAAGGGGCAAATTTACAAGAACTTTTCCTTCCCCTGCTGAGAGTGGAATCTTGATGTTTTCAAAGGCTCTGAAAATAAAATATAATTTTTCTTCACCCCCGACTTCTTCATTTATATCAGATTTTTCTAAAATAAATTTATTTATTTACTTATATTTTATTTTTGGCTGTGTTGGGTCTTCGTTGCTGCGCATGGGCTTTCTCTAGTTGCGGTGTGTAGGCTTCTCATTGCGGTGGCTTCTCTTGTTGCAGAGCACGGGCTCTAGGCACACAGGCTTCAGTAGTTGCGGTGCATGGGCTCAGTAGTTGTGGCTTGCGGGCTCCAGAGCACAGGCTCAGTAGTTGTGGCGCACAGGCTTAGTTTCTCCGCAGCATGTGGGATCTTCCCAGACCAGGGCTCGAACCCGTGTCTCCTGCATTGGCAGGCGGATTCTTAACCACTGTGCCACCAGGGAAGTCCTATATCAGCAGATTTTTAAACTTCAGCTCCTAGGAGACAGGTTTCTAAGAGTTATAGTCTCCAAAAGCTGTTCAAATTCAATGCCCCTTAAAACAACTAAAATGAAAAATACTTATCCATTTACTGCCTTGGGTATCAGCTATGAAATCTAAATGATAAAACAAACTAACAAGTCTAGAGCTGTTTTGAAAGGATGACAGTGAATGAACCTCTGATAACAGACTTTAATCTCAGACACACAGGGCTGATGTAGCTAAAAAAATCTTTGTATGTTTATTGCTGTCTATCTGTAGAATTAGACTATTTAGTAACCGGCCTCAAATGCTATATTTCCAGACATAAGCCTCTGCACTGGGGTATTGTCACTAACAGGAAGACTATTACAGAATAATAATGGTTGCCATATACAGTAGCTCTTAAAGCCCCAAATCCTTTTGAATATTCTTAAACAATGTTCTCCATTTTAATGGAATGTATCTTATTCCAAGTATAGTAATTAGAAGGACTTCATTTAAAGAGAAACTAGGGTTGATTAAAGTATATGTGGTGATCAGAACTGACATTACTCCCCAAAAGAGGGTCACATTCTCTGAGGTGATTTTAAGATGATCATGTAAAGGGTGCTGATTGATATTTTCCAATTATTCATGTGTTTGTTTTATTCATCTTTACTTCTCCGTGTTTTCTAAATCATTTTTAGAGAGCAGAGGAAAGATTGTGGGAAATAGAGTTTGATTTTGGAAGAATAGGCTATGGAATGGTTTCCTGGTAAGGAGTATCCAAGTATCATTAAACTAATATAGAGGAGAAACAGAATTAATTGGTCACCTTGCTTTGAACAGAGCTGTCTTTCCTGTCCTGTGGATAAAGTTTTAGCAGTATACTCACAATAAAACAACTGAAAATAGCAAATAAAATGATGTTTAGACGATTTTACCCTAAAAAAAAAAAACCCACCCCCAAAGTTCATTTATATTAGATAATTTTGGAGAATTACAGTTCTTATATTTGCTGCAAATTGCAAAGAAAATGCCAGGAATTAGTTTCTTTTGTACCACATTTATACATAGATAGGAACTTGTTAAAAGCAAAAGAGGTTTCTGTATCGTTAATAGGTTGACAATGAAAGGACTCCTCTTAAATATTTAACTTCAAGTTAAACATCCATGTCTGGTAGTTATTAGACACACATTCATATCAAAAATAATATATAAAGCACAACATTGTAAATCAATTATACTTCAATTAAAAAAAAAGAAGAGACAAAAATAACAAAGAATGTATGATTTATAATTTAAAAATAAATTTAGAAGAGTGAGGGGAAAAAAAGTAAAACAGATGGGATCTGACCTCGGTTGGAATGCTGATGCACAGTCATTTGAAGACTCTAGATGGAACACAATGAATTCAATAATTTGGGGAGTCAAATATGTATCAACCAACCTTAAAAAGTTCAGATTCATTGTAAGCTGTATTCTACAGAAATTTGTAAAAAGCTTTTTGTACAGAAGTACTCATACCAACGTTATATTTATAAGAACAAAAATAGCAAACAAATTTGGTGTCCAATAGTAAGAGAACAGCTAGTGGGTAATTATGGTATATTCATCTGATAGGATATCACGCAGGCTCTAAAAATCATGAAGATTCTTATTTGACCTTAGAGAATGTTCATTACAAGTGGCTAAATGCAAAATGTAGGTTACAAACTAGGTTTAGTGTTCTTTTAAGACAACTACAATTTGTTTAATAGTGGTTATTCCTTGCTAATGGCATTGAGTTGATTTTTTTCTTTGTATTCTTCTGTATTATTTTTGTTTTGTGTTGAGCATAATGTTTTAAGTAATATGAACTAAAACAATATATTTTAAAAAGTCAAGTGAAGAAGGTACCAAATTGTACAAACATAAGCTCCCTAAAACTTCAGTCAATGCCTACAAGGACAAGTATCTCTGAACTGTTAGACTACAGTTCTTTTAATTTTCTTTTTACTTACTTTTCCTTTTTTTGAAAAAAAAAATCAAATTTGCTATAATAAAATATTAAAAAATTTAAAATACATTTGCTCCTTTTAACAGGATGGAAGTGCTAGTGAAATTCTGGAAGCAAATAACTGCAGGCCTGAGGATGCTAATTCTTGTGCTCCTGTATATCAGGGGCATTTGCAGAAAAAGTTGCCTAAGTTTCTATCTGAATTGTATGTACAAAACGAGACAGAGAAGCGGGTCATCACTGCAAAACATTAACACAAGGCAGGCTCCTTCAGAAGAAATGCTGTGAAGGAAGCTGCATTCTTCTCCCAGGCTCAGGAAGGGAAGGTTCTAACCCCTCCAGGTAAAAGGATTCTTTGGAAACTCTGTCCAGCCCTTTTCTGCCAAATGATGGACAAGTCTGAAGGGAAACCCCTGAAGGCACAGTTACAAAATGGAGGGGCCGAAGGGAAGTTCTCTCAAATCTCTGGGTAAAAAAAAAAAAAAAAAAAAAAAAAAAAATCCCCATTTAAGCCTTAAAACTAAAACCTTGAGCATGTTTTTTCCTTTTCCCCTTCCTGATCCCATTATACTGTTTCCAGACAGCAACGCTGTTTTGATCACAGCACAAGTGTTAAAATCCCTAACAGACTGAGGAAACGATAAGGGCTCCTTCATAGAGAAAGTAATGTCCTTCTCGAGCTTTGTCACTGTAGCAGGGCCCTTGTTACCTTCAGAAATTTTTACTAAACCTCCCAAACCTTTCGGAGGCAAATTTCATTATTTAAAAACAAAACAGTCACGTCGTTTCAGGTTTGCCAACAACCTCACAAATTAGCGAGATTGAGAGACTCTGATTCCTAACTGTAAAACGAGAAATTTATTAAAAAAAAAAAAAACCAAGGACAAACGTCTCCTTTATTCTAAATATACCACCACAAGCCGAATGACTGTGTTAACTATTTTTACCCACACTGGCTCTCCAGCGTCAAACTCATGTAAAATGAAACGGGATGAGGAATGAAAACCCAGCCGGGCAACTAGCCAGGCAAAGATGGAAGGGCTCGGTCTTTCAGTTCCAGATCCTTGGACACCAACGGCGACTGCGGGCCTTTAACTAGTTGATTTTGCTTTATTTTCTGCATTTTATAATATGCAACAACCCACATCTACATTAATCTTTCTGAAAACACATCCAAGGTGGCAGACATTAAGTAACAGAACTTCAGAATGCCACACACTGGAGCTCCCAGAGCAGCTTCTGTGTACAAGTGAAACTCGGACCACGCTTGGACAGGGTCAGGAAGCTACTTAAAGCCCAGATCATTGAGAGTAGTTTTTTTTTGCCTTCATCAGAAGGGAGGCAGTCCGAACTGCTGGAAAGAGTGTATTTCGATCCAACTAGGACTCCCCGGCTCGATAGCAGCACCTAATCTCTCCTAAAGAACGAAAACGCCCTGAGGAAGGCATTTCTGCCGTCCCTGGTTGGCAGAGAGCGGCAAACGCGGGGACAAAAGAAAACGGGCCGTGAATGAGAAGCAGGCCTGCGGCTTCACGCTAACGCGCCGCGGTAACCCTGGGCGGGGGGCAGGGTCCGGGCCCACGGGCTCCTAAGGCGGAGGGCCCGACGGCCTCGCACAGCTACCCGCAGCCTTGTGCAGGCGCGGCCGAGTGACCTTGGACGCTAAACAAAAGGGACCTCGCAGCACTCAGCCTATTCCGCCCAGCCAACGCCGCCTTTAAGGCACCCGTGTCCTCAGGGGCCCCCGGTGACCCCGCCCCACCGCCATCTTGTTGTTTGCTCCCGGCCCTCTCGGCCGGCCACGTGGCGCGTAGCAGCGGAAGCCGAGGCACCGCCCCAACTTCCGGCCAGACCGGTTCCAGCCGGCCGCGGCCCGCAGACGCGCGGCTGCCCCCTGGCGGCCGGCCGCGCTCCGCCCCGCCCAGCCCTCGCCATTTCGTTACCCGCCGGCCGCACGTCCGCGCCCCGCTGCGTGTCCCTGGGCCGAGCGCAGCGGCGTGCTCCAGGGGCGGGGCGTCAGTGCACCCAGCCCTGGGCGCGGACGTTTCCACAGGGGTTAAATGAGGGTTATCAGCATCTTTACACGCGGTTTAAACAGTAAGCCCCATACAACTGCATTCAGGAATTTTCGGCACGCGGCACTCGGTGTTTCAGGACTTTCAAACAGCAGCCCCGACCTCACTTTTCAGGTGTGGCTTCTGCCCTCCACCCGCAGACCGAATCCCAGCTGGGTCCCTGGCCCCGAGCGCGTGCATGGCGCCGTCCGTTTCCGGGCAGGGGGTGGGGAACGACGTACGGGGTCGGCGTGCAGCCAAGGGCCACGATTTCTGTGTTCCGGGCGATCCCCGCCTTACCAGCTTATCCACGTTCCTTTCACATTTCAGTTCTTGAGCGTTTGCCATGAGAAAGGCCCCTGCATATGTTGTGTCTTATTTAAAATGCTCAACAGCCTTTGAGACGAGCGTTGTTTTGTTTATTAAAAAGAAAACAAAACTGAAGCCCAGTGAGAGTTATTTGGTCCAGAGGCAGAACCTGCGTTGGAATTGGGGGCATCTAAGTTCCCACTCAGCCTTGAGGTGGTCAGATGACTCTGATCAGCAGCACCTGCAGCAACTGGGGGCTGGTTGGAAATGCAAATAGCGGGGCCAACGCCAGACCTGCTGAACTGGAAACCCTGAGGGGCCGGGAGACGATCTGTGATTAACAAGCACTGCGTGATTCTGAGGCACCCTAAACACCCCTTACCTCGTAGCCTTATTAAGAGTAAGGAAAGGGAAGCTGTGATTTTGAGTGCAAACTCCGTGCCAGGCACTAGGGTTACGAATTTTCGTAATTCTGTGATGTAATCCTCTCCACGCCCTTTTACAGGAGAGGAAACTGTAGCAAACATCTTATGTGTGTAAAATGTTAACATTTGTATAAAATGGTGTAAACTTACATGTGCTATTGTATTTGCTTGTACTTCATACGCATAAAGTATCCCTGGAAGGCTATCAAGAGTTAGTTGCTGCCTTACCTCCAAGGAAAGGAGGCAGGTTGCTAGAAGGACTGAGTTGGGAAGAGGTTTTTTTTTTCCCCCCTCTGTAAGTCTTTGTAAATTTTGAATGTCTGCCACACTGTTGATGAAAAATTAATCAGTAGTTGATGTAAGAAAGAAATGGAAAATTTTATTTGAGCCAACATGAGGGTTATAACCTGGGAGACACTCTTTCAGAAAGCTCTGCGGACTGTTCCACCTGTTCGAGGTCAAAGCACAGTTATATAAGTTTTTGAGACGAAAGGGTTATTTGTCAAATGACGTATTATTATAGACAGTTTGCAAAATCCAGATTTACATGTACAAAGTGAGTCATGGGTCATCATGGCTCTTTACCAGATTAAGAAGGATGGTTGTCTCGTAAGGAGTTGTGACCCTTTATGAGATTAAGAAAGAATGTCATTTCCTAAGGAGGTCTGGTTAATGCAGATGGACAGCATACACTAACCGGAGGGAGGAGGGCCAAACGGGCAGAGAAAAAAACTTATGTTTAAATTTTCTTGTCTTGCCGTAAGATATGAATTTTATTTCATCAATATGAATCTATATCTTATTCCAAATAAAATTAAACAGGTAAAAATTGTACTCAGAACAGTGTTAGAACTGAAGACAGAATTGGAATTCAGGTCTGACTGCAGATTCCATGTGCTCTATTGACTACACGTGACTGACTTTTAAACATAAAATGCTCTATAAATTTGAAGTATTGTTATGTTATTAATAATGAAATACTTATTAGTTAGAAATTTAGTTTCTATTTTTAACCTTTGAACAATGACTACGTCTAATTCTGGTCCCTTCACGACATATTGTATGGTGCATCAAATTGTTCTTATTTGCATTACTAATAACAGCTATAAAATAACCGTAAAACAGACCGTAAATGTAATGCTTAGCCTCTGAGGAATATTGATGTGTCATTAATTGATAATTGCAAAGGTATTTGAGCTCTTTCAGTAGAGATGGCAAAGTGCTGTTATTCCCAACACTAATCATTGAGAAGAATTTTATCAGTATATTTATATATCTATTAGGTTCCGTTTACAATTAATTATGTATAAATAATGCTTTTTTAATTTCTACGTGAATCTATATCTAAAATACATGAAGGGGACTTCCCTGGTGGTCCAGTAGTTAAGAATCCGCCTTCCAATGCAGGGGATGCAGGTTTGATCCCTGGTCGGGGAACTAAGAGCCCACATGCTGTGGGGCAACTAAGCCTGCATGCTGCAACTACTGAGCCCACGAGCCAGAACTACAGAGCCTGCATGCCACAATTACAGAGCCCATGCACTCTGGAGTCTGCGTGCCGCAACTAGAGAGAAGCCTGCATGCCGCAACAAAAAGCCCGCAAGGCACAACGAAGATCCCGCATGCTGCAACGAAGACCCGACGCAGCCAAAAAAAAAAAAACAAGCAAATTAATAAATAATTTTTAAAAAATTTATTTATTTTTGGCTGCGTCGGGCCTTCATTGCAGTGCGTGGGCTTTCTCTAGTTGCGGTGAGCGGGGCCTACTCTTCCTTGCGGTGCACGGGCTTCTCATTGTGGTGGTTTCTCTTGCTGCAGAGCATGGGCTTTAGGTGCACAGGCTTCAGTAGTTGTGGCACGTGGGCTCTAGAGTGCAGGTTCAGTAGTTGTGGTGCACAGGCTTAGTTGCTCCGCGGCATATGGGATCTTCCCGGACCAGGGCTTGAACCCGTGTCCCCTGTGTTGGTAGGCGGATTCTTAACCACTGTGCCACCAGGGGAGTCCCTAAATAAATAAATATTAAAAAAAAAAAATAGGGCTTCCCTGGTGGCGCAGTGGTTGGGACTCTGCCTGCCAATGCAGGGGACACGGGTTCGAGCCCCGGTCTGGGAGGATCCCATGTGCCGCGGAGCAACTGGGCCCGTGAGCCACGATTACTGAGCCTGCGCGTCTGGAGCCTGTGCTCCGCAACGAGAGAGGCCGCGATGGTGAGGGGCCCGCGCACCGCGATGAAGAGTGGCACCCGCTTGCCGCAACTAGAGAGGGCCCTCGCACAGAAACGAAGACCCAACACACCCATAAATTAAAAAAAAAAAAAAAAAAAAAAAAAAAAAAAATATATATATATATATATATATATATATGAAGAACATCCTGGGTTGGGAGACTGATCATTTATTCTGCCCCTCTTTATGGGAAATTGCAAAGGCAATTCAGGGCTGTGTGGCTTTGGGCATGTTACCTAACCTTTCAGTGCTTCAGTTTGCTCATCTGTTGAAACAGAGATTGTGAAAGTACTTGCCTTAGAGGCTTGTTGTGAGGATAAATTGAGTCAATGTATGTACTGCACTTGGAACAGGGCTTGGCACAGAGTCAATGTTAGATAAATAAAAAAAAAAAAAAACAGAGATGTAGAAATAAAGCTTGATGACAGTTCAAAGGAGGAAGATGTCAGTGTTTGTTCTGTGCCTAGAACTTTATTGTTGGAAGGGATTGTAAAGATGCGTGAATAGACACTTGTTCCTAGCAGTAGTATTTGATCCCTGAAACTAGGAAATTGGCTCTCTGTAGTGATCCTCTAAAAGCTACATTGTCCAGCTCCTGGGCCTGCAAATTTTCTCTGAGAGGAGACTGAGTTTCCCATAAGTCAGTGTCTGGGAGCTGCAGTGACATGCTGGGGTCAGCTGGTGGGAATGACGGTGCACATCTCTTCCCAACTGCACTTTCAGTGACATCATTTTGGCAGCTTGAAATTGGTCACAATGGGATTATTTATTCCCCAGAAATAGGTGAACACTACAGATCCAAGGTTTTTTGCCCTGGAGAACTGCTTGTTAAACATGTATCAGCATACCACAGCCTGTCACCCCACAGCAGAAGCCCTGCTGGGAGAAGCCCAGAGAAGGCACCTAGCTCCCCTCAGGTTGCCCAGTGTTACAATATACTTGGACTCAGGAGTCCCTTAGTGGCCTTGGGGCCAATGTTTCAACAGCCTTAATCTCTTAATCAAACCAAACTATAAACAAATGGTGGATCATGAGTTTTCCTTGGGTGAATCAGTCCAGTACTGCATAAGTATTTCTGGGGACAAAGGAGAAACTGGGCAGCCTGGGCAGACATCTAACCCTCCTGAGGAAACTTGCATCATGAACAAAAGGGAACTAAGTGGGGGGCGGGGCATACTCTTCACTGATGGTAGGTGTCTGTGGCCCATTGTATTTCTGGAGTCAGGAACTCCAAAAACTGTGTGTGTGTGTGTTTAGACCTTTTTAGGAGTGGGATATTATAGGAGGGTCTCTCTGCCTGGGGGTCTATATCTAAAGTCAGTGAAGGAGGTGGATGGAAGAAGAGGGAGATTTTCTACAGTAGAGGAAGCCATCTGTTCATTCATTCATTCATTCAGCAAACTGATAAGTGCCCATCTCAATGGTTTTCATAGCTACATTAGAATCACATGGGAAGCTTATAAACCTGCCTCAGTTTAATCTGATGGTGTTCGGGTGTGTGGGAGGCTGAATGATGGCTTCCCCCAAAAAAGACATCCTAGTCTCTGGAACCTGTGAATTTACTTCATTTGGTTTAAAAAAAAAAAAAAAAAGCCTTTTCAGATGTGATTAAGTTAAGGATCTTGAGATGGGGAGATGAATTTGGATTGTTGGGGTGAGCCCTAATTGTCATCACATGTATCTTCATAAGAGGGAGACAGAGGAAGTTTTGACTACACAGAAGGGGAGTATGTAACTACAGAGGCAGAGATTGGAATATTGTGTGTCCAAGCTAAGCAATACCAAGGAGTGCTGGCAACACCAGAAGCAGAGAGAAAGGTGTGGGGCAGATTTTCCTTTTGAGGCTTCAGAAAGAGCATGGCTCTGCCAGCACCTTAATTTTGGACTTCTATCCTCCAGAACTATGAGAGAACAAATTTCTGTTGCTTTAAGCCACATAGTTTGTGGTAAATTGTCACTGCAGCCCTAGGAAACTCATACTGGGTAGGACAAGGCTTGTTTTGAAGTAGCACTTTACATATGATTTAGCAAAAATCCATATTAGAGATGAAGGTTAGCTACTGATAAAGATCACAGAGGGTCATTCCTTGACTGTCATTGCTGTGAACAAATCAGGCCCCCTTCCCCAATAGGGCTGGGGCCCAGGAAGCTGTATTTTGAAACAAAAAGAAACCAGATCCTCATATGATTCTTGCACATTTGCAAGTCCATCCATCTGCTATGTACCAGGTATTATGATAGACATTAGAGATGCAAAGAAGATAAATAGATACATTTCCTCAAAGAGCCTACAATCTAGCAAGGAAAAGTTGTGGGAATAAGATAATTTCAGTAGAGTCTGGTAAGTGTTAAATAATAATAAATATTTGTCAAGCTGTTTCTTTGTGCTAAGTGCCATCTCTATATGCCATCTCTCCTGATCCTCCAAACAGTTCTAGGAGGAAGGTATTAATAACCCCTTAGAAAAGAGAGTCTTAGAAGGTTAACTAGCTTGTTTAATTTCACCCAGCTGGTGAGTGAAAAAGCAGGATTGCTAGGGAAATGCTGGGAGGGGCCTTTCAGGTGTGAGCTACTGCATGATCAAGGGCAAAAACATACCCGTGGGAGAGAGCCAAGTCCACCTTGGAACTGCCTTAACGTGGCTGGAACGTGGGGTGATGGAAGAGTGGGGCAAGAGATGAGGCACTTGCCTCCAAAGTGCAGGAACACTTCTCAACGGAGGTGCCAGCCCCCCCACCCCCCGTGCCCGCCCCTGCCCCTGCCCTGGTAGCCTAGAGGAAGGAGTCTGGGAACCTCAGAATTTGGCCAGAGCAGTGAGGGGTGAATGTGCAATTAAGGGGGACCTCTATCTTTCTGCATTTACCTCCCCAGCATTCTTGTGGCTTTCTATGGCTCAGGGTTGGTATGCCTGCAGGAAGGGAAGTCCATTCAGCTGTCACGCCCTTAAATCCAAGAATTGTGCAAAGCTTCCAATAAGTCATCAGCAATTTTCAGCTGTTTCAAGATGAAATTAAAACAACAACAAGAGCAACAAATTATGACTTACAGCAAATCTGAAATGAAAATTACACTGTAGGACAACCTGTGTTCCCTAGGGCAGAAGGGCAAGAGAAAATAAATGGGAAGGGATTGAGGACAATTCCACTAACCAAACAACTATGTGCTGGTACTTTGCATATCTTTTACTCCACAGGGCAACCGTATTTTTAAAAAAACTTGTTATGAAAAAGACATTAGGGCTTCCCTGGTGGCGCAGTGGTTAAGAATCCCCCTGCCAATGCAGGGACACAGGTTTGAACCCTGGTCCTGGAAGATCCCACATGCTGCAGAGCAGCTAAGCCCATGAGCCAAAACTACTGAAGCCCCTGCGCCTAGAGCCCATGCTGTGCAGCAAGAGAAGCCACCACAATGAGAAGCCCGCTCGCTGCAACTAGAGAAAGCCCGCCGGCAGCAACGAAGACCCAGTGCAGCCAAAAATAAATAAATAAAATTAAAAAAAACCCAAAAAACAAAAAAAACCCATTAAATATACAGAAGTAGAAAATAATGGAATGAAACACTATGTTCCCATCACCAACTTTATTTTATTATTATTATTAAAATATTTATTTATTTATTTATTTGGCTGTGTTGGGTCTTAGTTGTGGCATGTGGGATCTTTAGTTGAGGCATGTGGACTCTTAGTTGCGGCATGTGATATTTAGTTCCCTCACCAGGGATCGAACGCAGGCCCCCTGCATTGGGAGCGAGGAGTCTTAGCCACTGGACCACCGGGGAAGTCACCCGTCACCAACTTTAATAATTCTTAACTAATGGCCAATCTTGTTTAATCTACACTCATACCCACTCTCCCCATCAGATAGTTTTATATGCCCCAACAATTTTTATTTAAATTTCAAGCCTACTGAAAAATTACAAGAATAGTCTCATAAACAGCCATATCCCCTAGATTTGTCTATTGTTTTTTCCAGCTTTACTGAGATATAATTGACACATAACAGTGTGTAAGTTTAAGGTGTACAAGGTGTTGATTTGATGGTCAAGTTGATTATGCTTTAACCGTCTGAAACAGGACTGGACAAGGGAAATGTCTCTCAGATGTTAAGAACCCTCCTTCGGAGCCCCTGACCTACTGGGCCAGGCCCCTCTCCTCCCACAGCATGTAAGCTGAAGGCTGACTGTGTGATAAGGTGTCCAGAATGTAGCCCGCAGGTTTCTGGACGCGGCTTTTTAAACAGCCCCTGCAGTGACTGGGGACCACGGAAAGAAGCCATCCCTCATCTCTGAGAGTGAGTTTGGGAAAAGTGAGAGCAATTTGCTGGGAAGGGAACTGAGTCACATGCTTCTTATAATCTATTATCTCCGAGTCTTTGTTCTTTTTATGCCTTAATTCTCTTGAAAACTTCCCTATCTCTATCCCAATCTCTGTCTCTGTTAGATTTCTAATGCCGCCTTCAGCAAATCCTTCTTTCAGTGGACAATTGCTGGATTCCAGTGCCCAAGCTGTTGGTCTTCATCCAGGTGGCCTTGCTTCTTTTCCTGTCTTCATGCCCTGGTGGTCTCATCCCAGCCCTGCTGACTCAGTCAATTCTGTCTTTGAACTCTAGACTTAAAGTTTCCTTTGCCTTCTGGAATTTCCCTTTGGATATCTCAAAAACCCCTCCAAGTCAGCATGTCTAAAAGTGAACTCATGACTTTCTTTTTCTACTACCCAGTAACCATTTGAGACCCCTTGCCTCCTTCAATTTCCCTTCCACCTGCTGGCCTGTCTGAGCCAGACCCTGGGGAGCCATCTCTGGCGCCCCTCTTTTCTGCACAAACCCTAGCCATTGAGTTCTGGTACTTTCCCCATCTCTCAGTCCCTTTCCCTTTAACTCTGTGCCCCTACCCTGATCCAAGACTAATTCTTCCTCCCTGGATTCCAATGGTAGTTCTCTAACTGCTCTCCGGGGCATCCACTAGGCTCCTCCTTCAGCTGAATGCCCAGAGCAGACCCAGTCACCCGGTCAAAATGCAAATCTGACCTTGTCAAATGCAAATACAATCTAGTCATCCAGCTCTCTCCCCTCCTGGGCTTTAAAACCCATCAGTGGGCTCCTGCTGCCCTTTGGATCTAGACCCAAATCCCCCCAAAGAACAAAGGCCCTGCATGGCCTGTCTCCTGCTCGTCCCTCCAGGGTGGGCAGTTCCCATCCTGCTCCCCTGCACTTTGGGCTCCAGCCAAGTGGCCTAACAGTCGTCCTGCTCAATGGGAGCCACTGACAGGCCATCCCATCTGCCTGAGCACTGCCTTCCCACCCCTTACCTACCAACTCCTGTTCTTCCTGGGATCTAGGCTCCTCCATCTTTTCCTCATCCCTTTCTCAGGGACGCCTCCCCCCCTCCCCAGGCTGGTTCTCCCCCTGTGCTCTCTCACAGCACTTACTAAGGTGTGTTATTTTATTGACGTGATGCTCTGTCCATTTCCTCACCTAGACCATAAGGGCCATGGAGAGGGACTATGTCTTCCTTTGCAGATTCTTGTATCCTAACTGTGGTGCCAGGGACATAGCAGGCATTGAATACATACTTGTGGAATGAATGAAGGAGCAAAAACCCAGTAACAAATAGTGCTGAGTTCTGAGGACCAACGTTAATAACCAATTAGTTAGCACCGTTATTGCCATCTAGTGGTGACTGATGTTTATTATACCGCTGGGCCCATTCTCAGTCGTTTGATTGCCCTTTACAGAGATCTGTCGCTGTACTCCCGGCCCAGAAGTGAATCAACACATGAATAATAGATTCTTGTTGAGTATTTGCCTTGTTTCAGGTATTGTAGTAGGCACTCACAACACTGCCTACCTGATACCTGAGCAAAGGGCGTGTAAGCTGCCTTCCCAAGGTCACTAGTAAGGAGACCTGAAATTCAACACCAGGATACAGAGCCTGTGTTTTTCCACTGTGCCCCACTGCTTCTGTGTTTCTGCCATTTATTACATGGAATGTACCCATAAGAAAACTGGAATCGTAGTGGTTGCAGAGGGACTGAACAAAACTCTCTTCAATGGCAGAAAATATATTTTGTAGCTAAAGAAGCTTCCTATGGGGCTCCTGGAATTTCAATAACACGTCCGAATTCACAGACGAATGCTCTCTGGTTATGCTGCAACCGGTGAATGCTCTCATTTTAAAGGCCCCAGGACAATTTGATACCCAGTATTTTTTGGATGGTTCACAGGTCTCTCTTGGTGTATCTTTCCTAGGCTTTTTGACTTTGTGGCCTAGGCAGCTCTGGCCTTCAGGTCATACAAAGTTTCAGATCTTCTCTGGAGTAGGTTTTTTAACAGTCTTCAAAAGGTACCTTTGAGAAGTGTGGTAAATATTAATTACATTAATTACCAGCCACCTTGAATATTTTTTGAAACAAGGTAGAATATAGGTAAAATATATGAAACAGTTGTTCTTTGCTTTATATTTGTGACAAGTTTATGCAAGTAAATTTTAGGGGGGTAAATTTGATAATATTTTCTTTCTTTCTTCCTTCCTTCTTTTACTTAAAATTAATTAATTAATTAATTTTTATTTATTTATTTATTTTTGGCTGTGCTGGGTCTTTGTTGCTGCATGCGGGCTTTCTCTAGTTGTGGCGAGCGGGGGCTACTCTTTGTTGCAGTGTGCGGGCTTCTCATTGCAGTGGCTTCTCTTTGTTGCAGAGCATGGGCTCTAGGTGCACAGGCTTCAGTAGTTGTGGCACACAGGCTCAGTAGTTGTGGCCTGCAGACTCTAGAGCGCAAGCTCAGTAGTTGTGGTGCACGGGCTTAGTTGCTCTGCGGCATGTGGGATCTTCCCGGACCAGGGCTCAAACCCATGTGCCCTGCATTGGCAGGCGGATTCTTAACCACTGTGCCACCAGGGAAGTTCCTTTCTTTCTTTTTTCTTCCTTTCTTTCTTCCTTTCTTCCTTTCTTTCTTTCTTTCTTTCTCTTTCTTTCTTTCTTTCTTTCTTTCTTTCTTTCTTTCTTTCTTTCTTTCTTTCTTTCTTTCTTTCTTTCTTTCTTTCTTCCTTTCTTCCTTTCTTCCTTCCTTCCTTCCTTCCTTCCTTCCTTCCTTCCTTCCTTCCTTCTTTCCTTCTGTCCCTCCTTCCTTCCATCCCTCCTTCCTTCCTTTCTATTTGGCTATGCCAGGTCTTAGTTGCAGCACGCAGGATCTTTGTTGCAGCATGCATGTGGGATCTAGTTCCCTGACCAGGGATTGAACCTGGGCCCCCTACATTGGGAGCGAAGAGTCTTAGCCACTGGACCACCAGGGAAGTCCCGATAACATTTTCTTTCTATCTATTGAGTAAATGGGCTACTTTTTGAGTAAGTTAAAAGGAGCCAGGGCTTCCCTGGTGGCGCAGTGGTTGAGAATCTGCCTGCTAATGCAGGGGACACGGGTTCGAGCCCTGGTCTGGGAAGATCCCACATGCCACGGAGCAACTAGGCCCGTGAGCCACAACTACTGAGCCTGTGCGTCTGGAGCCTGTGCTCCGCAACAAGAGAGGCCACGATAGTGAGAGGCCCGCGCACCGCGATGAAGAGTGGTCCCTGCTTGCTGCAACTAGAGAAAGCCCTCACACAGAAACGAAGACCCAACACAGACAAAAAAAATAAAGTTAATGGGTTATAAAAAAAAAAAAAAGGAGCCAGAGTGATAACTAATAAGGACCTACTGTATAGCACAGGGAACTCTACTCAATACTCTGTAATGGCCTATATGGGAAAAGAATCTAAAAAAAGAGTGGATAGGGACTTCCCTGGTGGTCCAGTGGTTCAGACTCCATGCTTCTACTGCAGGGGCGCAGGTTCGATCCCTGGTCAGGGAACTAAGATCCCACATGCTGCATGGCATGGAGAACTAGGATCCCACATGCCCTGTGGCACAGCCAAAAAAATAAAATAAAATAAAAAAGAGTGGATATATGTATATCTATAACTGATTCACTTTGCTGCACACCTGAAACTAATACAACATTGTAAATCAACTATGCTCCAATAAAAATTAAAAAAAAAAAGCCAGAGTGTTAACTTTAGTCAGCAAGTTGGGTGGAGGCATAAGAAATGTGCTATTTAAAAGACACCTGTGGTGAATTACGTTCTAGGGATATGGTTTTAAGCTTGAACTTGCATCAGAATCACCTGTGCTTGTTAAAGCATAGCTTGCTGGGCTATGCTACAGTTCCTGATTCAGGAAGGCCTGAGAGTTTGCATTTCTAACCAGCTCCCAGGAGACACTGATGTGGCTGGTCCAGAGACTGTACTTTGAAAACTGCTAGAGCAGCGACTTATACCCTAATTTACTGCCACCTGTTTCCTGCTTTCTGTCTTTGTCTGGACAGGTCAAGATTCCCCAGGCTTCACTGCTACTATTCCCCCTTTGGGGAAAGCAGGAGGAAAGCAGGACAGAGGGATTCCTTTCCAGCTTCAGTCTCTATGGCTCCTGTCTTAGGCGGCTGATCTGGCAGCAGTCAGTGAACCTGGGTTTGGCTCGTCTGATGCTCTGGAGGACTTCATTAACAACATCTGCCACGGCCAGCTGAGAGGTCTTACACTGGTGGCCGCGGTAGGTCCTGTGGTCCAACAGTGTTGGCTCATGTGGCCTTTCTGGGGATGTCTGTGCCTGGCCTGTGTGGATGTGTGCATTTGAGACCCTTGGTGGAGGTTGTCATCATTTCTTGCCAGGGTTGTTCACCCATCTCCTCTGGGTCTGGCCTCCTGCCCGGCCCCCTCGAATCCAGCCTCCACACAGAAGCCAGAGCCCTTGTAACACACAGGTTAGGTTGATGTGCTGTATAAAACTTTCAGAATATTTACTTATTCTTACAGAATAAAACCCCTTCTTTTAGCAAGGTACCTGAGGTCTTTTTTTTTTTTTGCTGTGTTGGGTCTTGGTTGCTGCACGTGGGCTTTCTTTAGTTGCAGCAAGCGGGGGCTACTCTTCGTTGCAGTGTGTGGGCTTCTCATTGCGGCGGCTTCTCGTTGTGGAGCACTGGCTCATGGGCTTCAGTAGTTGCAGCATGCGGGTTCAGTAGTTGTGGCTCATGGGCTTAGTTGCTCCGAGGACTGTGGGATCTTCCCAGACCCGGGATCGAACCTACGTCCCCTGCATTGGCAGGCAGATTCCTAACCACTGCGCCACCAGGTAAGTCCCTACCTGAGGTTGTTATGTCTGGCCCCTGCTTACCTCTCCATCCTCTTCTCTCTAGTGCAGCTTTTTGATTTTTGACATCCTGAACTTTCTGCCTGGAATGTCCCCGTGTCATTTCTTTGCCTGTTTAGTTCCTTTTTGTCTTTCTTAGCTCAAGGATAAGTCCTTACAGAACTCTGTGTGATTCTGGCACACATAGGTTTAGGAATGATTAGACAAATGCATGAATGAATAAATAAGAATACAGAAAATGGATTTTAAAAAATTGTGGTAAAATACACATAAGATAAAATTTACCATCTTAACTATTTTTTAGTGTACATTAAGTACATTCACATTGTCGTACAACCATCACCACCAACCATTTCCAGAACATTTTTCATCTTGCAAACTGAAACTTAGTACCCATTAAACACTAACTCCCCATTTCCAGGCAGCTACCATTCTACTTTCTGTCTCTATGAATTTGACTGCTCTAGATACTTCATATGAGTGGAATTTTACAGTATCTGTCCTTTTGTGATAGGCTTGTTTCACTCAGCATAATGTCCTCAAAGTTCATGTCTGTTGTTGCATGTATCAGAATTTCCTTCCTTTTTAAAGTTGAGTAATTCCATTGTATGTATATACCATATTTTGTTTATCCTTTCATACAGAGAATGAATTTTTATACAAGGATTTAATTTGCAGCATTGTTTGAAGTAGCAAAAGGTTGGAAGCCATCTAATTATCCATGTGTAGGGGATCAGTGATCTAAAATAGGCATAATCTGGGACTTCCGCGGTGGCACAGTGGATAAGACTCTGTGCTCCCAATGCAGGGGGCCTGTGTTCGATCCCTGGTCAGGGAACTAGATCCCACATGCATGCTGCAACTAAGAGTTTGCATGCCACAACTAAGGAGCTGGCGAGCCGCAACTAAGTAGCCTGTGAGCTGCAACTAAGGAGCCTGCCTGCTGCAACTAAGACCCAGTGCAACCAAATAAATAAATAAAATAAAAATAAATAAATAAATAAAAATAAAATAAAATAGGCATAATCTTACAGTGGAATACTGGGTAGCAGTGATAAAGAATATGGCCTCTCCATCTGTACTGATATGGAACAATCACCACAATAGAATATTAAGGTAATGAAAACTGTATAGACTGGTTTAATTTTGGTATGTGACCAAAACAGAACAAAAACCAGGGCATATGCAGAGACATACGTGATTTCCACAGTTGCCAAGGCTGCCTCTGGGGGAGGGAACTAAATGACGTACTTTTCTCTGGGTGCTTTTTTATATCTTTTGCATTTTGTACCAGGCATTATGTATTATTAAATAAGAATGTTAAAAAGAAAGCAAAAACAAAAACAAAAACAAAAAAAAAAGAAAGCAAATAACCTGTCCAGAGGGAGAAATGATTAGTTCCCTGTAGAGCTCACACAAGGAGGGATGCTTTACGCTTACAAAAAATTATTAAGTCAATAAGAAAGACCCAAATTAAACCTGGTTGGTTAATTCTCTTGACTGTCAGTAAAGATTAACTATGGATCTGATTCATTGACCACCCCAGGGACTTTATCATAACTGAATCTTATCAATTGTATAGTGATCAGATCTATGCGGTACTCAGCGATTGACCTGAAAAAGTTCCATCCAGATGAATTTAAGGACAAAGCCTTGACTTTCTGCATCGTGCCTCTCAGTGGCTGTTTAAGCTCGGGCTTCTGAGTGACTGCTCCTTTAAAGCAGTCTGAAGCAGCAAGGAGAACTGCTTTGAGATGAATTTGATAGGCCTTGTCTGAATAGATGCTTCGGTCTGGGTCCAAAGGGGCCGGTGTCTCGGGATAAGGGGTGATGGATAGGCCTTCCCGTAGGATGAATGTTTGTTGATTACTAAAGTATCTGTTTGCATTAATCGCTATCATCTGTATCATGGTTTCATCGGTGCCCGAACAATGCAAGCCCATCTGCCAGGCTTTCAGCTGGCCTTCACCCCATTAAAAGCTGGGAGATTATCAAGTCCTGCCTCTCTCTCCGATAACTATAAAATCATGCCGGCACATTAACACTACAACAGATGTGCCCTGGACATTGGCTATCAGTGATAAATACGTTTTCTGTTTCGGATATTCCAATTTAATAAAAAGGTAATCATAATAATGTTCCTGGTTTCTGGGAAATTCTACTGTATGATCACTGAAGCTGTGATGACTCCGGTATCACTAATGATGGCCAAAGTCTCTGTAGCTTCGTCCTACTTCTGCATTTCTCCTCACTGTTCTCACAGCAAACTCCTTATCAGGCACTGAAGATTCTCACGATCTGACCCCTGTCCTTGTAACTTCTCCAGCTTCCTAAAGGACTCCAGGTTTTCTGAGCACACTGTAAGTTCTCTTATTTCTGGCCTGTGCACTGTTCTGTCTCAAATGCTAGAATGTTTTTCCTTGCTCTGCATTGCCTGACCAGCTCTTTCTCCAGAGCCCAGATGAGGTGTGACTCCTTCCTGGGGGTTCTTCCCTGACATTACAGGCCAGGGCAAGTGTCCCTCTCAGGCTTTCATGGCTCCTTTCATGGCCGTTTTGGTGGCTGCACCTACCCACTGCATTATGGTTTATGTTTGCTAGACTTTGAACTCCTCTGGGCCGTGGGTCTCAAATCCCTCCAGAGCACATCAGTATCACCTGGAGGGCTTGTTAAGGCACGGAGCGCTGGGCCCCACCCCAGAGTTTCTGATCCAGTAAGTGAGGGGTGTACCTGGTAATTTCATTTCTCAAGAGATTCCCAGTTGATGCTGATAAGGCTTGTATGAGGGCTACACCGTGAGGACCCTTGCTCTGGGGCAAGGACTGGGCTTGCTTCTTTCATCTATGTATCCCCAGCATCTGGGCCATCTTGGCACATAGTCGATGGTCAGAAGGTATTTGTTACCATTGAATGAATGAGTACAGTCGAAGAGGGTTATAGTGGGTACTGCCCACCCCAGGTGTTTCCAATTATATACCGGAGGCAATCTGAACACTTTCAGAGAACTGGTGCTAAAGATGGTGGGAGAGGAGGTGGTGCCTGACCCCCAGGAAGAGTTCAGTTAGCACATGGAAAAGGAGGAGGGGGTGGTGTGGGTCAGGGGTGGGGAGATTCAGGGAGAAGCGAGGAGGCAAGAAGGGTGGGAGGAGGGTCCTAGAGTCACAGGTTGGGGCTTAACACATTAATTTTGTGACCTTCTTATTTTCTAATGTAAACCTTTTAAGGTTGTAAACTTCCATCTAAATATTTTTGTTATATCCCACATGTCTCAGAGTGTAGTTATTTTGTTGTGGTTCACGTCCAAATATTTTGAGATTTCTATTATGATTTCTTCTTTGATCCATGAGTTATTTAGAAGTGTTATCTTAAATTTTCTACCATGGGGTTTTTCTTATTATCTTTGTGTGGTTGTCAGGAGCATTGTGGTCAGAGTGTGTGGTCTGTATGAGATCAATCCCCTGAAGTTTTTTGAGCTAACCTTACTGGCCTGGCATAGGGCCGCTTTTTGTAAATGTCCCACGTGTTCTTGAAAACAATGTCCATTCCCTGTTTGCTGGGTGCCATGTTCTGTGTATGTCCACTGGGCCAAACTTGCTAATGGTAACATCTTTATTCTTATGTTTCTTACTGTATTCTTACTATTTCTTTGTCATCTTAATCTATCCATTACTGAGAGAGGAAGGTAGAGTCTCCCATTTGATGGTGGATTTATCAAGTTCTCCTTGCAGGTGTGTTAATTTTTACTCTGTGTGTTATGTGCATACAAAGTTAGTCTCATCTCTCTGATGAATGGAACCCTTTATCATTATGTAGTTATGTTGTCATCTTTTTGTTTACTACCTGTTTTGTCTGATAATACAGAGATATCAGCTTTCTCTTAGTGTTGGCCTGCTATGTTATTTTCAATCTTTGGACTTTTGACCTACTACCCCACCTTTTGAGGGAGATGGTTTCTCTTTAAAATAGCAGGTATAACTAAATTTTTTTTTTTTTTTTACAAAATCTAGTCTGAAAAATCATTGTCTTTTAATTGGAAAGTTTTGCCCTTTAAGTTTATTATAATTACTGATTTATTCAGATTTATTTCTACCACCTTATTATATCCTACTGTATTTCTCCTGCTTTTTCTGTTTGCTCTCCCTCTCTACCCACTACCTTTCTTGCCTTCTTTTGGGTGATGATGGTTTTGTTTTCCCTCTTATCTCTAGTCCACTTACCCTGCCCCCTGCCCCATTTTGGACATTCTGTGTCTGTATAAGAATATCTATTCTTTTAGTGGTTACCCTAGATATTCTGGTGTACATACTAAACAAAATTTATGGTTAATCAATTTCTTATTGTCCTTCAGATATAAAGATCTTTGAATGCTTTAGATCAGTATCTCCAAATTGGATTACTCTTGCATGTACATTCTACAAAGTATATGGGGATTGTTTTAAGGGACTCAATTTCCAGATCCTCTATTTTCATATGCATTCTTTTCTGAAAATTGATCTTCCTTTTGGGAACTCTTTTGAGATGAAAGCACAGGGTTTCCTTACCTATTTCTTCTCTCATAATCCTCATTTTCCTACTTCTTGCCTATCCTGGATCTAACTCTGGCACATTGCCCTGGGCATACAAATTTTTAAGCTGTCAACAAAGGGTTGATTCAAAGATATTGGTGTTGGACTATGTACCTCTTCCAGAACCTGAGTAATAAACTTCTTTATTTCAACTACCCTGTGGTATTTTGTTGAACATTCAACACCTCAGGGCTCTGTTTAACAAATGTTAATTTAACAATGTCACAACAGGCATATAATTCAGAAGTTCAAAGACTTGAATGACATTACTTTAACAGACAGTCTTCCATTTCCAACTATTTATTTATATGAGCAAGATTTCTCAGTACTTGCATCTAGACAAACAAAAATTAGAAAGAGTTGATGCTGAACTGTTCCCATGCTGGTAATTGTTAATATTCATCCAAGAATGAATGAATTGATTGGAAATAAAACCAGCCCCATACACTTCATTAGTAGATACATTTTAATAAAATTTAACTGTACATATTTAAAAATTATATGTCAGAATGTATATCTTTATGTTACTTTGATCAATTTCATACTAATCATAATTGTAGCGCCAACTCAAACTGGAAGAATTTTTTTAACACAGTCTTATACAGAAAATAAAAATATTCACTTTATATTCATATTTTTGCTGCTGAATAATCTGATAGAGTGGTCTACAAAATATAAATGGTTACATTAGAATATAATTCTATGGGGGAAGTGAAAGAGAAATAACTATTCAAGGGATAAAGGAAAGTTGTAAAAGTACGAAAGAGGCAACTTCTCACATCTGGGGGGCTAGCCTGACACCAAAAGCTTGGCCTCAGTGTTGTTAGAAGCTGGCCTGGCACTCACAGCCTGAGATGTGGCTTTCTCCTGGGTACCATGACGATCTCACAGTATACTAACATCAGACCCAGTCACTCTGTGACCTGATGATGTGAGCCAAATAAGAAATAGGACCACTTTATAATCTTGTCTAAACAGAGACAAAAACAAAGTCACTGGGCAAACCAAAATAATCCCAAATACCCCTATGGTAAATACCCCTAGAGGGGTGTCTCATGATTCCCATTCCCTGGAGTTTTGCCTTTGTGTAGTCCCCTCCCCTTGACTGGGTGGGACCTGTGACTGCTTTTAGCAAATCAAATCTGATAAAGCTGATGGGGTATTCCTCCCATGATTGTTTTACATCTTATGGCAAAGCTGAAGGGATTTTGCAGATATAATTAAGGTCCCTAATCAGCTGATTTTGAATTCATCAATAAGGAGACTTTCCTGGGTGGCCCTGACCTAATCAAGGGAGGCCTTTAGCAGAAGGTCTAGGCTTTCCCTGATGGCAGAGACTCCATCAGCAGAGGGTCTCTGTCCTTTGTTGACTTTGAAGAAACACATTGCCATGAATTTTACAGTTGCAAAGAAATGAATTCTGCCAATAACTTGAGGGAGATTGAAGATGTATCCTCCCCTGGTCAAACCTCCAGATGAGAATGCAGCCTGGTCAGCACCTGGATTCCAGTTTTGTGAGACCCTGAGCAGAGGACCCAGTTAGGCCATGCCCCAGCCTGACCCACAGACACTGTGAGATACTAAATGGTATTGATTTAAGTTGCTAAAGTTGTGGTAATTTGTATGAAGCAAGAAAACTAATATAATTCTGCTCTCACAGCTACTATGAGTGATTGCTTGTCTACCAATTAAAGCTTTAGTCTTCCTTATTCTTCCCTCCTTCTAGCTAAGATTTATTTAACCCGACATAGAATTACCACTGCGTCCTGACAACATCTAATTCAGAGCAAAGACCCACTTCCTTGAATTTTCCCTAAAGTACCTAACACGAGCCAAATCCTATGGGTCCTTTCTATATACCCTGACACTGAGATGCCCCACAGTTCCACATGGTAAGTGTTCTCCGTAAAGTCAATAAACTCAGCTTTGTTTCTGATCATTTTTAGCTGGGGAACACTGACAAAAGTTTTTTGCTTTTTGATGAAGAGCTCATTCATGTATTTCTTAAAAGACTAATGATGGGTATCAACTCACTATATTTAGATTCTACTGGCTATGTTTAAAAGAGTAGTGTAACAATTTTATTTTAAAATGCTCCTCTTGGGACTTGCCTCGTGACGCAGCAGTTAAGAATCCTCCTGCCAATTTGGGGGACATGGGTTCAAGCCCTGCTCTGGGAAGATCCCATGTGTCGTGGAGCAACTAAGCCCGTGCACCACAGCTACTTAGCCTGCACTCTAGAGTCCGCAAGCCACAACTACTGAGCCCACGTGCTGCAACTACTGAAGCCTGCGCGCCTAGAGCCCATGCTCCACAACAAGAGAAGCCACCACAGTGAGAAGCCCGTGCACCGCAACAAAGAGTAGCCCCCGCTCGCCACAATTAGAGAAAGCCTGTGAGCAGCAACGAAGACCCAATGCAGCCAAAAAAAAAAAAAAAAAAAAAAAAAAAAAGTTGGAAAAGATAACTTTAAAAGAAAAAATAAAATGCTGCTCTTTTAATATATTGGAAATTATGTAATTTGCAACTATGTAGTTGGGGAATGAAAACATTTGCATGCTAACTTTAAAATTTCTGAAGAGACACAGATTTACAAAACTCTTTTGGGGGGACACTCCCCCTTCAAAAATGTTTGAAGACCCCTGCTTTATATCACCCTCTCCCACAGTATATCCTATTGCTGTCCACAAATTCAGTTCTAAATCCTAGTATTGAGGTCAAGGATCTGAAGTCTCCCACTGGTACCTGGGATCTAAGTCCTCAGAGGAGATGCTGGAGAGCCAATGCCCAAATGTGGCACAGACACAGCAGGGTTCCAGAATCTGAGAACCATGTGAGCTAGAACAGGAGACATCTCAGTGATAAACAGTATGAACCGATGACCAAGGGGACTTCCTAATGCCTCTTTGCTGAACGTGAGCCAAGACCATCACAAAATGGAGGTAAGTGTGGGATAAAGGTAGAGGTGATAATATGGTAGGAGGACCAATAATGTCTGAATTTCTGGCCAAACCAAATGTATAACGTTTAGACACAGATTTAAATCGATTGAGCAAAAGTAAAGAATTGCTAAATTTCTCACACACCCGAATTGGTGGTTGCAGCTTCACACCTGCTGCATGTGGAACATTTTGTATACACTGTCCTTGGGTTCATTGGTATTGGAAACCCACCCAAGGAAATATGGCTCAATCCCAGGTTAAGAACCTATGCCCTGAGGATGAAGGCTGCCTGAGTGGAACTTCTTCAGGGCACTTTTTTGCCTGTCAAGAAGGGTTGGTTGATCCAAACAAAACTATAAGAGGTAGAGTGTATGTGGAGCTTTTCTATGGCTTTTTGACACCATCCTCCATCCTTCTGAAGCCAAAAAGCTGGTTGCTGGGACTCACACTTGCAGAACCAGTCAAAGCTAACAGCAGCGTGTGGTCCCCGCCCCCACAGTCCTCCTCACTCATCCCCAACTCTTCCTGTTGGAGCTGCCCCACATGACTGAGGCTCAAAGGAAGCCATACGTCACCTACTTGGGGCAGGAGTGTGGACAGGTTGGGGAATAGTCAATGCTTCTTCTGAACAGCAGATAGTTCTGGGACTTCCCTGGCGGTCCAGTGGTTAAGACTCAGAGCTTCCACTGTAGGGGGCACAGGTTCGATTCCTGGTCAGGGAACTAAGGAACGGCAAAACAAACAAACAAACAAACAAAAAAACCAACCAAAAAAACCCTACCAGATAGTGCCTTTCTCCTGTTTCCTTCCTGGAATTGTATTTCAATGATGGGCCATCAAAATGAATTCACTTCTAAGAGGGTACATAGCAGAGGAATCGAATAATACAGTGCAGGGAGAGATGGTCATGTATTTGAATGTGGGTGATGTGGACAAAGATTGGCACCTGTCATATTAATAAACAAAGGAAGTTGCTGCCATCAAGCCATTAGCCACTGCAGCTGCCCCGATGATGCACCCTCAGGGGATTCAGGATGGAGAAAAATGGGATACTGGCCCTAGATAGCTAAGGTGCCTATCAAAGGAATAATTTCATTAAGCCCAGGCTCTTGCATGTTCCCATGCATAGAAAAGTGCTAAATTCATTAACTTGAGAGTTTTCTTTAATTAGCAGTAATCTTTGATGTTTGACCACCTGGGTTTTTTTGTTTGTTTGTTTTGTTTTTTTGCAAAAGCTTCTATATATTCTGGCTCCTCCCTTACCTCTTCGGAATAGTCCCTCAGAGCTATCTGAGAGGCTGTATATATCCCAGGATTAAGTCCTCAGTAAGTCCACCAAATAAAACACAATTCTCAACTTTTAGGTTGTGCAATTTTTTTCAGTCAACAGTGAGCATAATGTATCCACTCCAATCAGGGGTTAAAGGTGTGTATGGGGTTAAGAGTCACTGGGAACTTGTCAGAGACAAGCAGGATCTTTGGCTGCCAGGACCAAGTCACTTCCTACTGACCTTTGGCTGATAGATGCAGAAGCACTTGTTCTTTTCACTAAGACACATGAACTTTATGAAAATCAGTGTCACTTTCCAAACACAAAGAAAATGTTCATCTCCAGCCCCTGAGTGAGGTAGCAAAAGTGGAAGGAGCTCGGAGATGTGGTAATGATCCTGGGTCCATCACTTTCCAGGGGAGATGCTCTGGGCAGAAGAAACTTGAGATTTCTCCAGTGTAAAGTAAGGCTAATTATATAGGGCTATGGGTTTAACAAAGTTCTGATAAATCAGAAAGTTTGTTCTATATACTGGGTTGAAACCAAGAGCCTGCTGGGTCTGCTCCTATGACTTGCGGTGGATGGGGAGGAAAGGACGGGACTGCCCATCTTGGGTTGGAGCATGGGAGGTCTCTGGCCATCCAGCGGCTTGATGGTTGCTGTGCAAGTGGTCCCCCATCCCTGAACTGCACCAGGCATACAATTCAAAAGGTTTGCCAGCCTTGTTGGAAGGATATGTAAATCTGACTCAATTCGCAGCCTCTCTTAACAGTTTGATTGAAATTGCAGCTAATTTAAGCTCATACATAACCGTCATTGATGTAAATAACAGCAAATGTGGAGGAGCCCACCACAAGGCTTGATAATTAGCTCACAATGAAAACCCAACTGTAGGAACATCACCGTTGCCATGACAACCATGAGAGAAGCCTGGTTGCCCACGGTTACCTATGTTACCAGATGTCAGTGGTGCCTGAGTCTTAGCTTTGAATGAGCCTCAGGAGCGTAATGGGGAAAGGCAATGGATCTCCCTGCACCCATGGGGATCTTTAATGTCCCTTTTGTTTTTTTAGCTAGCCCTGATGGGTTCGTTAAGAGTCTATCTCATTACAGGACCATTGAGTTGTCATCTTGGAGCCAGAGAGTCCTAAAATGACCCCTCCTCTGAAAGGCCTTTCTTTTTTCATTTAAAAATTCTTTGTTAAATTTAAAAAATACTAAATACAAATATGTGGTTCAAGACTCAAAAAATGCAAAAGGTATACAAGGAAGCTCTCCTTCCCATCCTTGCCCTCCATCTACCCCTTTCCTATCTTGCCCCAAAGGTATTTTTTATGTCTGTACAAGTCAATACAAGAAATATTCCTTTCTTTTTCTTTTTACACAAAAGAATATATAATATACACAAGAGAATAATGTATCACACACACTGTTCTGCAACTTTTTTCCTTCATGTATCTTGAAATTGTCTCATATCAATCCATACAGTTCTTCCTCAACATTTTTTTTTTAAATTTAATTAATTAATTAATTTATTTATTTTTGGCTATGTTGGGTCTTCGTTTCTGTGCGAGGGCTTTCTCCAGTTGCGGCAAGCGGGGGCCACTCTTCATCGCAGTGCGCGGGCCTCTCACTATCGTGGCGTCTCCTGTTGCAGAGCACAGGCTCCAGGCGCGCAGGCTCAGTAGTTGTGGCTCACGGGCCCAGTTACTCCGGGGCATGTGGGATGTCCCCAGACCAGGGCTCGAACCTGTGTCCCCTGCATTGGCAGGCAGATTCTCAACCACTGCGCCACCAGGGAAAGCCCGTTCCTCAACATTTTTAAAGTGCAAAGTATTCCATTATATGGATGTGCCAAATGTATTCAACCAGTTTCTGTTGAAGGGCATTAAGGTTGTTTTCAGGACTTTGCCGTCACAAAGAAGGTTGCAAGATGAGCCTTGAATTAATGCCATTTTGCATGGGAGAGTTACCCGGATAAAAATTTCTAGATGTAGAATTGCCAAGCATATAGGTTTGCCATTTTAAAGTGCCATCCATAGATCTTATACTGATTTGCATTCCCCCCAGTAATGGATGTGAGGCCATTTCCCACAGCCTCAAAAGAGTGTTTTGTCAAACTTTTGGGGTTTTGCCAATCTGGTCAGTGAGAAATGGTATCTCAGCAGACTTAAAATCTGCATTTTTCGTATATGTATTTAATTTCAGTGAGCTGTCTATTCATAAGCTTTGCCTATTTTTCTATGGAGTTGTTGGCCTTTTTCTTAGGGAGAGCTCTTAATATATTAGGGAGGTTAACCCTTTGTGATATAAGTTTCAAATATTTTTTTCCTTCCAATTTGTCATTTACGTTTGACCTTGACAGTATAGCATAATGGATCAGAGCACAGGTTTTGGAGCCAAACTGTCTAGTTTCAAATTCCAGCTCTGCCAGTAAATAGGCTGTGTGACTTTGGAAATTTGCTTCTCTGTGCTTCATCTTCCTCACCTGTGAAATGGGGATTATAGTACCAACCTCATATGGCTTTTTTGAGGATTAAATGCTTAATATATTTAAAGTGTTTTAACAATGTTCTCTATAGAACGTGGTAAATTCTATATTTGATACCTATTATTATTTAACTTATTTTAAATTGCTCCCAGATTTTGTGTCATAGTTAGAAAGGCCTTAAGAAACTTTCCCTATGCCCTACTTTGCACCTTCCATTGCTCTTTTCATACTTTTATCAGGGACGCTGCATACCTGATTGGTTACGAGTGCTAGTTTTTTGAATCAGACAAACTTGAGTTTCAATGGCAGCTCTAGCGATTACTAGCTACGTGACCTTGACCAGGTCATGTCACCTCCCTAAATGAGGATTAAAATGACACCCAGTCACGAGACGACAGTGGGAGTTGGTGCTGTGGCTGGCACATGGTGAGTGTGCATGAAAAATAAATGGAGGCCACTGTTTTTAATATCGTGCTACCAGCCATACTGCAGACCAGTTAATTTCACTTCTCTGTCTTTCCAGTAGGCTGCGAGTTCCCTGAGGACAGGGACTGTATCTCAATTTGTATCCTCAGAGATCCAGACAGAAGGGGCTCAACAAATGCTAGGTGATGAACAAACAGAGAAACAAGCCCAAAGCAGTTCAGAGATTGCTTAGTTTAGATCATTCCTGGCAGTTTGCAGAGGAGAAAATGGAGATAGAGCGATTTGCCCAAGGTCAGAGTCAGAATGGAACCTGAAGCTTTTGACTTCAATCCAAAAGGCAGCAGCTGGCCTGCCACCTTCAATGCCGTGTTGGCCCCAGGCTAGGAAGGACAGGGCTCAGTGTCCTTCACAGCAGACGTCTGTGCCCATCACTGCAAATCAAGGTCCTCCACTCCAGCTTCTGAAGCATCATTTATTATTCTTGTTCATGATGGACCCATTAAAATAGAACCCCCACCACCAAAAAAAAAACAAAAAACAAAAAAAGTGTGGACTTAAATTGAATTGAATTTCTCTGGGTCTTGGTTCCTTCATCTCTAAAATGGGAACGATCATTCATTTATTCACTTGTTCATTGAACAAACGTTTATAGAGCCTCTGCAGACTCTTTCTGGGACTATGGTAGACACTGCTTCTACAGAGATGGACAGAGTGAGAGCTCTGCACACGGAGAGCTCAGAGACCTGCAGAGCAATCACCTCAATGGTCCAACAACAATGCCTGCCTCTTCTTTAGATTGCTAGGGCCTGTATTGGAACAAGGACATGGGGCTTTGGAGAACACAGCCAAGTCGCTGTTTGTTTGGCTTGGGGGAGAGTTAAAGAAACTTCAAAGAGGATGTGACATTTGAACTGCCTTCTGAAGGACACCTAGGTGTACCAAGTTTATTGACCTTGGTGTTATTTATAGATTTTTCTTGCCTCATGATGCCCTTTATATGACAGGCCCTGTTGGGATCAGGTACAGAGATTATGCAGGAACTCAGGTCTTTGTACTTCTTTGATGTGATGATGCTTCCTCTAGCCAAGCTCTTATTACCCCTACTTCAACTTCTGCCCCCACTGTGAGGTCGCCAGGATTAACAAATAAAAATACAAGACTCCATGCAAATCGGAATTTCAGATAAAGAATATTTGCATGGGACGTACTTATACTAAAAATTTATTTGTTGTTTATCTGAAATGCCACTTTAACTGAGAGACTTATTTTATCTACCGCAGTAGTACATGCAACAAAAAATTGCTGGGGTCCCTTTTATCGCTAGCAGGTTGCCTTCTTGGACAGAGAAAATTCAGGATGGCTCAAGCCCTGATGTTTTCCTCAGCACCTGATGTTTGGCAGTATAAAGCAAAAAACCCCCTAAGCTGGTTTAATAACATAAGGTGGTATGGATACATATATTTCCTAGCTCTTTCTGCCCAGAGGGCCTGAAAGAGTGACACCCCAGTAACAATGAGCATACTCAAAGCCCACATCTTAATTTCTAAACCACATTCTCCAATAAAAGGAACTAGGGCTCCTTGAAGAAATGGTTGATTCTAGGGTTGGGGTAGGGACAATATAAGATGACCCTGGATCACCTTGTAGTGACAGAAAGTAAAGAAGTGATCAGAAAACAGAACAGAAGGAAACTAAAACCAAAAAATGGATGGGGATCTGTCAAAAGGACTTCAGTTTTCTACTTCTATCGGCTGGCTGGAGGTAAGCATTGAAGGACAGTTTGTCTACTTTTCAGTAAGCCCTGTGGGTAATATCAGAGTCCTCTACTTTGGGACTATAAGTAAAATTTGGGGGCAGCGGGAGAAACATAATCAGTATCCTATCATATAGGCTTTCACTGAGAAGAGAAGGTTGAGAAGAAAGACCAACATTTTAGATGACCTGGTGGTAGGACACATTGTTACCTCTTTCTCCCTCAAAATGTACTTTGGCAAATATATCCAAAGTCTTCAAAACAGCCACGCCTCTGTAATAGAACCTTCTGGAAATTGGAATATATTTCCAGGAAGTCATCTGAATACAACAAAAAACTGCTCAAAGATATTTATTTCACTGTTATTTATAATGTGAAAAAATAGGAACTAATTTAAAGTAAATGATGGTTCTTTTACTCTATGGGATTTTATGTAGCCAATAAAAATAATGTTCATTATGATACAAAGATAACATGGAGATATGTTTATGTTATGAAGTGAGGTGGAAATAAACTGGTTTCACTATTGCATAGTCTGATCAACCTAGAAAATCTGGAGAGAATATATATACACCAACATGCTAACTCTAATTATCACCGGGTAAGAGGAATTTTCATTCACTTGAAATTAAAAAAAATTTTTTTTTCTAGATAAGTGCAGAAAAGCATAATGAATCAAAAGCACATGGGTGACTTTCTTCTTAATTTTGGGTTATCAAGAAAATATAATTTGATAATTTAGAGTCAAGAAGTGCTGGAAAACATTAAGTATGAAAAAGAGTGGTCCCCCGTCCAACTTTTCCCTACTCTCCTGGGGAACCCTGTTCAAGCCTTTAATTCTCCTCACCCCTAGGTCACGATAGCATGCTTAGGTTGACATTTCTTGATTTATCAATTTTAGACATCATCTGTTGGCTTCCTGATAAGGTAGATGAGGATTTAAGTCTCTTATACCCCTATAGTGGATGAATAGTGGCCTCCCAAAATTCATGTTCACTTGGAACTTTAGAATGTGACTTTATTTGGATATAGTTTTTACAAATGTAATTGAGTTAAGGATCTCGAGATTAGATCATCCTGGATTTAGGGTGGGCCATAAATCCAGGGATTGGTGTCCTTGTAAGAAGAGGAGAGAAAACACACAGAGACACACACAGAAAAGGCCAGGTGGATGTGGGGGCAGAGGCTGGAGTTAAGACAGACCCAAACCAAGGACTGCCAAGGGTTTCTGGGATCCATCAGAAGCTGGAAGAGAAGCATGGAGCAAATTCTCTTACATCCTCCACAGGGAACTAACTCTGCCAACATCTTGATTTCAGGCTTCTAGCCTCCAGAACTATGAGCGAATACATTTTTTTGTTTTAAGTCCCCCAGTTTGTGGCAATTTGTTACTGGCAGCCCTAGGAAAATAACACAACCCCATCTCTCTCCATTAACCCCCAGGTGTACACTATGACTTCTTTTAACCTTTTTTCTTGTCAAACTTTCCAGTGATGAGCACGCATTACACTTATAAAGAGAGAAAATAAACTTTATAAGGAAAGAGGGTGAGCATGTGAAAATGCAAAGCTGGAGGAAGAGCAAGACCATTCAGAGTCTGGCTGAGGTGGGTGCATGTGACTCTATGCTAGGACTGAGACACACGTGGGTTAGCTCTCAGGATGGAAGACTGAAACCAACTGTGTCAACAAGATTGCTGTGTATTCCAGAAAGTTCTTGCAGAGGAAGATAAAACTGTAAACAATTAAATATTTCACTGTTTGCTTTGGAAATTCCTGAAAACCAGTTTATTTAATAAGGACTTGTACATTTGGGCACATAGCCCCATTCTCAGAACAACTGGCTGCTCACCTGGGCAAGAAGTCCACTAGCCAAACAACAATTTACTTATAAAGACTTGCTCTAGGGCTCTCGCCTTGCTGTGGCCACCAGTCCTAAACTATAACATCATGAACTCTTCCCAGTCTTGAACCACTTGAGCTCAGACTCCAAAACCCAGTAGGTATCTGCCCTGGTCTCCCCCTTCTGAGACCCTCCTGGGGTTGGTCAGGGTGGAGCTGCTGTCTCTGACTGTGGTTAGGTAAAGGACATGGCTCTGTGTGATGCACAGGCTATTCCGGTGGTCCTTCTGGGAAGTCGGCAGTCAACGGCGTGTGTGTGTTTGAGTGTGTGTATTGCGTGCTTGCTTGTGTTAGAGTGTCTGTGGGAGGAAATATGTTTGCACGTGTGTGTGTGGAGTGGCCAGAGGTTAGGCTGCAGAGCCCAGCAATTTCTGAAAGGTTTTGAATGCCAAGCTAGGGAATCTGGATTTTCTTCCATAGACAGTGGGAGCCTAGAAGGCTTTAATAGAGAGAGGATGACATGTTTAAGTGAGTGTTTTGGAAAGACCTGCGATCTCAGGTTTGAGAGAACTCCCAGGGCCATAGATAAAGTTTAGAAGATAGTCACATAGTCAGAGCATAGAAGTGGACAATATTGCCAAACAACGATGAGATGGACTAAAAAGATGGATGCTCATTCTTTGCCGCTCTCCCATCGAAGGGTAGAGCCTATTCCCCTGCTCTTTGAATCTGTGCTAGCTTTGGGACTCATTTTGACCAACCGAAAGCAATGGAAGTGACACTGTGTGACTTCTGAGCCTAGGCCTTAAGAGATTGGCAGCTTCTGCTTTCCTCTTTGGAATGCTTTCTTTTGAAGTATCTTCAAAATGCTGCCTTTTGAATTAGACTGTAAAAGGTATGAATACCTTGAGACCTCCATGCTGTGAGGGAGCCCAAGCTAAGCATGTGAAAAGAGAGAGGCCACATGAAAAAGCATAGAGGAATGAAGCCTTGAGAATTCCACTCCAGTTCAGCACCAGCTGAATGCAGCTGAGTGAATGACCCCAGGAGATGTCATGTGGAGCATAAAAGCCACCAGCTGAGCCCTCTCTGAGTTGCTGACTCACAGAATCTTGAGCAAGCAAAATGGTTGTCTTATGCCACTAAGTCATAGGTAGCTTTTTATGCAGACAACCTAGACAAACAGCTAACATTTCTTGATTATTCTATGCAGTATAGTGCTAGATAATAGTGTTAAGATGTCAATTATCCATGATTTGGTTTGCAGATTCAAAGTGACCCCAGCCACTTAGATTTTAATATTTATGATTAGCATTAGCTATTTCCCCAAAAGTATTGTCTATTATATTCTTTTTTAAAAAAAATATTTATTTATTTATTTATTTATTTATTTATGGCTGTGTTGGGTCTTAGTTGGGGCACGCGGGATCTCTAGTTGTGGCACGCAGGCTCAGTAGTTGCGGTGCACGGGCTTAGGTGCCCCGCGGCATGTGGGTTCTTAGTTCCGCAACCAGGGATTGAACCCCTGTCCCCTGCATTGGAAGGTGGATTCTTAACCACTGGACCACGAGGGAAGTACCTCTGTTATACTCTTAACTTTTCTTTTTATTCATAGGTAATTACTGAATCAAAAATTTCTCTGAATATATATATATATAAGCCAAATAAGATGTGAACCAAAAAGAATCCAAATTTGTATCATAAATTAGCCACAGATGCTATCTTTCAATAAAACTTTCGGAAAAAAACGTATAGAGCTAGGCCTCGCCTCCTTAATCTTTGAGGTCATGCTATTGTTTTCCTCATTTTATAGAGGGGGACGCTGAAGATGAGGGGAAGAATGTGAGGGAAAGGAAGGATGGAACTAAAGGAATTTTGGATACAGGCAGAGGGGAATCAGATAAGGCAACTGAGAGGGAACACCAGAGAAAAGAAATGGTGTGGAGAAGCCAGGGGCTCCTGCCCTTGGTCTGGGCTTCCTTTGCAGGATCTGGATCTCAGAGAGGGATGCTACCTTTGGATTTGAGCTGGCTCCTGGCCTAAAGTGTGTTTCTTGCCTCTTTCCTTCAGAATCCTCAACCAATGGACATCCAGCTCCCAACCCCACATTAGAATTTCCAGGGAAAACCTGGGTTTGGGGTGAAGACTTACTATTATTATTTTTTGGAGGTGAGAGGTTGGCAGAAGAGAAAGAGAGGCTACTTCTAATCTACTACATCGATTAGTTGAAAAATACTTGCCTCCTTGGATTTCAGTAGCCTGGAGAAATCCACCCCTTAATGAGGAATTTCACCAGCTATGAATTAATATGCAAATCTATGCAAATAACATGCAACTCCTCCTGGGTCTCGGGAGACAGGTTTTTCTTTTCAACAGGATTACTTTACTGGGCCAATTCAATTGGGTAGAAAAAGCCCTTTGTAAATGGGATTTTCATATTAATAAGAGCTGCCATGGATTGAATATCTGGCATTTGATGTATCTATCTATTTATAAGCCTCCAGCACAGAACTGGGCAACCTCCAGACAGCACCTTGGAGTTGGAACCCAGTTCTGCCTACCAAGCCAAAGAACATGACAGCCATGATCTTAAATAATGCTCCGCCTCTACCATTAGTTTGAGGCATTTCACCCAAAGAGCCAAGTTCAAATGCTAAAATGTCAGTGCCAGTTTCTTAATTTCAACTTTAGGAAACTTACAGAGTATATGATAAGAGTTTTTAAAAACAACATTTTCTTTTTCTGATGATAAAACAACTATTGACAGGCAGATAAAAATGGAAGTTAAGTGCACATTCTGGGGTTGGGGGCCTGGGTTTGATTGAGCTCAGGTCCACCACTTCCCAACAGTGAGAAAGGGATCAAGTGACTTTTAACCTCTTTTTGTGTCTCAGTTGCCCCATCGATAGTCTGGAGATAACTCACAGGGTTGATGTAAGGATTAACTGAGTTTATTCAAATAAAGCCCTTTATTGCCTTTGATAGTCACACTGTACCGTCTATAGTCAATGAGGATCCTTTTAAGTTGGCTTTTGTGTCCTTTTGAAATGACCCCATTATTCTTAGATAGCTTCCCTGTTTTCTGTACAGCTGTCGCAGGCATTTCCTTCCTCAGACCTGGAACCAGGTATTTCTGCATGATCTCTGGTTACCTTTGTGGGGAATGGTTGTTGGAGACCACAGTCTGAGTTGTACAATACTCTGTACTACTGTTCAGGCTTTTTCATTGCTTCTAGACCTTTTCAGTGGCAAAAAAAAAAAAAAAGTATTAATACTGATACTTACAATTCAAATTGATCATTCCAAGACTTTTACGTAACTTCTTCTTAGGTTTTATCCTTGTACCTGTTTTCCCTTATAGTCAAAATTTTGGTTTCTAATCTCATTAACATAATTATGAAATTCAGAAACCTATGGTTAGACTGATCAAGAAAAAAGGAGAGAGGGCTCAAATTACTAG
Organism: Balaenoptera musculus; assembly: GCF_009873245.2. NCBI lineage: Eukaryota > Metazoa > Chordata > Mammalia > Artiodactyla > Balaenopteridae > Balaenoptera > Balaenoptera musculus. The sequence continues at coordinate 43,925,553 of NC_045786.1, read as the reverse complement.
AATCAGGAATGAAAGAGGACACATTATGACTGATCTTACAGAAATAAAAAGTGAATCTATAAGGAGGTACTATGAACAACTGTATCCCAAAAAATTAGATAACCTAGATGAAATGGGCAAATTTCTAGAAAGACACAAACTACTAAGACTGACTCAAGAAGAAATAGAAAATTCGAATAGATCTATCACAAGTAAAGAGATTGACTTAATAATCAGAAAATTTCCCACAAAGAGAAGCCTAGGCTTAGATGGCTTTACTGGTGACCTCTACCAAATGTTTAAGGAAGAATAAATACCAATCATTCAGAGGTTCCTCCAAAAAACAGAAGAGCGAAAAATATTCTCATTCTTTCTACTATTCTAAAACCAGACAAAGACATCAGAAGAAAAGAAAACTAAAGACCAATATCTCTTAAGAGCAAAGATGCAAAAATCCTCATCCCAATACTAGCAGACTGAATCCAGCAACATAGGGAAAGGATTATCACCACAACCAAGGGGTATTTATCCCAGGAATGCAAGGGTGGGTCAGTATATAAAAATCGGTGCATGGGGCTTCCCTGGTGGTGCAGTGGTTGAGAGTCTGCCTGCCAATGCAGGGGACACGGGTTCGAGCCCTGGTCTGGGAAGATCCCGCATGCCGCGGAGCAACTAGGCCCGTGAGCCACAATTACTGAGCCTGCGCATCTGGAGCCTGTGCTCCGCAACAAGAGAGGCCGCGATAGTGAGAGGCCCGTGCACCGCGATGAAGAGTGGCCCCCGCTTGCCGCAACTAGAGAAAGCCCTCACACAGAAACGAAGACCCAACACAGCCATAAATAAAAAAAAAAAAAAAAAAAAAAAATCGGTGCACTTGCCATATGATCCAGCAATCCCACTCCTGGGCATTTATCTGGAGAAAACTCTAACTCGAAAAGATACATGCATCCCAATGTTCATAACAGCACTATTTACAATAGTCAAGACATGGAAGTGACCTAAACGTCCATCAACAGATGAATGGATAAAGAAGATGTGGTAAATATATAAAATGGAATATTACTCAGCCATAAAAAAGAATGAAATAATGCCATTTGCAGCAACATGGATGGACCTAGAGATCATCATACTAAGTGAAGTAAGTCAGAGAAAGACAAATGTCATTGATATCACTTATATGTGAAATCTAAAAAAAATGATACAAATGAACTTATTTACCTAACAGAAATAGACTCACAGATATAGAAAACAAACTTATTGTTATCAAAGGGGAAGGGGGGGGAGGGATAAAATAGAAGTTTGGGATTAAAATATATACACTACTATATGTTAAATAGATAACCAACAAGGACCTACAGTATAGCACAGGGAACTATACTCAATATCTTTTAATAACCTATAATGGAAAAGAATCTGAAAAAGAATATATATATGTTTTATATATATATATACATATGTATAACTGAATCACTTTGCTGTATACCTGAAACATTGTAAATCAACTATACTTCAATAAAAAATAAAAATTAAAAAAACAGGTTATATAAAAAAATCAATCAGTGCAATACATCATATTTGTAGAATAAAGGATAAAAGCTACATGATCATCTCAGCAGATGAAGAATGATAGCCCAGGCAGGCAGAATTAGAGCTTTTATACATGAGTGGGGCTTATCATTGGGCTGACACACACAACTAATTCCCTTATTCTTTCCTGGCATTTTGTTCCACCTCCTTAGAGAGCAGAGCTCCCTGATGTCTCGCCTGGGGGTAAGTTTACGCCTGTTTGCCTGTAATGAGAAGGTGTTGGGTTATCCCCAAGGTTGGCCTCTCTGGTTTCGCTGTCTGGCTCTCCTTTCTCTTCTTTGAAGCCACCTCTGGAAATACTATAGATGATGGCTTCTTCCATTTTATTTTTTGACAACTTTTTGTCTGCTTTATGTGAATCTTGCTGAAATCACTCGTTTGCTGGTGGTCTCCAATTTATTCTCTTTTCTGTTTTGTGCTTCTATCTGTGATGAGGGAGAAATTAACAGTCCTTGAGAATCAAAGTTCCATTGGAGAAATTTATTCTCTAAGGTGATAAATGGTACTTAAGAGGTTATAGGGCTTTGGTTCTGGTAAGAAATCTCGTCAGTTTTACCCTGGAGAAGTAGAGTAGTTTTCAGGAATCCAAATGTGACAGCAGTGGTGATCAGAGAGGGTCCACTATAATGGCCAGCGGACAGTGAACTCTTAGAGCTAAATCTAACTTTCCCTGAATTTTACAGAAAAGGACACTGCAGCTCAGAGAGAAGGTTCAAGGTCACACAGTGAGTTAGTAACAGATCTTGGGGGAACTTCCCTGATTCTCAATCTTTGCTTCTTCTAGTTTACCGTACAATTATGACTGGGAACTCTTTCTTATGTGCACTGGTGTGCTATATGGCATCTATCACAGCAGTTAGGGCATAGGAGGTATTAGAATCATGGGCTCCGTGGTAGAGTAGATCTGGCTTGATTTTCAGCTGTGAAACCTTGGCCAAGGTGAGGAGAAACTCTCCATTTTAGTGCCTTCGTGTGAAACTGGGAACAATAAGAGTACTCATCATATAGATTTGTGATGTAAAGTGCTCTTTACAGCATTTGGCACAAGGCAATTGCTCTGCAGGTGTTAGCAGTTCTGAATTATCTAAGACCAAGGACTTACTGGATCTGGGAAGGACCTCAGGAGCCATCTAGTTCAGTCTCCTAGCCAGTGCGTCAGTCCATCTACAACGTTTCCATCAAGAGATCAGTTGGGCTCTCCTTGAACACCTAAAGTGATGGGAACACTCAGTACTTTCTGGGGCAGCTCATTTAATTTAAATGGTTTTAAAGTTTGTTTCTTTCATTATAAAACTTTAACTGTGTTTGACATATACACACTACTATATATAAAATAGATAACTTATAAGGACCTACTGTATAGCACAGGGAACTCTACTCAATACTCTGTAATGACCAGTATGGGAAAAGAATCTAAAAAAGAGTGGATATATGTAGATGTATAACCGATTCACTTTGCTGTACACCTGAAACTAACACAACATTGTAAATCAACTATACTCCAATAAAAATTTTTAAAAAGTGCTTATTGTAAAAAATCAGGGTAATAATGAGAAGTAGAAGACAGAAAAGACAAAGCTTATTAAAATCCACTTCTCAGAGAACGCTTTTGTGCATGTTGTCCAGTATTTATGATATGATAATTTTTTTTTTTTAACTTTTTTTTGGGTTTATTTATTTATTTATTTATGGCTGTGTTGGGTCTTCGTTTCTGTGTGAGGGCTTTCTCCAGCTGCGGCAAGTGGGGGCCACTCTTCATCGCGGTGCGCGACCTCTCATTACCGCGGCCTCTCTTGTTGCGGAGCACAGGCTCCAGATGCGCAGGCTCAGTAATTGTGGCTCAGTTGCTCCACGGCATGTGGGATCTTCCCAGACCAGGGCTCGAACCCCTGTCCTCTGCATTGGCAGGCAGATTCTCAACCACTGCGCCACCAGGGAAGCCCCTATGATATGATAATTTATTCACATAGTCGTGATCCTATGGCATGATGTACAACTATTTATAGCAACATGTCTCTTTTTCACTGTAGAAAATTTGGTCTATAAAGGGAATGTAAATATTCCAGGTTCCTACTACCCAGAGACAGCTCTGCTTATCATTAGTGAGGCTGAGGGGGGCGGCTAAATGTGGTGGTTAAGAGGATGTCCTTAAAGCCAGACAGCTCTAAGGTCCATTGCACAGACTTCTCAAATCTCTGTAAGTCTAAAGTTGTCTCTTTTTTCAAAATTGTTATTTATTTTTATAATTTATCTTTTTCTTTTAAATTCAGATAACATACATTTAGCCCTTTAAAAGTGTAAATTCAGTGGCATTTAGTGTATTTATAATGTTGCCCGACCACTCTTTCTCTAGTTTCAAAACATTTTCATCACCTCAGAAAAAACGCCCCATATCCATAAGTAATCGCTCCCATTTCTCCCCTCCCCCTATCCTTTAGTAACCACTAATCTGATTTATCTCTATAATGTTGTCTATTCTGGATATAAAGGTAATATAAAAGGAATCATATAATATGTGATCTTTCGTATCTGGCTTCTTTTACTTACCATAATGCTTTGAAGATTCATCCATGCTGTAGCATGTATCAGTTATTAGTTCCTTTTTATGGCTGAATAATATTCCATTGTATGGATATACCATACTTGGTTATTCATTCATCTGTCAATGGACATTTGGGTTGTTTGGTTCATGGGCTGTGTGTGTGTGTGTGTGTGTGTGTGTGTGTGTCTTATTAAAGTCACAGAGGTTCTCTATATTTTATCTAGACGTTTTATAGTTATAACTCATGTTTAGATTTATAATCAATTTCTAGTTAACTTTTGCATGTTGTGAGAGGTAAGCATTGAGGTTCTTGTCTTTTTTTCACATACAGATAACCAATTGTTCCAGGACTATTGTTGAACTAACTATTCTTTCCTCCATTGAATTACCTTGGCAGCTTTGTTGAGAATCAATTGACCATATATGTATGGGACTGTTTCTGGATTCTCTTCTGTTCCATTCATCCATGTGTCTGTCTGTGCTTTTTCCAGTACCACACTGTCTTGATTACTGTAGCTTTGTAGTAAATCTTGAAAGTAAGTAGCATAAGTCTTCTGAGTTTGTTCTTCCTTTTCAAAATTGTTTTGGCTTTTCTAGGTCCTTTGAATTTCAATTTGCATTTTACAATCAGTTTATCAATTTTTATAAAAAAAGCCTCCTGGGATTTTGGTTGAATATATAGATCATTTTGGTGAGAAATACATTTTAATATTGAGCCATCTGATTCATGATTATATTTCTTCATTTTTCTAGGTCTTCTTTAATTTATCTCAGCAATGTTTTGTAGTTTTCAGTGTACTAGTCTTGCACATATTTGCTAAAATTTCCCTACATATTTCATGTTTGGTGATGTTATCATAGATGTTTTAAAATTTTTAATTTTCAATTGTTTATTCTTAGTATATAACAATACTACTGATTTTTCTATGTTGATCTCATATCTTGCAACCTTGCTAAACTCACTTACTGATTTCTAGTGGCATTTTTATAGATTCTTTAGGATTTTCTACACAGATGATTATGTCTACAAATACAGACAGTTTTATTTCTTCCTTTCCAACCTGCATGCCTTTAATTTCCCTTTCTTGTCTTCTTGCTGGCTATCAACTCTAGCACAAGGCTGAATAGAAGTGGTGAGAGCGAATATCCTTGTCTTGTTTCTGATCTTAGGGAAAAAGCATTCAATTTTCACCATTAAATATGATGCTAGCTGTATCTTCATTTGTTAAATGGAGATAATTTGTTCACAACATCATTAGGGCCATAAGCCCACTTTTGGTCATTATGACCATCTAGGATCTTGAGAGAAACTTAGAAGAAAACGAGGGATGCTCTGGCTGGTGGTCACTATCTTAGGTCAGGTCCCCTGGGAAACAGACTCTGAGTCAGAGATGTGCATGCAGAGGTTTATTGGAGAGTGCTCTTGGAATTAACACCTGTGGTGTTGGGTAGAGGAGAAACTGAACTGCAATGCAGTCTCGAAGAAGGGCTCAGCCTATTCCATTAGAATATCTGGAGCTGGGATGGCCCTGTATGTTGTCCCAAATTGAGGCTGAAGACAGCTGCATTACTCATACATGTTTATTCTCCAAGCTTCCTTTCTTATGAGTCCTGGGTTCTTGTGACACATTGGAGCTGGGTTTGTATAGATATCTTAGTATGGTCCATGTCTCATGTCTAGTAGCAAAGATCAAATACTCAGAATTACAAAGAATCTAGATATCATTTAGTGACAAGCTGAAAATCACTTTAAGACTTTTACTGAGTGACATTCTTTTCTTTTGCTTTATTTTATTTTCTTTAAAAAAATTTTTTATTGGAGTATAGTTGCTTTACAATGTTGTGTTTGTTTCTACTGTAGAGCAAAGTGAATCAACCATACATATACATATATCCCCTCTCTTTTGGATTTCTTTCCCATTTAGCTCACCACAGAGCATTGAGTAGAGTTCCCTGTGCTATACAATAGATTCTCATTAGTTATGTATTTTATACATAGTATCAATAATGTATATGTCTCAATCCCAGTCTCCCATTTCTTTCCCCGCCCCCCCCCCCCGTTTCCCCCTTGGTATCCATACTTTTGTTCTCTATACGTCTGTGTCTCTATTCCTACTTTGTAAATAAGATCGTCTATACCAATTTTTTCAGATTCCGCATATATGCATTAATATATGATATTTTTCTCTTTCTGACTTGCTTCACTCTGTATAACAGTCTCTAGGTCCATTTGTATGGCTGAGTAATATTCCATTGTATGTATGTACCACATCTTCTTTATCCACTCCTCTGTTGATGAACATTTATGTTGTTTTCATGTCCTGGCTATTGTAAGTAGTGCTGCAATGAACATTGGGTCACTGAGTTACATTCTTCAACAGATGGTAAGAGATAGAAATCTGTAATATTCTTGAGGTAGACTGGCACAGAGCTAAGACTCCAGACCCACAGGTCTGAGTTATGTGGCCCAGAATTCTCACCTAGTTCCCCCTGAAGTTATCTTACAATCTACCTTATGAAGCTGTTGTGAAAACTAAAAGAACTAATTCTTAGAAAATGCTTGTGATAAGCATGTGATAAACGTTAACTCATTAAAAATTATTACTTATATCTCTTTGTTTTCTTTGCAATTTGTACATAATGAAAACCAGTGCATATGCTTATTTTTCAGTAAAGTTAACATAGGAATAGATAAGGTCTTAGATGAAAGACAATACAAAATAAGCCTTGGTGACCGGTAATCTCTGCTACTGGCGGTTAACTTCTCTTCAACAGTTACCAATACTAGCAATTTAGTTCTTAAAAGTAATGTTTAAATTTCACTAAAAATTTTAATTATGAAAATATCCAAAGATACACAAAGATAAGGAGAATAATTCAATGAACCTTTATATACCCTTCACCCAGGTTCAATAATTATCAAATTTTCCCACATAAGGATCTATTCCTCTTTTCTTTTAAAAGCAAATTCCAGTAATCATGTCATTTTGCTGCCACATACTTTAGTATGCATCTCTAATAATATAGTCTTATTTATATAGCCACAACACCAAAATCATACTCAACAAAATTTGATATCTTCCAGTCCACAATAAAATTTCCCTTTTTACCTAAAAAAGTCTTATTTTAGAGAATTTGTTTAAATCAGGATCTAAACAAGGTCAGTACATTATATTTGCTTGTTGATCCTTAATTCTTTTAAAATCTAAACCAACCCCTTATCCCCTTTCACTGCCATTGTCATGTTGCAAAAACTAGTTCGACTGTATTAGAATATATCCTACATTTGGATTTGTCAGTTTGTTTCCTTGTGCTGCTGTTTAATTAGTTCCTATATCCCTTGTGTTTTATTTTATTTTAAAATGATTTATCTTTAAAGGCTTTTCTGGTTAATGTATATAACATGATTGTTGCAAAAAATTAGAAAAATTATAGAACTACAATTTTTAATGTGGAAAGTCCGAGTTTGCCATAATCCTACCCCTTGAAGTAATCATTGTTAATTGTCTGGCATATATTCCACCAGATTTTTTTTCTTCACTCAATAAGAAAAATCATTTCTTTAGAATGAAATTAGCTATTGTGTGATTCCTTATTACAACTTGATTTTTGTGGAGATTTTTCAACGACTCTTCGCACTGTGTCCCAATCCTCTAAAAAGTTTAGCCATTGTTAGAAGGTCATGGGGCAGGACAATACAGTTATTGTTTCAAGGGAATCAAACACGGGAGACTGTGTATGTTTTGCAGGGTGAAGAACGTAGCAGTGGGGGAGGATTGGGTCCAGAATGGGAACACGAGTAAAGAATGCAGGGCCAAGCCTTGCCCCAAGTTCCAGATTCCATCAGATAGGACACAATCTAATGGGATTGGTGAGTTTGGTGCCCAGCGGAGGCAAGGAAGATCCAATAACCCAGTGCCTACATAACATGGACCATTTCTTCAAACTTCTTGTCTCTGTGGTGATTCCAAGCCTCCCACTCTTTCCTCCCACCCTAGGAGCAGGCTATGGGTGGGATGCATACCATCATCTCTCTTATGTTGTTCAACTGTAAATTAAAAAAAAAAAGAATAGATAATGCTAATGTGCAAGCCCTTCCTGGCATAAATTGAATCATTACAGAAATTCTTTTTATTTTATTTTATTGTATTTTTTAAAGTGAGGGGGCAGTTTCCTCGTTGCTTGCTTTATTTATTTATTTATTTATTTATTTATTTATATATTTTAAAGTTAATTAATTAATTAATTAATTTTTATATTTATTTTTGGCTGTGTTGTGTCTTCGTGTGCGAGGGCTTTCTCCAGTTGCAGCAAGCGGGGGCCACTCTTCATCGCGGTGCGCGGGCCTCTCACTGTCGCGGCCTCTCTTGTTGCGGAGCACAGGCTCCAGACGCGCAGGCTCAGTAGTTGTGGCTCACGGGCCTAGTTGCTCCGCGGCATGTGGGATCTTCCCAGACCAGGGCTCGAACCCGTGTCCCCTGCATTGGCAGGCAGACTCTCAACCACTGTGCCACCAGGGAAGCCCTCGACTGATTCTGTGTGAATCCCTTTTTATTGATTTTTCTGGAAAGTTGGTGAGTACTATCAAACCTCAGTTTATATGATTTCTATTGACTAATTTCCAAGGTCACGATTATTCCTTCTGTTATGTCCAATCTACACTAAGCTATTCAGTGGCTTCTTTTTTGTTTTTTCAATTTCAGATATTGTATTTTTCAGTTCTAGAATTTCCATTTGGTTGCTTTTTAGATTTTCCATTTCTTTGATAATATTTTAATTTGTTCATTCATCATGACCATATTCTCCTTTAAGTCTTTGAACATATTTATAATAGCTATTAAAAAAAAAAAAGTTTGGCCTCACTGCACAGCTTTCAGGATGTTAGTTCCCCAACCAGGGATTGAACCCGGGCCACGGTAGTGAAAGAGCCAAATCCTAACCACTATACCACCAGGGAACTCCTATAATAGCTATTTTAAAGTTCTTGTCTACTAATTCCAACTTCTGAGTCATCTTGGAATTAGTTTCTATTGACTTATTTTTCTCTTATTTTTATTACTTATCTTATTATTATGTCTCATTTTCTTTTGTTTTCACCTCTCTAATATATTTTTATTGATACGGACCTTGTGGGAGATGTACTGTAGAGAATCTCAGATCTGTCTTCTACCTTTGAAGAATGTTGAGTTTTGTTTTAGGAGGTAGTTAAATTACTTTACATCACCATAATCTTCTGGATGCTTGATTTTACACTTGTTAGGGCAGGTCTATTTTAGTTTTACCGTTGCTTCTAGAGTGAATACCTTAGTCCTGTGAGGTGTCTTTATTGCTACATGTGGCCTTTTGATGGAAAGCCCTTCTAACTTGGGAGGACTTGATCTACAAACTCTTTCTCCCCTGTAGTGGGCATGTATTAAAATCTCAGCTCAACTTTTTTGTCCTTCCAGCTGTTTTTCTCTTGGGCTCTTTGTAGTCTTTGCCTACACATGTGCAGTTCTGGTGTCAGCCAATGATTTGAGAGGAGTTTCTACGGAGATTTTGAGTTTACCTCCTCTGTGGCTTCCTCCATTTTGTGGAATTCTGAGAGTTCCTCCATTCAATAACCAGTTGCTTTTGCAGCCTTGAACTTCTCTCATGACTCCACAGACCAAAAATCTCTAGGCTCTGCCTGACGCTATCTGCCTTGCCAGACAGACTGCGGAGTGAGCAAGGGCAAGAGCCATATACACGTGGACCTTACCTGGTGTGATTCTCTTTTTTCCAAATGTCAAATCTATTTCTTTTTCTGTCTGCTTCTGGTCGTTCTACAGTGTCTTCAAACAGCTGTATTTATTTTATTTTTAAAAATATTTATTTATTTATTTGGCTGTGCCGGGTCTTCATTGTGGCATGCTGGCTCTTAGTTGCAACATGTATGTAGATCTAGTTCCCTGACCAGGGATTGAACCCGGGTTCCCTGCATTGGGAGCTTGGACTCTTAACCACTGCACCACCAGGGAAGTCCCCAACAGCTGTATTTATTAAAGTCCAGAGTTTATAACTGTGACCATCAGGAGGAATAGTCTGATATTATGCTGAGTTACTGTGCTATTACCAAGCCACTATTATTTCTTGCCTGTATTTTTGTAATATGCTTTCTTGTACTCTTGCCCGCTATAGCCTATTCTCACCCTAGTAGCCAGAGTAATCCTATTAGAACATTAAGTCTGACATGCTAGTTTTTGTTTACAAGCCAACTACTGGCAACCCATCTCCCGCAGAATAAAGCCCAAATCCTTGCAGTCAGCTGCATGTCCTCCAACGTATTCCCCACCCTGACCCTATCTTATCTCTCTGACTTAGTGTCCCTATTATTTTCCATTTTAGTCACTCTATTCTTGCCAAACTGACCCTCTTCCTATTCCTTGCACTTGCCTAGGGCCTTTTACCATTTCTGTTCTCTCTTCCTGGAATAGGTTTCCCCCTCCCTATTTAAAATTGTAAATCCCTTCACCCCTACCTACTCTCACAGTTTTTTAGCGTTTCCCTTGATATACTTTATCTCCATAGTGCTTGCAATCAAATTGTTAATTAACTGTCTCCCCTCACCAGGATGTAAACTCCATGAAGGCAGGGATTTTTGGGTTTTTTTGTTCACATCTGTATTCCCAGGGCCTGGAACAGATGAATGCTGAGTGAATCCTTCTCCACTGGGACTCATATAGGCTCAGCTCCTTAGCACTGAAAACGAATGTCTACGGCAGTTCCCAGCCATATTATGAAACTGGCATGTCTTATCTTGGGCAATTTTTCTTCCCTCCTATAGAGTCTTCCCTACAGCCCCTTCCTTACAATGCTGATCTCCTTGGACGCAAACTGGAATTTGATAAAATGTCAGTGAATTTGGAGTCTGTGGAGTTTGGGTTATTTTTTATCAGAAATAACCTTAGGAAAACATGATACCTTTAAAATCTGTTAGTATCACATAAAATACACCATTGTTCTAGTGTTTTTAGAGTTAATAGGATAGAGATAAGAAAAAGGAGATATTGGTTTAATCATCATTTGCATAATGCATTTTATAAGCCTACATAAATTATGCATTGTTGACCTTTAAATTAATTTAGGCTTAATGAGATGGTTTTATTATGTTTAAAGACTTAATATAATTATTTGATTATGTTTTTAAAAAATTATTTTCTAAGCTTGCACATGTTTTGTCCCCCATCAAGGCCCAAGTGTATTGCCTTCTCATTGAATGCTTTTTTAGCTGTTTTCCGGTTTGAGGCTTGCAGAAGTCTGATCTTCTGAAGGATGGTTTTACTCAATTGTTTAATTTTCCCGGGCATTCTACAACAACTTTTGCTTTTTAATGGAGACCTGTATTTCCAAAAGAGTTAAACTTTAGGTTCTGAAAATGGATTCTTCAAAAATATGGTTTGGGACTTCCCTGGTGGTCCAGTGGTTAAGACTCTGAGCTTCCAATGCAGGGGATGCGGGTTCTATCCCTGGTTGGGGAACTAAGATGCGCATGCTGCGTGGCATGGCCTAAAATAAAATAAAATAAAATAAAAATGTTGTTTGCAACAGGAAACTTTATCATCCTGGGCACCAACTGAATAATGAATTGAGAGCTCAGCTGAGGCTCAGCTGTGGGCCCACTAGTGTTGGATCTTGAAAATGCAGATTAATTTATGAACATAATGTTGTGTCCCAGGGAGTCCCAGGGTCCACCGTGGATGCCAGGAAATCTGAAGGGAGGGATGAGGAGGCTGAAGAGGCTGGACTCTGGCCTCATCCCCTTCAGCCACAGAAGCTCCAATTTTATATATTTTCTTCATTTTGGGACACTGCTTAGCTCTTACATGATAAAATAGTTATTTTGGTGCTTCAAAAATAAAAATTTAAAAACAATAGTACTAGAGTGTAAGCATGTGAAACCCAAGAAGTGATTGTACTATACATGTTCATTTTTATCATTGGATTTTAGGATTTGAGCTGTATTTCCTCATATAAAACATATAAACGCTGGAGCTAGCACCAGATAACTAGTTAACCTATGGTAGAATTGAACACCTATGTATTTTCATTAAAAAAAAAAATGCAACAAGCAACATGGATGGGCCTAGAGATCATCATATAGAGTGAAGTCAGACAAAGACAAATATCATATGATATCACTTATATGTGGAATCTAAAAAATGATACAAATGAGCTTATTTACAAAATAGAAACAGACTCACAGACAGAAAACAAACTCATGGTTACCCAAGAGGAAAGTGGGGGGATTAGCAGACACACACTACTATATATAAAAGACATAAACAGCAAGGACCTACTGGAACAGGCATAAGGACCTCTAGGATCTGCAGAGCCACCCAGCTTTACCATGTGGACCATATGGTGTCATTTTCCTGGCAGTCTAGGGACAAGGGCACACAGAGGTTAGTGGGGTTTAGTGATTAGCAGAGAGTGAGTCATTTAAAAATCTATTTTTTCCCTGATGGTAAAAGTTATAAAGTTTTATTGTGGGAAATATGGAAAATATCAATTAGCACAAAAAAGAAGATAAAAAGGTTGGTATGAAAAGACTTTGGGGGCTTCCCTGGTGGCACAGTGGTTGAGAGTCTGCCTGCCATCGCAGGGGACGCAGGTTCGTGCCCTGGTCTGGGAGGATCCCACATGCCACAGAGTGGCTGAGCCCGTGCGCCACAACTGCTGAGCCTGCGTACCTGGAGCCTGTGCTCCACGACGAGAGAGGCCACTGCAGTGAGAGGCCCGCGCACCGCAGCGGGGAGTGGTCTTTGCTTGCTGCAACTGGAGAGGGCCCACGCACAGCAATGAAGACCCAACGCAGCCAAATAAATAAATAAAATAAATTTTAAAAAAAAGAGAGACTTTGGAAACTTTTCCCCCAGAAGTAACAGGGGCGAAGTAACATGAAGTTCTTATATAATTTTCTTTTCTGTCACTACAGCTGCATAATGAACCACTCCAAAACTTAGTGGCATAAATCAGTTTCTTGTGCTCGCAGATGACATGGGTCAGGAATTCAAGGCTGGCACTGCCACGATGGATTGTCTCTGCTCCATGATGTCTGGGGCTCCAGCTGGGAAGACTAAAGGCTGGGGATGACTTGACTGCTGGGGGCTGGCATCCTCTGTCAGCATCATTTTTGTTTTTAATTGAAGTAGAGTTGATTTATAATGTTGTGTTAATTTCTGCTGTACAGCAAAGTGATTCAGTTATACATAAATATTCTTTTTCATATTCTTTTCCATTATGGTTTATCACAGGATATTTAATATATTTCCCTGTGTTCTACAGTGGGACCTTGTTGTTTATCAATTCACTGTAGAATAGTTTGCAGCTGCTAACTGCAAACTCCCAATCCACACTTACCCCACCCCCTCCTTCTTGGCAACCACAAGTCTGTTCCCTATGTCTGTGAGTCTGTTTCTGTTTTGTAGGTAAGTTCATTTGTGTCATATTTTAGATTCCACATATAAGTGATATCATATGGTATTTGTCTTTCTTTTTCTGACTTACTTCACTTAGTGTGATAATCCCCAGTTGCATCAGAGTTGCTGCAAATGGCATTATTTCCTTCTTTTTTATGGCTGAGTAGTATTCCATTTCTCCAAAGAAGACATACAGATGGCTAACAGGCACATGAAAAGATGCTCAACATCATTAATTATTAGAGAAATGCAAATCAAAACTAAAATGAGGTACCACCTCACACTGGTCAGAATGGCAGCATCTTTTATTTTTTTTTTTACATTTTAAAATGCTTCAATATCCATCCTGTTATTAGCTTAAGAAGATTTCTTTGCCAAAATATCCATCCTGTTATTTTTTTATTTTTTAACATCTTTATTGGAGTATAACTGCTTTACAATGGTGTGCTAGTTTCTGCTTTATAACAAAGTGAATCAGCTATACATATACATGTATCCCCATATCTCATCCCTCTTGGGTCTCCCTCCCTCCCACCCTCCCTATCCCACCCCTCCAGTTGGTCACAAAGCACCGAGCTGATCTCCCTGTGCTATGCAGCTGCTTCCCACTAGCTATCTATTTTACATTTGATAGTGTATATATGTCCATGCCACTCTCTCACTTCATCCCAGCTTACCCTTCCCCCTCCCCGTGTCCTCAAGTCCATTCTCTACATCTGCGTCTTTATTCCTGTCCTGACCCTAGGTTCTTCAGAACCATTTTTTTTTTTTTTAGATTCCATATATATATGTTAGCATATGGTACTTGTTTTTCCCCTTCTGACTTACTTCACTGTGTATGACAGACTCTAAGTACACCCACCTCACTACAAATAACTCAATTTCGTTTCTTTTTATGGCTGAGTAATATTCCATTGTATATATGTGCCGCATCTTCTTTATCCAGAACGGCAGCATCTTTACTCACATGCCTGGTCAGTGATTCTGGATGATGACTGGGACCTCTCCAACAAATACAGGTAACTGCTCCATGTTGTCTCTTGAATAGACTAGTCTGGGCAGCTGGGTTCCCGGAGTGAGCATCCCAGGAGGTAGGAAGTAGATGCTGCCAGTGTCTTGAGGGCCTGGACACCGTTATAGTGTCATTTCTGCTCTGTTCTTTTGGCCAAGGACTAACATAGCCCAGTTTCAACATTGACACCACGTCATGATTGGAGGAATGGTAGAGAATCTGGGAGCTGTGTTTTAAAATTGCCACAGTTCCCTAGATGACAGTGTAGCCAAGTGGTTAGGAGATTAGGGTCTGGACTCCGGCTACCTGGGATCACATCTCACATCCGCTCTCATCGGCTGCATGACCTTAGGCAAGTTCATTGTGGTAGAAACTATTGTTGCTTGCCAATATCTATCTCTGCTTTCTTCTTCCTGGGAGCACCAGTACAGAATTTCCCAACCCCTTGCATGTATGACGGGGTCAAGAGATTAGTTTTAGCTAGTGGAGTGAGAGCAGAAGTGCCACGTGTCACCTTGGGTTGAGGGTTGAGTGAGAGCCATGGGTTTCCTCACTCCTTCTCACCTGCTCGCTAGATGCAGAGGAGCCAGAGGTGGACCTAGGTGCAGGAGGTGGTGGAGTCACAATATGGAAGGAGCCTGGGTCCCTGAATGACTGCTGGAGTGAGTCCTTTCTTCCATGCCTTCTGCCCACAAGGACATGGAGGAGAGGGAGACCTTCACCACGTCAAGTCACTGAAGGGTTGGGGTTATTTCTGACAGCAGTTAGCCTACCCTAATACATTACCCAATCTCTGTGAACCTGTTTGCTTACCTGTACAGGTGGGTATTAGCTATAGCTACATTTGGGTATCTTAAGAATTAAGCGAAACAATTTAATGCGCAGCGCCTGGCCCATAGTAAGTGCTCAGTGGACGTTAGCCATTGCTATAGAGGGATATGACTGCCAGTTAGAAAAGGAGGCAGGTTTGTGTCTGGGAGGATGGTGGGAGGATGCTCATCATCATCACCATCATCAAGCTGCCACCAGTCATTTACTGAGCCCCTGCTTGGCTCAGGCTCTGTTTTAGGGGTGCTCCGCTTGTTTTCAATCCCCCGAGGCAGGTGTTGTTAACCCCAGTGTCAAGATGAGGCCTCTAGGGCCCAGAGCTGCTGCCAAAGCCGTTCAAAATCACACAGACAGCGACACAGGCAGGCCTTAAACTCAACTCTTCTGACCTCCAAGCCTGACTCCTTTGACTGCAGGGTTGACAAATGTGACATGGATATAAAGAAAAAAAAAAAAAAAAAATAAGGCCTCTGTCTTCCTTCCTTCTCTCTGGGTAAGTGTTGTGTTTTCCTTCTGAGAATTTCTCTACTTCACGTTGTAAGGATTTACTTTCATAAATTAAATATAAATTGGCTTACGGCTTGGTTGCCAATGTGGAAGACTCCAGCTTCCCTCCCTTTCCTGGGGTCTTGTGGCCTCTCTCTTCTATTTGAACTCCAAAGGCTTGATGGAGTCGGTCAATGGAAAAAGGTCTGGATCTCCAGAATACAGCCAGGTCTGTGAGTGTCCCTTCGGCTTAGGGCCTCCTGTGAGTAGAGTGGGTATTTTAAAGCCCTCTCAATGACACAGATAACATGAGGTGGGATTATAACACCAAAGTGGTGCCTTTCTTTTTTTTCCTGTGCAGCTTGCCAGGAGCACTTTTCATTTCTTGATTTCCTCTTGAAACAAGGGCAGATTTGTTTGCAATTCCACAAGAATAAGAGAGGCTCAGGAAACTTCTGACATGCAGGTGCTTACAATCCTGATATTAGATCTTACTAGATTAACCGGTTTTACTAGATTGACCAGTGATTGATTTCTTGTCACAGTTAGGTGTCATTTGCTTCTTCCTCCTTCCCTTTGAGGTATCAATTTTGGTTTTAGCAACATAACCCACTGCATAGACCTATAGATCTGTAAGTACAGATTCAGTCATTAAGGAGCATCCCTGGACTGCATTTGCTTTATATGAACAAGACAGTTTTTCTAGCACCTGTTGAAGTCATGCCCACGTACAATATGTGGAGCTGACACACCAGGTAAAGATGAAGGTTTATAATATCTTTTACTGGGACTTCCCTGGTGGTCTAGTGGTTAAGAATCCACCTTCCAATGCAGGGGATGTGGGTTGGGTCCCTGGTTGGGGAACTAGGATCCCACATGCTGCGGGTCAACTAAACCTGTGCGCCGCAACTAGAGAGAAGCCTGCAGTGAAGAGTCTTTTACTTACACTGCTCCTCTTCTGGCTCTGCTAAAACTTTAAACACAAAACGTACCTTCCTTTTTATTTCACAGGTAGTTTCTCTGTCAAAGGCAATGCTAAAGGCAAGGTGAATAAAACCAACTTCTACACTTAAGATTATCTTTGAAATATTTATGAATACGTTCAGGGAAAAAAAGGCTTTGACCGCTTGCTGCTAAAACAGTGGGTGAAGCTGATTTTCTTCTAGACTAGTGATGTTATATTGTTATGTTATTATAGAATATTGTAGAAGTTCTTCTACGATAAAACTTAGAAAACTATTTTGTTCTTTAAAGATATTAGTTAAAAAAAAAATCTTTGTGGCTGTTTAAAAACTAACACAAGATGGCGCCAGAGAGCCAAAGTAGAGAGGGATTTGCTTCCAGGGGACCAGAAAGACCTGAGGTAAAAGGGGTGGCCTGGGGTTGGGGGGGACGGAGATTATTTCTGAGAGATGGCATTTTGAGGCGCTGCGAAGCAGGGGGAGTTAGTACTCGCCTTTGCCCACCCTCACAGCCTCGAGTCTCTTCAGGAAGCCTTTTCACAAGCTTTCCACAAACTTTTCAGCCCTGGTGCCCATCCTCAGAACCTCAAAATCTGTGGAAGAGGCAGGTAGGCCATGAGCAGTAGATGGAGAAAGGGGGGGAAGAAGGCAGAGGAGTGGAGCTGCTTCCCAGGCTGCTCCTGAGTGAGCATTTGCCCAGCAGCACCTCTCACAAGTGGAGGGCCCACACGTCTCTGCTTCCTGGTGGCTCTAGGCTAAGAAAAGGGGGTGGAACAGGAGCAACCACGTGTGGTAGAGAGGAGAAGTACGTCTATACAGGTCGTTTCTCCTCTTTGGCCCACATTTTCATTTCTTTTCTTTCTTTCTTTTTTTTGGCTGTGCAGCATGGCATGCGAGATCTTAGTTCCCCGACCAGGGATCGAACCCACGCCCCCTGCATTGGAAGAGCAGAGTCTTAACTGCCAGGGAAGTCCCTGGGCCCACCTTTTCAATTAAAGAATGGAGAGCTTGGTTTTTTAGAAATTGTGGTAAAATATACATAACATAAAACAACATGTTCATCTTTTTTTAAAAAACCTTTTTCATTATGGTAAAATATAGAACATGAAATTTACCATTTTATTTTACTTTTTCAAATAAATTTATTTATTTTACTTATTTTTGGCTGCGTGGGTCTTCGCTGCTGCATGCGGGCTTTCTCTAGTTGCGTGAGTGGGGGCTACTCCTAATTGCGGTGCGCGGGCCTCTCACTGCAGTAACCTCCCTTGTTGTGGAGCACGGGCTTCAGCAGTTGCAGCACATGGGCTCAGTAGTTGTGGCGCACAGGCTCAGTTGCTTCGCGGCATGTGGGATCCTCCCGGACCAGGGCTCGAGCCCGTGTCCTCTGAATTGGCAGGCGGATTCTTAACCACTGTGCCACCAGGGAAGCCCCATTTTAACCGTTTTAAAGTGTATAGTTCAGTGGCATTAAGCACATTCACAATGTTGTGCAACCACCATCACCATCTCCAGATCACTTTCCATCTTGCAAAACTGAAACTCTGTACCCATTCAACAGCAGCTCCCCACTCCCCTCTTCCCCCGCCCCTGGCATCCACCATTCTACTTTCTGTCCCGGTGAATTTGATGACCCTAGGGACCTCATATAAGGGGAATCAGACAGCATTTATCCTTTTTGTATCTGGCTTATTTCGCTGAGCATAATGTCTTCAAGGTTCATCCACGTTGTAGCAGGTGTCAGAATTTCCTTCCTTTTTAAGGCTGAATAATATTCCATTGTATGTATAGCCTGCACTTTGTTTATCCATTTATCCAAATGTCCGCTGACGCTTGGGCTGCTTCTAGCTTTTGGCCATTGTGAATACAGTAAGTCCCCTACATACAAGTGAGTTCCGTTCTGAGAGCGCGTTTATAAGTCCAATTTGTTCGTTAAGTCCAACAAAGTTAGCCTAGGTACCCAACTAACACAATTGGTTATACAGTACTGTACTTAATAGGTTTATAATAGTCTTCACACAAATAATACAGAAAAAACAAACACAAAAAATAAAGAAAACATTTTTTAATTCTTACAGTACAGTACCTTGAAAAGTACAGCAGTACAGTACAACAGCTGGCATAGAGGGGCTGGCATCGAGTGAACAGGCAAGAAGAGTTACTGACTGGAGGAGGGAGAGGAGGTGGGAGATGGTAGAGCTGAAGGATCGTCAGCAATAGGAGACGGAGGGTAAGCTGCAACTTCACTCACGCCTGACGTTGATGGAATGCACGTTCACATCTTTGAAAGTTCGCAACTTGAAAGTTCGTATGTAGGGGACTTACTGTAATGCTGCTATGAACATGCGTATACAAATATCTCTTTGAGTCCCTTCTTTCTATTCTTTTGGGTGTATACCCAGAAGTGGAATTGCTGGATCAAATGAGAATGCTCTGTTTAATTTTCTGAGAAACAATTATACTGTTTTCCACAGTGGCTGCATGATTTGATATTCTTACCAGCAATGCACAAGGGTTCCAAATTCCCCACATCCTGACCACATTTGTTAGTTTCTGTGTTTTTTTTTTTTTTTTTTTGATAATAGCCATTCTAATGGGCACGAAATGGTCTCTCATTGTGGTTTTGATTTACATTTCCTGGAGAAATTGGTTTCTATTTATTTATTTTAAGTCACGAGTCTTTCTTCAGTCACGAGCTTGTGCAGTGTGGCCTGGTGGTGAAGAGTGTGGGGTCCAGCGTGTGACCCCCTGAGATTCCCAGTGCCCTCATGGAACAGCTCTGTGATGTTGCTGGGCCACAGCTGCTCTGAGCCTCAATGTTCTCACCTGATGGACAGGGTTCATAATAATTCCTTCCACATAGCCTGGTTGGAGGAATACACGAGACAGGGCCTAAAGAGCTCTCAGCACAATTCGTGGCATGCAGTAAATGCTCAGAAACAGTAGCCATGTATATAGGAGCCCAATGTGTACTCAGTTAACCAGGGAGGTGCTTAGGTGGATGTGGCCACAGAGAGACTTCCAATTCCTTTCCTCAATAACTGCCTTCCCCCAGATCTTGTCCCTGTGTGAGGCATCTTTAGCAGAGAGGAGGCCACTCTGAGTCCTGCACTAACTTGTTTCTAGGGTCCTTCTCAGTACCGGAGTCTAAGATTGTCACTGGAGGTCACTGAGCTGATTTCTGATTCTCAGTTGGAACAGTCTGGTGTCACCAGCATCTCCTTAGGATCCTGGGAGCCCTTTGAAGCTCTTGGACCACACTCATCCTTCCAGATGATGACACGCGTGCCAGGGTTCCCACCCTGAGGGCTCAGTTAGATACAGACCAATTAAAACGCTTGGATGACACCTGGAGCTTCCGTCTGCCCAACGCAGCTTCCTCTGCAAAAGACTCCTGCCTGGGGCAGGAAGGGTCTGCTAGCTCCAGGAATATGAGCCAGCAGGCTTCATAAGGAGACAAAGTGTTGTCATTACTAAAAACGTGGAGTGATGCTTGGAGGAAATGGGTTGGCTTGAACTTCATTAAATAACTTTGCCCTTTGCAGTTTGAACAGATTGAGAAGTGTTTTGAAATAGAGCGCAGCAAGTTCACCGGAAGTCAGGAAGCTTGGGAGGAGAGAGGCTGGGACAGGACATGGGGCCTTTTTCGTCTGAGGAGCCGGCGATAAATGTTCAGGATGATTGGTTTTTGGATCTCTGCCAGGAGGTTTACTGTTTATTGTGAAGGAACAATCTTTAGTATCTGCATAGGGCAGTTAGGGAGCAGCAGAAAGAGGCCAGCCTCACCAAGGAGGCTCAAGCTGGGGAGGGCGGGGCTGATGGGCAGGAGCAGAGAGGCCAAGGGAAGGGCTGGCTCAGGGCACACGGGGACCTCGCATGACTCCCCACGGCCTGATCCAGGCTCCTCGAGGTGCTTAGGTGTGTGATGGGAACGGTGGGTGGCTTTGGAGTCAAGAGCTAGTAGCAAGGAGAGCAAATGCTCACAAGAGCTCCCAAAGAGCCTCCTATGTTGTCTCCATGGTGACCTCAGACAGAGAACCCATGAGGGTAGCCGGTCATTCTGGGGTCACTCACACCCCTTCCCAGACAAATGCCCGAAGGAAAGCCCCCATACCTTGGATGGTGGAACTGAATGCATCTCATTTTGTGTGTAGCCAGGTGTCTTGAGAAGACTCTAGGGTGAGTTACCCCTTGGAGCCTGGTGTTTGGTTTACCAGCCTGGGCAGGGTCACCGACGGGGGACACACGGTGACCACCTCTTGTTTCCACTCAGGAAGCAGCTCAACCCTACACTCCCCCCGGGGTCAGCCGCTCACCGCTCTGCAGAGAACATTAAAAGCATCCATAAAAGAGACATCGCAGATTTTGTTGGCTGTAAACCTCAAAGACGAATTTCCCCACCATATTTTATGAGTATGGGTTTTAAAGCCTTCATAATGCAGGGTTGCCCCTTTCCAGGACCCATGAACTTCCTCCTGGGGCGATGATTTGTGTTGTTCACTCAGCCAGGAGGAGACCTCAGACGATACACAATGACTTAACATAAGAAACTGACAAAGTTTTTCCATGGGTGGCAGAGGTGAGATGTTTAGCCTGTAGATGGGATCCTCTGTGGGAAGTAGAGTGGAGATGCCGGACAGACCAGAGATGCTGTGGTCCCCAACAGTATCCAAAGACCCCGAGTGTTAGAAAGAACAGATAACATTAGGACGTGGATTTTGAAGGGACCTCTATGAGGGGAAGGCAGTGAGATGAACAAAACCATAGATCATTAGAGCTGGACAAAGCCTTTGGGATTGTTTGCCCCAGTTTTTAAAATTTACAGATGGGGCACCAAAGCCTCTTTACGTGTGAGGCTTCATTCAAGGTTATCCAGAAGCCTCTAACACTTAAAAATAATTCTTTAATTACCAAAGCAAACTTTCTTTTGTTAAGTGGGGCAGTTAAATGAAACACAAGCCTTCACTTGTGGCCTATTAATAGCCCAAAAGTTTTCTCCTGCCCTAAATTAAGAAACCTCATTAACGAATGGGGCTTTTGTTCAAGAGAATCCACAAAGCATGGCCTGTTTCCCCGCACCCCCCCCCCCCCCCCCCCCCCCCCCGCTTAGAGGGATGGCAGCAATTATAGCTCGTGGCTTAGGTAATGATTTTCTGTGCCTTCTCTGTGCTTAGGAGAGGTTAGGGTCATTAATGAGATGTTAATGATCAGCCCCCAAACTTAACTAGAGTTCACTCTGCCTTTCCTGGAAGAGGTACAGAAAACTCTTTTTTTCCCCTCTTCCTCTAACGTGTTGTGGTGAATTCAGGCCAACTCTGGAGCAAGGGGCAGATTTGCAAAGGCTGGGCAGATTAAACCCCAACTACTTTGGCAATACGATTTCCCCAAAGAGTGTGTTCTCTGCAAGGACACACAACCCCAGACAACGGGTGTGCATTTGATATACTTTGGAAACCTGGTTCTCCCTCCATTGGCTTTGTTTCTCTTCTGTCAGAGCTTTCATGACCCGAAAAAGATCTGCTCAGTCATATTTTGTTCACCTGGCTTGGCCTCAAACTGGATCACTCTCCCTGTGTCATCTCGGACGTTTGTTTTGAAACAAAGGCCTGGACTTTCCCTTTATGTGTGGTGGTGTTGTATGCTTTCCTTTCTTGATAGAAGCTGTATCAGGTCTGCACAGTATATATAAAGCCTCTAGCTTGATGCCTGGCACATAGCAGGTGCCCAATTGCTTTAGTCTGGGATCCCCCGGAAGCAAAACCTGAGACATACTGTAAGGAGTTGGGGGAAATGAGACAAGGGAGGGCAGGCAGCCAACAAAGGGGTGTCAGGAAGCCAGCTCCCACCGTGGGCAGCTGGAGCTTGAAATGTGGGATGTATCAATAGTAGAAGATTATCCCATCCGAGGGGCAAGGGAGTGGGGGTATTTATACTCCAACTTGTCAGGGGTTGGCTGAGAGCTGGGGGTATTGATTCCTTGAATGCCTGCTGATCTTCTACAGCTCTGAGAGAGCCTCAAGCAAAGAGATGACACTGGCAGTGGCAGTCAGCCAGAGCACTGGCCCACAGGGTGTGGGCAGGGCAAGGACAGTAGCTATCTCATCATTATTAGATGCTTTTCCTCTGACTTCTCTCTTATTTTCTACCTTGATGTTAAAGTTTGTCCTGCAAACTCTCCACCCATTTCTAGCCACTGGCCTTCAACTGAGATTCTACTCCAAGCTCTGAATCCTCCTTTAATTTGCCTGTGGCACCACCACACCCTGGAGATGACGTTTGGTGTCCTTTAAATTTCTTGTGGGAATGAGCTAGAATGCAGAAGTGGGTTGCCGTGGTTCTCACACATTCCCTCTGCCCACCAGGATGTAAGCCGGGAACAGATTACATTGATACTTTAAAAACTGGTCTTCTAGTGGTTACCCCTGCACCCTGATGATCTCTGCAATCCCCCAGCTGCCTCAGTGACCCAGAAGAGGAAGCCAAACCACACAGCTGGGGTGTTCTTCAGACTTCCAGGGTCCTAAGCCAGTTACAGAACTTTCTGGAAAACACCCTGGGGTTTACTACCTACCCCAAACATGCCTTCAGTAGCTTGGTGGGCTGCTACTTAGAGAGTCAAGAAATGCTGATCCTGCTTCTCCAGGGTGGGCGGCTCAGGGCAGAGCAGTGTCTCCCAGCGGCTTCCCCTGAGCAGGCTTTACCTTAGGCCTGACGGGACCGTCCCTGCCCAGCACACAAGAAGATGCTGTTCTCGGCCCTGAGAACCAGGAGCTCTGGCCTGGGCGATGGCTGCCTCATCTACGCCCCTCTGTGTCTGGCCACTTCTCCCTCCCTCGTCTGTCCGTCCCTCCTCTGCTCAGTGATAAAACGACGGTCTTAGGTTGGGCTCCCTCAGAAGCAGAGCTTGAGATAGGATCCTAGTGCAAGTGGTTGATCTGAGGGGTGTCCCAGGATGCATTGGTGGGGAGTCAGAGGTGAGACAGGGAAGTGAGCCAAGAGGACAGCTTGATGAGCCATTATCGCTGTGGGCACCTGGGTGCGGTCCCCCTGAGGGCCTCCGGGAGATTGTGCCAAACACGCTGCAGTGCCCCTCCCCCCAGGGACAGGGAAGCCGGATCCTCCGTCCCCAGCTCCTATCCTGCATTGGTTGAGGGCTGTCCCCCCTTCAAGGGCAGAGCAGGCTTGTCACCCTGAGCAGGGAGCCACAGGTGGTCATGGGGGTGAAGTGCTGGTGTGTTCGGGAAAGTGTTCAGGCCCCTGGGTCTGCCCAGTGACCATGACTGGCCTCTGCTCTGTGCTCGGTGCTTCACGTGCTCGCCCGCCTGACCCTTTACAGGGGTGGAAAGTGGAGAGGAAGCAGCTTGCCAAGGTCACGCAGCCTGTGCAGTGGCCGGTCTGGCTGCAGAGCCTGAGCTGTTTTGCTGGTGTCTGCTTCGAGGTGCCCTGTCTGGCCCCTGGCCCAGTGCAGCTGGTGCTCTCAGCCTTGGCCTTGGGGATGTCTCTCGTGAGCTGCTCTCCTGGGGGAACTCCAGTACTTCCCACCTTGGCTCCAAGTGGCTGTGGGTTGGACGTCTCAGGAACACAGGGCAGGGGTAACTACTAAGCCCACTTTTCCTGTGAGGTCCTTGAGGATCAGAGATTGAGAGGCTAAAGGTCCACAGTTAAAACCAGGGAAGGAGTGGGCTCCCGGGTCATTTGATTCTCAAGCAGTGCGCTCTCACTGGGTTGGGGTTTGGTGAAGCAGGCACTCCCACGCACTGCTGGGTGAGTGTAAATTGTGGACATCTCAGAGGTGGACAATATGATTAATACCTATCAAAATTACAAATGCACACGGCCATATACCCAGGAATTCCACTTCTGGGAGGTTATCATGCAGATACACTCACATGTGTGTGAAGTAGTCTGTTTATTTAGTGGGTTCCTGCAGCATTGTTTGTGCTAGTGAAAGATTGGAAATCGCCTCAGTGACCATCCGTAGGGGACTGGCTAAAGCAGGCCATGAAATGCCATGAGGCCAGAAGAAAATGAGGAAATGTATGGTGTGTTTATTTGCTGGAGAAAAACCCCAAGGTGCAGAACAGTGCTATAATTTGTGTAAATAAAGAAAACATGTGTGTATTTGATTGCTTATGTGTGTCTCCCATCCCTGATTGCCTCTGGGAGGCTGGGGTGGGGAGGAAGGGAGACTTTCTCTGTATACTCTTTGGTATCTTTTGAATGTCAAATCATATGGATAAATTGAGAATCTACTAAAAATAAATAAATTAAAAAAATTTAAATTTAGAGTGTTCTTTTTTTTGCTTTTAAAAGTAAATTTTATTGACATGAAACATAATCAGAAAGGGTATTCTTTTTATTATATTGCATTTCACTCTGAAATCCCAGTCTCCTTATCTGTAAAATCAGGAAAATATTTGTTTCAGAAAGTGATGACCCTTATATCCGTTCTTTTTTAGCACTTACTGCCTTTATGTTTAATTTCAGGAGTGGGTGACTTGATCTGCCTCTGCTACTCCAGGAGAAACACCATGAGGGAAGGGCCTGGGTACCACTTGCTCACCACTCTGTCTCTGGGATCTGCATTTGGTGGGTGCTAAACAAAAATATTTTGAGGGAACGAATAAATCAGTGAAAGCACTTTGTTAGTTAGAACATGCTCTTTTGTTTCCATCTTTAAAGGATTTAAATCCAGATTGATTTTCTTTATTTTATAGTTTGACCTCAATTTAGATTCAAATTTTGATCAGTATTCTTTTTTTTTTAAATTTTATTAAAGTATAGTTGCTTTACAATGTTGTGTTTATTTATGCCGTATAGCAAAATGACTCAGTTACACACATATATACATTCTTTTTCATATTCTTTTCCATTATGGTTTTTTTTTAGAATTTTAAAATTTATTTATTTATTTTATTTTTGGCTGTGTTGGGTCTTCGTTTCTGTGCGAGGGCTTTCTCTAGTTGCGGTGAGCGGGTCCACTCTTCATCGCTGCGCGCGGGCCTCTTACCGTCGCGGCCTCTCTTGTTGCGGAGCACAAGCTCCAGACGCGCAGGCTCAGTAGCTGTGGCTCACGGGCCTAGTTGCTCCGCGGCATGTGGGATCTTCCCAGACCAGGGCTCGAACCCGTGTCCCCTGCATTGGCAGGCAGATTCTCAACCACTGCGCCACCAGGGAAGCCCCTCCATTATGGTTTATCCCAGGATATTGAGTATAGTTCCCTGTGCTATACAGTAGGACCTTGTTGTTTATCCATCCTATATGGAATAGTTCGCATCTGCTAATCCCAAACGCCCAATCCTTCCCTCCCCCACCCCCCTCCACACTGGCAACCACAAATCTGTTCTCTATGTCTGTGAGTCTGTTTCTGTTTCATAGATATGCTCATTTGTGTCTTAGAGTCCGCATGTAAGTGATATCATATGGTATTTGTCTTTCTCTTTCTGACTTACTTTGCTTAGTATGATAATCTCTAGATCCAACCATGTTGCTGCAAATGGCATTATTTCATTCTTTTTTAAGGCTGAGTAATGTTCCATTGTATATGTGGACCATATCTTCTTTATCCGTTCATCTGTTGATGGATATTTAGGTTGTTTCCATGTCTTGGCTATTGTAAATAGTGCTGTTATGAACATAGGGGTGCATGTATCTTTTCACATTACAGTTTTGTCGAGAACACGCTCTTTATGTTTTTGTTATCATCTCGTTTACAGAAGGCAGCCATGCATAGAGGCTCAGACAATCTAGGTTCAAATCCCAGCTCTGCTGCTTGTTAGCTGTGTGACTGCGGCAAGTTACCTAACCTCTCTGTGCTCTAGTTTCCTTGTTAGCAGATTGAGAGCTGTGTAAGTACCTACCACATAGGACTGCTGTAAGGATACAAAGAGTTCATATATCTAATACTTAAAACAGTACCTGCACTCTAAGTGTGGGGTACTATTATCTGCCTTGACTTTGATACTTTTCCCATTATAAATACTCAACTCTACGATTCTGGCAAAACTTCTTTCAGGATTTGGGAAGACCTTTAGACAAGTAGGAATACTTCTCTCCTTGTTTCCCCTTTCAATTCTTTCTTTCCTGGAACATTAAGGTCGCTCATTCTCTGAATATGCTCTCATTTTTCCAGAAAAGACCATCCCGGGAACAAAGGCTGCCTTACTTAGGGGACAGCTGGCCTCCAGGTGACTGGGCAGGGGTTATGTGTGGGGAGCTCTTTCTCAACACCTCAAGTCTTTGCAAAGTCCTGAATTCCCCTGAAGAACCCTCTTGGCTCCCTGACAGCCTGTCCTGTGAAGCCACGCCCTCCCTATTTCCTCCAGGTACAGCTTGGGTGGAAACTGTTAAAGTCCGAGGTGGGTTCAGCCTCTCCTCCATGGATCTGGGAGAGTTGAAGTCAGCCCAGGAAGACAAGGAGCAGCAGGACGCCTCGGAAACCCTCTGTTTGCTGTTTGAGCTGGTGTGAAAAGAGATGCTTTTGCTGCAAGCTCACTGATTATTATTGCTGAAAATTGTGGCTTGAGCGGCCTTGATGGAGACACACAAAGGACATGGACAACTGGGGCTTGAACTGCTCAGGGCTGCTCTGTGGAGCGTAGGGCTGGACCCTTGGGGAGCTCGGCTGGGCCCGTCAAAGTGCATTGGGAGAGCAGCTTTGAGGACATTTTCTCAGCATCCCCTTGCATTCTGATGGGCTCCCCACGGTGCTCTTAGCCCCTTGAGTTTCTGAGTATTCAGCCTCCTCTCTGACAGGTCGGGGGATGCTGGGACTCCCGCCCTGTCTTCCTGAGCCTTTTCATCTCATTTTTGCCTTACAACCATTGTGCTTCATGGTGATGCTGGAAAGTTTTCTTCCTGCCGGGAGACCGGGTGCTGGTGGGAGATGGCTCATTAGTGCCAGGCATTCTCCATGGAGCTGGCTGTGCCCGTTTGAAGCGTCTCCTGGAGTAGGAGCTGGCTACCTTGGGTTGGCTCACTGGAGCTTGAACAGGTGGTCCTGACAACCAGACTCAGAAGATGACGGGAGCTCTGCACATCAGTGCCCGGGTTTGGAGGCCCAAATTAGTCTGCTTTCTTTTCAGGAATCTCAGGAACATTTACTTTTCATTTTGTTTCCTGACGCAGGATAACAACTTACCAGAGTAAAATGAAACCTCAGTGTTTGTCCTCCACACACCACACCCCCTTCCCGCCCTGCCACGTTGCTCGACCACATGGAAACAGCAGTAAACAAAACCACCTCTGTGTTTCAAAAACTGAAGACAGGACTGTGAGTTGGTGGCAGCCTGAAGGAGAGAGAAGAAACCTAGCCTCTTCAAATCTTAGGATTTAGCTCCTTATCTGCTGGATCCTGGAGGCAGGAGGGAGAAGGAGTTAGGATGTGTGACAGTGGCTGTCTCCCTTCGCTCTGAAGTCCCTAAGCCCCAAGGGCCATGACAAAGAAAGAAAAAAATTTCCAAAGCGTGAGTTCTTAGCTTTTTAAAATAAGAAAAAGTCCAAACAAACAAACAAACAAGCAAGCACACACCCCCAGTCCCCTCTCTCCACACTCCACCTCCTAAAAGCAGAACATGAAGTAAAGACTACATACTGGTAGGGTGCAGCTGTGTCTGGTCTGCTGTTGTGTTTGTTTGGCCCACACAGTATTTTTATTTTTTTTCCAATTTGAGCCAACATTTAAACATTGGGGGATTTCAATAACAATCTGGAGTCCCTGACTACCCTTGTAGTTGCAAAACCAGATGGAGCCTTGGGGTTGCAAGGAGCATGTCAGCATCTTACCACCGCACTCCTTGATGTCCCAGCTGGTCTGTGACCCCTTTGGCATCCCAGTTTGCCATCTCTGATGAAAAAGACCTGGCAACCAGCTGTCGTCACAGTATTTTTCTGGATTAAACTTTCTGGAGCAGTTGGGGTATGGTTCTAGTATTCTTAGATGCTTCTCCAGATTTGTCTTACCCACTCAACTCCCTTGACTGGTTTTATTAACCCTCTTTTGGTATTCATCTTAAGCCTGGCATGTAAGCTTCCATTTGAGTCTCTCTGCTAAGACCTTGTCTTAAAGAATTTTGCTATTTGATTTCAAATTATGAGGCTTGCTAAATTTATGAATGTTTTGATTTGAATGGTTTTGAGAAAGTGGGAAAGTGTCAGTGTGTAGATGTGTAAATGATGGCATTCCTTCCATTTGCAATTGAAGTTTCAGATTTGTTCTATAGCCTTGGGCCAAGTCAACTTAGTCATTTTTTTCAAGGAATTTGTCTATTTCACCTAAGTTGTATTTATTGGCATAACATTGTTCTAACATTTCCTTATTATCTTTTTGCTGACTGCAGGATCTGTAGTGATGTCCCCTCTCTCATTTCTTTTCTTTCTTTCTTCTTTTTTCTGGCCACACTGCATGGCTTGTGGGATCTTAATTCCCTGACCAAGGATTGAACTCGGGATCTCAGCAGTAGAAGCACAGAATCCTAACCACTGGACCACCAGGGAATTCCCTCCCCTCTCTCATTTCTGATAAATAACTTAATGGTTCTTGATATAGCTATTCTTTGACTATGTCCATGTATCCTATGTCTATTTGTACCATCTTATTTATTTATTTGGCTGCGCCATGTGGCTTGTAGGATCTTAGTTCCCTGACCAGGGATCGAACCCGTGCCCCCTGCAGTGGAAGCTCGGAGTCCTAACCACTGGATCGCCAGGGAATTCCCATATCTGTATCATCCTCGATTCTTTCAATTGCCTCCTTTTTATCTGAAGGCACCTCCTGGGTTATATTACAGCCACCACTGCAGCCAACCAGTCACCTGCCCTGAGAATGCTGGGCCCTCCCCTTTTCTTCTGCCATGCAACTGGGCCAACCAGCCATATTCCAGAATTTCTGGCCTTGAGTAAACAGCAGCGCCACTGTAGTTATGAGATCTAGCATCTGCAAGTTCAGGGGAGGGTCACCCCGTAGGGTGAACATTGACTAATGGGAAACAGGAGACAGGAGTGAGCTGGCCAGGACCAGGACTAGGGTGAGGTGAGTGAGGCACTGAAGGCCCAAAGTAAGGAGGCACCTGCTCTCGAGGTATATGTATATTATATACATAATATATACTATATACTATATATATATATATAATATTATACTGTATATTATATAGTATATACTAGTATATTATATATAGTGTTTGTATACTGTCTATTATGTATAGTATTATATATGTGTGTAGGTATATATAAAAACGAACATATAGTATTACATATAATACATATATGTATACTATACAATAGTATATATAGTATATATTGTATTTATATTGTATATATAGCATATACAATATTATATATAATATATACAGCATATATATGAATTTTGTGATGCTCTTGGAGTGTAAGACACTGAACCACTGGTTCCTGGCTGCTGGTGCTGTGTGTAAATCACTGGCCAATAACGTGATGCTTATTTCAGCATGTGCTACATCCTGTCTTTTTCTTGGTCTCCCTCTTTTCCTTCCTCTTCTTGGTTTCAATCTCTAGACCACCTCTACCTGATCTATAAACAGCTGAGCTGAGTTGAAGAGGAACAGCATGCGGAAACCAGCAGATTATTCTGTGGCTTCTTTCTTGTCGACGGCTGACACCACCTCCTTGAAGTTGAATGGCACTTCAATATTTTCCAAGTGCTCTCACATCTTTCATCTCAGTAGATCCCTCTAATAGACCCATGAGTAGGACAGAGCAGGCAGAACCTGCATTTTATTTTATTTTAATTTTTTAACATCTTTATTGGAATATAATTGCTTTACAATGTTGTGTTAGTTTCTGCTGTATAACAAAGTGAATCAGCTATATGTATACATATATCCCCATATCTCCTCCCTCTTGCGCCTCTCTCCCACCCTCCCTATCCCACCCCTCTAGGTGGTAACACAGCACCGAGTTGATCTCCCTGTGCTATGCAGCTGCTTCCCACTAGCTACCTGTTTTACATTTGGTAGTGTATATATGTCAACGCTACTCTCTCACTTCATCCCAGCTTACCCTTCCCCCTCCCTGTGTCCTCAAGTCCATTCTCTATGTCTGCATCTTTATTCCTGTCCTGCCCTTAGGTTCGTCAAAACCATTTTTTTTTTTTTAGATTCCATATATATGTGTTAGCATACGGTATTTGTTTTTCTCTTTCTGACTTACTTCACTCTGTATGACAGCCTCTAGGTCCATCCACTTCACTACCAATAACTCAATTTCATTTCTTTTTATGGCTGAGTAATATTCCATTGTACATATGTGCCATATCTTCTTTTTTTTTTTTTAAATTTTATTTATTTATTTATTTATTTATTTATTTATGGTTGTGTTGGGTCTTCGTTTCTGTGTGAGGGCTTTCTCTAGTTGCGGCAAGTGGGGACCACTCTTCATCGCGGTGCGCGGGCCTCTCACTATCGTGGCCTCTCCCGTTGCGGAGCACAGGCTCCAGACGCGCAGGCTCAGCAATTGTGGCTCACGGGCTTAGTCGCTCCGCGGCATGTGGGACCCTCCCAGACCAGGGCTCGAACCCGTGTCCCCTGCATTGGCAGGCAGATTCTCAACCACTGCGCCACCAGGGAAGCCCTCTTCTTTTTTTTTTTTTACTGCATGGTAAAACTATCAAAGGATAGGTTTTTTTTTTAAACATCTTTATTGGAGTATAATTGCTTTACAATGGTGTGTTAGTTTCTGCTTTATAACAAAGTGAATCAGTTATACATATACATATGTTCCCATATCTCTTCCTTCTTGCGTCTCCCTCCCTCCCACCCCTCGAGGTGGTCACAAAGCACCGAGCTGATCTCCCTGTGCTATGCAGCTGCTTCCCACTAGCTATCTATTTTACATTTGGCAGTGTATATATGTCCATGCCACTCTCTCACCCTGTCACATCTTACCCTTCCCCCTCCCCATATCCTCAAGTCCATTCTCTAGTAGGTCTGTGTCTATATTCCCGTCTTGCCACTAGGTTCTTCATGACCTTTTTTTTTTTTCCTTAGATTCCATATATATGTGTTATCATACTGTATTTGTTTTTCTCTTTCTGACTTACTTCACTCTGTATGACAGACTGTAACTCCATCCACCTCACTACAAATACCTCCATTTTGTTTCTTTTTATGGCTGAGTAATATTCCATTGTGTATACGTGCCATATCTTCTTTATCCATTCATCTGTCAATGGACACTTAGGTTGCTTCCATGTCCTGGCTATTGTAAATAGAGCTGCAATGAACATTGTGGTAGATGACTCTTTTTTTTTTTTTTTTAAATGTGCTTTTTTGCTAGATTTTACTTTTTTAAAAAAAATTTTTAATTTTATTTATTTATTTTTGGCTGTGTCGGGTCTTCGTTTCTGTGCGAGGGCTTTCTCCACTTGCAACAAGCGGGGGCCACTCTTCATCGCGGTGTGCGGGCCTCTCACTATCGCGGCCTCTCTTGTTGCGGAGCACAGGCTCCAGATGCACAGGCTCAGTAGTTGTGGCTCACGGGCCTAGTTGCTCCGCGGCATGTGGGATCTTCCCAGACCAGGGCTCGAACCCGTGTCCCCTGCATTGGCAGGCAGATTCTCAACCACTGCGCCACCAGGGAAGCCCCCATGACTCTTTCTGAATTATGGTTTTTTCAGGGTATGTGCCTGGTAGTGGGATTGCTGGTTCGTATGGTAGTTCTCTTTTTAGTTTTTAAAGGCACCTCCATACTGTTCTCCATAGTGACTGTATCAATTTACGATCCCACCAACAATGCAATAGGGTTCCCTTTTCTCCACACCTTCTCCAGCATTTATTGTTTGTAGATTTTTTGATGATGGCCATTCTGACCGGTGGGAGGTGATACTTCATTGTAGTTTTGATTTGCATTTCTCTAATGATTAGCGATGTTGAGCATCCTTTCATGTGTTTGTTGGCAATCTGTATATCTTCTTTGGAGAAATGTCTATTTAGGTCTTCTGCCTATATTTGGATTGGGTTGTTTATTTTTTTGATATTGAGCTGCATGTGCTGCTTGTAAATTTTGGAGATTAATCCTTTGCCAGTTGCTTCACTTGCAAATATTTTCTCCCATTCTGAGGGTTGTCTTTTGGTCCTGTTTATGGTTTCCTTTGCTGTGAAAAAGCTTTTAAGTTTCATTAGGTCCCATTTGTTTATTTTTGTATTTATTTCCATTTCTCTGGGAGGGGGTTCAAAAAGGATCTTGCTGTGATTTATGTCATAGAGTGTTCTGCCTGTTTTCCTTTAAGAGTTTTATAGTGTCTGGCCTTACATTTAGGTCTTCAATCCATTTTGAGTTTATTTTTGTGTATGGTATTAGGGAGCATTCTAATTTCATTCTTTTACATGTAGCTGTCCAGTTTTCCCAACACCACTTATTGAAGAGACTGTCTTTTCTCCACTGTATATTCTTGCCTCCTTTATCAAAGATAAGGTGACCATATGTGCATGGGTTTATCTCTGGGGTTTCTATCCTGTTCCATTGATCTATGTTTCTGTTTTTGTGCCAGTACCATGCTGTCTTGATTACTGTAGCTTTGTAGTATAGTCTGAAGTCCAGGAGCCTGATTCCTCCAGCTCCATTTTTCTTTCTCAAGATTGGCTATTCGGGGTCTTTTGTGTTTCCATACAAATTGTGAAATTTTTTGTTCTAGTTCTGTGAAAAATGCTATTGGTAGTTTGATAAGGTTTGCACTGAATCTGTACATTGCTTTGGGTAGTATAGTCATTTTCACAATTTTGAGTCTTCCAATCCAAGAACATGGTATATCTCTCCACCTGTTTGTATCATGTTTAATTTCTTTCATCAGTGTCATAGTTTTCTGCATACAGGTCTTTTGTCTCCTTAGGTAGGTTTATTCCTAGGTATTTTATTCTTTTTGTTGCAATGGTAAATGGGAATGTTTCCTTAAATTCTCTTTCAGATTTGTCATCATTAGTGTATAGGAATGCAAGAGATTTCTGTGCATTGATTTTGTATCCTGCTATTTTACCAAATTCATTGATTAGCTCTAGTAGTTTTCTGATAGCATCTTTAGGATTCTCTATATATAGTATCATGTCATCTGCAAACACTGACAGTTTTGCTTCTTCTTTTCCGATTTGGATTCCTTTTATTTCTTTTTCTTCTCTGACTGCTGTGGCTAAAACTTCCAAAACTATGTTGAGTAATAGTGGTGAGAGTGGACAACCTTGTCTTGTTCCTGATCTTAGAGGAAATGGTTTCAGTTTTTCACCATTGAGAACGATGTTGGCTGTGGGTTTGTCATATATGGCCTTTATTATGTTGAGGTAAGTTCCCTCTATGCCTACTTTCTGGAGGCTTTTTATCATAAATGGGTGTTGAATTTTGTCAAAAGCTTTTATGCATCTATTGAGGTGATGATATGGTTTTTCTTCAATTTGTTAATATGGTTTATCACATTGATTGATTTGCGTATACTGAAGAATTCTTGCATTCCTGAGATAAACTCCATTTGATCATGGTGTATGATCCTTTAATGTGCTGTTGGATTCTGTTTGCTAGTGTTTTGTTGAGGATTTTTGCATCTATGTTCATCAGTGATATTGGCCTGTAGTTTTCTTTCTTTGTGACATCTTTGTCTGGTTCTGGTATCAGGGTGATGGTGGCCTCCTAGAATGAGTTTGGGAGTGTTCCTCCCTCTGCTATATTTTGGAAAAGTTTGAGAATGATAGGTGTTTTAGCTCTTCCCTAAATGTTTGATAGAATTTGCCTGTGAAGCCATCTGGTCCTGGGCTTTTGTTTGTTGGAAGATTTTTAATCACAGTCTCAAATTCAGTGCTTGTGATTGGTCTGTTTACATTTTCTATTTCTTCCTGGTTCAGTGTCAGAAGGTTGTGCTTTTCTAAGCATTTGTCCATTTCTTCCAGATTATCCATTTTATTGGCATATAGTTGCTAGTAGTAATCTCTCATGATCCTTTGTATTTCTGCAGTGTCAGTTGTTACTTCTCCTTTTCCATTTCTAATTCTATTGATTTGAGTCTTCTCCCTTTTTTTTCTTGATGAGTCTGGTTAATGGTTTATCAATTTTGTTTATCTTCTCAAAGAACCAGCTTTTAGTTTTATTGATCTTTGCCATCGTTTCCTTCATTTCTTTTTCATTTATTTCTGATCTGATCTTTATGATTTCTTTCCTTCGGCTAAATTTGGGTTTTTTTTGTTCTTCTTTCTGTAATTGCTTTAGGTGTAAGGTTAGGTTGTTTATTTGAGATGTTTCTTGTTTCTTGAGGTAGGAGTTATTGCTATAAACTTCCCTCTTAGAACTGTTTTTGCTGCATCCCACAGGTTTTGGGTCATCGTGTTTTCGTTGTCATTTGTTTCTAGGTATTTTTTAATTTCCTCTTTGATTTCTTCAGTGATCTCTTAGTTATTAAGTAGTGTATTGTTTAGCCTCCATGTGTGTGTATTTTTTACAGATTTTTTCCTGTAATTGATATCTACTCTCATATCACTGTAGTCAGAAGACATACTTGATACAATTTCAATTTTCTTAAATTTACCAAGGCTTGATTTGTGACCCAAGATATGATCTATCCTGGAGAATGTTCCATGAGCACTTGAGAAGAAAGTGTATTCTGTGGTTTTTGGATAGAATGTCCTATAAACATCAATTAAGTCCATCTTGTTTAATGTATCATTTAAAGCTTGTGTTTCCTTATATATTTTCATTTTGGATGATCTGTCCATTGGTGAAAGTGGGGTGTCAAAGTCCCCTACTATGATTGTCTTACTGTCGATTTCCCCTTTTATGGCTGTTAACATTTGCCTTATGTATTGGGGTGCTCCTATGTTGGGTGCATAAATACTTACAATTGTTATATCTTCTTCTTGGTTTGATCCCCTGATCATTATGTAGTGTCCTTCTTTGTCTCTTGTAATAGTCTTTATTTTAAAATCTATTTTGTCTGATATGAGAATTGCTACACCAGCTTTCTTTTGATTTCCATTTTCATGGAATCTCTTTTTCCATTCTCTCACTTTCAGTGTGTATGTGTCCCTGGATCTGAAGTGGGTCTCTTGTAGACAGCATATATATGGGTCTTATTTTTGTATCCATTCAGCCAGTCTATGTCTTTTGGTGGTAGCATTTAATCCATTTACATTTAAGGTAATTATCGATATGTATGTTCCCATTACCATTTTCTTAATTGTTTTGGGTTTGTTATTGTAGGTGTTTTCCTTCTGTTGTGTTTCCTGCCTAGAGAAGTTACTTTAGTATTTGTTGTAAAGCTGGTTTGGTGGTGCTGAATTCTCTTAGCTTTTACTTGTATGTAAAGGTTTTAATTTCTCTGTCGAATCTGAATGATATCCTTGCTGGGTAGAGTAATCTTGGTTGCAGGTTTTTCCTTTTCATCACTTTAAATATGTCTTGCCACTCCCTTCTGGCTTGCCGAGTTTCTGCTGAAAGATCAGCTGTTAATCATATGGGGATTCCCTTGTATGTTATTTGTTGTTTTTCCCTTGCTGCTTTTAATATTTTTTCTTTGTACTTTATTTTTGATAATTTGATTAATATGTGTCTTGTCATGTTTCTCCTTGGATATATCCTGTATGGGACTCTCTGTGCTTCCTAGACTTGATTTAAAATTTCCTTTCCCCTATTAGGGAAGTTTTCAACTATAATCTCTTCAAATATTTTCTCAGTCTTTCTTTTTCTCTTCTTCTTCTGGGACCCCTATAATTTGAATGTTGTTGCATTGAATGTTGTCCCAGAGGTCTCTAAGACTGTCCTCGATTCTTTTCATTCTTTTTGTTTTATTCTGCTCTTTAGTAGTTATTTCCACTATTTTATCTTCCAGGTCACTTATCCGTTCTTTTGCTTCAATTATTCTGCTATTGATTCCTTCTAGAAAATTTTAAATTTCATTTATTGTGTTGTTCATCATTGTTTTTTTGCTCTTTAGTTCTTCTAGGTCCTTGTTAAACGTTTCCTGTATTTTCTCCATTCTATTTCCACGGTTTTGGATCATCTTTACTATCATTACTCTGAATTCTTTTTCAGGTAGACTGCCTATTTCCTCTTCATTTGTTTGGTCTGGTGGGTTTTTACCTTGCTCCTTCATCTGCTGTTTGTGTCTCTGTCTTCTCATTTTGCTTATCTTACTGTGTTTGGGGTCTCCTATTTGCAGGCTGCATGTTCGTAGTTCCTGTTATTTTTGGTGTCTGCCCCCAGTGGGTAAGGTTGGTTCAGTGGGTTGTGTAGGCTTCCTGGTGGAAGGGACTAGTGCCTGTGTTCTGGTGGATGAGGCTGGCTCTTGTTTTCCTGGTGGGCAGGACCGTGTCTGGTGGTATGTTTTGGGGTGTCTGTTACCTTATTATGATTTTAGGCAGCTTCTCTGCTAATGGGTGAGGTTGTGTTCCTGTCTTGCTCATTGTTTGGCATAGGTCCAGCACTGTAGCTTGCTGGTCGTTGAGTGGAGCTGGGTCTTAACGTTGAGATGGAGACCTCTGGGAGAGCTTTTGCCGTTTGATATTATGTGGAGCTGGGAGGTCTCTGGTGGACCAATGTCCTGAACTCGGCTCTCTGACCTCAG
Source organism: Balaenoptera musculus (assembly GCF_009873245.2). Classification (NCBI taxonomy): domain Eukaryota; kingdom Metazoa; phylum Chordata; class Mammalia; order Artiodactyla; family Balaenopteridae; genus Balaenoptera; species Balaenoptera musculus. The sequence goes on along the minus strand of NC_045786.1, from coordinate 43,888,151 downwards.
AGGCACAGGCCTGACACCCAGCTGGAGCACCAAGACCCTGTCAGCCAGACGTCTCAGAAGAAAAGGGAGAAAGAAAGAAAGAAAAAAATAAAAAGAAATAAAGTTATTAAAATAAAAAATAAAAAAAATTATTAAAAATAAAAAAATTAAAAAGTAATTTAAAAAAAGAGAAAACAAGGAAAGAAGAGAGCAACCAAACCAAAAAACAAATCCACCAATGATAACAACCGTTAAAAACTATACTAAAAAAAAAAAAAAAGGACAGACAGGACCTTAGGACAAATGGTAAAAGCAAAGCTGTACAGACAAAATCACACAGAGAAGCATACACATACATACTCACAAAAAGAGAAAAAGAAAACAAAAAGTCTATTTATAAAAAAAAAAAGGAAGAGAGCAACCAAATCAATACACTAATCTACCAATGATAATAAACTCTAAATGCTATACTAAGATAAACATAAAACCGTAAACCAGTCAGTCGCATACAGCAAACCCCAAGTCTACAGTTGCTCCCAAAGTCCACCGCCTCAATTTTGGGATGATTCGTTGTCTATTCAGGTATTCCACAGATGCAGGTACATCAAGTTGATTGTGGAGATTTAATCTGCTGCTCCTGAGGCTGCTGGGAGAAATTTCCTTTCTCTTTGTTAGCACAGCTCCCGGGGTTCAGCTTTGGATTTGGCCCCGTCTCTGCGTGTAGGTCACCTGAGGGTGTCTGTTCTTCTCTCAGACAGGACGGGGTTAAAGTAGCAGCTAATTAGGGGGCTCTGGTTCACTCAGGCTGGGGGGAGGGAGGGGTGCGGATGCAGGGCGAGCCTGTAGCTGCAGAGGCCGGCGTGACGTTGCAGCAGACTGAGGCGCGCCGTGCGTTCTCCTGGGGAAGTTGTCCCTGGATCACAGGAGCCTGGCAGTGGCTCCTGGGAGGGGCGGTGTGGATAGTGACCTGTGCTCGCACACAGGCTTCTTGGTGGCTGCAGCAGCAGGCTTAGCATCTCATGCTGTCTCTGGTGTCTCAGCTGATAGCCGTGGCTCACGCCCATCTCTGGAGCTCGTTTAGGCGGTGTTCTGAATCCCCTATCCTCACACACCCCGAAACAATGGTCTCTTGCCTGTTCGGCAGCTCCAGACTTTTTCCGGGACTCCCAGCTAGCTGTGGTGCACTGGCCCCCTTCAGGCTGTGTTCACGCCGCCAACCCCAGTCCTTCCCCTGGGATCCGACCTCCGAAGCCCGAGCCTCAGCTCCCGGCCCCCGCCCGCCCCAGCCGGTGAGCAGACAAGCCTCTCGGGCTGGTGAGTGCTGGCCGGCACTGATCCTCAGTGTGGGAATCTCTCTGCTTTGCCCTCTGCACCCCTGTTGCTGAGCTCTCCTCCATGGCTCTGAAGCTTCCCCCAACCCGCCCCAGTGAAGGGGCTTCCTAGTGGAAACTTTTCCTCCTTCACATCTCCTTCCCCGAGGTGCAGGTCCCATCCCTATTCTTTTGTCTCTGTTTTTTCTTTTTCCTTTTGCCCTACCCAGGTACGTGGGGAGTTTCTTGCCTTTCGGGATGTCTGAGGTTTTCTGCCAGCGTTCAGTGGGTGTTCTATAGGCGCAGTTCCACGTGTAGATGTATTTCTGATGTATTTGTGGGGAGGAAGGTGATCTCCACATCTTACATCTCCGCCATCTTGAAGGTCTCCCCTCTTCCTTAGATCTTAGAGGTACCATGATGGGCACTGAGAAGATGCTCCAGGTGACAGCTGGTGTTTGTCTCTCAGGAGATCAGCCAAGGAGAGAAATATCTCCATACAGATTTTCCTGCCTTTGCCTCCATGTTGCCCCAGTGATCACAAAATTGAAATAAATGTGACTTTCTTGATAAACCACAGGAAAGGGAGATAAAAGGTGAGAATTGTTACACCTGGTAGCTTAAACTCACCTCCAAACTCTGTCTGGTCAGCTGCTGAGGGGGAGGGAGCATTCCTAAAAGACAAAGCATCACATGAGACCGTCCTGCCAATACCACAAAACCCGAGGTTCTGAGGAGCCAGGCCTTTCTGGTCTTGGCTGCTGACCTGTGGCACTCTGGGGTCAGCAGCCACTGAGACATATGATAATTGATTCAAGGATCTGGTTAACCAAACTCTACAATAACTGCTGGACACATTTCAATGGTGTGTGTCTGGATGATAGCATCATCTTCCGGGATGTAAATTGCATAGTCGTGTAGCCAGAAGTGTCCAAGTTTGTCAGAACTTCTTAGGGAGACATCCAATGGTGACTTCAAAATTTCTATCTGAGGTGGGGGGCTTTGGGGCAGCAATCAGGTTGAAAGGGTTTTGCACTGAAGCTGTATTCGTATAGGTCTTGCTATGACTGAGAAAGCCTCAGTTGCCCATATCAAAGAAAGGTGGTAGTGGGAGTGGGCTGATGGAGACTTGGGGTGTGTATGAGTAAGGTACCCCACTCCCCAACCACTTCGTGTTGTTGCCAGCAGTCAGCCAACCGTCTATTTGGGAGAGATCCCTAATATCCAGATTAGAGGTGGAGAAATTCCATGGTCAGTTTGAGGAAAGGATTATGGCCACTGCATAGCTTCATTTTAAAAGTTCTGCCTCCAAGTTCTCTTTCTCTGCTCTCCTCTTTCCTACTATATTCTCTATGATGTGGGCCCTCACATCCCCGGTGTTGTCCATTCTCCTGAATTTTCACCATAATCTGGGCAATGATGTTGTTCTGACCTATTCTCTTCACACAAGAATAATATTGCTGGACAGAGGATGGTCTTAAGCCAACTTTTGTCACCATCCTTGTGTCCTCAGCCACCACTCAGCCAATGAGACTGACCCTCAGAGTCCTTTGTTTGTTCTTGCCCGAGGTTCTTCTAGTTTGAAAAGTCTTTGGCTCAACTTTCTCATTTGTAGTTGAGGAAACTGCTTCTCAAGGAGGTTATGTGTTTTTCTCTCAGAAACACAGCCATTTAAGGAGGACAGTCTTTTATATTAGTACATGAAATTATGTAAAAACACACGCTGGGACCTCATTATTCTCCACTGTATGGGATTTGGTAAGAGGCGGTTAAGTGACATGTGTTTGCCTGCCTGACTTCCTTTCCCTTTCTTGTGGTAATGGTGCCCAGATTTCCTTGTGGGACTTCCCTTTTCCCCAGTGTGTGCTGGCTTTTTAGGGCTGTCAGTCAAAGTGCCCGAACCAATCCTGGACAAGGGCTGGGCAGTCAGATTCTCGTTGGGAACCCTGAATCCTGACTTGGAATGACACAGGGAAAATGTCTGGGTTCCATATTTATCTCAGCAGTAGGGCCTCTATGAGCTGTCAATCACCCTCAGCTCCCCAGACCCTTAGAGAGGGTCTGATTTGGACCTTTCCAGGGCCAATGGATCAGCTTTACATTCCATCCTGCAAGCCATCCTGTATCTTTCCAACAGATTCCCATTTTGTTTAAGAGAGGTGGTTTTGCTTGCTTGCACCAAATACTCTAACTGGTAGAGTAGTAGTCTATTATCCTAAGTAATTGACTTTTAAAGTGAAATTGTTGTTTTTGGGTTGTACTTCATCACGGCGTTCAGAGACAAGATGGCTGAGCATGGAGAGAGCCAGATTCATGGTCTGCGTCAAGCATCCATGCTAGGTTGTCCCGAATTCCCTTGCATTCACTGTCTCTAAAGACAATGCCCCAACCAAGATCCTAAGCTCTTGTGGCTGACACGGAGCCCCTGATGCATGAATAATGCCTAAGTTAATTTTCGTAACGTCTACCTTTGGCTTTCTCAGATCGAAAAGCCCCATTCCCTGCTGTATGATTCCTTTGGCTACATTCAAATTTTAGCTTTTATTTTGTTTGCTTCCACCCTTTTCTGGTCAGTTTGGTTAGGTAACTCAGTCACTTATGGCTGAAAGCCCTCATTTGCTTGCTCAGAAGGCTTGGAAGGAGGGGAGAGAAGAATGAGTCCAGGAACAGTTTGTGACAGAATTTAGACCTCTGAGCTGTGCAATTGCGACATTGTTCCCAGCAATACAAATGTGGCTGAGCGGTCCAGACGCAGCAGAGTCTAAGCCTAACCTGCCGGGGTGGGGGGGTAGATTAATGACTCTGAATGTAATCTGCGTCTGGCCCTGTAAGGCAAAGCTCTTGCCCGTGATTCTGGATGGTTTTGTCAGTTACTTGTTACTGTCAGTACTCCTGATAATGTGCACAGGGGCATCTGCTCAAAATAACACTGGATTCAAGAAGCAAGAAGCTGGAGAGGGGACTTCACCAGTTCCCACCCAAACATAGAGATGCCATCAGAATCCACCTTGACTACTATCTTCTCTTCCTCTTTAACACATGAGTGATCAGCTAAGAGTAGGGCTGGGCTCCAGAGGGCAGGGGGGTCTGTGCATCCTGGGGGTCCCAGCCTGCTACCTCAGAGGGGCCAGGCAGAAAATGGAGTGCCAAGGTAAGTCGCCAGAGAAGGATTCTGTGTAGGTAGTGGCATTTGGGCATGTGTAGAATTCGGGTCTACCAATTAAGGTGGGAAAAGTTATTCCAGACAGAGATGAATGCCAGCTAGTTATCTGGTTACTTAGTTGTACTGTCTCAATTTGTTCTATATAGTTTTCTATATCCCTCACAAGGTTATTAAAATTTCAAAAGCAGAGGTCTTAGAGTGACTTTTCTCAGGGTCTTCCAGCATGGTGACAGACACTTGGAATATGCCAGGTAAAGAGGTGTACATGGGCTGGGCTTTATTCAGTTGGTGAAATGTCCTTCCCTCTGCTAACAGCTGACCTTAACGTTGACCTGTTGGGGCCAAGCTGCAGCCAAGAACACGGCTAATTGATCGCTTTTCACTCCAACAGCTCTTGTAAGATGGACCAGGAGTGTCTATTTATCATAAACCCATGTAGAATTCTGCTTCTTTTCTCCTTCAGTTGCCAAGCAGCTGTCAGGTGCCACTGACTCCAAGGCAATTGCTGGGCCTCCAATTTACAGGATGAGTCACTAGCAACTTCTGAGTGATTCCCAGTGAGCCAGTCACCCGAAACGTGATTTTGAATTAAAAGTTCACACGTTGCTTGGAAGGAACATGGTAGTCATGGTCATAGAGGCAGAGGAGGAAATGGTAGATGTTGGCTTCTGGCAGTAGTTGGGTGGGGCGTGAATTGGAAATCTTTCCAGCTAGATGGAAGGGCAAAGCTCAGCACATAAATATTTCACTTTAGTGCTCACCTAAGCCCAAGCTGCCACCCGGAGTTCTCTGATTCCTGGGATGAGCTAGCAGGTGGTGGGCTTTTTAGTGTTGATATGTTCGATTTAGAACAAAGGAGATGGAAACAAACCCAGACTGCCACCTGAAGAGTTGTGGGCTGGTGGGCGGATCCAAGGTCTCCCAAAATCACCCTTGCAATGTTGGCCCTAAGGAAATGAAGATTTCTGCTGCAATGCAGGGAGTTCACTGATTAGGGATTCATTTCGTAAGTATTGCCCTCTCAGGAAAGCGTCTGCTGAGGAGGCAGGAGGATAAAGCTGTTACCTGTGCCTAGTACCTTAAAGTGAATTAACTTATCAGATCATGTTTATTCCTTAGCAGGGCAGGAAGATGGTGGGAGTCAGAAGGAAAAGAGGAAAATGAACATTTATTAGGGACCTATGATGTGCCAAGAATACTACCCACATATCTCATTTAATCCTCACATCTGTGTGTAAGCACTTTATTTGACCTCAGAGACAGAGGGTTGAGTTAATGACACCTCACTGTTGGTCAGTGCAATGTCCCTTTCTTGTTCACTTATCTTCATACGTTTTTAATCTTATACTCTATGTCCATTTTCCAATTTTCCTAATGGCAACCAGTCTAATATGTTTGATGTACGTCCTTTTATTTGTGTTTGTGTGTGTGTTTGTATTTTTCCTTTTTTAGATTTTTATTTTGTTTATTTACTTTTGGCTGCGCTGGGTCTTCGTTGCTGCACAGGGCTTTCTCTAGTTACGGCGAGCAGGGTGGTGCGTGGGCTTCTCATTGTGGTAGCTTCTCTTTGTTGTGGAGCACAGGCTATAGGCGAGTGGGCTTCGGTAGTTGTGGCTCATGGGCTCAATAGTTGTGGCTCGTGGGCTCTAGAGCGCAGGCTCAGTAGTTGTGGCGCACGGGCTTAGTTGCTCTGGGGCATGTGGGATATTCCCGGACCAGGGCTTGAACCCATGTCCCCTGCATTGGCAGGTGGATTCTTAACCACTGTGCCATCAGGGAAGCCCCATGTGTGTTTGTATTTTAAACATACATAAATGGTGTTGTAGATATCCTGTTTCATTCTTTTTTTCACTTACTACTAATTTTTCTTTAATTAAAAAAATTTTTTTTTTTTTTGGCCACACCACATGTGGGATCTTAGTTCCCCAACCAAGGATCAAACCCCTGCCCCTTGCATTGGAAGGGCAGAGTCTTGACCACTGGACTTCCAGGGAAGTCCCACTCACCACTATTTAAAAAACTTTTTACTATGCAAAAATTTCAAACATTTTCAAAAGTAGAATAGGATTGTGAATTCCAATGTACCCATCACTCAAAGTCAGATGTAAACTTGAGGCCAATTTTATTTCATTTACACCCCGACCCATCCCTACTCTTCATAGATTACTCTGAAGTAAGTCCCAGCCTCATATTATTTCATCAACAAATATTTTTCTATGAACCTCTAAAATATAGTCATTATAATACATAAAATTATGTCATATTATCATACCTAAAAAATTGGAAATAATCATTTATATCATCAACATTCAGTCAGTGTTCAAATTTTCCCTATTCTCTCATAATATTTTTAGTTGTTTGAATCAAGATTCAGATAAGATTTATACATTGTGATGGGTTGATATGTCTTCTGTCTCTTTTAATTTATGGGTCTGCCCTCCGTTTCTAAAAGTTTATTTATTGAAGATCATTTATCTTTGTGGAGTTTTCCATAGTCTGGATTCTGCTAACTGTGTCCCTGTGGTGTTGTTTAATGTGTTCCTCTGTCCTGTATATTTCCTGTAAATTGGTTGTAAGATCTAGAAACTTGATTGGATTCAGGTTAAGTGTTTTTGCAAGAAATACTTCATAGGTGAAGTTATGGACTTCTGTCAAGAGGCATCTAGTGTTTGGTTGGTTTTTTTTTCCTTTAAAAAAATTTTTTATTGAAATATAGCTGATTTACAGTGTTGTGTTAGTTTCAGGTTACAGCAAAGTGATTCAATTTTATATATATATATATATCATATATATATATATATGATATATATATATATATCATATATATATATAAAAATAGATAGCTAGTGGGAAGCCGCCACATAGCACAGGGAGATCAGCTCAGTGCTTTGTGACCACCTAGAGGGGTGGGATAGGGAGGGTGGGAGGGAGACGCAAGAGGGAGGGGATATGGTGATATATGTATACATATAGCTGATTCACTTTGTTATAAAGCAGAAACTAACACACCATTGTAAAGCAATTATGCTCCAATAAAGATGTTAAAAAAACCCATATATATATATATATATATATATATATATATATATATATATATATATAGTTGTTTCTTTTTATGATATTAGCAGTGATGATAATCAGTGAGTTCACTAAGGGGTTTCAAATGATGATAATCTAATTCTGTCATTCCTTCTTCATTTATTAGCTGAAATATTTCTATAAAGAGAAACTTAGTTACCTTCAGATAGAGTTTGTATAGGAAAGACAAGATAAATGCTTGATTTTTATTAGTTTTCAAAGTAATGAGTTAGTTTCTCTAAAGATAAATCAATAGGTTTTAAAAATAAGATTTTAAACTCATGGATTTCATTGATTATTTCAATTGTTTGCAGTTATCCATCTTGGTGCTTAAATTGTCCTATCTTTGGCAAACGGGAGCCTCTACAAGTTGGTTTCTTTCAGTCGTTTTTGCCATCACCTCATTACGCTTTGATAGCTTTCTTGCTGCTGGTAGAATAAGATGGTCCTGACTCATATTATAAACTTATTGCCTCAGACCTGGAGTCAGCCATTTCTTCAGGGAGCCCTGGTTCTGGTTAGTGGGAGACCGTATTAGATGCCACAGCCTGGTGCTAGAAGCACTATGTTTTTATACTTTATCCATATTGCCGGGTGCACTTTTCCCCAGTCTGCTGCTTTTTTTAAAAAAATTATTTTTATTTATTTATTTTTGGCTGCGTTGGGCCTTCGCTGCTGCGCGTGGGCTTTTCTCTAGTTGCAGGGAGTGGGGGCTACTCTTTGTTGTGGTGCACGGGCTTCTCATTGCGGTGGCTTCTCTTGTTGCGGAGCACAGGCTCTAGGCGTGGGTGCTTCAGTAGTTGTGGCACGTGGGCTCAATAGCTGTGGCTCACAGGCTCTAGAGTGCAGGCTCAGTAGTTGTGGCGCATGGGCTTAGTTGCTCTGTGACATGTGGGATCCTCCCAGACCAGGGATCGAACCCGTGTCCCCTGCATTGGCAGGAGGATTCTCAACCACTGAGCCACCAGGGACGTCCCTCCAAGTCTGCTTCTTCTAAGTGCTGTGCCACATTCCACAGTGTGCAGTCTCTACACTGTGCAAACCCGCTTCTCCAATGATGGAGAGCAAGACGGCTGCCAGCTCCCTGCTGCCACAAACAACACGACAAGGAGCTTCCTTGAACACATCCTCTTATGGATCTGGATGAGAATCTTTTTTTTCGTTTAGGTAAATGTTATTATCCCTATTTTATTGGAGGAAGCCACCAAGCAGCTAAGAGTGAGAAAGAAGGTGGGGAAAGAGGAAAGAGGGAGGGTGTAGAAAGGGGAGATGGGGCCCAGGGCAGAGTGGGGCAGTTTATTTTTTATTTATTTATTTGTTTAAAATTTATTTTTGGCTGCCTTTTTTAAAAAAAGATATTTATTTATTTATTTGGTTGCACTGGGTCTTAGCTGTGGCATGAGAACTCTTAGTTGTGGCAAGCAAGTGGGATCTTAGTTCCCCAACCAGGGATCGAACCCAGGTCCCCTGCATTGGAAGGCGGTGTCTTAACCACTGGACCACCAGCGAAGTCCCAAGAGTGGGGCAGTTTAGAAGCTATGTTTCCCTTGTGTGTCTCTTGAGCAAGGGTTGCTCTTTCTCTTGGGGTCCTGGTGTCATGGGTCCTGGAGGAAGGACAGGGCAGTATCAGCATCCTCCTAATTCCTCAGGATGCTTCCATGCCTTTCTTCATGAGTCAAGAAATCCCAGAGCTCTAAGGCTCATGCCATTGGGATATCTCAAGCTCTACAGCTGTACTTGTCATCTGCACTTTGGCGTTTCTTCTGCACATTCACTGAGGGCTTTGGCAGGTAACTCTGCATCTTCTTCTCCATGACATCACTTGCCATCATCCTGGTCAAATTCATCATCCATACGGATGACCTATTCTGTACCACAGTCTCTCAAAGTCTTGGTCTCCTTTATACCAACACCACACTCTTTTCCACTTCAGAGGCTTGTTCCCATGGCTACACCATGAAAGAGACCAGCCAGGGCAAAGTCTTGGTGGCTTAGAAAGAAGGCCATTATGTCTACAGCACAGAGTGTAGAGCCCACAGTGCAAGATGAGGCCCCAGGGTTAGACAGGGCCCCCTCACTCAGAGCTTTGTAGGTCATCTTAGAGATATTTGCCTCTATTTTAAGAGAAATAAGAAGCTTCTGAAAGGTTTTAAATGTGGCAGAGAGGGTGGTATGGTTTGGTGATGGTGATGTGATCAAATTTGTACATTGAAAAGATCTGGGACTTCCCTGGTGATCCAGTGGTTAAGACTCCGGGCTTCCAGTGTAGGGGATGTGAGTTTGATCCCTGGTTGGGGAATTAAGGTCTCACATGCTGCGCAGTGCGGCCAAAAAAAAAAAAAAAAAAAAAAGAAAAGGAACCAGCTGGCCGGTGAGGAGGCTGTGGCTATGATCCAGTGAGAGTTAAGGGCAAAGACAAGTTGGCTACCTTGGGTCACCTTTAGGAGTAAAAATCACCAGGACCTGCTACTGATTTGGAAATGGAAGGAAAGAGGGAAGAAGAAGTCAAGCGTGATTCCCAGGTTTGACAGGGTAGCAGGTGGGGCCATTCCCTGGGCAGGGGACCATGGGGAGAGGGCTTGAAGTTGGGTGTGGTGGAGTGGAACGTATACAGGTTGGGGGGATCACACACACTCTATTGGCTGTTTTGAGTATGAGAAGCCTTTGGAACCAGCTGGTGAAGATTTGAGTCGGGGGTGGGGGGTGGCTGCACAGGTCTGGCGCTCAGCGGGGACGTCTGGGCTGAAGAGGGGACTTGGGCATCGTTAGTGCACAGGTGGAAATTAAACTGCAGTGTGGCTGAGATGCCCAAAGAGGGAAGTCAGGGGAACGGAGAAGAGGGCCTGGGCCCAACCTTGAGGACACCAGTGTTTAGTGGTTCTGTGGAGGAGAACAAACATGCGAAGGGGCCAGAAGGAGCCACCAGAGATGCAGGGAGAGATGCAGAGAGCACGGTGTCATTCACGGAGGCCACGGGAAGAACGAATTTCAAGAAGGGCATCTATCTCTGCTGAGAGAGAGAGGGTAGGAAAGATGAGGAATGAAAAACGTCTGCTAAATTTAGCAATGTGGAGTCATGAGTAAGCTTAGGAAGTGCTGTTTCAGTGAGGAGGTGGGCCAGAGCCTGATGAGGTCAAGGAGAGTGTGGGAAGTGAGAAGGAACAGAGGAACTTCTGGGAAGGCGATTCAGGGGCTGGGATGACTCTACTGTGGGGCATGGGGAACCCCACTCCCCTGCTTCCTGCCAGGAATCTGGATGTGATGGCCTGCTGGACAACAGCCGTTTTGGGACCACAAGGAGGAGGAGGCCTAGAGGCCTCAGTCCCAGCACCTTAAGCTGCTGGACCAGCCCCAACTCTCGCCCACCTCTGGGTGTTTCTTTACATGAGAAAAACAAAACCGTGTTGTTTGCAGCTGAAGATAATTTGTAACTGATATAGTGCATCACCTGTGTTATCTCATTTAATCCCCACCATGGCCTTTTGAGGTAGTGCTATTATTATTCCTATTTTACAAACAAGGAGACCAAAGCACAGAGAGGTAAAGAAACTAGGGTGACACAACTTAAGTGGCAGAGCTGAGATTTAAAAACAGGGTTTCTGACTCAAGATCAGGCTCTTAACTGCTGTGATGTGCTTTCTCAACAGCTATTATTGGTGATTTTGTTGTTATTATTGCTGTTAACCATCTCAGAGGCCATTGGGAGATGTACTGGGGATGACCCCATCCATCTGTGTCTGTCTCCTTTGCTCTCAAACTAATACCATACTCACAGCGCTGCCGACACCAGATGTGGGGGGTTTTCCCCCACCAAGCAGATCTGTGACACCAGCTGGGTGTTCTACCATGTAACTCAATTCTTACACTATCTTCCAGGAGGTAGTGTCAGATCCCACAGGTTAAGGGCTCTGTCCCACAAGACTGCTCCCTACTTCAGATGCCAATCGTGAGTCATAGGTCCCCAGGTTAGCCACAATTTCTGCCTGACTTGCCTGTAAATCAGAGGTTCCCATGACCCCCTCCTTGTGTTCAATTAACTTGCTAGAATGGCTCACAGAACTCAGCGAAACACTTAACATTACTAGTTTATTAAAGGGTATGATAAAAAATACAGATGAACAGCCAGATGAAGAGATACACACGGTGAGGTCTGGGAGGGTCCTGAGCATAGGCGCTTCTATTCCCATGGGGATGGCATGCATCGCCCTTCTGGCATAGATGTGTACACCCACCTGGAATCTCTTCAAGTCTCACACGTTTGGGATTTTTATGGAGGCATGATTGACTATGAACTCCATTTCCAACTCTCCTTCCTTCTCAAGAGACTTGGGGGTGGGGCTGAAAATTCCAAGCTTCTAATCGAGGCTTCGTCTTTCCAGTGACCAACCCCCTCCAGGGGTCATCCAGGAGCTCACCCAGAGTCGCCTCATTCAAACAAAAGACACTTCTATCACCTAGGAAATTACAAGGGTTTTAGGAGACCTGTGCCAGGAACTGGGGGCAGAGGCCAGTACATATATATTTTATTATCTCACAAGGGAGATGATAGAATAAGGCTAAATCCCCTTTCAAGGAGGTAGGCTTATAGCTTGTACTTCATATAAGCTTTGAAATACCTAACAATTCTTTGTGTGCCTCCTCTGTTCCATGTTTGTGGAGATGGTGTAGGTGGTAGGAATACAGAGAGTTGATGTGGAAGGGAATTTCTAAAACTATAATTCTACAGTTCCACTCTAAACACATTGTGGTGTAGTTCACATATGAAACAATCTTCCAGCTTAGGATCACAGGGGGAAAAGTGCTGAGATTAGAGAATCAGAACAGTCTGTGGAGGGGATCAAGCTCCATTTCCACAGCTGTAACCATCCATCAGGCGCAGTGAGGAATGTGAACCCTAGGAGGGAATCATATTTATCGTTGTTCTGTTCAGCATGATGTCACTAAGGGGAATCGCTAAATCACCCAGTTCCAAGCAGAATAGAAAATCTGTCCAAGTTGTGCAAATGTTATTTAAAATCCTAGCCATCAGCCTTGAGAAAAGTCCCTGCAGCCACATCAAAGAATAGAATAGTTTTCAAAGATGGTTTTGATTACTAAGTTGTTACTGCAAACATGCTTCCACCCAAATAGAGAAAACAACAACAACAACAATTTCCTGAAAATCAGCGCTGTGAAATCACATCCCCAGAGTATTTATAATTACTGTTGGCGATCCACTTATCAGCATTTCAACATGCATCTTGAGAAGGGAGGACCAACTCGCCAGCACGAGCATGTATCAACAATTAGAGGAGCTACTACCTCTGCTTAATGTAATTAAAAATCTAATTTAATAAAGAAAATTGCCTGATGGTTTGTACCTTTTTAAAAAAAGGATTGAATAAAATTTAGAATTTATTAATGTATTTACATCACTTATAATACTTTAAGCATTTGTCTACTATATACAAATTAAAACTTTGCATATGATAAATAACAGGTAATTGTGTTTTCCTCACCAAAATATTTAGGTTAAATAAAAAACTAATATTTACATTGCTTTTTTTCGCTTTCAATCATTGCCCTTTAGTGTCAAACATATGAAATTCATTTTTTAATTTTTAAAAATTAAAAAATTGAGACTTCCCTGGTGGTGCAGTGGTTAAGAATCCGCCTGCCAATGCAGGGGACACAGGTTTGATCCCTGGTCTGGGAAGATCCCACATGCTGCGGAGCAACTAAGCCCGTGTGCCACAACTACTGAAGCCTGCTCGCCTAGAGCCCGTGCTCGGCAACAAGAGAAGCCACCACAATGAGAAGCCTGTGCACCGCAACGAAGAGTAGCCCCTGCTCACCGCAACTAGAGAAAGCCCATGCACAGCAACGAAGATCAATCGCAGCCAAAAATAAATAAATAAATATTAAAAAAATTTTTTTAAAGTTTATTTTATTGAACGATAGTTGATTGACAATGTTGTGTTAATTTCTACTGTAGAGCAAACTGGCTCAGTTATATATAATATATATATGTATATGTATATATATATATTCTTTTCCATTAAGGTTTATCACAGGATAGTGAATATAGTTCTCTATGCTATACAGTAGGACCTTGTTGTTTATCCATTCTACATATAATTGAAATTCAATTTATTTTGGATTCTCCACCACCATCATCTTGATCATGAGAGCTTATTTTAAAAATGTGTCCATAATGAGTTTGCTGACACATACATTATGAATTTAGAGTGAAAAGTTGGGGTGATCTATGCATGTGCTGCTGCTATTGCTAATTCCCTCTGGCTAATAATTTCCATGAACAATGATTTAGAGTTGGTAGGGGGCTGAAATCCTTTCCACCAGTCATGTATATCATTGGATTCAGATAATAATGACCATCACTCTACTTTAGATATCTTACATATTTAATTAAATTAATTAATTTATTTACATTTTTATTGGAGTATAGCAGATTTACAATGTTGTGTTAGTTTCAGGGGTACAGCAAAGTGAATCAGTTATACATATACATATATCCACTCTTTTTTTAAAAAAATTCTTTTCCCATATAGGCCATTACAGAGTATTGAGTAGAGTTTCCTGTGCTATACAGCAGGTTCTTATTAATTATCTATGTTATATATAGTAATGTGTATATGTCAGTCCCAATCTCCCAATTTATCCCTCCCCTCCCCCCCTCCCCACTTATCCTCTGGTAACCATAAGTTTTTTTTCTACATCCACAACTCTGCTTCTGTTTTGTAAATAAGTTCATTTGTACCCTTATTTTTAGATTCCACATGTAAGTGATATCATATGATATTTGTCTTTCTGTGTCTGACTTATTTCACTCAGTATAACAATCTCTAGGTCCATCTCTGTTGCTGCAAATGGCATTATTTTGTTCTTTTTTTATGGCTGAGTAATATTTCATTGCATATATGTACCATGTCTTCTTTATCCATTCCTCTGTTGATGGACACTTAGGTTGCTTCCATGTTCTGGTTATTGTAAATAGTGCTGCAATGAATATTGGGTGCATGTTATCTCTTTGAAATATGGTTTTTGCCAGGTATATGCCCAGGAGTGAGATTGCTGGGTCATATGGTAGTTCTATTTTTAGTTTTTTAAGGAACCTCCATACTGTTCTCCATAGTGGCTGTACCAATTTACATTCCCACCAACAGTGTAGGAGGGTTCCCTTTCCTCTACACCCTGTCCAGGATTTATTGTTTGTAGATTTTTTTTTTTTTTTTAAATTTATTTATTTATTTTTGGCTGTGTTGGGTCTTCGCTTCGTGCGAGGGCTTTCTCTAGTTGCGGCAAGCGGGGACCACTCTTCATTGCGGTGCACGGGCCTCTCACTATCGCGGCCTCTCTTGTTGTGGAGCACAGGCTCCAGACGCGCAGGCTCAGTAATTGTGGCTCACGGGCTTAGTTGCTCCGTGGCATGTGGAATCTTCCCAGACCAGGGCTCGAACCCGTGTCCCCTGCATTGGCAGGCAGACTGTCAACCACTGCGCCACCAGGGAAGCCCTTGTTTGTAGATTTTTGATGATGGCTATTCTGACCGGTGTGAGGTGACACCTCATTGTAGTTTTGATTTCCATTTCTCTAATGATTAGTGATGTTGAGCATCCTTTCATGTGTTTGTTGGTAATCTGTATATCTTCTTTGGAGAAATTTCTATTTAGGTCTTCTGCCCATTTTTGGATTGGGTTGTTTGTTTTTTTGATATTGAGCTGCATGAGCTGTTTGTATACTTTGGAGATGAATCCCTTGTTGGTTGCTTCATTTGCAAATATTTTCTCCCATCCTAGGGCTGTCTTTTTGTTTTGTTTATGGTTTCCTTTGCTGTGCAAAAGCTTTTAAGTTTAATTAGATCCCATTTTTTGTTTTTTTTTCATTACTCTAGGAGGTGGATCAAAAAAGTTCTTGCTGCTAATCAATGAATTTGGTAAAGTTGCAGGATACAAAATCAATACACAGAAATCTCTTGTATTCCTATACACTAACAATGAAAGATCAGAAAGAGAAATTAAGGAAACAATCCCATTTACCATTGCAACAAAAAGAATAAAATACCTAGGAATAAACCTACCTAAGGAGGCAAAAGACCTGTACTCAGAAAACTATAAGATACTGATGAAATATACTACAAAGACGACACAAACAGATGGAGAGATATAACATGTTCTTGGATTGGAAAAGTCAATATTGTGAAAATGACTATACTACTCAAAGCAATCTACAGATTCAATGCAGTCCTTATCAAATTATCACTGGCATTTTTTCACAGAAGTAGAACAAAAAATTTTATAGTTTGTATGGAAACACAAAAAACCATGAATAGCCAAGCAACCTTGAGAAAGAAAAACAGAGTGGAGGGATCAGGCTCCCTGACTTCAAACTATACTACAAAGCTGCACTAATCAAAACAGTATGATACCGGCACAAAAACAGAACTATAGATCAATGGAACAGGATAGAAATCCCAGAGATAAACCCATGCACCTATGGTCACCTAATCTATGACAATGGAGGCAGGAATATACAATGGAGAAAAGACAGTCTCTTCAATAAGTGGTGCTGGGAAAACTGGACAGCTACATGTAAAAGAATGAAATTAGAACACTCCCTAACACCATACATAAAAATAAACTCAAAATGGATTAAAAGACCTAAATGTAAGACCGGACACTATAAAACTCTTAGAGGAAAACATAGGCAGGACACTCTTTGACATAGATATCCTACATATTTTAAATGGTACAACTTTCTGTAAGAGTGGGAATGGGATACCAAGGAAATGGGTGACTTGTGTTTTATTAGGGGAATTAGTAAAACTACACTCTATGCTTTGAGCACCCACTGTGTGCCAGGAACTTTGAATTTCTTATCATGATTATCACAAGTCTATGAGGAAGGCTTATCAGCTGGGGAAACTGAGAGTCAAGATGGTGAAGAAACTTGCCCAATGTCTCACTCCTAAGAGGGCCCAGAGATATTAGTTTAAGATAGCCCTGTTTAACACAGAATGGAGCTACTGGTTAAGGTGATAGGAAATAAATAATAGGATAAAGAGTTGAAAGGAAAAAATAAAACTGTTTACACATGATACGAATATCTACGTAGATAATCCAACAGGATCAACCATTAGAACTAATAAGAAGACTTGGCAAGATCTTGCTGGATATGAGATCACTAAAAAAACCCCAAAAAACCAATAGTATTTCTTACATCAGTCATATTCCATTAGAAATTTCAGTACAGGACTTCCCTGGTGGTCCAGGGGTTAAGACTCCGTGCTCCCAATGCAGGGGGCACAGGTTTGATCCCTGGTTGAGGAACTAAGATCCCATATGCTGCACGGCACGGCCAAAAAAAAAAAAATTTCAGTACAAATACGATACCACTGACAGTGTCAAAATATCTAGATATTGGCATATCTAAAAATATACACAATCTTTCTGGAAAAAAAACCTCTGAGAATCAAAGGATCATCTATGGAGATGTAGTCCATACTCTTGTTGGGATAATTTAATATTGTTAAATTGCTCTTAATTAATTTGTAAACTCAATGCAACACCAATAAAAATTCCAGTTGGATATTTTGATGAATTCAATAACTGTAAATATGAATGATTTAAATTGATATAAACAATCAAAATGTAAGGAAGAACACCAGTCCACAAAAAAGTAAGCAAACTCTAAAAAAGGGCAAAGAATGGGAGGGGTATGCCCACTAGATATTAGGACAATATCAAAGCCTTAATAATAAAGGCAATATGGAATGGACTTAACGGAAAAATGGCTAGACCAATAGTACAGAGAGGACAGCTCTTAGAGGGATCTAAGCATATGCGAGAACTTAATCCAAAAAAAAAAAAAAAAAAAAAGGATAATGGGAAAAGGATGGGCTGCTTAATAGAAGGTGTTGGGAAAACTTATTAAATAGAGAAAAATAAAACTGGATCCTACATAACATCACATACAAAGGTAGACTCCAGATGAATTAAATACATAACATTTAAAGGTAAACAACAAAGTTAACAGAAGTTGGTTGATGTTGGAGAGTATCTCTGTGATTTATGGATAGAAAAAGACCGTCTAGACAAAACTTAGTTTTGTCTTAGACATAGTTGGTCATATCAAAATAAAGGACATCATTTTCAACTTAATAGAAAACAGGACAGAGGGAGATATTTGCAATGCTTAAGATATGACAAGGGACTAATATCTAAAAAATTCAAGGAATTCCTAAAAAAGAAGAAAAAGGCATTTCCATAGAAAAATGGGCAAAGGATTCAAAGGAGCAATTTATAGAAGTGGAAACCAAACGTTTACTATGAAAAGATGTTTCAGTCATTAGTAATAAGAGAAATGCAAACCAGAACAAGAAAGAGCTGGCAGGTGATATTTATTAGAGGCACTCTTAGACAGGTGGATTATGCCACCTGTTAGCAGGAATGTGGGGACACAGGGACTCATGCACTGCTGGTGGGAGTGTCAACCTACATAGCAGCTCTGATCGACCTGACAGTCTTAACCAAATTAAGGATGTGCATATCATATTTATATGTCAAAAACATGATCACACAAGTCCACTAGGAGACACGGACAAAGGTTTTCATTGTGGCATTGCTCGAGGGAGTGGGGAGTTGGAGGAGACTGCTGTGTCCCCATGGGGGCATGAATAATACAAAGTGGTACATACATCGTGGAGGACTATGTAAAAACAGCCACATGGATGAGTCAACTTAGTTCTGAATGAAATAAAAAAGGAATTGAACCCTGTAGCCTAATATCTATGTATGTGAGAGTTTACATTTTACCTAGGGTTCCCAGATTGAGCCAAAAACAAAACAACAACAAACCCAAACTGAATGTCCAGCTAAATCTGACTTTCAGATAAACAACGAAAAATTACACTAAAAATTATTACTTACACTAAAAGTTATGTATTGTTGATCTGAACCTCCAACTGAACTGGATGTTCTGTATTTTATCTGGCGGTACTAAGTTTACAAGAAAAATACTTATAAAAAATTCACATAAAAGGCATTAGAATGGTTGTTAAATCTGGCGGGTGTGTGCGCATAAGTGTGTGTAAGTAGGGAAAGGGATAAAAAAGGAAAAGACAAAACAAGAAAGGGCTTTGCAGTAACCCAGGATGATCGTATGTTATATTTGAGGAGTGTGATTAATTCAACCTCTACACCTGAGGTCCAATTTAAAAAAAAAGTAGTGTAAGAATCCAGTTGCCATCTCTCTAGTTACAGGCTCATATCTTTGAGGCCAGATGGAGGTGAGAAGGGCCTTGAATCAGAGAAGTAGAAAACCAACTACTCTGGAAAGGAGAAGCTTATCAATTAATTTGAGACAAGGAAGGTCCTATAAAAGCAATCAATCAAACAGTTGAAGAGCATTTAGAATTTAAAAGAGCCGGGGGACTGGCCATAGGAAATGGAACTGATTTCCCTGGAGCCCAGGAAGTGTCATTTCCTCCAAACTCCTGTCTCTAACCTCTGGTTGCCCAGAGCAGGACCTGGGAGCTTGAATTTCTGACAGCGCCCCAGCTGATTCTGGTCTACAGCCAGGACAAGTGTTCCAAACCAGGAGGGAAAAGATAATTGACAAGGGACAATAGTAACTAGAATTATTTTATCATCTCTTAATTAAGGATTCAATAAAACTAGGTATACATTGTTCATGCTTATCGCTCTTATACACCTATGAAACCGAAAACAAATTTAGAAAAAAAAAGCCAAGGAGTAAATGGGCACAACACCTAAATAAACAACATTATTTTGATGGGATTTATGATGAGGCTCTACTAAAAATAAATCACTATTGCTGGCTTAATAATGGAAAGATGTAGACTTGGGTCTTGTTCTAGAATCTGTTTCTGTAGTTTCACTTTAACAACACTAACACAAAGACTGTTTCTTCTCATAGGAATGAGGCACAAATGGTATTGATAAAATCATGACTATATTTGCTAATGCTGGACCATCAGGCACTATATGACCAAAATTTGGCCAGTGAGTAATTCCGAAGTGTTGATTTTAATGAAGTGTCACTTGGTAAATCTGCAGATGGCTAATGTTCATGAAAAGATATGGTTAGCCTTATTAAAACCTACTTTAAATGGGGTTTCTCTTACTGTTTTTGGAATGCGAAAATATCTTAAATGTATATTTACTACTTATTGCAAATTGTTATGTGTAGACAGGACGCACAAACTGCACCCGTTTCTGCAGCTAATTTGACACTAATGGCTACTTGCTGATCGCTTCGAATCTGTCTGCTTCTACTGCTTTGTGCCTTGGTCCTTTTGCTCGGACTACTTCAAAATCTGCATATGTACACTGCCTTTATGCTACAAAATACAAGCACGAGCACTCAAATCTTGCAGGTAACTTATAAAGGGGTGACTAGATAATGTACAATAGTCATATATTAGCAAACTGAAAATGCAAACAGAAAATTGTCATGCAGAACTGGTGGATCCCTGAGATGTCTGTGGATCC
This sequence comes from Balaenoptera musculus, assembly GCF_009873245.2. Taxonomy (NCBI): domain Eukaryota; kingdom Metazoa; phylum Chordata; class Mammalia; order Artiodactyla; family Balaenopteridae; genus Balaenoptera; species Balaenoptera musculus. Next base: position 43,868,109 of record NC_045786.1, on the reverse strand, counting down.
CAGTTTGAGAAATACTGGCTAGAAAATGAAACCATCTGTGTGTACCCTTAGGGAAGACACAGATAAAGTGACCTCTTATTCATTTCTGCAAATTCCAGAGAGAATATCAAACTGTGAAGATTGTGAAAGGAATGGAGAAGCAGAGGCCTAGGTAAGGGCTATAGGAATGAGGGTACCAGCCTAGAATGGTTAAGAGGAGAGGCAATATTGTTCCCCTCAGGTGGGCTGAGAATTCTCCAGTTCTTGCCCTGAAGACAAAGGGAGGGGGGACAAAGGGAATTAAGTACTTGCTGTTGACAACAGCTAGATTAGGGGGTAACTATTTGGAAAGACCCAGGGCAGCAATTAAGAGTTAAAGAGCAGCTAATCCAGTGCCCTAAGGCAGAGGTTCTCAAAGTGGTTTCCTCTTAGCACCACCCTTTAAAGGAGTTGATGCATGGATCCATCACTGGAGATTTGAATTAATTGGTGGGTTGGGCATCAGTCTTTGCAAAAGATACCTGGGGGTTTCTAATGTATAGCCAAGGTGGCCAACCAGTGTTTGAAGGGAAGCTTTCTCTATGGTATAATTACATTGAAGACCACCTGTATTCATTTCTTTAATAGGGGCAAGGGAACCAACCTTTACGGAGTGCACTGTGCTCACTATTTAAATAATAATAATAAATAGTAATAGCAGCTACTATTTATTGAAAGCTTGTTATATGCCAGGTGTTATGTTAACCACTTGATATCCATTTAACCTTCACAACATCTCTGTGAAATGCATGTTATTATCTCCATTTTACAAATGCAGGCTCAGCGAGACCAAGGAATTTGCCTTAAATCACTCAAGGACAAGTACATAAATACATAAGTGAAAGTAATCCCGTGCCCAAGGTCATGCAGGAAGGGGGACAGGATCTGGACCACCGCCTTTAGCTCTACAGCTGTCACAATTAATTGCTATCTAAATGAACGCATTTAACAAATATTTATTGACTGTGGACCCTATATGTGCCTGACCCTAGGATAGATATTGGGGATGTGAAGATGAGCAAGGCAAAATTTCTGCTCTCCAATCTTATCAGAAAGACAGCTAATTCCAAAACAATGTGATCAATGCTATCAGGGTGACCGAATGCCCCTGTTTGCCCAGGGTTCTTTGGTTTTAGCACTAAAATCCTGAATTCTGGGCAACTCTTCAGTCCTGGGCAAACTGGGACAGTTGGCCACCCTGGCTGTCACGGAGCACTGTATGTGGGCTGGGGCTTGCATGGGATGGTGGGGGGCATCGTGGAGAAGAGATCAGGAAAATCTTCCCAAAGGAGCTTATGTCTTTCTATAGAATGATTTGGAGTTCTTTTAGGTCAAAAATGGAGGGGAGGGGGATAGGCAAGAGCGTTCCTGGTGGAAGAACCAGGAAATAGCTTCGGCTAAGGCTTGCAGGGGAGGGAGAGCAAGCAGTTTCGTAGAGTTAGAGTTTGGGGTGCATGGGGGTGGGGGGTGTTGATGAAGCTGAAGATGGGGAAGCTGGGGCCACACTAAGGAAGTGGGACTCTAGCGGGCAAAGAGTTCACCTTAAGGGTTTTCAGCAAGGGAGAATTACGCTCGATTTTGCATTTGAAAAGATGAGGCTGGTTATGAGAGTAGGGTGGGAGTTACAGTTGCAAGACTATTATAACACGGGTGAGACTAGAGGACAGGAAAGAATGATGACAACAGCAACAACAATATCTAATGCCTACTGATGACTTGATATGTCCCAGGCACCGTGCTGAGCCCTTCACACGCATTATCTCGTTTAATCCTAACATCGAACTCTTTAGTCAGCTGCTATTTTTATGCCTCTGTAACAGATGAGGCGATTCAGACTTAGCTGAAATTAATTTAGTTAAAAAAGTCGCACAGGGTAAATGGCAGAGCCAAGATGCAAACTCTTGCTTTCTGACTTTACATATGCTTAACCACACATTACCTGATGGAAACTAAGGTGCTGCGTATTTGTTCGTTCGCTGGAGCAATATTTATGGAGCACTGACTATGTGCCAGGCACATTTCTGGCTGATGAGGATACAGCAGTGGACAAAACCTACACAGTTCCTGACTTGATGGATGTTACATTTGTGCGTGTGTGTGTGTGTGTGTGTGTGTGTGTGTGTTGGGAAGATGGATAAGCAAACGAACCAGTCAATATAACTTACTTGTGGATGGCTTTGGACTCCATTTCGAGGGAGAAGAGAAAGGATTTGGGGATGCGGGAGTGAGGGGTTGGGGGAGGAGTGTAGGGACCTCCAGGTTTCTGGCTCCGCCATCTGCTGTGCGCTGTCAGCAGAGACACGGAGCTCGGGTCAGACCTGGGGGGAAGACAAGAGCCCAGTTTTGGACATGTCGAGTTGGAGTCTCCTGGAGTCGAAAGCTCTGAAGGATGGTCATGGGGCAAGTTGAGAAAGTCATTTAAAGCTGGGGCCATGGTTGAGGACCCTGGGGGAGGGTGCAGAGTGAGAAGAGGTCTCAGGTGGAAACCCTGTAGACTGAGCTAAGGGCAGAGGAGCCAAGGGCAGAGGAGAGGGAGACAAAAGTCAGAGGGAGAGTGGAAAACCCAGAGAGAAAGAGGCCCTGGCCCTCCAGGGAGCAGAGAGCTCCAAGGCAGGCAGCCCCAGCATCGTCAAATGCCACTTAGAGGCCCAGGGAAGGAGCAGCTAGAGATGTTGGGGGCCAGGACGGAGACACACAAAGTTGAGGGGATTTTTTTGAAAGCGATGGGAACCCAGAATGGGAAGTATCTAGTATAGGACTGAAGGCACAGGGGAAAGTGGAGGCAATTCGTGGAGCAATGCTTTAGAGGAGATGGAGGAGACAGGATCCAGAGGAAAGGCAGAGGGAACGGTCTTGAATGGGTGGGCATATTCCAGGGACCAGAGGGGAGCAAGGAAAGATGGGTAGGGATGCAGAGCCACGCTTCTTGGGAAGCAGATGGCCAGGTTGTTTGTGAGATGGAAGGGTCCAGAGTGGGGCTAAGAGGTATCCACAGAGAGGCAGAGGTTTGAAATTCACACAGTGGGGGTTGGGAGAAATGCAACTCGGGACCACCTAAAAATTGATCTCTCCTGCGTCTCCATCTCTTCAAGAGCTCTGTCTGGGAATTCAAACATGCATTTGTGCAAATGTGAAACTTAATTCTGACCTTCAGTGAGAGGCTGACAATGCCAGTTGTGGGATCACAGCGGGATAGGCATGCAGGGGGTGTCTCCGGACGTGGCGGTGACCCTGAGACGTGCAGAGACAACAGCTGGTGAATTTTCAACAAGCAGCCTGGAGTCTGCCTCACATTCGCTATTTGTTTTACAAACAGCCATCGGGAGGGTGAACTGCCCCTCCCACCGCCCCTGCCTCCCCCTCAGCTTTTCTGGGGAAAGAAGTCTGTAGCCTGTTTAATTCTGCCCAGGTGGTCTTTGCCTCTCAAAAGTCTTCATTTTGAGCAGAAAACGAGTGAACGTGACTTTGATGTGTAGGAGACAAATAACTGAACTGCAGAAGGAGCTGTGGGTAGTCCGCCCTCAGCTCAGAGACTGGGGCTCTCCCCACATTTGCACCTCAGGACTTTGTGTCCTATCAAAATCCCATAAAATGTTTCTCTGTGGGTGGCACTTTTTCCACAGCCTGACTGGCTGGGAGGGCTCCATCAGCTAATGCTATGTCATCACTAGTTGTTGGCGGGCTCTCCTAGGGGACACTTGAGAAACTTTGATAGAAATATTTCTCTTTGGCAACAGCCCGCTGTTTCCATGGTTTGACAATACTAACCAGATGTAAAGTTGGCCAGCAAAGGGGAGGCCTGCCTGGAGAGAAGGCCCTCACACACTCAGGTCCAGCCCTGGGCAAGTTAGATAACCTCCTTTGGCCTCCGTTTCCTCATCTTTGAAATGGAACAATAATACAAGCTCTAATTACCTCCTGTTGTGAGAAAGAGCGTTAAAGGACTTTGCAAAATGTTGAGTTCTTTTATAAAGAGTAATTGGAGGGTATATTTTAGAAACAAATGAAATAAGAAACAAAGCAGAACTTAAATGTAGCGATGTTAATTTCACTTGGGTCTAATAGACTGTTGTCATTCTTAGAGATCTACTAATTTAAGTAAATAGTCCTCTCACCTGATACTGACAGAATTTTTTTTTTAATTGAAGTATGGTTGATTTACAGTGTGTTAGTTTCAGGTGTACAGCAAAGTGATATACATATATCTATGTATGTATATATTCTTTTCAGATTCTTTTTCATTATAGGTTATTACAAGATATTAAATATAGTTCCCTGTGCAATCAGTAGGCCCTTGTTGTTTATTTTATATAGAGTAGTGTGTATCTGTTAATCCCAAACTCCTAATTTATCCCTCCTCCCTTCCCCTTCGGTAACCATAAGATAGTTTCTTTTTTTTTTTTTTTTCATAAGATTGTTTTCTATGTCTGTGGGTCTGTTTCTGTTCGTAAGTTCATTTGTATCATCTTCTTAGATTCCACATATAAGTGATATGTGATATTTGTCTTTCTCTGTCTGACTTACATCACTTAGTATGATAATCTCTAGGTCCATCCACGTTGCTGCAAATGGCATTATTTCATTCTTTTTGATGGCTGAGTAATATTCCATTGTGTGTGTGTGTGTGTGTGTGTGTGTGTGTGTGTGTGTGTGTGTGTATTTATCACATGTTCTTTATCCATTCATCTGACAGAATATTTTTAACCTAATTTTTTGACCAGGTAGTGAACTCACAGGGTTTAATATTCCAAACATGTGAAAGGGTATAGAGTCACCTTTTTCTCCCCCACCACATCCCAGCAATTCAAGCTCCCTCTGCAAAGGTAGGGTGACCAATTGGTCCTGGTTTGGGACTTTCTGGCTTAGCACTGAAAGTCCTTAGCAACCTGGTTGGTCACCCAGTGTCATAGGCAACTGACATTATGAGTCTGTTGCATGTCCTTCTGGAGGTAATTTGACAAGAGCGACCTTACTATTTACAAAATCGTCACGGGTGACAAAATAAAGATGTCATAAATGACTAGCACATAGTATTGGGGAAGGAGGAAACCATGATAACACGGGGGCACAAATCTTATCATCTAACAGTTGTTTTAAGTATTTCCAGCTCTGGAATTGCTATTCCTCTGCAAAAGAAATCTCCCTGTCAGGCTTGGGAAAAAGAGTCCCGTAAACGGTAACAGTCTGTGACCCCATTTCCCATAACTGTGGTTGACCAGAGACTCCATTAGCCTTTTGTTTATAATTCATTTTTGTGCGGTTAAAAAAAGCATTTGTGTACTGGGGGTTTGGATTTCATAAATGCTTATTTGCCAAGTTATCTTTTAGATTTCCCTGTGTGAATGCAACTGATTTGGGAAAGCCCAGTTTCAGAGAAAGCATAACAACTGCCCTTATCAAGTGTGAACTGAGAAAGACATCAGGAGGCCTTTTCCAGGCTAAAAATAGACCTAGAACTCAGTGTATTTTAGCTTCAGGACTTTTTACAAACTGTCTGGCAAACCAGCACATTATTATTTTATGAATAAGGCATCAACGTTCATTTTAAATGTTCTAGCTTCAGGCTATTTTACTTTCGTGCAAAAAAAAGATGAATTATTTATAAAAATGGGCATGAATATCATATGATAATACCCTCAGTTCTAGCAGGGAGTAAAATGAGCTGCAGCTGGTGCTGTCAGCTCCCCAGGAGAGCTGAGCGGGAGCAAGTTGTGGATGGGGCTGCAGCCTTGAGAAGGGGCTGATTGCTGAGAGGCAGCTCGTTCTCTTGGGAGGATGGTCAAGTCTTCCCCCTCTCACTCATGCTCTCTCTCTTATCTTCCTTCCCTTCCTCCCTCTTCCTTCCTCCCCCCTCCCCTGCCCTCCCCATCTCTCCCTCCCTCCCTCCCTTCCTTCCTTCCTCTTTCCTTCCTTCCTATTTCCTCTCTCCCTCCCTCCGTCTCTCTCTGGCGAACTTCAGAAACCACAGTACAGAGATCCTTTCTAAATTCAAGTGTGGGCAGACTCTGGTTTTATGGAACTATTTGTATTCAAGTTATTTACCCTCTTTAAGCCTCAGTTTCTTCACCTGTGAAAGGAGGTGATAAGTGTATCTTCTCCCTAGGCCTGTGTTGAGGAGCAAATGAGACAAATATGGAAAGTGCCCAACGCTGAGTAAATAATAAACATTAGCTGTTATTAGAGCCTGCCCGCTAGGGAACACACAGGGTGGGGTGTGCACGTGGGCAGAGGTCACAGTACTTGAACACGGAGAGGCTGAGTAAGGTGACCAACTCTTCCTGGTTTGTCCAGGACCAGCCTGGTTTATTTTTTAAAATTTTCGTTTTATTTTAGAATTCTTTTTTATTGAGGTAACATTAGTTTATAATATAACTGTCACATGTACAGCATTATATTTCTGCATCATACCCTACAGTGTGCTCACCACCAAAAATTTAGTTTCCATCCATCGCTATATAGTTGCTTGTTTTTTATTTTATTTTTATTTTTGTATTTTTTTAAAAAATTATTTATTTATTTTTATGGCTGTGCTGGGTCTTCGTTTCCGTGCAAGGGCTTTCTCCAGTTGCGGCAAGCGCGGGCCACCTTTCATCGCGGTGCGCGCGCCCCTCACTATCGCGGCCTCTCTTTGCTGCGGAGCACAGGCTCCAGACGCGCAGGCTCAGCAGTTGTGGCTCACGGGCCCAGTCACTCCGCGGCATGTGGGATCCTCCCAGACCAGGGCTCGAACCCACGTCCCCTGCACTGACAGGCAGACTCTCAACCACTGCGCCACCAGGGAAGCCCCTAGTTGCTTGTTTTTAAAATGGAAAGTCCTGCATCCTGGGAACCCCCAGACCAAACACATTGGAGCCACGTCACCCTCCTGAGTCAGGTTGGGCTGAATTTGTCCGCTTTTAGTCTTCCTCCCTTCTCATCCCGAGACTGTGTCACGGGGCCAGAGCTCCAGCATGCGTGCGGTTACCTGTTCTCTGGGTTACGAGGACACTAACCTACCCGGCACGCAGAAAGGGGAGGAGAGGGCCACCTTACCTGCCCGGAACAAGTTCTGCGTGACAACATCTGCCCCGCCTGGCCACTTGGTCATAGAGTATTGTGACAGAATGACCGTGAGGCCGGGCCTTCCCGCTCCTCCCTGCCACCTGCCCCCCCTCAGTGGGGTTTCTCCAAGCCTCCCAGCCGACCCCAGAGAAATGGGAGGAACTGTGCAAGCACGTAAAAATTAAAGACATACAATTCCTTTTATTATGTGGAGGGCAGAAAAATGTGTATAAAGGGGCCCATTTTAGGATTCGATTTGAACATGGCATTTCACTGGTATTCCAGGACTACGTTTTATACCAGTGACCGAGGCCTGTGCAAAAGAGGTTTTGAACGAGGTTCCAGAAGTTTCTCCCTCTAAGCCAGCACTGCTCTTCTAAATGCATTCTGAGATTCACAGCACTGTGGAGGCTTCAGCAGCCAAGAACAGGGCACCTCCCCAGGGGTGTGGGGAGGGAAGCAGACCACAGCGGGCTGCTGTGACGGCTAAAGAAATGCCGTGTATGAGGCTGAGCCTGGTACACAGTGGGCACTCGATAAATATTAGCTCTCTGTTTGAACTTCTCCAGCAATGATTGCATAGTACACTCAAAACCTATTACCTACTCTCCCTGACCCTTTTCTCTTGGGTCTGGAAACTTTATTTACTAGTGATTAGATTACCAGCCAGTAGGTCTTGTCTGCAAATCGAATGGCTTTCATTAAGGCCAGAGGCCACATGTCACATGCTTCTTCCCTCCCTATGGTGCCCAGCCTATAAAATATCTGCTGCTGTGGTAAGAAGCTCTCCAGAGGACATGTGCTTTGCTGACATAATGAGGAAGAGATGAAAGATTGGCTGAGTCACTGTGGGGTCGCCCCCCACCTCCTCCGGGTTTCTTGCTGAGTTGCATCCACTTCTTTGCCACGGGTGCCCTTCACCTCCTCCTCCAAATGGGAGTAGAAAGCCACCCCTCTCCAGGCCAGCCCTTTCTCCCACTGCCGAAGCACGTGTGTCCTTCTGAAGTCCCTAAACTGAGACACTGCCGTGAGCCTCCGTTTCTTCATCTGTAAAATAGGGTTGGAATGTTAAGTGCGATTATGCATGTAACACTCAGTGAATACTGGCCACTATTATCTGGAACTTCTTTACCCCCATTAAATCTGTCCTTAGAAATTATTTCCAGTAAAGAGTGTTGGGTGTGGGGGGGTGGATCAGGAAGGGAGGGAGCCTGCTCTGAGGTTCTCGAGCCCGCCTTTCCCATTTTCCTTACCCACGATCTGAAGTCTGATCTCTGGTCACCTTTGTTAAACCTTTCCCCCAAAGCTATATTACGAAGAAGGGGATTCCTGTCATTATCCATTTTAGGCAACAAAATAGTTCAGATTAAAATATATACTACAGGTTAAAAACTTATAAAATTAATACATGCTTATTGTAGAGACTAGAAAATTCTGTAAGGAAAAGAAGATACAAATGCCCCATGACTGACTGCACACTTAGGGATAGTTGCTGTTAATGTGTTGATATGTTTCCTTCCAATCTTTTTTCTTGGGTGTCTTCCCATTTTAAGTCAGCTGTTAGTCCCAGGGAACAGAGAATGTTGATCTTCTGAAGGGTTAGGTTACTTGCCTGAGACCAAGCTCCTCAGGGCTGACATATGTGAAACCAGGAATAGGTGAGAGCTTCCCCATGGCTGTTCCTCCTCTGAATTCAAAGGAATCTAGACTATTAACTAAGGTAGCTGCTTTTGCTTCTCAGCTGCTGCCCCTGGAGGCGTCCCAGGCAGGATACTGGAAACTCTCTCCCTTGGGTACTGGTGAGCATTGAAGGTTGGAAAAACACTTTATAGTTAAGTATTTTCAGTTATTTCAATGTTCCTTCTTCATTGCTCTGATATCTTAATAATTAACATTTGCTGAGCATGTACCATTTCTTCAGTGTCATGTTAAGCATGTTACAAGTATTAACTCATTTAGTCCTGGAAATACTCTCATGAGATAGGTTCTCTTATTATCCGTATTTTATTGATGAGGAAACGGAGGCATAAGAGGTTTAAGCAAGGTCACACAGCTAGTAAATGGTGTACTGGGACTAAATTACTTCTCTCGTGTTTGCTGTGTATATATAAATATATATATATGTGCATGTATATATAAGTACCTCTCGTATCTTTCCATTTATCTATCCTTCTCTCTCTCTCTCTCTCTTCTCATTGATCTGTATTGTTTCTGAAGAATTTTCATCTAAGTTTGAAGTGGCCTCCCTCAGTGGTGTGTGAGCCTTGGTGAAGCAGGACTCCACCTCTCATACGGAGCTGAAGGCGGTGAAATATGCCCTCTTCCCCTCCTTGAACAGCTGGGACAATGACATGTGACTTAGGGCAGCCAATCAGATGCTCCAGCCCAGGACTTTGAATTTCAAGCGAGTGATGCGATTCAAGAGCAGCTTAGAGGTTCACTCTTTCAGCAGTGGTGACGGCAGTGGCGTCTATGTCCAGTTACAGAGGCGGCAGTGGTGATGGTGGAGCCTGCAGAATGTCTGCTGGGCAGTGCCGTTGGTCAGTAGCTTCCCTAACAGGATCCTTCCTGGGGTCTGATTTTGGCTTTGGTTCTAGAAATCCAGCCAGACTCAGTTCCCTGTTTCTTGCCTGTTGGAATGGGAGGGGTAGACTATGTAGCATCTGTATCTTCTCTTCCTCCTCTCTAACGGAACCTTCACTCTCCTTTTATTTTCCTCAGGGGGCTGTCCTAACCCTAGTTCCGAGGCAGATCCCATCCAATCAGTGCATGACATTCCCCTGATGGGCTACAACTCAAGATGGACCAATCAGACTGAGAGGAGGGTTTCTTTTTTTTGGCTGCGTTGGGTCTTTGCTGCTGTGCGCGGGCTCTCTCTAGTTGCGGCGAGTGGGTGCTACTCTTCGTTGCTGTGTGCGGGCTTCTCATTGCAGTGACTTCTCTTGTTGTGGAGCACGGGCTCTAGGCGTGTGGGCTTCAGTAGTTGTGGCTCATGAGCTCTAGAGCACAGGCTCAGTCAGTAGTTGTGGCGCACGGGCTTAGTTGCTCAGCAGCATGTGGGATCTTCCCAGACCAGGGATTGAACCCGGGTCCCCTGCATTGGCAGGCAGATTCTTAACTACTGCGCCACCAGGAAAGTCCAAGAGGAGGGTTTCTATTCCACGATTGGAAGAAGGGTTTTTCTTTCTCACTTGATGTATATGAACCAGAAGGCAGGTTACCCCAGTTGTCACTGCAGTGTTCTTGTGACCAGCAATCACTGCAACCCTCCTAAGGTTGAAGCCAGTGCTGTGGGCAACAGAGCAGAGAGATGGAAAAATCCAGGGTCCTAGACGTCATGTAACTGCTGAATCAACCACCTGGGTTTTCCTTTATAAGAGAAGAGATTTCCTTTTTGTTTAACTCAGTTCAAGTTGGGTTTTTCTGTTTCTCATAGCAGAAGATATTCTAATTGATTTGCTTCTTTTTTCCACTCAAGCCTGATTATCTAAGCTCATCATCTCTCAAACAATCTTTTGGTCTCAGGAACTTTTGGTGTCTTTTTGATTTCCAGTCTTAAGAAAAAGGAAGGACCTCAAAGAGCTTTTGTTACGTGGGTTATACCTACTGATATTTACTGCATTAGACATTTAAAATGAAAACACCTTAAAATATTAATTTAATTAGAAACAGGGTAATAAATACATTAACATTTTAACATCGATACACTGTTATGAAAATAACTATATATTCTAAAAAAATAGAAGAGTGGCATTGTTTCAACATTTTTGGGTAAACCTCTTTATGGTCTGATTTAATGGAAAATAGCTGGAAAAACTAATACAAATGAATCCATATTCAAAACATAAACAGACTCACAGATATAGAAAACAAGCTTATGGTTACCACAGGGGAAAGGGAAGGGGGCAAGGAGAGGTTACGAATATGGGATTAACAGATACAAACTATTTACTATACATAAAATAGATAAGCAACAAGGATTTACTGTATAGCACAGGTAATTATACCCAATATCCTGTAATAAACTATAATGGAATATAATCTGCAAAAAAACGGAATCACTGTGCAGTACACCTGCAACTAACACAACATTGTAAATCAACTATATTTTAATAATAAAATAAACTTCTATCAAAAAAAAAAGAAAATAGCTGGATTCTCATATACACTTTTGCATTCACTCAGTTGCGATTTGTTGTTTGGGTTGAAAAATAGGAAGAAAATCCAGCCTCACCCAGATACGCAGTTGGAAAAAGGAGAATTTTAATAGCCTTTTCAGATAGTATGGATATACTTCTTTAATTTCACACCAAAATTTGCGAGCCGTAGTTTCTTAAAGATTACACTGTGAAATCTGGAACCATATCAAGGAACTTTTATACTCCGTTTCATCAAAATCCATTGGTCTATCTTGCACTTTGAACGGATCTTTTACCCAAGCATGATTTTGTAAAACTGTGCATTGGCCATGCAGAAAAATTGGCTTGCTGATTTAAGCAGATCTTTCAAAATTTGACATATTTCATTATATAATATCAAAAACGCCACACTTTTTAGTATCACCACCAAGCTCATCAGAAAAGTCTTGAAGTATTGGGAAGCAGTCCAGCTCATAGCAGAAAGCCTCCTAATGGATAAGTTTTCTAAAAATTCAGATCTTAGCTTGAAGGTTTGAATTTTATCATTGGCTACAATACTGTCAGTTGTCATCCTTAAAGTGACAGGCTCATTCTTGTTCATTTTTGAGAAAATGCCTGCCAAAGACCAGGTCTGAAGTTTGTCAGGCACTCTTTTGATTAACAATGGTGGTCCATGAAAAAAGTGGCTAGTTTAGTTTGCAACTTTAAGAATCGCACATGTGTTTTTTTCTTGAGACACTCATCATGGCTCAGAGTGCAGCAGATGAGATTTATGCATACTTCTCATTTTACCACATCTAACAGTAAAATGTTCTGTTCTCAAGGGTCAAGATTTAATCATTTCATGGCTCTATCAAAGACACTATAAAATGAAACTGGCTCTTTTTTTTTTTTTCTGTCGTGCATGGTCATGAAGAATACAATTACTATGAGTATAGTTTGTCTTGATTCATGCTAAGGCACCATCAGTTTTCATCACAATTGCTTTTGCACCATCAGTGAAAAAGACAAATAACATCTTAATGTTATTATGGAATTAGTTTTGGCTTTGCAGATTCCCTGGAAGGGTCTCAGGGACCCCAGGAGTCCCCAGACCACACTTTTAGAACTTCTGCTTTAGCTTATGGTTGATTCTAGAAGCAACCCAACATGCTTCCGATAAACTCCCTTTTCCTGAAATCAGTCCCAGTTGGTTTCTGTTGCCTGTCAGCAGTGTTCCATGTTAAAATGTCATTGTTTATGGTTGGTTGATTCAAAATGTTTAAGGAACTCTAATTTAGGGCAATTTATAAGTAAGTTCTTTGTTGTGATGACTTGCACAGCAAATAATCAGGAAGAAGGAAAGATTCTAAAGTTTCACTTTACTAAAATAATCTAACATTTATGTACATTCTTGGTGTTAAGTCAATTTTAAACAACCAAGCAAGTCTACTCCAGTCCATGAATTGCGGCAAAAGAAGGATAAGGGCACTAATGTTTTCTCCCTTCTTATGCATGCTTCCAGTGACCTTCCTGAGCTAAGTATTATTATCCTCACTTTAGACATTAAAGACTTGAATTCTGTGGTTAAGTCTTTGGCCAAGGCCACTCAGCGGTCAAACCGCTCATCCTGGCTAGAGGCTCCAAGGCCCAGGCCTTCTTTACTCTACCACGCAGGAATTTTTGATAAGGACAAAAATATAAGCCTGTGATGTCTGAGGTTTATGCCTTAGAGGGCAGTGCTGCAAAATCATGGACGTCGCCAGTGGTTCTTTAAGAAATTTCTTTTCTAAATTCTATCATGATGATATGATAAAATGCTGGCTCTCTACCAACACATTTTTGACATACCATAAAGTGGTATTTTAGAGTTGGAAGAGACCTAAAGCATGTGATCTGTCCAAATTTCTCACCACTGTGGCATGCTGGACTATTCAACGTGCATTTCAAATAGTACCTCCCGGGCAATGACTTCTGATAACCTGATTATTGTTCATCCCACTAAATCAAAATGTGTCACATTATACGTGGCAGGCAGCTTTTTAGATGCCTCAATAATCCCTGCTTCCTGATATTCACACCCTTGTACACTTCCCTTCCCTTGTGATAAGATCTGTAACTTGCTTCTAACCAACAGAATATAGCAAAGGTGTTGGGATGTCACTTCTGTGGTCAGGTTTCCTAAGACAGTGACTTCTGTCTTGCTAACAGCATCTTTCTATTGTCTTCTAGACTTGCACATTTTGATGAGGCAAGCTGCCATGATGGTAAGGAACGGTGGGCAGTCTCTGGCCAACAGCCAGTGGGGAACTGAGGCTTTCAGTTCAATAGCCCATGAACAGCTGAATCTGGCCAACAACCAGTGATTGAAGTTGGAAGCAGATCCTTCCCCAGTTGAGCCATCAGATGAGACCCCAGCCCCAGCTGACACCTTGATTGCACCTTTGCGAGAGACCCTGAAGCAGAGGACCCTGCTAAGCTATGCTCAGATTCCTAGACCACAGAAACTCATAATATATGTGTGTGTTTTAAGCTGTGAAGTTTGGGGATAATTTGTTAGGAAGCAATAGCTAACTACTACACTGTACTATATTTTATTTATCTGTTGCTTTTTTTAGTAGGACCAGGAGTGAGCTGTTTAAGGTCACTGAGTACTTGTTATGTGTGTTTACCTGTTTACCTGTTACTGGAGAGCTTCCTGCCAGGATCCATCCTCATGCTGAAAGGTGGAACCTGAGGCCTGCAGTATAGTTCCTAGTGATACAGGAAAGCCCTCTGTGCCCTGCATCAGTTCCCGACTTTGGGTCTCACACTAGAACATCCATTAACTGTCCTTCTCCACTTAAGTATCATTTAGCTTACAAACCAGAGGCAGCAAGCCAATTACTCCCTGGCGTCTGAAACTTCAACCTGGGAGGAAGACTATTCCACAGCAAAGGTATGAATGCAGAAATGCACATCCTAATCCAGTTCATAAGCAGAGGTGCACAATGTCTGAAAAATGGAAGCCATGAGATAAGAAACTCTTTCAGAGAAAAAGAAGTTAACTGGGGAGATGTTGAACTATGTGCACTGCATAGGGCATCGGGCAGCCCATTTCACTCTGGAGGCTTCAGTTTCCGCATCTGTAGAATGGAGGCTTGCCCCGGGTGCCATGGTCTTTGATTCTTAGTCTGACACAACCTGGGTTGCTATGAGCTGGCTCTCTGGGTCTTGAATCAACTATTAAAGGAGGGTAACAGAAATACCTGTCTCCTAAGGGGGATGCAGGATTAAATGAAATAGAGAAAATGTGAAATGTGCAGCACAGCGCCTGGCTATTGTTACTTCTCCAAGGGGGTGCCAGGTCCCGGGGGAACTGGGGCCGCCCGGAGCGCAGCGCAGCCCGCACCGGGCCTGGTGGCCTGCCCCGCCCACGTGGGGCTGCGGCCCGTCGAATGACTCCGTGCAACGTGTTGGTGGCGGCGGCCGTGGCGGCGGCGGGCGGCTCGGACTCTTCCGGGCGCCGCAGCTTCCTGCCAAGCACCGCGCAGCCGCCTGGCTCCGCCGCGGGAGTAGCCGGTGCAGGCCTCGGCGCCGGTGCGGGACCCAGGGCTCCGCCGCGCTCGCCCAGCCCGACCCCGGGCCGCCGGACCGCACCATGCGCGCCGCGCCGCCTCCCGCGCGGCTTCTGCCGCTGCTGCTGCTGCTCGCGCTCCTGGCCGCGCCCGCCGCCCGCGCCAGCAGAGCCGAGTCCGCCGCCTCGCCGCAGTCCGGATCCGAGCGCCAGCCGCGGCCGCCGCCCGGCCCGGGGCCCGGGAACGCCACCGGGATGGGCTCCGGGGAGGCGGCGGGCGGCGGCGGCAGCTCCAACAGCAGCGGTGACGCCCTGGTGACCCGCATCTCCAGCCTGCTCCGCGACCTGCCCACCCTGAAGGCGGCCGTGATCGTGGCGTGCGCCTTCTCCGCCTTCCTCATAGCCTGCCTGCTGCTGCGCGTCTTCAGGTGGGTCCGCCGCCCCTTTGCAGCCCCCGCGGGCCAACTTGCACCGCCAACCTGCTGTCACTGCGCGCCCGCCGCACCTGCGCGCACCGATGCTCCGGCCCCGGCGCCTGGGTGCGCTCCTGCTAGCCTGGGACTCCCGACCCTGCCCCACAGGGTAGCACTCGGCTGGTTTCCCCTGCTATACACTTCAGGAATTTTCTCCCCTTCGAACGATATCTCTATCTATAGCTATAGCTATAGCTATGATATGTATCTCTATATATCAATAAATATATAATAAATATTGAATTCCTTTTAACTCTCCACTAATGCTTACAACTAACGATAGCGCTCCGAATTCTGACAGCCTTACACGGAATTTATTTTTATACCTATTTCACAGATGAGGAAAAATTTTCCGGAGAGGCAAGGTGGCTTGTCCAAGTAAGCTCAGTGGTGGAAGTAGGATTTGAACCTTACCCACCTTGCTGCCCCTCCCTCTGTTCCCTCTGAGGGCTTCTCAGGCACCACCTGCTTTTTTTCTTTTCATCGGTTCTGCTACCAAAAGAAGCAGTGTCTAGCCTGTGGGGATACCTACTGGAGGCGCGCATTGCACCAGGGATTGGAGCTGGGCTTTAGGATGTTTGGCCATCCTTGGTGGCCTCAGTGACTTTCTGCCTACCACCCTGCCTGAATGAACTGCGCAATGAAGATTTGCAGGGGCATGAGGGATCTTGGAGAGGCTTTTTGTAGGTTGCTCAAGTTCAGGGAGAAAGTGGGAAATTAGAAAGGATGGCCGCGGTCTCTGGAGTAGGGAGATGGAGGGATGCAAGGAGGGATGCATTTCCCCCTAATGCCTGGGAAATTCTGGTTTTGCAGGAAATGAACCAAGTGTGTCCTGTTACTCAGGCGGGCCTCTGGGAAATCTGGGCATGTGTGTGTCAGTTACTCACAGCCTGTTCCTTCCCCTTCCAAGTGTATACAGTGTGCTTGGGTGTTTGATCAGCTGTTGGAGGTTTGGGGCCAGGGGCTTGTGGGCATTTTCAGAGCAGGAGCAGAAACCAGATCTGGAAAGGCAGGGTTGGGAGCTCTCCCTTGAGGTTTGCTGTTGGTTGCTGTGTGACTTTGAGTCAAGGTGCTTCTTTGTGGGGCCATAGGATTAAATGGCAGTGGTCCTGAGAAAATGGAGAAGGGGGAACTGTGGACCCACATCCCCTCGCCCCATCCCCTGCCCTGGCTCCGGCTACATTGCTTTTCACTGTGCTGATCCCCTGATGTGCAGTGGACATTGAATTGCCCCTCTCTGTACCCCATCCTTCCCGCTGCCCTTCATCCTCTGCTTGCAAACTTCAGTGGCTCCCTGTAGCCACTGCCTGGATGTGGCATTCAGACCCTTACAAACCAGCCCCAGTGCACCTTGTGGCCACCAGCCAGCCCTTCTGAACCTCCTGTCACTTCTCTCCTGACTCTCCCTGCTGCTGGCTTGTGCTCTTCCGCTCCTGGGCCAGTTCCCACTGCACACTTGCCATGACTGCACGCAGCCACCAGGGCCCAGCTCCCGTGCTCCGTCCTCTGGGTAGTGAACCTGGACATCCGAGCCAGGCGGTTGCTTCCTCTTCTGGCCTCCCCCAGCCCTAGCCTTGTGCGTCCTCCATACGGCCCTTCTCACGCCAGGCTGGTGGCTCCCACACTCAGCAGACAGTCCTGGAGGGTGGGCATGTCCAGTCCCCCTGCCCAAGGATGGCCTGGCCTTCAGCAGACGCGCCGTAGTCCTTTACCGCCTTCCTGATTGTTCAGTTGCATTGAACGTTGGTGCCTAGAGCAGCTCTGAGCCTGGAGGTTTGAAACATTTTGCTCAAAATAGGCTGCTCAGCCCACAAGGCGGTGTACTTCTTAAGACGGTATTTGAACTATTTTGCCAGTCTGCTCCTTATTACCCAGGAGTGGGGGAGAAAAGCAAGCAGCATGTGGCCAGATGTGAGGGCACGTGTTTGAGCAGGAGAGCCGGTACTCAGGGCTGGAAGGGATGGGTCCTTGCTGGCCTGTGAGCTGGGTGTTGGAGGAAGGTTCCGACTTCACAGGAGAGGCTGCTTATGGATGTGCCTTCTCTTTCCAGGAAGGCCTTCTTGTTGGGGCGAGTTTCCAGGGGGACAGCTGACACCCCAGTTCTGATGTGGACAGGAACTTACAGCATTTTACAGCTGGGAAGGGCCTTGATGATACACAGGTCCCATGTGCTCCTTTGCAGAGGAGAAAGTTGCATCCCAGGGAGGGGAGTAAGTCATCCAGTAGACTCGAGAACACTACAAGTCTGTGGTCTGTACTGTGACCTTTCCACGGGCCTCTGTACGCTTGCTCCATCGGGCTTCCCGAAGGCCTGCTGCCCTGACTGGGCGTCTTCCTTACCTGCTTCCCCTCCTAGCTCCTTAGCATGCGGTCACCACATCCTGGCTATTCTGCCTCTCACGTCTCCCTGAGACTGTCTCATCTGGGTCATACCCCTTCCCCCACCGGAGCTTCCCCACCTGCCAGCCCTTCTGCCTGACTCACCTCCCTCCCTCGTGTCCGGAGTCACAGCAGTATCCTTCAGGCTGGTGTTCCTGCAGCCAGCCGTGTCCCCACTCCCATCCATCCTCCCTCGTCTGGCCTCACCCTTCTTCTGCCCACTCATCCCCCCGTGCGCAGGCTTCTCAGTGTGGTGGCGAGCTGGCTCTGTCTAACCAGGGCCCCGCCTCCCTCTCAAGCCCCCATCTCAGCTTTGCCCACTGCTCCCGCCCTGCTGGACCTTCAGGCGTTCTCCAGCGGCATCTGGTGGCCTTAGCCCCGCATGTCCCTCTGACCCTCTGCTTGGGGTCCCCTCCACCACCAAGACTACGTGGCCAGCTCATTGCTGTTTGCCTGCCTGTGTGTCACCTCCTCCGAGAAGCCTCCCAGCCAGGCCCCCTTCCAGAGCACATGTGAGTTTGGGATTTTCTACTTGGAGTCAAGAGTGTCGCTGAGCTTACCAGGCGGAGGGCTCCGAAGAGCAGGACTGGCCCTTAATCGTTTGTGCCTCTCTAACGCCTGTTGTGGCTCCAAGCACAAGCGGGCATCTGATAAAGGTAATTTTAGCAAATGAATGAACCCCTAAGTATTTTGCTTTGCTGATGCTTCTCAAGATGTCCTCTGTGACGAGCTGCATGGCTGATGCTGGGAACCTGTGAGATCGGGACTTATTTGGACAGTGGCCGTCATTTCCGTAACGATGGATACAGAGAAGGGAGGGAGGTAAAGGAGGAAGAGTGTAGTAAGTATTATTGCTTATACATAACCCGTGTGTCTGTTTTCCCTGAAGGAGTCGCTTTGCCAGACAG
This sequence comes from Balaenoptera musculus, assembly GCF_009873245.2. Taxonomy (NCBI): domain Eukaryota; kingdom Metazoa; phylum Chordata; class Mammalia; order Artiodactyla; family Balaenopteridae; genus Balaenoptera; species Balaenoptera musculus. The sequence goes on along the minus strand of NC_045786.1, from coordinate 43,849,616 downwards.
CAGAAAGAATGTGGATCCAAGGAAACTGTTACAATTAGAAGCAAAGAATGTGTATCGTGGTAAACAATTAGAAGCAGATAATGTGTATGGTGGTAAGAAAGATACATACCTTTAACCAAGCAGTTCCATTTCTAAGGTACACACATTTTTTACTGCAATACCTATTCTTTGCTTCTAATTTTATTACTTAGAAGAGGAAGCAAAGATGCATGGCCAATGAAGTCCAGAGCAGTTCTGTCTAATAGTGAAAAGGTTTAAGTAACCTAGGTATCTAACAATTGAGCATTGGTTAAATAAATTATGGTAGTCCTTACAATGAAATGCTGTGCAGCTGTGAAAGATGATGTTGTTAATATAATACTCACTATATACTGTTGAGTGAAACAGGTTACAAAACAGCATGTGTAGTATGAGCTCATTAAATAAATAAATAATATATATATATGAATGTGCAAAGAATTTTTTGTATGGGTGTGTACACGTGTGACTGTGCGAGATTCTTCATTATGTATTTATTTATTGTTTATGATATATTTCTACATTGTCTGAATTTCCTTTCAATGGACATTTATTCATTTTCTTTCTCCCTGTCTGTGCACTCAGCTCCTTGCTGCATCCTTAGGTGTGTCTTCCTGAGGACCTGTATAAGAGAGTATGGGGTGGACCCCTAGGAGTGGGATTCCTGGGTCCCAGGGGTACTCTTACACGGTTTCCTTGAGTATGTACCAGTTTACCCTCCCACCTGCAGTATCTGGGGATTCTCAGATCCTCCCATCATATCTGACACTTAGTATTATCTGACTTTCTAATGTTTTTCAATCAGATGGGTATGATTGGGTATCTCGTTGCTTGCTTTTGCAGATCTCCAGTTCTTACTGAGGTTGAGTAGCTGTCTCTTCCCATACTTATTAATCAATGTGATGTCCCATCTGCAGAATCATTTACAGCTTTTTCATGTATTGGAATCATTAAGGAAAACTGTTTAAAGACTGGAGACAAACTTGGAGGGAGGGAAAGGCAGTTTGGAGGCAGAGCGCCCTCGAGCCAGAGTACCTTCGTGTATATGTGTGTGTGTGCGCATGTGCGCGTGTGCGTGTGTGCGTGTGTGTGTGTGTGTGTGTGTGTGTGTGTGCGGTTCTGCCTGGCTCGCAGTAGGGCCAGCCCCCCTAGGTCTGTTGCTTGACATGTTTATGAGAGCTGGAAGGAAATCAATAAAGAAGCTGTGTTTAGGAAGTAGAAAACTCCTCCAATTTTTGGATGTTGGAAAGCGTCTCATGGGGTTGCATGGATTCAGGGATAACGAGCGTTAAGCCAGTGGCCGCTGTTCAGTACCTTTTGCCCCCCATGCTCTCTGAGGTCTGACTTTACCCTTTGAGATCTGAGGGGGAATCTGACTTTACTCTGTGGTGCCTTATGAACAAGGTAGAGACAAGTTAGAAACTGCCACCTGAAACCACGACTTTCGTTTCCTCCTGGGGATCCTTTCCCCATCCTGTCGAGTCTCCCAGCTCTCCTGCCCAGGCCACACTTCTCCCAGATCTCTGTTGGCTGCATGCCCAGCCACTTATTTCAAAAGCTGTGTAAAATCGTCTTATCTGAAAGGAGGGTTGTTTTGGTGCTTCCTGGGGGACGAAGAGGAAGGTAAATTCTAGGTGATCTGACATTGCCCAGCTGTTGCACTTGGATCAGTGGCAAAGGTGCATGCTGTCGTGTCCTGAAGACGCTGGAACCACGGGAGCTTAGTGAATTACTAAGCCAGGTCTTTGAAAAGGAACAAAAACGTTCCTGCTTCTCCTGGATTCCCCAGATCTCCCATTGTCTGTGTATTTACATTTGTCCTAAGAATAAAAGTTATTTAAGAGAAAATATAGAAGCTTAATGCTTTCAGGATTTGGGGAAAGTGTTCTGAAAAGTTTTTAGTTATTGCTCATTAGTATATCAATATTATTTTAATGAATTGGAGCTTTGGGCAGAGCCCTGGTTAGAAAGTTAAGCCCCTTTTTATGACTTTGAGATTGTGGCACTTGTGTAGCACCAGGAGGTCATTTTAAAAAAATTTTATTGAAGTAGAGTTGATTTACAATGTTGTGTTTAATTTCTACTGTACAGCAAAGTGACTCAGTTATACATATATATATTCTTTATCATATTCTTTTCTATTACGACTTATCATAGGATATTGAATATAGCTCCCTGTGCTATACAGTAGGACCTTGTTGTTTATCAGGAGGTCATTTTTGATTGCTTGACCAAGGTCTTGAATTGGGGGAAAAGCTATAGTTGTGAAACATATTTATCTTAATTTAATTTTTACTTTTCAAGTGGGTTTTCTTTTTTCTTTGTTTTCCAGTTTCACTGAGATAAAATTGATACACAGAACTGTATAAGTTTAACGGGGACAACATAACGACTTGACTTACATATATTGTGAAATGCTGACCACAATAAGCATAGTGAGCATCCATCATCTCATAGACGCCGAAAAAAGGAAAAAATCATTTTTTTCCTGGTAATGAGAACTTTTGGGGTCTACTCTCTTAGTAACTTTCCCGTCTATCACACAGCAGTGTTAGCTATAGTCATGATGCCCACTCCATCCCCAGGACTTATTAGTCTTACTGGAAGGTTGTACTTTCATCCAATTCCCATGGATGTTTAATCTTACACACCACAGTAAAGAAAGTGTTAAATAAATCTAACCCAGCAAAAATCCAGATTAAAAAAAAAAAAACAGCTGTGACAAAGTGGGAGAGTGGCATGGACATATATACACTACCAAACGTAAAATAGACAGCTAGTGGGAAGCAGCCGCATAGCACAGGGAGATCAGCTCCTGCTTTGTGACCACCTACAGGGGTGGGATAGGAAGGGTGGGAGGGAGGGAGATGCAAGAGGGAAGAGATATGGGAACATATGTATATGTATAACTGATTCACTTTGTTATAAAGCAGAAACTAACACACCATTGTAAGGCAATTATACTCCAATAAAGATGTTAAAAAAACAAAAAACAACCTGCAAAAAAAAAAAAACAAGGTAGAGAGTATGCCTTTGATTCAGTTTTCCACCAAGTTGAAAAAGAAGTCATAGTGTGTGGGAGGAATAGGGTCCCTCAAGTGGTTCTTTCCTGGGGCGGATTCTGCCTGCTTTGGGGTCATTTAGCAGTTTCTGGGGACGTTTTTGATTGTCATGACTTGGGGAGGGGGATGCTACTGACATCTTGTGGGTAGAGGCCAGAGATGCTGCTGGACATCCTACGGTACCCAGGACAGACCCCCTTAACAAAGAATGATCCAGCCCAAGATGTCAGTAGCGCAGGTGCGGGCCTCCTGGTTGTCTACGTGAGCAGTTTACTGAACCTTTCTGGGCATCTGCTTCCCAGCACTAATTAAAGTACCTGCTGCCCAGGGCTATTGGGATGTTTGGAATGAGACTGGGTCAGCCAAACCCCTGGCTCTCCTTTAAGCAGCCAAGTGTCCTATTGTATTTAAAAAAACGATTCTGAAAACAGATGTAATTTATACCCAACGTTTTGGTCTTGCTTTTGCCTGTAAATGAGGGTTCAGCCATATGGCCAAGATCATCAGGCAAGTGAATCTGTTTCTGAGCCTTGCAAATATGAAATTGGTGACTCTTTAGCCTCCGTGAGCCTCCCTGGACACCTAGGACCCCATGTAGGGTCCCGCACACAACTGAATTCCCCTGGGGAAGGAGGTGCCTCATGACTGCCCTTATTAACAGGCCTGTGAGGACTTAGGACCTGCCACTGATCCCTTCTATCAAGTTGGAAAGGGAGGAAAATCCCTCTTTAATTTAACCCTGAGCCCTCCGGCTTATCTGGCTTTGCCTGTAAACTCTCATGCCCATGTAGTCATCAAGTTTGGGGGCTTTGCCAACACAGGCCCTTCTGGAGACACGGGGCACATCTAGGGGTGGGGCGGGGGTCTGTCTCCAGTGTCAGTGTCTGCATGGCATCCTGTAAGGAGAGTGTCACAGGAGGGAAACCCTCCCAGATTTAAGCAGAGAAGGCTTCATAGGTTGTGTCTGGGATTTTAGTTTTATGGCTGATGTTTTGGTTCTAACTATTCACAAAGGGAAATTCTGGGACCATGAATTTAGAATCATGTTGTCATGGTTTCACTTTAAAAATCTGTATTTTATCTTCCTGGCAATCTGCCAGGAATCCAGACTTGATATTTATTTTCCTGAGGGTGCAGGGAGAAGGCAACGCCCTCTCATTGGCAGGTGTGGAGCAGAAGAGGGGCCATGGCAAAGAGCCTGGGCAGGGCTCTTCAGGCCTGGGAGGGCTTCAGGGCCTTGTAACCTCTTGGGTGTGGGGTTTCTTTGCACTCAGAGTGCCACTGAGCTCCCTCCTTCTACCCATTGTACAGATGAGGAAACTGAGGCCCGGAAATGGGAAGGGTTTGTTAAGGCCACCCAGTGAGTTTGTAGGAAAAGTAGGACTCAAGGCCAGGTGTTCTGATGCTCAGCCTGGCCTTTTCTGGGCCTCCAAGATGTGGTGGGCTGGGTTTTAGCCTGGTCAGTTGGGTCTCCCCAATGCTCAGCCAGGGACCCAGGAGAGAGCATGGCTGAATGGATGGAGCAATCTTACCAGTGTATTTAATGACCCACTGGAAGCCTAGAAGGTGCTGAGAGAACACAGCTGAGGTGAAGGAGTTTCCAATTCAATCTGGGAGATAGGATAATGCCTTTGTATGATTCTACTTGGCAGGTGAAAGGCAATCTAATTCTGTAGGGGAGTCATGTGTCAAAAGCAACACTTGATAAGTTGCCAAAGGACTTATCAAAGCCCCAGGGACTTTGGCGGGGGACATAATGGTCAGGCAAGGCATATGGGGAGGAGTAGGAGGATTAGGACCTGATGGGGTGGGAAAAGAAGAGGTTCTTCCAGGACAGGCTGGCCGAGCAGGTTTTGCGGTGGGCAGGGTTTGTGAGAATGATCACCTCGAAATAATGGTGACAATAATAATAATAGCAACTAATATTTATTAAGCCCTTACTGTATACCAGCCTCTGTGCTAAACATTTTATATGTTTCCTCATTCCTGTGAGGAGTGTGCTGTCGGAATCCCATTTTACAGATGAGTAAATCAAGTTGCAGAGTGATGAAGTGTCTTGCTTAAGGCCATATGGCTGGTGAAGGGCGGGAGTCTGATTTCCGATCCAGTATTCCTCCGCCACTCCTTTTCCTGTTGCAGCCGGATTTTGGAAGACAGGAATCCCAGCCAGAGGATTTTGGGATTAGTAGTGGGTCAGAGGAGCAAATGGAGGATCTGAATACAGGAGTGTAATGATGAAAGGGCTGCTTTAGTAATGCTGACCCCTTTTAGGTGCTTAATATGTATTTGCTGAGTGAATGGATGAATAGTGATGTGGCTGCCTCGGGGATGCAGGATGGCGGGGGAGACCAGTGGAAGGTGCTGGAAGGACCAGTAGCGAGGGCTGGAGATTCGAGTGGGTGAAGAGGAGGATGAAGAGGAAAGTGTCAGGAGGACCGGAAGGGCCTGGAGAGGCGGGCATGGTGAAGGGGATGGTCAGGCAGGGGAGAAGCCTTGGTGAGAAAGAGTGTGACAGAAACACCACGGAAATGCCAGCCACGCAGCTGGACATCTTGGCTTGCGGTGGCGGGGTTGGGAGTTCTGTCAAGAAGTGACTGTCCCTGAAGTGTGGACTGTCCCTGAAGTGGGGGGCAGTGGCAGCAAGGACTGACACCCCTCCGCCTCCCCTACCACGTGGCAGGGACAAGTGGATGCTGAAAGGGTCATTTATGACATGTGTCCCGAAGCACAGTGACCCCAGAATTTCAAGGCCGTGGTTGTGTCCCCGGGTCCACCAAAGAGTCCCTCTCGGTCATCTTGCCACTGCCCTTGAACCAACAGAGCTGCCCCTAGAGGCTTCCTTCCTCACTTTCGGCCTCGCTTGCCTCTCCTGGCACCTCACAGACGGGTGAAGTGGACCCAACCCTTTGCAAACACACTTGGGAGGAACAGGTCTTGGGGCGTTTGCTGTGGCCATATTTCACGTGGCTCCTTAAACAGGTCAAAGCTGGGGCGTGCTTATTTTTTTCTTGGAAGAATGAGAGTTGGATCTGTCCCTCAGGGATTGAGGGAAGAAAAGGGAAACAAGGGTGGGGGGCAGGTGGAGGCGTAACCCTGAGGAGTTATGAAGAGGAACCCTAAGGCTTGTCAACAGTATGTGGTCCTGTGTGAAATGTAAGCCCGGGGCACACTGTGCATTGGGTGCTGGAGGCCGGCGTTGCGATCAGTCAACAGTGGGGTCACTTTGTTAATCCTGAGGGGACAGTGCCCAGGAGAGGAGGGGAACAGCTAGGCTGTATAGGTAATGACTAGTACCTCTTCATTGTGACTGAACTGCTGGTGAACAGATCTAGGACCTCAGGTGACTGTGAGTATCAGGCCATCTCTCTGGGCCCATGATTTTAGCTCAATTATTCAGTGTCACTCATGCGTGGCACCCAGGACCAAATAAACCATGGCCAGGAAGCTAAGTCAGAGGTTGCAGACTGACGACCCACAGATACGTTTTTTTGTTTTGTTTTGATCTGCACAGTGTTTTTGTTTTCGTTTCTTATTAAAGTGCAGTTGATTTACAGTGTTTCACGTGTATAGCAAAGTGATTCAGTTATGCATACATACATACATACATATATATATATATTCTTTTTCAGATTCTTTTCCATTGTAGGCTATTACAAGGTACTGAATATAGTTTCCTGTGCTATACAGTAGGTCCTTGTTGTTTATCTATTTTATATACAGTAGTGTGTATCTGTTAATCCCCAATTCCCGATTTATCCCTCCCCACCTTTTCCCCTTTGGTAAGCATAAGTTTGTTTTCTATGTCTGTGAGTCTATTTCTGTTTTGTAAATAAGTTCATTTGTATCGTTTTTTTAGACTTCACATATATGCAGTGTTTTTAACAACTGAGATAACTGAGAACACTTAAAATTGGGAGTCTTCACATCAAAATCCAGATCTACTTTTCTCAACAGATGGGAATACTGGAAACGCAGTGCCTCTATAATGAGGGGGGAGTAGGGGGGGCGGGGAGCTGGGTAGCCACCGTCCCATCTCGTCTGTGTTTGTGAGTGCCAATCCTCGTGTCTCCTTGACTCCAAGACTGAGCGTTGGCTGCCATTTGTCACCGTGTTTGTTCTAATGTTTACATCACACCAGGCTCACTTCACTGCTTTCCTGCGCCTGTGGGCTCTGGGGCGTTTGAGTCATCGCGCTTGACTGGGTGCTGGTACTGGAGCAGAGTGTCTGGCGTGGCGGGGAGGACAGGCGTCAGGTGTGGCAGCGCTGCTCGTGTACCTGGAAGTCTCTGGAACACCTGTGTTTGGGAAGGCTTGGCCGGAGCCCTGTTAGAGCTGGGCTGCCTGAGTTCCTGAAGCTCTCACTGCACTAGAGGAAAGTGCTTTTGTCTCATGTAACCGAGAGTCTCAAGTTGCCCATCTGGAGCGGAGCCAGATGAGATTCAGATCACGCTGGTGTTGGGCTCGTTTACACTGCTTTAAAAGGATGGTGATGGGTAGAGCGCAGGGGCTGTGCCCAAGGCAGGAAAGGGAGGAGGCTGGTGCTCGGGAATTGTACCCTGGTCGCCAGCCTTGGGTTTGCCCCCGAGCCTGGGGCCCATCCCAGGTCATCGCCCCTTCTTGGGAGACATGGCGCTGTTGTCACTGGCTCTTCGGCACCTGCTTCCCTACATGGTGAGGCTGCACAGTGGGTTTTGGGGTCGTATTCTTTCTCCAAGTTTGCTTGGTTTTCTAGGGAAGGCTCAGTTTTGTCATGTTCTGCGGGGGAAGATGCAGGGTAGAGATCGGAGGTTAAAAACAGGAAAGGCCCCTGTCCTCAGAGCATTGGAATCTTCGGCCGGGCGGGAAGGCGGGCAGCTAACTCACAGCAGCTGCTTGATTCGATCTCTCCCCTACACATGCCGTTTTCATCTTCTTTATTAATTTTCCAAATGTCAAAGGTAACATGCTCTTTGGAACGAGTAGTGTGGTTTCAACAGAAAGCTGGTCCTTGAGCCACAGAACTACTTTAGTCGGCTTCACAGTGAAAACAGCTCAGGTGGAGGAAAGGCCAGAGACGCTGGGTTTGGCTCCTAAAGTCACCAGGTGAGCAGGAGACGGCAGGCAGCCTCTGGGTGGGACAGGGGGGCCCCCAGGGCCTCTCCAGGAGAAGGGTCTCCTGTCCGAGAGGCAGGCCTGACACACACGTGGTCTGTTTAAATTTTTATCTTAATTACCTTCTTTGAATTTTATTTATTTACTTGTTTGTTTTAAAAATAGCTCATATATTCACATGGTTTGAAATTCACGAGGAACCAGAGGGTATAGTGAACAATCTCCTTCTTAGCCCAGCCTGCCCTTCAGCCTCCCAGCTTCCTTCTCCGGATGCTGTCAATTTCTTGTGACTCTTTCCAGAGAGATTTTATTAAGTATAGAAATGAATGAATGTGATAGATACACATACATGCATATATATCTATCTTTCCTGCTCTTAATGACAGCTTTATAAGATGTAATTCACATGCCATACAGGTGTCCCATTTAAAGTGTCCAAATCATGGTTTTTAGTACATTCACAGAGTTGTTGTGCACCATCACCCCAGTCAATGATAGAAGACTGTTGTCATTCCAGAAAGAAACGTGAGCTCGTTATCGGTCACTCCCCATCTCCCTCCCAAGCCCCACCGCGGTGAGCTCTGCCACCTGAACCCTAGCTGCACCGGGCAAGTGGGTGACGTGGATACGAAATTCGGGTTCAGGGTGAGGGACTTGCCAGGAGGCTCACAGACAAAGGAGTTGCAGGGCTGAGATGGAATCGCACCCCTGGACGTGGAGCCTATGGGTCTGACCGCCACACCTGCAAACTGAACTACTGACAGCAAACTAACCCGTCCGGCTTTGCATTGTTTTGTGTCTCTTTGCAGGGGAGGGTGGGGAAAGCAGGCCCCTCTCCACGTGGGTCCTCTGGGCTCCCGCTCTGCTCCCCACCCTCCGTGTCTGCCTGGGCCGTGCGCCGGGGCGCATTGGGAAACCAGTTTCCGACCAGCTGTTGAGCGGGCCTTTGAGTAAACAAACCCTCTGGCTCTAGGATTACATTTCAGAGTAAGAGAATTTGAACTTCTCTTCTGTCTAGTTAGTTAGAAATGTTTGTTTTGGCCCCAGTGGAACGATCCTTTGTCTCTTCTCCAGCTTCTCTGGTCTTGCTGGGTCCTGTGAAGCACAACGTGGGCATTTACTTAAAACCACCCTTTAAGTAAATGCCACCGTCTCTTCGTGGAGGCCACTTGGTTTAACGGGACCTTGTACTAGAAAAGAAAAATTACGGCGAAGGGGCCATGCTGTTGCAGATGGACCAGCAATATCTTTTCCCTTCCTTCTTCCCTGAATCTCCCCCTTCTTGGGCACGGAGCGCTGTGACAGTTGTGGCAAAGCTGCCTTCCTGCTTGTGCCTCCCACCCACCCCCGGGTAGGCGAGGAAGCAGGGCTGTAAGTAGAAACACGGGGATAGGAACCCAAGTCTGACTCTAACCTGGGGCTCTGTCTAGAACCAGTTGCTTCTTTCTCAAGCTGTGTCCTCGAGGCTGACGCACTGCCCCCCTGGGGACACTTGGGTGACTGCAGATTCTCTGCAGCTGTGTAGCCTTTGCATTTTCCTCAGACCGGAATGCTGGTGAACAGCCCTGTGGGAAGATCACCAGGATGTTTGTCGTCTCGGAAAACCTGTTCACAGGTCGCCCTGAGTGAAAACTTTCACGATGTTGTCACTGAGGTGCGTTATATGTGTGGTTCTTTGTTTCTAGAACCAGAAACAGGGAAGAGTCCTAGGGTTTTAAAGGATTTGACAAAATGGGAAAATTATACTTACATGTGGAAGGTTTGCTGTTAAAATGTGGGAGAATCCTGAGATGGTGTTTATCATTACAGCCATGCCTTTTTTCCTTTGAGACCCTGTGACAACGGTTAGGGTTCCTTTGTTTGTGTGTGACAGAAAGCCCTGACCAGACTGGCTTCGGTGACAAAGAGAGTAGCATCGTTGGTGTCAAGGAGGGCTGGCATCATAGTAGATTTGGAGCCTGGTCTCTCCCTCCAATCTGTCCTCTACCATGTTGGCTTTATTTTCCATTTCTAGAAGGTGGCGATGCAGCTCTCACCTGGGTGATTTACTGACCCCCTTCCTGCCTGCCTAGCAAAGATCACTGGCTCCGATTAGTCCCATATACTCCCCCCAACCTCCCAGCCATGGCCCCAGGGGTTGCAATACACTGATTTTGACTCAGGTTTAAGTCCCATGGTCCACTTCTGGAGCTGGGGGTGTGGCCAGTGGTCAGACCTCCTCACCCACGGGGACCATGGGGAGGGGGATTCACCTAGGATACAGATGCCCAAAGGAGGGAGGAGATGGAGGCTGGCCTGCCCCAAACCAACATGTGTCCTGAGGGAGTCACCGTTAGAAAGAGTTTATGAGAAGTCTGCCCAGATCAATTTGAAATAGGAATGTGTGAGCTGTGGTAAGCGACAAGTTCCAGAAAGTTTGTACCAAGGGCAAAGAGTTTCTTGGTGTTAAAGATAAGTGGAGGCGGAGTCTAGTGGCGGTGTGGAGTGGGCTTGCAGAGGGAGTGAGTGGGGGAACTGGCACCTTGCCTCTTGGCCGGCACGAGGTGGTTCAAAGTGAGCCTCCAGGAAGGTTCGTGCTGGCGCAGCCCTTGGTCCTTGGTCCTGGGGAGATCGACCTCTCTGAGCCTCAGTTTCCTCGTCTGGAATACAGAGATAACAGCGCTGCCTTATAGGGTGATTTATATGTTTTGCATGCGATCTTACATGTAAATTGCTTAGCTGGCACCCGGGAGGAGCTCAACTCTTAGGGACTGCTATTGATCAGAAAAGATGCGTTAGAGCATCCACACTCAGAAGAGACAGCAGGACTCGGTGAGGTCACATAGGCTTCGAACAAATCTGTTTTCCCCTTATCTCACGTCTTCCTCTCCGAGGCAGGGTGTCTCTGTTCTCTGACCCAGGACAGTGAGGCTCGGGAATCTAAGGGTCTGCGGGAAATGCTGATCGACTGTTCATGCATTTCCCAGCTTCTGACTCACACATAGCTAGTAAAGGAAGGGCTCACCTTTTAATTTGAAAAATACATGAGGTGAGGCCCCCTCCACCCATCCCACCCCACGCGACTCCAATCACACATGTGGTTTCTCTCTGGCGCAGCCAGTCTCCTTCTGCCATGGATGAGGCTGAGTCTCTTTCAACTTCTCACAAGTCCTGGTTTTCCCTTATTAACATGTCCAGTAGTGAAACAGCAGAAAGTACTCCTTTTTTGTGAAAGGTGTTGTGGCTCAGAGAGTTGATTATTTGAAATGTAATTTCTTCAGCTCGTTGTGTCAAAACTGGTGTTTGATGCATGTATGAGGGTTCTTGCTAATGGCCTTTTGGATTAGGCAAGGTTCTGCAGAGAAATGGAACCAAGAGTGTGTGTGTGTGTGTGTGTGTGTATGCACACATACAGGCTTGAAATCCAAGAAGAGCTAAGATTTCAGTTTTAGTCTGAATGCAGGAAAAAAAAAAAAAAAAAAAGAATGATGTCTCAGCTCAAAGGCAGTCCGGCAGGAGAAATTCTCTCTCACTTGTGTGAGGTCAGTCTTTCTTGTCTATTCAGGCCTTCAAGTGATTGGGTGAGACCCACCTGAGTTGGGGAGGGCAATCTGCTTTACTCAGTCTACCAATTCCAGCGTTAATCTGAACCAGAAACACTCTCACAGACACATCCAGAAATAATGCTTGAGCCAATATCTGGGTACCCTGTGGCTCAGTCAAGTCTACACATAAAATTAACCATCACACCTTTGGTGTAATCTTGGGTTTAAAATTACCTTCTCAGGTGACCTGCTTGGAATGGCTGTCATTAAAGCAAGTAGGCCATGGTGTTCTAGAGGCTGGGCTGTGTTCCAGCTTCTCCCATGGGTAAGTGTTCAAGGGTCTTATTTTAAGCTCAGCAGGTTAATTTTCTCATCACAAGACTCTATGAACAATCAGGAAGAAGGAAGGTGATTTTATGGTTGATGGGGATCCATTTCCATGAAGCAGGGCTGAAGTCAGAGCCTCCAGAACCTTCTCCCAGGGTCAGCAGTCAGTCCCGCTCCAGAGCCAAAGACTAAGCGAGATTTCAAGTTCCAAGTGCAGGACAAGGTTTATGAATCAGATTTTGCATTTTTCTAAGCCTCATGATATTTGAAAGACAGTTACAAACAATGGTGACTCTTCATCCAGAAACCATCTGGGCGCCAGTCTCTTTGGGTGTCTACAGGAGCTTTCTCAAGCCCTCGGGTCCACAGGATGAATCCTATTCCAGAGTTCCAGATGCTTGTCCAGATGTGTGTTGGGAATGGGCAGCCCTGGCACTGGACACAGTTAACAGAAGGGCAAGTCCGGCTCCTTTGCGAAGCCAAGTGCTTCCTCTGAACAGCTGTGACCCATCAGGGCAGAGATAGGAGACTTCTGAGAAAAGTGTGATGTGTGCGTCTGTGTAGATCCGGAGCTTGAGCCTAGTCTAGAGGGCTTGGGGGGTGGGTGGTTTTCCTTGTGGCTTAGTCTTGGGTTGCTTGTGGCATATGGAGCTGTTTCTGGGCTTAAATTTCCCCATCCATATTGGAGATTGAATTGGTCAGGGATTATGTCATCTGGGGCAGAACACTAAGATCTATTTTACTCCTTTGTGGGGAGGTGGAGAGAAAACAAGAATCTGTTGATTGTGAGAATCTGGACCAGTGGTATTTATAACGTAAGCATTTACGCTCCCGTACAAAGCCTGCTTCCAAAATACTGTTGTCCCGTGGCCACTGGGTAGGTGACTGGCTGTGGCCCTCTTACCTCTTAACCACCTGGCTTGGTGTTCGCACCGTGTTTGAAATCCACGCAGTTTCACACCCACACCTCTGCGTGTGTGCGCGCGCGTGCCTATGATGAAAGCAGAAAGGACAAATTGCTTTGTAATGAGGCTAGGGGATTATCAGGCTTTATAGCTGATTTCCCAAAGTCTCTACACAAAGAACCACGAGGAGTAGGTACTATAGGTTGTATAGGTTGCTTTATGCCAAAGGTATAGATAAATATTTATATTTTCTATGTAAACAATCCTTTCACAAATCATGTCTTTGATAAATAATATTAGGTAAGAAAAGAGCAAGTTGCTGTTGCTAAGAAACTCTTACTTGACGGTGAACTTCTGTTTTCATTGTTTTGCAAACTTCTTGAGGAGTTTCTGTGTGCTGGGGACAAAGAGACCCGACATGTGTCTTTGATGTGGTCTCCATCTGGGTACGGCTTACAGTCTGCAGGAAGCATGTTTAGAGAATATGATTCTTCAATGCCCCATTTATGATTTTGGGGGTTTGGCTGGTTTCTCATAGACAGTTTCAAATATTTGTTAAAAAGGAGGGACATCAGAGAATACAAGGCATTTGGGCAAAAGTTCAAAATAGTGCAGAAATAAATGCTTAGAGCATCAGTAGTCATAATAACAATATTGTTCCCTGTGGCATCATAAACTTTCAGCTGTGCCCTGATCAATGTCTTGTGCTTCATGCAGAGGGTCTGACACTGGAGATGGAAAGGCTTGCTCGGCACTTTCCCCGTGGTCCCCAGTGACCGTCCACCATCCCAGAGGTAAAAGCATAGGGTTATAACTCCCAGTGCTCATAAATCCTTGTGATGGAAACAATACTCATTTGTACAAGTCCTTGTCATGTGAGAGAGGCTGTAGCACGTTTAACTCCTATTTGTTGATTATTTTCGCAGACAGTCATTTTTGCCGAGAGCTTGCTGTGTGTAGGCTTGTTAAATGCCTCATCTCACTTAATCCTCCCTCGCCCGTGAGGGACAGATACTATTCTCATCCCATTTTATTTATGAGGAAACTGAGGCCTAGAGAGATTGACTGACTTGCCCATGATCACACAGGTAGAAAGTGGGCAAGCCTGCGTTCTAATCCACCTGGCTGGCCCATGGGGCAGGGCACACAGTGCCAGGCTGTGACGCCTGTGCTTGGAGCAGTGACCTGCCAACACGGCAGGGCTGGGATGAGGGTGAGGGGCATCATGCCAGCCCAGGGGCAGGGCTGAGTTCCGTCCATGTTGAACATTTTGATCTTTTGCTCATCGTGGATTTTTTTTGCATTAATTTTGCCTTTTAAAATCTTGCATTTGGGCATTATAGATCTTGATCACTGGGTTTTACGGTGCTTTGGGCAGGTGTGGGTGAGGACCACGAGGGTTGCTGAGGTCAGGACCCCGCCCAAGGTCCCATGGCCGGAAGTGGAGGAGCTGGGGTATTTGCCAGATCTCCTGGGAGTCAGGCTGGGGGCAGCAGCGTGGCTTACCCCAGTGGGCATCGCTGAGTTCTCAGGAATGTGCTTCCCCTCTTCCAGGTCGGGGAAGAGGCTGAAGAAGACCCGCAAGTATGACATCATCACCACTCCGGCTGAGCGAGTGGAAATGGCCCCGTTGAACGAAGAGGATGACGAGGACGAGGACTCCACAGTATTTGACATCAAATACAGGTACCGGGTGGGAACAGTGGCTTTCTCCTGGGCTCGCTGGCTTGGGGAGGTGGCGCGGTTCACCTTTGAAGACAGTGAGTGGCCAGGCGTGTATTCTTGTTCTTTGGCTAAGTCTTTGACCTTGGGGCATTCTGCTTATGGGGGGAACTGCTTTGATCCCTCCCAGGAATGCACAGCACCCAGAAAGCCAGCAGGGAAGTGCTTGCAGGGAAATGCTTATTCTCAACTCTTTCCTGATGCGAACCCTTGAGAAGTCAGCTTTGTGGGAGCGAAAGGAGGGCTGAATTTCGGACAATGAGCTTGTCATGTACAGACTCTGGGGAATCTAGTCCAAGCAACCGCCATGTACCACACGCCATGCACACAAATGGAAACTTTTTTTTCAACCTTGCTTAGTTGGTAATGGAGAGCATGGGGTGGGGGTTACTCCTTGGATGGAATTTACTGCTGAATTCCAAAGGCAGGTGTGTTTCTTTAAGGTGGCCAGTAGGAAAGTCAGAATGACTTTGTGACTTCAGGATTGTAGTTTGGACTTTGGCTTCTTTTGGGATATACTACTTTGGGTATGTGAGATTCTCAGTGTTAGAGCTGGGGGCAAGTGTAATTTAGGGATGAGGGCTTGGAGGCCCAGAGAGGGGCCATGGGTTGCCCAAGGTCACAGTTATTAATGGCAAAGATGAGACACAAATCCAGGCTGGACCCTATCCGGAGATTCCTCCCTCCCCACCAGGGTCCTCCAGAGAAACAGAATCAATAGGATATACACATACAGAAAGAGATTTATTATAAAGGTCCAAGTCTGAAGGCCTGAGAACCAGGAGAGCCGATGGTGTAAGTTCCAGCGAGAGTGCAGGAGAAGACCAATGTCTCAGCTCCAACATGGTCAGGCAGAGAGAGCGAATCCCCCCTTATTCTGCCTTTTGTGCTATTCAGGCCCCCAGTGGGTTGGATGAGGCCCACCCATGCCAGGGAGGGCGATCTGCTTTACTCAGTTTACCCAGACAATTGTTAATCTCAGCCGGAACACCCTCCCAGACACACCCAGACTAATGTTTTACCAAATATCTGGGCACCGTGTCACCCAGTCAGGTTGACCCGTAAGAGTCGCATCACACACAGCTTTTCTGTACCTCCTGACTTGTCCTTTTCCAGCACAGCCTTGAGTATTCTTGGCTATAATGGAGTTAGATTCAAGAAAACAGTGTGTGGGATTTCGATTAGAACTGCATTGACTCTGTAGATTGATTTAAAGAGAATCAGCCCTTTATGCTAAGTGAAATAAGTCAGACAGAGAAAGACAAATACTGTATGATATCACTTATGTGTGGAATTAAAAAAAATACAGCAAACTAGTGAATATAACAGAATAAAAAGAAGCAGACTCACAGATAGAGAGAACAAACTAGTGGTTACCAGTGAGGAGAGAGAAGTGGGGAGGGGCAAGATAAGGGTAGGGGATTAAGAACTACAAACTATTCTGTATAAAATAAGCTACAGAGATATAGTGTACAACATGGGGAATATAGCCAGTATTTTATAATAACTATAAATGGACTATAACGTTTAAACATTTTGAATCACTATATTGTACACCTGTAACTTACATAACATTGTACGTCAACTGTACTTCAATAAAAAAAAAAAAGAGAATCAGGCCCTTTATGTTGACTCTTCCCATTCATGAACATGGAATAACTTTCCATTGATTTAGGTATTGTAAAAGATGTCTTTTAAAAACTTCTCCATAAATGTATTATAAATTTTTGCTAGATATATTCCCAGGTGTTTTACATTTTGAGATATATATATATATATATGTGTTTTTTTTTTTTTACTTTATTTAAAAAAATATTTTTTGGGAGGTAGCATGTATCTTTTTAAATTTTTTTAAAAATTTTTATGCAGCAGGTTCTTATTAGTTATCTATTTGACACATATATATGTCAATCCCAATCTCCCAAATTTTTTTACTTTAAAATACTGTTTACTTTAAAAAATGATTTTATTTATACTCAGGTCTGAAAAATAATGCCTGTATTATCATGTTCACGTACATACCAATATTGGAAACAGAGTTTGTTAACAAATCACACCTAAATTTTATGAAGAACGCACAACATTGACATGGATTGGTTATAGATAGAGTGGAGGAACAAACCATTAGCTATGATTTGCAGTTTAGGTAGAGAGCAGCCCCCTTTGAGAAGAATCAAAACAATTACTAACCTGCACCCATACTGCAAAATACTATGTACATAAGAAAGTGATTATACTGATTTTATTGCTAAGCCATTTTATCGGTCTCACATTCAAGGCACAGAAATGAAACAAAATGTGAAGACCACAATGTCCTCATTATGAGTCACAATGGAAAGGCTCAGCTGCATCCTGCAGGCCTGGGGTTCTTGTACAACAGGGAGCCCTTGATGGCTTAAGTGGATCAACGGACTGTTTTGATTTTGAGCCGTGGGATGGGATCTCATCCATATTTGGTGTGTGAGCCAACTCCACGGGGGCTAGGATAGATGGAACCATTTTTGTGGTAGCCTCAGACCCAACTACATAAGAAAAGACCCTAAGCAAAGAAATATCACTGTCTGTCCAGAAAGTCTAACTGTTGACTCTTTCTTGAGTATAAGCTGGAAAAGGGGCCCCTCTAGAGAATCTGGATACAAATATTATTGTGGTTCAAAGACTGCTGGTGGAGGTCGTGTCTGGTGTCACAAAGAGGAGGAAAGTATTGAAACCACTGTCAGATTAAGAACCTTCCACAACGAGTCTCAGTTCTTCAAATAATGGAGCAAGTTCCTTTCCTAGGAACAGTTAGCGCTGTACTGGCGTTGCTCCTGGCTGTGAAACTCACCATCAAAGGCAAATGATTTCAAAATTAAAACTTTTTTTTTTTCAGTTTTATTGAGATATAATTGACATACAGCACCGTATAAGTTGAAGGTATACAGCATAATGACATACATATATTGTGAAATGATCACCACAATAAGTTTAGTTGGCATCTAGCACCTCACATAGTTACAAAAACATTTTTTTTACCTTGTGATGAGAACTTAATAGGATCTACTCTCTTAGCAGCTTTCAGATCTATCATACAGCAGTGTTAACCTGTAGTCATCATGTTGTACATTACATCCCCGGGAGGTATTCACCTTGTAACTGGAAGTTTGTACCTTTTGACCACCTTCACCCAATTCCTCCATCCCCAACCCCCTGCCTCTGATAATTGCAAATCTGATCTCTTTTTCTATGAGTTTGGTTTTTCTAGATTCCACGTATAAGTGAGATCGTACAGTATTTGTCTTTCTCAGCCTGACTTATTTCATTTAACATGATGCCCTCGTGGTCCATCCATGGTATTGTAAGTGGCAGGATTCCCTTCTGTTTTATGCTGACTAGTATTCCATTGTGTGTGTGTCTGTGTGTGTGTGTATTTCACATTTTCTTTATTTATTCATCTGTTGTTGGACACGTAGGCTGTTTCCATGTCTTCGCTCTTGTAAATAATGCTGCTGTGAACCTTGGGGTGCAGATATCTCTTCAGCATAGTGATTTTGTTTCCAAAGGCAAATGATTACATGGAACTACCTGGTAGGTGTTAAGGTAGCAGGTAATACTTTTGCTGTTTGAGAGTCCGAGCTTGCTCCCTGGTCTGTTGCAATGCTCTGGAGCATTTTTGTTGGCCACTGTAATAATGGGCCCTCTATCTCTATGTGACACAGCGATAGCACGGGACCCTTTCACACATGGTAATTTTTAATACAGGAATCACTTAAGGTCCCCCAGACACCTCCATGCCTCTCCTCCACCCCGATTCTGGGCAGAAACTCAGGACTCAGCAAGTCCATTCATATTAGTCTTTCATCCCAGATCATCCACGGTAATGACCCCTGTATCCCACAGGATCAGTCTCCACTCCCGGGTTTCTGCTTCTGGGGCTGCTGGCTTCTCTCTGCTGTCACTTTGGGGACAGCTTCAAAGACAGGTTCCTCTGCAAGCCACTGCCACATGACTCATGACCTCAATCTGATCTCTTTTTTTTAAAAAATATCACTTTCTTACTTTCTGTTCATGGTGTCTAGAAATGCAGTTGATTTTTAAAAAATATTGATTTAAAAAAATCCAGTAACCTCATTAAACTCTTATGAATTCTAGTAGTGTAAATGTGGATCTTTTGAGTTTTCTATGTAGATATATCACTTGAGACTAATAAGACTGCCTCCCTTCCCCCCAGGTCCTTCAACATTCTATCTCTCTCTTTTTTAAGCCTTTTTATACTCACTTTTGGCCTCTAAGTCATTGTTAAATAGAAGTGATGATAATAGGCATCCCGTCTTGTTTTTGATCTTAAAGGGTGTGCTTTCAATATTGACACTAAGAGCAGTGTTTGCTGTAGGGTTTTGTAGATTTTTTTTCCCCAGGAAGCTTCCCTCTATTCCTAGTTTGCTAATGTCAAATTTTATTAAATTCTTTTTCTAGCTCTGTTGAGAATATTATACTTTCTCCTTTAATCTGTTAAGGTGGTGAACTTATATTCATTGATTTTTTTTTCTAATATTAAACCAACTTTGCATTCCTGAGATAAAGGAGCTTGGTCATGGTCATGTTACCTTTTTATTCACATTGCTACATTCAGTTTGCTGATATCTTGCTTAGGACTTTCTTGTTTCTCTTAGTGACTGAGATTGGTTTGTCATTTTCCTGTTTTGTAATATCCTTGTCAGGCTTTGGTAGAAGTTTTACTAGCTTTATAAAACAAGTTAGGTCTGTTCCTTATTTTCCTTTTCTCTGGAATAGTTAGTATCAGATTAGAATTATTTGTTTCCTAAATGTTTAGTAGAATATGCTAAAACTGGCTGGACCTTGATGCTTTCTTTGTTTGAAGATTGGAAAACACTGTTGATGTCCAATTCTTTGAATAGTCATAGGACTATTTAGTCTTTATTTCTTCTTGGGTCAGTTTGGATGGGTTGTATGTTTCTGGGATTCTGTCCATGTCGTGTAAGTTTTCAAATGTATTGTCCTAAGGTTATTCACAACATTCTCTTTTTATCATCTTTTTATTCTTTGTCAAATGTGTAGTTGTGGTCCCCTTTTCATTCTTAATATTGATTCTGTTTGCCTTTTCTCCTATTTCTTGATCAGTCTTGCTGGACGTTTAATTTTATTCATCTATACAGAGAGCCAACTTTTGGTTTATTTGATCCTCGCTATTATGTTAGCATTTTCAATTTCGGTTGATTTCTGCTCTTCTTCCTTAAGCTTTCTTTGAGTGCGTTCTTTTTTTCTAACTTCTTCCATTGCATATTTAGCGCCTTCATTTTCATCCTCCTTTTCTGGTGTAAGCATTTATTCTGTAATCTTATCTACTTCAGCTGCCTCCCACAGGCTTTCCTTATCACTGCCAGGCGCTATCCTGCTTCCCTGTTTGTTGTAAAGGACGGACTTCAAGTGGTTCATGTGAGAAGTTGGTGCTGTTTGTGAGGATGTGAGTGAACTTGGGGGTGAGTCACTGGACACAAAACCACTCTAGTCCTCGGGACCAAAGATGATTGACCATTTAAAAAGACCAGGTCATAGCTTTTATTACAAATGTAATATATGGTATAGAAATTACGGATAAGAAAAAGGGAAAATAAAATCACCTTTAATCTCACTACTTAACGATAACCACTAGAGTGTGTGTGAGTACGTACCCGTGGAATTTTCTTTTTTTACAGAAATAGGACCATGTTACACGTGCTGCTTTGGAACATTTTTCCACCCGAACAGCATATCACAAACGACTTTTCAGGTCAATACATTTGAAAGAACAAGAATTTTAAGACCCATTTTATGTTGGCTTTAGCGTTTTTGAGAACTGCTCTGTCTGCACATGATAATCTGTTCACAGGTCCTCGTCTTTCCTGTTTAGAGATGGCTCAAGTAAATTTTTTGGTTCCCCCTGGGAGACAGACTACATTTAAATCGGATGTGGCTGAATCATGGCCTTGGGTGGTTTTATGAGTGAGTGCAAAGAGGGAAGTCACGTTTTTGGCGCCCGGGCAGTAAGGCCGTAACCTGCCTTGTATTACACGTGCAGCTCTCTGATAACATCTTCTGCCTTAGAGCCCGTGAGCATCAGCCAGGCAGGAAGTGGGGTGGAGAGAAGGCAGGCAGGGCAAGGCTTCCGTGGGCAGCCCTCCTCCCAGGCTCCCATGCCACTGGGATGTCACAACGCATGAGGTAAGGCCTCCGATGTTTAGGGCCAGATGTGGGGAGGGAAAAGAGTCTGTGGAAGTGAGTTTCCAACTCTGTACTTAAAAAGGCTAATTGGAAGAGGGAAATGATGGCTAAATGGAGTACAGAGACCCCTGGGGTTTTGAAATGGTTCCGTATTTCAGAAGGCGTGTGCATCCTGGCTGCATGTGTTTTGAGCTTGGTTGGCCTAGCGTGCAGATGTGGCTGATGTCGTGGACCTCTGGGCCTCCCTGGTTTATCACCGGAGCCTTCTGTGGCACCCTCCAGGTGTCCCCTGAGGTGAGGCAGATGCCGCTCTTCCTGCTGTTTGTCTGGTAGGTGGCACCAGAAGCCGTGACAAGCGCAGCCCAAAGGTGTGCTGCTGGGAGAACACGCAGCTCCTGCCACTCCTGGTCTCCAGGCGTCGGGAGGGAGGGTGGGCTTGGTGCCCCTGCTTCTTAGGTTTGGAAAAGACGTGGCCCGTGGGGTGCAGATGTGTGCCCCAGAAATGCCTGACTCCCACCCTCTTGTGGATAGGGCTTCCGGAGGGAATATAATTAGAAACAGATGAGATGTCCCCCGCACCTCTGGGGGCTGTGCCTGGCATCTTGGCTTTAGAACAAAAGGCGTTTGGTGGCTGTTTGCAGCCAGCGGCCCCTGGAGGCTGTGGTGGGAGAGGGAGAAAACGGACTTGACTTGCTTATCCTAGACTGAGGCCCGAGGTCAGGGTCCCCATGGCCACCCTATGGCACAGACAAAGCTAAGGCCCTGCTAAGCACACTCAGGGCAGTGACTTCTAGAATCCTTGAGCTCGGAGGGCCCTTCAGCCCGTCCCACGCTCCCTCATCACCTGAGGACGAGGAGTGAGGCTGCTAGGAGCGTCAGCGTGGGGACCGCTGCAGAGGCAACGGGTACCCTGAGCTTCTGGGGCCTGGAAGGAATCAGAGGGGACCTGGTGATCTGCAGTCTCCCCAGGGTGGCTGCAGCATCCTCCCTGGACCTGAAACGGCATCAGAGGCCATCCCCAAAGCAGTTTGAATAACTCTCTGCCAGCCCTCTTGCTTTGTAGAATGCTGAGCTTATGTGTTATATATAAATGGGCATCTCCTGAGGCATTTTTGTTTCTCTGAAAACCAATATTGGCATTCTGGGGGCAGTTCTCAGCTAAGGCATCGTGCGCCTTAAAACTATTTGAGTTTTATATCTATGAGGAGGGAGACTATGCAAACAGGAATTTGTGTGGCGATGAAAATTTACTGCTAGGTGATTCTGTTTTTCATTGAAGTATAGTTGATTTACAATGTTGTGTTAGTTTCAGGTGTACAGCAAAGTGATTCAGTTACACATATATATATATATATATCTGTTCTTTTTCAGATTCTTTTCCCTTACAGGTTATTACAAAATATTGAGTATAGTTCCCTGTGCTATACAGTAGGTCCTTGTTGGCTAACTATTTTATATTGATATATAGTAGTGTGTATATGTTAATCCCAAACTCCTGATTTATCCCTCCCCACCTTTTCCCCTCTGGTAACCATAAGTTTGTTTTCTATGTCTGTGGGTCTATTTCTGTTTTGTAAATAAATTCATTTGTATCATTTTTTAGATTCCACATATAAGTGATATCACACGGTATTTGTCTTTCTCTTTCCGACTTACTTCACTTAGTATGATAAGCTCTAGGTCCATCCATGTTTAAGTGAATCTGACTTAGTTTCCTGCCTACATGGACACACAGTTTATAGTGCTGTGTAAGGATCAGGCAAAGAAAAGGGGGAAAAAAAGGAAAACACACAAATAATCCTAACTAGCAGTGCTTTTGTAAAAGCTAGCCATGTTATTCAGTTGTTCTTTTTTGTGTTCGATGTCCTGGGATGCAAGTGGGAAGACTGCCGAGGGCCCCCCGGCACCTGGTGGTGTGGTCCTCACGTCTGTCTGTCTCAGGAGAACTCACACACGTGGCCCGGCTTCCTCCCTCGGCTTCTCCATTCCGTGGCTTCTGTGCCGTCTTCCTGAGGTGTCCTTGTCTGCTGCACCAAGGGGTCAGCTGCCAGTGTGCAGGACAGGTGCTGAGACAGGTGCTCCCGTGTGGAAGTCTCTTTCTGCCGACAGACAAACTTCTTGTAAAACATGGGACAGGGACAGGTTGGGGCATGTCCCTCTCCTTCTCTGGGATGGCTGTAACCCAATGTCGCTGTACAGGACACTTGCAAATCTGAAGGGAATAAGCATGGGTCATGGCACCTAAACGTGCCTTTACTTCACCTGGAGTTTCCAGGGAGTGTGGGAGCGGGGTCTGCATGGACCACCTTTCTGGTTAATCTTAGTGACAAAGCAGGGATGTCAATAGCAGTTTGGCTGTTCTGGAGGAGGGAAAGGGCCCAGAGAGCCCTCGTAGAAATCTCTGCTTGTCACCTTCTGCGTGCGCCCAGCTCACTGCGAGTGCAGGACGGGTAAGCCTGGCCCTGCCCTCGGGGAGCTTGTACTGAGGTGGGGGGTCCAGGAACACGGACTCTTATAAGAGGACCTGGTAAACGCCACAGGGAGGAAAGAACAGGGTGCTGTGGGGAGCCAGCAGGGGCACATCACCCTGGCACCTCTTCCCAGAGGAGATGAAGCTTACAGGGGGTTTGGAAGGAGCAGGGAGAGAGCCAGGAGCAGATCGACGGGCAGGGAGGAGTGAGGGCATTCGAGGAAAAAGTAATAGCATGTCGACAGGTGCCAGTTTGAGCGGGTGTAGGGCTAACCGGGTGAGCTGCAGCTATGAGCCTGTCCCCCCAGGACCCTTCCCAGGGGAGAGCCCCAAAGCTTCATGGCCTCAGGGGAACAGTGGGATGAAAAGAAGAGAGCCGGGACTTTACAACCTGCCTCCTCACCCCAGTCCCCCTGTCGGTTTTCCCCAGAGCTTCCCGAGTCACAGTCACACCAGAGAGTCTGAAGGGCAGCCAAGCACACTGCTCAGACTTGAGATCCAGAGCTGGTGACCTCCGAGGTGCTGGCACGCGCCCAGAGCAGCTGCTCCCCATGGGGCGGGCGAGCGGGTCTGTTTTCTTTTTCCAGGAGCAGCCCTGGAGATTTAGTTCTGCTGAGGAGGGAGCCTGAGGAATGAGATGTGCTTGATGGCTCGTGGTGGGCTCCCCTCCTCCTGCTCCGTCTCTACCCACTGTGTGTGTGTGTGTGTGTGTGTGCGCGCGCGCGCGCGCGTTTATTCCTGTAAGCACAAGGAGTCAACAGCTGCACACAGGGGGAATGGGGTGCAGGCAGGGAAGCTGGCAGAGCATCCCGGGGTGTGCCCTTGGGGCATCCGGAAGATGCAGTTCAACAAAATAACAATCTTGGGACACCTGCAAAGGTGAATTTTCAGTGCGTTGGCGGTTATGTAAAGTTCACATCTCTGCGAATTCTGACGGTCTGCTTTTTCCAGATTCAGCAGGCTCACGGTAGTCTGCTTTTGTTCATATGCACACCTGCTCTGGGTAGCTCTTGGGAATCGGGTCCCTTTACTCTGGTCCGATTCTTGATTTTTGAAAGCTTTGCTGCTCCGTCTCCAGTCCCCTGGCCGCGACCCCTCATGCTCGACATTGAACTTGCAGCAGGATGCAGGGGAAGGCCTGACTGTGAGGTCAAGGCCGCTGGGAGTCTTAACATTTGAGGTCCTCAGGCTGCATCTGTAGAGTGGGGGTGTCTGGGATCCGTGGATGTCAGTAAGCGGGGATGAGCCCCCCTCTTCCTAGCCCAGAGGAGGGGGCATGTGGGTGAGCCAAGAAAGCCAGCCTTCACAGCGTGGACATGGCCGTGGGGATTTATCTTTTTCTTCCTCTAATCTGTTGAACAGGGGACCCTAGTGGTCAATATGAGGATACCCATGTCTATTTTTTTTAAATTTGGAAATAATTTCAAACTTAAAAGTTGCAAAACAAAAACAGTAGAGACAACACCCGGATACCCTTTACCTAGATTTTCCTATTTTAAAATTTTGCCTCATTTGCCTTATGATGGCTCTGTGTGTGTGTTCAGATTTTTTTTTCTGAACCATTTTCTGAACGTTAAGTTACGTCTATTATATGTCCCTTTCCCCCCAGTACATAAGTGTGTATTTCCTAAAAATAGGATGTCCATATCTTTCAGTAATTAGTTACCTGATATTTATATTTGGGGTCATATAACGTTATGAAAAGCAGTTTATTATTTTATAAGTTCTATTAAGCCCCCACTGTTTTTCCATGTGATTATGTAATGCCCATGTTCAAACATTAATAGATGCTGGGGACCTCTCAGATTTTCCCTCCTTTTCTAAGTCCCTTTGGATGATGTCTTGAATAGATTTAGTTTTTCAACTTTCACTCATCGTACCAATATTTCTTGCACCCCCTACAACTGTCTGACACTGTGCTTGGTGCTGGGGTTTAAATGTGAACAAGCTCCGACAAGGGTCTCACCTGCAGGGAGCTCCCAGTCTACGCAAGAGACAGACACGAATCAGATAATTACACAAACCATAAGCCAGGGGCCGGCAGGCTAAGGGCCCTGGGCCAGATCGGCCCACTGCCTATTTTGGTATGGCTCCTGAGCCAAGAGTGATGTTTACATTTTTGATGGTTGGAAAAGAATCAAAAGAAGAATAACAGTTCATGACACGTAAAAATTAAATGCAATTCAAACCTCAGTGTCCACAAATAAAGTTTTATTGGAACACAGCCATGCCAGGCATTTCCAGCGGCAGGGTTGAGCAGTTGCCACAAAAACTAGAGGACCTGCAAAGTCAAAAATATTTAGTGCTCTCTGGACTTCTACAGGGAAGGTTTGCCGAGCCCCGGTGTAAACACCCACCGAAGTGCTAGGAAGGAGGATTACAAGGGTAAGAGAGGTGGTGTACTAGGGGTCTGTGTGGGGACCTAGGAAAGGATCCTGAGCTGGGAGCTGAGGGAAGGGAAGGCGTTACCTGGAGGAGTGGGTGTGCGTTCCAGGCAGCACGTTCAAAGGTCCTGGGGTTGAGGAGGGTGGCGTTTTCAAGGACTGAAAAGGCAGCTTGTGTGGCAGGAGTAGAGATGGGGGTGAGAGAGATGGAGGCGCTGCTGGAGGGGCACGGGGAGGGGTGTCAACTGCCCTGCTAGGACGACGGTGTGGCCTGGAGGATGGTCGTGGTTAGGGAGGGATCACAATGGGTGTGCGGCTCTGCCAGAGGCCACTGACTTGTTCTTCTTCTTTTAGGTAAAACCTGTTCCCCAGCGTGTTGGCATCCTGTGGCTGGTCGGCTGAAGCTGGGGGGTGTGAAGGATCTGGAAGCTGTCCTGTCCGAGGTGTTGAAACCAAAACAAACATTATTTATGAAACTCTGGCACAGTTGTGTGTAGAATGTCGGCTCCGAATGTCACTGCAGGAGACACCACCCTCTGGACGCCCCTTTAAAATGTCACCCTTTATTCCCTCCTCAAGAAGGCTTTTGCCTTGCTAAGGGGCAAGGGGAAACATGCTGGTTTAAAAAATAATTTTAAAGCAACTGCCGACAAAAGTAAAAGAGATCAGAAGTTATCAAGAACCTAAAAAAAGCCTGAAGGATATTCAGCGGCGTATTTAGGGTTTCTGACAGTCTGCTCTCCTGGATCTACGAACTTTTAGATGTCTGACCCTTTGTGGTCTTTCTGGGCTTGGTCGAGTTCTGGCCTTTCGTTGGTGGTGGCCGCGTGAAAGTTCAGAGTGCAAGGGGTCGGAGCTGCTCAACTCCTAGCAGATGTAAACACGTCCTGTGGCTCCTTTTCTTTTCCTTTTTCGAAAGGGTTCAGCAGAATTAGGCATGGCTAGCTCACAAAGAGTTCTCAATATCAGGGAGAAACCTAGACCTGTGTGTGTGCATGTGGGTGTGTGTGTGCATGTGTGTGTGTGTATGTACATGTGAGATAATTTCTCCATCTCTAAAGAGAAAAGAAAGTGTTTGGCAGCCTTTGCTTAGTAACATCCATTGTGTGTTTCTCTGCCCTGTCACCGTTCTACATTGTTGGTCTTAGAAATGGAATTTAAAAAAAAATCACTGTGATAATTTAAATGAATGGTGATTTGGTTGGCTGAACAAAGCCCACTGCCAGGGACTACGTTTGCAGTTGGTCCAGGCCAGACTGGCCTAGGAACCCACCTGGACCCAGGAGGTTACTGCAGGAAGGCCCCTCCCGCAGGTGGGTTTGGGTGGTGGCTTCTCTTGCAGCTCGAGTGCCCGACACCTGCTGGAAGCAGGGCCTCGGGCTGACTTCTCAGGATGATAGAGGCCTCCCATTTCACTGTTTCCCCCGGGTTATTTGCTGCAACGGATATCCTTCTGCTAAAGTCTCCTAGCAGCGCCTTTGGGGGCCGGCTACTCTGTTCTCTCTGGAAAGGTGTTTTGTAATTTTTTAAATCATCTCCTCTTTTCTGGCATTCTGCAGGGTTTGCAAATTTGCCTGTTTATTGTCTGCTTCACTGCTTGGGATGAAAACTCTGGCCCTTCCCTACTCGCCCCTATTTTCAGATTTTTCGGTTTCCTGAGAAGGGGCTGCCCTGCTTTGGGGTCCCTGGTTCCCAAGGCCCGCTGGGCATGGGTGCTCTGAAGCCCTGGCCCATCAGGGTGGCACTTCGGCCTCTGCAGAAGAGAGGGGCGGCCACTCTGAGGACAGTGGCCTCCTGCTCCTCGGCTCCCTCCCGTGATTTTGCTTCTTTTGTTGACTTTCCTTCTCCCTTTCTCCGCCCTGTTTGCCAGAGGGGTGGGCCTGCTTTATCTCTACCCTCCACCGTGTCCTCGTGGGCCTGGGTGGTGACTAAACGGGATGGGCCGCCTAGCAGCTGTGCGCTGTCCGGACCTTTGAACTGGAACCGTGGCTCACACTTGCCTTTCCGACAACCGCGTCTGAACCATCTGCGGAGAAGCTGGATTCTTCTGCCTGACGTATGAACGCCGGCCTCTGTCTGCCAGGTGCTCGTCACAGGGCCTGGCACAGGTGGCCACCAAGAATGACCTTCCAGATGCCACAGCTTTGGCACTAGAGGCTCTTAAATAAAAAACCCTTCTGGCGTGAGCTGTGTATGCATCAGTTTGGAGGTTTTCTGAGATGGAGGCCAGCAAGGTGCCTTCTTTTGATCAGGGATGTGGGCCCGAGGCTCAGAGGAGGGCAGAGCGGGGGGCCCGGGGGAGGTACTGGGCCTGGGTCCGAAGCCCTGGGCGCCTCAGTGCTGGGGCTCGGATCGAGCTCAGGGGCCAGGTCCCACCCAGGCCCCTCTGCCTCTAAGTCCTGCCAGAGTGACAAAGTTCTGTGGGATTCCAGAGGTGCAGAGAGAGCTGGTGGTGGTAGGGGGGCTAGAGGTCCCCTGTTGTGGGCAAGGCATTTGTGGTGACCGGTGCTGGGGAGAGTGGGGTCCCAGGCAGAGGGGAGAAAGGAGGGTGGGATGCGGAGAGGAGGCTGCAGGGGGCCTTCCTTTACCTGCATAATCCAGCTCCTCCTCTGCGAAGACAAGTTCCGTTTCTTAAAAGCAGAGTGAGTTGGGTCTCGGGGAAGCAAAGTTGGGCTGGAAGGAATATCGGACCTGGGTGGGATGACTTCCTTTCTCTAATGCCTCCTTCTTTTTGTTCTTTTCATGGGCACTTCAGAGGGGCCAACTTTGGGGTCCAAAGGGACAGCACTGTCCAAATGGATCCCACACCCCCCAGTGTTACTGCCTTCCTCCCTCGGTGAAAGATTAGATGTTCCTTAGCTGGGGGCACCCCGATTCCAAAGACCCGGTTCCCGTTCTTTTGCGAGTATTTGGGGACTTGTCAGATCACGTGTCCAGTATCGGCTCTGGAAGGTGTGACCATTATAGAGACATGATCTAGTCGGTGTCTTCTGGATTCACTTAAAAATAGGACTGGAAGTTATGAGAAAACATTTCAGACTGATTTAAGTAGCAGAATTTTGATTAAAAATGGATTTATTATAAAAGCGATGTTTTCATGGGTGACATTTTGGAAGACAGATAGTTAATTATAAAGAAGATAAAACAAGTTATCCAGATAATAATACCCTTAACAGCATTTTGATGTTACCCCCCTTCCTTCCTTCCTCCCTTCCTTCCATCATTTATCTGCATTTATCATTTGCAAACATTTATTGAACGCCCACTTACGCTGGACTCTGTGGTAATTGGAAGGCTCGAGAAGCTGAGTCTCGGGGGAAGACCAGACACGTGACCTAGAGGGATGACAGAGCATAAAGGCTGTGACAGGGATGCGAGGGCCTCAGAAGCCTTGACAAGGGAGGGGCCAGCTCTGCTTTACACTACGAGTGGCCTCTGGACTTCTGTGTGAGTGCCTTTTCATGTTTTTCTCTACACATTTGGGTCATACAACCTGATTTTTTCACTTACCATTATGAGCATTTCCTGGTGTCCACAAATATTTAAAACGGTTTTAAAAAGAGCCTTAGCACTGTATTTTGTAGAATTGCACCACTGAGGGACCCCATCTCTGATCTCTACTGGCAAAAGCAAAGAGCAAGAGAGGCCCCATGCCAAGTACAAGGAGTGAGGTCCCTGGGGTCTGAACTGGACCCCAAGGAGAGCTCAGACGACGGCTAGTTTCCTTTCCTCCTTCTCTTTCCTCCTCTTTAGACCCCTTTTGATATTTCAGCCTGAAGCCTGGGGAAGGATGAAGTCTGCCTGAGTGCAGAGCTCGGGTCACCATGGTCCAGCATCATCTCTGCTCGCGGCCAGACCCGGCTGTCACCACCCAGCTGTGTGCAGTTCTGACCCTCGGCTGTCCCCACCCTGGCTGAGCAGCTCAGTGACCGTCCTTGTGTCACTGAGTGGAACCCACAAAGGGCAGCTGCTGCCCGTGTGGAGCCTGTCCAGGGAGGGCAGAGTACGCTGGGGCTCCTGACCCGCGGCAGACCCATCAGAGCCCCACTAGCCTTCCCAGAACCGCTGTGGGCGTCACCTCAGCATGAGCCCCCAGTGGTCCTGATGTGCAGAGACGGTTCAGAAGCACTGGTCTCCCGAGTCCTGTCCTTGAAGCGGCCGTCGTGTGAGGTTTGGATTCAATTTTAGTTGTTCTCAGGTGTCTTTCCGATTGTCCCCACACCACTGACTTGGGATGCTGCCCTGGTCAGGCACTAAGTTCTATATCAGACTTTTATGTTCAAAGCTTTTGCATCTTACCTCTGTGGTATTAATGATCATCCTTGGGATGAGGTCCTAGGGCCTGGAAAGAGCCAACCCAAAGCCCGCACCCCAGCCGGGAGCACTGCCAAGCAGGAGGACGCTGGGATGTGTAGGGTGGGTGTGCAGGCTGGAAGGGCACTGGGGGGTCATGGAGTCCAGCATCGTCATTCTACGCTTGAGTAAACTTGGGCTCCCAGAGTTTATGGGAATTCCAACTGTTTCCTCCACAGGAGGGTAAATTCCCTCTGAGCCTGGAGCATCTGTACCCAGAACCCTAAGCAAGACAGGCAGAGGCCGCTGTCTTCCTCTTTCTCCCGTTTTTCCTCCTACACCTGTACCTCATGGCTTTCCCGCCCCACCTGGCGGGGGGTTGGTGGGATGCTGAGGGGTGTGTCGGGGGCACCACTCCCCCACGTCCAGACTGGAGAGGGTGTGGTGACTGCCTGCGGGGCAGAGAGTGGATTTGGACCCACCTATAAAAAAACCTCAGATTCACAGTGCCGTGCCACCGAGGGAGACCGCCGTCAGGTGTTTCCCAAAAGCAGTAAGCTCGGTGACTATGGAGTCTGAAAGCCTTGAATTTCACCAAGGGGGACGAGAGTGGCAACCCCAGAATGTTGGCCATAACCAACTGGGGCTGCTCCTGCTGGGGCTTCAGTTGCATGTTTCCTGGTCCGGAGGGCCCTGCCAGGGCACGCCCAACTGAGGGCAGGAGGAGGGGCACGGGTCCCAGTGGGCCCCACTGTGAGGTCCACGGAGGCCAAGGCAATGCGAAGATACACGAGAGCTCACCACGGGAGCCCAGAAAGAGTCAGCAGGCCTGTGGCCTGAGACTCTACATTTCCAACAAGCTCCCAGGAGAGGCCGCAACTTGAAGAGCAAGATCGTAGGTTGCCTTTTTCCTGCACCCTGCTTCGCCACCACTCATGGCTTTCTGAATTCTGGCCCTGGAGGTTTAGGCCACAGGCCCAGCATCGTCCCAGACCTGCCCCCTCTCCTGCAACAGCCCTAGTTACTGTTATGCCTCCTGGATGTCCTGGCCCGAGGGTCACCCGTGCCAACTCGTCCCAGATACTGGAGGCCAGAAAGCAAGGATGAGGATGTCACGCATGTCCTGGAGGAGAGCAGGGACGTGGTGGGGTGACAGTTTCCTCCCCATGACCAAGAGAACCACCCTGTTTGGAGGATCAGGGTTTCCGAGACCTTGGGTACCTGGGAAGACGGCCCTGATGTCTGAGGAAGGGTCAGCTAGTCTGAGAGGAGGGTTGGTTGTCAACCCACATGGATACTTGGCTCTTCCTGGTGAGCAGGAAGAAAACTTCAAAAAGTACTACAGAGTTTTCTTTCCTTCTCAGCAACCTACAGGTGAAAAAGCTCCAACTCAGGAAGAGAGGGTCTCGCCCATGAGGAGACCAGATGCCCCTGAAGGGCCCACCTGGTACCACAGGCCAGATTGTCCAAGGGGAAATCTTGCAGTGGCATCCATCCCAGCTGGCGCCCTAGTGCCCTCCAGGTGTGACAGGGGCAGATCCCAGGCAAAGTGAGCCACAGGTGGGATCGCCAGTAATCGGTGCAGCATGGAAAGGCCAGAGCTTGGGGCAGTGATGGTGGGTGAGAGTTAAAAGAAGGTGTTGCAAGACTCTAGGATCTGTGGTGTAAGAGTTTGGTTTGGGGCGAGAGAAAGACAGGATATGGTGTAATGATAGCGTTTTAGGCCAAATTTGATCACTATCTATACAGGGGAATGGTGACCACGGAGAGGATGAATACAGCAAAGTATTTGGAAACTAGCCAAGCAGTGATGCAAATTAGCTGAAGGAAGAAACAGACACAGAGGAGAGAAAGTGTTCCAGAACCTTCAATGACAACATAGAAAATGCTACAAGTTCAAACTTTGCAAGTAGAGGTGAAGAATCATGAAACGAGTGCAGGAGGATGGTAGACAGGTGGGCAGGGTATTTTAAGTGCCACAAAGAAATTCAGACGTTTGCCTGTGGGATACGCCAAATATGTCAAAAGTATGTGGGGTCTAAAATGCTGTAAGAGAAAAAATAGACGGGAGGCTGTGTAGGTTCTCAGTGGGGTTGGGAGGACAGCAGGGTGGTGGTCCCTGGAGAAGTGGGCAAGGAGGACCCACGGCAGGTGGGAGCTGCCTAGCTCAGGATCCTTGTGAGTGCCCTGAACCGGGGGGTGGAGGTGTGAATGGTGCCGAGTGGGCACTTTGGGGTGACACAAATCTCCATCCAGTGAGACATGGCTGTCTTTGAGAAGGGCAAGATGGCATGCACGCCGCCTCTGTGCACTTGACAAGACAGAGGAGGAGGGTGACAGCAAGTTCGCACACGAGGAAAGCAGCGTGAGCGTCCAGAAGTTCCCCCATCTCTCTTCCCGCAAATGAGCTCACCTGGCACATTTCTCAGCTGGTGTGCCCCAAGGCCCACCTGTTTCTCTCCGGGGTCCCCTGGGCTTCCCCTACCTCCTCCCAGCCCCTGACGTCATCCGCATCATCTTTGATGCGGGAGACATCCACGTCATCTTTGATTCAATGTCTGTCCTCCCCAGCCCCGGCCGCCCCGACCCAGATGCTCACTGGTCCTGGTCACTTCTCCAGCCTTCGTTAAGTCTCGGGACCTCCTTCCTATCCACAGCCCTGCTCCTGTCCCGCTCCTCCCTTCCGGAGCCTAAACTCCTGCAGAGTTTCCTAACGAGTCTCTTGGCCCCTAGGCGCCGCCCGCCTGCTCTGCCCACCTTCAGGGGCTGACGGGGCGGGGCTTGACCCTGGTGCTGCTTTGGTCAATAAACCTTCAGTGGCTCCCCGTTGCCAACAGATTAAAAGTCCAAACTCTTTAACTTAGCTTGGGAGGCTCTCCGCAGCCTCCTTCTCCTTTAGTTGCCCCCCCACCCCCACCAGCCCTTTTGTTTGTGTCCAGTCAACCTCCTCAATTGCTCCTGGACATGCCCCATGCCCTACCTTTCCAGTCCAGATCCAGTTCAAGCTCCACTTTTACGTGGTGACGCCAGCCACCAGGAGGGCTGTGGTGACGCTCTGAGAGGTGTCTGTTCTCTGAGGTGGCCAGGCCCCGTTGGGATTTAAGATCTAGGGAGCTCAGAGGCAAACCCCCTTTGCGTGCTTTCTTTGGAGACCTGAGGGCTTGTGACCACGGGGTCACCTTGGCCTCCTGGTTTCTGCCTCTGTACATCTGCTCTGTTTACTGGGTCACCCTGGGTGTAAGATGACATCAAAACTCAATCACGTAAAATGTTTGGGGGCAGTGTTTTGATTTTCTGGAGGAACAGGGGGTGTTCTGGGGGGGGCTAACCGTGTGAACCGCAGACATACGTGCACCCACTTTTAGAAAGGGGCTTTGCATGTTCCTGCTTTTAAACATGCTTTCCATCCTCTTGCCACTGGAATGTCCCCTTGTTCCCAACGTCCAGCCTCGTACTCTTGCCAACACTGCTCTTTTCGCCCACCCTCTCTTGCCTCTGTGTACTCCTCCCATCCCTTCCCCCCCAACCAAAAACATTCCAAATCCCCCCGCTTGTTGCTTGCAGTTAGTTCCCCCTCTTCTCTGAGCCTTGGGATGGTCCATTTCAGGCTCTCGGGACGTCACCTCCTGCCCTAAGCCCCGATCACACTCTCCCCCACTGCCCTGCCCCAAGCAAACAATACTCTTTCTCTCAGAAGGTGCCATTATTCAGACGTACCCCAGGTACTTGTTGACATAACTGCAAGGTCACCAGAGCACTCACTGGTCCAGCCTTCCCCATGATGCTCCAGCTTCCAGGAGGCCATGGACTGTTAATTCTTTTTTGTTGTTGTTGTTGTGCCAAGTCTGGGCACTTGGGTGGAGCGACAGTGATCACTTTTGATAGTGACAATAACGGTAGTAGGAGGACCCGGCAGTGAGTGACTTTGGAAGTGTTTTTAGAGTGACAAATAGAGTCAACCAGCACTTTACTATAAGAGTACTCTGAAAGCCCCCGTTGATCCTGAAAAGTCTCGTAGGAAAGGAGGAGACAAAAAAGAGAATGAAGTGAGATAAGGGGAGGGGCTCCCAGTATTTGTAAAGGAAGGGGGAGTCCATCACTGCAGCAAATCAGGGGTGAATCCCCAAAGCTGACTGTCCTGAGTCTCTGGGCTTCATAGGAAACGCTGTGATTTCATTCATTCACCCTACTCTGTGCCAGGTACTGTTCTAGGAACTGGGAACACCCTAGAGGACAAAACAGACTTAGCTTTGGTTTCTGTGGAATTTATACTAAGCAAAAGACAGACATGAAGCAAATAAAAATCCTGCCATCCTGCTGAGAGCTGCCATCCTGCTGAGAGTCTAAGGGATGATGGAGCACAGGCGGTGGTCAGCCCTGAATTGAATTTGAAGGGACAGGGCTGGACGAGGGAGGACCCTGAGTGAGGCTCAGGAGAAATGGCTACCAGGTGGGGTGTGTCCTGAGACCACCACAGGAGGTCTTTCCTGTCGAAGAGACTGGAGCTGGTTTCCCAGCGTCAGACACCCTCTCCAGGGCAGGGCTACCTGATTCCTAAGAGAGCCTCAAGACTCCTTGCAAAGAAAAATGTGGGAGAAGAGGGTGATGGGTTTTCATTGTTCTAGTTTGGATTCTTAAATTTCACTTGGCAAGAAGAGGCCTCTAGCAACAATACAGTTGATTTCATAGAGAACCTGCATCTGGATCCAGTTTCACCCCAGAAAAGGGAACAGTGAAGGCTCCTTGCAGCCTGGGGAGGGGTCAGACATTTCAGCATCCCTGCGAGGTGACTCCCATGAGTCTTTTTAGGGAGGGGGACCCGCCAGGAGTTCCTGGTGAGAAAGGAGTTATAGGATGGCTCTTTCTTTGTAGGAAAAGTTAGAAGCCTAGGATGATGTTATCTTTTTCCAGACATGACTTCTCTCTGCTTCTGACACATGACTGCTGGCAGTACCAGACAGGACTACCATCATTCAGGTTCACAGCTTGAGGTCCCCTGAATCAACTCGATGACAGGAAGCTGAGCTGCAAGTCCCTGGAGGACTGGCTCATTCTGGTTCACCTTTACTCTGAGAGCATAGCCCTTCAGGGTTAGGGTAAAGGAGGTAGGGGAGGGCTCGGTAGGGTCCCCAGCTTTGGTGGGTACTGTGCCGTGGCTTTTGTATACAAACCCATTGGAAGCATAGATCGGTTTCTAAGCAGATTTAGCTGAATCCTCAAGGCAAAAGAAGCTTCGAGAGCTGGGTTTACTCTTCTGGGTTCTCTTCTCTATAACTCTGCCCAGTAATTCCCCACTATCTTGTTATCTCTTTGATGCCTTTAAGAAGATTGTTCATTTTATAATATTCTACCTTTTTTTAAAACAACAACAACAACAACAACTGTCTTCAGGGAATGGTTTCAATGGCCTAGTGGGCCATTTCCACCAAGGGAAGTCTTAGTTACTTCTCTTGGTACCTCCTTGACATGGGACTTCTTACCAGCTTCAGAGATGCCCACCGTGGGAAAACAGTATCCAGCAGAGCTGGTGTAGGGGAAGGGCGGAGGGAGGCAAGCTGGGCCCTGGGGCAGGGGTGGAGGCTGGCTCATCTGGGCCTTTGGGGCAAGAAGAACTTAGAGGGACAGCCTCAAGTCAGAGCCCTTCCCAGGAGGGTTTGAAGGGTCCAGCGGCTGGGCCACCCAAGGAAGCCTCTAGACCTGGCATCTTCATTCACCAGCTGTTGAGTCCATGTTTCCCTCAGGAACTTTGGGGATAGGAACAGCACAGAAGGAAAGAAGAGGAGTCAGGAGTGCTGGAGGCGCCTGCAGACCTCAAAGGGTCAGAGAGGAGGGATCAAATTGCCTGCAGATATAAAGAGCTCACATATTTTTAGGGGACTCCTGCCTAAGCATTTAGGTAGGGTATTCTGGGTTTTATTTCCCCCTGAACTTAGGCAATGTTATAAAAAGAGAGGCCCAAGTGGAAATCAAATTACATTTACATTTCTTCAACTTCACTCCAATTATTTTCCCATATACTTATATATGTATTCTTTCTTTCTATCATCTATTTATCTATCTATCATCT
Source organism: Balaenoptera musculus (assembly GCF_009873245.2). Lineage (NCBI taxonomy): Eukaryota > Metazoa > Chordata > Mammalia > Artiodactyla > Balaenopteridae > Balaenoptera > Balaenoptera musculus. The sequence goes on along the minus strand of NC_045786.1, from coordinate 43,813,552 downwards.
ATCAATCAATCAATCAATCTATCTATCTATCTATCTATCATCTATCTATCTATCTATGTTATTGTGGTCAGCTTGTGCCTTCTGACCTATGGCCTGCTTCTGCCATGTCTCACGGACAACTGTGCCAATGATCCCTTCTTTGGCAGAGGATACATTGTATTTAGGTCTTTCTTGTTATCAATATCAAATAAGGAGGAAGAGAGAGGCAATGAGGATGCTGAGTCCACAGGGTCTAGATGGTGGCCGGGAGCTCGGGAGACTGGAGGTGAGCCCGGGAGACTCTGGGACAAAAGCCGAAGACAGGAATTTTTTCTCTTTTGAGTCAAATGCTGCACACTCTGTAATGTAAGTCTTCTCCACAAAAACCCACACTTCCTGCAAATTTACAAATTCCTTTGTAGGCTTGGTTTGGTTGAATTTGAGGTTCCTGCCATCTCTTAGTCCTACAGCGTAGCTGAGGGCACGGATGGGTTTCCTGAGGAACGTGCTGTCATTTATCTGAATCTTCTCCTATCCTAGGACCTTTATGTGGCTTCCAATGTTATAACCAATGCTTTGAAAAACCTTTTATGAGCATCTTATGATTGCCTTCGCTTATCATTTCTCAGGATAGATTCCTGAAAATGGGATCTCAGGGCAAAAGTTTTTGGTATATTATATACCACTGCTTTTGTTTTTTCTACAGAGTTTGTACCAGCTTGCAAACCAAGAAGCTGCAGATAACTTGAGTCTCACCCAGGTGCCCCTGTTAATGCGCCTTGTCCTGATTCCATACTTCCTACATTGTCAACTCCATGTGTGTCCTGGAGACAGCCCAGGAGGAGAGAGGAGTCGGGGTTGTTGGGGGGGTTTGCAGACCTCAGAAGATCAGAGAGGAGGGTGAAGATACCAGGGAGGTATGCCTACAGCCCATGCTGATGGTCCCTGGGATGGAGTCTTTCTCTTTTTCTTAATGATTACCTTGGCCTTGGAGTTGATCAGTTTTGGATACCAAGGAAAGCCAGGCTTCTGAGCTTGCAAAGCCAGGGTGGAGGTCCTCCTGCCCCCCCTGGTTCTCCCATGGCCTCTAGGGAGAAGGATGCCCTTTGGTAGTGAGCCAGCTATCAGTAACCGGTAACCAGTAACCATGCCTTCGGCAGCTCGGCTGGCAGGGACCCTCCTCAACTTCGTAACTGCACAGGACTTGATTCATTCATTTCACAAATATTTACTGAGCACCTACTGTGTGTGTCAAGCCCTATTTTGAGCTCAGTGGACACTCCAGCCTACAAAGCAGATCAAAAAAGCCCTGCCCGTGTAGATTTCATATTCTTAGGAACGTTTTCCTGCATGAGGATAACGTTAGGAATCTTTCACTCTTTTAAGCCCTCGGAGTAGGATTTCCCTCTCCCTGTGCTACACAACTCCCCCCTCCGCCCCGCAGGTTGACTTGTTCCTGAACAAGGACGGCTCCCTCCAGAACTTGTATTTGCCAGCAGCTTAGGGTGCATGGAATTTCTTTAGCTTCTATCACTAGCCTTTGTGGGCTGAGCAGATCCCTTTATTAAGTGTGGACCTGTGGGGTGGGGCAAGTTGCAGGGAAACCAGAGCTCAGTGTTGGCACCAGCAGTCTTTCACCGGAGGGAGGAATGCGGGGCTCGGGAGGCTAGGGGGCGGGCTGGGGTCCAGTCAGATGCAGCATGTGGCATACTCCCTGGGTGGCCCAGATGTCAGCTAAGAGAGTTATAGAAGAAGTTCATTCAGCCCAATATTAGGACCTGAGATGGTGACACGGCTGGGGTTTAAATGTCTATCTTCAGAAGGCCGCAGCGATTGAAAAAAAGACTTGATCCAGTCTTAGTATCTTCTGGATGCATTCATTTGCAGCTTTCCGTTACACGGATTAAGAAATGGGATGGATCACATATTTGCATGATTGCAATTTAGCACTTCTCAAAATGTGTAAATGACTGAGCTCCCTTAAGAACAGCAGGGCTGCTGTGCAAGATGGGGGGGGGGTGGTCTGCTGGATGCGCCCCTCCTGCCTGTCCTGGGCGGGGGGGGGGCACCGCATCATCTGCAGCCTGTGGGATCCCATGATCACCAGTGCTCCAGGCCACAGGTCAACAGAAAACCCAAAGCACGCCTGAGTTTTCCTGCCCCTTTCCGGAAGGGGGCTTCTCACTGTCCCCTGGCCTCAGACTCCTGCTTGAATTAGCAAATGTGAAATGCAGCTCCTTCACCATTCTCCGCAGACAGACCAATCCCACCAGACATTTCTTGGTCCTTTCTGCAGACTTGGCTGCTTCAACGAGGCAGGGAGGCGGGAGTGGCATGCTGAGCCACAGCCAGTCATCCGGTACATCACAAGCAGGGCCCCTCCCACCAATAGCTGCTTCTCCTCCCCCAGTCCTGTCCTGTGAGGAGGGGCAGTCCTCCCCTGTAGGTCTAAGCTTGCATGTGCCAACCCCTTAATCGCACTCAGCCAGGTAAAGGGCTGTCCGTTCACTGAGCTACCCACGCCCCCAGGAGGTAATGGAGGTGATGACCAGAACTCTCGGGGGTGGGAAGGGCGAAGACAGCTGGTGCATTCACAGCACAATATCTTTTCGGGGACGCAACACACCTGTGCCTAGTCACCTGCTAAATCTGGCTGTGAGCCCCACCGGCACGGGGGCTCAGACAGAGTGTCAGTTCTGTCTGAATCGACATGGAGACACGGCTCTGATGAGGGCAGGCCTGGCGCTCCATCCTCTCCCACTCAGAAGCCAGCTTCCTGGGAGTACAGAGGAGCTACCTCAGGTCTGGTGAAGCTCTTGAGTCCCAGAGTCAGGGGCAGACAGGTGAGGCCAGGGTGGTTTTGTGCCTTCCTTGAGGCAAGATGTCCTCTTCTAGATAAGAGGGCGGTTGGTGCATCTTCTCCATCTGCCACCGTGAATAAATAAAGCAGTTAGGCTCCCCCACCCCAGGTATGGACATATTTTAGGATATTTTAATGGGGTCTGGGGAGAGGATATTCTTCAGGTTCAATGGCGTGCAACATGCCGACACATGCTTTACATGTGTTTTAAAAATGTAAGCTCTAGAAGCATCATAGAGGGCTCATGAGGGCATCTTAGCAGCTGTCCAAGGGTGAGTGTCTCTCCCCAATCCAGGTGCCCCCTTGCTTTCCTACTGGTCATGGATGACGCTGTGCTGACAACTGTAGTTTTCTTCCTAAGACACAATCCTCCTCCAAAGGAGCATTCTAAGGGTGGAGAGAAAGCACCAGCCCATCCTTCCAGAACTTCTTTGTTTTTCTGTTTTATATGTGCCACATTAGCACTGTGTCAGTATTCTCCAGGGCTTACAGAAGGAGCTTGGCAGACAGAAATCCGTTGGGTCTCTGTATTTGATTGCTTTTTTGGAGCCCAATAAAGGACGCCATTGTTTCTAAGAGGTCACTTGAAACATACATACAGCTCACAATGTCAAGACTGGCGTGAGGCTGGGCATCCTGAACCCCTGCTCTGGCCCCTACACCCCCAAGCTCAGCAAACTCCTGTTAACTGCTTCAGTCAGAATCAGACAAGGTGTGCCCCGAGCTGGGAAGCAGCTGGGTCAAGCAGGAAGAAAGGGCAGAGTCCAAAAATAAACTGTTGATACTTATCTATTATATGGCAGCTGCACTGGGGCAAGGGCTGGCTGTTTCCTCTGTTCTGTATACAGTTCCCTTTGCAGGACTTGGTCTACCTGGGAGGCTCTCAGGAGATGTTTGTGGAATTGGAAAACAATCCCCAATTAGATGCCTCCTTAGAGCGGTTTTCCAAGTCTGCCTTCAAATTCAAATGGAGAGGGCTTCCCTGGTGGCACAGTGGTTAGGAATCTGCCTGCCAAGGCAGGGGACACGGGTTCGAGCCCTGGTCAGGGAGGATCCCACGTGCCGCGGAGCGGCTGGGCCTCTGCGCCACAACTGCTGAAGCCTGGGCGCCTGGAGCCCGTGCTCCGCAACAAGAGAAGCCACCGCAATGAGAAACCCATGCACTGCAATGAAGAGTAACCCCTGCTCGCCGCAAATAGAGAAAGCCCGTGCGCAACAAGGAAGACCCAACGCAGCCAAAAAAAAAAAAAAAAATTCAAATGGAGATACACCGAACAAAGTTGACACTTCTGAAAGATGTTAGAGAAAGTTTATGAATGTGTAACCCTTCATTTAAATCACTACCTAGTTGCCTCTTTCCCTAGGTGGTCAACACCCATATTTATTTGTAAGTAATTGTGTATCTAGTCACTTAGTGGACCGATAAAGGAAAACTCAGGTCTTTGAGATTATGTTAGGGTAGGCCAAACTGCTAAAACAAATAGACCCAAAATACAATGGCTCAAACACAATAGATGTTTATTTCTTTCTCACGTAATAGTCCAGGGCCATAGTTCCACAATCTTGGAACTGGAGGAGGAAGTTCTGCTGTAAGATTCCCTGAGGGACCCAGGCTGACAGTGGCTCTGCCATACTCGACAAGTGGCTTCCAAGGTTGCTATCATTGTCAGTATCATTCCAGGCATGTGACATGGGAAAATGTGGAGGAGAACGCCTGGGAGGTGTCATGGGCTGCCTGGAAGTGGCACACACCCTTCCGCTCACTTTGGAGAGAACGTCGCCACCTGGCCACACCTAACAGTGTGACTGGGAAACAGGGTAGTGGATGGGCAGTCATATATGTAGTAACCTTGGAAACAGGGACTGAATTTGGGTGGGAGTAGAGAGATTTACAGACTTTGGATTTGGAAGGGATCTTAGGTGTCTCTTCCAATGACCAGCCCAGTACAAGCACTATTCTTGCTGCTGGAAGTGCTCTGTGCCTCCATTACATACTTAAGCTGAACTTTCTGGTCTAGGAATAACTAAGCAAAAGACTGTGGGAAGAAAACAGGAAGGGTCTCTTCTTTCAAACACATTCCTTGTCACTTGGCAAACATAATGACACAGAGGAGGGAGAAAATAAATCCAGAGAAGCTACTTGCATGGGAGAGCCCATTCTTTGTGGTCCTGGGAGACTGGGATTGTGTCATCCCCATGCTTTAGTTATCCCAGGACTCCCAGAAATGTGCTATGTCACTGATGATGTCACAGGATCCCTGGAAACTGCAGCGACTTGAATTGTAACTGCTGTTTCTGGATGGCTGTGGCTGCCACTTCTAGAAGGATAACAATTTTTTTGTGATTCTGGAGGAAAGGCAACATCAACTCCCAGATGACTTTACAAGGATTCCTTGCATCCTGATTGCCTGCCTCATGAAGAGTCTTTTAGCGTGGCTGACCTCACTTCCTCATGTTCCTTCTCCTCACACCCCCTCCATTTCCCCATCCCATTAACTTTCTTACACAAATTCTCCATTTCTGGCCTCAGGGTGTCTTTGATTGTTCTTGGACTTGCACATCTCTACCACTGCCCTTGAGCCCACATTGCAGCTCCCTGTGCAGAAGGCATCCTGCCCAACTCTCACTCCCTAGACTCCTATCTTGGCCACTTGTGGGCACTTATACGTTGCTTGGATTGTTGTGTATATTGTGTCAATGTTCATCATGTCTTCCAAGTGACACTGTAAGCTCCTTGAGTGTTTGGAATTTGTCTTGTCTTTGGCGGCTTCCTCGGGCTTGTGTGTGGTGTAATGAGCATTCTGTAAACGCTTGTGGGTGATGGTAGTCTGTAAGAACTTGAGAGAGTCTGCCGTGACTTGGGTTGGAGACGTAAATGAATTCAAATCTTGGATGGCAGGGATTGATAAAATCCCTCTACTGGGCCAGTCTCTGGTGGCCAGGAGCCAAAGAGGAGACTCGGCAAGAGAGAGAACAAAAAGGAGGGGCTCCCACCTTCACTCAGTGAAATCAGTTCTGGAGGGACCAGACCCTAGTGTGCAGCACCCCAAGTCTTGGAGCTGTCCGGGCAATGCCAGGGTGCTGTCAACCTGAGGGGTGTTACTGGAAACACTCAGCTCAATGGACAGGACAACAGCTTCCCAGAGATGGGGAGGTGAGGCAAAGCAAGCGTGATGAGAATGCGCCGCAGTCAGGAAAGCAGGGCTTGTGGAGGGGGGCTTCACCCACCCTTCCTGCTTCATTCCCCCAGGGACCCTTCAGGTGATGCTTCTTGCCCTAAGAGAGCAGAGGGTGCAACAGGGAGGTGGAATCATTTGTTTCTTGTGTCCGAAGTGGATGTGTGTTGGGTGAGCTTGGTCTCGCCCTCTTCAAGCTGGAATTTAAAGGCATCCCAGGTGCTCCTCCATTCCATTCATTCAGGAAATGGGTGATAAGCTCAGCTCTATTTGAGACTCAGGGTCCGGGAGTCCAGGATTCCCTGAGTGATTGTCTTGTGGGGTAAATAGTGTTTCTTCAGCAGGGAAGAGAAAGTGTGGTTCTGCTGTGCAAACTGGCCTGTGACCTGGACGTGGGCTGTACCTCCAAGCAGGGTCCCTTGGAAATTCTCCCTTCTCCCAGGGTCTTTCCTACAGGCCCGGCCCTCCACCCCCAGTGGGGGGGCCATGAGATTTTTGCCTCCTCAACCTAAAAAGTGACAGGAAGTATGCAGGGGTGAGTGTTGGAGAAACACGAGATTCTGGAATGACATCCATACAATGGACTCTCTGCTGAGACAACTCATCTTGTGCCTTTTCTGTGGTCCAGATTCCAGGAGCAAAATTTCCAGTGTCTCATCCGCCTTCCCTGGCAGCTCTGCCAGGGTCCCAGGTGTTTCCTGTGGCACACCACGGAGAAACAGGGAAGGAGGGGAGCCCTGTCACCATTCCCTTCTAATTCCAGTCATTTCTGACACCTAAGACGAGGTTGCGGGGGTGCCCAGGAGTGCAAGGGATAACACCCATCTTCTAGGGCAGCACCTCTTAAACTGCCAGCTGCCACCCAATAGTGAGTTGTGACATAATTTAGTAGGTCTTGGACAATGTTGAAGTAACAATAGAAAACATCAGAGTGCACCACACATAGTAGGGTAAGTATTGTTTTGTGAAACTTATGTTTCATCTTTAGGTGCACCAATGGGTGTTTCTTATGGGTGCCCACGTGAGATGTATTTCTTACTGTAGTCCTGGTCAAAAAAAATATCTGAACAACTGTCCCAGAGCGTATCAGTTGATCCCAATTACTCCTGGAGTTATGCAGAGTGAGAGTGAAGCCCAGAACGAGGGAAAAAAAAGATTCCAAAGAAAGGGTTGAGCCTTTTCATCTGCTTCCTGGACTAGATGTGAGACATCTGCTTGGCCCCCGGAGGGTCTAAGGTCCTTTCAGGGCCTGGGGAACCATCACGAGCCTTGTGTCCCCACCCTTCTTGGAGCAGGCCTTGCCAAGAGTACTTGGGTAGGAGGGGCTGCCCTTTGGGAATTTAATGAAAGGACCAACATTTACCTGTGAAGAGTGTAAATGACGTGTCCAGGACTTTCCTTCACCCCTCGAATCCCTGTGAATTTCTGAGATGCACAGACTGGAAGAAGAGAGCCCTGCTGCGGCTTGGAAGGAAGGGGAGAGCCGAGGTTGGGTTCCCCCTCCCTCCTCCCACTTCTCCCACTCCTCCCTCCCTGTTGAGCACCCCTCCCCCACTCCTCCAATGGGAGGGAGATTGGAAAAGACAACCTTTGGGTGTATCTGGGACCCTCTTCCTGGTAGGTCAGACCCACAGTGGCCCAGGGAGACCCTATGAAGGAGTTGGGGGGTGGGAACAGTGCTGGGGGTGGGAGGAGTCTTCTAGAACGGGAGCTCATGGTTTATGTCTAAGAGTGACAAGTGTAGCTTTTGCTACAAGATACAGGAGTAAAAAAATAAAATCAAAGAAGTGAGGACAGAGATGGATCCTCGAGGGTCCTAAGAGTCAAAAAGGAAAATGAGACAGGCTTAACTGGCAATGGAGGGTCCCTTAACATAGGCATTCCAGCGGGAACCAGGGCTTTGCTATTATTTTTCCAAACTGCAGCATCTTTAGAAGAGCTGTTTTCATAATTTGCCCAAGATACAGGCTAAACCATGGCTAAGAAACACTGCCTGAGGTCATTTCCACAACTATGTTCTTCCTCCAAGTCTTCAAGTTCGGGGCTGGGAATTTATTTTCTGTTCCCATTTCCCTTCTTTTTGGTTCGCTCATTGTTGACCTAGAAGAGGACTCTGCACGGCCAATGTTTACAAGAAGATGGGGGGAGTGGAAATGTCTTCAGCCCCCTTCCTCTCAGATGTCCTCCTAGGTCTCGGGGCAGGAGGCCTGACTGGGAGATATGGGTCCCAGTCCCACTTGCCCATGTGAGGGACAGTGAGGTATGCTTCTACCGGGAAGGGCTCCCCCAGAGATTAGCACCTGTACTGGCTCTGTTTATCATGACCTCCCACCTTCACAATGTTTCTTGAGGTTTCTACACATCCCAGAATACAACAACATGCCCGCATCCTAGAACATGAGGATGTTCAGAGTCACATTCTTGGGGTGTGTGACTACCACTACACTCAAAAACTCCTTCCCAAATGTCCGCTTTCAAATCTGAAACACAGACAAAGTAAAAGAGAAGAAAAACAAGTTCCAAGAAATAGCTTCTTCAAGGGAAGCCCCGATACCCTGGATGGGAAGGTGGGATGGTGCCCCCCACCGTTTATGTTTTCCCCAGGGGCTGCGGCTGCCCAGGCTCTCTTCCAGATGGGTGCCATCGAGTCAGGTAGGAGCACACATGACCATTAAGACTTGAACTCCTTCTGGCTACTGAGGAGTGTCAGTGCTTTCTCTGGGTGAACAGTTTAGTTGGGGGATTTTGAGGAAAGTTGAAGAGAAAGCAGTGTTAGTCAACTGGCCATGCCAATAACATTCAGGGGTGTCAACTGCTAGTTAGTGTAACACTTGAAGACTCTTTGCTGGTCTGACTTGGACCTCTCTCTTACTATTTCCTGTTCCTTTTTTCAGAAGCCCTCATTCCCACTGGAGGTTCAGATCATGCTCTGTGCATATCATTTCTTCCCTGTGACCATGGCCACTCCACTTGTCTCAATGTCACCCTTTCCATCCAGCCTGGGCAGGGGTCCTCTTGCCTTTCACAGCAGTTTCTGGACATTACACCAGGCTCTGGATCTACTGAACCCTCTTGTTTTGGCTTAACGTTTGAATCTGTCTTTTTTTTTAAAGCAACGTCTTCTGGTTATGAAAGAATTTATACTTTTGGCAGAAAATATGAAAAAGGCAGAAAAGTATAAAGGGAAAAAATAATTCATAATTGCATCCTTGGAGATAGTCACCATGTACATCTGGGTGGATTTGCTTCCTTTTTTCCGTGTATGTATCCATTATACGTGATGGTTTGTAAAATTGATACCATGCCATCAAAGTACTTTCTCACTCTAACTGGCTAAGATTATAACACGAGTATTTTCCCAGCCAGGGCTCTTCCCAAACCTGACATTTACTGACCACACAATAGTCTATTGAATGAGGGAGTATCATAATTCCATTATGCAGAAGTTTCCAAAAAGCGCTCATTTACACTGTTCTCAACATGAAAGTGCTTGTGTCACTTCATCTGCCAGTTTGGTGTCTGAGAAACACACACCCAGATGGATCTGGGGAGGAGGATGCCAGGGGAGGGGAAAGGGTGGAGGGAACAGGACGGGCAGGAGAGCCTTCAGGCCTGATGTCTGTGGAGGCGAGAGAGGACAGGATTGGGTAGGAGACTCTTGGACCGCTGCACGATTTTAAGAAAGTTTTGGACAGGGACGGGAAATCCCCACCCAAGTTTCTAGCAGGTGGATTTCCGAGAGTCAGGCAGGAATGGGCTGGTACAAGGACACTCCTCACTCTCCGGCTTTGGTTAGGGACCTCCATGGTGAGGAAGGGGCGGGCAGCTGGAGCTGTCAGTCAGCTCTGCTTCCCTGGGGCAGGTTCTCTTGGAGGTGACTGAGCAGCACCCCTCCCCCACCCAAGACTGCCCCATTTCACCTGATCAACTGTGAATATAATCAAAATACGTAAAGATTAACTGCAAAAATGGTCTCATTTTGCTGATGTGACTTTTTTCTGATTAACCTTGAGCTCAAACATTTATCATGAATTTAGTTACACATGTGTTTCTCCTAAAAATCGTATGCCTGGCTTCTCAGTTTGCCCATGGTTGTTTTCCTTATTAATGTATAGAAGTAGGGCTTCCCTGGTGGCGCAGTGGTTGAGAATCTGCCTGCCAATGCAGGGGACACGGGTTCGAGCCCTGGTCTGGGAAGATCCTACATGCCGCGGAGCAACTGGGCCCGTGAGCCACAATTACTGAGCCTGCGCCTCTGGAGCCTGTGCTCGGCAACAAGAGAGGCTGCGATAGTGAGAGGCCCGCGCACCGCGATGAAGAGTGGCCCCCGCTTGCCGCAACTAGAGGAAGCTCTCACACAGAAACGAAGACCCAACACAGCCATTAAAAAAAAAAAAAAAAAAAAATATATAGAAGTATTTGCTGGATTAAGCCTATTGCTCATTTCCCTCAAAAATGTTTAACCACTTAATCTTTTGTCTTTATGTTTTATGTAGGATGTTTTTGATACTGTTTTATTTTACTTTATATTATATTATTTATTTATTTATTTTAACATCTTTATTGGAGTATAATGGCTTTACAATGGTGTGTTAGTTTCTGCTGTATAACAAAGTGAATCAGCTATACGTACACATATATCCCCATATCTCCTCCCTCTTGCGTCTCCCTCCCACTCTCCCTATCCCACCCCTCTAGGTGGTCACAAAGCACTGGGCTGTTGATACTGTTTTAAAATAACTGATTCTTCTGTTACGATCACCACTTTCATTTGCTTCGTGCTCAGAAAGCTTTCGCTCATCCTGGCTTTAGTTAAATATACTCCACTATTTTCTTCTAGATGTTTTTGGATTTTTTTTTTTTTTTAACAAATACACTGGGATTTTATTTTGGAGTGTGGTATGAGGGAGGGATAAAATTTGATTTTTTCCCCCCCAAAAGCCGCATTTTCCAATTTCACTTTTAGATAATTCAACCATTAACTATTGCTTTTTTAAAAAGTTGAAGTATAGTTGATTTACAATGTTGTGTCAGTTCCTAGTGTACAGCAAGGTAGTTCAGTTATATAGATATCAATTCCTTTTCAGATTCTTTTCGATTATAGGTTATTACAAGATATTGACTATAGTTGCCTGTGCTATTCAGTAGGTCCTTGTTGTTTATCTATTTTATATATATATATAGTAGTATCTGTTAATTCCAAACTCCTAATTTGTCCCCCACCCCTGCCAACTATTGCTTTTTGGTGGTTCCTTTCTCAGATTTAAGTTTTTAAAAAATATATAATAGATTTCAGGATTGTCTGTTCTACTTCATTGATTGGTTTGCATAGTCTTACACCAGCACCACACTATTCTAATTACTTTATTAATAATAATATAGTTAAATCTATCTCTTAGGGAGAGTACTTCCTTGATCTCTTGATACTCTTTAAACAATTCTTAGCTATTCTCAACTTTTCTTTTTTTTTCTTCCAGATGAGCTTATCATCTTTCACCAAGTTAAAAAAAATCCCACTGGAATTTAATTAGGATTGTATTTCACCTAAAAATTACTTTGGCAAGGATTAATGGCGTCAATATAGCCAATGTTTCAATCCCAGTTTATGTCTTTCAATGAACTTTTCTCTTTTATTAATCTCTGTAAAAAGTTTGTGTTTTTAATATGTCTTAGACATTTCTCATTAGTGTTGTTTATACATTTTTTTCAATATTCTTATGAGTGCAATTTCCCCCCTATATATTCTGCCAGTTGTTGGAATATAGGAAAGGTATCAATTTTGGAGATTTTTGTATATTTATCTTGTATCTTACCACTTCCTTAATATTTTATTAATACTAAGAATTTTCTAGTTGATGCTCTTCTATTATCTTGGTGCATATCATACTGTAGTCTACAGATATCAAACATTTTGTGTCTTCCTTTCTATTGTAGAGTTTGAAAACAAATTGGCATGTTGTCTTGTTGCCTTGAGGGTTGAATTTTCAAGTTATAGGGTTGAATTTATTTTGAAACTTCAGATAACTTAAAAGGACAGCATGCGATTTGGGGGTTTATTAAAATGAGGACCGGATTTGAACAAGGCAGTTCTGGAGTGCCAAATGAACTGGCCTATATTTCAGGATAGTCCCCCTCTTTTTCTCAACTGGATGGTATATCATCCCTGATGAATCCCACAAGTATGAGTACTTCACAATGCTGGTAAACATGCAGTACAACCAGAGTGGGTTTGAGATCTTCTGGGAAAGCTGAGAATCCTAACAAGTCCATGGGTTGGAAGAGCATGGGGTTGAGAAAGCACACACAGGCCTGTAGGAACAATGTCACCCTCCTAACAAGCCAACTGACAAAAGCACCCCTAAACAAACACTTGAAACTTTTCAGAGTCCTAGTCATTGTGTCTTTCCATCAGGTGTCCTAGAAGACATTTCCCAACTGTTCGCTCATGAACTCTGAGAGGCATGTGGAGGAATTAAAGGAGGTAAGTGTCTAATTAAAAAAAAAAATCTGTATGTATTTTTAAACAATTCCCCTTTAAGGCAAAGTGTGGGCGCTCTGTGCATGTGTTGGCTGCACATGGAGGAAGTTCAGGGAGGCTCTGAGCATCTTCAGGACTCTAGTGGTTGAGGGGCTGAGCTCTGACTTGATCACTGCCAGCTGCCAAGATGCTTTCTGACCAACGAAGAGTTTTAACTCTTTTTCCTTAGTCCTCTGGTATTTGTTTTAGACCCAGAATGGACTTGTTAGTTTAAATTGGGAAGAAAAGGGAAACCTGATGTTGAATTACAAGTCAATGCAGAGCGTAAGCATGAAAATAATTCTACAGATGTGCTGCAGGATAACCCTTGCCAGATGTCTAGGTTGCCTTCATCTCATCAAAATCCTTAGTTTGAAGAGCATTCTGAAGTACGCTTACATCGAGAGGTACCTCAAAAACCAGTGTTCAAGAGGAAAATGAACATGCATTTCAGGGAGGTGGGAAGAAAAGCCTTCTTTTGCTGTAACGTGTTATATGTGAATATGTGGAATGTGCATGACCATTCTCTCTTACCATTTAGGAACAAAACATAACAATTATGAACCCATGCCAGTATTTTTAGTGTGGAAATTCATGCAATTAAAAATCATATCTTTCTAAAGCTTTGATCTATTTTGAACCTGTGACATGTAGTTAAATTTCAATCTTAGGTTTTAATTTTTGATTCCACCAAACCAAACACAATACATGTTTATTCACATTTGTTGACTGTGCTTTTTCATCTGGCTTGAACCATTCTGAACAGTTGTAAACTGTTGCCCCCTTAGCCTAGAGACACATTTCTGAAATCACTATAAGATGCTCAATTAACTTTGAGCAAAGTAGTTTCCTGCATCCTTCAAGAAAGACATGTCTTCAAAATGTCACCCCAGTTAATAAAAGTATGGGGATATAGCCAAGTTATGGGGGCAGAATTTGTAATAGCTGATTGGGGTACAGGGCCAGTTGTCTATTAATGGCAATGAAATCATGTTATGTGCATGGAGGAGAATTCAACTATTCCTACCCCTATACAGTGGAGGACTTGTATCTGGTTCATCTAAAAGTGGTTTCAAGTCACTAACAAATGTGAATGGCTATAAGACTATATTCTTATGTACCTATACTAGAAATTCTTATCTGATAGATGACAGTTTCTGTATGCCTTGTTTTGATACTAAAGTACAGAATTCCTACATGCATCAGTGCAGGGATCTGAATTGGTCTCATTTAGCACATTTCAAAGCGTTTCTTGTCAATGGAGTCAAAACTCAACACAAGCTATAGCCTATGTTATTCCTAAAAGTTTTTTTCCTTGGGATGATAAACAAGTAAGCCAATTTGGCTCTAGACCATTTTGCTTAAATCCCTTTTTCTTTTGTACAACATTAGCTGAAGACAGCAATAACTTGATTTAATTAAGAATGAAATGACATTTTACTAAAACTTAAAAAATTAAGAATTATAAAAGTAAAGCATGGAAGTAACTGCTTACTGTAAAAAGTGTCAAATGATCTGAAATGATACTCAATAAAAAGTGAATGCTAGAATTTACCTGCTCCCCGTTCTTCCCTCTTCCCAGTACAACTCCCTTCCCTGGATCTGATGGGCAAATTCTGGTTCTCCATCAATGATTTATTTTATCTGAGATTTTTTTTGATGACAAAGAGAAACTTATAATAATAATTTGATAAGATTGGATGTGGTCTTTGACCAGGGGGTTAGGGGTCTTTTGGCTGGCGGCTGGTCTTCAACTGTTGTTATAAAACCAGTCACAAGGAGTTAGAAGGAGCAATGGTTTGACAGGCAGTGAGGTAAGAAATCCCTCCTTGAGATGTTTATTGGAGAGAGCTGCTGAGGGTCTGCTACAAAGCAACACATGGCCAATACAGTTTGGCGTGTTTAGGTTTCTAATCACCCCAATTAAATATCACAAAAGTTTAAAGAAGAGTTATAAATGGAGCCAAATGTGATACAATTTATGATATGGCCCCAGAGTACAAACGAGTTTAGGTTTTTTTTTTTTTTCAGACATTCCATGTACCACACTGAACACTATCAGTACTATTTATGAGTAAGTGGGTCAAGGGATTTTCTGTTTAGATTAAGTCTTTTTCTAGAAGAACAGCCCATGGGAAATTATTCTATTTTCCAGCTCTAAACGGGGAAGACCCATTGCCTATGCTAACAAATCTTAGAATTTAGGTTTTGATAGTTAACTCTTTAGTGGAATATAAAGAATAAATAAAAGATCACCAAAGGGTGACCATATTCCCCAAGTAGACAGAATGGACCACACATACAGAAGGAATGTTAGTGTAGCTGGCTTCAATTTTTCTTTAAATTGAGAGAAGCTAATCTTTCCCCTTTAAAAACCCACTTGAGCATCCCTCTTAGTTATGCAGAAACAGTGAGAGCAAGCAGTCATTTTTTATGGATTTTCGTTGTTATAGAACCTTCTGTGACTTGCCCTGAATGCAAAGCTAGTTAGGTGAGGAGGTGGATTATTTGCATAGGACCTAAGGTCTTCTGGGGAAGACTCCAACCCCTAATTCCTGATAGTCAAAATCCTGCACTCTTTTGGGGGTAGATGAGGGTGGGCCAAACTCAGGCATAAAATATTACCTTGAGAAAAGACTGCTGACCCAGGCTCAACATAAGCAAGGTGCAAAGAGAGCGTAAGCTAAGGAAAGGGTGGGATTCTAGCACAGAGTGTGGTAGGGTGGAAGCAACCCTTGACCCAGACACTCAGGCACACTGGATGTGCTTTGGAAAATAGTGACTGTGAGTGATGTGTGTGTGTGCATGTGTGTGTGTGTGTGTGTGTGTGTGTGTGTGCATGCGTGCTCAAAGGTGGAGCATCCTAGAGTGAACTTAACATCTAGGAAGTGGGACCATCTTCCTTTTTAGAAGCCTGCTGTGGGACCAACCAGCCAGGCAGGGCGTCTGCACGGCTGGCATAGCCCAAGTCCAGGGAGCTGCGCAGTGTCAGTGTTGAACAGCGACACCATGTGGCAGTAAGACTCAACAGCACGAGAGAGCTAGTCAGGCTCCACCTCTCTTTCCTGGTGACTTTTGCAAGAGCCGACACTGTCCTTTGGTGGGATCCCAATCAGCCAGAGAAAGGCAGACCAAAGTGACACTTGTTGAATCAATTCCTGGAAGCCAAGCTTTCTGACCTTCTCCTTTCCGGTCAACCTAGGTGCTTCTCAAGGACTCTCCCTAGAGAAAGGGTGTTGAGCAAGAAATGAAGACAGCTTTCAGACGAATATTAGCTGCATCCTGAGAGGTGAGCCGACTGGGGTCCAGATGGGCTGCACAACAGGTTCAGCTAAGGGTTATCTGGGGGCAAACACACATTTAGATCTGCCCCAGGGAGTGTCACCTTCCTGCTGGAAATGAACCTATGATGAGAAGTAAAGAGGTGGGTCTTCTTTTGACCATGCAGCCACAGGTAAACTCTCTGGAGGGATTTCTGAGCACCCCGTCCATGGCAAGGAGGGATTGGAAGCAGACCCAAGCCAGCAGGGCCTCTCCAGGCGGGGGAGGCACCAGGGGCAGCTACAAAGTGCTTTAAGTTTCTATTTCTAGAACCAGGCTCAAAATCATTTGGGCCTTTTTGAAAACGAGTGATAGGAATGTGGAACAGAGAAGGGTTAAAAAATAAAAATAGCAGTCTAGGGACTGAACCTTCCTGAGTGCGCAAGGTTGTTGGTTACTTTTGTCGTGTGGCTGCAGTGTTTCTGCGTGTTTACGCTGGAGCCAGTGGAAGTAGGTGGATGAGGAGGTCTTGCTCGGGCCCCTGGGAGTCCCAGGAACCATTCAAACCCTACAGGCCACTTCTTATTGGAGTCAACATTAGAGTTACCTGCAGGGGAGCCCTTTTATCTCATGTTTTGGAAGGGAAGTTAGGAAGGAACCATCATCAGACCACTAGTAAAGCTGTTGAGTCGTTGAATTCATCCGGGAGAAGAGGGAACTTGAGTTTCCCAAAGTCCCTTTCTCCACTTTAATCTGCACTCTTCTCGGGTCACCCTGGGGATTTCCCTCCCAGCACTGAGAACAGCCAATAAGAACTCGGGTGATTATTTGATTAATGTCTGTCTTATCCCTCTAGATGACTGGTTTCCTGAGGGCAGAGATCCTGTCGGTCTGCTCCTCACTTTATACTCCGGAAGGTTGAAATGTCCACAGAAGATTTGGAGGAGGTCAGTCTCCAGGTGCAGGGAGAGGAGGTGGTGTCTGGGGGCTGCCGGAAGCCACTTTACTTCAGGTCAGGGGTGCTGCTCAGTCGGGGGGAGGCATGTGCTCAATGGCAGCTTCAAAGCTATTTGTGGAAAGGACCCCATCCACCCACCCTGCCGGCCAACACACATCTATGCTACTTTGAGACTGTAGTACTTCTAGGCTTTTCCTGTCAAGATTGACGGGGCGGGTGGATGGTGGGGAAGGAAGGTGGGGCCTCCCAGCCCCAGGAGAGTTAGGGCAGGTGAGGGGAACAGTTGCCATGGCTTACAAAGGTCACCCAAACAGGTGGGTTTGGCCTCTGGTTGGGAGGAAAGTGGGCTGAGGGGGAAAAAGGCAAAGAAAAAAGGACAAACTGGCACTCCCTTGGGAGGTCCTGGGGTGATGGTTGGTACAAACAGGTGGACAGTTTCTGCCACCAATTCTCAGTAGTACCCCCAACTTTCCCGGAGCCAACAGCCCCATCATTAATACACCCAGGGAAGAGCCATTCAGACAAGATTGCCCCCTCTTCTGGTGCCCCTGGCCCATCAGGAAATGAGCCTGGGGTACTAATCCCCTGGAGTCAGTTCCAGGAAGGAAGAAGCAGTGTACATCAGCCAAATTTATAAAAGTGTCTTAAGATCAAAAGATCCCAAACACCTGTAAACCAAAAAACAAAGAAGGCGCCAAAGCATAAAGTAAAAGCAAAATGGGTCTCGGTGCTATTGAGTTGAATTGGGAGGAACATCACTGCTTTCTTGCCACTGCTGGATCCACGAGTCCAGAATCCCATGCTAATTTGGGAGGAGGCAGGGCTCTGTCCACCAGTAAAGACTACGGAATTTAGGTTGTTGCTTGTTTGTCTCTTTCTCCTACCGAGCCTTGAGTGTGTGGAGGCAGGGTCTGTCATTTGTTCATTTTTCGTCCGCTGGGCAGGTACCCTGTACCCATGGGAAGCATTGAGTCAATGCTTAGGGAATGAAAGTGCTTTCAAAACTGGAGTTCTTCTCCCGTTGAAACCAGGTGCTGTTGCCTGGTTTCTATTCAGGCAAATGTGGGACAAATGGTCATGATATAGTCACCAGGCCTCTGTGTTGACTCCTACTTGTGTCTTTGACAGGTAAGAGGCAGGAAAAATTGAGTTGGGTTGGAGATAAAAGAGCGATGGGGTTTCAGAAAATGATGGGTTGCCAGTGCTGGAGGGACAATTCCGGTTCCCCAAGTCCAAAGACCTCATTTTATAGCTGAGGCCACTGTGGCCTGGAGGGCCCTGTGCATGTCCTCTGCTTGGCACCAGCCTTTCTGAGATTGGGACCAGCATGCATCCACACCGCCACTTGGAGAGCCAGTCCCGGTGTCCAGTTGGTCACAGCCTATGATGGCTCGGGCCGCTGCCTTGTGTGCAGTGAGGCCAAAGAGGGTTTGAGCTGTGGGGCCCCAAGCATAAGGGACTTGAGATCCAGCATTGGCAGGGGCAGCTGTCTTTGGTGGCATGAGGGCTGCCATCAAGACCAAAGAGCAGAGGGAAAGACACAGGAGGGCTCGCTCCACAAAACTGGGCCCTCCAGAGAACCAGCCCTGGATTGAGGAAGAGCCCCCAGAGGTCAGGCTGGACTTGTCCCCTCTGATCATTGTTTGGGGCAGCCGCTTCCCGCTCCCACCCCTGCTGCCTCCCACACAAGCTATCTCCCCATCTAGGTGGTGCCAGGGACCAGAATGCTGGGAGAGGTATCCTAACTGCTGACCACAGATGCTATTCCAGAGGCAGAGGCCAAGGGCCCTGTGATGCTTGGGCAATACCAAAAAAGAGAGGAGCATAGGACCTCCCATATCTCCTGAGTGAATAGAAATGGTACCTCTGGGGAAGTAGCCAGATACAGGTGCCAAAAGCACTGGTCCTGATGTCTGGTCTAAGGTAGACTTGACTTTGTGCATCGTAAGGAACAAGAGTAGATACATGATCAGACCATGGGGAAATAGGATTGACCTTATTCCTGGGCATTAACACTTCTCCTGGGCGTTAACAGGACTCCCCATCACTCCCAGCAACCTACTGGGCAAGAAGGGAGGCCGAATCACAAGATGTAGAACGGTGGGGCTTTTGCCTACTCCACTGGGCCAATAGAAACACAAGTGGCACTACTGTTCCCCAGTGACAAGTCAGTTGAGGGGCTCAGGGGTGCTCCAGGTAGCACACTGGCTGTCCTCTATGAACTGCCAGGACCTGCTATGCCAGGGGGTGTGGCTGGACCTCTGCTTGGGCCGCCTGGTAGGTAGGGCAGTTGGTTGCAAATCTATCAGCTAAGAAAGGCCAGTCTTGCTCAAGGCAGAATTATACCCAGGTCCACGGGAAACGTTCTCTAATGTCTGAAGGGATGGGGTGGTGGGAGAGAGCCCAGAGGGAGAAAATGAGTACATTAGTCTGCCTCGTCCACCTGGTGGGATTTCTGTAATATTGCATCAAGGATGTAGCATTTCCGTATAACCCCACTGCCCAGCACTCCTGCAAAGAAACTCTTTGGACTATGCTCTCCAATGACGGCTGATCCCCCCTTGGGTAATGGCATCCAGTTCTCCCAAACCGGACATCACCTTTGACCCCAACACAATCAGTTAACAGATGGTGTTGATTCCCACTCCTCAGCCCTTTCACTGCGACGCCTGCCCGCTCAGGCACACCCCATCCCCAGATGACTCCAGAACTTGGCTGCCAGTCATGGAAATTCTACACTGGTTCCCTACTGGTCTCCCAGTCTCCAAGCTCAACTCTTCCAGTCCCTTCCAGCCACCGCTAACAAGTGATTCTCCCCCGACACCGCTCACCAGCCGTTTCTTCCTGGCTCACAAAACCTGCAACATCTTCCCATCACCCACAGATGAACGTCCAAACTCTCACTTGGGGTGAGAGTCTGGACCCCCCGTGGCCCTCACTCTTCTCCTGCAGACACCCTCCATCCCTGCCCAGACGTTTCCCCAGTTGTTCCTGAGCACTTGGCTCACACCCCCGACTCCTCTCCCCATTAAGGGCCTTGATTTTTGCTCAGATTCCAGCTTGCATCCCCGCCCCGTGGTTGCCCAGCACTCTTTAGGAATCTTACAAACTGATCAGTTTCTGTCTGCTGCCTCATAGGGCTGCCTGTATTGCCTGGTTGCCCATCTCTCCAAAGACACTGTAAATTCCTCGAGTGCGTGGATTGTGTTTTGTGGCTCTCTGAAGCCTCAGTCTCGAACAAAGGGCCAGAAGACCTTGCTCGCTCGCCCTGCCGGCTGGTGGGTTTAAGATGTTCCCAGGACCCCCTAGGGCCAGGTCTAGGGGAATTGCAATCTTCAGTGGGAGAGAGGCAGCCATTAACTCAATACTAATGTCAAGGTTGGCCTGGAAGAAACTTGGGCTGAGATGAAGTGAGCAGAGAGAAAAGGAGAGAGGAAAGAAGAGTCGAGACGTGGCTTCTTTTGCTCTCGAGGGAGAAGTGGAAACTCTCTGTGCCCAACGACAGGAAATACCAACACTGCCTCAGCCCCAGAGCCGCCTGAGTGGAAATTGCCGTCACTGTGCCCAGTGTTTGCTGCACCCACCCTGGCTCCCCAGACATGCCAGGAGGTGCGTCAGACAACCTGGCTGTGGGTCAGCAGAGAAGCTGCTGGGTCTGGAAGTCACATCATGGACACCACAAGGACCCCCCCGTTTCAGGGAAGTGAATGTCTTAGACACACAGTGACCTTCACCCCCCAGTGAGGGATGGAGAAAAGAACATGAGTGCAGATGTGGGCTGGCGGCAGAGGAGCTTCTGGCTGGGGTGGCAAAGGCCCCTTGCCTGTCCCCACTCCGCCCATGGAGAGGGGGGATGGCGGGTGGTGGCCATGGGGGATGGGCCAGAAGACTGCAGATTTCTTCTGTCAGAACTAAAATCCTCTGTCAAGTGATTCCCAGGGTCTCACCCTCTTTAAGCTGGAGCCGAACATCATCTCAGGTTTCCCTAAACCTGGCCGTTCGGGGCATGGGTGACAACCCGCCCTCCACTGGATTCTCAGGGTCAGGGATGGTCTCTGTTACGGAAAGGGTTTTCTGGGTGGAGAAACGGGGTTGAGATCTGAAAGATGGGGTCCTCCACCTGGCAGGGGGAAAGTGGGCAGAGGTCGGTGCCCAGGCCTGCCTGGGCTGTGGTGCCAACCGACTGTTGTCCTGAGGATGCTGGCAAGGGGGACACCGCCCGTCCCCCCCCCCCCCCCCGCCCCCAGGAGCAGGATCTGACCTTCCCTTCCTTCCCCTCGCGCCCACTTCTCCCTGTTCGTTCCCCTCCCACCAGAGCTGCGGGCACCCTGGGCTCAGACGCAGTTCACCCCACAGTCTTATAAACGATGGGGAGAGAGGGGAGGGGGGTGGGGAGGCTCAGGGAAGACAGCCATGGAGAGGGCTGTGGCTGAGCCCTGCGCACGCCCAGCCTGGCCTCCAGGAGGCTTTGCTGGGAGCGGAGACGCCCCAAAAGGCAGTGCAGCAACCGGCCTCCTGCAGCCTCCCCAGGGGGACGTGGCCAGTGCAGAGGGTTGTTCTGGGATCTGTTCAGATTTGGAGATTTCCTCAGTATCCCTCAAGAATAAAAGGCTGCTTGCTGGGGTGCAAGGCTGAATTAGACGTACCTCCTATTTCACACTGCAGTGTTTTTCATACTGCCGGTTGCAAACCATTAGTGGGTTGTGAAATCAATTTAGTGGTTTACAGCCAGCACTTTAAAACAACAGATTAAAAACAAAAGCCTCAGTGTATCGCATATAGAAAGGGTGTTTTTATTTTTTTTTCCAATTTTTTTTTTCTAATGTATGTACATGTCTCCATACCTATAACTATGCTTGTACCTCTATGATATCTAGATATCTGTACTGGCTGGGGATGAAAAATCATATTTATTTCTTAGTGTGGTTTTGGGGGTCAAAGCAAATTGAACAACATTGGTCTAGACTAGAACATCCCTGCTGGGACCAGCTGGCCCTGGAGTAGCACAGAGAGAGACCAAACCTGAAGCTTGGGACCTCTTTTGGCCTCATGGACACAGAGGCCTGGGTTGAGGTGACCAACCCGTGGGGTCCCATCTCTCCTGGATGAGAGGACATGCTGGGGGCCCCGGATGGGAAGGACTGAGATGAGAAACCTCCTCTGGAGGACTCTAATTGTATCTCTAGCTGTTTAAATGCCGCCGCTCTTTATCGGTTTGGGGCTCACGTTCGCTTCTGAGACATATAGACTGGAAAGAGAGCCCAGCAGAACTTGGAAGACCTGGAGGATGGGGAGGCAGAATGGGAAACCAGGAATTTGTCAGGGAGTGTCAGTGGCCTTCTGGGACATGCTATTTGAGCTTAGGGGATGGGCGAGAATATGTACGCTCAAGTTTTTAGCATGCTTTGCTAAAAGCATGAAATCCAAGAACCGCTGGAAGAGTTGGATGTGCCAGGGATGGCGGCCTTCTTCCTTGAATATCAGTTTCAAAGGGCCCCATGGGAGACCATTACAGAAAGCACAAGGGTCTGAGGAGGGGGCAGTCCCTGCCTGATTCCTCACTCAAAGCCATCGTTTTGGCTAGCTGCAAGCTACAGTAGAGAAAGAGAAAAGAGTGCAAGCCTTTGATCATTCACGGTGGGAATGCTTCACAAATGACAGAGGTTTAGAGAATAGCGTCCAGAATGCTGCGAGGGAGGAGAAAGAAAGTAAATGTGCGTGTGCGCGCACACACGATACTCCCGCCTGGTTTCTGGTGGAGACAGCATTCAGCTGGGAGGGTGCATTGTGTGAAGCACCCCTGAATCAGGGTGGTGGGACCTTTACACGGAGAGATGGCACATTTCACTAAGGAAAAAAAAATGATACTGTATCTAGCCCACCGCTTTAAATATGTACTACATGCTTAATTTAGTTAGAACAATTCCACCAAAGATTTCAAAATTTGTGCTTGTTAGTCATTGTGGAAACTAGGAAAGGTGTTGGTGCCCGGGGTGTAGGCAGCACGAAGAAATAGCTGAAATTGAGATTCCAGAGTTAAATGAAAGCTCCGACTTTCAGAGCTTCAATAACGTGTGCATTGTTTTTCTTCTTTCAAAACCCCGTTACTCCCCCTCATTTCCCTCCCCCATCCCCTTGTTCTCTCATGCACCCACCCCCCCTCCCCCTTTCCAGGGCTCCCCATCTCCCTGGCTTTCAATACACCATGAAAAGGATAGAAAAATTAACTTGACAAAGAGAAGGGATGGATTCAGGTGTTGGGTCTAGTCTAAGCTACTTCCCAGGCCTGTTTCTCTATCGATTGGAATTTCTGTTTACTCCCATTTGGGAATAACCAGAAAGGATCCAACTGGTGTTCCTTACTGAGCAGAGGCCACCTGTGAAGTATTTACCACATTATTGTCATTTTCGTTATTCTGTAGTTGGCTGTCACTGTGCCCTGGGGAGAGATCAGAGAAGGATGGAGGCCAGAACCTCTGCCCTCCACAAGGCTCTAGTGTGATCAGGGAAAGCATGGAAACAGAGGCATGGAATAGAGGAAAATGACAGCTAGAATGAGACCAAGTGTGTGACTATCCGGAACAGAATCTCACTGCTATTGTTGCTTTAACATGGGGTGTGTTTTGCAGGTTAAACTCCTTTCCATGTTAGTGGGGAAACTTTGAGACCCTTGGGAGCATCCTTCCAGATGCTTCAACTTTGGCAGTGTGGACTCAAGTGAACGAAACTATTCCTTACGGGCAAAGGTTCCCAAGAAGACTGGTATTAGATGGCTGGGAAAATGAAACAACTCACTCAGAAACTGCCTTGGCAATAAACATAACTTATAAAAATTTGAGACCAGCATGCCTGCCATCTCTCACTGATAATAGGTAGTAAGCACTGAAGGACTCAACCAGGAGTCCTAATCAATGGTTTGTCTTTGTGTTTCCCCAATTCTGCACCGAGGTGCCCCAGGGCGCTGCAGCAAATTCCTGAGTGCCACTGAATATTTGAAAATTTTCAAAGTGAACACAGCGACATCTGCCAGACTCCACACAATTAAGTTGTTTGGAACTAACTGCCTGTTAATGGAAGTATCAGGTATTTCTTTTAGCCTAGGGGCACTGCAAAGCATTACTGAGGCAGTAGGGCACCTTGAACCGAGAATGTTCAGCACATTGTGGGTTTGGTGTGGCTTCAGCACATACGCAATCTGATGGACACTCGGCAAGGTGCCAGTTCCCAGACGTCTCTGCTCCATTATCCCTTTTCAGCCTTGGCACTGGCCAGCTCCTTTGAACTTGCCGTGGCTGATTTCTTTCCTTAAAGTAGTTGTATCTCTGGCATGAGCTTGATCTAGATCTTGATTCACCATCCCCACCTAGAGTTCAGCCCCAGAAGCAGCCAGGACTCCTGCCTTTGGAGCTAAGAAAGAGACAGGTAGCTCAATGACTGTGGCAAAGACCTGAGTCTGTGTCCTTGGGGCAGACTCCCTACATGGACACACAAAAGTTGTCAGAGCCTGCCTTTAGGCCACTTGATAACAATGCCCGAGCCCGGGCCCTCCGGACCTTGTCGCTTTCTTCCTTGTAGCCAGCACAATCTCCTCGGACCACAGCCTCCCCGCCGCTTCCCATCAGCTTTCCCCTGCAGACCCTGAAGTGTGCTGCCCAACTCTGTGCCCCTCCCCGAACTGTGAGTCCTTCTGGCCCCTGGCTTCACTCAACCCGTTGCCTTCAACTGCCATCGGAATTTTCTCTCGTTAAAATTCTCAGCGGTTGGTGGCCTGGTTCTGCAGCCTGGTAGATTATCAGGCCTCAGGGACGTGGTCCAAACCTTTGTGCGGGGACCCAGCAGCTAGCACGCTGGAAATGCTCAGGGAACGTGTGATGAATCCATTTAGTAACTTAATTCCCAGCCTGGGTTCTAGGCCGGTCACGGCTGCACGTGAGACCCCTCTGGTCACTGCCTGATCATTTCCCAGGGGCTCTGCCTGCCTTAGCAGAAGAAAAACTTGATGTGGGAGACTTGGTCTAACAGAGGGTTGTGGCCGGGGGGCTGTGGCCCCCTCGTACGGCCCCACTCCTGCCCCCTGGGCTGTGCCTGTGTTTTGCCACGGCTCTTGTGTCTTTCTAGGTGGGTGACGAGTGCATGCAGCCCACAGAGATAGCGGGGGTGGCCCTGCGTGAAGATGCGTGTGCTGGATTTAGTCATCCTTTCCCCTTCTCACAGCTACAGGGAGAGGAGACCGGATGTCCCCAAGGTGGAGGTGTCCACTCCTTGCCACCCCCCTTCTGGGGGCCCTGCCTCCCTGGGCTGCTGTGCTCTGTTGTCACCAAGTGTGTGCAGGGCCTTGGGGGTGAGGACTGGGAGGGGGGTGCAGAAGAGGCCACCCCTGCCTTGACACTGCTGGACTCCACTGTGTGAGCCCTGAGAGGGCATTTTGGAGGTGGAAAGAGGCCTCAGGCTTTTCCTTTTTTGAGTACCTTGAATATTTGAAAAGAAAAAAGAAAAATGCCAAAAACTGGTACAGAAAATTGTAGAAGGTATATTTTATTGAAATGCTTAATAAGTAAATGCCTTTTAACACTTGTACAAATACAGTGGCTGGGTAGACCTTCATTTGGAGAGAAGGTTCACTGCCTGTGGTTTGAGGCCCTTTGAGAATGAGCCCTCCTGGCACTCTGTTCCCCTTCATTCCTCGTGGGAGGTTTGGGCACCTTTCGGGGTGTCTCCTGCCAGAGGGATCAGGGCCCCATTCTCCTGGTGGACCAAGGCCTTCAGACCAACTCTGTGCCCCTGGCTGGGGAGGGTCTCCTTGCTGGGTTGGGATGAGCAGCAAAGGGACACACCTGGGGTGGTGCCTAGGACGCGGTGCCCCTTCTCAGGGTGGGGACCCATCACTGGGGTGTCCGGGCTGTCGGTTACAACATGCACAAAGGCAACTCTGACAGGTGGCTTCCACTCGGGCCTGCGATGCTTTTGGACCTAAGCAAAAGCTCTGTGGCCAGGGCCAACTTTCTGCTGGTTTCCTTCTGTGATGGTAGCAGCCAATGGCTCACTTCAGGACAGGCCTGCATTGGCCAGGCATCGTGCCAAGAGCTGAAGATACAGTGATTATTCACAGTGACTGTCCCAGGGGAGCTGGCCTCCGACTTGGAAGGAAAGCACTGGTGTGTGAGTCACGTCCACATAACGGGGCCAGCGCTCTGCTCTGGTTGTGATAGACAGGGGCGCAGAGGAGGGCCACCCACCCAGGGCCCAAGTTCCCGAGCAGTTTCCAGAGCGAAGGGAGCCCCAGCTGAACCCTGATGAAGACAAGACTCAGCCAGGCCATAAGCACTTGCGAGAGAATCTAAGGGCCCAAGGGACCAGCGGGCAGTGTGGACACCCTGGCTTGGGCAAAAGCACAGAGGTGTGACAGACCAAGGGTGGGGACATGATGGGAACCAGTGTCCAGGAAACTAGTGGGAGGTGGGTGTGCAGCAGGAGGAGCCGGGGAGAGCTGTTATCCTGTAGAAACCGGTGAGCAACAGGGCTGCGAGGGGTCAGACGGGGCCTTTTGGATGGAACTTGGGCTCCAGTCTGCAAAGAACAGACCTAAGTGAGGCCAAGAGGCCACTGCAAGGGACCTGGTAGGAGATGAAGCCCTAAGTGAGGGGGAACAGGGACGAGGGCTTGAGTGGAGGAGATGGGTGATGGCTTGTGTAGGGGTGGTCCCAGGTAGATGCCACCAACTAAGAAAGGAACAGAGTTGGGAGGTGGGGTTGAGGATGACGAGGTCTCTTGTGGCCTCGGGGGGAAACAGAAGGGAGGGTGTCTTTCTGTCACCTCAGTCTAGGTGGGGCTGTTGGACACCAGCTTCTGTAACAGGAGCCGATGAGAGATGCAGCCCAGGGAGGGTGAGGCGGAGCGGTGGGCGAGCAGAGATTCCTGGGGACAGAGGTGTAAGGGACAGGCAGAGGGGGGTGGGGCGGGGGGCCGTGTAGAAGAGCTTGGTGGAGAATCCAGAGAGCACGGTGAGTGGGCTTTCCCCGCGTGCCCACTCCTTCTCCTCTCCCACCAGCCTGGGGAGGGATTCCCTGAAGGCAGTGACCTGAGCTTTAGACTTGCTATCCCCTTACCGGTGCCTGACACACGATGGGCACTAAATTAATGTTTGTCAGATCCATTGAACACAAATATAGCACAGAGGCCAGTAAGGGGGTGGGGCGGGGGCGGAAGGCATCCAGTGGGTTTGGCAGCGGGTGTGGGCATTTGCCAGACCCTTTCCAGGAAGAGGCGGGTGTGGAGGGAGGGATGGAGGGATGGAGGAGGCAGTATTTCGGGTGGAGTTGGGTAGCCTGGGGGATGAGGAAGTAGAGACAGCTTGTCTCTGTGTTCTTTCTCGAAGTTTGACCAAGACAGGAAGGAGAGGAAGTGCAAGACTCATCACTGGAGCATTTTTTTTTAAATTAAAAATATCTTTTACTGCTTCCTTGCCCCTGCACCTGCTCCCACCCACACCAAATACGATTGCAAGTTCCTTGTAGAAAAGCTAGGAAATAAACATAAGTAAGAAGAAAATAAAAATCACCTGTAATTCCATCCATTAGAAATATATACTGTTACTTTGGAGTCATTTTCCTTCCAGACTTTTTGTTTTTTTGTAGAAATGGTATCACGCAGAACCTTAGTATTTTGTAACGTATCTTTTTCACTTAATACTTCTTGAATACCTGTCTCTGTCTGAGCTACTATAATTCAAAACATTCCATAAAATGTTATCTACCTATCTAATTATCTATGATTGGAATGGTTCAAAGTGCAACGGGTACAAAAGAGCATTCCGTGGAAAGCTACCTTTTATTGCCCGCTTTCCAGCCACTCAGTTCTCCTTTCTGGAGGCAAATGATATTACCTTACAGCATCCAGTTTGGTGGTGAGATAATATTCCCATGTGGGCATGTTCCCAAATTTATTGAAATAGCTTTCTGTCTTGGAGAGTTAGGTGCTATTTAATTTTAGTTTGCTATTATACATAAGGCTCTGATG
This sequence comes from Balaenoptera musculus, assembly GCF_009873245.2. Lineage (NCBI taxonomy): Eukaryota > Metazoa > Chordata > Mammalia > Artiodactyla > Balaenopteridae > Balaenoptera > Balaenoptera musculus. The sequence goes on along the minus strand of NC_045786.1, from coordinate 43,785,785 downwards.
GAAATCCTTCCAGAGAAATCTTTGAACACATACTTAATTGTCTTAGAACAAGTTTCTAGAAGTGGAATTTCTGTGTTAGAAGGTAGAACCAATTAAAGAAACAAAACAAAGCCTTTCAAAACCAGATTTTACCTCCAAGGAAACTGATGTCACTTGACAATCTCACGACGAAGCATGCCAGCCTTCCTATACCACCTGGCCCTCTGCCCCACGTCCTCCAACTGCACCAACTTAGTGGTGGCTGCATTGTTGGTGAAGGCTGCCCCCAGGGACAGACCCTTTCACATTTTCAGAAACCCCTAGGCAGAAGGGAGGGCCCCAGGCCATGAGAAGCATGGGCACACCGAGGCGAGGTCCAGGGGCAATTGGTTCACACGCTGGATTTTTGCTTGCTTTGCCCCTGTTAAGAGGCAACCCTGTGGCTTCTTCAGTGACAGCTTCCAGGTGTGCTGGGACGGGTACCCAGAGCAGTGTGGAGGGGGGTGAACACCCTTAGGTGAGCTGAGCGAAACCCACCTCTCCCTAGACCTTGCCCCAGGCACACAGCCAGTGCTTTTATTGGGGAAGGGAGGCTCCAGACGGCTTACATCAGCCCAGCTGAGAGGGGAGGCAGAGCAAAGCCAAGGAAGCTGCTCCCCACTCATAAATCCTAGGTCTTGCAAGGTTGGAACTGGAGGTAAACTTGGATGTGGGGAGAGGCAGGATTCCCTCGGCATCCACCCTCCCTTTGGGACGCCATCCACAGTTCCTGTTTTTACTATGTCGCCCCGCTAGGGGAGCTGCTCCTCTTTGGCTTTTTTTGCACGCCCTAGACACTAGACTATTCTGTAGACTGTTTATTAGGGGTTTTTTTCCCTGAAAAACCAAAACCAAAACAAACAAACGAAAAACAGAAAAAGGGAAACAAGGTAATTTGGTTTACAGTAGGTAGTAGTTACTTGCCTTTGGGTTACGGTTGCTGGAGGTCACCCTGCATTTGCTTTCAATCTGACTCCAAGTTTGGGAGGCCAAGTATAACCCCTGTTCCCCAGGAGCACCTTCAAGGACTATAAACTTCCCTGAAATTCACATCCCAGAGCGCTGGCCCGAGAGCTCGCTGGGAGTCCCCACCCACACCCCCCGTGAATGTGGAGTCATATCTCGCTGTTATAGCTCGCTAGTTCCCAGGTTATTAATTCTCATTGATTATTCTTTGCAAATTGTTTTGTTTCCCCCCAAGGCCTTGTTTTTGTCTCAGCCATCATTTCCAGAGCCTGATCTCCAGGTAGATTCTTTATTGGTCTCTGCATTAGTTTCCTAGGGCTGCTGTAACAAATTACCACAAACTGAGTGGCTTAAAACAACGGAAGTGTACTGTCTCACAGTTCTGGAGGGTCAGAAGTAAGAAATCAAAGTGTCAGCAGGGTTGGTTCCTGGCAGAGGCTCTGAGGGAGAATGGGTTCCTTGCCTCTCTCCTGGCTTCCTTTCATGGCCGACAATCCTTGGTGCTCCCTGGTTTGTAGACGCACCTCTCCAATCTCCATCTCTGTCTTCACATGGAATTCTCCTCTCTGTAGGTGTCTTTGTCTGTCATCTTCTTATAAGGGCACTAGTCATTGGATTTAGGGCCCACCCTAATCTGGTTATGACCTCACCTTAGCTAACTACATTTGCAAAGACCTTATTTCCAGATAAGGTCACATCTTGAGGTTCTGGGTGGACGTGAGTTTTGTGGGGGGACACCATTCAACCCACTGCAGTCTGTCTGCCTTCAGACACTTCCATCCACCAATCCATCCTGTATCCCTTGTCAGATCCACTTTGCTCGAACCACGCTTAGCAGGAGCACTTCACCCTTGCTCTAAAACCCTTTGCTGACTTCCCACTGCCAACAGAATAAAGTCCTATCTCTTTAGCTCAGCTTTAGAAAACTCACCACAGTTAGGTCCCAGCAATATTTTCCAGATCCCATTTCTCCAGTTCTCCTGCTCACACCCTCCAATCACAGTGGAAACGTCTTGCACATTGCTGAACATGCTGTAAGTGCTCTTATCTCCTACCCGATCCTCTGTCCCTTGCCTAGATGCTCTCCTCACCCTTGTCACATCACACTTTTCCTCTCTCATGAGGACATTTCCAGCCAGCCGAGGTCAAAGGGCTCACCTCTGCTCACAGACTGACTCGACTCTCTGCTCTTCACCTCTTCTCAGTCTGTAATGGTGCTGTCCCCTGCTGGGATCTACTTCTTACTCAGGGATGAGCCTGGGTCTTGAACTTCTTTGGGCCCTTAGATTTGAACATGGTGTATTGAATCATGTGGTGTCATGGTAAATGATGGCGGATCCTGCCATTGGTGTGAGCATGCAAGGGGGTTGGTTTAGATCTGAAGTGATTTGAGCTGTCATGTTTCAATGCAGTAACTGAGTCACCCCATGCCTACAGCCCCATTATGTCTAGAGCAGACAAAGAGTCCTGTGCTGAGATGAAATGAGGGGAAGGAGAGAATGATTGCTGCCTCGAGAGTCAAGGGCAGTAGTCTTTCAAAGGAAGAGTGAAAAAACAGACCTGCTGCAGGAGAAGCGACTCTGCAAGGCTGGATGACAAGGGGCACTGGCCTCCAGGGGAGAGTTGTAATGATCCTTGGGGGGGGGGATTCCCTGCCCCCACTCTTCCTGATGGACAATTGGCGAGAGAGATGTTGGAAGGGACTGGGAGGGAGGTAAAAGTGGAGACATATAGTGCAATGAACGGGATAGATACCAACACCTTTCACTCTCAGCTTTAAATAGATGCTCTGAAAAGTTGCAAGTAACAAGGATGTTTTAATTCCAAAGATTGTTACGAGTGTTTTTTGCTAGCCCCTCCTAAGCGGCAGTGATTGGCAACTGGCTCTTCAAACTCTCTCCCAAATCTTTGCATCTATAAGGGACTTGGTTCATCTGGAAGCAGGTTTCCTCTAAGCCTCCTTGCCTCTTGCACTCTGTCCTTTCTGTCTGATTACGCCTCAGTTGCATCAAAGCCCCAAAGGCATCACCCTTGGGGATCAAGATGTAGTCCACCCAAGAGAGAAGAATAGAGGTATAAAGAATTGGGATGAGAATTCTGGGCGGATGCTCAAGGTATGGGCTCTGGGCTGAGCTCACTGAATGTGGCATTCTGCACTGCAGATAGACCAGGACAAGTTTCCACCATCAAAATCTTTGAAGCCACCAGGGCTCTTTCTTGCTGGGATAGGTTTGGCAATGCTCCTTCATGGGGGTAGGTTTAGAAACTCAAGCTAAAGAAACAGCCAAGGAAGAATCCCTGCCTCTTCTGTTGATGGACAGATTGTAATGTTAGCTCTGATCCTTGCTGAGTTGACTCATAACTCTACCTGCATGGTCTCACCTGGCTGGGTTCAGAAAATATCTAATTGTAAAAACAGGCAACCCTTGACTCCATTAAGAAAATTATAGTTTCTTAGACATTCCATTTCAAAGGTTTGCCAGTTTTCCTCCTGATAAATTGCCGGTTTGGGTATTTCATCAGTCACTATTGGACAGAAGAGGAGGGATTTAGTCAAGTTTCCTTTGTTGGTAAGTCTCCTGTGCAATGTACTTGTTTGCAGGTCTTAACAGCAATTTTGCTCAGGTTCAAACAAACAGAAAACCAACCACGCAAAAAGGAATGACTCAAGTTAGAGACGGTTCTATCCATCTACATAAAGAATATACACAAGTTTGAAATGTTTTGGGAATCAGGAAGGGGAGAGGAGACAGGAGGAAAAGGATGCATTGTTCATAATTCTGCTCTTAAGCAGTGATTTTTCTCTACTGCTCCCTATTACTAGACTGTTCCATCCACCTCTGACAAAAGAGAAGTATAAACAACATTTGACACAAAGTAAGACATGAAAAGATCTTTCAATGGTTCAGTGTCCTGGCTGTGACTCAGACTTATTCATTAGATTAAAAAAAAACACATAAAAACACATGCCCGGCTGGGCTCCCAGGCTGAGTCTGGAGCAGAGGTGGCCAATTCATACCATTCTTCTTGCCATTTGCTGTTTCCATTGAAGGAGACGGGGTTAGTTCAACTCTAATTTCTGAAACAAGGATTCGAGGTAGTTGCTTCTGTTTCTTTTTCTAATTAGACAGTGAATTACTTGAGGGAAAGGATGATGCCCATTTGTCTTTACATCTGCAGGAAGCAGCTCAGTAATTGGCACATAAGAACACTCTGCTACTTTGTTTTTGGAATGACAGTGGTTTAAAAACAGCAAGACCCTCTGTAAGTGTAGGACATTATACTCCTGTTTTCCTTCAGAACACATAAATATTAGGTATGAGGTTGCCCCAGGATTGGGATTCTGAGTCATAGCAGTGCTGGTACCTGGGGCTCTGTGACTTGCAGACAGAGGAGACGGAGCCCGGGGGAGAAGGTGGAGCAGACGGGAAATTGTGGTGTGGATGCTAGGTATGGAGGGTGAATTAGTTTCTACTGCTACCGTAACAAATTACAAGAAGAGGAGTGGGTTAAAACAACACAAATTATCTTACTGTTTTGGAAGTCACGATGTTCAAAATGGGTCCCCTTGGGCTAAAATCAAGGTGTTGGTAAGGCTCTGTTCCTTCAGAAGGCTCTAGAAGAGCACTGTTTTCTTGTCTTTTCCCATTTCTAGAGGCCCCCTGTATCCTTTGGCTCATAGCCCCTTCCTCCATTTTCAAAGCCAGCATCTTCAAATCTCTCTCTGACTCTGACCTTCCCGCCTCCCTCTTTCCCTCACAAGGGTCCCTGAGATTACACTGGGTTCACCCGACTCGTTCAGTATCACCCACTCCCCCACCTCTAGGTTACCTGAATAGCAGCCTAAATTCCATCCACAGCTTTAATCCCCCCCTTGCCATATAACGTAACATATTCACAGGTTCTGGGGAATAGGACATGGGCGTCTTTGTGGGGGAAGCAGTACTCTGTCTACCACAGAAGGGTGCCTGGGGATTGTGGAGTCTGGTGTCCTCATTCTACGCTTGAGGAAACTTGGGCTCAGAGAGTTTCTGTGAATTCAACTCTTTTCTCCACAAGAGGGTACATTCCCTTTGTGACTAGATCACCTCCACCCAGAACCCTAAGCAAGACTCAGTAGAAGGTCATTGGCTTCCTCTTTCTCTAGTTCTTCCTTCTACACCTGTGCCTCACGGCTTTCCCTCCTCACTCGTGTGGGGGGATAGGTAGTGGTGTGTCAGGGTGGGGGGCACACTTCCCCTGCGTCCAGACTGAATAGAGAGTGGCCACCATGTCAGGCCAGAGAATGGATCTGATCCATGAAAACCTTGTTGTCTTGGAAGGTGAGCATGAGCTCTCAGAAGTGAGCATGCCCAGCTGAGGCCACTGAGCTCGCTGACTGGGGGCCCCTGGAGTCAGAATCCTGGAATTTCTCCCCTAGAAGGTTGAGAAAGGGGAGTTAGAGGGTGAGCCTCGGCTGGCTGATTCACAAACGACAGTGACATTGCTGCCTGGGCAGCGGTGTGGGCTTCTCAGTCTGGAAACCCTGTTGCACCAGGGCTGCTGGCTCCTGGCAGAAGAGGCATTCAGCTACAGGGTGTCCTCTGAGGAGAGGCTGGTGATTCTGGTGTCAGAGCCCAAGCTGAAGGCAGCAGGGCGTCCAATAGGCACAACAGCGTGTCTCCCCGTCAAGGTCAGGGCCAGAGGAGAAGACACAGGAGGACTTACCTCATGAGACTTTTCCTTGGAAAGAGCAAACCATGATCTGGGGTGGGGGGGGGGAGGGGAGAGGGGAGGGGCCGGGGCTCATTCCTAAGGGCGCCTCCTTCTATGTCTTTCCATTCCACATAGCGGCCCTTCACCCTCACTGCTGTACTCACAGCCCGAAACCAATAAGAGCCTGGCCTCTGGCCCAGGACCTTGCTTGAAAAGTGAATTCCTCCGAACCCTGAGGGGAGGCCAGTCTTGAGAGGAAGATGCAGCTTGGGGGGTGGGACGGGGGGAGATGGCTGGGATGCCTGAGGAAGGCAGCCCCGGCCCCCAGCCCCGGGGTAACTGATGTGACTGCAGAGCACCTGGGGCCACAGCGCGGGCCTGGGTCCCACCTGGGGATGCCGCCTTAGTATAACACTGCAGAGTTCCCCTCCATCCCCAGTAACTGGCGGGTGGCACCCGGGTGGCGGGGGGAGGATGAAAAGCAAGGCAGGGTGTCCCCCACCTAGGGAGAGCCCAAGCCCCGTGGCTGGGGGCCTGGGGGACCTGGGGTCCCCACGAGTGAGCTCTCTTGCTATTGAGAGAAAGCCTTTAGTGTGGCGTCCCTGACCCGCCCTCGGTGTCCCCCGAGAGGCAGCTTGAGATCCGGCAAGGGCGTTTGCAGGAAAGTGTGTGTGGACGAAACTGGAGAGAACAGGCTGAAACGGCCGGGGGGCCGCGGCTGGTTGGGTGGTCTGGCAGCTGGTTGCGGCCATGGGGGAGGATGGAGGGAGGGTAATCAGGGTGCGCTTCTCTGGAGACCCAGTGTCAAGGAAGAAGGGAGGGGGGGCGCTGCTCGTCATCCTCAGGGACACTTCTTTTGGGGACATGAGCCCTGGATGGGGAATGACGACCAAGAATGCTCCCTGGGCAGTGAGGCTGGCTCCCCGCCTCCCCAGTGGTGCTAAAAGCCTGCCGGGCCCCGGGCAGGAGAGAGGCCTGACATACCTCACCTACGGCGCAGCCGCAGACAAGAAGGCAGAGCGCCTGCCTCTCCCAAGGAAGGGTCAGTTCAGAAATCCGGCAGCCGCCGCCCCTGGGGAGGATCCCTCCTGCCGGGGCCTCCAAGGCGGCGACGAGGCTCCCAGAGGTGAGCCCCAGGGAAGCGCGTCCTAACAGACTCGATGTCGCCCGCAGCCACTCGGAATGTCTGCCTCAGAGGCTGGGCAGCTACCCGGTGCCTAGATGGGCCCTGGATTCTCCTGCCGGGAGTTCCTGGGTTGGGAAGCCTGAGAATTAAGGTTTCCTTTTAGGAGTCCATGATGATCCTTTCTCTCTCTTTCTCCTGGGGCTCCGGCAGCTTGTGAGATGTACAGCCCCGAATAAGAGAACCTAGCAGACATGGAGCGGGAACAAGAGGTAAGGTCTGTGGGCCGGAAGCAAGGCCACCGTGCAACCTCTAAGACCCTGTTCCCGGTGGTGAGAGCTGCAGCCCATCGGAGGGAGCTCACGGCTTCCGGGCGAGGGGCGGCCCCTTCAGGATCGGTGAGCTTGGCTGCATCCGGCCAAGTTTGTGTTTCTCAGAGGGACCCTGACGGCCTCTGTGGTGTAATTGCCCAGGGTGGGGACTGGATCTTGAGCAGAGAAAGTCCTGCAGGTTCTGGAGCAAGGAGAGCCCCCCGACCCGGGATGCCCACGCAGATGGCGTCCATGTGGATGGGCCTGGCTGAGAAATCCCAGCGGTCGATGTGGCATCATCTAGTTACTCCGGTTTACTGGAAACCAAGAATTTAGGAGAAGTTGAATCCTCTTCTAGAATTTCTATCCTGAAACCACCAATTAGGTTTCTGTTTTGAAACCAATTAGCACAGGAGTTTGATAATGGCCTTCAGGTAATGTGTTTGAAAATCTGGTGTGATGAAACCATCATTATTATTTTAAAGTTCTGTGATGTATCTAATTGGCTACGGTTCTAGATGAGTTTCAGTATGATTTGTCAAGGTCGATAATGTAGCCATCAGTGTTACCCATAACCTCATGAAACCTGCAGATTCATTTAGGAAGTAAAGTGACAGCTGTTGGATCTGGTGTTTTTCAATTAAGAGCAGCACACATAGAAAGGCAGTGGAGGGTAGTGGTTAAGAACAAAGAGTCTGAGGCCTGCTGCCTGGGTGTGGGTGTCCGCTTTGCCTCTGAGCGTGGCCTCCCGCAGGCGCCTTAGTCTTTCTGTCCCTCATTTTCCTCATCTGTAAGATGGGGATAAAAATAGTATCTTACTCCTAGGGTTAATGTGAAGATTGAATTAGTTAATAGATGTGAAACATATAGAGCAGTGCATGGCATGTACTATGGACTCAGATGTTAGCTATTATTATTATCTCATTTTATTTCAGTTCTTAAAAAAATATACTTCTTTTGTGTGGATTTTGCAATATGTTTTTGGAGGAAAATTTAGTTCTTCCTTTTTCTGTCCTGACAGCGCACCCAGGAAGTGAGATAGTTTATGTTTTGGGACAGATGATTCTGGAAAGATGTTAGGGATGATATACAGGAATAGAATCTTCCAGTATCGTTAATCTATATCCAGCATCAAGCCCTGTGCTCTTTACAACAGCATGGGCTTGGTAAATGTTTGATGGATAATTTCCGTATACTCATCAAATTATTTTTGGTTGTTTCTAGCTCCAGAGCCCGGGAAAAGTTTGTTGGAAAGTAGCCAGCATGGAGATTCCACAGTGTCCTTCCCTCTAGCATTCTCGTATTCTCTGGAGCTGGGAAGCTGGCATTAAAAAAAAAAAAGGGGCTTCCCTGGTGGCGCAGTGGTTGGGAGTCTGCCTGCCAATGCAGGGGACATGGGTTCGGGCCCTGGTCTGGGAGGATCCTGCATGCTGCGGAGCGGCTGGGCCCGTAAGCCACAATTGCTGAGCCTGCGTGTCTGGAGCCTGCGCTCCGCAACGGGAGAGGCCGCGATGGTGAGAGGCCTGCGCACCGAGATGAAGAGTGGCCCCCACTTGCCGCAACTAGAGAAAGCCCTCGCACAGAAACGAAGACCCAACACAGCCATAAATAAAATAAATAAGTAAATAAATTAAAAAAAAAATCAAGACTTTGAAGCTGCAGTGGATTTTCTGTGTCCTTCAAGATTCTCTTCACATCCTCTCTGGTGGAGGCCCACCTGCTTTGCTATCAACACTGAAAAACATGGTGGCATCAATGCCAACCCGAGGTCTGTGCCTTCCTAGCCAGCCGTGAGTTTTCAGTTGAGACACTTGATATCTTCTCAAAGGAGAATAAGAAACAATGTCACAGCCATCTCACTATCTCTTCAGTTGATGGGATAGTGTCTGGAAAATGTTTTGAAAATATGAAAAGTGGCAAATTAGCCTCCATGATTCACAGAACTTGATGTCATACATTCTAAATTTTAAAATCTCAATGAACAAAGCAATCCCGAGTGTTTGATTTCTGTGTTGCATTGATACATCCTAAATGTTTTGCTGTGATCCTAGGGGGGTTGTTATCATAAAAAGCAAGGAGCCTTTCACTTATAGAGAGCTTTCAATATATTTGCATCTAGCAACTCTTTGACTCTCGCCCCATGAGAGAGGTAGGTGCCTGGAATAGAGCAGACGATCCTCAAGTTCCAACCCCCAGATCTTGACCTGTCCGGCTCCCTCTTTTTCCCCCCCTCCCCCTGCTCCCCACAACCCTGGGCTGCCAGGTGCTCCTTTGAGTGGAGGGGGGTATCAGGGGTACAGTAAGTACAGCTCCTAAGCCTTTGAAATCGGGAGGAAGAGGATGACATTAGGGTCCTTTTCAAAAACTGGCCAAGGGCCCAGTCTGTCATGGGATCTCTCTCCCCGGGTTAATATCCTGGGGGTTCCACAGCAATGGTTGACCCATTTGCTCCTCTTCATTGTAGGAAGGATAAACTCTTCTTTTCCAGTGCCCCAAATGGTGTGTGGGGTGGGGTAGCAGCGGGGAAGTGACAGTGGTTGTCGTCACTCCTACCCCCTGGGTCCCCAGTGTTGCCTTGGACAGAGGGCAAAGGAAGGGGATAGAAACGCGTAGGGGTTTGTGCTTTGTCCTTGTTTTGTTCATTGCGGGGCGGGAGGGGTGGGGGGGAGCTGTGAGGGAGAGTAAAAATGGCTTTGGAAAGGAAAGGCTTGTTTATTTCAAAGGAGTTGAGAGTGGGATCGGAAAAGTAGTCCATCCCAATGACAGTCAACGCTGTGTCTCTGGGGGTGATAACGGCTGCTGTATCTGAGTCCTTGTTATCCGCCAGGCACTGGTGAGGACCAGTTGGACAACTGGGTATGGAGTCACAAACCCCAGTGTACATGGAACACTTTCTATAACTCAGTTTCTATCCAGGGTTCCCATGTGTTCATCTACTAGCAGAAATGCAATCAATTCAAGATAATTCAGCCCACCTGGGTTTTCTTAGCATGCTTGGAAATTGGCAACTTTTGGAACCCATCACCCTTTCCCTACAGATTTGCGTCTAAGATCTGAGGGGCCATAATGGACACTGCGGGTGTGGGTGAGTGGCAGTCTTGGGAGCTGGTGCCCTTGGAGCCCAACCCTGATGATTCGGGGGGCCTGTTAAGCCTTGTCCCAGCCACTTCTGTCTGTGGCCCTCTCAGCTTCACTCTCCTGAGCCGCCACGAGGCTGCAGCCCTGGGACAGTTCTGTGGTCGGCTGCCCTCCCTTACATAGGCCTGTGGGCAAGTCCTCGGGCCTTGCTGCTTGCCTGGGCCCCTTTGGGCCACTGTGGGCCTCAGGGGTGCTCTGCAAAGTTGAGCTGTCCTGCTCTCTCCCCAGCTTGGGTGCTGGGCTTGACCTGGGAACACCTTCCTCTCTAAGGTGTAGATGCAGTAGGGTTACTTCCAGCAAACCTACTTTTATGCCAGGACTTGGCTTTCCCATCTTCCCCAAGGACACTGTTTGGTTTCTCTTGTGCATCTCACCTCTTACAACTGGGCCCTGAGGACAGGGAGTGGACACCACCTGGGTGAAGTTGAGTAGTGGTTAAGATGCACAGACAAATGTTTTCAAGTCTAGTGTGTCAGTTGCACATTCTCACTGCTGCAACTATTCTGAAGTGTTGGCTGCATCCTCGTTCCGGGACGAGCAAAGCCGAAGCACATACACAGGGAGGTTGTTTATCCCCTACCACGAGGTGGTAAATGGCCGAGGGGGTGCTTAGAGCCAGGATCTGTTCACCCCAGCTCCCCATCTGTCCACCCCCAAGGCCCTGATGTCCAAAATGAATGCCTTCGTAGGTGTATGCTCTTCTAGGGGCAATATTGCAGTGCCTTGAGCTTTTCTTCTTTCTCCAGGGTTCCTTTAAATTTAACGATTAAATTTTTTAAAAAGCAGTTCTCCAGACTTCCCTAGGAGTGTTCTTAACATGTCTGAAAGGATCCAAAAGTCCCAGGAGTTCTCAATCTGCAGGCACCCTCTGATTAGACCCAACTTTCCTGAAGCAGTGGTGTTCAAATTAATAAAGGATTTCTTACCTTGTTCTGTTGTGTTGTGACTTAGTTACTAATTTCCATAGTTTTATTTCCTATTCTTCAAATGCATTGTTGGTTATATTACTAGTTTAATTTATACTATATTGTTTATTTTAATATTTTAAAATATTTTGAATTTAATATTTTAATATTTATAAATAAAATTAATATTTTAAATATTATAGTATATAATTTAATATATATTATTAGTTTAATAGATTTCTGTGGGCTGAACTTGGAAACTTACCACAGCCAATTGCATTAATTTTTAAAAAATTTTTATTTTATATTGGAGTATAGTTGATTAACAATGTTGTGTTAGTTTCAGGTGTACAGCAAAGTGATTCAGTTATGCATATACATGTATCTATTCTTTTTCAAGTTCTTTTCTCATTTAGGTTATTACAGAATATTGAGCAAAATTCCCTGTGCTATACAGGCATTATTTCTTTAGGAAAATGTGTTTTGAGCTCCTCATCCAATGTCTAGACATCTTTTGAGAACACATACTGGTTTTTGGTGGGAAACTTCTTATGTTCCAATATTGAGTTTCTGAAAATTCTCTCTCTGGCACATAATTTGAGAAAAAGATGTTTTTTTTAATTATTATTATTTTAGCCTAAGAGTTTTAGCTCCTGCAATCGTGTGTACTACTGAAAAATGCAGGTATGAAGTTTATATAACAGGATGGATTATTAAGAAAAACAGACTAAGAGAAATGGACATCTTTTCCTATTCTCATCCCAGGAAAGAGAGGCCAGTGGCATTGTGTGTGTGTGTGTGTGTGTGTGTGTGTGTGTGTGTGTTTAAAATTAATATGTATTTCCTTTTCCTAAGATTTCTCTTTATTAGTGATTATTTGCATGTGTATTACACGAAGACCAAAGGGATTGAATAAATCTGAGCCACTTGGTGGCAGGTAGAATTAATCCACTTTCAGGCAGCAGACAGGTCAAGCTGCAGGACATTGTGTATCTAAGGTCCCTTGAGGGAATTATGGCTGACAGCTGAGGGGTCTGGGATGGTAAGAAGGGCTTGAAGAAGGCTTGATGGAAGTGGTACAACCCAAAGACAGTTTGCATTTTACTCCAAGACTGGGAAAGGAGAGTGGGGTTACATGGCAAGACCAGTGCTCCACTGGTTGGGCACAAGTGTTTGGCCACCTATCTGGAAATTTCAGGCTAGTGTGGCATTTCATGGACTTCTCCAAAATTCCAGGGGCACTGAGTGTACTTGATCCCAGCCGAGGATTTGACCTCCCACCACCTTTTTTTTTTTTTTTAAAAAAACGCCAACCAGGAGTTTCATAGAAATACAAACTGCAGAGAAATATTCTACACTAATCCAAACCAGAATGCCAAGTGATCAAGGAAAAGGACAGAATTTTTGGCCCTTCAACTCAGCCAGCCCCCAACTAAAAACCAACACAGATGGTGAATCAAGAAAATGAGAAAAAAGATTCATGTGAAGCCATAGGAGGAGAGTTGGGGAGGGTTTGTCTGTGTCACACAGGGAACAGCAGAGGTAGACCCTGGGGTCAGGGCTCAGTGTCTTTCCCTGCCATTGGAACTACTCTGAAGTGGAATTTACACCCCAGAATTGCCCTGTGGGAGCAGGCTGGGAAACACCCTCTGTGGGTTTAGCCTGAAATTGTACCCTTGCCTGGCTTCTTCCCTGCTTGCCCTATAGTATTTTGGTTTTCTCCTGGAAGCTCTTCCTTAAGACAGTGTTTGCACACAAATCTTTGTCTTACAGTCTGCTTCTGGGGAACCCAACCTTAGTCTTTAGTTCTTCTTGACTCTGAGCTACAGTGGAAGGAGTGCTAGTGATTAGATCCTGCCTGCCTACTAGTCAACATGTAGAAGAGTTCTTTAATTGTGATAATCTTTTGAGAAAAGTCTCCCACCCAGAGACATTAGTGGTGTGCCTCATGGGCACTGTATTGGGTGGCCAGGACCTAGAACAAAGGCAGGTCAGGTCCCTCCTCGAGCCCTGAATAAACATTGTTCCTGGTGGCCATGGACTGACGGCCATCACAGGCAAAGGAACGAGTGATAGGAAATGTGAATGAAATTTGTAAATAATAAAGTGCTATTGAAGGGCTAAATCCTACAGTAAAAGCTGACAAGAGAAGTAACAAACAGATATAGAAAAACTAATAGCGAAGTACTTAACAGAGATACCTCGTTGGGGAGCAGTGGTAGATATTCTGTCTCCAAATCAGGAAGTTTTATGGCCAGCGTTGTTCTGGTTACTCTTGCTGTGTAGCAAACCACTCCAAAACTTAGTGGCTCAGAATAACGTCTTTTATTTTTTGCTTATAACTCTGCAGTTTGGGCAGGGCTCAGTGGGGACCGCTTGACTCTGCACCATGTGATGCCACTCAGGTGGCTTGACTGGGGCTGGAAGAGTCACTTCCAAGACGGCTCGTTCACTGGCCAGCAAGTTGGGTTTGGCTTTCTGTTCCTGTCCACGTGAATCTCTTCAGGGAGCAGATTGTGCTTCTTCACAGCATGGCGTCCAGGTTCCAAGAGCAAGTGACCCAAGGGTCAGGAAGTGGAAACTGACAGCTTCTTAAGATCTAAGATCTGGAAACTGGCAGAGCATCACTTCTGTATTTTATCAAACAGTTACAGAGCCCAGATTCAAGTGGAGGAGTCAAAGACCCCACCTACCAATGATAGGAGAACCAACAAATTTCTCAGTCATGTTTTTAAACTGCCACAAACATCTTCCGTCAAGTTGAGAGAGCTGGAAACCTGAGAGTCGTCTTTGCCCCTTCCATATTCCTCATCCTTATATTTAATGCACCATCTTAGTGGTCTTAGACCTTTTGGCTTCTTTTTTTTTTTAATTGCGGTAAAATACACATAACATCGTTTTCACCTTTTTGGCTATTGTGAGTAGTGCTGATATGAATATGTGTATATGTTTTTGTTTGAACATCTGATTTCAATTCTTTTGGATATATATCTAGGAGTGGAATTACTGGGCCATATGGTAGTTCAATGTTTAACTTATAGAGGAACCCCCAAACTGTTCTCTGTATTGGTGGCACCATCTCAAATTACCGCCATCAGTGTATGAAGGTTCCAATTTCTCCATAGCCTCACTAACACTTGTTATTTTCTATAGTGGGTGTAAAGTTGTAACTTGTGATTTTGGTTTGTATTGCCCTAATGATTAATAATGTTGAGCATATTTTCATGTGTCTGCTGGTTATTTGTTTATCTCCTTTGGAGAAATGTCTATTCAAGTCCTTTGGTCATTTTTAAATTGGGTTGTCTTCTTGTTGTTGACCTGTAAGAGTTTGTTATATATTCTGGACACTAGACATTTCCTAGATATATGATTAAAAATATTTTCCTCCCAGTCTCTGGGTTGTCTTTTTACTCTCTTTATATTGTTCTTTAGTGCATAAAAATTTTACATTTTGATGAATTTTAATTGCTTTTTATCTTTTTTTTGCTGTTTTTGGTGTCATATCTAAGAATACACTGTTGAGTTTAAGGTCGTGAAGATTTACTACTATTTTCTTCTAAGAGTTTTATAGTTTTAGCTCTTATATTTAAGTCTTTGATGCTTTTTGAGTTAATTTATATATATGATGTAAGGTAAGGGCCCAAATTCATTAATGTGGGCCCATTACATGTGGATATCAGTTGTCCCAGCACCATTTATTAAAAAGATGATTCATTCCTCATTAATTGGTTTTGCTCATAGATCAAAACTCAATTGCCCATAGATGTATGGGTTTATTTCTGGACTCTTAGTTCTATTCCATTGATCTATCTGCCTATCCTTATACCAGCACTGCACAACTTTGATTACTCTTAGCATTGTACTGTTTTAAAATTGGGAAGTGTGTGTTCTCCAATTTTGTTCTTTTTCAAGGTTGCTTTGGCTGTTTGGGGTCCCTTGAAATTTCATATGCATTTTGGAATCAGCTTTTCCATTTCTGCAAAAAAGGCTACTGAGTGTTTGATAGAGATTGCATTGAATCTCTAGATTGCCATGTTAATAATACTAAGTCTTTCAACCATGAAGACAGGATGTCTTTCCATTTATTTAGGTCTAATTTCTTTGAGCAATGTTTTGTAGGATTCATTCTTGTACCTCCCTGGTTAAATTTATTCCTAAGTATTCTATCCTTTTAGATGGTATTACAATTGAAATTGTTTTCTCAATTTCCTTTTCAGATTGTTCATTGCTAGCATATAGAAATACAACAGATTTTTGTGTTGATCTTGTATCTTGTAACTTTGCTGAATTCATTTATTAGCTCCAATGTTTTTTTGTGTGGATTCTTTAAGATTTTCTCTTTATAAGAGAAAATCATGTCATCTGCAAATAGAGTTTTATTTCTTTCTTTCCAATTTGGGTGCCTTTTATTTATTTTTTTCTTGCATTATTGGCCTGTCTAGAACTTAAACACAATGTTAAATAGAAGTGGCAAAAGTTGGCATCCTTATCTTGCTCCTGATTTAGAGGAAAACTTTCAGTCTTTCACCATTGAGTTTGTTAGCTGTGGGTTTTTTTTTTTTTTTTAAAATAAATACCTTTTATCCTGTTGAGGCAGTTTTCTTTATTCCTAGTTTATTGAGTGTTTTTATCATAAAAGGATGTTGAATTTTGTCAATTTTCTTTCTGTATCAATTGAGATGATCATGTAGTGTTTTCCTCCTATATATTAATGTGGTCATTATATTGATTGATTTTTATCTGTTGAACTACCCTCACATTCCTGGGATAAATCCCACTTAGTCATGGTGGATAACCATTTCAGTGTGCTGCTGCATTTGGTTTGATAATGTTTTGTTGAGGATTTTTGCATTTGTATTCTTAAGGGCTGTGATCTGTAGTTTTCTTTTCTTTTGATGGCTTTGATGCTTTTGTCTGGCTTTGGTATATAGGTAATGCTGGCTTCATAGAATAAGTTAGGAAGTATTCTTTCCTCTGAAATTTTTGAGAAGATTTTGAGAAGGACTGGTGGTAATTCTTCTTTAAGTGATTGGTTGAGTTCACCAGTGAAGCCATTTAGTCCTGGGCTTTTGTTGTTATTGGGGCATTTTTGATTACTGATTCAATCTCTTTACTGGTTATAGGTCCATCTGATTCTCTATTTCTTCTTGAGTCAGTTTTGGTATTTTGTGCATTTCAAGGAATTTGTCCATTTTATCTAAGTTATCTAATTTATTGGCAAACTGTTTTTCATAATATTCTCTTACAATTCTTCATATTTCTGTAAAATCTGTAGTAATGTGCCCACTTTCATTTCAGATTTTAGTAATTTGTCTTCTCTCTTTTTTTTCCCCCCTGGTCAGTCTAGCTATAGGCTAGTCAATGTTGTTGATCTTTTCAAATAATCAACTTTTGGTTTTGTTGATTTTCTCTATTGTTTTTCTAGTCTCTATTTCATTGATCTCCACTCTAATTTTTATTATTTCCTCCTTCTGCAAGTTTTGAATTTAGGTGTTCTTCTTTTTTTTAGTTCCTGAAGATGTAAAGTTAGGTTATTGATTTGAGATCTTATTTTAATTTTTTTTTTCTTTTGGACCATGCCTCGCAGCTTGTGGGATCTTAGTTCCCTGACCAGGGATCGAGCCGAACCCAGGCCCTCGGCAGTGAAAGTGCAGAGTCCTAACCACTGGACCTCCAGGAAATTCCCAAGATCTTATTTTTTATTTTTTTAAACATTTATTTATTTATTTATTTATGGCTGCGTTGGGTCTTCATTGCTGCACATGGGCTTTCTCTTGTTGAGGCGAACAGGGGCTACTCTTCGTTACGGTGCGCAGGCTTCTCATTGAGGTGGCTTCTCTTGTTGTGGAGCATGGGCTCTAGGGTGCACTGGCTTCAGTAGTTGTGGCACACAGGCTCAGTAGTTGTGGCTCGCAGGCTCTAGAGCACAGGCTCAGTAGTTGCGGTGCACGGGCTTAGTTGCTCCATGGCAGGTGGGATCTTCCCGGACCAGGGACTGAACCCGTGTCCCCCGCATTGGCAGGCAGACTCCCAACCACTGCGCCACCAGGAAGTCCCCTGAGATCTTATTTTTTAAAAGGCAAAAAATAATGCAATCTGAATAAAAACCAGAATATTGAGATCTTATTTTTTAATGAAGACATTTAAAGCTATAAATTTCCCTCAGAAAGCTACTTTCACTGCATTCTGTAGGTTTTGTTATCTTATTTTTTCATATTCATTTTTCACATTCAAAAATTTTGCTAAATCTCTTTGTGATTTCTTCTTTGACTCATTGTTTGAGAGAGTGTTTTTAAATTTCTGAATTTTTGTGAATTTTCCAGCTTTCCTTCTGAATTGACTTATCTTCTAGTTTGCTGATAATTTCCCAGCTCAAATCTATAGTTGAACTCATCAAGTAAATTTTTCATTTAAATCATTGTAATTTTCAACATTAGAATTTCTGTTTGGTTCCTTTTTTGTAATTTCTACCTCTTTATTGATAGCCTATTTGTTTAGATTGTTCTCCTGGTTTCTTTTATTTCCTTATGCATGGTTTCCTTTCGTTCTTTGAGCATATTTAAGACAGTTTATTTTAGTTAAAGTCTTTGTCTAGTAAATCCAATGTTTGACCTTCCCCAGCAATGATTTCTTTTTCTTTTTTTTTAACATCTTTTGATATCTTTTCTTTTCTTTTCTTTTTTGTGAATGGGTCATATTCTCTTGTTTCTTTATGTCTCTTATTTTTTTTGAAAACTGGACTCTTTGCATATCATAATGTGGTACTGGAAATCAGATTCTTCAACTCCAGGATTTCTTGTTGCTGCTTAGTATGGGATGTTGTTGGTTTGTTTAGTGACTTTTCTAAACTATTTTTGTAAAGACCATATTCTTTGTCACGTTTGACCATTGAAGTCTCTTCTTGCTTGTTTAGTGGCCAGCTAATCATTTAACAGAGATTTCCTTAAAGGCCTGTAGTCAAAAAGGAGAAAAAAGAAAAGAAACCTCTCTTGGTCTTTGCTGATTGGTTCTGTCACTGATTGGGCCACTTCTTCAATGCTTAGCCAGGTCTTTTACAACCCTGACTTAGCTATCATTTCCTTCTTGTGTGGATTTTAAAGTCAGCCAGAGATGAAAACTTAGGATCTTAGATCTTTTCCAGGAATGGGACACACACATTTCCCTCCTGATTCCCTGGAATATGCAGAAGGCCCCCAAAGCCTTTATGCCCCCATGCATCTCCCCCCTGAACTTTCCCTACCCAGGATCCTCAGTCCATCCATTGTTTGCCCTTCCTGCTATTCCCTGCTCCAGGCAGCTGCAGATAGAAACATTCACCTCTAAATTCTTCTGACAAACACCACCTGGGAACCTGCCCTAGCCTTGAAAAAGTTCAAAGACTAATCTCCCAGGGATCCACCAGACAGGTCAAATCACACAACAACAATTCCTAGAGAACAATATCAGCATTGCCCCCTTTGACACCAGCAAGCCATACCAGGAATCCGGGCCACCATCCTCATTGCTGCTGATGCGGTGGTGGGTGGGTGGTGGGTGGGGGTGGATAGTAAGTAGGTAAATCAAAATGTCACAGTGTTTTTTGTTTTTTGTTTTTTTAATGAAAATTGAGTAGCTTCTTTCTTTATTTAACCTTCCCATGGTTACTGTAAATTTTTCGTTCAATTCCAGAGTTGTGTAAAAGTTGATTCTGAAGTTTTTGCCAGCTTTTAAAAAAAATTATTTATTTTTTAATTGGAGTATAGTTGCTTTACACTGCTGTGTCGGTTTCTGCTGTACAGCAAAGAGAATCATTCATACATACACATATATCTCTTCTTTTTTGGATTTCCTTCTATTTAGGTCACCACAGAGCACCGAGTAGAGTTCCCTGTGCTATGCAGTAGGTTTTCACTAGTTATTTCATTTATATATAGTAGTGTATATATATCAAGCCCAATCTCCCAATTCATCCCACGCCCTCTTCCCCCCTTGGCATCCATACATCTGTTCTTTATGTCTGTGTCTCTATTTCTCCTTTTCAAATAAGATCATCTATACCAATTTTCTAGATTCCACATATATGCGTTAATATACGATATTTGTTTTTCCCTTTCTGACTTACTTCACTCTGTGTGACAGTCTCTAGGTCCATCCACATCTCTGAAAATGACACAATTTCGTTCCTTTCTATGGCTGAGTAATATTCTATTGTATATATGTACCACACCTTCTTTATCCATTCCTCTGTTGATGGACATTTAGGTTGCTTCCATGTCCTGGTTATTGTAAATAGTGCTGCAGTGAACATTGGGGTGCATGTATCTTTTTGAATTATGGTTTTCTCTGGGTATATGCTCAGAAGTAGGATTGCTAGGTCATATGGTAGTTCTATTTTTAGCTTTTTAAGGAACCTACATACTGTTCTCCATAGTGGATGTATCAATTTACATTCCCACCAACAGTGTAAGAGGGTTCCCTTTTCTCCACACCCTCTCCAGCATTTATTGTTTGTAGATTTTCTGATCATACCCATTCTAACTGGTGTGAGGTGATACCTCATTGTAGTTTTGATTTGCATTTTTCTGTTAATTAGTGATGTTGAGCATCATATCATGTGCCTACTGGCCACCTGTATGTCTTCTTTGGAGAAATGTATATTTCGGTCTTTTGTCCATTTTTTGATTGGGTTGTTTGTTTTTTTGATATTGAGCTGCAGGTGCTGTTTGTATATTTTGGAGATTAATCCTTTGTCAGTTGATTCATTTGTAACTATTCTGAGGGTTGCCTTTTCGTCTTGTTTATGGTTTCCCTTGCTGTACAAAAGATGTAAGTTCAATTAGGTCCCATTTGTTTATTTTTGTTATTATTTTCATTACTCGAGGAGGTGGGTCAAAAAAGATCTTGCTGTGATTTATGTCAAAGAGTGTTCTATGTTTTCCTCTAAGAGTTTTATAGTGTCTGGCCTTACATTTAGGTCTTTAATTCATTTTGAGTTTATTTTTATTTATTTTTTTTGCCTTAAAGTAGGAATTCTTTTAATGGACTCTTTTTTTTTAACATCTTTATTGGAGTATAATTGCTTTACAATGGTGTGTTAGTTTCTGCTTTATTAGAAAGTGAATCAGCTATACATATACATATATCCCCATATCTCTTCCCTCTTGCATCTCCCTCCCTCCCACCCTCCCTATCCCACCCCTCTAGGTGGTCACAAAACACCGAGCTGATCTCCCTGTGCTATGCGGCTGCTTCCCACTAGCTATCGGTTTTACATTTGATAGTGTATATATGTCCATGCCACTCTCTCACTTTGTCCCAGCTTACCCTTCCCCCTCCCCGTGTCCTCAAGTCCATTCTCTAGTAGGTCTGTGTCTTTATTCCCGTCCTGCCCCTAGGTTCTTTATGACCTTTTTTTTTTTTTTTTTAGATTCCATATATATGTGTTAGCATATGGTATTTGTTTTTCTCTTTCTGACTTACTTCACTCTGTATGACAGACTCTAGGTCCATCCACCTCACTACCAATAACTCAATTTCGTTTCTTTTTATGGCTGAGTAATATTCCATTGTATATATGTGCCACATCTTCTTTATCCATTCATCTGTTGATGGACACTTAGGTTGCTTCCATGTCCTGGCTATTGTAAATAGAGCTGCAATGAACATTGTGGTACATGACTCTTTTTGAATTATGGTTTTCTCAGGGTACATGCCTGGTAGTGGGATTGCTGGGTTGTATGGTAGTTCTAGTTTTAGTTTTTTAAGGAACCGCCATACTGTTCTCCATAGTGGCTGTATCAATTTACATTCCCACCAACAGTGCAAGAGGGTTCCCTTTTCTCCACACCCTCTCCAGCATTTATTGTTTGTAGATTTTTTGATGATGGACATTCTGACTGGTGTGAGGTGATACTTCATTGTAGTTTTGAGTTGCGTTTCTCTAATGATTAATGATGTTGAGCATCCTTTCATGTGTTTGTTGGCAATCCGTATATCTTCTTTGGAGAAATGTCTATTTAGGTCTTCTGTCCATTTTTTGATTGGGTTGTTTGGTTTTTTTAATATTGAGCTACATGAGCTGTTTATATATTTTGGAGATTAATCCTTTGTCAGTTGCTTCATTTGCAAATATTTTCTCGCATTCTGAGGGTTATCTTTTCCTCTTGTTTATGGTTTCCTTTGCTGTGCAAAAGCTTTGAATTTTAATTAGGTCCATTTGTTTATTTTTGTTTTTATTTCCATTACTCTAGGAGGTGGGTCAAAAAGGATCTTGCTGTGATTTATGTCATAGAGTGTTCTGCCTATGTTTTCCTCTAAGAGTTTTATAGTGTCTGATCTTACATTTAGGTCTTTAATCCATTTTGAGTTTATTTTTGTGGATGGTGTTAGGGAGTGTTCTAATTTCATTCTTTTACATGTAGCTGTCTAGTTTTCTCAGCACCACTTATTGAAGAGCCTGTCTGTTTGCCAATGTATTGGGTTGGCCAAAAAGTTCATCTGGGTTTTTCATAAGATGTTAAGGAAAAATCTGGATGAAATTTTTGGCTAACCCAATATATTCTTGCCTCCTTTGCCATAGATTAGATGACCATAGGTGTGTGGGTTTATTTCTGGGCTTTCTATCCTGTACCATTGATCTATATTTCTGTTTTTTGCCAGTAGCATACTGTCTTGATTACTGTAGCTTTGTAGTATAGTCTGAAGGTAAGGAGCCTGATTCCTCCAGCTCCATTTTTCTTTCTCAAGATTGCTTTGGCTATTCAGGGTCTTTTGTGTTTCCATACAAATTGTAAAATTTTTCATTCTAATTCTGTGAAAAATGTCATTGGTAATTTGATAGGGATTGCATTGAATCTGTAGATTGCTCTGGGTAGTATAGTCATTTTCACCCTGTTGATTCTTTCAATCCAAGAATATGGTATATCTCTCCATCTGTTTGTGTTATCTTTGATTTCTTTCATCAGTGTCTCATAGCTTTCTGAGTACAAGTCTTTTGCCTCCTTAGGTAGGCTTATTCCTAGGTATTTTATTCTTTTTGTTGAAATGGTAAATGGTATTGTTTCCTTAATTTCTCTTTCTGACTTTCCATTGTTAGTGTATAGGAATGCAAGAGATTTCTGTGCATTAATTTTGTATCCTGCTACTTTACCAAATTCATTGATTAGCTCTAGTAGTTTTCTGGTAGCATCTTTAGGATTTTCTATGTATAGTATCAAGTCATCTGCAAATACTGACAGTTTTGCTTCTTCTTTTCCAATTTGGATTCCTTTTATTTCTTTTTCTTTTCTGATTGCCTTGGCTAGGACTTCCAAAACTCTTTTGAATAACAGTGGTGAGTGTGGACAACCTTGTCTTTTTCCTGATCTTAGAGGAGATGCTTTCAGATTTTCACCATTGAGAAAGGTGTTTGCTGTGAGTTTGTCATATGTGACCTTTATTATGTTGACCTAGGTTCCCTCTATGCTCACTTTCTGGAGAGTTTTTATCATACATGGTGTTGAATTTTGTCAAAAGCTTTTACTGCATCTCTTGAGATGATCATATGGTTTTTATTCTTCAATTTGTTAATACAGAATGGATTCTCCCCTAGATCCTCCAGAGGGAGCATGGCCCTGCTGACACCTTGATTTTGGACCTCAGGCCTCCAGAACTGTGAGAGAATAAATTTCTTTTGTTTTAAGCCACCCACTTTGTGGTGATTTTTATAGCTGCCACAGGAAACTAATATATCTGGCATACAGTTAATGGGTAGCAAATATTTATTGTCGGAATAAAGAAATAAAAGCAGGAAGTGTTTTCCAGGCAGATCTTAGAGATATTCCAGATTTGGTTCCAGACCACAGCAATAAAGAAAATATCACAATAAAGTGTGTCACATGAAGTTTCTGCTTTCCCAGTGGATAGAAAAATTATGTTTACACTATACAGTAGTCTATTAAGTGTGTAATAACATTATGTCAAAAAAAATGTGCATACCGGGCTTCCCTGGTGGCGCAGTGGTTGAGAATCTGCCTGCTAATGCAGGGGACACGGGTTCGAGCCCTGGTCTGGGAAGATCCCACATGCCACGGAGCAGCTGGGCCCGTGAGCCACAACTACTGAGCCTGCGCGTCTGGAGCCTGTGCCCCGCAACGGGAGGGGCCGCGATAGTGAAAGGCCCGCGCACCGCGATGAAGAGCGGTCCCCGCATCGCGATGAAGAGTGGCCCCCACTTGCCGCAACTAGAGAAAGCCCTCGCACGAACTGAAGACCCAACACAGCCAAAAATAAATAAATAAATAAATAAATAAATAAAGTAGCTATAAAAAAAAATTAAAAAAAAAATGTGCATACCTTAATTTAAAAATACCTTATTGTTAAAAAATGCTAAACATCATCTGAGCCTTCAGTGAGTCATAGAAGTAACATCAAAGGTCACCGATCATGACAAATATAAGAATAATGAAAAAGTATAAACTATCACGAGAATTACCAAAATGTGCCACAGAGACACCAAGTGAGCAAATGCTGTTGGAGAAATGGCTCCAATAGACTTGCTTGACACAGGGCTGCCACAAACCTTTAATTTGTAAAAACTGCAATATCTGTGAAGTGCAGTAAAGTGAATTGCGATAAACGAGGTATGTCTGTAATCATTTTAGAGTCACACCAAATGTTTATTTGGGCTGAAATAAATGTTTCAGGATTCTGAGCCAGATCTGGGCTCAGCAAGAGAAGGTGTTATCATTATTCAGGGATTGTGCTTGTCTAGTCAGGCTAGGTTAATAAGTTAACTTCCAAGCAGCAGGGGATTAATAGAAGTCTACTCCCTGCCCATGATCCTTGTCACCATGGGTCCGTGTGATTGGGGGTGGGGAGACACTGCTCCAGAGAGTCACGTGGGGACACAGGCTAACCATCTTGTGCACCATCTAGACCACATGGCTTCTTGAATCAGCACAGAAAGGGAAGAAAGCACAACGGGGCTTCACACTGATTCTTCTAGGCTTCAATCTGGTCATGGCTCGCATCAGTCCCAGTCACAGCCCCCTGGTTATTGTTGGTCACCTGACTGCACCTAACAGGGGGGCCAAGGTGTTTAGGGTAGCATGCAGGAATTGGACGAATAGTTGGTGTCTCTGCCATGATGATGTTTGACAAGAAAGTGGTATTTTATTCTTTTATTCAACAGCTATTTATTAAGCTCCCGTGATGTGCCTAGGTATTGTACTAGGATCTGAACTAGTGCTGGACGTATGTCATCTATTACCATGAAGTTTCAGAGATAAAAACCATGATTCTGAACCTCAGTTTCTCCATTTAAGTAACTATTTAACTCCGAGCAACTTTCTTAAAATCTCTGAGCCCTAGTATTCTTGTCTAAACATCCAGAGAGGGAATCTCTTCCAAGCAGCACTAAAATTTTCTTACGTGAAGGCTTTCCTCCCCAGCGTTGACACTGGTGTGCTTTTGGTGGGATTACAGCCCACCCTCAGCTCCAGGGTTTGCTTGATCTCAGGCAATCCTTGGAAGGCATTGCTGTGGCCAGAGTGATTGGTTCAGGATGAGTGTGTGATCTGAAGGATGCCCAGGAATTGTCTTTACTTTATTTTATTTTATATTTTATTTTATTTTTTATGATTTCTACCTCCATAGTGCTTAGGCAACATTTGGGTAGTATATATATCTAACTTTATTTATGTATTTATTTTAAAGACTTTATTGAATTTTGTTACGATATTGTTTGTTTTCTCATTTGGGTTTTTGGCTGCGAGGCATGTGGGATCTTAGCTCCCTGACCAAGGATCAAACCTGTACTCCCTGCAATGGAAGGCGAAGTCTTAACCACTGAACCACCAGGGAAGTCCCCAGGCATTGTCTTTAACGGTTGGAGAAAGGTGATCTCCTTGTGGGAGTGAGTGAGGAAGCCCATAGCCCTGTTTGCTATTGGCAACCGTCCTGTGAGCCTGAGGCCAGCCAGCCTTAAGATGAAACTACATGGTGGATGATAGAGTCTGGGTTCTCGGCTCCTACACTGTTGGTGGAAATGTAAGTTGGTACAGCCACTATGGAAAACAGTACGGAAGTTCCTCAGAAAAATAAAATAGAATTACCATGTGATCCAGCAATCCCACTCCTGGGCATATATCCAGACAAAACTCTAATTTGAAAAGATACATGTGCCCCTATGTTCATAGCAGCACTATTCACAATAGCTAAGACATGGAAACAACCTAAATGTCCACTGACAGATGGATGGATAAAGAAGATGTGGAATATATATACAATGGAATACCATAAAAAGAATGAAATAATGCCATTTGCAACAACATGGATGCACCTAGAGATTATCATACTAAGTGAAGTAAGTCAGAAAGAGAAAGACAAATACCATATGATATCACCTATATGCAGAATCTAAAATATGACACAAACAAACCTATCTATGAAACAGAAACAGAATCATGGACATAGAGAACAGACTTGTGGTTACCAAGAGGGAGGGAAGCCAGGGGAGGGATGGATGGGGAGTTTGGGATTAGCAGATGCAAACTATTTACATTTAGAGGCAAATAAAGTCCTACTGTACAGCACAGGGAACTATATTCAATATCCTGTGACAAACCACAATGGAAAAGAATATAAAAAAGAATGTATTTACATGTATAACTGAGTCACTTTGTTGTACAGCAGAAATTAACACAACATTGTCAATCAACTTTACTTCAATAAACAAAAATTTAAAAAAAGAAACTGGGTTCTCAGGACATCCCTGAGCCACAGATCCTTGCTGAAGTCTATACCACCTTTGCACCTTTCAATAACATGAGCCAATAAATTCTCCTGAATGTTTGAGCCAGGCTATGTTGAGGTTTCTCTTTATTGTGGCTGAAGCACCCTAACAAATCCACTCCTTCAAATACTGCTATGAAGACATTTGAGATCTTCCTGGTTCCTGGTATGATGAGTGATTTTGGACTCAAACCTGGACATTTGGGGTATTACGGTGCAAGACTCTAGATCTTATTTAAGTCTTGGGTTTTAGCAGTTACCTCTGACTCTGGTGGGTGAGGGGAGGGTGCCCCCTTGTTACTGCCTCTGCTGACACCTCCCTGGTGGGGAGGGGAGTGGAGGGGGTGTCTCCTTACTGCTGCCCATGTGGTCTCCACTTACACCTTGGGGAGGTGCCCTTGTCACCACTGAGCTGCAATGAGTCCTGGATCTCCACTGGGCCTTCTCTGACACCACCTCTGTCGGTTTGCTGGGCTGCTACAACAAAGTACCACAGACTGGGTGGCTTAAACATCAGAAATTTATTTTCTTACAGTCTTGGAGGCTATAAGTTTGAGATCAAGGTGTCAGCAGGGTTAGCTTGTTCTGAGGCCTCTCTCCTCGGCCTGTAGGCATCCACCTTCTCTTCCCTGTGTCTCTCACAGTCTTCGCTCTGTGTGTGTCTGTGTCCTAATCTCCACCAGTCCTATTGGATTGGCGCCCACACCAGTGACCTCATTTTACCTTAATCACCTCTTTAAATGCACTGTCTCCAAATGCACCGACATTCTGAGGTCCTGGGGGTTAGGACTTCTACATATGAACTTTGCAGCATGACAGGGGAAACCCAATTCAGCCCACAAAAAACACCCCAGCAGGGAGGAGAAATTCCAGGCTCCCCCTGTGTTTTCCACTGACACACGGGGAGACCAGAGGCTTCTCACCCCTCCTGGAGAGGATGAAAATCCTGGCTCCCCACACTGGTTGAGGGGAGATGGTGGTTGGAGCATCTCACTGCAACATTTTGAGGGAGGCTGACTAAGCCCCTCACGTGACCTTTGTGGGTGTGGGTGGGGTGGTGTTTGGTTGGAGTGGATGGGTTATTGTCTAAAAGTTCTCTGTCTTGCTAAGCTGCCCCTTTCTTGGTCCTCTGGCTAAAGGGTAGGATTTTGTTGGCTTTTACTGTCTGGGCGGGTGGCATATATACATAAGGCAGGGGAGATGAGACAGAGGATGGCTTTCTTCTTCCAAAGCTCAGTAGGGATATCCCTCTCCTGCCTCTACAACTCCAGCTTTCTCTGGCTTCTGATAACCGTTGCTCCCACGCCCCTCAGGGCTGCAGTTATAATGGTCCCCACTATTACTAGCCCTGGTGTGTGACACCGTCCCATGTGTGTTTCCCTTAAATATACCTGCAGCTTTGAATGTGACCCCTTTACTAAATTCTCTTCACTTGCCCCATTCAAGTGCTCCATCAACATCTTGCCAGCACACTGACCATCATGTGACTATATTCTGGCTGAGGAGAGGTTGGCTAAATGTCACATGGCATCTCCTGTGATGTTTTCTTAAGCCGTCTCCTCTCTTCTTTGCCTCTTCTTTATTCTCCTGCCTTGGAGGTGATGCTGTCATCCATCTTGGACGCTGAGGGCAAGGGCCACGCTTAGAAAGGCAATGTCGTGGGCTGGAAGGAGCCTGCCTCCCAAGGACCTCTTGGAGAAGAAGTGATGTCAGCTGTGTGATTTTGGGTGAATTGTTTCATCTTTTTGAATCATAGTATCCTTATCTGTGAAGTGGGTCTCAGTACTAGTTGCCCCACAGGCTTACTATGAAGATAAAATAAGATGATTTATGTATAAGGGCCGACATAGAAAATTCAAGCAAACAAAAGGGGTCCCATAAATATTGTGAATTTGCCTTAAATGAAAACCCTAAACCTTCACACTCCTTCAGGGAAGATGTACAGCCTATGTTTACTTTCACCAAGGGAATAATAACACCTTAGATTTGCAGCTTGCAAAGCACCTTGACATTCATTATCAGATTTAGTCCATGCAACACCTCCGAGAGGGATGAGGCAGCTTGGCATGACTATTCTTTTTTTATATTGGAAAAGGAAGAGTCACGGAGAAGGAAGTGACCTGCAGAAAGATACTTACCTCACTAGTTAACTAAGGAGTGACAGAATCAGGTCTAGAATTTTGTCACTTGACCTTCACACGAGAGAAGAAGGCAATCGAAAGTCCTTATTGGGAAACCTTGTTATGTTTTCTGTTTAAATTATTAAAAAATGTCCTGTTGTAAAACATCAGGCCTCAGATAACAGATTATGTCAGGGGCCAGTCTGCAAATTGTTCCCGAAGGGAAATTCTTGCCTAATCACTATGCGGGAGGGGGTGTAGTTGGAGGATTTGTTGGGACATGGAAACAATAGGTGAAGTCTGCAAACAATTTCAAAGAAATTAGGACAAAACCCTCAGAGTCTGTCATGTTTGGTATTAAGACATCCATATGGCTGTCATCATTTTTCTTTCTAGTTGGGAACTCAAGTAGAGAACGTAGAGAAACCAGAGTGTTGTAATTTGCAGCTAGAAAGGAAAGTTCCAGTCTCTCACCGACAGTATGAGCCCGGCGATGCCTGTTTTCCAGACCACAGGGAGAAGCAGGCACCTGAGCTAGGCTGCCCGACAAGTAGCCCGAAGGCCTCCCCTAGAGCTGTACACTTTTAGAGGGATGCTTACCAGTCAGTTTTGGGTGGAAGACTATGATTATACCGTGACAACTGGCTGTTGAACCTTATAGGGTGAGGGTTTTAATTTTTAAAAAAGTTTTTGGCCGTGTCACACGCCATGTGGGATCTTAGTTCTCTGACCAGGGATCGAACCCGAGTCCCCTGCATTGGAAGTGTGGAGTTTTAACCACTGGACTGCCAGGGAATTCCCAGGGCAAGGGTCTTAGATAACACTTGGCTAGCTGTTCCCAGGGTAGCCTTTCTTACTAAAATATCCAGCTAGCTATGGAAAAAGATGAAAACTTGTTGTGATGGAGGAGGCTGGGATGCTGAGAACCCAATGACTGAGTTAGGAGAGCTCCTTGCTAGTTATCAGGCTGGTGGGACTGACTGGAGAACCAGTCCCCAGTCTCCAGCAGGTGGGTGCTCCCAGTCACATCACTGGGCAGATGGAGCCTCTGTTCAGGGCACTGATCTGGTGAGGCCACAGCCAGGCCTGGCCACCAGTTATGTTTCTCTGTTCCAAGCTCTCTCCTACCCTCTGTTCCAAGCTCTCTCCTACCCTCCTTGGTGACTAATGCATACCATCTCCACACCCCTCAGATTTCTGACTCAGTCTCCTCTTCATTTACCCAGAACACATTTACCGCTACTCCAAGCATGAACTTGCTTTCTATGTCACAAAGGAAAAAAGAAGTTACGAGATGGTCAATCCTTCAGCTTCACGTATCAAAGCTACAAACCCATCTTCTTCTACTCCTGTCTGTTGTAAGGGTTGTTCCGCCTCCTATGTAAGCTGAAAAGTTCTTAATGTTGATATAGATGAATTAATCTTTTATTTTATAGAGTGTTTTCTGCCTTCTTTAAAAAAAATCCTTCCTTATCAATACATATTCTTCTAAAATTTCTTCTAATAATCCTAAAATTTATTTTTTCACATTTAAATCCTTGATCCATCTTGAGTTGATTTTTACATATGTTGTGAGATAGGATTTCAATTTCATGTTTTGCTCTATGAAGTCTAGTTTTCTATCCAGTTCTTTTAACTGAATGGTCTCTGTCATGCACCAAAGTTACACATAAGAACGGTCAGATTCTTGGGAATTCCCTGGCAGTCAGTGGTTAGGACTCGGCGCTTTTACCACTGTGGCCCAGGTTCAATCCCTGGTCAGGGAACTAAGATCCCACAAGCCACGTGGCATGGCAAAAAAAAAAAAAAAAAAAAAAAAAAAAAAAGAATAGTCAGATTCTCAAAGGAGACAAGAATACACAATGATGGAGAAAAGACAGTCTCTTCAATAAGTGGTTCTGGAAAAACTGGACCTGTAAGAGAATGAAATTAGAACATATAAAAGAAAGAAATTAGAACATTCTCTAACACCATGTACAAAAATGAGTTGATTGAAAAATTGCTGGAAAATAAACTCAAAGTGGATTAAAGACCTATATGTGAGACCAGAACTATAAAACTCCTAGAGGAAAACAGGCATAGCACACTTTGACATAAATCGCAGCAATAATTTTTTGGATCCGACTCCTAAAGTAAAGGAAATAATGTCACAAATAAACAAATGGGACTTAATAAACCTTAAAAGGTTTTTCACAGCAAAGGAAACCATTGACAAAATGAAAAGGCAGCCTACTGAAGGGGAGAAAATATTTGCAAATGATTTGATGGTTAAGGGGTTAATATCCAACATATATAAACAGTTCATACAACTCAACATCGAAAAAACAAACAACCCAGCTAAAAAGTGGGCAGAAGAACTTAATAGACATTTTTCCAAAGAGGAAATGCAGATGGTAACAAGGGACATGAGATGATGCTCAACATAGCTGATCACCAGGGAAATGCAAATCAAAACCACAATGAGATATCACCTCACACCTGTCAGAATGGCTATCATCAAAAAGACAACAAGTAACAAATGCTGGCGAGGATGAAGAGAAAAGGGAATACTTGTACACTGTTAGTAGGAATGTAAATTGGTGCAGCCACTGTGGAAAACAGTATGGAGGTTTCTCAAAAAACCAAAAGTAAAACTACCATATGATCCAGCAATTCCACTCCTGGGTATATATCCAAAAAAACCAAAAACACTAGTTTCAAAAACTATATGTACCCTAATGTTCGTAGCAGCATTATTTACGATTGCCAAGATATGGAAGCAGCCAAAGTGTCCATCAACAGACGAATGGATAAGAAGGTGTGAGTGTGAGATGTGTGTGTATATATATATATATATACACACACACACACACACACACACACACACACACACACACACAATGGAATACTACTCAGCCATAAAAAGAATGAAATTTTGCCATTTGTAGCAACACAGATGGACTTGGAGGGCATTGTGCTAAGTGAAAGAAGTCTGACAGAGAAAGACAAATACTGTATGCTATCATTTATATGTGGAATCTAAAAAATGCAAAAAACTAGTGCATATAACAAAAAAGAAGCAGAATCCCAGATGCAGGGAACAAACTAGTGGTTACCAGTGCGGGAGAGGGGCAATATAGGAATGGGGGAGTGAAAGGTACAAACTACTGGGTGTAAGATAGGCTACAAGGATGTATTTATTGTACAACACAGGGACTATAGTGAATATTTTGTAATAACGGTAAATAGAGTGTAACCTCTAAAAACTGTATAAAAAAATAAAAAGAATCACACAAACACAAAGAATGATCAGATTCTGTGTTCTCCATTTAGTCTGCTGGTAACTTTTTCTGTCCCTCAACCAGTTCCATATAATCGTTATTACCATAACTTTAAAATAATCCCTCCACCTTGCTTTTCTACAGAAATGCTTTTGCATTTTTTTCTCCATTTGCCCTTCAGAATTAAATGATCAATAAAAACTATATTTTCAAGGAAACAAAAATCTATTAGAATTTTGATTGGAATTGACATGAATATATAAGTCAATTTAGGGAGCATTGACACCTTTATAATATTAATCTTACTATTCATGAACAAAATATATTTCTCCATTAATTCACGTCTTTTAAAATGTCTCAATAAATTTGCTTAATTTTCCCCATGGAGTTCTTGCATGTCTTCTGTTAGATTTAATGGGTATCCATCCTCTCTGATGCTCTTAAAAATGTGGTATTTTTACAAAAAAAGGTTTTCTAATTATTTGTTGCTGAGATATAGAATGAAATTAACTTTTTAACATTAATCTCATAGCCAGTCAGCTTGCCAAATAACCTTTTATTTCTAATAATTTATCTGTGAATTCTATTAGTTATCTATGAAAATGGTCATATCAGATGCAAATGGTTTTGGTTTTATTTTCTTCTTTCTAATTTATGCTCCTATTTATTTTCTTGCCTCATTGCACTGACTAAGACATCTAATAAAGTATTCAATAGAAATAGTGATAGTGGGTACATGTGTCCTGTTTTTTATTTTAAAAGGAATGCTTCTAAGATTTATCTTCTTAAGATGATGTAAATTTCTATAGTTAAAAATGTTCATCGGAAACAGAGGAAAAGTAGAGAGAGAAGACAGGAGGTGAGGAGAGGAGAGGAGAGGAGAGAGATTTATTTCTTAAAAAAGTTGGCAGTGGGATTACGGAGTCTTGGTAAATCCAAATTCAGCTTGGCCGGCTGGGGGGCTGGAGACCCAGGGAAGAGCTGCGTTTCGAGTCCAAAAGCTGTCTGCTGGCAGAAGTTTGTCTTGCTCAGAGGAGCCATATGGCTGACAGGGTTTGGTGCTCCGGCCGGGTGTCAGGCCTGTACCTCTGAGGTGGGAGACCCGAGTTCAGGACACTGGTGCACAAGAGACCTCCCAGCTCCATGTTATATCAAACGGTGAAAGCTCTCCCAGAGATCTCCATCTCAACGCTAAGACCCAGCTCCACTCAACAACCAGCAAGCTACAGTGTTGGACACCCTATGCCAAACAACTAGCAAGATAGGAACACAACCCCACCCATTAGCAGAGGGGCTGCCTAAATACATAATAAGGTCACAGACACCTCAAAACACACCACCGAACGCAGTCCTGTCCACCAGAAAGACAAGATCCAGCCTCATCCACCAGAACACAGGCACCAGTCCCCTCCACCAGGAAGCCTACAAAACCCACTGAACCAACCTTAGCCACTGGGGGCAGACACCAAAAACAATGGGAACTATGAACCTGCAGCCTACAAATAGGAGACTCCAAACACAGTAAGATAAACAAAATGAGAAGACAGAGAAACACACAGCAGATGAAGGAGCAAGGTAAAAATCCACCAGACCCAAGAAATGAAGAGGAAATAGGCAGTCTACCTGAAAAAGAATTCAGAGTAATGATAGTAAAGATGATCCAAAATCTTGGAAATAGAATGGAGAAAATATAAGAAACGTTTAACAAGGACCTAGAAGAACTAAAGAGCAAACAAACAATGATGAACAACATAATAAATGAAATTAAAAATTCTCTAGAAGGAATCCATAGCAGAATGACAGAGGCAGAAGAACAGGTAAGTGACCTGGAAGATAAAATAGTGGGAATAACTACTGCAGAGCAGAATAAAGAAGAAAGAATGAAAAGAATTGAGGACAGTCTCAGAGACCTCTGGGACAACATTAAACACACCAACATTCAAATTATAGGGGTCCCAGAAGAAGAAGAGAAAAAGAAAGGGACTGAGAAAATATTTGAAGAGATTACAGTTGAAACTTCTCTAATATGGGAAAGGAAATAGTCAAGCCCAGGAAGCACAGAGAGTCCCATACAGGATAAATCCAAGGAGAAATACGCCAAGACACATATTAATCAAACTATCAAAAATTAAATACAAAGAAAAAATATTAAAAGCAGCAAGGGAAAAACAACAAATAACATACAAGGGAATCCCCATAAGGTAACAGCTGCTTTCTCAGCAAAAACTCTGCAAGCCAGAAGGGAGTGGCAGGACATATCTAAAGTGATGAAAGGGTAAAACCTACAACAAAGATTACTCTACCCAGCAAGGATCTCATTCAGACTCGACGGAGAAATTAAAACCTTTACAGACAAGCAAAAGTTAAGAGAATTCAGCACCACCAAGCC
The DNA here is from genome assembly GCF_009873245.2 of Balaenoptera musculus. Lineage (NCBI taxonomy): Eukaryota > Metazoa > Chordata > Mammalia > Artiodactyla > Balaenopteridae > Balaenoptera > Balaenoptera musculus. The sequence goes on along the minus strand of NC_045786.1, from coordinate 43,752,109 downwards.
AGCTTTACAACAAATGCTAAAGGAACTTCTCTAGACAGGAAACACAAGAGAAGGAAAAGACCTACAATAACAAACCCAAAACAATTAAGAAAATGGTAATAGGAACATACATATTGATATTTACCTAAAATGTAAATATATTAAATGCTCCCACCAAAAGACATAGACTGGCTGAATGAATACAAAAACAAGACCCGTATATATGCTGTCTATGAGAGACCCACTTCAGACCTAGGGACACATACAGACTGGAAGTTAGAGGATGGAAAAAGATATTCCATGCAAATGGAAATCAAAAGAAAGCTGGAGTAGCAATCCTCATATCAGACAAAATAGACTTTAAAATAAAGACTATTACAAGAGACAAAGAAGGACACTACGTAATGATCAAGGGATCAATCCAAGAAGATATAACAATCGTAAATATTTATGCACCCAACATAGGAACACCTCAATACAGAAGGCAAATGTTAACAGCCATAAAAGGGGAAATTGACAGTAACACAATTGTAGCAGGGGACTTTAACACCCTGCTTTCACCAATGGACAGATCATCCAAAATGAAAATAAATAAGGAAACACAAGCTTTAAATGATACATTAAACAAGATGGACTTAACTGATATTTATAGGACATTCCATCCAAAAACAACAGAATACACTTTCTTCTCAAGTGTTCATGGAACATTCTTTAGGATAGATCATATCTTGGGTCACAAATCAAGCTTTGGTAAATTTAAGAAAATTGAAATCATATCAAGTATCTTTTCCCACCACAATACTATGAAACTGGATATCAATTAGAGGAAGAAATCTGTAAATATTACAAACACATGAAGACTAAACCATACACTACTTAATAACCAAGGGATCACTGAAGAAATCAAAGAGGAAATCAAAAAATACCTAGAAACAAATGACAATGAAAACACGATGACCCAAAACCTATGGGATGCAGCAAAAGCAGTTCTAAGAGGGAAGCAATACAATCCTACCTCAAGAAACAAGAAACACCTCAAATAAACAACCTAAACTTACACCTAAAGCAATTACAGAAAGAAGAACAAAAAAACCTCAGAGTTAGCAGGGAAAGAAATCATAAAGATCAGATGAGAAATAAATGAAAAAGAAATGAAGGAAACAATAGCAAAAATCAAAAAAACTAAAAGCTGGTTCTTTGGGAAGATAAACAAAATTGATAAACCATTACCTGGACTCATCAAGAACAAAAGGGAGAAGACTCGAGTCAATAGAATTAGAAATGAAAAAGGAGATGTAACCACTGACACTGCAGAAATACAAAGGATCATGAGAGATTACTACAAGCAACTATATGCCAATAAAATGGACAACCTGGAAGAAATGGACAAATTCTTAGAAAAGCACAAGCTTCTGACACTGAACCAGGAAGAAATATAAACAGACCAATCACAAGAATTGAAATTGAGACTGTGATTAAAAATCTTCCAACAAACAAAAGCCCAGGACCAGATGGCTTCACAGGCAAATTCTATGAAACTTTTAGAGAAGAGCTAACACCTATCCTTCTGAAACTCTTCTAAAATATAGCAGAGGAAGGAACACTTCCAAACTCATTCTATGAGGCCACCATCACCCTGATACCAAAACCAGACAAAGATGTCACAAAGAAAGGAAACTACAGGCCAATGTCACTGATGAACATAGATGCAAAAATCCTCAACAAAATACTAGCAAAAAGAATCCAACAGCACATTAAAAGGTTCATACACCATGATCAAGTGGAGTTTATCCTAGGAATGCAAGGATTCTTCAATATATGCAAATCAATCAATGTGATAAACCGTATTAATCAATTGAAAAAGTAAAACCTTATAATCATCTCAATAGGTGCAGAAAAAGCTTTCGACAAAATTCAACACCCATTTATGATAAAAAGCCTCCAGAAAGTAGGCAAAGAGGGAACTTACCTCAACATAATAAAGGCCATATATGACAAACTCACACCCAACATCGTTCTCAATGGTGAAACACTGAAACCATTTTCTCTAAGATCAGGAACAAGACAAGGTTTTCCACTCTCACCACTATTATTCAACATAGTTTTGGAAGTTTTAGCCACAGCAATCAGAGAAGAAAAAGAAATAAAAGGAATCTAAATCAGAAAAGAAGAAGTAAAGCTGTCACTGTTTGCAGGTGACATGATACTATACATAGAGAATCCTAAAGATGCTACCAGAAAACTACTAGAGCTAATCAATGAATTTGGTAAAGTAGCAGGATACAAAATTACTGCACAGAAATGTCTTGCATTTCTATACACTAAGGATGAAAAATCTGAAAGAGAAATTCAGGAAACACTCCCATTTACCATTGCAACAAAAAGAATAAAATACCTAGGAATAAACCTACCTTAGTAGAAAAAAGACCTGTATGCAGAAAACTATAAGACACTGGTGAAAGAAATTAAAGATGATACCAACAGATGGAGAGATATACCATGTTCTTGGATTGGAAGAATCAACATTGTGAAAACGCCTATACTACCCAAAGCAATCTACAGATTCAATGCAATCCCTATCAAACTACCAATGGCATTTTTCACAGAACTAGAACAAAAAATTTCACAATTTGGATGGAAACACAAAAGATCCCGAATAGCCAAAGCAATCTTGAGAAAGAAAAACAGAGCTGGAGGAATCAGGCTCCTGGACTTCAGACTATACTACAAAGCTACAGTAATCAAGACAGTATGGTACTGGCACAAAAACAGAAATATAGATCAGTGGAACAGGACAGAAAGCCCAGAGATAAACCCACGCACATATGATAACCTTATTTTTGATAAAGGAGGCAAGAATACACAATGGAGAAAAGACAGCCTCTTCAATAAGTGGTGCTGGGAAAACTGGACAGCTACATGTAAAAGAATGAAATTAGAACACTCCCTAACACCATAACACAAAAATAAACTCAAAATGGATTAAAGACCTAAATGTAAGACTGGACACTATAAAAGTCTTAGAGGAAAACATAGGAAGAACACTCTTTGACATAAATCACAACAAGATCTTTTTTTGTCCCACCTCCTAGAGATATAAAAACAAAAATATACAATGGGACCCAATGAAACTTAAAAGCTTTTGCACAGCAAAGGAAACTATAAACAAGATGCAAAGACAACCCTCAGAATGCGAAAAAATATTTGCAAATGAATCAATGGACAGAGGATTAATCTCCAAAATCTATAAACAGCTCATGTAGCTCAATATTAAAAAAAACAAACAACCCAATCAAAAAATGGACAGAAGACCTAAATAGACATTTCTCCAAAGAAGAAATACAGATTGCCAACAAAGACATGAAAGGATGCTCAACATCACTAATCATTAGTGAACTGCAAATCAAAACTACAATGAGGTATCACCTCACACCAGTCAGAATGGCCATCATCAAAAAATCTACAAACAATAAATGCTGGAGAGAGTGTGGAGAAAAGGGAACCCTCTTGCACTGTTGGTGGGAATGTAAATTGATACAGCCACTATGGAGAACAGTAAGGAGGTTCCTTAAAAACCTAATAATAGAACTACCATATGACCCAGCAATCCCACTACTGGGCATGTACCCTGAGAAAACTATAATTCAAAAAGAGTCATGTACTAAAATGTTCACTGCAGCTCTATTTACAATAGCCAGCACATGGAAGCAACCTAAGTGTCCACTGACAGATGAATGGATAAAGAAGATGTGGCACATATATACAATGGAATATTGCTCAGCCATAAAAGGAAACAAAATTGAGTTATTTGTAGTGAGGTGGATGGACCTAGAGTCTGTCATACAGAGTGAAGTAAGTCACAAAGAGAAAAAATAAATACTGTATGCTAACACATATATATGGAATCTAAAAAAAAAAAAAGAAAAAAAAAGTTCTGAAGAACCCAGAGGCAGGACAGGAATAAAGACACAGATGTAGAGAATGGACTTGGGGATATGGGGAGGGAGAAGGGTAAGCTGGGATGAAGTGGCATGGACTTATATATACGACCAAATGTAAAATAGATAGCTAGTGGGAAGCAGCTGCATAGAACAGGGAGAGCAGCTCAGTGCTTTGTGACCACCTAGAGGGGTGGGATAGGGAGGGTGGGAGAGAGGAAGGTGCAAGAGGGAAGAGATATGGGGATATATGTATATATATAGCTGATTCACTTTTTTATAAAGCAGAAACTATCACACCATTGTAAAGCAATTATTCTCCAAAAAGATGTTAAAAAAAAAAGTTTCTCTTTTTTTCCCATGAAGTCACATTGTAATGTATCAAATGCTTTTTCTACATCTCCTGGAATGATCAGACAGTTTTTCTCTCTTAATGTGGTGAATTACAAGCATTTCCTGATGTGCCACTATCCTTTTATACCTGGTAGGGTAGATTGCACGGATGGCCATAATCCTTCACTTCTCCATGTATACATGACCTTTGCAGTGTTACGTTACGGCTCCTCCCATGAAGAGGTGGAGTTCATTCTCCCATCTTTGGATCTGGGCAGGTGTTGTGGCTTGCTTTGGTCAATAGAAAGCAGTGGAAGTGACTGTATGGCAGTTCCAAGCCTAAGCCTCTAGCAGCCTTGCAGCTTACAGTCCAACTTCCTCTCTTGGAACCCTGCTCCTACCATATGAATAAGCCTGGACTAGACATCTGCGTGATGAAAGACATGTGGTCCAGTCATCCTATCACCCCAGCAGCCAGCCAGCCAATCACAAGATACGTGAGTGAGGATATCCTAGATCATCTGGCGTCCAACAAACATCCCAGTTGATAACAGACACACGAGTGATTCTGCCTGAGGTTAGCCAAGGCTGGCCTAGATCAGCATCACTGCCAACTGACCAAAGATCCATAAACAGTGCTTATCGTTGTAAGCTACTGAGTATTGTTATAGCGATAGATAACTGATATACCTAGAATAAACTTGCAACTTGGTCATGGTGCATTGCCTTATTTAAATATTATTATATTTGACTTGATTTTTTTCAATATTCATGAATGAACTGAGTTGGTAATTTTTCTTTCTTTTTATGCCTTCGGTTTCTGATATCAGGGTATTGGTTATCTTTTAGAATAATATAGGAGGATATTTCCTCTCTTTTATTTTGGGGGAGAGTTAGTGTAAGATTAGGATGACTTGTTTCTTGAAAGTTCATTTGGAAAAGCAGGTAGATTTGTTGTTTTATTTTGGGAAGATTTTATACTATTCTTCTGATTGCTTTAATAGTTATAAGTCTATTCAATTTAAAATATTTCTTAAGTCAGATTTGATGTCATATTTTTCTAGGAATTTGTTCAATTTAACCTACGTTTTAAAATTCCTGGCACATGATTATTGATGGTATCTTCTATTATCTTGTAAAATTCTGTTTTATCTCTAGCTTTTAAAATTATTTACCTGAGTTTTCTGTTTTTCTTGATTAGTCTTTTCAGAGCATTGCCTACTGTATTATTTATTTCTGTAATAACCAACTTTTAACTATATTGATATACTCCATTTTAATTCTTGTTATGTATTTCTTTGGAATCAATATTTCATTGATTCCAAAGAAATACATTTCCCTTGAACTACCTGCTTTTGTTGCAGCTCATAAATTTTTATATGTAGTATTCATTATTACCCAGTTTTAGTATTTTCAAACTTCCAATATGATTTATTCTTTAATTCATGATTTAAGTAACAGTGTTTTAACAATTATTCAAATAGAGTTTTTAAAAAAATAAATTTATTTATTTTATTTTATTACATATTTTTGGCTGCATTGGGTCTTTGTTGCTGTGCAGGGGCTTCCTCTAGTTGCGGTGAGCAGGGGCTACTCTTCGTTGCAGTGCGCAGGCTTCTCATTGTGTTGGCTTCTCTTGTTGCGGAGCATGCGCTCTAGGCACGTGGGCTTCAGTAGTTGTGGCATGTGGGCTCAGTAGTTGTGGTTCGCAGGCTCTAGAGTGCAGGCTCAGTAGTTGTGGTGCACGGGCTTAGTTGCTCTGCGGCATGTGGGATCTTCCCAGACTAGGGCTCGAACCCGTGTCCCCTGGATTGGCAGGTGGATTCTTACCCACTGCACCACCAGGGAAGCCCTCAAACAGAGTTTTTAATTTATATCTTTGTTGTGAACTTCTAACATAATTTTCCTGTGTCCCAAGAATATGGTCTGAGAAACTATTCTCTGAAATTTGCTGAGGTTTCTTTATGGCCTGGCACAAGATTTATTTGATAAATATTCTATGTGTGCATGGTAAGTGTGTGTACTCTCATTATTATCCGTGTATGTCTATAAGGTGAAGTTCACTCATTGTGTTGTTGGGATCCTCTAAATCTGCTGATTTTGTTCCTGACCAATCAATCATTAAGGAGTATATGGTGAAATGGTGGTGGATTTTTCCATTTCTTTATGAAGTTCTGTTAAGTTTTACTTCATATATTGTCAGGCACTTTTATTAGATGTTAACACATTTAGAATGACTAGATTTTCTTGGTGAATTGAAACTTTCATCATTATGTAGTGACCCTCTCTTTCCCTGATTATTCTTTTGGTTTTAAGGTGTATTTTGTCTGATATTATGAGTTCCTAAAGAAAAGAACTCAGGACTACAAGACCTAAAAAATGGCTAGCTAGTTCCAGCTTTAATATCTCATTTGTTCTTACTACTTTGCTAGAGGGTTGGAAGTGATAAGGACAATAGAATATTTGAGAAAAGAACAAAGTTTTGCTTAAATTACAAATAATTGTCCCCGTAAAATGTATTCTTTATCCCTGGATGGATAAGTGGGGAGGTCCAAAGTAGGTTCCACCAAAAGTAATAGTATTTAGGCTACAGTAAATGCTATGTTTGTATCAGAGAAATGCTTCAGACTACCCACAAAATAAACATACTGTTACTATTACACATACATAACCTGTAGAAGAAGGCAACTGTATAAAGTCCATTTGGAGATTGTCAAAGTATCCCTTAGGACATGGTTCCAGTCTGTACCCTACCTTTACAGCTTTCCCCCAATGTTGGTTACAGATGAAGAATGAGTTGGACATGTAATAGTCTAGAAAAGTTTCTCTACTAGTGACTGTTTAACGTTGTGGTCAATTTGTTCATACCGTGCTGAGCTGTTTCACGGTATATTTTAGCAACTATACATTTGAGATTATCTGGTGTTGCCATTCTGCTCTCCTGGCTTCATCAGACCTTATCCTATGGATCTTACTATCCAATTATTCACCGTGTTTATTTTCAGAGTTGGTAGCTAAATTTTGTGCATTTATTTTGAGATTCTTGAACTTCTCCATGGATATTTATTAATTTTTTTCTATAAGAGATTCTTGCATAAGGATGATTATTAGAGCAGCTTGTTTAGCATGATGATCTGCTAAAGCATTTATTCTAACTTCTATAGTATCTCACTTACTTAAAAAATTTAAAAAAAATTTTATTTAATTTCCTGACTGCTTTGGGTCTTCGTTGCTGCTCGCGGGCTTTCTCTAGTTGCAGAGAGTGGGGGCTACTCTTTGTTGCAGTGCATGGGCTTCTCGTTGTGGTGGCTTCTCTTGTTGCAGAGCACGGGTTCTAGGCTCGAGGGCTTCAGTAGTTGTGGCACATGGGCTCATTAGTTGTGGTGCACGGGATTAGTTGCTCCTCAGCAGGTGGGATCTTCCTGGACCAGGGTTCGAACCCATGTCCCCTGCATTGGCAGGCAGATTCTTAGCCACTGTGCCACCAGGGAAGTCCTCTTACTTACTTTCATAAGAACAATTTCCTTGGGTAGCATTAAGACATCAAGTAATTTATGTATTTGTTGTCCACCGTTTTTACAGCGGTACTTGAGGAGGTCAAGAAATAGCTTTGCTTCTGTATTAGTTCAAAATCATTAACTACTCCAAAAACATGACAGCTATCATTGACTATATTTACCCTTTTATTTTTAGTAATAAAAGTGAATTTAGCTATGTCCTTGAAAAAGCTGTATTTTTGACCACCTATGCAGACTTGGCATTTAGTAAGGGATTGGATTTTTCAAGAAAATTTGTGATAGCTGTCGTATAACCAGCTTGGTATTGTCCTTTTTCATTTTTTTTTATTTTGGTAAAAAACATGAAGCACAACATATACCATATTAACCATTTTAAAGTGTACAGTTCTGTGGCATTAAGTACATTCACATTGTGCATCACATCACCACCATCCATGTCCAGAACTCTTTTCATTTTTTAAATCATTTTAACCATTTTTAAAATTTGAATTTTATTTATTTTTATACAGCAGGTTCTTATTAGTTACCTATTTTATACATATTAGCATATACATGTCAAACCCAATATCCCAATTCATACCCCCACCTCCCCACCCCGCTTTTCCCCCTTGGTGTCCATACATTTGTTCTCTACATCTGTGTCTCTATTTCTGCCTTGCAAACCATTTGCAAGGTACCATCTGTACCATTTTTCTAGATTCCACATATTTGCATTAATATATGGTATTTGTTTTTCTCTTTCTGACTTACTTCACTCTGTGTGACAGTCTCTACAAATGACCCAATTTTGTTCTTTTTTATGGCTGAGTAATATTCCATTGTATATATGTACCACATCTTCTTTAGCCATTCCTCTGTTGATGGACATTTAGGTTGTTTCCATGTTCTGGATATTGTAAATAGTGCTGCAGTGAACATTGGGGTGCATGCGTATTCTTGAATTATGGTTTTCTCTGGGTGTATGCCCAGGAGTGGGATTGTTGGGTTATATGGTGGTTCTATTTTTAGTCTTTTAAGGAACCTCTATACTGTTCTCCATAGTGGCTGTATCAATTTACATTCCCACCAACAGTGCAAGAGGGTTCCCTTTTCTTCACACCCTCTCCAGCATTTGTTGTTTGTAGATTTTCTGATCATGTCCATTCTAACCAGTGTGAGGTGATACCTCATTGTAGTTTTGATTTGCTTTTTGCTAATGATTAGTGATGTTGAGCATCCTTTCATGTGTTTGTTGGCAATCTGTATATCTTCTTTGGAGAAATGTCTATTTAGGTCTTCTGTCCATTTTTTGATTGGGTTGTTTGTTTTTTTTTAATATTGAGCTACATGAGCTGTTTATAGATTTTGGAGATTAATCCTCTGTCCGTTGATTCATTTGCAAATATTTTCTCCCATTCTGAGGGTTGTCTTTGTGTCTTGTTTATAGTTTCCTTTGCTGTGCAAAAGCTTTTAAGTTTCATTGGGTCCCATTTGTTTATTTTTGTTTTTATTTCTCTAGGAGGTGGGTCAAAAAAAGATCTTGTTGTGATTTATGTCAAAGAGTGTTCTTCCTATGTTTTCCTCTAAGAGTTTTATAGTGTCCGGTCTTACATTTAGGTCTTTAATCTATATTGAGTTTATTTTTGTGTTATGGTGTTAGGGAGTGTTCTAATTTCATTCTCTTACATGTAGCTGTCCAGTTTTCCCAGCACCACTTATTGAAGAGACTGTCCAGAGCTCTTTTCATTTTGCAAAACTGAAACTCTATACCCATTAAACAACAACTTTCCTTTCCCCCTCCCTTCAGCTCCTGGAAACCACCATTCTGAATTTGACTACTCTCCAAGCCTCGTAAAAGTGGAATCATACAGTATTTGTCCTTTTGTGACTGGCTTATTTCATTTAGCATAATATATTCAATGTTTATTTATGTTGAAACATGTGTCAGAATTTCCTTCCTTTTTAAGGCTGAATAATAGTCATTATCAATATACATATCACACTTTGTTTATCCATTCATGGGCTGATGGACACTTGTGTTGCTTGCACTTTTTGTCTATTGCGAATAATGCTGCTATGAACATGGGTGTACACCTTTTTGTTTTTAAGATAAGACTAATCAACAAACAATAATAAGTCAGGATTGGGTATGGGGATGCCTACAGTATGTGTTATGGGCATGGATAATTCTTTTTTTAAAATTTCATTTTATTTATTTTTTGGCTGCGTTTGGTCTTTGTTGCTGTGCGAGGATTTTCTCTAGTTGCGGCGAGCAGGGGCTACTCTTTGTGGCAGTGCATATAGGCTTCTCATTGTGGTGGCTTCCCTTGTTGTGGAGCATGGGCTTTAGATGCGTGGGCTTCAGTAGTTGCAGTGCATGGGCTCAGTAGTTGCAGCACATGAGCTCTATGGCACGTGAGCTTCAGTAGTTGTGGCTCGTGGCTCTAGAGTGCAGGCTCAGTAGTTGTGGCTTAGTTGCTCCGTGGCATGTGGGATCTTCCCGGACCAGGGACTGAACCCATGTCCTCTGCACTGGCAGACAGATTCTTAACCACTGTGCAACAAGGGAAGTCCCGAGGGCATGGACAATTCTTGAATAACAGAAATACAATGATAACATTTTCCTTCATGGGGTAAGGGTAATAAAGTTGCTGGATCGAGAGTGTCAGATGGTGTATGGTAATAAGAGAAGGGAGAAAGTAACACTATTTTATTACTGACTAGAAGAAGAATTTTGGTATTTCCAATTAGCCATGGGGATTGTTCCGTATGTGGTATCATCAGGTTTAAAGGCAATCCAAGGGCAAGATCTGCAGTGCTTTGTTTAATTTAGCTGAGGGTACAATTGCTCTGAGGCAAGGAGGATAATCTGTGGCTACTGGACCAAGGGACAGGCTACAATAAGCAATGGGTCTTTGCTGTGTGGAATGTCTTTGAGTTAATACCCCTAGAGCACTGCTTATTCTTTCAAGCACAAACAAAAAGTGAGGCTTATGATAATTTGGGAGATCTGGCTTAGATGGTTGTTAAAGGGATATTTGAGATTACGGAAGACCTTTTTAGTTTTTTGTTGTTGTTGTTGTTCCTCTGAGGATTCTGAGATATTTGACTCTGTCAAATAATATACAGCCTTGATATTACAGAAAAATGTTATGCTCATTCTCTACAATATCCAGTGAATACCAGAAATCTTCTCTTGTCTTTTAGTGGTTGATGTTGGGTAATTCTGGATAATTTATAATCTCCCTTTAGTTTATGTTTTTCCTGCAGCTAATAGGTCATGGTCTAGACCATGAACCACTGTTTTTCAGAAATGGACTTTCTCCCTCGCAGCCCGGTTTCCTGTTTCAGCTAGCTCTGTGAGCTAGAGTCGGTTTTAGAATTTTCAAGATTAATGGAATGTAAGAAGTGGTCAGCTACATATTGGATCTGAATGGATCCACAAGGAAACAGTATATCCTTAACATCTTTCAAGACTTGAGAAAAGTAGGATGGAGCTTTGGTGAATCCCTCGGGCATACTATCCAGGAGAACTGTTGATTTTCTGAGGTGAAGGCAAATACATGTTTGTTATCATCAACTGAGATACTAAAGAAAGCTGAGCATAAATCTATTACAGAACAGTATTTGGCTTCAGGTGGGACGAAGGAAAGTGGGGAATTTGGGTTAAGTACTGTTGGGAAAGAAGCTTATTTTAACTGCTTACAGACCTTAGACAAATCTATCCTTAATGCTGAGGCTTTTAAACAGGTGAAACAGGTATGCAGGGACTAACACAAAGGACACTAATCCTCTTTCTATTAAGCTAGTTGTAATTGGCCTAAGTCCTTCTTTGAATATGGTTTTAAAAGAGTATTGAGGAAGTCTAGGTGAAGATGTAGAAGAATCAATCTGAACTCTTATGGCTCCGCTCCAATTGGTTTGCTTGGGTTTGTAGAGTCTTTGGCCTTTAGGGATTCTGAGACCCTGGCTAATTTTCAGTTGTTTCTTGAATCATACATAGTATAGGTGTTTTAATATGCATATCAACCATAATTTCTGTGTATTGCAGAAGGATCATTCTCAAGATGATCCTTCTGCAATACATTTTAGTTGCAAACTTGTTCCCTACCTATTAAATTTGTGGGAGTTGCATCACAGAGAAGAAAGGAATGTTTTCCTGCTCATGGTCCCAACGTTACCGTTATAGGAATGGACTCGGAAAGGGCTTATGATTGTTAAGGATTCCCACTGTATGAGTGGTTTTGGTCCTCTGAGGGATCCGATGTTCTATGATAGTGTAGATAGCGTGGCAGCCATATCAATAAGAAAGCTGAATTGTTGTCCACATATATTTATAAGCCGTTCCTCTTCGGAGTTTAGTTGAAGGACAGGGAATCGTTGGAACCTAATCTTTCCCTCAGCTGCAGCACCACTGAACAGATTTTGGATGGTAGTTTTCTGTTTCTTAACCAATATGTGACATTAGTTTTTCCAATGACCCTTCTTCCTGCAGCATCTACAATGTGTCTTTACTTATAGGCTCTTGATCTTCAGGAAATAGAGAACCTTTTGTTTTTGTTTTTATTTCAGGGACCAGTTATTTCATTGGGACAGCCAGAAGTTTGTTTACTTTTCTAGCTGGTTTATTTTCCAAGGCTTTTTGGAAATGTTAAGCCAAATGTCAGAGTTCTTCTAAATTGGCCATTTCCTATTCCAATTTATTTTCCTAACAAAGTTTCCTATTTCAGATCTGCATCCATTTACAAAAAGAGAGAGCAAGTTTCCTTTCACTTCAGCTGCTAGGTAATTTCAGAATATTGTTTAAAAGTTTTCTAAAGTCTAGTTTTAGTCCCCTATTGAGTCATCTTTATTTTATTTACAACTTGGAATTTTTGTCCCATTTTCTCTTTAGGGGAAGACTTCAATAATGGCCATATATTTCATTTCCTATTTTTCTTGACCTTTCAAGACCAATATCTGAATTGTGCACATTTGGGTTATTTAAATCTTCCTTTGGACTTTCCCATCCTGTTGCTTTTAATCATTTCCTTCATCTGAGGGGCTTACAGTGAAGTGGGCTAGTTAGTATGGATCTGGTAGACCAGGATAGTAAGTAACTAACAGAATCTACAGTTCTGCAGATTACTTTGGCTGTATCCTTGAGGTCTTGGAATCTTTAATTATAGCTCTAACTCCACTTAAATTAGACTTCTAGATCAGTCTTTTAGCCTCACAATGTTGAGGGGATTTTGTGAAACATGACTCTTTCCTGAGAAAAACCCAGGGAAAGGGTGTTTCAGTTAGGAGTTTGGGAGAAGGACAGAAGGAATAGCAGAGGTATAATTGGGTGTCTGTGTGTACCAAACATTGGGAGTAGAGAGAAATAGGTGCAAAAGGAGGACAGCTTTCAGAAGATTTAAGTAAAAGTGAATCCTATTTTTTGGCTTCTGCCAAAGACTTTCAGAAAGGCTATCTTAAAGTCAACATATTTTGAGGCCTAGGCTAACCATGGTACATCTGTCTTCTTTGATAGAGCTCCTCTTAAGTGTTATTTTTAACATGCCATAAGTTGAGTTGGGTAGAGCATGTGGTCTTGGAGCTGTCCCTCCCCTGTTCCTTCTGGTGATGGTGGGAGACAAATCTCAGATGGGGATAGTGGTAGGTGGGTGTGGGGTGGAGGGAGGGAAGTAGCAGGAAGGGGTTCTGCCCCCCTGGACAAGGTGTCCACCAAGGCGCTAGACCAGTAGGCCCAGCAGCTGAAGGAATGAACATACATAGCTTCATGAACAAAGTGCAAAAAGCCAAAGGAAACTTTAACAAGACTCAAATGTGAAAGAATTTCATTGTCCATGGATGGATATAGAGATATCATACTAAGTGAAGTAAGTCAGACAGAAAAAGACACATCATATGATATTACTTATATGTGGAATCTAAAATATGACCCAAATGAACTTATCTACAAAACAGAAACAGACTCACAGACAGAGAGACATGTGGTTGCCAAGGGGGAGGGGGATGGGGGAGGGATGGATTGAGAGTTTGGGATTAGCAGATGCAAACTATTATATATAGGATGGGTAAAAAACGAGGTCCTACTGTGTAGCACAGGGAACTATATTTAATATCCTATGATAGGGACTTCCCTATTGGCACAGTGGTTAAGAATCCACCTGCCAATGCAGGGGACACGGGTTCGAGCCCTGGTCCGGGAAGATCCCACATGCCGGGAGCAACTAAGCCCTGCGCCACAACTACTGAGCCTGTGTTCTAGAGCCTGCGAGCCACAACTACTGAGCCCACGTGCCACAACTACGGAAGCCTGAGAGCCTAGAGTCTGTGCTCTGCAACAAGAGAAGCCACTGCAATGAGAAGCCTGTGCACTGCAACAAAGAGTAGCCCCTGCCCGCTGCAACTAGAGAAAGCCTGAGTGCAGCAATGAACACCCAACGCAGCCAAAAAAAAAAAAAATCCTATGATAAACCATAATGGAAAAGAATATGAAAAAGAATGTGTATATATATATATATATATATATATATATATATATATATATATATATTGCTATAACTGAACCACTTTGCTGTAGAGTAGAAATTAACATAACATTGTAAATCGACTATACTTCAATAAAATAAATTAAAAAAAAAAAAGAGTTTACTTGTCCTGTCACCATCTGTCGAGGTGTCCATGGTCATTTCTATGATCTTACAGAGCTCTTTAGAATTGGTGGAAAGTCACCAAACTAGATATCTATTCATGGGCTTGCTTTGAATAAGCAAGTTAGGCTCAGAAAAGCACCGTTGGCCTTCATTCTCTTTCTCCTGTTCTATTCTAGTAGGTTCACTTGTGACAGATTTGCTAGAAGTTAAGGAATGAAGTGCAAGTCCAGGGGTCCTAAATTTTGTTAAAACAGAGAAGACCTGTTAAAGGAACTAGTAACTTCACACTCACTGAAATGGGAAATGTAATAAAACTCAAATCAGTCTATCAAGCTTGGTCCTTCAGTAACTGAGTCAATGTTCCCTCTCTCTTGATCTGTCTTATGAACTAGAAAGTATTTTCTGGGAGAACAAAGGGTGGGGTGATTTTTCCCAGCATTAAAACTCCTCCACCGCCCAGATGCCTGCTCCCTCTGAGCTTTTAAAGCTTCCACAAAGAAACACCAGGAGCTCCTCATCAATACAAAAGCCCTGGCGAGGAGGCTCCTAGAGGACCCCACTGTTTGTGATGTTCCGCCTTGACTCTGCAGGAGAGTTACCTGAAGAAGGCTGAACCATCCCCATGCCCAGCCCCCAATCCAGATCAACCACATGAGAATCTCTGGATGCGGGCTGGACCTCAGTTTTGCTTTAATTTTAATTAAGGAACAGTGCTCAGATTCTCGCCCCTCAAAATATGGTCCTTGGACCAACCATATAAGCATCACTTGGGCCCTTGTTAGCACTGCAGATTCTCAGGCTCCAGTCTGGACCCACTGAATTAGAAATCAGAAATTTGGAAGGTGGAGCCCAGCAACCTGTGGGTTATTTTATTTTATTTTTATTGTGGCAAAATATACCTAATATTTATCATTTTAACCATTGGTAAGTGTGCAATTCAGTGGCATCAGAAACATTCACAATGTTGTGTAACCATCACCATTATGTATACCCAAAACTTTTTCATCATCCCCAACAAAACTCTGTACCCATTAAACAATAACTTTCCCCTTCTTTCCCGCTCTCTCTTCCCAGCCCCTGGTAACCTCTATTCTACTTTCAGCTACTACAAATTCACATGTTCTAGGTACCTCATACATATGGAATCATGCAATATTTGTCCTTCTGTGTGGGACTTATTGTCAAGCATAATGTTCTCAAGACCCACCCATGTTGTATTGTTGCATATTTCAGAATCTCATTCCTTCTTATGGCTGAATAATAAGCAGCCTGTGTTTTCACAAGCCCTCTAGGTGATCCTGATACTCACTCAAACTCACTCAAACTGGAGTTTGAGACCCACTCACCTGGAGCAGTGGTTCTCAGAGTTTACGTACATCTGAATCACTTGGGAATCTTCTTAAAATGCAGGTTCTGATTCATTAACTGACTTACTAGCTGATTCATTAGTGGGACCCAAGATTCTGCATTTCTAACAAGCTCTGAGTGGATAAGATTGAGAACCATTGTCTTAAGCTATCACAGCTGTGCCCAGCTCACCCTGAAATGACAAGAGTAAGGAGTACTCTCATTATCCAGTGGAGAGAGATGGAGGGTGGGGTCTATTTCTGCCCTCTGGACCAGAAGACATGGACCTTGAGACCCTCATGTTCTCTGACTCAGCCTTTCTGGGCTGGGAGTCTGTCATGAGCCTCGCTGGGCCCTTGGATTGGGAAGGGCTGGAACTGGGGGACTTTTTAGGGAGCTCAGTGCTAATGACTACACTATAAGTGATAACCTGATCCATCTTTAGTCACTGCCTTGAGGCTTCCTGCCCACTTCTATGGTGTGAGTCTGGGAAAGAGCCTGGTAGTGCTGGGAGGAAGGGGGTGAGGTGAGGCTGGCTGAGTCCTGGGGTGTCAGAGCAGAGGGTGGGCTCCAGCAGGCCTCAGGACAGGCTGGGGAGACCCAGGGGCATCACACCAGGGGCCACTGAGCCAGGCAAGAAAGTCAGCACTTCTGTCTTCCTTCCTGATTGATTAAATCTGACATGGCACAGGGGCGCAGGGAGGGAGGCAAGAGACTCCAGGACCACTGTTTTCAATGAAGTGATGCCAGATTTGTATTTTCAAAACAGCAATAATTGCTTCTGAGCGAATCCAACTGCAGAAGATCCTCAACCCAGGACTGTTCAACCTAAGGATATTCCCACAGAAGAAATTACTACGTACCTCCACAAGCTGTTCCAGTCTGACCCCCTCAGAGGATGCAAGCTGTCACTAGTGTGTGTGCTTAGAGTAGAAAACAAAGATAGTCTAGACCATTCTTTTAGAGCCTTATCTGTTTTGTAAGTAGCGCTGCAGGGAGAGAAAAGGAGTAGAATGCACAATAAGGTAATTATGGTTCACTCATGTGATGAAATACTTTGGAGCCATTGAAACTGTTGTTTGAAAGAATTTTAATGACTTGCAAGTGTGGTCATGATTAAAAAGGGGGGAAAGGCTCAAATAACACATCTATGCATGTGTGTGTGTGTGTGTGTGTATTCTATGTAAAAATTTTAAACAATACATATATATAAAGAATAAACCCTAAAAATATCAATGGTTATCATTGAGTGGTAGGAGAGTCATGGTTTTTAATTTTCCTATTTATCATGTTTGTATTTTCTACATCTTTTATAATAAGCATATTACATTTACTAACAAAAAGAAATTTAAAACTATATGGTAGGGAAATGATCAAGAATCAAAAGGTACACATTTGAATCTATTTTTAATCTTAGAAAACAACAGATAGTATTTTAGAGCTTGGTAATATTTTAAATATTCAACTGTTACCCAAACCCTCCAAAATCCCTCCCCCCCCCAAAATCAGAGAGAAAACCACGACCTTTGACAAAGCCTCGAAGGCCCACCCTGATTTCGTTCCCATGGCTCTGACATCCTCTTCTCCACTGCAGTCTTTTCCTTGTGCCAGCCTCCTGGATCGTCATCAAGCCCAGGCACTCTCTGGCCCCAGGGCCTTAGCACTGGCTGTGTCTTCTGCCTCCCCACTGATGTCTGCTGAGCTTTGCACCTTCACTTCCTTCTGGCCTTTCCTCCAGACTACCTTCTCAGTGAAAATTTTCCTGGAGACATTAGTTAAGGTCCCAACTCCTGTAACATTTTATCCCCCACCCCCTTCCACCACCGCTTTTAACATTCTACATATTTTATTTCTCTATTTTTTTATGGTTTTTCCCATCCATTATAATGGAAGCCCCACTAGGCCAGAGATTTTTCTCTATTTTTTCACTCCAGTAGCTCCAGCTTCTAGATGAATATCTGGCTCTTGAAAATCAGTTGTTGAATGAATAAATGTCAAAACGCCAAAGCTCTATTTTTTGACCTACAAAATCATAAAGGGTAGACAGCTTGTAAATATGTCTCAACTCTACTAACAAATTAAATCAAAATGATTCACAACTGAGACACTTACTGCCACTTAAACATGGCATCCCATAGTAGCTTCTGTTATTTCAGGGGTTATAGATATAATTTTCAGGAAATCTGAATATACACAATGGTGCCAGGAATATCATTTTATTTGGTGAGTATGCTCAAAAGAAAAGGCAGCTTAGGTCTGGAATGGCATTATGACTTAAAAGTCAGGTGTTGCATAATAACTTGCTGGAAACTAGTTTAGAGAAAGCCACAAATTTCAGTAAAGCATTGATCCATTTAACATGTATTCCTTAAGCATTGATTATTGATTAAGACCTGGGTACACACAGTGAACAAGACATCACTCCTTCCTGGATGCAGCTTACAATCTAGTAGGGGATACAGATAAGTAAACGATAATAATACAATGAGATATTATGGAAGCACAGAGGAAGGACAGCTAACGAGACGTGGGATGGGAGGGTTGGGGTAGATTTCCTGGCAGAAGTAACATTAGAGCAGGATAAACAAGAGTATGTCAGGGAAAAGGACTTGGGTTGCACAAGTGGGGGTGGAGAAGGGGGCTGGGAAAGTGTGTTCCAGGAAGGGGCTGGAGGAACCAGGAGTTGGTGTTCCTCCAAGGAGCTGGTGAGCTCAGTGCGGTTTGAGTGAGGGCTGTGACCACATGTGCATCCTGAAATCAGTCACTTCTCATCAGCTCCACAACCCTCACCCCAATGCAAGCCACCGCCATCTCTCACTTGGACCACTGTACCACCTTTCGAACTGGACACCCTGCTTCTGCTCTGTGTCCTAGTAATGCTGAGGAGAGAAGCAGCCCCTGGCAGGCGAGAGCTGGTCTGGCCCTCACGGCTGGACCATATGTCCTTCTGTCCAACACAAACACATCATAGAGCCCCAACTTCAGGCCAGGCCACCCTGTGACCCTCATAGATGAAGACAAAAACAAGGCCACTCTGTAATCATGTCTGAACAGAGACACCACTATAAACAATGTGCAAACCACAAAAATGACCAATGAGCCTTCCATCTTGGCTCATATGAGTTACTGCAATTTACAATCTAGTAGGGAATACTTCTTTACCAATCCATTTTTGCTTCACTTCATTCCTCTCACCTTCAGAGTAAGATTTGTGAAGAAATTCAGCTACAGAATCCCCCCTTGCTTCCTGGCAACATCAAACTCAGAGCAAACTCCACTTCCTTGAACCTTCTCTAGCATCGTCTACCGCAAGTCCAGAGCCCATCATTTCCAACATACTTTAGCTGAGATGCCCCAAGGGCTCCCCACGGTGCGTGCTCACCCTCACTGCAAGGAGGCAGTTTACCCTACTTGTTCAACCACAGGTGTGTTCCTGGTGGTCCTGAACTGGAGGACATTGACGATACACAAATCAGGTTAAGACACTTTCCTACATGCTTCCCATGACTCTCAGAGTCAGAAATCAAACTCAGAGTCAAAATCAACACCTACATCATTCAACTCTGCCTACCTCTTAGGGCTCGTTCATTCACTCCACGAGTACAGTAAGTCCCCTACATACGAACCTTCAAGTTGTGAACTTTCAAAGATGCGAACGTGCAATTCCATCAGCGTCAGGCATGAGTGAAATTGAAGCTTGCCCTCCGTCTCCTATTGCTGACGAACCTTCAGCTCTACCATCTCCCACCTCCTCTCCCTCCTCCAGTCAGTAACTCTTCTTGCCTGTTCACTCGATGCCAACTCCTCTATGCCAGCTGTTGTACTGTACTACTGTACCTTTCAAGGTACTGTACTGTAAGATTAAAAATGTTTTCTTTATTTTTTGTTTGTTTGTTTTTTATATATTATTTGTATGAAAAGTATTATAAACCTATTACAGTACAGTACTATATAGCCGATTGTGTTAGTTGGGTACCTAGGCTAACTTTGTTGGACTTAAAATGAAAAAATTGGGCTTATGAACATGCTCTCAGAACAGAACTCATTCGTATGTAGGGGACTTACTGTACTGTTGAGAGTCTACAATGAGCCAGAGACCCTTCATGGCACAGGAATGTTTCACACTGCTGTGTGAAGAGTGGGTTGGAGCACAAAACTAGAGCAGGCGGTAGGGAGACCGGTTATGAGGCTCTTTTAGTCCAGTGAAACAAATGGACCAGAATCAGGGAGGGAGGAGAGTAAAATGTAATGCCCAGCATTACTTTAGGTGAGATAAGTCAGACAGAGAAGGACAAATACTGCATGATCTCACTTATTTACTGGTATCTAAAAAAGCTGAACTCAGAGAGTAAAGTGGTGGTTGCCAGGGGCTGGGGGTAGGGGAAATGGGGACAGATTTCTAGTTATAAGATTGACAAGTTTTGGGAACCTAATGTACAGCAAGGTGATTATAGCGAATAATATTGTATTATATATTTGAAAGTTGCTAAGAGAGTCAATCTTAAATGTTCTCATCACGAAAAGGAAATGGTGATTAAGTGATGTAATGAAGGTGTTAGCTAATGCTATGGTGGTAATTGTTTTGCAATATATAAAGGTGTTAAACAAACACTGTACACAGTGAAACTTACATGATGTTATATATCAATTATATCTCAATAAAGCTGGGGAAAAAAACCCATAATGCCCAGATTTCTTGTTTGGGAAACAGGGGCCAACACTGTCATTTTCTGGGTGAGGGAGTGCAGCAGACATGCTAGCAAGGATTCTAGAAAAGGCGATCACTTTGCTGTGCTAGACAGCAAAGTCTTCTTGGCTGAAGTAGACTCCTTTTCAAATTTCTTCGTAAGGGGACCTCCCTGGCTCCCAGGTAGTCCTGCAGAATTTCATGGCTACTTTTGGCCTGTGAGCTGGGGTCTGTCACTGCAAGAAATTGTTTGAATAATGTGCCTATTTCAGGTTCTAGTTTATATGTTTAAGGGAGACATATTTCAGTGGAGTCAGTAACTTATTTCTTACGGCCTTCTGGGCTTAAATAAAATGATGATTAGAGTAATTCAGGGTCCATGAAGTCGTGCAAAAACAGCTGCCATCTGCCATTGCTCTCACTGGTAACTCATTTACTTCTTATAATGGCTTTCCACATCTATGAATTAAGTTAGAATGTGCTGCTCATGCTCAGAGGAGCCAATAATGACTTGCTTTTGTGTTACAACTCTCAGAAGTAAATGATTCAGTATTCATTGCTTATAAGGTTTAAAGAGAAACTAAATTTATTTGGATTCCCCCAACCTTCACTCTAGGACACGTTTTTAATGTTCCCATCATGGAGACATTGTGGAATTGACTAATTGTGTGTTTTGCATATTTATAATCACTTTTTTATTTATTAATGGGCCAGAGATAAAATTAGTACTTTATTCGCATCGCAGCCATTTCTCAAAGTCACGCTGACTCATGTCAGAGGGTCTGAGATTTGACAGCTCAGAATGAAAGGGCAGGTGATTGTCTTCTCGGTAAATCCCGAGGAGGGGCAAGAGCTGCCCAGATGCAGTTTATCAGACTGATTCTCTAGAGCTGCACTGTCCAATATGGTTGTGTAAAATGTACATTCATTAAAGTTAATTAAAATTAAAAATCCAGTTCCCCAATCACACTGGCCACATCTCAAGAGCTCAAGAGCCACATGTGGCCCAGTGACCACCATATTGGAGAGTGTGGAGTATTTCCAGCATTGCAGAGAATTCCACTGGACAATGCTGCTCTGGGCTGTGTTGGTGCTGGTGTCCTTTCGTATCTCCCTGGATTGAAAGAACTTGGTGCTTGTAAACTGACTGTCCAGAAAAACTGAGGGGTTAAGGCATCCCTGGTCATATCTCAAATCCTGAATATAGTCAGAATTCCATTACTTCTTACCACCTACAACCTGGTCCCATTACTGTCAAATCTCTCCTGGATTTACTGCAACAGTCTTCTTACTCCCCTCCCAACTTCCATGCTAGGCTCTCACAATCTCTACTCCACATAACAGCCAGAATGATCCTGCTCAGAACCTTCCAGTGGCTTTTGTTGTCTTACACAGAGTAAAAGCCAACATCCTTACAATGACCCCCAAGGCCCTATATTCTGACTCCTCACCATCCCTTAGATGCATCTCTTGCTATACCTGCCTTGGTTTTCTCTGCTGCAGCCACACTGGCCTCCAGGTATGTTTTCCCTTGCCTTGGTTCTTTCCTGAAATACCCTTCTCCTGATAGCGCTACGTCTTGTTTCCCCACTTACTTCAGGTGTTTGCTTAAAAGACTTCCCTGCCTACCCTATCAAAATTTCAGTCCTGATGGGGAGGACCTTCAAGATGGTGGAGGAGTAAGATGTGGAGATCACCTTCTTCCCCACAGATACATCAGAAATACATCTACATGTGGAACAACTCCTACAGAACACATACTGAACTCTGGCAGAAGACCTCAGACTTCCCAAAAGGCAAGAAATTCCCCACATACCTGGGTAGGGCAAAAGAAAAAAGAAAAAACAGAGACAAAAGAATAGGGAATGGACATGCACCTCTGGGAGGGAGCCATGAAGGAGGAAAAGATTCCACACACTAGGAAACCCCTTCACTGGTGGAGATGGGCGGTGGTGGGGGGGGATACTTTGGGGTCACGGAGGATAGCTCAGCAACAGGGGTGCAGAGGGCAAAGCAGAGAGACTCCCACACGGAGGATTGGTGCTGACCAGCACTCACCAGCCCGAGAGGCTTGTCTGCTCACCTGCCCCAGCAGGTGGGAGCTGGGAGCTGAGGCTCGGGCTTCGGAGGTCAGATCCCAGGGAGAAGACTGGGGTTGGCTGCATGAACACAGCCTGAAGGGGGCTAGTGCACCACAGCTAGCCGGGAGGGAGTCTGGGAAAAAGTCTGGAGCTGCCTAAGAGGCAAGAGACCATTGTTTTGGGGGGGGAGGTGCGAGGAGAGGGGATTCAGAGAACCACCTAAAGGAGCTCCAGAGATGGGTGTGAGCCACGGCTATCAGTGAAGACACCAGAGATGGGCATGAAATGCTAAGGCTGCTGCTGCAGCCACCAAGAAGCCTGTGTGTGAGCACAGGTCACTATCCACACCGCCCCTCCCAGGAGCCTGTGCAGCCCGCCACTGCCAGGGACAACTTCCCCGGGAGAACACACGGTGTGCCTCAGGCTGGTGCAATGTCACGCTGGCCTCTGCTGCCGCAGGCTCACCCCGGCATTCACGTTCTGTACCCCTCCCTCCCCCCGGCCTGAGTGAGCCAGAGCCCCCTAATCAGCTGCTCCTTTAACCCCATCCTGTCTGGGCGGTAACAGATGCCCACAGGTGACCTACATGCAGAGGCGGGGCCAAATCCAAAGCTTAAACCCAGGAGCTGTGGGAACAAAGAAGAGAAAGGGAAATCTCTCCCAGCAGCCTCAGGAGCAGCAGATTAAATCTCCACAATCAACTTGATGTACCCTGCATCTCTGGAATACCTGAATAGAAAATGAATCATTCCAAAATTGAGGCAGTGGACTTTGAGAGCAATGGTAGACTTGGGGTTTGCTTTCTGCATCTAATTTTTTTCTGGTTTTACGTTTATCTTAGTTTAGTATTCAGAGTTTACTATCATCGGTAGATGTGTTTATTGATTTGGTTGCTCTCTTCCTTTAAAAAAAAAAAAAAAAATATATATATATATATATATATATATATATATATTTCCCTTTTCTCTTTTTGTGAGTGTGAATGTGTATGCTTCTTTGTGTGATTTTGTCTGTATAGCTGTGTTTTTACCATTTGTCCAAGGGTTCTGTCTGGTTTTTTTTGTTTTTTGTTTTTTTTTGTATAGGTTTTAGCACTTGCTATCATTGGTGGATTTGTTTTTTGGTTTGGTTGCTCTCTTCTTTCTTTTATTTTCTCTTTTTTATTATATTTTAATTTTTTAAATTTTTAAATAATTAAAATTTAAAAAAATTTTAATAACATTATTTTAGTTTATTTTATTTATTTTTCTTTCTTTCTTTTTCCTCTCCCTTTTCTTCTGAGCCGTGTGGCTGATAGGGTATTGGTGCTCCAGCCAAGTGTCAGGCCTGTGTCTCTGAGGTGTGAGAGCCAAGTTCAGGATATTGGTCCACTAGAGACTGCTGGTTCCACGTAATATCAAATGGCAAAAGCTCTCTCAGAGATCTCCATCTCAACACTAAGACCCAGCTCCACTCGACAACCAGCAAGCTACAGTGCAGGACACCCCATGCCAAACAACTAGCAAGACAGGAACACAACTGTACCCATTAGCAGAGAGGCTGCCTAAAATCATAATAAGGTCACAGACACCCCAGAACACACCACCGGATGTGGTCCTGACCACCAAAAAGACAAGATCCAGCCTAATCTACCAGAACACAGGCACCAGTCCCCTCCACCAGGAAGTCTACACAACCCACTGATCTACCTTAGCCACTGGGGGCAGACACCAAAAACAATGGGAAATATGAACCTGCAGCCTGCACAAAGGAGACCCGAAACACAGTAAATTAAGCAAAATGAGAAGACAGAGAAACACACAGCAGATGAAGGAGCAAGGCAAAAACCCACCAGACCAAAGAAATGAAGAGGAAATAGGCAGTCTACCTGAAAAAGAATTCAGAGTAATGATAGTAAAGATGATCCAAAATCTTGGAAATAGAATGGAGAAAATACAAGAAACGTTTAACAAGGACTTAGAAGAACTAAAGAGCAAACAAACAATGATGAACAACATAATAAATGAAATTAAAAATTCTCTAGAAGGAATCCATAGCAGAATGACAGAGGCAGAAGAACAGGTAAGTGACCTAGAAGATAAAATAGTGAGAATAACTACTGCACAGCAGAATAAAGAAGAAAGAATGAAAAGAATTGAGGACAGTCTCAGAGACGTCTGGGACAACATTAAATGCACCAACATTCAAATTATAGGGGTCCCAGAGGAAGAAGAGAAAAAGAAAGGGACTGAGAAAATATTTGAAGAGATTACAGTTGAAAACTTCTCTAATATGGGAAAGGAAATAGTCAATAAAGTCCAGGAAGCACAGAGAGTCCCATACAGGATAAATCCAAGGAGAAACACGCCAAGACACATATTAATCAAACTATCAAAAATTAAATACAAAGAAAAAATATTAAAAGCAGCAAGGGAAAAACAACAAATAACATACAAGGGAATCCTTATAAGATAAAAGCTGATTTCTCAGCAAAAACTCTGCAAGCCAGAAAGGAATGGCAGGACATATTTAAAATGATGAAAGGGAAAAACCTACAACCAAGATTACTCTACCCAGAAAGGATCTCATTCAGATTTGACGGAGAAATTAAAACCTTTACAGACAAGCAAAAGCTAAGAGAATTCAGCACCACCAAGCCAGCTTTACAACAAATGCTAAAGGAACTTCTCTAGGCAGGAAACACAAGAGAAAGAAAAGACCTGCAATAACATACCCAAAACAATTAAGAAAATGGTAATAGGAACATACATATTGATATTTACCTAAAATGTAAATATATTAAATGCTCCCACCAAAAGACATAGACTGGCTGAATGGATACAAAAACAAGACCTGTATATATGCTGTCTATGAGAGACCCACTTCAGACCTAGGGACACATACAGAATGAAAGTTAGAGGATGGAAAAAGATATTCCATGCAAATGGAAATCAAAAGAAAGCTGGAGTAGCAATTCTCATATCAAACAAAATAGACTTTAAAATAAGACTATTACAAGAGACAAAGAAGGACACTACGTAATGATCACGGGATCAATCCAAGAATATATAACAATTGTAAATATTTATGCACCCAACATAGAAACACCTCAATACAGAAGGCAAATGCTAACAGCCAGAAAAGGGGAAATCGACAGTAACAAAATTATAGCAGGGGACTTTAACACCCTGCTTTCACCAATGGACAGATCATCCAAAATGAAAATAAATAAGGAAACACAAGCTTTAAATGATAACATTAAACAAGATGGACTTAATTGATATTTATAGGACATTCCATCCAAAACCAACAGAATACACTGTCTTCTCAAGTGCTCATGGAACATTCTCCAGGATAGATCATATCTTGGGTCACAAATCAAGCCTTGGTAAATTTAAGAAAATTGCAATCATATCAAATATCTTTTCTGACCACAGCACTATGAGACTAGGTATTAATTACAGGAAAACATCTGTAAAAAATACAAACACATGGAGGTTAAACAATACACAACTAAATAACCAGGAGATCACTGAAGAAATCAAAGAAGAAATCAAAAAATACCTAGAAACAAATGACAATGAAAACATGATGACCAAAACCTATGGGATGCAACGAAAGCAGTTCTAAGAGGGAAGTTTATAGCAACACAATCCTTCCTCATGAACAAGAAACATCTCAAATAAACAACCTAACCTTACACCTAAAGCAATTAGAGAAAGAAGAACAAAAAAAACCCCATAGTTAGCAGAAGGAAAAAAATCATAAAGATCAGATCAGAAATAAATGAAAAAGAAATGAAGGAAACAATAGCAAAGATCAATAGAACTAAAAACTGATTCTTTGAGAAGATAAACAAAATTGATAAATCATTAGCCAGACTCATCAAGAAAAAAAGGGAGAAGACTCAAATCAAAAGAATAAGAAATGCAAAAGGAGAAGTAACAACTGTCACTGCAGAAATACAAAGGATCATGAGAGATTATTACAAGCCACTATATGCCAATAAAATGGACAACCTGGAAGAAATGGACAAATTATTAGGAAAGCACAACCTTCTGAGACTGAACCAGGAAGAAATAGAAAATATAAACAGACCAATCACAAGCACTGAAATTGAGACTGTGATTAAAAATCTTCCAACAAACAAAAGCTCAGGACCAGATGGTTTCACATTGAATTCTATCAAACACTTAGAGAAGAGCTAATACCTATCCTTCTCAAACTCTTCCAATATATAGCATAAGGAGGAACACTTCCAAACTCATTCTACAAGGCCAACATCACCATGATACCAAAACCAGACAAAGATGTCACAAAGAAAGAAAACTACAGGCCAATATCACTGATGAACATAGATGCAAAAATCCTCAACAAAATACTAGTAAACAGAATCCAACAGCACATTAAAAGGATCATACACCATGATCAAGTGGGGTTTATCCCAGGAATGCAAGGATTCTTCAATATATGCAAATCAATCAATGTGATAAACCATATTAACAAATGGAAGGAGAAAATGATCTCAATACAATCTGTATGATCATCTCAATATATGCAGAAAAAACTTTTGACAAAATTCAACACCCATTTATGATAAAAACCCTCCAGAAAGTAGGCACTGAGGGAACTTACCTCAACATAATAAAGGCCATATATGACAAACCCACAGCGAATATCGTCCCCAATGGTGAAAAACTGAAACCATTTCCACTAAGATCAAGAACAAGACAAGGTTGCCCACTCTCACCACTGTTATTCAACATAGTTTTGGAAGTTTTAACCACAGCAATCAGAGAAGAAAAAGAAATAAAAGGAATCTAGGTCAGAAAAGAAGAAGTAAAACTGTCACTGTTTGCAGGTGACATGATACTATACATAGAGAATCCTAAAGATGCTACCAGAAAAATACTAGAGCTAATCAATGAATTTGGTAAAGTAGCAGGATACAAAATTACTGCACAGAAATGTCTTGCATTCCTATACACTGATGATGAAAAATCTGAAAGAAAAATTCAGGAAACACTCCCATTTACCACTGCAACAAAAAGAATAAAATACCTAGGAATAAACCTACCTTGGGAGACAAAAGACCTGCATGCAGAAAATTATAAGACACTGATGAAAGAAATTAAAGATGATACCAACAGATGGAGAGATATACCATGTTCTTGGATTGGAAGAATCAACATTGGGAAAATGCCTATACTACCCAAAGCAATCTACAGATTCAATGCAATCCCTATCAAACTACCAATGGCAATTTTTAGAGAACTAGAACAAAAAATCTTAAAATTTGTATGGAGACACAAAATACTCCGAATAGTCAAAGCAGTCTTGAGGGAAAGAAACGGAGCTGGAGGAATCAGGCTCCTGGACTTCAGACTATACTACAAAGCTACAGTAATCAAGACAATATGGTACTGGCACAAAACCAGAAATATAGGTCAATGGAACAGGACAGAAAGCCCAGAGATACACTCACGCACATATGGTCACCTTATCTTTGAAAAAGGAGGCAAGAATATACAATGGAGAAAAGACAGTCTCTTCAATAAGTGGTGCTGGGAAAACTGGACAGCTACATGTACAAGAATGAAATTAGAACACTCTCTAACACCATAAGACAAAAATAAACTCAAAATGGATTAAAGACCTAAATGTAAGACCAGACACTATCAAACTCTTAGAGGAAAACATAGGCAGAACACTCTATGACATTAATCACAGCAAATTGTTTTTTGACCCAGCTCCTAGAGAAATGGAAATAAAAACAAAAATAAACAAATGGGACCTAATGAAACTTAAAAGCTTTTGCACAGCAAAGGAAACCATAAACAAGACGAAAAGACAGCCCTCAGAATGGGAGAAAATATTTGCAAATGAAGCAACTGACAAAGGATTAGTCTCCAAAATTTACAAGCAGCTCATGCAGCTCAATATCAAAAAAACAAACAACCCAATCCAAAACTGGGCAGAAGGACTAAATAGACGTTTCTCCAAAGAAGATATACAGATTGCCAACAAACACATGAAAGGGTGCTCAACATCACTAATCATTAGAGAAATGCAAATCAAAACTACCATGCGGTATCACCTCACACCAGTCAGAATGGCCATCATCAAAAAATCTACAAACAATAAATGCTGGAGAGGGTATGGAGAAAAGGGAACCCTCTTGCATTGTTGGTGGGATCTTAAATTGATACAGTCACTATGGAGAACAGTATGGAGGTTCCTTTAAAAACTAAAAAGAGAACTACCATATGACCCAGCAGTCCCACTACTGGGCACGTACCCTAAGAAAACCGTAATTCAAAAAGAGTCATGTACCACAATGTTCATTGCAGCTCTATTTACAATAGCCAGGACATGGAAGCAACCCAAGTGTCCATCGACAGATAAATGGATAAAGAAGATGTGGCACATATATACAATGGAATATTACTCAGCCATAAAAAGCAACGAAATTGAGTTATTTGTAGTGAGGTGGATAGACCTAGAGTCTGTCATACAGAGTGAAGTAAGTCAGAAAGAGAAAAACGAATACCATATGCTAACACATGTATACGGAACAACAACAACAACAAAAGGTCATGAAGAACCTAGGGGCAGGACAGGAATAAAGATGCAGACGTAGAGAATGGACTTGAGGACACGGGGAGTGGGAAGGCTGAGCTGGGACATAGTGAGAGAGTGGCATGGATATATATACACTAGCAAATGTAAAATAGATAGCTAGTGGGAAGCAGCTGCATAGCACAGGGAGATCAGCTCGGTGCTTTGTGACCAGCTAGAATGGTGGGATAGGGAGGGTGGGAGGGAGGAGACGCAAGAGGGAGGAGATATAGAGATGTGTGCATATGTATATCTGGTTCATTTTGTTATAAAGCAGAAGCTAACACACAATTATGGATCAATTATACTCCAATAATGGTGTTAAAAAAATTTGTCTCCCTGAACAAAATTTCATGTCACCCTTCCATCTCCCTGACACTTGTCACTATCCACATACCATATGTTTTACTTATTAGTGTTGCTTCTTTTCTGATTCCTCTGCTAGAAGGTAAGCTTGGTTGAACAGGGTTTTGTCTATTTTGTTCATTTCTATATCCCAGTGCTTAGAACAGTGCCTGGCATCTAGTAGGTGTTCAATAAATACTTACTGAATGAATGAATTCATTTTGCAACTCAAGCTCCTCCGGATGAATGAGGTAAATGAAGAGGCATGGGTTTTAGATGCATGAGTTTCTGCCTCCTTCTAGATGTGAGACTTCAGGCAAGTGGCTTAATTTCTTTGAGCTTGTTTCTTCATCTGTAAAATGAAAATTATAATACCTGCCTGGAAAGATTGTCATTAGGATTAATTAGGGCCTTCCCTAGTACATAGTCTGAGCACAATAAGGTTATTCCAGGAGCTGTGAAATTTGACCGAGGGCTCTTCTTCATCTACTAGTGTCTATGTGAAAACCATGCTAGGCTTTCTTTCACTATGCATTTAAAAATGTTGTGCTTTTATTTTAATAATAGAAATATTATATGTAGGGAAATTTTTGGAAAATCTGGGTGATGCAAACTGATGATAATTGGTGATTACTGAGTTTGGCTGTGAGGTTTCTTTACAACAGTTTTTAGATGGGAAAGCTAGGAATCAATGCTGATATTCTATGAATGAAAGTTTCACAGAAATTCCAATAGAGAAAAGCAGTGGGAAAATCTGGTCATGCTGAGTCACACATGGTGGCATAAGCCTGCTGAACTCAGAAAGAACCTACATCATAGGGGACAGGCTTATAGTCACATTTCAAAGAGGGAATTTTGTTCAGCAAAATAGTGTAGTCTATATGGTCTATCATGTTGAATTAATGTTATTTGGAATTTTGGTTTTTTTATTGTTATATTAGAACCCTATGCTTATAGAATGTATACCTCGTTTTATGTTTTTACTTATTTAGAAGCGTAGCAGAGGTCCCACCAGAAAAATTGAAATGACTCTAAACATTTGAAACAGAGGCAACTTAACACAGGGAAGTGGTGACGCAGGGGGTGGGATTGCTGATACCCAAATGGGATGCACTTTAGAAACTGGCAACAGCAAGAAGCTACCCCACCCCTAGGCTGGAGAGATGAAAGAGGATGGTTTTGGAGCCCAGGGTGGGCTGCCCAAGGTAGGCAAAGATGGGAGGAAATACTCTGGCTTCTCCCTTCCCTCAGCCTCCACTTCTTCAGTAATGCTTCCCGTTGGCTGACTCTAGTAGAAGCCCAGGAGACATAGGAGAGGGGAAATGAATCCGGCAAGGATCAGCTTCTCTCCACTGTATGTGTGTGTGCACACACACACACTTCAGCAATACAGAGCAGAGCAGGGGAAGGGTGAAGAGATTGTCTAAGGGCAAACTCTCTACCAACACATTGAAATTATACGGACATGTGGTTGATTGCGACCATCCGTTTTCTTTCCTTCCATTCTTTTCCTTTTTTTTTTTTTTTTTTAGGTAAAAAGTGGATTTATTTAGAGAGATACACATTCCGTAGGTGGGAGGTGGTCCATCTCAAAAGGCAAGAGCAGCCCTGGGAGAAACAGACAGAGTGTGGACCATCTCAGAAGGCCTCTTCCCTTCCACCTTTAGTGGCAGTCAGGTTGATGGGGTGGGTTTGGCACTACTCCATCTCCAGTGGTGGGCTCTGATTGGTTTCCATGTCTAAACCAGGCAGGGTGACCCCACTCTCCTTGCTATAGTGATCGGTTACATGAGTGATGGCTTAAATCAACAGCTCAACACATTCCTCAGGCCTCAGCTTAGGTCTTAGGGTTCTGTCTCCTGATATGAACCAGAAAAAGCACATAACCCCCCAGTGCTCCTAGCAGCCATCTGTGGCTGGGTCAGGACAAGCCTGAAGGGAGAGGCACAATGCTGAGTCTCTCTCTCTCACACACACACACACCAAAGCAGAGACAGAGCTTACCTCACAATCCTGGTGGTCATTATTCCCCGGGGTCCTCATTTGTTTGAACCAGATCAATCCCCTTTCATGTTCAAGCCAGTATGAACTGGGTTTTCTGTTGCAGCTAATGCAATAATAAAAATAAGTTAGGTCAGCATTGGGAGTCCCAAAGATAAAAAATAGTGTGTTAACGGAGGTACAGACATCGTTTAAGCTTGGGAAACACTAGCAACTCCCGACAGCCCCACATCTTCCTTTCCCCACTGGAGATGAATAAAGAAGAACTGCACAAGGCGTAGACCATGCCGGGTCACGGAGACCTTTGGATGCCAAGCCGAGAGCGTGTGATGCTTCTGCAGTGGCACACCCCTGGCTCTGAACGGCGCAACCCCTGGCTCTGAACCAGGAGGAGAGATGCTTGCTTGGTGAAGTGAGGACCTCCCAAGCAGCTGTGCGTGGGCTAAGCACAAAGCGTGGAGTCAAGCTCTACAGCATGGGTGAGACTTGGGCCAAACAAGCAGAAAAGGGGGTCGATGCTACCATGTCAATATTCTCTCTTTAGGTGGAAAAATCAATGGCTTAGAATTTTAATAGGTTAAGAATTTGTCTCACTGAATTCGGGGCAATGCTTAGATGGTAAATCTATTGACAAGAATGTGTGGCCTGAGTTTCCTCAAAAGGAAGGCCTGTTGGAATGACTCCCTTCTACCAAGAGAGGCCATGGCCCTGTAATTCCTGGAGAAACCACCAGGCTCCATGCAAAGTCAGGGAGAGTGAGTGGGTTTAAGCATTTTGGAAGCTTCTTCCCTCTGCTGGATTTTGGTAGCAAAGGCCTCTGAGCTCCCATGAACATACTGAATAGGGTTCTTTGGGTTTCTGCAGACTGATTTTTGAAATAGGAGGATTGTTCAGCCTGAGTCCTTTGTCTCCTCCTGAATTAACTTGTGACCGAAGGTCAGTATGGTGCAGGGGAATCTAGAGAGCACTTTCCCCGGTCCCTCTGGTCCCCTAAGGCTTGTCTGGATTAGAGGATGTGGGTTAGAATTCACTATTTCATGCTGGACCATGAAAGAGTTGTTATTTCTGTTACTGGCTATGGCGGTTTGCCGCAGGTCATTTGGGATTAACTTGGGTCCCCTACAAAGTGTACATATAACTGTTCCCCTCTCTTCGCTGGTCTGGGCTGCTGTGGGTTTTCTCTGAGGCAGACCAAAGTCTGGTGGGTGGAGGAACAGAGAGCAGGTGCTGACATTTGTTTGGGGACCAGCAGGCATTGCGGGGAAAGTTTTCATGGAATAAATAAACCAGCTCAGTTTAACCTTTAGCCGTAGTCTTGGAGTTTTGGGGTCTCCTGGGCTTTAGGGTAACAGTTTTGCCTTGATTTGCCCAAAATCACCCTCCACTGGGCAGTTGTGCATTTGGAGCTGTCTCTGAAACCTCCCATCACTTTCATTGTTCAGGGAGCAATTTTAGGGCACCCTGCATCTAACTCCTAACGCATCCATTGATTTCACTATCAGCTGAAGTCAGTTTTCTCTTCTTTCTGGTGGTGGTGGGGACAGCTGGTAGACCAGAGATGTGACTTGGGCAAAGTTAACAGAACATTCAGGCAACAAGTTTTCCCTTTTCTTCTTTGGTTCCACAGCTGAGTTCCCGATACATTGTCCTGGCGATTCAGATTGGATTCTCAAACCTTTCCTCAGTCCCTCTTTGAGTGTGAAATCCTGCTCACTTCTGAGGCTCAGGAAAAATTCAGTGACGGATACTTCAGATCCTTCGGAAGGATCCTTCAGAAGATCTCAGAGGACAGGAGTCTGTCTCAGTCAGTTGAGTTCGTACAGGACACTTACCATCATGCTGAAGGAGGTTTTGGACTGACCATCATGTCCATCTGCTGGTCACGAAGTTGGGATGGCGAACACTTGGATGTCACCATTGGCACCGGAAACAAGAGCCTTCAAGCTGTTCTGTTACCTCATCAGGAGATGCAGCTTTTCCTTTCTGCTGTGTGGTTAGTTTAGGAAAACCAGGCCATGCAATAATATTTCAGAACTCCCAATTTGGGGATTTCCCCCCGTTCTATGTCTTCTCTTTATTCTCTTCCCCATTGGGGTGATCAGGTCTTTCTGGGTCCATTGGCCCAGGGTTTAAAGGCAAACAAAGAGGAGTTTCCTGGACTTTAGCCTCCAAAAGCTTAAGCCCCTACAGAAATGGTAGACAAAATGTTTTGCCTGCACAGAGTCTATGCAGATCGGCAGCTCCATGGAGATTTCCACACCCCACTGGGAAAGGGAGCACCAGAGTGGTTCCAGAGGGGCCCCCCAAACAAGGCAGGGAAGGAACAGAGTAAGTTGCAGGGCCTGAGTGGGCTAGGCACCCACAAGAGGGGTGTCTGCAAGAGGACATGCCTCGATAGATGTCTGACAGATGTACAGAATGCGGTATGAATTGGGGATGTCTGTAGGGACAAATGACTTGAGCCCATAGAGTGGACTTTTCTTCCCTTCTCCCTGTCCCATTACCCACCCACCAGGTACCTTGCACAGGAGCCCCATAGAGTGTCGACTCTACGCTGGCCCAAGCTGGGGATACCCTTAAATTTCATTAAATGTGACCTTCTCAGCTGCCAGCACGTTCTGTGTGGTTGTATGAACTGCATAAAAACGCCTCTTCTGGGTGGTCAAATGCCAAAATGGTGCACCTCCCCAGGCTGATTCAGCCGTATGCTAGGGTGTGTGGCTTAGTGGGTAGGGTGCCAGGCTGAATTTCAGCCCTCACTGAGGCCCTCAGCTGTGAGGTGCTTAAACTGTGCCACCGAATATGGAGGCCCCGTGTGGACCGAGGTTCATCCCCTCCACGTGTGACTTTAGGTCACCTATAGCTGTGTAGAAATGAGCATGCTGACCCCCTATAAAAGGGGTGAGTGATTCAGTGTTGGTGTGGCAATACTGGACATCAGAAGGTTCGGTCCTGGAAACGTCATTTGTTCTCAGTGCGGTGGAGGCAAGCATTTAACGTCAGAACCGTAGTTACTTCATCTGTTCGGTGGGGATAAGAGTTCCTGCTCTTCCTCACACAGCTGCAGTTTGGGTCAAAGGCAGGGATATCCATGAACCTGCTCTGGGAATGCTGAGCTAGGGCTGAGCCCCTAAAGTTCACGGAGCCACCGAAGGAGGTGAGATTATAGCGCAACCCTCTGTGAGCAAGAGGAGAAGGTCAGGAGCCCTGGAATCTGTTTTGGTGGCAGACTTTGTGAGACTGGGGAGAAAAAGCAGGAGGAGAGACCCGGGGCTGCTGGGTGACCGAGGGCTGGCCTGTGTGACAACTATAGGTCCGACTTTTAAGGCTCTGTGAGGGGGAGGTGAGTGTCTGCTGGGGCAGAGGAAGTCTGGGGCCACTGCTATTTGGGTGTTAGTATAAGTGGGCCCAATTTGTGTGAGGTGGCTCGTCATAAGTCTGTGCAGCTTTGGGGACGTGAGGCCTGGAGCCTGCGGTAATCTGGGGCCAGTCAGGAGACAAAAGCCACACAGGAGGTCAAACAGGGAGAGTTGAATATAAAGAATGATTAACTCAGATGAACGAGTATCTATCTGTAAGGTAAAAGAAACTGTATGGCTCCCTAGGGCTGAGGACGTCTATCCCAGGAAGGAAGAATTGGGAAGGGGGCTGGACCTCACTGGAGGGGTGGTTTGGTCACCGGGTAGCAGAGAGGTTTACTGGTTCAGCCAGGCTGGAGTGGGCCTGGAGCAGCCAGGCAAGCAACAGGCCACCCTCTGGGGTGCAGCCATCCTCAGTGAATGGCTGGGTGTGCAGGGGGAGAGAGGGAGGCCTTCAGAGCACGTGACCCACCTCTGCACAGGCCCTGGTTTTTGTGTCAAGAGGACTGCAGAAAGGGGATCGCCAGGCCAAGGCTGCAAGGTTGCAGAGGAACTGTGTTCTGAGCCGTGGGGAGGGGGTTGCATGGGTTGAGGGGCAGGCTCTCAGATGCCCTCATACCACCTCCAACTGGCACGGAACTGCAGGTGACCCCCTCCTGCAATGTCCCTCCAGTGCCCTCTGAGAAGAGAGCTCACGTCACGTTTACTGTAAAGAAGCCCGGGCACCGGCCACCCTCCCAGACTAAGATCCACAGGCCTCTCATTTCCACTAGCTGCCTGCCTGGCCTAACCTTCCTGAGGCGACAGCTAGGACACTCTTGAGATTATGTGCTCAAGTTCAGGGCAGAAAATAAGTGAAAGCTCCATTCCTTCCCCCTTGTCCCAGGGAAGAAAGAAAATTCACGCAAGGTTTCTCAAACTAGACTCTAGAGTCATCCTTCAAAATTTTTTTTGCCGTATTTACAGTCCATCTGTACTATGATTTACTTGTTTTCTTTTTTAAAGGGTTGAGTCACTTTTTAACCCTTAACAAAATGATTTGAAAATGGAATTCTGTAAAAAAAAAAAAAAAAAAGAAAATGGAAGTCTGTATGGTTTTAATTAATGGAAAATCAGAGAAGGGAACTGCAAATACATTGAAAACAATCTTTTAAAATCAGGCTAGATGCTGTGTCTGGCCAAAGACACAAGCATGAAGCCTGTTGCTTCCTTGCGAAAAAGAGAGAGTAACAAAAAGGCCTGATTGAGAGTCTTTCATTAATCAGGACTCAGAGAGTTGGAAAGGAAATAACTTTTTCTACCTGGTGTTAAGTGGTTTAAGACCCTGTCACATGGCACCTTGAGCATCTCAGATACACTGGGACAGCCTGGATTCACTGAGAGACTTGGACTTGGGATCAGATGCATCTGTGATGAATTCCTCCCTTGTGACATGTGGTAAAATATTTAACGTTGCTGGTGTACATGTCAGTTGTTAAAACTTGAAAAAAAGTGAAGCCTTAGAAATACTCCTTAATGCAGAAATTTATGTGTGTGTGTAAAATATAAAAAAAACCTGGGAAGTGAAAAGACATATGTACAAAGATGTTTATTCTAACATTGCACAAAATACAAATCACAAATCCAATCTCCATGGTCCAAAAGAGAGTTGATAAAATAAATTATGATACCATCCTAAAGAGAAATGCAATGTTGCTATTATAAATGATGTATATTTTTTCTGTCTTAATAGAAAAATTAAAATTTTTTGTATGTTGATGAGGTTTGTAGAAATGTAACTTTTAATGTGTGTAGGTGTGAGAGTAAAACAATGGCATCTTTGGCAGGGTTATTTGGCAGAATCAATCAAAAGGTAACATGGTCTTTTTTAACAGGAGCCTTTCTTACTGTGATATCTACAAGCAAGATTTAAAATAGAAAAACACGGGACTTCCCTGGTGGTTCAGGGGGTAAGACTCCACGCTCCCATTGCAGGGGACCCAGGTTCAATCCCTGCTCAGGGAACTAGATGCTGCATGCATGCCGGGACTAAGAAGTCCACATGCCACAACTATGAGCCCGCATGCTGCAACTAAAAAGATCCTGCATGCCACAAATAAAAGATCCCGCATGCCGTAACGAAGACCCAGCAGAGCCAAAATAATAAATAAATAAATGTTAAAAAAATAATAATAAAATAGAAAAACACAAAAAGTCCTAATTCCCTTCAGTAGGGAATAGTTGAAAACATTATCGTATTTCCATAATGAAGAGCCATTCAACCATTAAAAAGAATGCTCTAGATCCTGCACGTGTACTGACATGGAGATATCCACGCTATATTGTTCAGTGAAAAAGGTAAGTTGCAAAACAAAAAAAATGGTGTGTTCCCACTAAAGATGTATACACACACAGATATATGTGTATATATGTACACACATATATATCTTCTGTTCTGTATGAAAAATATCAGGGCAGAGTCCATTAGTCCATTAAACTATTAACAGTGGTTACCTGTGGATATCAGGACTGGAGAGGCAGCACGTTGGCAGGAGAGGTAGACTTAAATGATGGAATTAGGGATGATTTTTACTCCTTTTAAAAAAATACCCTAAATAAAATAATCTTATCAAAATGACAAGCTCTCTCTTTCAGGTTACAATTTATTTTTATAAAATGCTGTAAGTTTAGAAAAACTTTTATTTAGAAAAACTTTTTATTTAGAAAATTTTAGAAAAAACACACCAAGGTCATATATAAACACACATACACACACACACACACACACACACACACACGAATTGACCAGAAAGAGTGTTTACATTTACAGCTTAGGTTAAGAGAGAAAACCAGGCCACAGAACATTATGATCCCAAACTTGCTAAAAATAAGTCTATTTCAGAGCACAGTATATGCATAGAAAAATAACTGGAAAGATACATAGAGAATTGTTAGCAGGGTTTTTCTCTGGTAGTATTATGGCTAATCTTTGTTTTTCTCTTTGCTCATTTGTATTTTCCAGTTATCTATAATGAACTTGAATAAGGAAGGAAGGAAGGGAAAGAAAGGAAAAAAAGAGACAAAGAGAAAGAAAGAAAGAGAAAGAAAGAAAGAAAGAAAGAAAGGAGAAAGAGAAAGAAAGGAAGAAAAGAAAGAAAGAAAGAAGGAAAGAAAGGAGGAGAGAGGGAAGGGAGAGAAGGAGGAAGGAAAGAAGGAAGAGAAAGAAAGAAAACAAGAGAAAACCCCTGAGCCAACCTGGACAGGGACGAAATGTGAAGAATGCAGGTGTCCAGCACAGGTGGGCATCTGACACATCTGAGTTGCTCTGTCCTTGCTTTACCTGGTGGAGGTGAAGTGGTCCAATTCTCCCTGTTAGGACCTATCCCCTGCACCCTCAGAGCTGCGCTCTGTCCCTTGTGTCGCCTGCAGGGAAAGCTGTGGCCTTGGACACTCCTAAGGCTGCAGGCCCTCCAGATCATCCTTCCAATCTCCCAAGTGTGCAGCTGGGGGTAGAGGAGAGGCCAGATTGCAGCCTCTTTGGCTAAGCAGGTCCCACTTTTATTAGACACAAACCTAGGAAAAAAACCTCAACCTGGGGAAAGATTTCTATTTAGAGCTGGGAAACTAGGCCACTTGGAAGATCAGTGACCTACATTTCCTGCTATAGAAATGTAAGATGAAATAGTGGTTATTAGTGCTTCATGCGGGCGCTGAAACTCCATCAAAAGGCAGGGAGGAGAAAGGGAGGAAAAAAGGGAGAGAGGGAGGGAGGGAGGGGATTTTAAAGAGCTTCTGTATTTGAAATCTTTTTCATCCTAGCTAATGATATTTAACCATGGAGGAAAAAATGGGTCTCCCAGCTGTGTATTTGTTTTCCTGGAAGAGCAGTGTTTGTTAACTGGTGGCTCCTTCAGCAGGTGAAAAAATCCATCCCCATTCTGAGCCTGTTAGAAAAATAGCAGCTTCCCCAGGCTCCCGCTAGCCTCCCACAAAGACCAGTCTTGGTATCTCATGCTGGCCTCCAGCTGTCTGCTTTTTGCTTTAGACTTCTGAGAAACTATTTGCTTGATCTCATCGATCTGGGCTCTTTGCATTGGACCCTGTGGAGCATCTAAGGTTAATAGGCTCTTGGAGCCTGAGTTCCCATGAATCTTGGTGGTGGACTTGCATGATTGTCCAGAGGAAGAAAAAATAAAAGGGCAGCCTCACGCAGGGCTTCTTCTTATCCATAGCTGCCTCATAGCAGAGTCTGGGGCGTCAGGGCCAACATTTGGATGGTAATCACTAGATGGAGAAAGCTGAGGCCATGATCATTTTTTTTTTTTCATGATCATTTTATTCATTGTCAATTCACACTGGGGTTCGCTGTAATCGTTAAAATGTGGAGACAAGGAAATTATTGAATCCATACCTGCAGTTGATGTTTCTAATATTCCCCAATATCTAGTTCTCTGCTCATTCTGGTTCACTGAGCATTGCCATTTCCCATGCCAGGGGTTCAAGCCATTGTAATGTAATAGAAGTAACATGATAGACATAAGCACTGAAGCACTGATGCTGGATCCTCAGGTCTCCTCCCCTGCAGCAGCCAACCCAGCTGCCTCATGTAGAGATCAGCTTCTCAAGAAGGAACAGCCCCTGTCAGTCTGGGTCCCAGAGTGAGGGTGTCAGGGAGCAGAAACTTCTCCAAGCCCAGCCCAGGCTGACGGGTCATGTGAGCGAGAAATCATCTTGTTATTTCGGTCACTGGGCTGGAGACAGTCTGTACACCTATGCTCATTGAGGCAGTATCATATCAATGCATTGGTGAACCGGTTATAGTTTTGGTCATACAACCGAAAAACCAAAACCAAGGAACAACTACACAAAGCGAAAAAGCCGATGATCGTGTTTGTTGATGGAGACACAGCAGGAATTACTCAGACACAGCCTCTCCTCTCCCGGATCTTACATGCAAATACAGGGAATTCACACATTCTGGGATGTGTTCGTAATAATAAGTAAGTAAATAAT
This sequence comes from Balaenoptera musculus, assembly GCF_009873245.2. Classification (NCBI taxonomy): domain Eukaryota; kingdom Metazoa; phylum Chordata; class Mammalia; order Artiodactyla; family Balaenopteridae; genus Balaenoptera; species Balaenoptera musculus. Next base: position 43,712,309 of record NC_045786.1, on the reverse strand, counting down.
AATAAATAAATTTGCTGTAGCAAATTATCACAAACTTAGTGGCTTACGACAATAGGAATTTTTTTCTCTCACAGTTTCGGAGGCCAGAAGCCAAGGTGTCAGCAGGGCTGTGCTCCTTCCCAAGGCTCTGTGGGAGAATCCTTTCTTACCTTTTCCAGCTTCTGGTGGCTGTTAACATTCCTGTGACCACATCTCTCCGCTGCCTCCATGGTCATGTGGCCTTCTTCTCTCGGCATCTCAAATTTCCATCTGCTTTTCTCTTATAAGGATACTTGTCACTAGGGTCCACCTGGATAATCCAGAATGATCTCACTTTGGATCCTTAATTACAACTGCAAAGAGCCTTTGTTCAAATAAGCTCACATTTACAGGTTCTCGGTGGACATATCTTTTGGGGACCACCATTCAACCCATTACCTGAATATTTTCTAAGTGCCAGCCACTAGGCAGTTTACGTCCATGTTTTATCTGACTTTTTCTCCCAGTCAGTCTCTGAAGTAGATATTATTGTGCCCATTTTAAAGGCAGAGAAACTGAGCTGAGTTTCAGGGATGTTAAGTAACTTGTCTAAGGTGACACAATGGTGGGAGCCAGACGATATTCTTGGTCTTATTCCTAAACCTGTAGAATTTCATGTCTATATCTGTATCATCTATATCTATATCTATCTATATATATACATCTACACCTATCTATCTCTATCTATCTATCTATCTATCTATCTATCTATCTATCTATCTATCTATCTATCTATCTATCTATCTATCATCTATCTATCTATCTCCAAATAATTGTCATTTTCTCCAAACCACTGTTGCTTAAAAGATTTCTGGAACCCCTCTGCTTCTAAACCACTTTACAATCCACACAAAAAAGTCTACCTACTTGCATTATTGTCACAATTTGTCTTATATGTGATCTTAGGCAGCTTTATTTTCACATGATGTAGTTCCCAGATTATATTCTGCTCACAGTAAACAGGCCCCAGCATCTGACGAATCATTGCCTATGGATTTCTTAAACACTAATTACTCAAGAGCAAAGTAAGCTGGTTAAATCCAGCTGAAGGCTTTGCTCTGCAATGGAGGGGCCCAGGTAGAAAGACAACGTGGAATGCCCCCAGTACAATCTGGGTTGTCACACCAGTGTAACCCTTCTGCTGTGTCCCAGGGATGTCTGGAAGGCATGCAGGTGTGGCTCATTAACCAAACATTAAATATATGGAGTCCATGTTGCAGAAAGCCTTCCTTCTGCCATTGAATTCAGTCTGAGCCACATACTATTGGTACCATCCCCAACAGCTATCTCCTTCTGTCTCCTTTGCTGGAAATGCCGCCTCCTCACTTTTTTAGAGGCCATGTGGCAGCTGGGAATGCAGGCTTACCTTACAATAGTGGGGAAACACTTGTTGACCTCCTGCAGGTTCAGAACAGAATGACGCAGAGCAGCTGGGATGTAACCAGCGGTGCCTGGAGCCCCTACCTCTGGACTCACGGCAAGGGAATCAATGCCTTTATCTGAATCTTGCGTTACCTACACCAATAGCACACTGCCTGATCACATTAATCATAACAACAATAAGGTAACATTGGCTGAGTACCCAGTATGTTCTGGGAACTTTTCATAGATTATCTCATTTAATTCTCACATCAATGCTACGAGGCAGGTATTGTTATTCCTTCTATTTTACAGATGAGAAACCAAGGTACAGAGAGGTTAAGTAACATACCCAGGGGAGCACAGTAAGTATGATGGAGGCGGAATTTGAACCCAGAGCCATGTGCTTAACCTCTATGCTATGCCAGTTGAATGGGCATCTGGGAACCTCTCTTCTCTTCCCCCATAGAAAGCCCTATTCTGCCACCTGCTTAGCCAATTCTTCCTGAAGTGGAAAGAGTAATTCCACTGGGAAGTACTCTCAGCCCTTAGGACCTTGAGCACAGGATAGATATTTTCTCATTGGAAGGAGGATGGCAAGTTTGTCATTTGGGAAGAAGGAACATTTAGAATGCCTAGTTTCTTTTGGGTTGACAGGGATCCTTAAGCTGAGATCAGCTAGTTATGTCTGCAGAGGGCTTGAGTAGGATGAGAGGTATTGTGTGTGCTAGGGTTTTATCATTCCCACTATGGTGAATAACAAGACATTACATCCAACAGAGGAAAGGACTTTATTGCTAGGTTGGGTGGCAATGGAGGGTACTACTTTTAAGTAAACTTGGCCTTGAATGTCACCCCATAGGTAAACAAGAGAATGTGTGTTTGGCACATATGATATAAATGGCAAGGAGGGACACCTATGTGGGATGGTTTTCCATGTCTCCTGCCATCCTGATTACAGTGTGGGAGGAAAGCCCTGTTGCCATAGGTTGAGGGTAAGCTTTAACTCGGCCCAAATTAAATGGCTGCAGATTATGATTAATTGATTTTGATTAAATTGGATTTTAATATCTATTGCCTATTCTATAAATGTAATTTCTTGATGAAGGCATTCTTTATGTAGAGGTTTAAAAGAAAAATTGATAAATAGCTTAGCCCAGCTGTTGGATTTCTATATCCTCTCCAACTCCTGCCTGTACCATTGCTGCCAGCGCTTCTCAGAGCCTTCCTTGAAACTGTCCTGTTTTACATGTCCTGGTCATTCAGTTATTGGCTCCTTTGTTCACCAGTAAACTGAGGCTCTGGCTAGCGTCGTCCCACGGGAACAGCTCCCTGAGAAGCTAGTTTGGGGAATCTCTCATAATGTGGCCTACTTCCATGCCCTGGAAGCATGTTTCTTGATGGGGGTGGGTGGGCTAGGGTGTCTCCTGGCCCCTGAGGGCTAATGGTTCTCCCACGTCTCACCAAATGATGCTCTTAGTGAATTAAAGCTGTTCCCATTTTTCTCACAGCAGGTTCCAGAGTGCTTTTCCAAGAAACATGCAGCCCTGCCTCCACCAAGGCTTGTCCAGGCCTCTACATTTTTATAAAGGGCCAACCTATTTGTTTTTCTATTTCCTTCTTTGGCTCCCTCTCTGTTCAAGGCTCTTGGCAAAACTGAGAAGTAACTGCTGCTTTTCTTCCCAGCCTTCCTTGCTGTGTCCCATTGCTCTGTGGAAGCTCTGCAACCGTCTTCCATGGAGAGTTTCCCATTCCTGAGCACCTGCAGTGAGCCAGACCTGCCGTAGCAATGTATATCCTAACACTCATTTACATTCTCTCACTAATCTCTCTGCTGTTTTAAAGAAGAGGGAAATTGAGGCTCAGGGAGGTCAAATAACATTGCTAGTTTCCTCTCCAGTAAGAACGTGGGTTCGGCTCAGGTCTGAAGTCCGAGCTGTGGAGTGTCCCCCCGTAGGCTGTCTCTGTAGGGCTCACCCCCCGACCCCTGTTTTCTCCTGCTCCCTATAACATCTGCACTCAGCAGCCTCTATTTTCCTAGCCATTGTCATTTGTTCTCATTCATTTTCTATTCCATTATTTTCCTCGATGACAGTGCTACCTCTTTAAAATACAAATCCAATCACATTCCCCCTTAGGATAAAATTATTCCTGGCTTCCCATTGCTTTCCAGACAGAATCCAGGCAAGCACAGCCTCTTGGAGCCTTTACCGTCCTCCATTCTGTCCTCTACTCCTCCCCTCCTCCCCTAGGGACGCTCACCCCTTGCACGCTGAACAGAATTGTTGGCGGCCCCTAGAAGATCCCCTGACTCTTACCATCATTCCTTTGCCTGTGATATTCTCTCCTGCCTAAAATGAGCACACTTCTGCCTGACCTTGAAGATTCAGCTGAGAAGTCGCTGCTCTGGGAAGCCAGCTGGGCTGGGCCATTCTGTGTGGAACCCCTCCCTGCGGGACAGCCTGCCCTGGGTTCGGTGCTCTGGAGGCCCCTCCTGCAGCCGGGCCCTGCCTGCGCAGCCTGTGCCCCTCATCTAGACCACGCCCTGAGTGTCAGGACCAGGAATAATCTTCCCAGAGGGCCCCAGCCTGCTTCCAGGGCCTGAGGGGTCAGAGTGACAGCCAAGGGGAGGCCACTTTTAAGGAGAGGAATGTCATGTGAACTTAGGCTTACAGACTGGCTTGGACACGAATATGCTTGGGAGGCCTTTTGTGATGTCCCATGAAGCCGGGATGGGAACAGAAAGTGGGGATGGTGAACTGGGGCTGGGAGCGCACCGCTCCTGGGTGCTACAAGTACTAAACATGTCCTGCAGCTACCACTGTGCTTCCTTTCCTCCCTTCCTTCCTTTCTTCCTTCTTCCCTCCCTCCCTCCCTACCTTCCTTCCTTCTTCCCTCCCTCCCTCCCTCCCTTCCTTCCTTCCTTCCTTTATTGTTATAAAAACACCTAACACACAATTTACCATGTTAACCCTTTTCTTTTTATCAATATTAAGAAGGATCTGCTAACACTCGAGGTGCGGCTTTTTCATACGAGGAATTCTGGAGGTGAGACCACACCTGAGCAGTCAAGGCCAGGGAGTTTGATTTTGGTTGAGAAAGAGTCAAGTTGGGAATTGGAAGGCCAGCTCTGGGCAGGTGACGGGTGGGGTTCGTCAGAAGCAAGGTCAAAAGACAGGGTCTTTGAATTATCGTCAGCACCTTGAAACGAGACTTTCAAGTTCGGGTCCAGAAAGGGTCGTGACGCAGGCTAAATCCTTGCAGGGTCCTGTGGCTGAATGTTATGCCAGGAAAACACCTTTTAAACTGCCTTTGCTCACTTTCCAGACCTGGACTGGGTGTATCCCTGATCAATATACTTTGAGGGACAGTGACAAGCTGGAGTTTTCCAGAGTAGGGTAAACAGGGCTCTGGACGTGTGCCCTGGAAGAGCGGGAGATGTGTGCTCTGAAGAGAAGACTCACTGGGGCCATTGATTTGTCTTCAAATCAATGTTATATATAATTCATAGCATAAAATACTGTGTAACTAACTGGAGAAAGAGCCCCCAATGCACCATGAATCAGAAGAAGCCAGTTACGGAACAGTGTGCTTGGAGTGTCCTCATGTTTTAAAAATGTTGACAAACATATATGTATGCATACCTGTGTATGTGTGAGTATTCATACATATATATATATGTGTGTGTGTGTGTGTATATAAATGTATTGGATACAATGTTTCAGAAGTCGGGCAGTTTGTAAAACTCAGCTTTTCAGTTTACAAAACTGAATTTTCTTTCATCTCTCCATCCACATTCACCCTAGAACAGAAGTCCTCGTTTCTATGAGGGTAGGAAAATGGAAAACTTGCCACCGCAGGGCACTTAATCATTTCTGGCCTGAACTTTGAGCTTTTGGGGGAAATGTCAGTTAATTGAAGGTTGTCACCGTGACACTCTCTCCATGAGGTGGTGGCCGTGTGTCTGGTCAGGGAGTGTCTGCTGGCTCCATCCTGGACCTCCCGCTGCTGGGCTGGTCCAGGTGGGCCTGATCCAGTGTCTGTGCCTGCACAGTGGTCTCTGCCAGGGAAGAGGTGCAGGTTTCTTTGGGCCATGATGGCTTCACGCTGGTTTCCTGTGGCAGGTGCCTCTCAGAGGTGCGGCCTCGACTCCTTTCGGCCTCGACTCCTTTCGGCCTCTGACGATCTTGTATGTGACACTATCGCCTGGTTTCATCCCCAAGTCAACCACTGCCCCCTTGGGGTGACAGAGAGATGCTGGGTCCCTTTCCATGGCCCCTGATCCTCAGGGAATTGATGGTTATTGATGATGATGGGGTAGAGTGGTCTATCCTCTCATTCTTAACTGGTGAGGGGGACACTTGGGCCAGTGTTCTGACTTCAGAAATCTGAAATCAAGGGGAAGACACAAATCTCCTATATTCAGAGTCACCTTTAAGCTCCAGGGAGGGTCTGATCCATCACTCCAGGGGGGAGGGGCATACAGTTCTTACCCTTCTTTTTCTAACAAGTGACTCCCTGTTCCCCTGCCCTCCTCCATCGTCACTGTATCTACAGTACTGCACTGTATGAATTTACCACAAGATAGTCAAGGACATGCAGGTTGTTTCCTTTTTCTTTTCCCCTGATACAAACAGTGTCTCTTGAACATTCTTGTACATGTCTCCTGGGGCATATATGCAAGAGTTTCTCTAGGATAGCTTTATAATAAAGAATTTGTCTGATATTTGGCCCCAGTTCCTGACACAGAGCTTCAAAAACCCTTGGAAATTCTTGAGTGATAGGAGTGTCCTTGTTATGCTAATGAGGTAACTCAGGGTGGGTCCATTGATAGTGTCAGGATGGGGACTGGTCACCAGAAAGAGCAAGCACTAGAGAGTTGGAACTTTTAGAGCACTGACCTCTGGGAGAGGTGGGGGGCTGGAGATTGAATTTAATCACATGGCTAATGATTTAATCAATCATGGCTATGCAATGAACCCCCAATAAAAACTCAGGATACTGAAGCTGGTGGAGCTTCCTGGTTGGGGAGCACTTTGATGTGTGGGGAAGGTGAAGTGCCCTGGCTCCATGGGGAGTGTCATAGAAGCCTTGAGTCTGGGACCCTCCCAGACTTTGCCCTAAGCCTGTGGGGTCAACACAGAATTTTATTGCAGTGCACCCAGTTGGGGTGAAACAGCACAAGTGTAGATACCTAGGAGTGGAATTGCTGCCAGGTTATTTTCCAAAGTGTTTGACCAATTCACACTGCCATCAGTACTGTATAAGTGTTCTGGTTATACAGTACACTGGTTACTCCTTGCCCTATACAAATGGCAGGCTGACTAACTTATGCCAGTCTGGAGGTACCATTGCTTTCGTACTGTGGTTTTAACTTGAATTTCCCTTTTACCCAAGGAGATTAAATATCTTCTCATACAGTCATTGGCCAATCATGTTTTCATCTTTTATAAAGTACCTGTTTATCTGTTTTGCTTATTTTTTTTCTGTTGAAATCAGTAATAAAATCTATCATCTTTTTCTTATTGATTGTTTATACATGATATTAATTTCTGTCTTGACTTTCCACTTTCATTTTGATGTCTTTTGAAGAATTTAAATATAGTAGTGTTTATTAATCTTTTTCTTCATGGTTTGTGCTTTCTAGGTCTTGTACAAGAAATAAATCTTTACCTTCAAAGTCTTTTTTTTTTTTAAACTACTTCCACACAGTTTATTTTATTTTGTTTTTTAACATCTTTATTGAAGTATAATTTCTTTACAATGGTGTGTTAGTTTCTGCTTTATAACAAAGTGAATCAACTATACATATACATATATCCCCATATCTCTTCCCTCTTGCATCTCCCTCCCTATCCCACCCCTCTAGGTGGTCACAAAGCACCGAGCTGATCTCCCTGTGCTATGCGGCTGCTTCCCACTAGCTATCTATTTTACTTTTGGTAGTGTATATATGTCCATGCCACTCTCACTTCGTCCCAGCTTACCTGTCCCCCTCCCCGTGTCCTCAAGTCCATTCTCTACATCTGCATCTTTATTCCTGTCCTGCCCCTAGGGTCTTCAGAACAAATTTTTTTTTTTTTTTAAGATTCCATATATATATGTTAGCATACGGTATTCGTTTTTCTCTTTCTGACTTACTTCACTCTGTATGACAGACTTTAGTCCCATCCACCTCACTACAAATAACTCAATTTCGTTTCTTTTTATGGCTGAGTAATATTCCATTGTATATATGTGCCACATCTTCTTTATCCATTCATCTGTTGATGGACACTTAGGTTGCTTCCATGTCCTGGCTATTGTAAATAGAGCTGTAATGAACATTGTGGTACATGACTCTTTTTGAATTATGGTTTTCTCAGGGTACGTGCCCAGTAGTGGGATTGCTGGGTCGTATGGTAGTTCTAGTTTTAGTTTTTTAAGGAACCTCCATACTGTTCTCCATAGTGGCTGTATCAATTTACATTCCCACCAACAGTGCAAGTACCTTCAAAGTCTTAAAGATGTTTTTCTGTATTGTGTTCATAATTAAAATTTTTGATTTTCACATTTAAATGTTTAATGCACCTGGAATTTATTGGTGTGTATCACGTGAGGTAAGGGCCCGATTTCATTTGTTTCTACATAAATAACCAATTATCCCAACACCAATTATTGCTTGGTCCTCTTTTGCTACTAAAGTGCTAGCTTTATTGTAAATCAGTTTTTCATGTATAAGAAGGTTTGGTTCTGGTTTTCTATTCTTTTTGTCTTAATTAAGGTATAATTGACATACAGTCTTATATTAGTTTCAGGTGTATAACATGATTTGATATTTGTGTATATTATGAAATGATCACCATAATAAGTCTAGTCACCATCACCACATATAGTTACAGAATATTTTTCCTTGTGATGAGAACTTTGAAGATTTACTCTCTCAACAACTTTCAAATATGCAGTGTAGTGTTATTAACTATAGTTGCCATGCTGTGCATTACATCCTTATGACTTATATTTTATAACTGGAAGTCTGGACCCTTTGTATCCCTTCACCCACTTCACTCACCCTCTACCCCCTGCCTCTGGCAACCAATCTATTCTCTGTAACTATGAGTTTCATGGTTTTGTTTTTTAGATTTCACATGTAAGTGGGATCATATGGTACCTCAAGATCCATCCATGTTGTCACAAATGGCAAGATTTCATTCTTTTTTATGGCTGAATAATATTCCATTGTATACACCACATTTTCTTTATCCATTCATCTGTTCATGGACACTTAGGCTGTGTCCATATTCTGGCTATTGTAAATAATGTTACAATGAACATGGGATTTTTGAATTGGTGTTTTTGTTTTCTTTGGATAAATACCCAGAAGTGGAATTAATAGATCAAATGGTAGTTGTTTTAGTTTTTTGAGGAACTTCTATACTGTTTTCCACACTGGCAGAACCAATTTACATTCCCATCAACAGTGTATGAGGGTTCCCTTTTCTCCACATCCTCACCAACATTTGTGATTTGTTGTGTTTTTGATAGCAGTCATTCTAATAGAGCTGAGGTGTGATCTCATTGTGGTTTTGATTTGCATTTCCCTGATGATTAGTGATGTTGAATACTTTTTTATGTACCTATTGGCTGTCTAAATATCTTCTTTGGAAAAATGTCCATTCAGGTCCCCTGGCCAATTTTTTTTTTTTTTTAACATCTTTACCTGGACAATTTTTAATCAGATTGTTTTTGCTGTTAAGTTGTATGAGTTCTTTATATATTTTGGATGTTAACTTCTTATTAGATATATGATTTGCAAATATTTTCTCCTATTTAGTAGGTTACCTTTTCATTTTGTTGATGGTTTCCTTTGCTGCGTCTGGCTTTCTATTCTATTTCACCGCTCTATTTGTCCATTTTGTACAAATACCATACTGTCTTCATTGCTCTTTCTGGTGTCTGCTGAGATGAATTACTCCTACTCATTCTAATGCCTTGATTATTCTTGGTCTTTTGTTCTATATATGTACATATTGGAATCAGCTTAGCAAGTTCCATTAAAATAAAAACTCTTGGAATTTTGATTAGAATGTTATTAAATCTAAAGGTTAATTTGAGGATAATTGACCATTAGATGATATTAAGTCTCTCAATCTATTAATATGGTATGCCTATTTATCTGTTTAGGTATTTTAAAATAATTTACAATATAGGTCTTGCACAATTTTAATAAAATTTATTCTTAAACATGTTAGTCTATATGTTGATATATGTTGTTGTAAATTGTATACTGTTCTAAATTGCATCTTTTTAAAATTACATTTTGAACTTTTTTTTACCAGTATATGGAAATGAAAAATATTTTTACATTTTGGTTTCAAATCAGACAAACTTCTCAAACTCTCTTACTAATTCTAATTATCTATAGATGCTTTTGGGTTTTCTGTGTACTTAATAGTATAATCTGCAAACAACAATAGTTGTGTTTGTTTCTTTCCAATCCTTATATATTTTCTTTCTCGAAGAAAATTTTCTTGAAAGAAAAATTTTCTTCTATTTATTATTCTGGTGTTTTTTTTAAGCCTCAAGATCAGAGGGTCAAGTTAATTATGCTTCTCAGTTCAGGGTGAATTATCATAATGGATTCATGCAAGGCACTTCTCCTCCATCATTTACTTATTCCTTGTTTCTAACATTCTCCCGTCCCACCCCCCTCCCCCTGCTCCAGAGACAGCCACTCCAATAGGTTTAATGTATAGACTTTATTTTGTATGTATTCTTGGAAGAGAGATATTATTTTTTTGTAGGAATATATTTTTAATTTGTGTTATATAGATCATTCTGTTTCTTTTTATATTTAAGTATGTGAATATTTAATCCACCGTTTCTAACTGCTTCATAGTAAATATATTATATTTTGTCTCTTCGTTCTCTCAGTAATGGATGTCAGAAAACCCCTTTGCCACACAATTACAGCTACAATAAACATCTCCATATATATTCCTTACAGACCTGCATAAGGGTATAGTTGGAATCTAATGAGGGAGTGGAATTGCCAGCTCACAGGGAATGCATATTCCTAATTTGATGAAGTGGTCCCCATGGTGTTTCAGGACAGCTATTGCCAGCAATACCTGCTGTTTCTGTGTCTTCACATGTCCTCTGATATTTGGCATTATGCCATCTTCCTAATTTTTGCCAATCTAATAAATGTAAGTGGATATTTTATTGTTATTTTAATTTGCATTTCTTTGATTCCTAATGAGTTTGAACATCTTTTCATATACTTGTTAGTTTGAGGATTTCTCTTTTGTAAGATGCTTGTTTATATTTTTGCTCATTTTTCTATTGTGTTTTTGGTTTTTTCCTTGTTGATTTGCAGACATTCCTTGTATATTTTATATATTATTCTCTTGTTGATTTTAGTCATCACAAATATCTTTTCCTAGTCTGTCTACTTTCTATTAAGTTTGTCCATGATGTCTTACACAGAACAGAAATCTTTCATTTTGATGTAATCAATTTTATTCCCCCTTCCATTTTTTTTTGTCTTATGATTTATGCTTTTTTTTTTCCACACCCACACACTGTATTTTATTTTTACAAGAGATAAATAGACTGACACCAAGCATTGTACATGGATGACCACAACAAAAGCAACAATGATTGCAATTACCAAACATGAAACACACTCATACTATGTCATAATATTGACATTCAGTCCAGTAATCCTCCACTGTAACAGCTCCTTTACTTTGCAGTGAAAATTGATTTGTATATTCTTTGCCTCTGAGTCCTTGTGGGATTTTTTTTTTTTTTTAATTCAGACAGAAAGTCACAAAAATTATACTCATCCTCATCAGTTCACTCAGTCCCATGTAATTAATTTTTTTTTTCATCTTGATCTTTTGTTAGCACTTTTATGAGTTCATCAGTTTTTCATTAGAGTTCTGAAAATGCTTATTCATTCAGTTCAGCAGTACAGTCAGTTACCAGAAACCTGTACTTGTCAGAGTCTTTTCCATGAATTTCTTGAAGATGAAAGCCTTTTATAGGAACATATTTGCAAAATCATCAGAGTACACCCAGAACTGTCTGTAAATGACAAAAGACTTAAAAATGACCACGGTTAAAGATTTGATGAAAGTTCATAATAATGCAGTTGACAAGAAAATTAGTTATTTCTGAGATATACATTTTAAAGTAATAACTAGGATTATTACTTATAACATTATACCAGAACATATAAGATTTTTAGAAATTTCATGCAATGTCTGAAACATTTATATTAACATATTTCCATATAAATACAAATAAAAGATTTTTAGAAATTTCATGTAATGTCTGAAACATTTATATTAACATATTTCCATACATATTTCCATACAAATACAAATATAAGATTTTTAGAAATTTCATGTAATGTCTGAAACATTTATATTAACATATTTCCATACAAATAACCCAATGAAAGTTTAGTATTAGTTGTTTTGTTTGTTTTTTTATACTGCAGGTTCTTATTAGGCATCAATTTTATACACATCAGTGTATACATGTCAATCCCAATCGCCCAATTCAGCACACCACCATCCCCACCTCACCGCAGTTTTCCCCCCTTGGTGTCCATATGTCCATTCTCCACATCTGTGTCTCAACTTCTGCCCTGCAAACTGGCTCATCTGTACCATTTTTCTAGGTTCCACATACATGCATTAATATACGATATTTGTTTTTCTCTTTCTGACTTACTTCACTCTGTATGACAGTCTCTAGATCCATCCACGTCTCAAGAAATGACTCAATTTCGTTCCTTTTTATGGCTGAGTAATATTCCATTGTATATATGTACCACAACCTCTTTATCCATTCGTCTGTTGGTGGGCATTTAGGTTGCTTCCATGACCTGGCTATTGTAAATAGTGCTGCAATGAACATTTGGGTGCATGTGTCTTTTTGAATTACGGTTTTCTCTGGGTATATGCCCAGTAGTGGGATTGCTGGGTCATATGGTAATTCTATTTTTAGTTTTTTAAGGAACCTCCATATTGTTCTCCATAGTGGCTGTATCAATTTACATTCCCACCAACAGTGCAAGAGGGTTCCCTTTTCTCCACACCCTCTCCAGCATTTGTTGTTTGTAGATTTTCTGATGATGCCCATTCTAACAGGAGTGAGGTGATACCTCATTGTAGTTTTGATTTGCATTTCTCTAATAATTAGTGATGTTGAGCATCTTTTCATGTGCTTCGTGGCCGTCTGTATGTCTTCTTTGGAGAAATGTCTATTTAGGTCTTCTGCCCATTTTTGGATTGGGGTGTTTGTTTCTTTGATATTGAGCTGAATGAGCTGTTTATATATTTTGGAGATTAATCCTTTGTCCGTTGATTCATTTGCAAATATTTTCTCCCATTCTGAGGGTTGTCTTTTTGTCTTGTTTATGGTTTCCTTTGCTGTGCAAAAGCTTTGAAGTTTCATTAGGTCCCATTTGTTTATTTTTGTTTTTATTTCCATTACTCTAGGAGGTGGATCAAAAAAGATCTTGCTGTGATTTATGTCAAAGAGTGTTCTTCCTATGTTTTCCTCTAAGAGTTTTATAGTGTCCAGTCTTATATTTAGGTCTCTAATCCATTTTGAGTTTATTTTTGTGTATGGTGTTAGGGAGTATTCTAATTTCATTCTTTTACATGTAGCTATCCAGTTTTCCCAGCACCACTTATTGAAGAGACTGAAAATTTGTTTACAAAGTCTTTCCTTGCCCCTGGATCACAAAAATGTTCTCCTCCATTTTCTTTGATTAATTTTATATTCATATTACCTTTCATATTTAGGTCCATCAGAAGTTCACCTTCGTATGTAGTAGCAGGTTTAAATTTGGATTTAATGATTCATTCTTTCCAGTTGATTCATGGTGTCACCTTTGTCACACATTCAATTCCTATACACACATGTGTATATGCATTTTGTGTGTGGGTGTGTGTATGTGTGTATCCATAGATTTGGCTTAAACCTGTGGGTTTGACCCTGAGCTCTCCATTTTCTTCCATTGGTATACTTATCTATTCTTTCTCTACGACCAAAATGTTTTTGTCAATATGTCAATATGACTTTGTAGACTGTCTTAATATATGTTCAGAAAAGACCATTTCTTTATTTTTAAAAGGTGACTTACCTATCCCTGAATAGTTATTCTTGTGTGTAAATTTTAAAATTTATTAAGTTCCTAAAAAGTCCAAACAGAATTTTATTGTATAGAGTTTATACACTAATTTGGGCAGAATGTCTATAACATTAAATCATGCCATTAAAGAAAATGAGATACAATATCTCTGCATTTATTTAGATACTTTTAAATGTTCCTTATTGAATTTTAAAGTTTCTCCATAGATGTATATCCTCAATGAAGCTTTTTCTTAGATACTTTATAGTTGTATTGATTTGGGGAACTATGTTTTATTTTTAATTATATTTTCTATATGGTTAGAAAGGTCAAGTAGAGATAAGCTGATGAGTCTTGTAGGTTAAACCTCTCTCTGGGCCCTGATTAGGTATGTGTGAAGACACTCTCATCTCTATGTTTCTTAATCTTTCTTTCCTACTTTCTATTTGTTTTTCCATGTGCTGCTTTTTGGATAATTTATTCAGCTGTAACTTCCAGTCTCTCTTCAGCTGTGTCTCTCTTCAACTGTGTCTAAGGTGCTCCACCTCTGTAGTCTATTTTTAGAAAAAAAATTCCCCCAAGTTATCTTTCTTTTCAAAAGTAGGTTTATTGAGATATAATTTATGGCTGATAAAATCTCTAATTTTAGTTGTTCAGTTTTATCAGTTTTGACAAAATTATATAATAGTGTAACCATCACCAAAATCAATATATAATCATCTCCAATCCCTTCAAAAATTCCTCATAATCTTTTATAATCAATTCCTTCCATCTCTTCCAAGCTCCTGGCAACCATTGATTTATTTTCTGTCTTTATAGTTTTGCCGTTTCCAGAATGTCATTTAAATGAAACCATATAGTATATAGCCTTTTGTATTTGGCTTCTTTCACTTAAGCATAATCTTTTTCAGACTTATTCATGTATCCTGTAGTTTATGTATTAGCAGTTCATTCCATTTAGCCACTGAACAGTATCCCAGTGTATGGATGTACCACAATTTATTTATCCATTCTCCAGTTGATAGAATTTAGGTTGTTTCCAGTATTTGGCTATTATGAATAAAAGTGCTATAAACATTTGCTTACAGGTCTTTGTGTGAACATATGTTTCATTTATTATGAGTAAACACTTAGGAGTGAGTTTTCTGGATCACATGGTAAATGTATGTTTAATGTTATAAAACACTGCCAGAACTTTCCCCAAAGTTTCCATATCATTTTGCATTTCCTCCGGCAATGTATGAGAGCTCCAATTGCTCCACATCCTTGCCAGCACTTGATATTGCCAGTTTTTTTTAAGTTCAGCCAATGTAGTGAGTGTACAGTGTTTCTGCAGTATATTTTCAATTTTAATTATTATATTTTTTATTTATAGAGGTTCTATTCATTTTCCCCCAAATATGCTTAGTCTTTTTAAGATATGCTTTCTCCTTACTCAACTCTCCTTTACTTTTTAAAATTATTATATAAATTTTAGATTTACTGCATTATAATTCAACATCTGTATATACTATAATGTGCAACTTTACTTTTAAAAGGCATATTAAACTGAGTTTATGTTCTGTGTCTAATAATCCC
This sequence comes from Balaenoptera musculus, assembly GCF_009873245.2. Classification (NCBI taxonomy): domain Eukaryota; kingdom Metazoa; phylum Chordata; class Mammalia; order Artiodactyla; family Balaenopteridae; genus Balaenoptera; species Balaenoptera musculus. Next base: position 43,697,221 of record NC_045786.1, on the reverse strand, counting down.
AGTATCTTACCATGTTTTAAGGTCTTATTCTGCTGTCTTTGTTTTCAGCTGGCTTTGGTTCATGATTTCTTGTTGTTGATTATGAGCTATATTACTTGCAACTTTACCTGTGGGAATACTTTGAGGGCAGGGTTGAAGATGACTTCCTTCAGATAAGGAAGGCATTGCTTGCTGTCAGGTGTCTGAGGAATTACCATCCCAGGACTATTTAAACTAAATTCTCACCCTGAGATTTTTCAAATCAACCAGTTGGTTTGAATTCAGTCTGTGAACCTGCCTGAGTCTGACTTGAGATTACACACTCTCAGGGGAGATTTCTTTTTTCTCCTCTACTCACCACAAAGATTTGTGACAGATCATTTTCCTTGTAGTCCTTAGAGAGGTGGGTTTATTTCCAGAGCACTCTTATACTGGGGGATAGCATTTAGGTAGCATTCCAGCTTTTTGTTGGGGGTCTCCAATTACACACTATTTTGAGGGGACTCTGGGCTTTGCTCTAGCAGCAGGAAAGACAGGAAGGAAATGGAAATGAATTGGCAACCACCCCTATCTACTACAAACACTATTTTAAATAAAAATCACATTAAAGTAATGAATGGAAACACACCCTAAAGTGAGGAAATGCAAGGACACAGGAGTAGGAACAGAATCTTTATAGGTTTAAAAGAATTTTTTTTCTTTTACCCAATGATTTATCCAATTTTTCCATTCTTTTTTAAGATTCTTTAAATAGGCTATTACAGAGTATGGATTCTGTAATAGGCTATTACAGAGTACTGAGTAGAGTTCCCTGTGCTCTACAGTAGGTTCTTGTTAGCTATCTATTTTATATATAGTAGTGTGTATATATCAGTCCCAATCTCCCAATTTAACCCTCCTCCCCCAACCCCCAAGAATCCTTATAGGTTTACCTGAAGACATAGAGTGAGTTGACTCCAAGGTCTTACACATCTCTTCCTGTGTTAAGATTCACACATCATTTTCCCATTCTAGAAATGTTCCTTGAGTTCTTTGCAGTGTGCTGATAAGAGGTCAACTAGCAATAGCGAAGAATTTACTTCTTGTCCTTTAAAAAATATTAGTAGAAGAATATGGTAGAAATAGTATGGTAGAAATTAACACTTTCTAACTCAGATGTGAAAACCCGTCTGGGAATGTCAGGTATTTCCAATACTGGCAGAGATTGAATTTCTTTCTTTCTTGTTGTCTGATGAACTTGTTAAGATAAATACTAGAAGCAGAATTGCAAGGTCAGATGTATGTTGATTTTAAATTTGGAGAAGTATTACCTAATTTTCCTTCAGATACTCTACTAACAGCAGAATGTGAGGGTTAATTTTCCTCTCTACCCTAGTCAACATTGGCTATAATTAAAAAAAATTTTTTTTGCATAGTCTTTTGTAGTCTTGTAAGAGTTCTCATAAGTTATTTCTGTCATCTATAAATATCTAATCATATTCAATGTTCAAACCTCCCAGGCCAATATTTCTTCTTTCAAATGCTTTGCTCTATCTTTTCAAGATGTGTTTGGGTATAGGTATAGATGCATGTGATTTCATGGCAACTAAGGGGTCCTTTTGCCATCCCCTGGATTCTTGATGACTCCTCTGGAGAGAATCTTTGTCATGACTGCTCAATGGGCATCCTACTGGCGTCTGCCACTTACAACTGTTGAAGATGGGACTTGGTTCTACCACTACCCCATTGGCTAAATCCCACCTAGGTTCTTGTTGGCCTCACAGAACTTGAGTCTCACCACACTTTCCATCTGGCTGCTGGCTTGGGTCATCCCCTCTGCAACCTCTGCCTTCCATGGGCTCCCCTTAACTCTCACTGCAGGCCTGATGCCTTGCAACACTCTACTACTTCCTGCGTTCCCTAGGGTAAAGCAGTGTGAGGATTCTGACTGCTCTCTCACTAGGGAAACATCCTCAAAGTATCCCAACATACATATGCTGAGGCAAGGCAGATAAAGGCTGCCCAGCCTAGCACATAGTAGGTACATAAAGTCTGTTTTCCTTCCCTTCTCTTTCTACAGTAGGCAACCAAATGTCTGGCTCTGATCCTGTCACTAATCAACCATGCTAGAATAGTGGATTAAAAAAGAAAAGGAAATAGTTCCACTGCTGAGAGATAAGCACTCTGACCATTCTGATAGATATTCATCTCCAGACTTTTTTTCTGTGAATATTGAAATCTATTTAAGGTTGGGGTAGGGGGAACCTCCTTTCTCTTGTCTTCATGTTTCCAAATGGTAGGACCTCTAGTAGAGTAACATCCTAGCCTTTCTCTAATGCCTCACTTAATCTTCTGGAGAGAAGGGGCTGGGAGAAGAAGCTGGGTCTGTGAGGCTCAGCACCTCCACCTTCCAGAGATAGGCTGAGAGCCCCCATTCTGCCTTGGGGCTCCCTGCTGTGAGTTTTACAGAGACAAGATTTGGTCCTGCTGAGGGAGCCTGTGTTTGTCCAATGTAGCCTGTGATCGAGTAGGCAAGGAAGTCAGTTGTGGGGTTCTGTACTGGGAAGTTCGTAATAAGTATTTTCTCTCTCTCTGTCATAGAGTGTTTAACCCCCTATGGATGGTAATTAAGTTGTTTCCATATTTTACTATTAAAACATAGGCTTTGTAAACATTCTTGTACATATTTCTTTTCTGCTTGCCTGATGAACTCATTAGGATAAGTTATTAGACACAGAATTGGAGGGTCAAATATATGCTGATTTTAAATTTGGAGAGGTATTACCCAATTTTTCTTCAGTTACTCTCATCACCACAGTGTGGGAGTTCCTTTTCCTCCATACCCTAGCCAACATGAGCTATAATTAATTAAAAAACTTTGCTCATCTGTTAGCTTAAATATTGTTTTAATTTCTGTTCATTTTATTACTAGTGAGCTTGAACATATTTTCAATTTGTTTTTCTTTAATTTGCTTGTGCATGTTCTTTGAGAATTTTTCCATTAGGGTGGGTTTTCCCTCCTCTTTGACTTGTGAGAGTGATTTTTGTGTTAAGAATCTCAGTCCTTTGTTGATGGCAGATTAGTGTAGCAATTGACAGCTTGGGTTTTCCAGATGTGACTTTGGACTAAGTCACTTAAATTCTGTTGTTCCTTCTTCATCTCCACGTTAGTTCATATATATCTATATCCCTGTCACTTCTACATCTCTACGTTAGTTACAGGTATGAATATCACTGCTCTCCTCTCACACCCTCCACCTCGACTGCTCCAGGAGTAACGTGGATAGACAGTATTGGTAGTAGCCAGAGGACCGGATGACTTTACATGATAGTGACTTATCTAGAGAGGGCAGCAATCATAAAGAGAAGAACCAAGCAACGTTTTGGAGGAGGGATGTAGAGAGAAGATTGGAGGTAGCTGCCACACTCTGTGGCATGGGGGGAGGATAGATGGGCTAAACACTTTTTTTTCTTTTTTTAAATGAAAGCTTATTTATTTATTTATTTATGGCTGTGTTGGGTCTTCGTTTCTGTGTGAGGGCTTTCTAGTTGTGGCGAGCGGGGGCCACTCTTCATCGCGGTGCGCGGGCCTCTCACTGTCGCAGCCTCTCTTGTTGCGGAGCACAGGCTCCAGACACGCAGGCTCAGTAGTTGTGGCTCACGGGCCCAGTTGCTCCGCGGCATGTGGGATCTTCCCACACCAGGGCTCGAACCCATGTCCGCTGCATCGGCAGGCAGACTCTCAACCACTGCGCCACCAGGGAAGCCCTAAACACTTTTTAGGGATGTTTTTCTGAGTGTTATAACCTCTTTGTAGGCTCTGACCCTGCAGAGTTACTTACTAAATAATGTTCTTTTCCTGAGCTTTGATTCAGAATTGTATTTCTTCATTATTTTCCTCTGTGTGGCACTGGATTTAGAAAGAGCAAGAAGGCTCACTTGACCAGGGTATTAACTGAAATGGGGTATATAAGGTGCATGTTGCAAATATTTTCCCCAACCTGTTATTAGCCTATGCTAAGTTTATGGCATTTTGCCATAAAGAAAAATTGTTTTAACTTTAAATATTTTAAAATAATATCTTCTAGGCTTCTGCCAGTTGGGAAGTATTTGTCTGCAGGTAACAGAAGACACAGCGTAGAGGGGCTTGAACTGTAATCAAATGTATCGGCTCATGTGGAAGGAAGTCTAGCAGTGAGATGGACCTCAGATACAGGACTCAGAGCTTTTCATCTTTCTGCTCCACCTTTCACAGTGTCAGTGACATCTTATGGTTGATTTCTCTTGTGGTTATAAGATACCTGCCAGTAACAGTCAGGGTTTCATCCCTGTCCTGATCGTGTTTGGGTTGGGGGAAGAGAGAGAAAGTCTGGCTTGCCCTGTGCTTCTCTTTTAAGAGAAGGAAGTGTTCTCCCAAAAAACATCCCATCAGACTCACATCAAATATCTCAGATGGTATAGGCGTCATAGCTCTGAAGCCATCGTTGACAAAAAGGAGGAGTTTTCTGGCTTAAATCATGGGTTCTCAAAGTATGGTCCCCTGACCAGCAGCATCAGTGCTTCTTTGATATGAAAATTCTCAGGGTCCCCCCTCTAGATCTACTGAATCAGACACTCTATGATTTAATAAGCCCTCCAGCTGGTTCTGATGCCCCCTCAAATTGGAAACCCACTGGCTCAGGGCCCACCACTGGAGCTGGGTAGGTTTATGTCCCTTGAATCACATGGGCTGCTTAAGGAATGGATGGAGTCCTGAACAAAACTGAGATTCTGTGAGGGAGGAAGGGAGAAATGGATGCTGGGGAGGTACCAACAATGTCCACTATGTGGGACAAATGGTTCATAATTCCAATCCCAGATGACCTTTTAATCCTAACTTTTTAAATTGAACAATTAATATATGCACATAGTGAAATTTTGTAATTGTGGAAAAGTATAGGTGGGCATACGATGCTTACAACGCTCACTTGCTTTTTTCATGTAATATATCAGGGAGATAATTTTATGTCAGCGCCCATAAATCTCTTTCGTTCTTTCTATTATTCCATTCTATGAATGTTTCATAAATTCTTCCATCACTCTCCTGTGGATGGACTTTTATGTTGTTTCTAATCTTTTGCTAATACAAACAGTGTTGCAATGAATGAATATCTGTGTCCATATAACTTTGCATGAGAGCAGATATGCAGAAGTGGAATTTCCAGCTCAAAGGGAGGTCCATTTTAAATTTTGATAGATATTTACAAATTGTCTTCCACTGAGTGGCACCAGTTTACACTCCTACCATGAGTGTATAAGAATGCTCATTTCCTCACATCCCATCAACTCTAGGTATTACCACACTTCTAGATCTTTGATTATCTGATAAGCAAAATATTATTTTCATGAATTTTTGTTATTTAAATTGGCATTTGCTCATTTATGAGAAAGGTTGGGTTACTTTGTGTTATTTTCTTATGCTTAAAATTCACTTCTACATCTTCTCCTTGGGGCCAGTCACACAGACATCCATATTTATGTGGTTTCCTCAAAGAATTCTGGCTTCAGCATCATGCAAAAAAAAAGGGTTCTTAACTCTAAGATTTTAAACAGATGTTTTAGGGACTTCCCTGGTGGCACAGTGGTTAAGAATCCGCCTGCCAATGCAGGGGACACGGGTTTGATCCTTGGTCTGGGAAGATCCCACATGCTGCAGAGCAACTAAGCCCGTGCGCCACAACTACTGAGGCTGTGCTCTAGAGCCTGTGAGCCACAACTACTGAGACCACGTGCCGCAACTACTGAAGCCTGCACACCTAGAGCCCATGCTCCGCAACAAGAGAAGACACCACAATGAGAAGCCCGTGCACCGCAACCAAGAGTAGACCCTGCTCGCCACAACTAGAGAAAGCCCGCGTGCAGGGACAAAGACCCAACGCAGACAAAAATAAATAAAATAAAATAAATTTATAAAAAAAATAAAGTGATATTCTAATAGAAAAGAGATTAAATAAAACATCTCTGGGAGTGGTAAAGAAGGTCAGTGCTGTTCCATTTGCAAAAATTTGGCTTGTTCAGACGTTTCAGGAATTCCTGAAAATGTCTTGGGCACAGAGTGGCACAGGTGTATTTCTTTACCATCCAGAGGGCTGGTTAAAATGGTTTTTAACCCTTCCATTGAACAATTACGAATCGCATCAAGTCTGAGCTTTTGGTGGAGACACGAGCTCTCCTTGTATAGGACGAGGTGTTTACAGCTCCAGCATGGGGCTCTGATGGAATCCCTCACAGGACGCCCTGTTCTCACCCTGCTATTGTTTGCATCCCATTCCTAGGGCCTAGCTGATCCTCTGCGGGTAGCTTTCAAATACCAGCTCCTACGGGTCTTGTTAAAATACTTTATCAATGCCCATCTTTCTTGGCAGGGATGACCTTTAACTCAGCTTTGCTGTCACTACCTGACTAGGATAACCTCCAAAGGAAGGTTGCCATGGCGATCCTGCATTCAGCTCAACCAAATCTGGCTTCTGTATCTTATTAAATGTTCCCTAAAAAGGAAATCACACAGAGACACGGAAGAGGAGGGTCATTCACGTGTAGCTGTCATGTTCTCTCGCCCTCTCCCCCTCCCTGATCACCAGAGTCTCTTCCTCCTCCAACATGAGTTAGTTCACTCATGGCCCCTCTGCTTCTTTTCCTAATCCCAGCTGCCATGGTAAGTGCTTAAGTCTTAGGACTCGAGGGGGTGGAGGGTGGTTAGGCAAATGTCAATTTGCCTTTCAAAAGACATTTTTGCAGCTCAAATCTAACACCACTGGCAAATGTCAGAAGTGGATGTATAATGAGGCTGTGTTAGAGACACTAATTGGATGGATTTTTTTTTTTTTTTATTGTGGTGCTTTTCCCCTTTTTCCTAGGGACTCTGTTTTCACAGTGGCTCTCATTAAATCTGAGGAGATTATCTCCTTTAAACTACAAGCTCCATATGCCCCTTGCTCTGGGAGAGACAACTGCTGCTGTGGACTTTCAGGAGATTGCTTTGTATTCACCCCATGGTTGAAGGAAAAGGGGAGAAGGCAAGAAATATGTGACACTCACAGGAGTCTGCAGGAGGGTAGATCAGGCACTCAATTTTTGGCTAACAGTCAGTCTGGCGAAAGGGATGATTGGGCATCAGGGAAGATAAAGTCCGCTCTCAGAAATAGCACAGGGAACTCTGCTCAATATTATGTAACAACCGAAATGGGAAAAGAATTTGAAAAAGAATAGATACATTTATAGGTATAACTGAATCACACCTGAAACTATCACAACATGGTTAATCAACTATACTCCAATATAAAATAAAAAGTTAAAAAAAAAAGGGCAGTACTGCCCTCAGTCCCTGAGGGGCCCCTCCCCCCTCCCCGCCTCTAGGAGCAGGGGGCCCACATCTGCTCTGAGAGGAGGGGAGGCCTGACTCCCAGCCAGCACACAGGACACAGAGGACAGCAGTGGGGATGCTAAGCAGGCAGAGGAGAGAGCTCCGCTGGCTGGGGCCGGGTCCTCGCCTCCTTCTGGAAAGTCTTTCCCACCGTTAGTTTGCTAGGGCTGCCATACCAAAATACTGCAGACTGGGGAGCTTAAACAACAGAAGTATATTTTCTCCTGGTTCTGGAGGCTGGAAGTCTAAGATCAAGGTGTTGGCCAAGGCACTTTCTCCTGAGGCTTGCAGACAGCCGTCTTCTCCCTGTATCTTTACACCGTCTTCTCTCTGTGTGTGTCTGGGTCCTAACCTCCTCTTCTTATAAAGACGCCAGTCCTATTGGATTAGGGCCCACCCCCAATGAATTCATTTTCACTTAATTACCTCTTTGAAGGCCCTGTCTCCAAACATAGTCACACTCTGAGGTTCTGGGGCTCAGGACTTCAACATATGAATTTTTGCTGGAACACAGGTCAGCCCATTATACCCACCTGTTCCTGACCAGCCCTCTTTCCTGGGCCACTCTTGCCCTCACGCTGTGTTTGTGGGGGCAACAGCCAGAATTCCATTCTGGAAGCATGTCTCAGAAGCAAGCAAACTGGGACAGTGTCTGGAACCTCATTTTTACCAGATGTCAATTGTTGTTATGATGGAATGCCAATAAAACTTGATGTTTAAATAATATAATAATCTGCTGTTGAAAACATAATAAAATATAATGTTCCAATAAAATAATCAAAGTTCTAGATTAGGTTGCTCATGATATTCTCTCATGGTCCTCTGTTCTTCTCTTTTGTTGTACTCAGCAGAGCCCTAATTAATACATTGCCTGTAGAATGATTATTTTCTTGTTCATCCATTCCTGGTGATGGATACTCCATCTGGGCAAGAACCACCACTGTTCTCTTCACCCTGTATCCTGACCACCTTGCACAGGGCCTGGCACACAGTGTGTGCTTAGAAATAAATGGTGAGTTAATGAATTTATATGCATTCTTATGTCTCCCTCTCTCAGAAGACAAATGACCATGGCATCAGATGCTTTTTGAGCAAGTCAGTGTGCATCTTCCGCATACATTGGGGAAATCCACCCACAAGTTCTGAATGGAGAACACTTCCCTAGAGAGAAGGGGTCCCCTCCTCCTCCAGAAGTCTGCCTTGGCCCCAAAGTTAAACACTGACTCTTCCCTTTCCTTTCTTTGTTTTAGGCCAGGCCGTGTGGCATGTGGGATATTAGTTCCCCTACCAGGGATCGAACCTGTACCCCTGCATTGGAAGCGTGGAGTCTTAACCACTGGACTGCCAGGTAAGTCCTCTTCCCTTTATTTTCTAATGGACTAACACAAACATTGATCCTTTTAAAAGCTTCACCAAGACTTGAAGGAATTACATGAAAGAAAATAAAACCTTAAAATTGGCTCTGGGGTTTCACTTCCTGCAAAACACATCATTCTGTCTCTGTCCTCGCTCCCCTCCCTATAGCAACCTTTTTGCTGAGCCCCAGGTCTGCCCAAGTTATGAGGTCTCTCCTTCCACACCTGATTCGGTCTGGTGCTCCTATCCCCTCACCCAAGCCCCCACCTTAGTTCTAGAGCTCCCACCCCTGTGTCTGGCCAGGTTGGAGCTGTCAGAAATTAGCTAGCATCAAAATCATCTTTGGAGAGATATCCCCTAACCCCTGCAGAGATCTCCTTCTACGTTATCAAAACTGGAGATCCACAACCCAATAGGAGCATTTGCATCCAGATTTTTTAATCCAGATACTTACACGGGACTTGTGTCTGCACCCTGTAAAAGAGGCACCAGAATGCTTTTTCCCAGAAGCAGGGAGAGCCCGTTCCAAAGGAAAATCGCAGCTTCTGCCCCAAAGCCACCAGAAATGAATACTTCAGGCTCTGGCTTCTGACCATTCGAGTCTCAGAAATATTGGGACTCAATGTCAGAGACCCTTGTTTTGCAGACCTCTTTATCCATAAACTAGGGTCAAGGTGACACTCTCAGACATTAAGGGACAGTGAGTTGGCCTGGAAAGTTCAGCTTATAGCAAAGGCAGTAAGATTGCCCAGTGAGGAGTTGCTGTCACAGAAGCAGCATGGTCCTGGGCCCCTGATGCTACCTGGGTCACTCAGGACATGTCCCCCACGTGGAGTGAAGCCTGCTAAGGCCGAGTGGAGTGGGGAGGAAAAGAGGGTTGTGTAATCAGCCCTTCACGCCACAGACGCAGGACAAAATCAGAGCCCCCGGCTCAGCTCTTAAAGACAGGGCTTTCCCGGGGACGGGGGCAGCGGGGGCCTGTGCCCCGCTCCTCGGAGGAGGGGAGAGAGTTTGGAGGACCCCTCCCCTAGGTCTGCCTGTCCAGGAAGAGGGGTGAGGAGATGGGCTGGGGTGAAGCTGGTGGTTGTGAGGATGGAATTAGCTGAAGTCTCTGTGTCGTCAGCTCTCACTGTGTGCTGGACACTGGGCTAAGGATTTCACACAGATGTTCTTGTTCAGTTCTTATGAGCACCTGTGCATTTAAAAATAGATAAAGGGGAGCTTCTGGGAGACAAGCACACTGCTAGGTTGAGTCATGGCCGGAGTTTGAACCGAGGTCTCCTGACCCCAGAACTCACCATCTCAAGGATGCCGGCCAGGGAATCACCACTGTCTCCCCTGATGGGCAGGAGGAGAGCGCTCCTGTGCGGGTTTGGAAAGCTCATACCTGAGAGGTGAAGGCTGAAAAACAGGAGAGCCTTCACTCAACAACAGCCACAAGCTCCACTCCCTGAGCCGCTGGAAGGACCCCAGGAGCCTCGGGGAGCCCGTCCTGAGCACAGGGTGTATGTTGTGTCAGATGAAGGAAGGTGTCAGCTGCAAGGAGATAGATCCTAGTGCCTTAGGAGCTCGCCACAGAAATGCCCAGAAGCTCTGGGGAGGGCCAGCCCTGTCTGCATGGGGGGATGCTCTTTCCTAAGATACTCTGCTGCCCATTCCAGCTCACAACCTGCTTTCCAGGGACGGGGTCCTGGTTTGTCCCTGCCATGACCACAGGCTGCCTTGTCTCCAACCCTCTCTTATTTTTATTTATTTATTTTTAATTAAAAAAAATTTTTATATTTATTTATTTGGCTGCGTCCGGTCTTAGTTGCGACGCGTGGGCGGCACACGGGCTTCTCTCTAGTCGTGGCGCATGGGCTCTAGAGCCTGCGGGCTTAGCTGCCCCGGGGCATGTGGGATCTTAGTTCCCTGACTAGGGATCGAACCTGTGTCCCCTGCATTGGAAGGTGGATTCTTAACCACTGGACCACCAGGGAAGGCTCTTTCCAACCCTCTCTTGTATCACCTTCTACAAAGGGTGGCAAACAGACCACACCTGGGCTGCTCCTGTGGGGCCACCTGGAGGGTGGTGACATACTTCTAAAAGATGTTGACTGTTTTTGTCCCTTGATTATTCCTGTCTTTGCCTCCCCTACTCCACCGTGATTATCTTGCAGTCACAGCAGCAAGAAGTTATGTCAAACTCAACAAATCCAACAGAGTCCCACACGCGACTGTGCTTCAGGGAAGGTGAGATCCCCAGGCAGTGAGCGTGTTTACGGAGACATCAAGGGTAGAGCCCGGAAGCTGGGTGACCATCCTCAGCCCCACCAGACCTACCCTGAGTCCCAGAAGAACAGAATCATTCCTGGACCCTCCGACAGGCATAGAAGCAGTGGAGAGCTGGCCTGAAGCACATGGAAGAGAGGAATTAAGGGGGTGCTGGTGGATGCCTGGGTTGATAAATTGACACCGAGGACCAGATGGCACCCCTGCCCCCATGCTGTGCACCAAATAAGTCCCCAGGATTTAGGCATAGTCACAGGGAGGTGAGGAAATTCTGAATTGATTGAGTTAGAGTTTCCCCCAGCCCTGTGGAGTGATGGCTCAAAATAGAAATAAACTTGAGTTATAGAAAGATGAGGCAAGTTTTATTACTTGTGCACTGAACTGAGGACTGCGATTCGTGTCTGCAACACATGTTTCAAGACTGAAAGGCCCTTTCTTCAGGGGGCAGAACCCTGGGCTTATTTACAGATTCGATGTTGGAGAAGAAGGGAGGGGCGGTCTTGAATTAGGGAGTAGAGGACACAGGCTTGTATGCTCAGGGGCAGAGTGGGGATGAGGGGGAGGCACGTGGAGGGGGGGAGGGTGCGGGTTGCTGGTTAGCTTCTTTGTCCCGGGAAGGTGGTGAGGAGGCAGGGGACCAGTGACTCAGCATATCATCAATTTTCCAGGACCTGGGCTCAGTAGGGAATTTTCTTCTAGAAGCAGGAGATGGCTCTGAGCTGTGCAGCCAGCCCTCTTCCTGGGACCAAGCTCCAGCTCAGCTCAGCTCAGCATCTCCTCACACTACTTTTTAACTTTTATAATACAACCATGCCCATGAAACTTGCTGACATTACCACTTGCTGGGTCAGCTGCTGACAAATAGCTTCTCGATGAAGAACTCTGATGGGTGTGCTCTGTGATAGGGGAACCTGAAATAAATTGTGCTAAGCCTCATGCTGGGTGTTGAAATGAAGACAGAGAAGAGAAGGGACCATAAAAAGAAAAAAAAGAAAAAAAAAAAAAAAAAAGGAAAAGAACATCTGATTTTCCAGCAAAGAAAGAAATCCCCTGATCCATTTTTACAAGAAATCCATATTTTATTCTTTTAGGATAAATTCTTTTAGAATGGATACTGAAGAGCTAAAACCATCTCCTTTTAATTTCCTTATTCCTTTCACCCCCATCTTGAAAGCATCAAAAGACACATAACAAACAGATGCAATGACCTCCTTCAAACCAAGCAATAAAAAAGGCATGATCACCTTGCACGTGCCGCGTGCCTCCTGCAAAAGAGAAGCTGCTTCTGACCAAAGGGTCTATTAACACTCTCTCCTGGAAATGATTCAGGCTTGAGTTCCCTTGAACTGCACCTGCTGTGATCACCTAGGTGGTATAGTTAGCTTAATGGGTGCAATTATGAAAATGGCTCTTGTTAACCATAAGCCCAGTAGCTTTCCACAATAACTGTGTTTCCTAGCAAGAAACTGGGGAATGTGTCCCTGACTCCAGGTCTGCCAGGATCCTTACAGGTAGAAGGTGGAAAATGGGTCTAAAACCCTGGATTTCCAATGGTGATGTTTGGAACCTTTAAATTCCTTAGAATCTTCAGGGTTTGTCCTTTGGAGGAGAAGAAAGCTATGAGTCACCTACCCTCTCTTAAGATGAAGGGGTCTGTTTGTCAGTTTCATTTGAGGGAGGTAAGGTCTATGTTGCTGAAATAGATTTGAAAAGCACGTGACTATGACAGCCAAGAATGGACCATAAATCAGTCTTCCCTTCAAAGGGAAAGATGGGCAATGTGGGGTTTTTGGTGAACTTTTGCCTTGATCGGGGGGTCTTGATCTGAGTCATATAATACGGTACTGAGGAAACCAGTCCCATCCATGTGGGAATGATGCCATTGAGGTTTTGTGCAGGTTTCTGCCCTACACTGATTTGACTGAGGGTCATGACTAGAGCGTGATTGCTTTTCTTGTCAGTCCTAGTTTGAGTTAACTAGTACTTTAAAGAGGCTGGGCTGTCCTATGGAGAGATGCAACAGCTTAAGTGGGTGTTCATAGGGACAGCTGCACCACCTTTTGCTGTTCAATCTCAGCATAGCCTTTGGGGCAGGAACACCGGTGTTCTTGGTCTGCCAGTCACTATCTCTTTGACCTTGGCACCTTTTTAAAAAATATATTTATTTATTTATTTATTATTTAGTTATTTTGGCTGCGCCAGGTCTTAGCTGTGGCATGTGGGATCTTTAGTTGCGGCATGCAGACTTCTTAGCTGCAGCATGTGAACTCTTAGTTGCGGCATGCATGCGGGATCTAGTTCCCTGACCAGGGATTGAACGCCCGGCCCCCTCCATTGGGAACACGGAGTCTTACCCAGGGAAGTCCCTGACCTTGGCAACTTTTTAAACTTCAGCCTCTTCATCTGAAAAGTGTGGAGGACAGAGACTATCTTATGAAGTTATTGTAAGAATGGAATCAGACACTTCACATGTAATGTGTAGCATGATGCCTGGCACAGAGCAGGATCTCAGTGTATCATTCTCGTTATCATCATTATCCTGAGAGTGGACGGCTCGTTCATTGACTGAACAGTGCTGGGGCTGCACATGAGCCCATGGAGATATTCCAGTGGAATATGAGGCATGGAAGCCCAGTGCAATCATTCAAGGATGAACTCCAAGTTCTCTCCTGTTGCATTCAGGAAGGGCAAGGTCTCCTGCTCACTGAGTATGCTACTGATGCTAATGACAAGTGGTCCTTGGAGATTTACTGGGAGGGCATAAACAAGATGGCTCCATTAGGCAGCTTTTGAAAGAGCATCTTCTTGAATTCTCCCTCCCAACCTGGTCTTGGGAAGTTGAAGTAGGATCATCTGTGTCCAGTGTTGTGGACTTTATGAAATGCAGCTCATTACAGAAGCCAAAATGCTTAGTGGATTTCCTGAGGGGAAATGGTACAAAATAACTTAACAGAGGATGGCTTGAAAGAAGGAACAAAAAGGCTTTTTGTTCCTTAAAGGAGAATGTTGAACACTCAGTCCAAACACCCCCCTAGTAATTCATTACTTTACACCAAGCAGACATCTTTTAAATTAGGCAGAATACAAATGAGTCTTGTTTTGTGCCATTAATTTCAATGGATTTACAAAATATTTGAAGCACTGGCTTTTCTGCCTCCTTTGGAGGCAGACCAAGTCAGGCTGAATCTACTTGTATTAAAAGCCATTCATGGGACCCAGCCAGCCCCATCTTACAGATGGAGCACCATATGCTTGGGCTTGCCCCCGCCCTACCCGCATATGGAGTGGTCATGTGCAGTCCAAGAATAGGATGCACTATTTCTCTACGTCTGCATTTCTGGTTCACCTCTAACCTACAACCACTTTCCATTCTGGACAGAGGTAGGCAAGTTCATCTGGAAAAGATTCAGAAAGATGCTGAGAGTCAGAAGGGATGATTTTGGTGTTCTTTTGTCCCTTCTAGACTCAAGACCTCAAATGCAATCACATCCAAGAGCTTAGTGCATCTATAAAATGGAACTTGGAAGTATTCCATTTTTACTTTTCCAGGAATATATTAGGCCTTTTAACTTGAAAGCGTAACACTGACTTTTTGTTAAGGTCAGGAGGCTCTAGAAATAATGAATTAAGTGGTTCTGGCCCATTCAAAAGCATTTGATCTTAATTTGATGCTTCTTGGGGGGATCCCAGAATGGAAAAGCAGAAGTACTGTGGCTCAAATGAGACTGGTAAGTATGGAATCTGAATCATACCTACAACTAGAGTAAGCCTTGAGTGTTTGGAGAGACTTGATGGGAAGAATGGACCAAAGGTATGTAAGAGAGAAATGCTTGTTTTCCCGTTTATTCAGGGTGGAGTGGTTGAAAGAGCATGGAACAGGGAAGTCTGGTCTTTTCCTTGCTTTTGACCTTGAGCAAGTGATAGGACAACGTTCCTCACCTGTACAATAAGGAAATCAGGTAGAACTGGCCAATAGATTTCATCTTTCATGCCATCTTGCACTGATGGGTACTGGCTGAGGCTGGGCTTTGTGGGCAGCGTAGTGAGATGAATTAGATGTTTGCCATGAGCCCAGGATCTGAGAGCCAGTGTGCTCACCACTTATTGGATTCAGCTTCAAATGTCTCCAAGGTCCCCTCTAGCAATAACATTTTGTAACTGTGATTCAGTTTGTTCAACAATTGATCTTCAGAAGCATGGGCACCATTTGGAAACCTCTTAGTGACTGAAGAAGGGCACTTCAGCTTCCAAATCATTCTCTAACACCAGGAGAGCCTCTGTACAAACTCCTATTTCCATTGGCCCATTGCTATGAAGTTTAACTTCTTGGCTAAGGTACTGTTCTAGCAACAAACAATTTGATGTCATGGTAACACAGATGCAGCTAATCTGAAATTCTGATTTCAATGAGATTGTAAACCAGAAGTAAGAGGCAGATAATGGAATTTCATCTTGTTTCAGATTGCTATAGTGTGGCCCACATCTTCTTACAGTTCTTGAAGTTTCAATCAGCCATAATCATGGTGCTCGAGTTACCAGATGTCTATTTTCTGGGTCCTTAGAGAGGGAGCTCTACAAATCTAGGTCTCTGACATCATCTGACCCTGTAGGGTGGGCTTTCAAGTAAGCTGCCTGAACCATTACCTGTAACAGCACGTTAAAACAGGACTTTCTGGCTCTCCTTTAGCTGAGATGCCAAAGGCCAAGAACAAAACAAAAGCAGCCAAGCACCTTCATATTCCAAGACCAGGAGCTAGACATCTAAGCAGGGCTTACAAAGGGAGTGACTTAAACCAGTGTCCTGACCCTTAGTCCATCACCCATCTCAAGGGTATAAAGTAATCAAAACTGGAAACTGAAAAGAGAGGATATTTGGGGGGAGAATTGTTGGTATGTGATGCGACCCACCCCATATCCCAATCCACACTCTGTAGGGGAGAGGAGCCATCTGGAGGACCACCTGGAAAGTTATTATTCCCTGGAATTGGAGGACACTGTAGACTGTGACCTGATATATGTCTGAGTTAGAAATTAAGGTACCAGAGCTGGGAGAACCAGGGCTGCTGGGTGGCAGTGTGGTGAATTTCCCATGTGTCAAAGAAGATTTGTCCTAGAGATTCCTTAAGAGGGACTTTGACCAAGAGATACAATTGGAAGGGTGACAGACCAGATGTCTGATAATCCTTGAGTGCTCACATTTTACCATTGTATACCTAAATGGTATACAATGAAAACCATGTGTGTGTGTGTGTGTGTGTGTGTGTGTGTGTGGCTTTGTTTTAGTCAGGAGAGACTAGACTTGTGTTTTGAAACAATCTCCAGTTCTCAGTGGCTTAACACAATAAAGGGTAAATTTGCACATAACATAAGCAGTGAAGGTTGCTATTGAACTCTATTTCACACTCAGGGACCCAGGCTGATGGAGGTTCCCTCATTCTGGAGTTGTCTCATCTCGATCCTTCAGTCTCTTTGTGCACCTCGTAGGGAAACAGACAGCCAGATGGTTGTATGCTGGTTCTTATGTTTTATTCCAGAAGTACCATGCCACGCCTGCCTACAGTCAACTGGCCAGATCTAGTTACAGTTAACCCCCAAACGAAAGTGGGTTGGGTAGCGTGGAGAGCAGATGAATGCTTGTTGACCGTTGCTGCCTTTGCCACAGGCTTTTTGATTGTGAGCTTCAGTGTACAGGGATCTGGCTGGCCTCAGGTGTCAGTATCTTTATGGTTTTTTCTCTTGAGTTGGTCATATTCCAGAAGTCTCTTCTACTCTTTTACCTAGAGAGTGAGGCCTAGTAGCCAATCTCTGGAAGAGGGAAGGAGGCGGAATGGGTGGTGACGGGCATCTCAGCACTGAGTATGCATAGGGTAATTCAGTTCCTCTGTTCTGTACATATTCTTTGGTTTCATCTGCTTCAGTGTTAGGTGTGGGAGGAGCCATCATCCAGTTTCTTAGAGGGGAGAGGAAATCAGAGGGTCTAATCACTTCTTTAAAGTCTTTTAACCAGTTTTCCTGTTTTTAGCCTCATCTTCATACCCAAATTCATGGGCACCTGGCGCCACCTTTCCTGCTGCCAGCTTACAGCATAGCCAAGACATTCACCCATCTGCTTTTCATCTTCCCAATTTCTCATTTTCTATCCCATTCTTTATGTGCCAGAGAATTTGTATCCCTTTTTAAATATTTTAATAGGGTTTCTGAAGGAAGTAGAGGTGGATGGATGCTTTAAACCCCCATCTTGATGCAGAAGACACGTTCTCACAATTTTTAGAAAACCCCCTTTCTAATAGGACGCCCACGCCTTGAGTTGTGCATACATCTCACTTCTAACTGTTTTTATTGGAACTTGGGACAGCTCTGTCTGACTGCCATTCAGGAAGAGAAAATGAGCATTTTTACTCACTCTGTCTTCCTCCTCTTTAGCAAGGGTAATAAGTAGATTTCTTAATTTTGGAGCATTTTTGTAGATGACAGACCATGGTTAATTCAAGGAAGCTTGGTAGAGTAGGGCCAATGTATGTGGAAAAGGGTGTTTCCTTTCTCATCATCCAGATCACAAATTCATCCACCCAATATGCCCTCAAGACCTAAAACGTTGTGCTATGAATGGTACCATAAACCTTCAGAGTGTGAAAGAAAAGAACAGTGTGGCTTTATCATAAATTTTTCAATGTAGAAGAGGCAGAGGGTCTCTTAATGTTTTAAGAGTTTATTTAATGGTTTATTTAAAGCTTGATGAGAGCCCACTTTGTTCTCTTTATAGGGAGTCATAAAAGACCTGATTTCCAGAAACACATTGTAATTTAGCTGGTTCTTTTTTTTCTCAAAGAATATGGCAGAATGAAGGGAGACTTCGGGGAGTGGGTGGTGTATGTGAGACACAGGGACACCATGTTGAAGTTACAGCCTGGACTGAGCTCTCACAGGCTTTATTTTGTCTCCAGTAGAAATGAGTCATTGTTTGCGCTTTCTAAAGGGAGGACAAACAAATGCTTTGTGCTTGGGGTTTAGCTTTTGAACCCTGGTATAATGTTTAGAAGATTATTGGGACTCAGTTAATCAACACTGCTTTTATATGCGATCATTTGACATCTTCCAGTTCCCTGGTGTAGAGCTAAGGGCCTCTGAGTTGAGCTCTGATGGCAGTCACTTGATGTCACACATAGGAACCAGGGGCTAGAATTACGGAGCTAGAACAATGTCCTCCACACCATCCAGGCCAGCTTTCTGCCTTTAGCACATGCTAATGAAAAGTTTGGTTTGAATCTAGCCTATGACTTAATGTTTCCCGGGGAAACCTCACTGTAATTCCATAATGGAAGTCACATTGTTCTTTAGATTCTCTCTCAGGATTGGCAAGGACAACGCCTAAGTCATAAGCAGACAGGGCTCCTCTTTGTGCCCCAGTTCTAGAAAAAAGCTAGATTGCCCTCATTGTGCATGCCCTTTTAAATAGGCTGGGTTCAGAGTCACCAGCTGGTATAGGCAGGAGTGGAGCTGGTGTCTCGATTTCACCTTGCTTCCTCCAACATCTTTTCATCAGTCTTGATGACTGTCCTGTCAATTTATTACCTTAAATATTTTTGAAAAGGCACCACTTTGTAGAATGGGCTTCTCTTCTGTCCTCTACCCCCACCTCCAGATATGATTCAGGGGAGAGCCTCCTGTTAGATTTTTCCCCTTTCTTTTTAACTGAGAAAGCAAATTGTGAGGCACACCACTATTTACCATGCTGCATTTATTCCTGCCATTCATTTCTTCCTCTTGTAAGTGGGAGTCTCAGATTTAAGACTGTACATCCTTCATGTCCACGGACAGGGTAAGAATAAAGCCCTTGTTTAGGATGGGAAACTGGAGATTATGGTCACATTAGTGGGATCCTGACTGATGACATCATTAGGTACTTCGACCATGCTCCTCATAGCCAAGAAAAGTCCTTTTGTCCCTAGGTCAGAAGAAAAAGTATAGGCTCCTGCTAGCCCAGCTGAGCAATTTAAGGAGCTGCTACTGCTTTCCTCCTCAACTCTTCTTCCCTGTCTAGTTTGACTCCCATTAGAGGGTGGCAGGAGACTTCCACTATCCCTGAAAAAGATCAAGAGAAAGCTGAGTTGCACCTGAATGGCCTGTGCAGTTGACAGCAATCCTGGGAAACTGTAGTATGTCCTGAAAGATTGGACTGGAGACTAGCAGACTTTCAGAAGTCATCACAGACCTTCTGAAGAGGCACCTTGGAAACTGGAGTGGAGGCTTGCTGGGACTCCTCCGTGTACTAGCTTGAAAGTTAACAACATCAAGTTAAAAGTGGACAAACCCCAGATAACTAGGGATCAGTTGAAGCTGGTAGAGGAGACATGGACAGCCAGCATCAGGACCATCTGAGGCGGAATACCACTGCAGATGGGGAGACAAAGCTGCATGGAAATGCTATGAAATAAGACACCCGTACTGGCTGCCCCTGGAGTGGGAGAAATTTGTTCCTGGCAAGTTTCTGAAGATGCACTGCAGGAAGGACAGTATAGGTTATGAAAGTTTGTGTCCTAAATATTATATGAGACAGGAGAATGTTGTAGAAAGAGCATGGGCTCAGAAGCGAGATCAGTTGTCACTTGTTGGTTGTATGCCCTTGGACAAATTACCTAACAAGTCTGATCTCCATTTCTTCATGTGGAAAATGTGGAAATGTAGAATATATATCTATAATTATCTATCTACATCTATATCTATCTCCACTAACATAGTGCTTGGAGAAATGTGGACACTTGGTGTATTAGATGTGGGAAACTAACATTCATCCCTACTCCCTTGTAAAGTCTCTGCTATATTGGTGGGGTTGGAATTCTGAGAACTACACTTCCCAGCATCCCTTATCAGCAGGATTCTAATTTAGATTCAGAATGGGAGGCATTCAGGTATGATTTAGAAGCAGAAAATAAAAACAGAAGTCGCTATTGCACCTGCAAATTTTTGGACAGTTTCATGAACTTCAGAAAACAGTAGACATGAGCTTTTGCCAGTGGCTTCTGGGACTGCCCCCTAAAGTTGACCCACTTTAGGGCAATGGGCAGCATAGATCACTAGTGGCAGTGTTTTTTTTGGGGGGGGTCTCTGTACTCTCTCATTTCCTGAAAGTTAGTTTTGGCTTTCCCTGACTTTATCTTCTCAGTTTATCCAAGAGTATTGTAAACCTCTAATTCCCTGCACTAAATCCCTTCCTGTTCAAAATACCTAGAGAGGTTTCTGTTTTCCTGGCTGAATCTTACTAACATATCTGAGTTTTTAAAATACAGAAAGAATGGTGAGAATGAATGGTCTTATGTTTTCCTAATAAAAAGAGGAACATTTGTAAATCTGAAAGATGACACTGGGGGCTAGAATTGTTAACAATTGGCATTGAGAATTGGGAAAACTTGGCTCAGGTTTAACCAGGAGACCTTGAGGAAGAGAGGATAAGAAGTCATAGGTATCTGGGTAAGAAGTGAAATTTTAATTATTTATGTTTCCCTGCCACTGGACAAGGAATTCTTGACAGCAGAATGATCTCAAGCAGAATAAATTGAACAAAGAATAATGTAACCTGAATGGAAAAATAAGCTTCCTAATACTGATGTACATGAGACTGTAGGTGGAGAAGAGGTGATTGAAATAAAGAGATTTACTCCATAATAGATAGAGGTGCACCCACGTAACCTATGGTTGGAGGAAGAAACCTATAATTGCAACGAAATGATATCTCTTTAATGTCTTACTAGACAAACCTCCTGACCCTTTTAAAATAAATGTCATCTGCACCCCATTCACATAGCCCTTTCAGAGTTGGTTAAATTATAAGATTTGTCTTCATATTATCTGAGGGAAAGCTTGAGCCCTTCCTCCCATGCAGACCACAAGGCACTTCTCAGAGAGGATCTCAGGTTGCACCTTGGTATGAAAGAAAGCCTGTAATTTTTATGCATTCAGCAGTAGAGGTGCAGTTGTCAGTCTGCTTCTACTTGTGAGAGTTCTCTTCACCCTCTTCTTCCATGCAGCTTTTCAGTAAAGACAAAGCCTTATTTTTTTAAAAAAATTGAACTACAGTTGATTTACAATGTTGTGTTAATTACTGCTGTACAGCAAAGTGATTCAGTTGTACATTGTTTTTTTATATTCTTTTCCATTATGGTTTATCATAGGACATTGAATATAGTTCACTGTGCTATACAGTAGGACCTTGTTGTTTATCCATTCTATATATAAAAGCTTACCTCTGCTAACACCAACCTCCCACTCCATCCCTCCTCCAACCCCCTCCCCCTTTGCAACCACCAGTCTGTTCTCTATGTCCATGATTCTGTTTCTGTTTCATAGATAGGTTCATTTGTGTCATAGTTTAGACTCCACATATAACTGATGTCATATTGTATTTGTCCTTCTCCTTCTGACTTACTTCACTTAGTATGATAATCTCTAGTTGCATTACGTTGCTGCAAATGGCATTATTTCATTCTTTTTTTAAATGACTGAGTAGTATTTCATTGTATATATATACACCAAATCTTCTTTATCCATTCATCTGTTGATGGACATTTAGGTTGTTTCCATGTCTTAGCTATTGTGAATAGTGCTGCTATGAACATAGGGGCACATGTATCTTTTTGAATTATAGTTTTGTCTGTATATAGGCCCAGGACTGGGATTGCTGGATCATGTGGAAATTCTATTTTTATTTTTCTGAGGAACTTCCATACTGCTTTCCACAGTGGCTACACCAACTTACATTTCCACCAACAGTGTAGGAGGGTTCCCTAAGACAGAACCTTATTTTAAACTCTGCGTTTGTTATCTTATTTTCCACAACAAAATCAATCCAGATAAAGGAGCAAATATGAAAAGAGACTTCATCAAGTAACAGAGATGTGTCTCTTCCATGATCTGTTCATGACTGCCCACACCAGATTGGGGTTGAGAGAAGCAATTTCAATATTTTGAATTGTCCAGGTGGCTCCTCCAATCTGAGCTTCCATTTTCCTCTGGGGCTTGAGTGCAGTTCCCTCCAATGCTCACAGCTGATTGGCTGGGGGTGGAATACCTAAGGGGTGAGGTCCAAGAAATTCCTGTCTTTGTCCACCTGGGCCACCCAAGGGGAGATTTCTTTGAAGAGACTCTGAGATGAGCCAGGGATCAATCACTCTGGGATCCACTCAGTGTGCTGGGCCAGATGGAAGACAGCAGTAATGAATGGACATGAGCTAGGGAGGACATGGCTAGTCAAGGCCACAAGGAGCGGGCAAATGGAGATGCTACATCAGAAGATTGGGCATAGTGATGCCAGTGGCTCAGGACATGAGAGGGAGCAGACTCAGAGCCCTCTCATCTTGGACATAGTCAGAGGAACTTGTGGTTGCTGGGTTGGGCATCTTTTATGTATAATTTTGAATTCTCATGCCAGAGTACAAGAGATGCATTAAGGTGTCTGGCTACCTCTAACTCCAACTTTTTCTACCATTTGGTAGATTTGGTTAGATAATCTATTGCTTTGGAGGACACACATATGTTAGGATAAGTAATGACCACGTTGATAATATATTTCTTGAGGAACTATTTAGGGTGTTTGTAAAGACATAAGGTTGTCCTTGTATATATGTGGACCTATTCTGCCTGTTGCATTTGGTAGAATTAAAAGTGTTAAGTAAATCAAGAGAGCAGATCCCCTACAGTAGGGACTGGGATAAAGTGAAGAGATTAGGAGGAGGGAACCACAGTGCATGGCCACAGTGAGGAGGTCCAAGAGCGCAGCTTATTGTTGATCAGGTGGAGCAGAGAAGGCAGCCAGGAGCACATTCAGCAGCCCCCCACCCACCCCAGTTGCTATGGTTAGAGGGTCTCCTGCAAGAAAACACAGTCCTGCTCACCCAGCTCAGAGATCTATGGAGCTGCCACTACTTTCATCCTTAGCTCCTCCTTTCTATCCGCTTGACTCCCATTGGTGAGGAGCAAGAGAATACTATCCTCCCTGAGAAAGACCAGGAGAGAGAGGATATGGGCTTCAATGGCCAATGTAGTTAACAGCCATCCTGGGAAACGCTGTAGCATTTCCTCAAGGACTGGACGGGTGACTGGTATTACAGTGAGAAGAGCTGCATACCAACCAAGGAAACTGATTAGAAATGGAACACCGAGGTCTTGTTAGCCACACCTTGGGGGAAGGCACAGTGGGAAGAAGATGAAGGTGTGAGTGGCGGGCTTGGATTGGAAGAAACAAGCTGACACAGTGGACAACAGCTGCCTACTGAGTGGGCACCTGCCTGTCCTTCCTCCCCCTGGCACGGCAGAGACCATTATCCACAAATCAACGTTCTCGTGAATCCAAGTGGCCTCTCCTGGGGCAGCATCGAGACCTAGAGGGGTGGCGGGACTGGTGATGGCAGGGCTGATTCCTTTGGTGGCTTTTGTGAATTGGCGGAAATTGGCAGCAGTGTGGCAGCCAGCTGCTTGAGCCGTCCCCTGTCCTTTGCTGTCACCAAGGAGGGGAAACTTCCCAGAGAGGGTAGTCGAGAGTCTATCCATCTATCAAAATTCCACGCATTCAAGGCCCAGCTCATCTATCATCTCCTCTGTGAAACCTGTTCTGAATCTCCCAAGCTTGGATAGGTAGTTCCCTTTTATTTCGTTCTGCCTTGGTTGTACATAATTGTTCCATTAGACTTTAACCTGCAGGGGCAGGGTTTTTGTCTCCCACAATGCCCAGAACAGGGCTAGTTCCTTGCTGCCTCTCAGTGTGTCCATGACATTGAATGAATGACTGGAAGATGACATGGTTAGGCACACTGGGAGCCTTCTCCTTACTTGTTCTTGTTGGTGCCATCTGTTGAGTGGCTCGTTAGTTGGGGGTTGTGTACTGTGCATGTGAACTACACCCCAGAGCTGCCCCAGAGCTGGACGGTCACCACGCTTTGGGAGTATGGGATGATAAAGGCCAGAGTGTCCCATCCCTCCCTCTCCCTTTGTGGTCCCTGTGTGTGTAGAGGAAAGGGGAGCTGTCTTCATAGGTGCGTGAACTCAGTCCCTAGGGCTTGTTTCCATGTTCTGCTTCCCCTCAGTAGTAGAGGTCGTCATAAAGAATGGTAAGTTGAAGAGGAAGAATCTGTAGTGCGTGAATTAGAGACCTAGCAGCAAGGGGAACACTCATGTACTGCAGGAATTCAAATGTCCCCTCCTCTGTGAAGCATGTCCCCTAGTGTCCTCCCTGGTGTACCTTCCTACAAGCAGAGTTCTTTGCTTCTTTCTTTCTGTTCTCCCTCTCTCTCTCTCTCTCAGCAGCAATCTGCTCATTCCTCTACATTAACCCTTACGGCGCTGTACCATATCTCCACCCTCCCTCCTCCACTCCCACCCCTGGACTATGAGTCCCTCAAGACCATGGACAGAGTGTTCATGTGTCATGACACCTGGTGGGAACGCCCTGATGTTTCTTAAAGGAATGGATATATAGATGAATGAATGAGTGAGTGAATGAATGCATGGGCTTCAATTGCTGTGCAGATAGGGAGGCAGAGATTCATAGAAGGAATTCTCAACCTGGGTTAAACCCTAGCTTGACCACTTACTAGCCATCTGATAAGCCATGGGCCTCGGCCCCCTCATCTGTAAAATGGGGATAAATAATCCTGACCTTACAGCACTTATGGAGGAGGGAGATTATCTAGCCAAAGGGCCCAAGGCAGTGGCTGACACATGCTAGACACTCAACAAATGGACAATTCTAAGACTACTTGACTCAGGGTGTTGCAGGGATATCAAGCCATTTGGGAAAAAGTGCCTCTTCTGGAATGCAATAGAGAAGGAATTGAGGGGTGCTGACACTAAACTAGGGGTGCCGACCGGCATTCAAAACCCTCAGCTGTCTGTTCCATTACTATGAACACTCCTGCAGCTCTCTGGTAGAGGGAGGTGGAGAAACCTACCTATTCTGTTCAGGTATGGAAACCGAGGCCTGGGCAGCCCATCTGGTGAGTAGCCAGAGAGAAATGTTTTCAGGAAACAGGGAAGCACCAGGACATTCATTCATTCAACAGGCATTCCTTCATTATTGGGCACCTACTGCCTGTCAGGCCCTCCTACTTGCTGCAAAGACAGCCAAGGAGGTGAGCTGAGCCAGGTGGGAGCTGAGAACTCTCCACACACTAGTCCTTGCTCCCTGAGCCTGGGAGAGTGGCTGGCAAAGAAGGCAGTGAGTTGCCCTGCATTTATCAGCTGCCTTCTGTGGGTGAAGGACTCAGGGTGTCTCATCAGGTTCAATTCCAAGAGCATCTGAGCCAGGAGGTTTCTTTTCTCAGTTTACTGATGAGGAAACAGAGACAGGAGGTGAAGCAGCTGGACCCAGCCCACGCTGCAGGCAGAATGCTGTAGAGGAGAGGTTAGGCCTGGGTTGTCTGAGGTCCCCAAGTTTCCCAATGCTGCAGAGGGCTGGAGGCCACCTCTCTGCTGTAACCCAGTCTGGTATGAACACCTAATTTTGAGGCATGCTGTTGGAGCAGAAGTCCTGACTAGGATAGCTGGTGACATCTTGCAGAGGCCACAGGGAAGCACCAGGACATTTCCCATCCTGTATCTGTGGTCTTCTTGCTCGTCATTCATGCCTTTCTGTCCTCTGTTTCATTGGTTTTACTTCTCGTTTCCAGCTTGGCCTCTGCCAGAAGGTGATTCCACATTTTTCTAGCAGCCCATGGTTTGGCTGCTCCCATCTCATTCCCAGACACCAGGCCAAGCGGCCCAGCATGTGCAGGTGGGAATGTCTAGTCCCAGCTTCCCTGCCAAGTTCAAAAGGCAGCAGCTGCATCCACAGGGCCCAAGGCTGTGCAGCCAGTGCCTGTCACTGTCACTGCACTAATGACAGTTTCCACTGGGTGGGCCTGGGGGTGACAGCTTGGGGTGTGGAGGGGCTAGCGGCTGAAACTGGTGTGGGAACAGCACCTGTGGGAACCAGCTGGGTCACTCAACAGCAAGGCTAATGCAGACCCCAGGGCATCAAGGGATGCTGATCAAGGTGAAGCTTAGGGGCTTCCTGAACCCCTTTGGAACCCGAGGACTTGGGTTCAAATCCCAGCTCGACCACTTCCTAGCTTTTTGATCTTGAGCAAGTTAACCAGCTTCTTTGCCTCAGTTTTATCATCTGCCAAGTGGGAATATTAATAGCATCCACATGAAAGCGGTGGCCGTGAGGTTTAAATGACTTAGTCCATGTAAAGCATTTAGTTAGAGCTCAATAAACATTATCTGTTCTTTTCTGGTCCTCTGCCACCCCCTCCATACCCCATCACCCTTCTGCCTGCCAGCCCTCACAGATACTATTCAAAATAGTTGTTTCCCATCACCGGTCTTGCCTGACTGTCCTAAGATGCCTCTCCTTCTTTGTGTGCCTCCCCACGTTTCTAGAATTGAATTTGCAATCTGTACTCACAGGGCCACACAGATCATGTTCTCTGGGTTAAGGGATGTACCCATGGAAAACAAGAGGGAGAAAAGGCAGCCACTTCTCTAGGCTTGGCTTCCACAAAAACACCAATGTGATGAGGCTCTGGTGTCTTGCCCAGTGGTCCAAAATGCCCAAGCAGCCCTCCTGCCTGGAGGGTGTGGGAGCCGGGGTGATATGTGAAATACTCAACAATTCAGAGGGGCCCTGACAAATCAGAGTGGACTCTGGCCACAGTGCTGGATCACGGGATACTGGGGGCTGGTGTCTGTAGCTCTTGACCAATTGGCAAGGAAGTAGTTTAACAATTGACATTGCTGCATAGGTGTGTTCTGGGTCTATAGCAGCTCCGCTGGTGGGAAGAGTCAGTGAGGATCCTGTGTGGAGTCTGGGTGGAAGGAAGGCAAGTCCTTTTCTCTCTCCATGACCACGCGGTAGTAGGTTCAGAGAATTAAGTGGTCTTGAGGGGCTAGCAGGGTGGGCTGGTGTTAACAGTGTTGGCTTTGACATCAAACCATCCACTTATGAGTTTTGGCATCTTGAGCAAATTTTTAACCTCTGAGAACCTTGCTTATCTACTCTGTGAAGTGGGGGCAATGAAACACACAGGGCTATTGCTAAGGATAAGTGTGATAGAAATCACCAGAATGCAGGGCCTAGCTGAGGAAGTGGGAGCAATCTCTGTTCCTCTTTAGTATGCCTTGGTGTTCTCTCCATCAGGTGGGACTCCTCCCAACTTTGGGGATCAATGAGGTACAAGTCTTTCTTCGAAGCACTCACACACCTGTGCAGCTCATGCTCGTTCTTTCATTCATGCAATGGGAGTTTACTAAGTGCCTTCTCTGTGCCGAGCACAGTTCCAGCAGCTGAAGTGTCTCCAAGGAACACACCAGACAGGGTCCTTGTCTTCATGGAGCTTGCATTTTGGAAGGAGAAGCAAGCAATATGGCAGCCAAGCCTTTCCTCCTGCATCAAGCACTCAACAGTCCTGAGTCCTGGACATGACTGACACAAGAGCAGCAACAATAAAACCTGCCAACCTGAAATCAAGGAAGAAAACCCTGAGAAGCCATAAATGAAAGCATGGCCTCCAACCAGAGACCTGAGCTGGGCTGCTGTGGAAGAGGTGCCGGGGTTCAGGAACTGGGTCTGGGTCAGCACTTTCCAGCTGGGGCTGCACCTCAGCACCAGCTGGGGAGCTTCTGGAGATGCACAGGCCACACTCCAGACCAATCACATCAGAATCCTGGGGTGTGGGGTCCAGGTACCAGTAGGTTTTAAACTCCCCCAGTGGCTCCAATGTGCAGCTGAGCTGGCCAGGGTCTTTGGAGTGGGGCTGGGGATGAGTCTCTCGTGTAGGGCAAGAGTCATGAAGGTCTGAGTAGGTGGAAGGAGACTGGAAAAACTCCACCCGCCAGCTCAGCTAAAGGGGTAAAATACTGGTCATCTACCTGCAGGGGCCACAGGGGAGAAAGTGTCACTGTGAAAATTCAGAGCTCATCTGCGCCTCCTGAGAAGGCCAGGAAAGTGGTCACACCGTAGTCTGTTCCCAGTGCCCCAAGAAAAGACATTAACCATAACCGTGGAGGGTGGCCACTTCTGCCACCCAGGGCACAAGACACTGCTATGGAAAACAAGTCCCCACTGAACAGTCTAGAAGGGCAGGCAAACAATAAACAGGGGAGCAAGTATGTCAGTGTTTCCCAATCCTGGCTGTGCACTTGAAGGAGTTTTTTTTTTTTTTTTTTTTAATACTTATGTCCCTCATTTGTTTCTGGAGATATTGATTAAACTTGTCCCCATTGTGGCCTGGACATGGGGGTCTTTTATGAATTTTCTCAGGGTTGAGAACTACAAAATAAGTGAGACAATTCAGATGGTTTATAAGGACAACCTAGCAGGATAATGTGTATGTAATAGAGAGTGATTGGCTGAGAGAGACCTGGGACAGACTCCCCGGGAGGTGATGTTCAGTTTGAGACTTGAAAGATGAGGTAGGTGTGTCTGCAAGGAGATGGAGAAGAAGATTTCCAGGCAGAGGGGACAGAACGTGCAAAGGCTGGAATGAGTCTGGAAAGTACTAGGAGAAGCAAAAAAGCCTGTGTGGCTGGTGTGTACTGAGCCAGAGGGGAGGGGAGCATTCAAGACTACATAAGCCATGGTAAGATGCTTCGAATTCTCTTCCAAGGGTGAAGGGAAGACACTGACAGGTTTAAGCAGGGCAATTACATGAGCAGAATCCTAAAACTCACGGCTGCATGCATTTCATTGGCTCCCACTTACCCCCACCCGACTTTTCTCTCTGCCCCATCCTTTATTTGCATTTTCACAATTACTCTGGGAGGAAGGTAGGTAGCTGTCGTCTCCATTTTATAGCCGAGAAGGCACAGGTGTTGCGTGACTCATCCATGTCCCCTGGGCTCTTAAATGGCAGGCTTCTGGGTCATCTGGTACCTGTCGCAGAGCTCTTGCCCAGAGATACTCCTGAGCACGAGAAGTCACAGTTGTTGTTACAGTGAGTCCCCTACATATGAAGCTTCAAGTTGCGAACTTTCAAAGATGCGAATGTGCGTTTGCATGTCCAATTACGTAAGTTAGTTCACATGTCTGACGTACATTGTCACGTGTGTGCATCCTCTGCAAGTAGTTGTACTTTTGTGTATTGGGTTGGCCAAAATATTCATTCGTTTTTTCCCGTCAGATGGCTCTAGTAGCACTTAGTTGTTTTTAACTTCATTTGAAACGATTTTGTTAGATTGTATGTGACAGCTGTCATATCAGCATGCATTTAAAAAAAGACTTATCAAAATTGGTGAATTTTTGTGTAACCATTTTAATATTGAAGAAAGAAAAGCAACATTTTTGGCATATTATTCTTCATTATTTCAAGAAAGGTAAAAATGCAACCAAAATGCAAAAAAAAAAAAAAGATTTGCGTAATGTATGGAGAAAGTGCTGTGACTGATCGAATGGTCGTGTGAAAAGTGGCTTTCGAAGTTTCATGCTGGAGATTTCTCCTTGCTGGACGATGCTCCATGGTTGGGTAGACCAGCTGGAGTTGATAGTGATCGAGACACTAATTGAGAACAATCAATGTTATACCACGTGGGAGATAGCCAACACACTCAAAATATCCAAATCAAGTGTTGAAAATCATTTGCACCAGCTTGGTTATGTTCATTGCTTTGATGTTTGGGTTCCACATAAATTAAGCAAAAAAAACCTTCTGGACCGTATTTCCACATGCGATTCTCTACTTAAATGTAATGAAAACATTCCATTTTTAAAACAAATTGTGACGGGTGATGAAAAGTGGATACTGTACAACAATGTGGAATGGAAGAGATGGTGGGGCAAGTGAAATGAACCACCACCAACCACACCAAAGGCCGGTCTTCATCTAAAGAAGGTGATGTTGTGTGTATGGTGTGATTGGAAGGGAGTCCTCTATTATGAGCTCCTTCTGGAAAACCAAACAATTAATTCCAAGTACTTCTCCCAATTAGACCAACTGAAAGCAACACTCGACAAAAAGAGTCCAGAATTAGTCAACAGAAAACTCATAATGTTCCATCAGGATAATGCAAGACTGCATGTTTCTTTGATGATGAGGCAAAAACTGTTACAGCTTGGCTGGGAAGTTCTGATTCATCCACCATATTCAACAGACATTGCACCTTCGGATTTCCATGTATTTTGGTCTTTACAAAATTCTCTTAATGGAAAAAATTTCAATTCCCTGGAAGACTGTAAAAGGCACCTGGAACCGTTCTTTGCTCAAAAAGATAAAAAGTTTTGGGAAGATGGAATTATGAAGTTGCCTGAAAAATAGCAGAAAGTAGTGGAATAAAAGGGTGAATAGGTTGTTCAATAAAGTTCTTGGAGAAAATGAAAAATATGTCTTTTATTTTTACTTAAAAACCGAAGGCACTTTTTGGCCAACCCAATACTTTACTGTACAGTACTGTATAGAGTACAATAGTACGGGTACCTTTATTTCAAGCTCAGGATGTCTGGAAGCAAGCGTAAAAGCAGTGGTATATAGCCGATTGTGTTCGTTGGGTACCGAGGCTAACTTTGTTGGACTTACGAACAAAGTGGACTTATGAATGTGCTCTCAGAATGGAACTCATTCATACGTAGGGGACTTAACTGTACATTGAGTTACATTCACTGCAACCCTGGCCGTGGGGATGGGAAAGCTCAATCTTGGCTTTCCTTGAGCAAAGCAGCTCACCCCAAAGTGGTCTTCTTTGCAACAGCCAACTTTCCATAAGTGCTGAGTCAGGCATCCCATCACAGACACTGTCCTGCAGCTCTACCGTGACAACCTTGTTCTAGAAAATGAAGGCGCTTTGAAATAAATCAAAGGGGTGTTTTGCGGCGCCAACCTCACCTTGACTTACCTCAATATTCCGCCCTGGAGTCTGCAGTCCTTTTTGGCTGGGCCTGCCCTGCAGGGTCCACGTGGGCCACGGGGCCATCTCCCCACCACCTGGCTGTCAGCTCCTCATATTCTATTACTTCCCCAAGGACTGGCTGCTGACAGCTAGTGCTAGATCAGTTTTAGGGAAGCCTCTTTAATACTTGAACATGTTGTCATGGCTGGAGTATTTGGGGTTTTCTTGATGCATGTCTTGGAACCCCTTGGGAATCCCATTTCCCACCCCAAGTTCTAGGGGGAGGTGGGATGGCTGAGGAAGTGGCAAGGAAGACGGAGAGAGGCCACAAAGGACCTTCAGTGTCCTTGCTGGGTGGTTCTGTTGGGCTTTGGCTACAGCCAACTGGGGTGATTCTAAACACATGGGATGACCTGGGGTTGGAGAGCTCAATGCACTGTATGTGGAAACTGGTCCCACCACCTGGACCACTAAGGATGGAAATGAAACTCCTACCCTCGTCATGAAGCCCAAGGGCGACAAAAACATTGCTTCTAGACAGTAACCATGGAAACCTCTCATTGCTATGGATGGCCCACCACCAGAACAGCTCCTTGTTCTATGGCATAGAGTGGCCCCTGTCTCCTCCCCTCCTGCCACTTCACTGCATTGCCCCAGGCCAGGGCTCAGGTCCCCAGGAAGAGCTATAACTTGGCTCTCCAAGGTTCACCCTGATTTTGGTGGGTGCCAAGGTAAAGAGCCCTGGAGAGGAGAAAACGAAAGGATGGGGATAAAGATGGGAAAAGATGATGACATCCGGAAGTGCTGGTGAGAGACAGGCAGGCTAGGGCAGGCTGTCAGTGTCATTGGGGATGCTATTAAGGGCATTCATGAGGCAGCATGCGTGTCTGGAGTCCCATCTGACTGGCATCATTCATTCCTGTTCTTGTTCCATTCATTCTGGAAGGGGAGCCTTAATTAGGCATGAAGAGATTTATCAAACAGCAGCCCCTTGGAGCTAGTAGTCTCTTTGCCATCTGGACGGATGGTTTCTACCCTGTGACAACAGCAGCGGGAATGATTTATGAGGTCCCACAGCTCCACCCCCTGGGCCTGGTAAAACCTGAAGGGCTTTTGTCCTCTCCAAAAAAGAGCGAGATTTTGCCTGTGCTGATGGGCACATGAGCAGGGGTTCACAGTAAGGTTTGCCTGACTGTGAAGTTGATGCCCAGACCTGTGGCAGCCAGGACCTTGCCTAAGGTCAGTTTTCAGTTTACAGTGACTCAACTGCAAGAATGAACAGAAAAAGCCCTGGAGTGGGGACCAGAAGACCTGGATGCAAATTCTTTTGGTGAGCTATGTGGCTTCATGGGGTTTTTGCCTCAGTCTTATGACTTATACAATGGGGATAATGATTTCTGCATCTTCCCAACTCACATGATTCTTTGGAAGTTCCTGTGACACTATAAGACACAAAATGACTTCCTTAATTATACAACTCTTGATAGGCATTGAGGATTTAATCCAACAAACATTTATTGAGCAATTGCTGTGTGCTATGCACCACCCCTGGTGCTGTGATGGACATGGATGAATAAAACACGGTCCCTGCCCTTGGCGAGCTTACAATCTAAGAACGGTCATAAGACAAGTGCACAATAACTATAATACAAGGCAGAATATGGTACGTGCCATGAGAAAGGTACAAATAAAGTGCTACGGTGGTTCAGCGGAGGGAGAGATCCCAGTGGTTGGTAGATCGGGAGGGGGCTTCATGAAAGATGTGGTTTCTGCATGGGCCTCGAAAGAACCAGAAGAGAGTGTTCCAGGGGATGAGAACAGCAAGACCAAAGGCACAGAGACAGGAAAACCGGGCACCCCTTCCAGGAATGACGGCTATTCTAGATGGACTGGTACAAGGTGTAAAGGAAGGATGGGGCTTTACTGGATGGTCTGTAATGTCAGGACGAAGACTTGCACATTATTTTAAAAGTTTGTGAATGGCTGGAGATAAAAAAAAAAAAGTCTCTATGAATGTTTAAGATGGACTGGAGAACATGCAAGCATGCCCAGAGGAAATCTGGGAGAGGAGACTGCTGCTGAAATTGAGAGACCAGAAGGCAAGGATAGTGCAAGAGTAGTAAGGGAATGCATGGAGAAGAAATGAAGATGACTTTAGGGTCTCAGAATTGGGTGGTTGAGAGGATCATGGGTCTTCTAACAGTAAAAAGAGAGATTGTAGAGGAAGGGGAGGCAGAGATGATACACTTGGCTTCAGAGATGTTGAGTTTCTGGCGCTGCCGGAGCAGATGGGGTGAATGACCAACGAGCAGTGTGCAATCGAGCCTGGAGCTCAGGGGAGGCGCTAGGCTTCAGGAAGTGGAGGATGGCTCCAAAGGAAGGCAGGAGGTTGCTGATGAGTGTGCAGGGATGTGATGAAAGGGGGCTGAGGAGAGGATGCCAAGGTGGGGAAGGTCTAAGTGTGGGGCAAGAAGGAGAGAGGGAAATAATGGTCGGATCTACCTCAGCTACTTTTAAGATTAAGGTAAGGGTGTCAATAAATAAATCATAAATACATAAATAAATAAATACATAAATAAACAACAAAGGGGCATTGGCAAAAGAGAAGAGTCACGAGAACGTGGCTTCCTGGGCACCAAAGGGACAGGGAACGTCCAGGAGGAGTCAGTGTAAAGCCAAGCAGTGCAAAAAGCTTGGTGATGAGAAAGGGCTTTTGACGTGGCAGCTGAGTCTCTGGTCCCAGGAGCATGGGGGCCACGAGGGGGTCGAGAGGAAAGGTGGTGCCAGCACCAGAAAGCCCCCCACCCCCAGGTCTGTTGGTGAAGGGACGAGCCACAGGAGCCAGGATGGGTGGAATGAGTGCCTGTTGGTGGAAAGAGAGGACAGAGGCGGCAGAGCGGCTGAGGACCAGTAAGAGGACGAATGTCATTTCCTCAGAAGTGGGAGGAAGGAAGTGAAAGGGGAGGGGAGAGATCAAGAGATTTTGAGGAGAGACTGCATTTCAGATGATTCCATCTCTTCACGGAAGGAGGAGGCTGACGGTGGGAGTCATTTGGGGGTTTGAGGCGAATGGAGAAGATCTGAGGGGCTTCAGGGTGGGTGATGATGGGGTGACTGGGGATTGACTGATGGTCAAAAGGAGGTTGGGTGACTGACCGCCTGCTCCCGGAGGCCTGTGGCCACTGTTATTACAAGGCAGCAGATCAGGGTACCGGGTACCAGGTACAGGCCGGGACTCCGTGGGGCTGCCCCAGACTAGCTGGGCTGTGTCAGAGGCTTCAGGGGAACCTCGGGCAAATTGAGCTCTAAGTAGGAGAAAAGGACAGGCTGCTTCCTGATCATGGTGCCCAGATGGAGAGGGCGAGGGGGGAGGGGAAGCCGAGGTCTCTGGAACTCACGCCATCACAGGGCCAAAGTGTTCTGGCAGTACAGGACCTGCGGGTTGGGAATGGTGATGTGTGGATTGTCCTGGGTCCCCAGCCTTCTCTGGAGAGAACCCAGAGGCAGGTTTTAAGAGTTCCTTCCCTTTCCACTCCATCAATTTCAGTTTAAGGAACCAAGACCAAGAAGAGACAGAAAGAAAACCGTGTTTTCCAAAGAGCTCTGGCCCCTTTATTCCCCTGCAGGTGGGCACTGGCAGGTATGTGGAACGCAGGGCTAAGTCCAAGACCTGACATCGGGTTCCTCTCTGCATTCACCACTGGATCGTTATGGAACCCAAGGCCTTAGCTAATCCACTGAGGCCCCACTGGCAATTTTGCCTGTTCCCCAGGGCACTGCAAGCTTCAACAATGAAATGTCTTCCAAGGCCTCTGAGATCCTCAAGATGAAAGGCCCTGGAGAAGTGTAAAATATGATACTAATTATTTCCACTTCTTGTGAGAAGTCCAAACCATTCTGTTCCCATAGAGCCTGTTAGGGCTGTTGCTTTTTTAAATATTAATTTTATAATGCAAATCCCAAATCTCAGACTTCAAGCGTCAACAAGAAGAACAACAAGGGAAGAAACACGGAGACGTAGTATCGTGATCTTGGTTTGGAGCTGGAGCGTCCGCATGCAGGGTTAATAGGTTCTGAGCATCCTTCCACTGTCTCCACTGGCTTCCCGTCAGGCATTAATTTAGAGCAAATGTCCTGCTTGAATTGCCATTGATTAATTATGTCCAGTCTCATATGCTTGGGAGCAGATCTTGATCCCTTTTCTTAACCCCCTTCACCTTCAAGATAATGTTTTTTTACTTATCTTTCAAATATATTTTAAAACACTGTTATTTATCAGGCAAGGGAATCAAGCTAACAAATCAAGCTGGCTAATGCTTGTCTACATGTGACCTGTCATTCCAGCCCCTAAAATATCGGCATCAAGCCCAGGTTTCCCTGGGGAGATTATGTCCAGTATTTGGATACTACATTTGGCTTTGGGTTTTAAAAAAAGTCTTAACTCTTAATCTTAATAGGGGGGAAAAGGATTTTGCCAAATTCTAAAATCAGTGCCTCTGTGAAAAGAGGAAGGTGGGGATGGACATTGGAACCTCTCCCCACAGAGCTGGAAACCTCAGTGTTGGAGCTCAGGGCCGGTGAGTGTGACGATCAGGGTAGGAAAGTGACAAGAAAGTGAAATTGACACAGCAGTCTGGCTGCAGAGACGCTCCCCCTGGAGTGCACAATGCAGAAAGCAAACACAGTGGCTGTAGAGAAATGGAGCTCGACGCTTAACATTCTTCCAGGCCTCACACCCTGGGGCTCCCGAGGCACCCAGAAAGGCAATCATATATATTTTAAAGGAATGACATTTATCTTTGCGGTGCCCTTTCAAGCTTTTGCAGCAGCTTCCTTGGAGGCAGAAGGGAATAGTGCAGTCCCTCCTGTGACATTCTAACAGAGCAGGAAGGAGGTTAACCCTGAGGATGAAAGCCCAGGGTCCCTTCCTCCTTGACAACTCAAGTGGCTTTAAAGAACAACCACCACATTTTGGACACTCTTTTGCCTTATTCGGGGCTGGAGTGCTGACTCTTAGTAGGAAGCTGCGATTTTTCAAAAACACGATTTGGAACACCCTAGCAATTTAGTGTCATCTGCCTGCTCTGTCCCAGGTTCTTGGGGGTTCTTGCAAAGCCAGAATAGGACCTGTCCACCGTGTCTTCTCCAGCCTTCTCTCCAGAGCTATGGAGGCTGGTCTGGAACAGGTGGGTCAACCGTGGTTCATCCTGCGGGCAGTTCAACTCTAAGTTCATGGAACCAAGTCCTCAGCTCCGACGTGGCCTCTGCTCCTTGGTGACCGTGTGCTCCTTGGCTGGGCTGAATGTTCCAACCTCCCTCTTCCTGGGAACAGCACCATTTTAGACTTGGGTCAAGTTGTCCCCTCTGGTCTTGGCTCACCCAGAATCCACATTTCTCAGAGGCTCGGGGCAGCTGCCAACAGGTGGTTCTCCAATCATCCATGAGCCCAAAGGTCCCTCCAACTTGGGAGGCAGTGTGTCATCCAAAGTCATGGGACTGACTTCTCTTCCTGTCAAGTCCTTCTGCCCCCAAAGATGCACTGAGTCTCAATCTGATCCAGGTGGGTTCTCCACACCTTCTTCCTGTGGCTTATCTGCCTAATGCTAGATGAACACCACACAGTTATAAATACTCAGGTCAATATATATATGCAGGTATAGATATATATATTCTGGTCACTGTTTTACACTTGAACAAAGAAAACCACTAGCCTGCTTGTTCTAGAGTTTGTGCCACCCCGACTCCCATCTGCCTGTGGTGTAGCCGGCAGGAAATGTGAGCCACTGAGTCCCACGGGGCGCTCACCTTACGTGGCCCCGTCGCACTGGCCGACAGTCAGTTTCAAAGCCCCCTGCTCGTGCAGGCTCTTCAGGGCCTTGAACTCCAAGGGCATGGTATGGGGGCCGGCCTGGGAAGTGTAGCCGTACTTGAGGCTGTCGTAATAGTGGTACTTGACGGGGTTCTGGTTCTGATCTAGCGGAAAGGGCCAGAAGCCATAGAGGTAGATCTGGTTGCAGAAACGCGTGGCCAGGGTGTACATCAAGAGGCCCGTGGTGGGTCTTTTGATGTGAACTTTGTTAGTCAGCCAGTATCTGGGAAAAAGAAAAAAAAAAAAAAAGTGAAACAAAGAAACAAAAAAGAAACTTGAGTTTGCGAATCATCCTTTCCAGGAAGGGGGAGATTCTGTCCTGGGCCACAGCCTGCCTCCTGCGAGCTGCAGACATGAGGCTGAGAGATGAAAGGGGCCTGCCCAAGTTCACCTAGGTAGAAAGGGCGGGACCTTGACTTGAACTCAGGCCGGTTGAAATCTAAAGCAGGGGCTGGCAAACTTTTTCTGTAAAGGGCCAGGTGGCAACAATTGTTGGCTTTGCGGCCATACTCCTGGCCTCTGCCCTTGTAGCACGAGAGCGCCACGGACAGCACACACGGATGCGGCTGCGCCAGAGTTTGCCGACCCTGATAAAGGGCCGCCTCTTGCATGGTGCCCACCGCCTACTGCCTCACCTGACTTTGGCAGGGGTTGACCTCCTTGCCTCCTAAGCATCGTCAGAGTTCTTTCCTATCCCCGCCCACAGGCCCCGCCCCCCGCCCCCTTCTGCCTCTGATGCAGGCTGCCCATCTCTGAGCATATGTGGCTTCCCTGGAGGGCAGAGGGAGCAGCAAACAGCGGCCTGCCCTGTGAGGCTGGGTTCTGCAAAGGAATCTGTCGGGAGTATGAGAGGAAACACGGGGCGGGGGCAGGGCAGTGCAGGGAGAGCAGAGCTTTAGGCTAAGGGCTTCCTGTGTTGAGTGAGGTGCTGAGCTACCTTTGTACATAGAGGGCCTTGGTTTACCTTAATCGAGAAAGAAGTGAGGAAGAAACCATCTTCATTTAGCAGGCTAAGCAACAGAGGTTGAGAGGGGGTTTCGGTGACAGTTCTGTCTACAGCTACCTGTGTGCCTTTGAGCAAGTTGCTTCTCCCTGCTGGACCCACTTTTTCACATTTATGCAATGATGGGGCACAACCAAGGGACCGCCAAGACAGCCTCCAAATTCCACCACAATCCAGAAGTGGGAAAATAGACACTCTCTTTGCCATCATTTTTGTTTTCCATCATGGTTTTCCTCCTGCTTGGATTTAGAACCCGCTGGGATGCGTGGTCCAACCTCTTTATTTCTAGTAAAACCTTCCACTTACCCAACGCTGAACCCTTTTAAGTGTAATGCGTATGCCTTGGTGGAAAGCCGTACTTCCCTATCACAAACTCCTTACTACTGTGTCTACACTAGACAGTGTCCGTGGTTTTCGGTACTCAAACACACTCTGTGGGCCCCCATCCCACAAGCTCCCATTTGCCACTGTGAAAAACACCCACTCCCCATCGGAAGCAAAGGCCAGCAAAGTTCCCCACGGCACCTCGGCACAGTGATGTCCGAGACTATAAAGTCACACATGTCAGTTAAATTCATGCCAGAAGGTAAAACGATGCTGGACAGAACACTTACATATTGCTGAAAGTTACAACTGTTTTACATTATTAACAGTGCTTCTAGCTCAAAGTTTGGGGGCAGCTTCTCTAGAAGCCCAAGTATACCCTTCCTTTTGCAAGAGGATCCTTCTGCAGCTCCAAAATAGGAACCCCTAAACATTTCAGAGACTCAAGCTTAAATCCTTTAGCTTTTGAGGGAGGCATTAGCCTTTGTATCAGACAGGGTTATAGATCCCTAATAACCCATATAATTTCAGTAAATCATATACTATTGGATATAATAAAATTTATTTCAAGGCTCCCTCCCACCCCATCCTTTCTGTCAGGCCAGGGTGATCTGAATTTCCCCCCTAACATTGATGATGGAGTCTGTGGTCCCCAACAGCCAGAATCAGAGTGAACATGATTCTTCTGGGCACTGCAGGTGGCCCCCTTTCACAACTGCTGTTGTTGCATAAGCCTGTCAGTTGAAGGCCCCTTTCTTTGTACCCTCTCCTTTTTCATCTTGTCTGAGCCAAGAAACTTCCCTGCAGCTGAATTTTCCAACCTGGAATCAGACAGAGGGGTAGAGGCAGAGGACAGAAGAATGGCTCTAGTAACTGCAGACACAATAAAAAAATAATAGGAAAAGAGTTGGCGGACATACCATGGAACTTCATCATTTCTGTCCTGCATGGTTGAGAAGTTTCATCCCAGCTGATATGTAGGAGGCATGGTGCTGGCCCAGGGGGTGCTTGATGCTGAGACTGGGGCTTATTAGATAGGGAGCCCTTCCTTAGACTACCTCAATACTCTATACGCTCAGTGGGGCTGAGCTGAGCTTGGGAGGACCCTGGGGGGTGAAGGCAGGGAGAGTGCATGGAGGAGAAGAATCCAGAAGAGCAGCAGCTGACCCTTGCCAAGTGCTTATCCACCTCGGCTTAACTACATCTAATAACGGGAAGCTCACCCCCTCTTGAGCTAGTCCATTGCACTTTCAGCTTTAACTCAATGGTTCTCAACCTAGGCTGCCCCCTGGAATCGCCTGGAGCTTTAAGAGGACCCATCCTGGGTCCCACATCCAGGTGCAGCCTGGACGCTGGGATTTTTAAAACCTCCCCCAGTAATTCAAATGTGCAGCCAAGGCTAAGAAGCCCTGCTCTAACTGGTAGGTGGTTCTGCCAAAAGAACCTAAGAACGAGACTTACTTAGAGAAAAGAGGGGGAAAAAGTAAGCATAAGGGATAGTCATCATGTTTTAAAGACAATTGGGCCTGGAGAACTCATCTAGCTCAGCGGCCTGGCAGGGGATATAGCTGAGCGAGCTAGGAGTTGGCACATGTGTGTAAGGAAAACTGACACTGGCCTCTGTGTTGCCAAGGCAATAGGAAGTGGTGGGGACTGTGGCATCTAAAGGGGTAGCTGGTTTTATTGTTGTCTTGTATGGTCATGTCAAATTTTCTGATTTTTTCAAAGGTATCAGAAATCTGGATTTTAACACAAATTCTCCAAATTTTTAAATGTTGGCAACTACTTAAAAAAATTTTTTTAAATCCGGTGAGTCCCTATTGGGTGAGTTAACAGACCACATCTATGGGTAATCCACGGTTCTCCTGGATTGAACTTGTCCTCTTCTTTCAATTTACAGAGGAAAAAGTGAGAATCCAGGGTGACTTGCCTGAGAAGAGGCAAACCTCTCATGCAGCTGGTCAGATAGAGCTTGGATAAAATGCAGCCTCCCCACTCCTGGTTCTTGGGCTTTTTTCACTCCATGGTGATTCTGGGGGGTGGGAGCATTGTCGGGGCTGGGGATGAGCTGGCTGCAGCTGCTGTTGACACTATCCAGGGACACACGAGCCACGGGCTGTGTCCCCTCATGAGAGCATCTCAAAGACTGTTCACTCCCTGAGAAATTCAAGCCCTAACAACGGCCACATGACAGATTAGGGATTTGCGGTTTGTTTATTTTCTGATTGCAAGGGCTTAGCAGGGTAAGGCTTTCAGAAATAAATTTCTTTTCAAGCCATCGATGCTCTGCCCAGAGAGAGGCAGGGAAGAATTGAATCAGTGGGGAAACGTCCAAGTAGCTCATAGGTGGGTCTGAGTTTACCCAGACGCGTGCAGTGCCCTCCCCGTAGATGTGCCTTTCCCATACATGTCCTCTTGGTGAACTCTCTTTTTTTTTTTCCCCCTCAAACTGAGCACGTGAATCACGTCTTCCTGGAAATGCTCCCTTTGTTCTACTCTCTTCTCAGCTCAAACTGAGTTAGTCATTCCCCCCTTATTATTATGAGTTTTGTTTCCATGGATCCTATTGTGCTTATCAACCCGAGCTGATCCTTCATTACTGTATGGGTTGGACTCCCACTCAAAACTGTACTGTGATCTCCCCAAGAGCAGAGGCCATGCCTTACACTCCTTTGTGGGGTCATCAGAGGCACCTGGCTCTGTGTGTGGTGCAGCCAAGGCACTATGGCAGAGACAGCATCTCTCAACCAATCCTGCATGGGTTTGCCTATATCTCTCAGCATCCCTTGTAAATGAGCTGGGGTCACATGACCAGCTCTGGCCAACAGACTGCAATAGGAAATGGTCCCTGCTGGACCAACTGTTCCCCGAGAGCTTACTCCTGCCCTGGGGAACCTCAGTGCCTCCTGGAAAGATGATGTCAGCCTAAGATGAAAGAAGCCTACATCCTAGAATCACTGGTTGGAAGACAGCTCCAACCAACCTGTATCACACTTTGCAAGGATGAGAAATAAACTTCTGTTGTGCTAAACCACAAGAGTTTCAGGGATTGTTATTGTAGCATAAACTAGAATTGATTATCCTGGATTCCATGGCACTTGGCAACGTTGAACTTAAATGGAATTGAAAAATGGGAAGAAGTAGAAAAGGAGAGAGGGGGAAGCTAGCAGTGCATGCAGCTTAGTGACTCTGGCCGGCTAGGACAGGAATAGAAACGTCCAGACTCTCAGATCTGCTGCCCAGAACCGCTCACTGGGAAAGGTGTTAACAGCAAAAGAGGCTCCAGAATGAACTGAGAGCTCAGTGGCAGGGAGGGACCCTCTCATTTCCGATTCTGCCTCTGTGGGTAAACAAGAGCTCCTGAGTGAGGTCTGACAGGGACACGGGGGCGCTGTTTAATGAGCAGCTTGTTCTAGAAGCTGACAGTTATGCGGGAACAAATCACTCTCCATTTCCTTTATCGCTCCTCAGTCGCCCTGGCCAATTTAGAAACTGTGTGCATGGCCGACTTGTAGATGATTTCTTTCCTTGAGATAACAGCTGGGTGTTAAAACACAAACTAATTAATTTTGCCTTCCTAAACGAGGTTAGCTGGGTGCATCCAGGATGCTGTATTGACAATGCACCTTTAATATCCCAGTCTGGAGGCTTTAATTAGAAGGCAAAGTAATCTCCAAAAAGGCAGTAATTATTTTTCAAATTCGTTACCCCAATTGCCAAGACGATTAAGTGCCATATTTTATGAGCATGGACGGCAATAAATGAAGATTGCCAAAATCATCACCAAAGCACACTTGTCCTTCTCCCTGGATTCCTGTGCTTGGTATGTGGCAAGCATGGTGGCTACCATGGTTGGAAAAAGTGACCAAAGGGGCTTTCTCTAAGAAGCTGAAAGCACTTTGTGGGATATAGCTCATATCGTCCTTAAGGAACAGGAATGCCTCGCAGGTGGTCATCGAGGGATACTTGGTGATGCTTTGCACAGGACCATCAGCAAAGCCAAAAACAGGGTTCTCAGACTCCTGGTCTCCGTCATCTACATCACCAGCCTGGGCTCTGGTCGAGGGACCTCAAAGCCCATTGCTGTCTTTCCTTGGGAGCACGTTAGAGCTCTGGTGTCTTGGGGGGCATCTCAGGATGTAGCTTCCCAGCTTTGTAGAACTGGAGATCGGGGGGTTTGTTTCAGAATTTGAGGCTGGTGTGCGGAGCTGGTTAAGCCCTGGGGATGCTTGAGGCTGATTCCTGGTCCCCAGGCCTCCATGCTTACCCAAGCCAGTGTTCTCACTCAAGTAAGCCAGGCTAGTCTCAAGTATTACCATGCCACCAAAAGCTCCCCCATGACTCCTGGGGTCCACAGGATAACATCCAGCAGCCTCAGCCCAACTTGTGAAGCCCTTGAGATTTGGGCCTGAGATCCCTCCCACCACCTGGCATGCACAGCCACACTGCCACCAGGAACTTCTGGTTTCTTCCAGGACACCACCACCACCTCCTACTTCTCCTGGCTGGCAACTCCTTCTCAGCTTCCCTGAAGGAAGCCTTCTAGGACCTGCCTGGATGGTTTTGTGTCCTGTATGTTGTTCTTTTCCTATCCTAGGACTGATCATGCTATGCTATAATGATTTGTTTACTTGTCTTCCTCCTCCCCTACAATTTAAATTTCTATGAGCAAGTAGGTTGACTTCTTGCTTCCATGTAACCCCAGATCCGAGCATAGCTCACCCACAGAGTGGGTGCTTCACAGATCTTTGCTTAATGAAGCAGTGAGTGAAGATTAGCAAGTAGGGGTTAATGTCTCCCTTCGGGGGCACTGGCAGGAGAGGTGGAAGGAGCCTGGCCTTACCCTAAACACTTCTAGGCAGCCACTGGGTTCTCACATGTGAAAGGTGGGCTAACAGCATCCTAGACAGTATGTTGCCAAAAGAAAGAAGGAAAAACCATGATGCCGGTTACTTAAGGCGTTCCTCCTGCTACAGGTGGGGGTGGGCCCAGGGAGTCTAGAGACTGTAGCTCCTGCACAGGTATCGCTTCTGTCACTAGAGGCCCTGCAGGGACCCAGCAAGACTATTTCTTGGGGATTTAAACCTTCTGGCTAGACTCTGGAATCTAAACTGAGGCCACTACAAATAGAAAAAAAAGTTATATCTAACCTCATTCATAATTAAAGGAATTCAATTTCACACAACGAGATGCCATTTTTCACTGGATTGGCAGAGATAATAGATGTTGACGATACATCATGTTGGGGAGGTTATGGGAAAACAGGTATTTTCAATAATCATAGGTGGGAGTGTAAATTGGTGCATACCTCTGCGGTGGGCAATTTGGCAATCTCTATGAAAACTAACAATGTATATAGCATATATCCATCTCTCTTTTTTAGCAATGGCACATCTAAAAAGCAAGACTACATATATACATATGTGTGTAGGTGCCAGTCCAGGACAATTGCTGTAATACTGATCATACCAGCAGAAGACTGGAAAAGCCTGCGATGCCCACTGATGCCTTCTGCTAACAGAAATTATGGTCCAGACACGGTGGAGTGTTAAGCAGCTGTGAAGGAGAATGAGGTGTTGCATGTCGATATGGAATAATTTCCAGAATTTAGCAAAGTGCAGTACTCAAAACATGCTCCCTTAGGTTGCAAGTGGATATTTCTGGAAGGATACACATAGAAAAACCAGTTTAATAGGCTGCTTCTGTGGAGGAGGGCTCACTTTTCACTTGAAATCCTTCCATACTATTTGGCTTTTTCTTTTGACTATGTCCATTGCTATTTAAAAGAAAATGGAGACAATCCATTAAAAATGACCAATGCCATCTGTGCTTTAACACCCCAGACCTTCCTCCCTTTCTTTAGGTAACACCACCATGCAATGCACTTCCACACTCCGTGTCCACTGGAGGAGACTGGGCCTCAACTCCTGTG
The DNA here is from genome assembly GCF_009873245.2 of Balaenoptera musculus. Taxonomy (NCBI): domain Eukaryota; kingdom Metazoa; phylum Chordata; class Mammalia; order Artiodactyla; family Balaenopteridae; genus Balaenoptera; species Balaenoptera musculus. The sequence goes on along the minus strand of NC_045786.1, from coordinate 43,653,258 downwards.
ACCGGCCCTGGGGACGTGCTCTGTGGACTCTGATAGGCATGTCTGGGAGGGGCCCCCTCCAGCCTGAGCTGGTCTCATCCCTGCCGTCCTGCACCCTGCTTCCTCTCACCCCCTGGACCTGCCCTCCTGCCTCAGGTTCTGCTCCCCTCTGACAGGGAGCAAGGCCTACTTTGCTGAGCCGCTGCTCCAGCCCTGGGAGGGGTGCCCGCTGGATCAGTGCCTTCCGAGGGCCTAGGCTCAGCACTCCTGATGCCTAATTAAGCATGAATTCACAGGCCTCCTGTGCCCTAGGCTTGTGGGCTGGGCGGTTGGCTACACAGGCCAGCCAGCGAACTGCTTTCTTGCCCGAGGGCAGCCCTCTCTGTAGGTCCCAGCCTTCCGCATTGTGGTAACTGAATTAGAGCCATTCACTACCAGCTGCTGACCAGAGCTTCCCACTTCCTGCAGCCAAATTCAATTGCCTGGGTGTCCTTCCCCTCCATTGCTCACGCCCCTTGCCAACAGCCAGCCAGGGCACTGTGCCACCCTGAGGGCCGGCAGAGCCAGAAGCTCCTGGAAGCCAGGTTGGGTCAGGGGCAGTGAGTGTTAAAGGGCAGCCCTTCTGCTCAGTGTCTCTGCCCCACGCTGCCCACTTCCCTGCAATATCCAGGACCGATAACTGCCACAGATGGCAGGAATCTTGAGAGTACATGGTGGGTAGAGATCCTTATAGCACAGGTGTGTTGAATCAAAGGCTCTCTGTGGGGGGCGGGTACTATCTAGCCCAACTGTTATAGGCTGAATTGCATTCCCTCGGAACTCGTATGTTGAAGTCACAACTTCCAGTACTTCAGAATGTGACCTTTGGAGATAAGGGTCTTTACAGAGATAACCAAGTTAAAATGAGGCTACTAGAGTGAGTTCTAATCCAATATAACTGATGTGCTTAAATCTGGAGACAGACAGGCACACAGGGAGAATGATGAAGATGGCCATCTACAAGCCAAAGAGAGAGGCCTGGAAGAGATTCTTCCCTCAGAGGCCCCAGAAGGATTTCTAGCCTCCAGAACTGTTCTTTAGGCCACCCAGCCTGTGGTACTTTGTTACAGCAGCCCTAGCAAACTAACACCCTAACTGTGTAATATGTATTTCCCTCTCCACAGCCCAGTAAGGGGCATCCCTTGCTGTCTGGACATCTCCAAGAATGCAGAATTCATCCGTTCCGAAGAGGCAACTATGCTCATTTCAGATGATCTTTATTTGTTGGAATGTTCTTCCCAGTGTCTAGAGGAAACCAGACTTACTCTAGATCCTTTCCCGACCCTAGTTCATACCTGGAGACTCACAGCCCAAATCCGCGAGCCCTTCAAGGGCAGGAACCTTGATTTATTGATTTTTGTGTTCCCCCAGCACAGGCCTGGAACCCTTGAGGTGCCTGTAAGTATGTGCTGAATGAGAAAGATTGTTCTCATACTCCTTGGAGACTTCTCTTCCCAGATCCTTTCAACTTTTGGATTTCTTTGCCACTGTGGCCCCTCTGCAGCCTGGAACCCAAAACTGAATGTGGTTCTCCAACAAGGCCATCGCTGACCTCCCTGACTCTCAAAGATGTTACCCATCCATCCATTGCTGTGGATGTGTAGTGCTAAGATCACATTATCCCTTTGAGCGACCACACATCTGCTGATGGTTGGTACTGTTTATCCCTCTTTACCTGTACAACTGTTTGGAACCCAAGTACAGAATCTTGCATTCATTCATATGAAATTTCTTCCTCTTAGATTGGCTCGTTGTTTCAGCCTGTCAAGAGAAATTTGGATTCAACTCTGAGGCCCCCAATATTGGGAATTCCCCAAAAGTCACATCACCTGTGAATTTGCTAAGCAGACAATTGATGCCTTCGTGTAAGTCACTGGTAAAAATGGGGACAGTTGGCAGGACAGGATGCTGGTGGCCTGTTCTTAAAGATCTCCATGGGGCTTCCCTGGTGGCGCAGTGGTTGAGAATCTGCCTGCCAATGCAGGGGACACGGGTTCGAGCCCTGGTCTGGGAAGATCCCACATGCCACGGAGCAACTGGGCCCGTGAGCCAAAATTACTGAGCCTGCGCGTCTGGAGCCTGTGCTCCGCAACAAGAGAGGCCGCGATGGTGAGAGGCCCGCGCACTGCGTTGAAGAGTGGTCCCCACTTGCCGCAACTAGAGAAAGCCCTCACACAGAAACGAAGACTCAACACAGTCATAAATAAATAAATAAAAGAACGTGAATTTCTTTAAAAAAAAAAAAAAAAGATCTCCATGAAGTCAACATTAATCTAATCAATTAGTGTCTTTGGGGCATCAGTGGTCAACAGACAGTGGTCAGTCTATGTGTCAAGGATATGGGAAGGCGGGTGGCAGTGGGAAAAGCAGAGACTTTGAAGCCTCTTCATGTGGATTCTAATCCCCCTCCTCCCATCTGAGTGATCTTGGGCAATTCTCTTCACATTCCTGAGCCTGTTTCCTTATGAGTAAAATGGGGATGGAAATAGTATCTATCTTATAAGGCTGTTCTGAGGTGTCCTGACCTTCCCGCTTATTCTGCTTGGTGGGGAAGCTGCCCTGTGCTTGCGATAACGGTGCTGTACAGGTAGAGTCTTGACATGCTGCTATCCACTGCGGTCTCCTAACACCACGTCTTCAGTGCAGCAGCTCCCAGCCCCCTGAGCTCATAGCACCCCCAAATCCAGAACTGGGTAGGTATGAATTTCTGCTGCATCTGGTGCATTGCATTAAAGTGAGACAATGTGGTTAAATTCATGGTTGTGACTCTTACTCGCTGGGTGACCTCATACAAATCACCCAACTTGTCTGGTCATCAAGTTCTTCATTTGTAAAATGAAGACTCTAGGGTGCTCAAAGTCAATTCCCACTTGACATTCTGATCAACAAGCACAAGGATTCTAATTTCCTCACACTTGTTATTTTCCACTGTTTTGATAATAACCATTCTAGTGGGTGTGAAGTTGTAATTTTGTCTTATATTTCCCTAGTGATTAGTGATGTTGAGCACCTTTTCATGTGCTTATTGGCCACTTGTATATCTACTTTGGAGAAATGTCTATTCAAGTCCTTTGGCCATTGTTGAATTGGGTTGTTTGATTTTTGTTGTTGTTGTTGAGTTATAGGAGGTCTCTATATATTCTGGATATTAATCCCTTATTAGATAATATGATTTGCAAATATTTTCTCCTACTCTATGGGTAGCTTTTTAACTCTCTTGATATATTGTCTTTTTGGCACACGAAGAGTTTTAATTTTGATGAAGTCCATTTTTATCTATTTTGTTGTTTGTTGTTGTTGTTGTTACCTGTGTTTTTGGTGTCATACTTAAGAAACCATTGCCAAACCCAAGGTCATAAGGAGATTCCCTGTGTTTTCCTGTAAGAGTGAATTTCTTTTAAGTGAATTGTACCCTTTAAAATGGTTTCAATGGGCTATACTATCAAAAAAACAAAATAATAAGTGTTGGCCAGGATGTGGATAAATTGAATAACACGTGTTGGATGAATGTGGAGAAACTGGAACTCTTGTACACTGTTGGTAGATTGTAAAATGGTGCTGCCACTATGGAAAACAGTATGGAGGCTCCTTAAAAAATTAAAAATAGAACTATGGTATTATCCAACAATTCTATTTCTGAGTGTATATCCAAAAGAATTGAAAGCAGGGACTCAAAGAGCTATTCTCAGACCCATGTTCATAGCAGCACTATTCACAAGATTCAAGAGGTAAAAGCAACCCAAATGTCCATTGATGGATGAATGGACAAACAAAACATGGCATATACATACAATAGTATATTATTCAGCCTTCATAAGGAAGGAAATTCTGACACATGCTACAACATGGATGAAAATTGAGGACATTACATTAAGTGAAATAAGTCAGTCACAAAGAAGCAAATACTCTATTACTTTACTTATATGAGGTATCTAAAGTAGCCAAAATCATAGAAACAGAAGTAGAATGGTGGTTACCAGGGGTTGGATATATGAGGAAAAGGGGACTTGTGTTTAATCAGTACAGAGTTTTGGATTTGCATGAAGAAAAAGTTCTCGAGATCTGTTTCACAACAATGTGAAAGTACTTAACACTACTGAACTGTACAGTTAAAAATGGTTAAAATGGTAAATTTTATGTGGTGTATATTTGACCACAATAAAAAAGTGTTTATCCTGTCCCACCCCATAAATGGGGTGTTTATTGGACAACAGATTTTTAATAAGGAAATAAGATTATTCTGCAAACTACAACCCACATTGGAACTTTGAGGTAAAGAACTCCTGACGGGTGAATTTGACTTGGTCCATTGTTCTATAGACTCCTTTATTAAATGGAGCCTAAATAAATTTCCTTCCCAGTGGTTTCACCCTCTGGTCCTACTTCTACCTCTTGAGTCTACAGGACAAGTCTAATCCCTTGGTTGGTGGTTGGTGGCAGCTGCCATGATCACAGTAGTTATGACTGATTGTCTGTCTCCCCTGTGTTGGCACAGGACACACATTCTGTTGTAGGTATTGCTCCCCAGTATAAATAGAGAAAGCAGGGCACAGGAGACAAGCCACTTGGTCAAGGATGTTATACAACCAAGGGAGTAACGGAGCTGGGATGTGAACCCAGGTGTCCCTACCTCCAAAGCTCATGTTCTTGATGCTAGGCCAGATTGCCTCTTAGCCAGGTTCCTCCTCAGCCTTCTTCTCTATGACCCCTTGCTGTTTTCTCAGGTGCCTTTGTTCTGCATCCCTCACCAGCTCATTCTTCCTCTTGCAGTAAACACCAGGTAAGTTCCCACCTGGTGGGAACAGAGGCAAGCCCTTCCTCTCAATACAGACATTGCCCACCTTCTCAGTGATGCCCTACTGGACCCAAACCCTACAGGGCCCAGTGTCTGCACAGAGTGGGGGAGCATTGTCAGAAATCCATCCCAAGGCCCCTGAAGCCCTCATTCCTGCCCTCTCCCCTTGCTAAAAGGAGAACCCCTTCCCGTCCGTCTCTCCCGCAGTATTTCCTCCCGGGAGTTCCTGCAAAGGAAGATGTTGCAATCTCAGGATTAACAGCCTGTTTGTTTAAAGGGCTTATTACTGGTGCTTAATGCTATTTTGACAGGTGAAAGTGAGTCAATTATAGCTGGAAATAGCTCAGGCTGCATAGTTTCTTCCAGGTGGTTGCCCATTCCCTAGCCAAGGGACTTTTTTTTTCTCTTTACCAAAGGGCACTTGGTCTCTTTCCCTCATATCCTCTGACCTCCGAACCACATAAAGACTTTCCTCCTTCCAGGAAGGAACAATGTTAAAGGCATGGAGCCTAAATCCATGAGATGGGGGTTGTTGCAGCAGCCCCACTCTGTGAGGGGGTGAAGTGGGTGCTAAAGGGAGGCTTGACAGGTCAACCTCCAGGATACAGAATGCAGCCCCAGCGAGCCTGGGTCCACACAGGTATCACTCTTCTCCATCAGCCACGAATCTGGCTGCCTCTCATTGAATGTCTCTCTAGGTCTTTCTTGAGGGCAATGAGTTTCTGTATTGATACCCATCTTAATTAGACCAGTGTTGTTCACAGGCTTGGGTGCCTTGGGTCGGGGGTCACCTTTAAGAAGACAGCAAGAGTCCTTTCTGGGTGGCTCAGAGGACCTCCTACGGTCACACCAAATTAGGCTAAGGCCCCAGTGAAGATCATTCCAATGTCCCCCAGAAATTGTCTTATGTCACCAGAGCAGGACTGTGAACTGCCAGGTGGCTGGATGGACCACTGGATGCAGGGCCAAGCTGGCAGTCAGGAGTGTCATGGGATGTATTTGTAACAGGTTATCTCACACTTAATACGCCCAAGAAAGAGCTCTCTTCCTCAACATGCCCAAACACACACAGACTTCTTCCAGACTCTCCCATCACAGAGAATGGCACCACGGTCCACGCATCTGCTCCAACTCTAACCCTGACAGTCATCCTGGATTTCTCTCTTTCTCTCACCCCTTGAGGTCCTTAAATAGAATCCATTAGCATATCCTGCTGCCTCTACTCCAAATGTTCTAGCAAATCTGACCAAACTGTTGCATATCTACCACCACGGTCCCAGTCTAAGCCACAGTGATTCCCAACCTGGACTCCTGCAACCGCTTCCCAACAGACATTCCTGCTTTCATTTTCGCCCCCTTATGGTTTCTCCTCCACACAGTGGCTGTCCGAGGGTCATTCTCCACACAGCTCTCTGGGTGGGGGCAACAGATTGCTCAGAACTGGCACGCCACATGCCACACATTTGCCAACCTACTTCTCCAGGAAGGGGGGCTCAGACAGGCCAGGTGACTTGCAGAGGTCAGACGAGTGAGTGGTGGAGCTGGGCGGCAAACGCACCTGGGAAAGGAAAACTGCCTCTCAGGCACCCCCCGCCCCCCGCGGCTGCTCACCCGCGGACGGCGTGCAGCAGGCGCAGAGAGGGGTACGCAGTACGCACGTTGACGCGGTGCTTCAGGATGAGCTCGTTGACCCACTCGACCCGCTCCTTGCCGCCCCTGGCCATGAAGGCGGGGATCCACAGGATGCTGCCGTTGAGGCTGTGCAGCCGCTGCAGCAGCTTCTCCCGCCACGTGGCGTTGACCAAGTCCTCGAAGGCCCGCTGGATGACGGAGGGGTTCATGGTCACCAGGTCTGTCTTGAGCCCCACATCCCGGGCGTACTCCTGCACCGGGGCCAGGTTGCACCTGCCGGAGAAAAAGGCGGCGATGGTCCTTTCGGGAAAGCTGAGGCACTGCTGCTTATACTTAACTTTATCCCTCCTTTATCTCTCCTCGCATCCTCCTCATTCCCAAACAAAGACCCAGGGCATCTTCCTGAATTCACCAGGCCCTCCTGTCATCCCTGTTCCTTCTTCTCCTGACACACATATTTACTGGGCCTTTAGCACATACATAGAACCTTGCTGGGCCCTGGGGTTATACAACACCTGCCTTCTGGAGTTCAGGATCTCACGGAGAAGAAAGGAAGCAAGTAAGTCAGCCCTCAGCCCACAAGATGACCATGCTATAGGCAGGTGTGACCTGGTCACATTAGGTGACAGAGTGAGGGCTCTGAAGACACACTCCTGGGTTCAGAATTCAGCTCTGATACTTTCCTCCTGTGTGATTCTAGGTAACCTGATCAACCTCTCTGTGCTTTCTGAGAGCTTCCTCCTGTCTAAGGATCAGCCACGGCAGGATTTTTTAGCTATGACGGAGATCACAACAGCATCCCCTCGCAGGGATTAAGGCAGTCCCTAGACACCCAGTACTTCGAACGCTGCTGGACCACAGTGAGAGCTCAGTACATGTTAAGTGCCACCATCATCCCCACGGGGAGGAGGAGCATCGGGTGGTCTTCCTGAGGTGGTGACCGTCACGGGAAGTCTGGAAGGATGGAAGAGCAGAAGCCCATTTGTGGATAAGGCACCTCAGGAGAGTGTTTCTCCAGCTTGCAAGAGCAGAAGAATCACCTCAGGCAGTGGTTAAAAATACAGAATCCCCAGGTCCCTCATCTGGAGGTCCAGATCCAGCAGGTGAGCTGAGGAATTGATATTTAGTCTTATAATCAGGCAGCTTAGGAAACATCATGCTATGGCATTTTAGGCCCAGTAAATGTATCACAGGGGCCTTGGGGCATGAAGCAGTGTGGGTATTTAGGGGAAGGCAGGTGATTTGCTCTGATGGGGGCATATTGTGTGGAGGAGATGGGGTGAGAGAGGCAAGCGAGGTGAGATAGCAAAGGGCCTGTATGTCAGGGATGCTGCCACCTGGCAGCCAGTGGGGGTCTGTACACAGTGGCGCCATATGACTTTTGTCCTGAAAGACCACACAAGTCGGCCCCACAGACATGCAGATCTGTGAGAGCCATAGAGTAAAGGTCAAAGTACAGCCACACATTGCTGTAAGTGGCTCTCATCGTGGTGTTTCAGGTCCCTCTTTTCCAAGTGCGCGTGGACCACTGCGGACGTGAGTCCTGGGAGAGGCAGAGCATGCCATGGCCGTGCCTCTCAAAGTGCGGTCCACTCATCGGCACAAGGGTATTAGGAATGCAGAGTCTCGGGCCCCACCCCAGACCTGATGACTCTGCATCTTGATAAGCTCAGGTGATTCATACGCTGGTTATGTTTGGAGACCCTGGGCTAGAGCCTAACGGAAGGACTTCAGAGACCGCCAGCCCAACCGCCCAGGTTACAGATGATGAAACTGAGGCCCAGAAAGGGGAGTGACACACTCCAAGTCACGTGACAAGTGGGCAGCAGAGCCAAGACTGGACTCCAGACATCATACCACTCATCTTGCTGTGCAAGTGTCAAAAAAACAAAACAAAGCAAAACAAAAAACTGTTGGTTAGAATCTGCTGTGGCCCCTGGAAAGCCTGGGGCCAGGCTGGGTGGAGCACTGAAAACTCAATACGGAAACCAGGTCAGGAAGGTCGCCTTCAACGCTGCCAGGCTCCCCAGGAGGTGATCAGACCCTGCCAGGGTCAGCTTTTGCCCTCTGACCATACCTTTAACGGCCTCCCCAACTACCCTCACCCCTTCTCTGGCTTCTAATCAGACAAACCTGCCACTTCCCTTCTCCTCTCCCCTCTCCCCTCCCTCCCCAATTTTTCGAATGGAGAGCTTTGAGAAACAGGACTGAACCACTGGGTACGCCAGGCACAGACAGAACCTGGCAAAGGACAACAAACTAAAACAAGCATGGCGGCTGGGCTGCAGCAGCTCGTGCATCACAGTGAATGCAGGAGTCAGCACACCATCTAATCCCACGTCCTGAGGTCCAGGGAGCTCTGTGATAAGGCCGCTTCCCAAAGCCCGGGACAAGGTTCTCTTTGCGTCAAGAGAGTCCCGATAGAAACGTGAGATGCGGTTCTGCCAGTGCTGGGGCGCTGTTTGGGATGAAACTCGAGGCTCCGTGTGCCCTACTTTCGACCAGAGGACAGCAAGGCCTTGTTTTTGAGTTGGGTTGGGGGTCAGGTAACAGGGCCGTGAGTAACTGTGTCCAAATGTGTCCCCAGGCGACTGGAAGATGAGAAATGAGAATGAGACCTCATTCTCTCTTTGGAGAGAATGATGGTCAAGTACAAATCCAAGTTTCTCTGTCGCCCCCTCACTTCCCAGATTTTGTCTACAGGAGAATAAAGGTACTAGTAGAGTACACCTTAAAAGAGTTTTCCAAACTTGGGCCAACAACTGGCCAGCCCAGGAGACTTTTTTAACCAACCTTTTGTACTGGGCTCTATCCTGGGGTCAGCAAACTTTTTCTGCAAAGGGCCAGATAATAAATATTTTAGGCTTCTGGGCTATAAGCTCCCTCTGTTGCAATTCTTCAACTCTGTACAACTAATTCAACTCTACATGACAGTGAGAAAGCAGCCACTGAGGATATGAGAATGAATGGGCATGGCTGTGTTTCAGTAAAACTTTATTGATAAAAACAGGTTATGGGCCATAGTCTGCCTGCCTCTGTTCTAGACCAACGGTTCTCAGTCTTGGCTGTACAAGATCCTTTTTGACCCACCTCCTAGAGAAATGGAAATAAGAACAAAAATAAAAAAAATGGGACCTAATGAAACTTAAAAGCTTTTGCACAGCAAAGGAAACCATAAACAAGACCAAAAGACAACCCTCAGAATGGGAGAAAATATTTGCAAACGAAGCAACTGATAAAGGATTTATCTCCAAAATATACAAGCAGCTCATGCAGCTCAATACCAAAAAAACAAACAACCCAATCCAAAAATGGGCAGAAGAACTAAATAGCCATTTCTCCAAAGAAGATACACAGATTGCCAACAAACACATGAGAGGATGCTCAACATTACTAATCATTAGAGAAATACAAATCAAAACTACAATGAGGTATCACCTCACACCAGTCAGAATGGCCATCATCAAAAAATCTACAAACAATAAATGCTGGAGAGGGTGTGGAGAAAAGGGAACCCTCTTGCATTGTTGGTGGGAATGTAAATTGATACAGTCACCATGGAGAACAGTATGGAGGTTCCTTAAAAAACTAAAAATAGAATTACCATATGACCCAGCAATCCCACTACTGGGCATATACCCTGAGAATGCCATAATTCAAAAAGAGACATGTACCACAATGTTCATTGCAGCTCTATTTACAATAGCCAGGACATGGAAGCAACCCAAGTGTCTATCGACAGAGGAATGGATAAAGAAGATGTGGCACATATATACAATGGAATATTACTTAGCCATAAAAAGAAAGGAAATTGAGCTATTTGTAGTGAGGTGGATGGACTTAGAGACTGTCATACAGAGTGAAGTAAGTCAGAAAGAGAAAAACAAATAACATATGCTAACACATATATATATAATCTAAAAAAACCAAAAATGGTTCTGAAGAACCTAGGGGCAGGACAGGAATAAAGACGCAGACATAGAGAATGGACTTGAGGACATGGGGAGGGGGAAGTGTAAGCTGGGATGAAGTGAGAGAGTAGCATTGACATATATACACTACCAAATTTAAAATAGATAGCTAGTGGGAAGCAGCCGCATAGCACAGGGAGATTAGCTCAGTGCTTTGTGACCAGCTAGAAGGGTGGGATAGGGAGGTGGGAGGGAGGGAGACGCAAGAGGGAGGGGATATGGGGATATATGTATACATATAGATGATTCACTTTGTTATACAGCAGAAACTAACACAACATTGTAAAGCAATTATACTCCAATAAAGATGTTTAAAAAAAAAAATCTTGGCTGTACACCAGAAGCCCTCAGGCTTCCTGGGCTACATGACCCCACCCCTCAGACGAATTTAATTGGTCTGGGGTGCAGTCTGGACATTGGAACTTTCCAAGGCTACCGAGCAATTCTAATGGACAGTCAAGGTTGAGAAAGGGGACTAACCCAACTAATCTTGTTTCAACCTTTTGGGACGACTGGCAATGCTCAACTTAAATATGCCTGTCACTTTGTGTCCAGGGCACCTACTGCGGTTACCTGATGACAAAGCTGTGTGTGTCAATCTCCTGCCCACAGCCGCTGTTCAGCAAGACCCCAGAGTTGCCCACGATGGCACAGGTCCCGAAGTGCTTGTTCTTCAGTGGAGAGGTTCTGGGGAGCAGCTCATACAGGTTCTGGGACACGTTCATTGTGCTGTCTCGGTCGAAGATGTAATGAATAATATCTCCGGGTTTCAGGGTCCCCTTGAGGACAGAAATGTCCTTTTCAGCATCCAAGAACTTTAAGATTTGCTTCCTACGAAAACCAAACACACATGAGGAAAAAGTCTCCTGTTGCTACCTGCCCTTTGCCAACCTGGCTTTTCCTCTTCTTGGTCACCCTGCAGAGCTGATGCAGCCCAGCACACAGGGGCAGCTAGAGGTCAGATGCCCTCCGAGAATCTCTGGTTACACAGTTTTTAAAGTAAAATCTCCAGTTAGGATCCTCACCTTCCTAGGGGCAGGAATAAAACTTCCCTGGTAATTCTGAGAGGATTGCTATCCTTTTTCTGACCACATCTCATCCCGTCTGTGTGTTTGACTGGAGAATCTCCAATCTCTGGTTCTGGGAAGAGATTGGCAACATGGCCCAAAGGCCGATCTGGTCCTCTCTCTAGGAGATAGGATACCTGCCTTGGGAAATGACTTCATCAGGACTGAATGTGAGCTCATCATGAAGGGCCCTGGAAGGAGGGGTGACCTGCCATCCTGGTTTGCCTAGGAAAGCATGGTCTTAGACTGAGAGCCTTGTACCCCAGGGACATACTGTACCTGAGTCTTGGGCAAACCCAGACCATGGTCATCCTATGTCATACTCCCCTCTCTGAGTGGGGTTCAGGGCCACCATCTGACAGGCAGTCCTGAATTAGGACCTGGAAACCGGAATGACAGGAGTCCCTCATTCCTCAGTGGCCTATTTTCTTCCCTGGAAGCCTTCTCTGGGCACAGGGGCCTCCCAGGGGGCGAGGGGGTGTGTGGACACTGTGAGGTGTGTCAACCACTCCCCGTTTGCAGGACTGCAAACATGGCCTGCTGTCCGTGCACTGGTCCTTTCTGTGCTGTGTGCTCCCTGGCCCTCCTCACTGCTGTCTTGTTTGGAGTTTGTAAATATTGATACCTCTCTGGTCTCACAGAGCAGCGTTGCTTTGTGTTGTTTCAGAACAAAGGTGATCAAAAGACAGCTCTCTGGGCTTCAGTGTGACTTTGATTTAGGGGGAAAGCTCCAGAATCACCTAGCAAAGCACATAGATGGGATGGGATGTGGTCAGAAAAGGGATAGGAATCCTCTCAGAATCACCAGGGGAGTTTTATTCCTGCCCCCAGGAAGGTGAGGATCGTAACTGGAGGTTTCACTTTAAAAACTGTGTAAACTGCCCCAAAGATTTTTAGAAATGATTCAAGTCATCCAGAGAAGGAAATCTGGTACCCAGATCACCTGGAATTAATTTCATTTCCTGCAGCTCGTGAGCCCCCATCTAGAACAGACACAATGATGCTGTTCTTCTCCACCAAGCCCCAGAGGAACAAGACCTTCACACGTTTTGCAAATGTGAGGATTTGCAAGGTGGCTGTCCCATTGCACAGATGGTAACACTGATCCCTGAGAGCCTGTGTGATCTGAGATGGGCACAACCTGTGGTGTATCCCAGCAGGATGCACATTCAATTATTTGGGGAACTATAAAGAATTCAGAAGCTCCAGGCTGACGCCTGAGAAATCCTGATTCTGAGTGTGGCCCGGGTCTCAGCACGCTTTCAAAGGCTCCGCAGGGGACTCTAAGGTGGGTCCAGGTTTGGGAGCCTCTGGCATCACCAAGGGGCACCTAGAATGCTTGACAGGGCACAATGCTCCTCTTCCACTGGTCTTGTCTTATTAATAATCTGGATCTCGTGCTTTCATGCAGGGGAAACCACTCTTGATGAATAATTTGTATCTCTTGATGGAAAACAGAGATACAACAGAAAACATCGTTTTTATTTATAGTGCTTTACCCGGGATGACACAACTTTACAAACTAATATGGTTTGGAAATTGCTGAAACCTTTGCAATTACTTACCCCCAGAGTATTTAAAAGCAAAGAGAGCCCCCAGAAAGCCCATAGATAAACTCCTCTGTGGATGAATTAATTTCTAACTAATTATGAGAAATTACTACTGATTATTAAACATCATTCCAAATCACTCACAGAATCTTTTTTATGAATAATTTTGGTGACTAATTGAAGGAAGATGAAGGAAATCCTTTTCCCCCCAGGGTGAAGGCACATTGTTCCTGTCGAGGTAGCAGGATCCTGTGGCAGGATCCCCATGTCGGCCACAGTCTGGTCTTCTCCGAAAGGGGGAAATATCCTTTCTCTACCCAGTGGTGGGAGAAAGAGTGAGTGGAGATTGAGGTGGGCTTGTGCTGGCAGGAGGATTTCACTCACAGGTGGTGTAGCGGGGTGAATAGTGGCCTCCCAAATATATGTTCACCTCCTAACCCTGGAACCTGTGAGGTGCTTTATTTGGAAACAGCGTCTTTGCAAATGTATTTAAATTAGGGATCTCGAGATCATCCTGATTACCCTGATGGGCCCTAAATCCAATGACAAGTGTCCTTATCAGAGATAGGAGAGGGGATACACAGACACAGAGCGAAAGGCCACGTGAAGACAAGGCAGAGACAGGAGTGACACGGCTACACGGCAGGGAATGCCTGGAGCCAGCAGAAGCTGGAAGGGGCAAGGACAGATTCTCCCCTGGAGCCCTCAGAGGGAGCGCTCAGAATTCTGGCCCCCAGAACTATAGCGGAATACGCTTCTCTTGTGTGAAGCTACTGAGTTGGTGGAAATTTGCTACAGCAGTCCGAGGGCTCGCGCTCCACAGGGCTGCTGACCAGGGGTGAGTAACGCAGGTTGGCAGCTGTTGGGGTGTAAGATGAAGGCCGAGGGCCCAGCCAGGGGCCCTCAGAAGAGGCCCTGAATGAGGGGAGGCAGAATGGTGGTGACAGGAGTCAGCTCCTTCAGATGCTTTCTCAGCTGCTAGGGCTCCAATCTCACACCTCTCTACTCCCCACACTTCCTCAGGACCCAAATCCAAGCCTCAAGAACCCGGGGGTGGGGACATTTGGACAGTGAGCTCACCTGAAGGGGGAAGATCCCTGCTCTGTATGGTGACACTCTCGGTGGTTATGGTCAAGGCTGACCGCCATGCCCCAGCCCCCTGTTCTCAGCTTCCTCTCCATGATGATGGGCTGGGAAGGCGGGCTGTGATAGTCAAGGTTTTCCCGTCTGGTCTTGATTACTTCACTGACCTCATCACCCCCATTCTCTCCTCCTGATGGGTGCTCCAGCAACACAGCACAAACACCAGACTTCAGGCAGCAGCTTGGCATGCCTGGCAAACTCCTAATTATCCTTCAAAACCCATTGCTCCCGGCAAGCCTTTCCTGGCCAGCCCTCTTAGTCCCCTTACAAGATGGAGTACTCTCCTCAGTAAGATCTATCTCCGCCTGTTTATATGAGGCAACACCACCTAATGTGTATATCACACTGCCCTGCTCAATCTTTGTTACATTTGTGCCTCCGGCCAGCATGTCTGATTCATGTCAGCGCCCCTGGCTCCCAGCAAAATGTCTGCAAGTGAATGGTTGGGTTATACTGACCACTCTTTGCTGCGTCTATCACAGTTCTGTCAAAGTCAAGTGGCCAAAGTGCTGACATTGGAACCCCTTCCTTACAGCTCCCCATTCCCGCCACCCAGCAATGACTGCACTGCTCTGGAAACATCACTCTGCAAAGATCAGGACAAGAGCTGCTCTCTGGCTGAAACAGACCTCTCCCTTTGCGGTTAGGTGTCCCACCGGCTCCTGGGTCACCTGATGCCCAGTTGTAGCTTTTCTTCATGTCATCAGGGAGTGGTTGCCTACTCAAGCCACACGGGCTGCGGGAGGAGACAGCTCTCCAAAGACAAACGGGAGGACCATCGCCGCCGAAAGGGGGTGGATGCCAGGCAAGGACTGCTGCTTTGGGGTCCTCTGGGAGAAGCCATCTGTGATCCCCGCCCCCCCCTGCCCCAGGCTCTCACTGCTGCTGACCCAAGAGCCTCACTCCCTCCAAACCCAGGACCTCAGCCAGTTGCTCCTGTCACTTCCCCGGCCCGAGTCGCCGCACACATGTGCTGGGCTGCCGGGCTTGCCTTGGGTTTTTATTTCCAATTGATCACTTAGAGATGAAACCTGCCTCAGTGGGAGGTAAACATATTATTTCTATCCTGACTTCTTTAGATGATGGAGAGTGGCAAGTTGCCAGCTTGTGCCAAAGAAGGCCAAGTCTGTCTCTTGTCCTAGAGGTAATTACCACTACCTGATCCTCAGAGAGAGCGTTTGGTTGTGTCTCCATTTGGCCGAGGCTGGTTGGACATTGCGCTTAAAGCCTTCATTACTTCTGTCAACAACAGCCGGCGACGAGGAGCCATTTATTACAACTTCAGCTCTGGAAGGGGGATAAAAAAAGAGGAAGAGGGGAGACATGATCTGTTAGCAAGCCAGTGACAAGTCTAATAGTTTTGTTTTTGCACAAGCTTGAATGTAAACTTCTTCGGAGGAGCAAAATTGCAGTTATTACCTGAGACGGGAAGGAAGTCTATTTATCTTCTAGAATGCACCAACTCTCTCTCTCAGGTATTACCTACATATATTCTGGGAGACAGGAAGGGGGTGATGAACTATCTTTCTCCCCACCCCCAGCCCCCGATGTTTCCTCCCAGTGAAACCTAGCCGTCACTGTCGTAATAGTAATACTTCTTCAAGCCGCTTTTGTGAAACTCCGAAGAGCAGTTGCATTAACAACCAAGTATCATAAGATGGTTTACAAACTTAATAAAGAGGAAACAAAAACTCATATTGGGGCAATGGGATGTAGCTTTATCTCATTATCCCTCGTTTGTAAGATGCCACTTCGAACGTCTGTCTAGTTCCAGAGTCATCCGTGCTCTGTTTCTCTCTCCCACTAGACTGTAAGCAGGGGAGTTCCCTCACTCATTTCTATATTCCCCAATGGTCTAACATAGCAGGCGCTAAATAAATAAGTGTTTGGTGAATTTGAATTTGAATTTGAATTTGTATTTGACCTTGGTGGTTGCCTGGATGGATGAAGTTGCTGGCTGGCTCTGAATGCCCGGGGCCAATCATAATTCTGGGTGCATACCATCTTTCCACCTGACTCAGGCATTGCAGGACCCGCTTGAATTCAGACGTTTGAAATCTATGCTAGTAGGTTTCTATGAAACTAGGTTACAATTACATCTCTAAAGGCAGTGTAAGAGCCAGCCTGCCTCTGCCGGATGCACACAGATGCATGTGGGTCACATCGCAAGTTCCTTTTGTCTGTGCTGACAGCAGATTCTCTCAGTTAGAATGATAAGTGGATTTCTGATGCCAAATTCTGGAGCTTTAAAGAATTCAAACCAAACAACTATGTCCTCTGCATCTGTCTTGGAACAGCCAAGTTAAAAAAGATGAAATCCTTTTAACAGGTCTAAACCCAATGCTCTATTTTGCTTTTTGTAGGTAGAAAGGAATTTATTTGGGGGTGCACTTTCTCCCCATATACCTCCATTCCCAATATTCCTGACTCCTCTGGCTGATATTACTTGTCTGGGATTCAAAAATATGTAACTTTTGCAGAGAACAGAAAATTCAAGGGTTTTGAGTAAGGTGGATGTATTCCTCCAGCCTGCAGGCTTAAAGGGAACCTATGAAAGGAAACAAAAGACCTGACCCTTTGCAATTTTTGCTGTTTTCATGAACAGAAGCAGAGGGTGTAGTGGAAAGATTTCATAAGCTGTATGACTATGGGCAAATCACTTTATCTCTCTGAGCCTCAGTTTCCCCATTTATAGAAAGAAGGTATAGAAGAGGAAGATATCCTCTGGATGGGGACTGGGCATGGTCCAACCACAGCCAGTGGCAAGCCTGAGTCTGTTGGCTTGCAAAGTGTTTGCTCACACTCTTGTATCAAGCTGTCTTCTGGCCAAAGACTGTCATTCGAGGAAACACTCTTAGAATTTTAGAGTGTGCCTTCAGTAATCAAGGTTAACATTTCTGAATTGACTTCCTAAATATTTTTAAGAGGTCTCAGCAAAGTTCCTGAATGCTCTATTTTCCATCTTTACCTCCTGGACAAGCCATCCACCACAATGAAATTGGGTGAAAGTCCTGATTCCTTTCAGAGTCTCCATTATTCGGCAAAAGTTCAAGTTATGAATAAGCTCATTGGTGGCTCAAGTGCCTCCAAGTTAGTGGGCTCTTTTGCAGAAAGAGACTCTTACCCATCTGGATTTTCTATCTCTGCAGCCTCTAGACCTTAGGCCATTTCACGGGCTCTTCTATCGACAGCTCCTCCCCAAAAGTGATTAGGGAAATGCAAAGCCAAAGTGAAACGAAACAGATCTCTTTGCTAAGTAAGAAGGGCACCATCCAGCAAAGAGGAGAAGCAGATTAATAGCTGCCTTACAGCAAAAACAAATGAACACAAAATCTAATTTACAAACCTATTAGATTTGCTATGTAAGCTGTTCACAGCTGATCTGATTGTACCTCTGCCTCCAGAATTCCTGCAAGACAAAGGAAATGCATTATTTATAAACCCAGCTCTTCTTTGCAAAGCCCTCTTCAGTTGCCAGGAGATCTCACAGCCCACTTTGGAGAACTACAGAGGGACAATGAAATCTCACCTAGGCCTCTCCAGAAATGGGCAACCTCCTGGCCCAACCACAAACCCAGGCATTTTCAAGGAAGTAGACCTTCTAGATCCTCCCCAGCCTCTCACTTGAACATTGTTTCAATTCTCACCAAGGTTTCCACTTGAGAATTTCATTTGAGCTTTGAGACAAACTCCTTTGTCTCCTCTGGTTAATCCCATAGGCTAGCACTCTTGAGCCTGACTCAGCACCTGCTGTAGCAAGACTCAGTATTTCCTTTAGCCTGACTCACCATTTGCCCCTGGTCTTCTCTGGCCGTCACTCACCTGTGGTAAGACGTTGTCCATCATATTATCTCCAAACTTGAGACATCAGAAGTCCAACAGAGGCAGCAAGACTGACTCAACCAGTGCCTCCAACCAAATGTGAGAATGATTTGCTTTTGGGGGGCAGGAAAAATAATATTAAGTGGTGTCACTTTACCAGGGAGCAGGAGATGGGTGAGTAATGGGGTCCTTTGCTTCTTCCTCTGGAGGAAAAGTTTTTGGAGTAAAAGCATTCTAAGGCCCTTTCCAGCCCCACCATCTCTTCAGTTCTGTCAGATTCCATTCTGGTTGGGGGCCATGAAGTTTAACCCTGCTTTGCTAATCACATTGGGCCAGGGGAGAGATGAATCCATCTGCCCCTGGTACCCAGCCCGCTTTGTGCTCTGTGTGTGTTTTTTTAAAAGTTGTATGTCAGACTAATTATTTTTATTAAGTTAAATAATCTTTTCACCACTGATTTATAGGATATGTGGTTTGAGGAGATATTTCTTCACACTTTTTTCATTTTTTTTTTGGAGAGCTATAATTTTTTTGTGATTTTATTTTATTTTTTGAATTAATTTTTATTGGTGTATAGTTGCTTTACAATGTTGTGTTAGTTTCTACTGTACAGCAAAGTGAATCAGCTATATGTATACATATATCCCCTCTTTTTTGGATTTCCTTCTCATTTAGGTGACCACAGAGCACTGAGTAGAGCTCCCTGTGCTATACAGTAGGTTCTCATTAGTTATCTATTTTATACATAGTATCAATAGTGTGTATATGTCAATCCCAATCTCCCAATTCATCCCACCCCCTTTTCCCGCCTGGCCCATATGTTTGTTCTCTACGTCTGTATCTCTATTTCTGCTTTGCAAATAAGACCATCTATCATTTTTTAACATCTATCATTTTTTAAAAGTTCTATCTAGCCTTTCAGCCAAGGTGTTGGTACACTCCAAAGAAATAATTAAAATCACTGCAAAAGCTGTATATTTAAAGAATCTTGTGATTTAATAAGAACTCTTTGGAGGAAGTTAATGCCTAACTCCTCACTGGTTTTAAATCTGGATTTTTTTATCTGCTTTCTTTAGGATTCACATACTTGTAGATATAAGGTTCTGTGTGTGTGTCTTTTCCTGATAGACTGAAATGTCCTTTCAACATTATTTGGCAACAGGAAATATTCTGCCTCATAGCTGGATGACCAGGCAACAGGAAATGTGCTATGACTCACCCAGTGCCTCATCTCAGGTCTCCCTTCAGGTCTCAAATTTCATTACACCCAGTCTAATTCTTAATTACACAGAGTATCATTGGTTCTTCACATTTAAATCAATGCATAATATCTCTTTTTCGTCTCTCTTCATTTACCCTTGGGATGGTGGCATTCTCACACGTCTAATTCAACGGTCTGGGGATATCTGGCCATCTCTGGCCTGTAACCATAATCTACTTAGGTCAGCGCCCAAGGGCTTTCCTGGGCCCACTGCTGTCCACATGACACTGACCTTTCACATGTCCTGACCCTGACCCCAGTCCTCAAAATCAGCACTCCTTGGAGGAGGGAAGACTTGCTGGGCCAGATATTAAGTCAAGTACAGTAATTAGAAGTGTGGTCATAGCTCAAGACTAATGAAAGGTTAATGGAACAAAAAAGATTGTCTAGAAATGCTGCACATGAGAATTGATGTATGATTTTAAAAAATCATTATCAACGAGAAATTCAGTAAATGGTTTGAAGCAGTTGATTAATAATCTGGAGGTGAGTTGGAGGGAAATCATGTAAGTGTTCCCTGACTTATAAATTTCCACAGGATTTAACTAGTGTTTCTCAGACTTTAGTAATTCTCATATTCCTATCAGCAGTTTGCCATATTTTGTTTATCACCCATACTACTATCTACTTAAGTTTTTAAATTGACTCATCTTTTAAAAACTTCTTAACCTACACAATGCCATCTGTGAAAATACGGGTTTGATATCATGATTATATACTCATTTGAAAAGAACACAAAACCATTACCACAAAAATATTTATCAATGGAATTCCTAAAGTCATCTTACTTATTACCAAGGATACTTATAGCACCTCTGGGGAAGACTGAATTAAACAGTTAAATTTTTAAAGAAGGCAACCCATACAAAAAGAAAATGGAAGAGGATATTTATCAAGTCTTGATGAGGTATGAGGAATATATGTGAAGGACTTTTAAAATTCAGAAGTGGAAGAAGAAATCCTAAGAGAAAATATAGACAGATTAAAAAAAATCTTCATAAAAATTTAAAATTCTGTTACACAAACAGCAAATCTCAGCAAACTCTGTTCAGAATCTTTCTTGAAATCTGAGAGGGCTCCAGGTGAGGTGAGCACTGCATCTGTGCATCTATCTGGTTTAATGCAACCAGGGGTTTGGAGAGGACTCAATGCTGAGCAACAACTCCCTCCTGCTTTCTCTTCTCCTGCCTCCAGCCCAGGTCCTGGGGAGCATCCAGTCCTGCTGACTTGGGCACCACAAACCATGCACTTTTTCATACCAATCCTTCCTCTAACTCTGGGTTTCCCCACCTCGGCACTATTGATATTTCAATGTTGGTGTTGGGGGTTGGGCAGCTATCTGTGCATTGTAGGGTGTTCTAGCTGCATCCCTGGCCTCTACCCACTTTATGCCAGGAGCAGCCCTCCCCACACCCCCAAATTGTGACAACTAAAAATGCCTCCAGACATTGCCAAATGTCCCCTGGGGCAGGGGGGCAAAATTGCCTCCATTTGAGAACCTCTGCTTTGACGTTTGTTTTCTACCTAATGCCTCTGAGAAGATGAATCTCCTCCATCAGCCAACCCGTCCCATCACCTTCCTATGCTAAACCCCAAGCCCAACACCTGTGCTTCCCCTCAAAACCATCTTAGTTTTCAATTCTCAGCCACCTTTTCCTCCTCTTCCTAAAGCATTCTATTACAGCATTTGTCACCTTTTCATATTTAATTATTTCATGGAATCACAGATGAGAGACTTTAAAGAAATTCTGTCATTGACATAGTCTAAACTCCTCCTCTTATAGTTGAAGAAACCAAGGTCTAGAGATTTGGTTCTGGTTTCAGCTTCCTCAGCTGCTCACCACACTAGAAGGGAAGCCCCTGGATGGTGTGCATTAACCACGTCTTTTATTTTCTTTATCTGATGCTTTGACATCTGGGACCTTGCTGACTGTGAAGGGACAGCTCCTCTCAGGGTTAGCAAATTCCTAGAGATAGTAAACAACTGGCCTGGGAGTGCACCTTTCAAATACAAATCAACTAATCTAGAGCCCATACCCCTGCCACCTCCCTTAGTGGGATCTTATTCTCTGGGCCACTATCCACCTGCCATAATCACCTGGAGCTAGGTACCAGACATCTATGCATCTATCTGGTTTAATATAACCAGGGGTTACAGTTGTCCCAGACAGGTAGGACAGCTCCTATGCCCCAGAGTCTGCTGAAGTTATCCAAACTAGCCAATCCTAAGCCTCCTTACCCTGCCTCACCCTTCCTTCCTATGGAAACCACAATAAAGGCTTTTGTCCACAGTTCCCCCGCCCCTCCCACCTAAGTGACCTGGTGCTACGCCATGTGGCCCTGAATGATGTGGTGTGCCACCCCTCTTGGAATCTGGGAGTATAACAAACTACATTTTCAATGGTGGTCATCTCCTGATCTGTTGGCCTGACCATACCTAAATAATAATAAAACCTATATTAAAACAGGGGGACCCTGTTTTGTTCACCTTCCCAGCCTTGCATAGTACTTTGCCCAACTGGGGCTCAGTGAATCAAATCTAACTTCAGTGCGAAGTGGGACTTTTCTTCCAAAGTCTTCCCTGCAGTTTGCATGCTGTGTTCACACATATTACTTATACCTGTACAAGACACAATTTCACCTCTCAGATAACCAGAGAACGGGGCAGACGGTCATTCAGAGAAACTCAGGTTGCAGATGTTTGGCTCAAAATGAATCACATGAATTGGCAAGGGATTTTTTTTTTCTAATTAGGTTTTGCCTCCATTGTTATTAAAATAAGGTTACATCCCTTGTGACTGGGGAATGCTGATACCTGCTTGGTTGAGTGACAGAGGAAGAGAATCAGGTGAGAAAAATTTACTAAAGATAATTCATCAACTTCTGAAATCATAGAAACAAAGATGCTTAGGTCATCCAAATGAGAAAATATATGGGAAAGCTCTTTGCACACTATAACTAACTCTATAAAACAAGGTATAATATTAGTAATAATCACTGTCTGCTTGACCCTGCCCAATATTCTCAGCCATAGTGAGGGTGGAGGTTGATTACTCCAAAGCTCTACATTTTAAGATGTCAGTCTCCTTTCCACCATGAACATAATACTCTTTCCGAGCAGTAAACTAAGACAATAAATAAAAATAGCATGTTTAAAAAAATAATAACAGGGACTTCTCTGGTGGTCCAGTGGTTAAGACTTTGCCTTCCAACGCAGGGGGTGCGGGTTTGATCCCTGGTCGGGGAGCTAACAGAAGCAATATTGTAATAAATTCAATAAAGACTTTAAAAGTGGTCCACATCAAAAAAATCTTTAAAAAAATAATAACATGCATAGTTGGATTTGTTTTCAGTGAAAAGCAATTAGCAAACCTGAAAACTGCATTTCTGTTTAGCCTCTTCATCCAAGCCCAATTGTTTTATAGGTAAGGTCATGTTTCAGTGTGCTGGGGTCTCATAGCTGTGTTAGAATCTCCCACATCCTTGGTTCCTCACTGAAGAGTCAGGCTCAGTAAGTGAACTTTCAAGAGCTGAAAGCTTTAATTAAGAGTCCGGACCCAACTTAAACAGTTGATTAGTCCCGAGAATAAAAGATTAAACTAAAACACAATTCATGAATTTGCAGATGATTCTTCCTTTACAGTTTTGGGAAGATACTGAACGTGTGCTTTCAACTTGTGCATGTAAACCACTGGGGTTCCTGCCTGTTGATCCTCCAAGGACACATTATAAGTATGTGGCCCCACAAACACATGGTAGGGAGAAAAGAAGGAAAAGGATGATTTGCAGTCATTCACGTGAACAGAGCAAGGGCTTCCAACAGGGTTCAAGGGTGTTTTTTTAAAGACTTTTTCTTTTTTGTGGTAAAATATACATAACATGAAATTTCCATGTTATCCCTTTTTAAGTGTATGATTCAGTGGCATCCAATATATTCACAATATTGTGGAGCCATCGCCAGCATTTATCTCTAGAATTTTTTCATCACCCCCAACAGAAACTCTATACCCATTAAACAATAACTTCCCAATCCCTCCTCCCTCAACCCCCTAGTACTCTATTATATTCTATTCTTCTATCTCTGTGAATGTGCCTACTCTAGATATTTTTTGTAAGTGGAATCATACAATATTTGTCCTTTTATGCCTGGCTTCTTTGACTTAATAAAGTATTTCAGGGTTCATCCATGTAGTAGCATGTCGGAAGCCTGGCTTTGGATGTGGCCATTCTCAGGAGCTAGAATATCACAGAGACAGGGGAAGGAAAGTCCCTTCCAAAGTGTTTGTGTCTGGATCATTGAGCACCTGTGATTAGGACAGGAGCAGAGGTCCCACCAGCTGACAAGTGCTTGTGGCTCAAGAGCTCAGGGGCTCTCCTGCCCAGAGCATACTTGGCTAGGAACTTCCTGAATTTTTTGCTGGCAAATTGAGCTTTGATGCCCATTTCCTCCTCCATCTGAAGAGCTGGTCATACTTGGCCAAGTGCTCAGACGGGCAAGGGGGCACCTGCCTTGGTTGGTCCAGTGTAGATCCAATCACAAGGCTGGCAATGAAAGTATCTTCAGTTTCCCTGGCACAGTGAGAAATATGGTGCCCCATCCTTTGGACTGGGCCAGTTTGAACTCCTGAAAAGACTCTGTCACAGGGTCTTTTTCATTCACTCTGAGAAGAAGGCATTTGCACAGAGTCCTTGACCATAGGCTTGGGAATACGTTTCAGGTTGGTCACTGTGCAACCATCCCATACCACCTGGGCACCACCTCCACTAGTGGAGAACTTCCAAGCTTCCCAGTCATACTGGTCTAAGGCATCTTCAGTGGATGCCACTAGGTAGTCCTTGATGAAGGACTTGTACTCATTCACCAACTCATCAGAGTGATGTAATGGCTGGGGTCATCAGGAGACCCAAAGTTCAAGGTCATACATTCCAAACTCTAAGAGTTAGATGCTATTGCATCTGTGCCATTCACCAGCCTTTCCCATCACATTCCACAGCAACTCCAAGGCCCTGAATTCTTTAGGATATAAGTTGGCAAACTTTTCCTTAAAGGGCCAGACAGCAAATATTTTAGGTTTTGTGGTCCAAGAGGAAAAACTGAAGATCTTATGCAGATGAAGATACTTAAACAACAAAAGAGAAAACAAATTTTGACAAAGTTCTTATTGATGAAATTAAAAATATAATAGTAATGATTGAGTATATTATTTTGGGTAACAGGTCTATTAATAAGAAGAATGTAATTCTTTTTGGGGGATAAGACTTTAGTTAATTGAGGTTCAAAGTTAGTGTTCCTGTCATCATGGTAGAAAGGTGGCCTCATTCTTCTATACAGCCTTCCCTTGCTTCTCTGAAACACTGTTACCTTCCCTCTGGTGAACTCACTGGATTGTGTTACCTGAATCTCTCTTTTGGACTTATACTCTATCCACCCTAACAGTGTTGGAGAACTTGTCATATGGGGAAGCAAGGTAAGAGCACAAGCTCTGAGATAAGACTCCCAGTGTCTGAATTCTAGCTGCACTAATCATTAGCTGTGTGATCTTTGACTACTGCTAACCTATCTAGAAGCTTCCATTTGTTTCCTTATCTAAAAAAATGAGTAATAGTATCTACTTCATGGAGTTATTATAAAGATTAAATGAGCTAATGAGTGCAGAGATTAAAACAGTGCATGACATATTATAAAGCACTTGATATTAATGTTATACTTATTTTGATTCTTTTGCAACCCTTTAAAAATGTAAAATCATCTCAGCTGGAGAGCCACATGATAACAGGTAGCTGCCCGGCTTTGACCTGTGAGCCGTGCTTTGCTAATTCCTTCTCTAGGATGTTAGGAGCAAAATGCCCCTCCACAAAGCATCTTTGCCACATTTCTGATGACATCCTTCTGGTTGAGGTAGGCTTCTGCTGCCATGAGCACGGCTTTCCTGAAGTCACAGTTCCAACCGTGAGAATCACAAACTCCTGTGCTGCCAGCTCGTTACTGGCGTGAGAACTACCCTGGATCATAATGAAAGCTGGAACCGGCCAGTCACTTCTGCACTGCCAGCCAGGACTCAGTGTGACGGTACAGGGGTCCCCCCTCTCAGCAGCTTCAGCTTTACAGGCACCAAACGACACTTCTGGTATGATGTTCGCACCAAATTTAGGTTTATTCCCAGTGCCACCCATGTCTGACACCAGTTTGTTACCCTCCTCCAGGTCCACCCACTCAGCTTCCAGCTCTTCAGGCCAGGTCTAACACCTTCACTGATGTGCTCAACAGTCTCTGAGATGCCTTTTCCTATTCAGCAAGTCTTATCATGGCACTGGAGCTCTTGGACCTCACAGACACTGAAACACTGCTGGGCACAGAGCTCCAAAGAGACCAGTGTAGGTTTCAGCCTTGACAATGGTGTTTCCATAACAATTGAGATCTCTGGCTTCTGTGGGTGTTGTAGGTGCTAACAGGAGGGTTACAGCAGCAAGCTCATGGGCTTCTGTCTTCTTATGCCCACCTCCCTGAATGCTCAGCTCTTTCTTCTGCCATCCCCTCTTCCTTCACGTTAAATATTAGCTTGATCTGATGTATCCACTGGCTGTAATTTCAGCAAACTTTTGTTTGTTAATCAGCTTCCATCAGTGTACAAAAAGGTACCAGCTCACTCTTGCCTCTTCCCTCTGCTTGACCTCAGAAAACATTCGTGAGAACGGAGGGCTTTGATTCCAGCCAATTTCCCCAGCCTCTTATACTAGTCATCTGCACATCAGAAAAGTAAACAAGCCACTTGGATGCCAAGCATTTCCCATAACACTTATTCTTGATCTTTTCTCTTTCTCATTATGACCAACAACCAGGAGAGAGACCATATAATTTATCATCCAGACCAAACACTTTCGCAGTAAACCGAAGCACCAACCAGAAATGATACATGAACTGGGATGACCATTTCATGTGGTACTGGTCCTCCTCCAATCTACACTCATTTTATAAAGGAGACAGACTTTATAATACAAAGACTTCTAAGAGAATGCTGCATTCCAAATCCAGACCACTCAAAACCCCAGAAACCAAGGCGGTTAAAACTCAGAGGCGATACATATCTATGCAGTTGGTTGAACAGGAGCTGGTGAAAGCTGTCAGTAGAGAAGACTCCTCCAGTAAGTAGTTCATGGCTATAGAACCTTTTCTGAGTCTCCCCCGCCCCCATGCTGAAGACCCTTCTTTACAGTGAACCAGCGTCCCTTGACCTGCCTCGGTGTCCTGGTCACACCTGCAGCAAGGTTCTCCCTACACTCAGCTACCACTGCAGCTTCACCTAGCACGTGGCTTCACCACCAGCTCCTAGACTGGGGCCAAGCCTAGGACAGGGTCCTGCTCATCTCTGCATTACCATGGAGGGGTGGAGGTCACATATCTCCTGCACATCCAATGTGCTCCAAAGAGGACTGCTGAATGAATAGATGAGTCAAAAAAGCTGAAGCCATCCCTTCGCTGTAGAGAAGAGGATTCAGCCTCTGCCGGAAGCATGTCTCGGGGAGGAAGAAGGGAAACCCCAGCCTCACTCCCACCCCGACTGCCCACCTACCCACACCTGCCAGGAGTGCTCCAGATCCAGGGCCTTTGCACTGGCTGTTCCCTCTCCCTGGAACATTTTTCCAACAGATACCCCATGGCTCACTCCTCCCCTTCCCCCTTTTTCAAATCTTGGCTCAGATCGGACCTTCTCAGAGTGGCCTTCCCTGACCATCCCATTTAACATAGCATCTGCTGTCCTACTCCCCCCACTGTGGCCCTTCCCACTCCCATCTCCTTTTACCTTCTCATCACCATATCATGTATCTTGTGTACAGTCTGCCTCTGCCACAGGAGTGTAAGTTCCATGATGGAAGCACTGTGTCTATCTTGTTAATGGCTGCACCCCGAGTGCCTGGACATCATCAGAAGTCAGTGAATATTTACAAATAGAAGGAATCTGCCTCCTCCCGTCCTTTGTTACAACAAGAAGCCAGCTGTCCTCTTATCCAAACCCGGTACCTCCACCTGTGTTCGGAATTGCATCCCTTCCTGCCTTTGGCGATTCTTATTCCATCAACTACTTCTTCTCTCTTCTCCATATACTTACAGCTTCCTTTCAGCTGTGTAATAATTCTGGTCTTTATCTTGGACCTTGTATACGTCAGACTCTGTCCTACGAATTTTATATTACTTCACTTAAGCCTGACAGTAGCCCGAGAATGCAGAAATGATGATCCATTTCTACCTGAGAAGAAGAGGCACAGAGAAGGGGAAAATCCTGCCCGGGGCCACACAACTACTAAGAAGGGATGTCAGGATTTGAACCCAGCAGGCTGGCTCAGACCAGCGCCTTATGACTCTGCCATGTTCCTGGCTCATCCCCACTAGCATTTATATATATGTTTGCTTTTCTCATCTTCAATATACAACCCAAACTTCATTTCATACACCCCTCAGCTACTTCTCTGTCCCTCACCAGCACTTTGCAAACTTCTACACTGTCTGTGATTCCTTGCTCCACCCTCTCCCCCTACCACTCCATTCTGGTTCATGTCCCCAACACTCTATCAAAAGCGCTCTTGTATGAACACCTTGTGATGGGCATGTCTGTCTCCATCTTATTTGAACTCTGTCAACATTTGGTGGCACGTCCTCCTTCCTGGATAAGTAAAGTCGGGACTTCCTGGTTCTGGCCATAGGGTAGCCCTGGACAAATCTTCTCCCTCTGGAGGAAATAAGCTACTGGGAAGAGACATGATAAATGACCCCAAGTGAAGAGAAGGGTTAGAGTCCTCAGGGCATCTTTAAGATTCCTTCTGGCTCTGAAAATCCATTATTTTAAATCACGATCCTCTCAACACTTTAAGGTTCCATTAATAACGACATAAAATCCCTCCTTGATTCTTTCTGTTCCCCTGACAGAGGGTGCCCCCCAATTAAAAATCTCAACTTCTCTCTATATTCACACCCAACAAGATTTTGTCCAGCATTAATTTCTATCAAAATATAGAAAATATTTTTCTTACAAACTATTAGTTTTATAAAATTTTCAGATACAAAATACAGTTGAATATTTTTTTCAACAGCTTCCTGCCCCCCACCAAAATTTACTCCCCAAGAGCGATGGCTTCACTATTGCAGGTGACAATCCCAGTCCCAGATGTACATGTTAACAAAAAACATCCCTAGGAAGGGGATGTGGATTCCAAGAGAACAGTGAAAATTATTAATAACTTCATTTGCTTGAGCTCCACCCTGTGTCAGGCACTGTACCAGTGACATGTTAATTTTCATATGTTGGTTTTAGGAATAGGACATGCAGGCTCAAAAAGTTTAAATGATTTGCCCAGGGTCACCCCCAGCAAATAAACTGGCAGAGCAGGGATTTGGTTTGCAGGTAGTCAAACCACGTGTGCCTGCAGAACACTGGCTCCTGCACCCTGCCCTTCACCTGCTGCATGTAAGGATTTAATACACAGTCAAAGAGATGCCAGAGACTTAAGAGGAAGCAAAGATTGCTCAACAAGTAGTTGTGAGACACTTGGTGAGCTAATTGGGAAAATATTCAAGTCAGATTCTCCACTGGCACCACACCAATAAGGATAAAATGTGATCTAGCCATTAAAAACTACGCTTAGGAAGAGTTTTATATGAAAATTCATTCAATCCTATTTTAGTCCATTTGGGCAGCTAGAACATAATACCATAGTCTGGGGGGCTTATAAACAACACCAATTGATTGCTCACAGTTCTGGAGGCTGGAAGTCTGAGGTCAGGGTGCCAGCATGGCCAGACGAGGGCCCTCTTCTAGGTCACAGACGTCTTGTATCCTCAGTGGCAGAAGGGGTGAGGGGGTCTCTCTGAAGCCTCTTCTATAAGGGCACTAACCCCATTCATGAGGCCTCCACCCTCATGACCTAATCACCCCCAAAGGCCCCATCTCCAAATACCATCACATTGGGTATTAGGATTCCAACATGTGAATTTGCGGGGTGGAGGACACAAACATTCAAGCCATAGCATTTCCACTGGCCCATCACTTAGCGTCCACTACTGACAGTTGCTGCGGCCTCCTGCTGCAGACACAGTGTTAGCCTTGGCTGTCGTTTTCCGCTTTTTTATTGTATTAGAAATATACCACTGCAAAACCTTAACGGAGAGGTTGGCAGCCCTGAAAACTTCTCATTTCATTCATGTCACACGGTGTGGATAAATCCGTGCTCTTTAAAGAGAAGCAGAACGTCTGTCCAACGTGCCGTGCTCTGCTCTTGAACCCGCCTCGCTGGGACTTGAAAGCCCTCTGCCTTAAGCCGGCCTTTCTTCCCTCCCCTTTGTTCACTTCTTGACAGACCTGCATTCAGAGAGGCCATGTCCCGATTAACACAGCTGCAGCCTTTTCCTGAGAAAACCCCTGGAGGGCACCTGGGTTGGGGACGACTTTAAAGTCACTTTTCTTCTGGGTGTTTGATATGTCTTGTCCCCTTCCCTACTCTGCGGGAGCTGGATAAATGCGGCTCCCCCCACAGCCAACACCACTCAGGGAATGTTGCCATCACCTGGAAGGAGGACGGCGGGACCATCAGTGAGGGGGCTGGAGTTCTGGTTCCCAACGTGTTCTAGCTTTGCAGCCCTTGGCCTCTCGAGGTCTTGAGGTCCTTCTCTGCAAAACAGGGTCCTGTGGTGGGATTACAGCAAGAAGCCCCGGGCAGACGTGAATGTCAGTTGCAGTGTTGTTATTGAAGGTGATGGCTGCTGCCTTGGGGATCAAAAGAAACCACTGCTGCATGTGGGCTCTGCAGAGCCCCCTCGGATCAGCTGTCCTCAGGGAAGCTCTCTTCCAACAGCGTGGTCCATTAGCGAGAAATAAGGAGCAGTGGATGGAAGAAGATGGAATGTGTTATCTGTGGCAGAAGTGTGATTCTCACCGCTGCTGCTGCTGCTCTGTCGGATGGCTCCGTGGCCGTCCAGCGGGGAGACCTGCCCAAGATTAAATTAGCGCGTTTTCTTTTCTTCGGCAAAGAAGTGCTCAGCTAACTAGCACGAGAGGCACATTTGACAGTCATGTTGCCAAGACCTGGGTGTGGTCCATCCACCGGCCACGGGGCTTTGCTGGATGGAGCCCCAATGGGACCCACAGGGTGTGGCCTGGTCCCTGAGTGGGTTGACGACACATCAGTTCTCCTGAACGAGACCCTGAAATGTCCCTTAGGTCCTAGATTCCCTCCTCCTTCATCAGGTGTCAACACTCCTCGAGGTTTTCCTTGAAACTCTTCTCCGCTGCTCCCTCCCAGCCCTTCCTCCTAGGCCCTTCCCCTAGATGTCAGGGTTGCTCAGAGCCCATCCTTAGCCCTTGAGAAGCCCCGGCTTCTCATTGTTCATCTACATGCCCACAACTCCCGATGACTTCCAGGTTCCAGAATCACAGAACGGCCTAGTCACCGCCACACAGACCTCAGACCTGACCGGCACTCACACCCCCTACCCGCTCTCCCCCAGGTTTCTCTCACGGAATGGCACCCCCACCCAGTCATGCAGAATCAGGGTGCTGTGGACACTCCCCATCCTCTCTCACCAGGTTTCCCCTCCAAGATCACCCAGTCTTCAGACTCTCCCACCTGAGGACAGCAGGTGCCATGCCCTCATGCCTTCCCTCAGGTTCCCCGCCATGGTTTCTGTCTTAGCTCCCTGTCTGCAGAGAGTCATCCTTTGCCAAACACTCCCACGTGGGACCCGGATTTCCAAAATGCAAAGTGCAACATGGCGCTTCCTCCTTGAAGCTCTTCTGGGTTCCCTCACCGAGCCCCATTGCTTTCAAAATAAAGTTCGGGTTCCTTATCATAGCACAGAAGACTCTTGCTGAGCTGGCCCTCTTTGTCCTCATCTTCACTTTCTCACACATCCACCTGCTAACTCCACCAAGCAATGGGTAGTTTCCGGAACGTGTGAGTCAGATCACAAGATTGTGCCTTTGAACATTATCCTCTCTCTCCAGAACCCTTTATTCTGTTTTCCATTTACTTAATTCAGAGTTTATGACTTGCCAACCCCAGGTCGTATCTGGCCTAAATCTGTATGTGGGGAGCTTGCACAATGTTAAATCTTTTAGGATTAAGAGGCCAATGGTAAAAACTCAAGGGATTAGTCATTATAAAATATCTTAAGTTTTGGCTTCTTTTGAACAATCAGAAGCACTGGCCACCCTGAACCATAGTAACTGGTGGAGACGAGAAGCAGCTGTGCCTCACGTTGGGGGCGGGGTATAAACTATATTTTCCCACAGTCCACACCACTCCTTATTGTCTTACACTGAACTGTTTCACTTATTTATGTGACCTGCCTAGACCTTGAAGGCATTTGAGTTTGAGATCCCTAGACCCACTCCTACTCAGGTAGCAAAACTCAGCTCATGTCACCTTCTCCATGACCTTCCCTGACTCAGAAGCCCCGCTTATGCCAGGTACAGCAAGGCTACAGGACCTGAGGGTGTATAGGAAGTGGCAGGGGGTACTAGTTCCTTGCTCTCTTTCAATGACAACTGACAAGATGCTTATTGATAAAATCAACCAGAGCAGAAGAGGAACACCCAGAGGCACCGTGGTCCCCACCCCACACACAATATTCAGAAGACAAAAGTTCTGGAAAAGAAAATTTGGGAGCTCCGTTCTCCCTATGATGTGGCACGAGGCTGCTTTCTTGGACTTGCTGATTGAATCACCAACTGATAGACTAGTAAGAGAAAGCCAACCCTGGCTCTGGAAGGATACTCAGCCCTAACGCCTTAGGTGTGAGCTGTGGTCTCCATCCCCACTCCCCAGCGCATGTTCTGTGGGAGTCCAAGGCTCTGGGGAGGAATTGGGGGGGGGGGGGTTCTGCCCTTTGGGTTCCCCTTGTGAGCTGCTTTCTGATTGCCTTTGAGAAAAGCCCCAAGATAGTGCTCAGGGTGGAGAAAATGAACTCCAGCCCTGTTGCTTCAGGGCACGGAAAGTGACGTCAGCCAACAAACATCACTGCAGCTGGTAGCAGGTGGGGGGTGGGATGCGGATGGGCATAGGGAGGATGGTGGCACCCAAGGCTGTGTCCAGGTTGATGCCAGAATCGGGTGTCTGAATGGGGACTTGAGGAGGCATCTGCTGGGATGGATAGTGGAGAAACAACCATCACCAGAGTTAACACTGACTGGGCACTTACCACGGGGCAGACACGGACAAAACCCTCACTGTGGATTTTCTCCTTTTGTCCCTATCGCAGCCCTAAGAGGTGGGCCTTTTTATGACTCGCATTTTGTTTAGGGATGTTAAGCATCATATCCAAGGGTTTACAGGGAAGAGGGAGCTGGGGCAGGATTTGAACCTGGCTCTGTCTGACGGATTATCTCCAAATCAGGAACTTGGTGCAAGAGGTTGGGGTGGAGTGGTGGTGAAAGTCTGAGCTCAGTCGGAACTGGGGCATGCTGTAACGGGAGCAAACCCAGAAGAGAAGCCAGAGAGCAGGGCCAGACGGTCATCGTACCTGGGACTCTACACCTGACTCCAGACATGCCCGCAACTCCAGCTGCCACAGCTGATAGGAGGAGGAGGTGAGAAGCCACGTCAGGACAAGCGGAGTGTACAAGTGACCTGGGGTCGTTCCATACCTCTTGATTCCCACCCCTCATTCTAGGAGACTTTGACCCTAACACTTTGAATATTTCCAGCAGCTTCGGACAGGAAGTTCAGGCTGTGCAGAAGGCTGGGAACCTGGTTCCTGTTCTAAACAAGCACAAGGGAGAGGAACAAAGATGGGTTAACAGGAAGCCCCCCTCCTTTGATTTTCCTCTTGCCCTAAGCATCAGTCAAGACGTCCAGGGTGGGCTGGGGCCTGATGTGGCATCACAGTCACAGGCCTGCCTACCTCCAAGGTCTGGGCTGGTGGCTCTGGACGGTGCCCAGGGGACAGTGGCTCAAGTTGTCACTGAGGGCTCTGCATCTCGGGGCTGCTTCAGAGCCTCACCCTCTTCCCATTTCTCCTGCCATCACATTCCTGTAGAAAATGCCAGGGGAGAAGGCTAGGGTGAAGGGGGACACCCCGGCCCCTCCTTGAGGTTTAGAATAATCAAGAGGCAAAGAGAATTCTCTACCTTGCGACTTCTTGTGTGACCGCAGTGGACTGACAGGTGGACAGGAAATTTAACCCTTTTTTTTTCTAGATAGTAGAACACCTGCACATGCTTTGCACGGGCACATTCAGAACCAAGTGATGCTGTGGGCGGGAGCAGGGAGAGGATACACAGAGCCTACCTATCCCCTGGCAGAGGGGATGGGAGAAAGGGATCTAGCCTCTTGTTTTCTTGATGTTAATGCCTCTTTGATCCAACACTGTCGTTAACACGGGCTTTGGTGAGATCCCTAACTCCACCCTCACTAGCGGAATATGTAAAACGGAGCTTCCTCACCTCTTAAAATGAGTAAACTGTGAAGAGTAAAAGAGATAACGAATACGTATAAACAGCTTGGCAGATGCTATTTTTATTTTATTTTTATTGTTGCTCCTATTAAACTTTTCTGAGAAGAGAGAGTAGGTCATGGCTGAATTCTTCTTCCTTCTCTTCTTTTTGTTCTAATTAATGTGCGTTAATTGAGCACCTACTACGTTATGGGCCCTGGGCTGGGCTCTGGGGTCACAGTCGGGGATGGACACAGTCTCCAGTCTGGAGGTGCTTAAAATTGAAATTTGGAGACAAGAAACACTCACACACATACACATACAGGACACACTGCAGCAAAGGAAGAGAATCATAACCACCCATCCATACACTGTGCGATGCTAAGAAGAAACCAGGAGAAGCAGTGATTAGAGACTGAGGGGATACTTGGGAGCGGGCAGGGAAGAGCTGTTTGGGGGGATGGCATTTTGTCAGAACCCCAGAATACGAGGAGGGCAGCCTCGAAAGGGCTGTGGGAAGAGCATCAGGCAGAGGGGTCTGCACGAGCCATGGTCCCAAAGCAAGAGGAGCCTGATGGGTGAATGGATCCCAATCTTCCCTCATGTAAAATTCATGTTGTTTCTGGGCCCTCCTCGCCCCATAAGATGGTCTCTGAATCTTCATCCCCACCTCTGTTTATTGGTCCCATTTTCTCCTCAAGATTGTGACTTTCTCATATAACCTCTCCCTCTTTCCTTCTCTCCCCTCATGGTTTCTTTACCTTATTTTTACAAATACACTTTTTTTATTTTTAAAATATTCTCCTTCTGCCTGGTCCTGCTCCTGACCTGCTTCTCTTTGCCTCTCAAACCTCTAGCAAGGCCAGACTGTAATCACGGTCCCCTTTTATCAGGGACCTCTCTGAAATCTCTCATCACCTCATCACACCAAGGAAAGAGGTCTCTCAACTGTCACCCAGAGCCCACTGATGCCTCAGCCAATGGCCCTGGAGTATCCTCATCCCATGCGTCCTTCTGCCGGGGGCGCTTGCCCCCCCTTGGTCACAGCTTTGGTCTCTCGGTTCTCCCCTCACTTCTTTGTCCTTCTCCATGCCCTTTGCTCCCTTGGTTCCTCCTTCCAACTCTCTAAATGAGGGCAAAGACCGAAGCTTAATCCTGGGGTCTCTGCTACGTTAAAGATGGCTACACTCATGGCTTCAACCGTCTCCCTCCAAATGGCTTCTGATCTCCATCTCAGCTCTGACCTCTCTCCTAAATATTATTCTCTTACGTATTGGTTACAGTTGCCCACCATCTAGGTGACCATGGACAAGTCCCTTCCCATCTTGGGGTGTCATTGCTGTACCTGGAAAATACAGGGGAATGGGCTGGCTGGCCTCTTTTGTACCTACACTCCAATAATTGGTGATTAAATGACTTTTAAATGTCTTCATTCCTACATAGATGAACTCTATCTTCTTAAAATCATCATGTTTAAAGTCAAACTCACCATTGGACCTGAAGGCACAGCTTTCCCTCTGGATTCCGATACCCACAGTGGGCTCAGCCATCACTGACCATCCCAGACTACTGTCATTTCTCCTCTGTAACCAAGACTCCCTAACTCTCTCTTCCTTTCCATTTATAGTCCCCGCGCCCCAGCCCAGACCCTCCATGCTGCTCCTATAGATGACCTGGGTGGTCTCCCTAGCTTCTGCCCCTTCCAGCAACATACAGTCTACACATTCCTGTTCAAAACATTTCAAGGGTCTCAATTGTTCATAGCCGCTCCTCTTCAGCTTTGTGGAATCCTTTGAGAATCCTTTAAAATGTATGGATCCTCTGCCCAGAGAAATGCCTAAGACTTAAGAGGTTCATGGATCTCCTAAAACCCATCACAGACTCTTTAGAGGTCTTTGGACCCCAGATTAGACCAAAGTAACCCCCCAAAGAATCAAGTGTGAGTCCCTCAGCCCCTGACAGCCTGGCTCTGCACCCCCTGTCCTATCTTATTTTCTTCCACCCTCAGGTCCTCCCGAAGCCCCCCACTCCAGCCAAGCCCCAAAGGTAGGAACAGCTCCTTGGTGTGCACTTGAACCTTCTTTGTCTCAGGCCATTCTCCCCATCTGGATCATCAATTTCATTCTTCTTCCAGCTAAGTCTTGGACCATTCCTTCAAGCTCCCACCCTGATCCCACCTCCTCTAGAAAATGTTTCTCTTGCCCCTGCCCTTTGTGGGGACTCCCTCTTTGGAGCTCCTACAGATCTGAATCATCATCACTAGGAGCATAATATTGTCAATTTTTGTTTCTATGACATGGCAGGGCTCACCACTGAGGACAGGGACGCTTACTAGGTTGAGATGCTTGCTGGTGATAATGAATCTTCCTGATAACTGAAGGAAGAAGGCTTCCGAAATCCTCCAACTGAGCTATGACTGATGCCTGCTTTTCTATATTTTATAACATACACTCACATGCTTTTCTACAACGTGGTATATTGAGCATAATTTATCTGGAACACCCATCCTGCTGTAATAGAATGATTCTCCAAGTGGTACTGAGAGGCGGGGAATAAAGATGCTGCTGAGCCTGTCTTGCCAGTTCATCAAGAGGCTTCACTGAGGTGTGAAAGCATCCACTGTGATGCCTGGCATGTGGCAGACCCTCAGTGTGTAAGTTTGCCTTCCACCTCCCTTAGAGTGGTTTTTTCCCCTTTTAAATGTAGAGCAGGTGGTAGGTGAAAATAGCTCAGCACCTATTTATTGCCCTACTCTAAGATTTCAGGGCAAGGAATTTAGAGGCATAGAAAAAGGATTAGCTATTTCCAGTGAGTCTGGACTCACTCAACAGGGAAGGTATCCAGTGGTGACGCTTTGCAGCTAGAGAAGACCCGTGGGTTTGTTGAACCTCATTTACAGATGGGGAAATTGAGGCCCTGAGATCTTAGGGCCTGCCCTTGAGGTGGCAGATCTCCCAGCTCTCACTCACCCCAGACATGTTTCTCATCATCGCACAGGATGATGTGTGATGCACATTCCTGTTCAAAACATTTCAAGGGTCTGAACTCTTCATAGCTGCTCCTCTTCAGCTTTGTGGTATCCTTTGAGAATCCTTTAAAATGTATGGATCCTCTGGCCAGAGAAACGCCTAAACTTTCAAGAGTTTCTCCTCCATCAGACCACAAACTCCTCAAGCACTTTTTCTGTGCTGGGTTCATCTTTGTATGTCACCAGCATCTTGCACAGGGCTTGTGAGCCCTTGTGTGTGACGAATCAGATGCATTTTACTCACACAGCTTTGTGATGACCACATAAGGCTCGTGGTAACAGTCACGGAAACCAGGTACCAGGGAGCCTTCCTGAGGCTTTTCTCCAGAGGCACTGGGATGCCTTGTAAGGTGGCTATTTCTGCACCTAATTGGGAACAGATTGACTTTTCCAGCAGACTTGGCCCATGGCAGAGAGTGTGCTGGTTACACTAAAATGCTGTACTTGAGATATAGTCATTGAGCATTTACTGGGTGACATGCCCTGGGTATATGGAGATGAACAGGATAGAAATGGATCTTTCCCTCATGGAGAATCATCTTGTGGAAGATGAAAAAAAGAAGAACAGAAGTAAATATACCATCTCCTGGTCCAGGCAGAACAACCCTCTCCAGTGGCTAATCTCCACCTATTTCCAAGATAGAAAATATAAACAACACTACACAATGGGACTCTGATGAAGACCCCAAATCCAAAAGTCAACACAGTTTGCTTTATTTTATCTCAATTGATCTCAACTCTCAAATATTCCAGCTTCAAAAGGTAAGATTAGGTACCATTAAGCCAGCCAGACTGGCATTGATTTAAAAACCCTCCTTGATACTACAGGATGGAGGAGGTTGCAGACCCTTATTAATCTCTTTGTTATCAGCATGATCTCAGCCTGACGGGAGCCAGCGCACCCGATTCCCAATTCTGGCCACATCCACATCCCTCCGGTCCTCTGGTTTCTGTGTACCAGGCCATGGAGCTTATACATAGCACCATGAATTACCCTGTTAAGAAAACTTTAACAGTGGGCTGGTCTTTTCTCCAAGGAATCAGGGAAAAGGAAAAGTGCGTTTCATCTATAACCAAGACGGAACTCAATGGATTTCAAATCAGACAATTACGTGGGAGCTGATATAAACCACCGTATTTTCTCTCCTTTGGCCATGGAAAGGAATATATAAATGATTGCAGAATGTAGGTGGCAGGAGCTGTTCTGAGCTTCTCTCTGGAACTAACTCCCTTCTTCCTGCCCTCCCTCCTTTCCTTCCTTTGTTCTCCAAACCAGCACTTACTCTCTGCCAGGCACTGTGCGAGGGGCTGAAAGTACAACGCAGCACAGATGTGAAATGGTCCTAGCCCTCCTAAAGCTACAATCTACCAGGCAGGAAAGGCACCATGCAAGAAATATGAACTGTGAGGAGGAAAATATAGAGGGTGCCGGGAGACTCTAAGGTGGGAGTCTCACCTAGTGGTGTTTCTGGGAGTTGGTGGCAGGGCTCAATCATCCTTGCCTTTTGAGTCATCCACAAGGTTGTTTCATTGGAGAATTATTTTTTTGAGCACTGGGCAATTTCCCAGATACAATGAGAAATCGTATCTGTAACTAGGTACTTTTTTGGAAGATTAACTCCCTTACTCTCTATAGAAGTTTTACAAGGACTTATCACGGCTTTGCTGCCAAGGGGGCAGATAATGGTCACAAAGAGAAGTAAACCAAGCACATCATCACAGCAACGACTTCAGTCATTTTTGGGGTCTACCTTTACGTGTTTTGCTAATCCCACTTTATTGACTTAATAGTTTTCTTTAAATCGACTCACTTAAAAACTTAAATGAATTAATCATCAAAGGAACCTTTATATCACTACCATAGATAGAATACCAATATCCCTTGCCCTAAATAGAAAGTAATGGCAAAAATAAATACAATTAAATTCTTGGCTTCCAGCCTGCCCAGAGGCTGTCTTTATCTGAAGTAGCAGATTGGTTTTAAAAGGCTCCCCTCTACTTGCCTTCGATAGCCCCTAGAGGCCTCCCCCATCAATTCCTCTGCTTTTTATAACTGAGAATGGAGTTTGGAATTAGACTGCTGTCTGGGAAGGCCACCAAAACCACTCAGGAACCCCAAGAACTCTAGGGAACTGTAACCGCGTGTGCCAACTGTGAAGTGGGGCCATTGGCTGTGTGAATGATCACATCCAAGCCAAGCTCATGAGGGGACTTAATGACACAGTCAAAGAGTACTTGGCTGACCAGCTTCTCTGGAAATTTCCATCACATGCTCCAGCCCTCGGTCAAAGTTATTCTGGTACAGACATTGTGGCCTCCTTAAGCTCATTGAATAAATCAGTTCAACCCTTGGTTAAGATTTCTCCTTGCCTTGGGACTTCCCTGGTGGTCCAGTGGTTAAAACTCTGTGCTCCCGGGCTTCCCTGGTGGCGCAGTGGTTGAGAGTCTGCCTGCCAATGCAGGGGACACGGGTTCGAGCCCTGGTCTGGGAGGATCCCACATGCCGCGGAGCGACTGGGCCCATGAGCCACAATTGCTGAGCCTGCGCGTCTGGAGCCTGTGCTCCACAACAGGAGAGGCCGCGATGGTGAGAGGCCCGCGCACCGTGATGAAGAGTGGCCCCCGCTTGCCGCAACTAGAGAAAGCCCTCGCACAGAAACGAAGACCCAACACAGCCATAAATAAATAAAGTATTGTTCATTAAAAAAAACAAAAAACAAAAAAACAAAAAAACAAACAAACAAAAAAAAAAACTCTGTGCTCCCAATGCAGGGGGCATGGGTTCGATCCCTGGTGGGGGAACTGATATCCCATATGCTGCACGGCATGGCCAAAGAAAACCCCAAAACCAAGTTTTAAGACCTTCTTGGTCAAGAAAGTTGCAAAGAAAGGGTAACTCTGAAATCAAGATTAAAAAAAAAAAATGCCTCATGGATGAGATGGAAAATAAACTGCACTAAAAAAAAAAAAAAAGATTTCTCCTTGCCTTACTTCATGCCTCAGGCCTCATTTGTGGGAGGGTGAAAGGTGGAGAAGTAGGTTAATCCACAGGCCTAAACCCCGGCACCCCGGAAATGGCCAGGTAGACCTTGATAAAATTCAATTCTTTTTTCTGTGTTTATCAAGCAGTTACTTTACCTGAGTATCAGTTTACTCATCCATAAAATGGGTTTTTCCAGGGTTTTATAATGAAATAATGTATGAAAACCCCTGGTGCGCACACAGGCATCCAGCTGTAATAATAACCATTACTGATTTTTCTGACATCCTTTTGAGAGTCAAGGCCAACTCTGATGGGCAACAGGGATCCTCAGACAAGTTTCCCCTGGTTTGATGGGCCAAGGTCTTTGCCTTGGGCTGGGGCTCTGCAGAAGGCCATGAAACCAATTATTCCCACCAGTGCAGGGAGTGTGTATGCAAATTACCTGGGGTCTTGTTCCGATGCAGATTTCATCAGGTGTGGGTCTGGGGTGAGGCCTGAGATTTTGCGTTTCTACCAAAACTCCAGGTGAAGCCCATGTGGCTGGTCCAAGAACCACACTTTGATTGACAAGGCCCAATGGTTCTCCAAGTGTGGTCCTCGAAAGGGCCAGAGATATCAGCATCACCTGGATCTTGTTAGTGATGCCAGTTCTCAGGCTCCACCCCAGACCTGCTGAAACTCTGAGGTGGGGCCGGCACTGTTTGTAACAGCCCCCAGTTTTGGCACTGCCTGCCCCTGGAAACCACAGCACTTGCTCACTCCAGTTGTCTTCTGGGAGTTGCCTGGCACAAGCCTAAATGGGGAGAGTCAGCTGTATCTCAGCAGGTTCCAGGCCAGCAAGAACCAAATCTCTGGGGCTCAGCATTTTGGGACTCCCTTCTCTGTTCCCTTGAGCCAAAAACACTAACCATGGCTACTCTGATGCAGATGGTAAGAAAAGCGCAGCTAGGAACCCGGATCTGGGAGGGAGGGGTGGTCCGGGCGATCTGCACCCTTGGCCTCCGACCTCTCTCCCCTCTGCTTCCCTCTCCCACCACTCCCTGACTTCCATGCAGTTTAGACTTTGACGAGACCTTATGGGCCCCTCCACTGAAGTTAGACAGGAAGGCAGGCCAACGAGTAGTTACAGAGAGTCCACGAAAGGTATATGTTTGCACTTTCCAAGGTCCTAAATCCCAGGTGTTGGGAATTTGGGCCCCCTCCAGCAAATGTATCCAGATATGCTCACAACAAAGAAATGGTTTGTATATCTCTAATTCTAGTCTACGTCCCTTTCTCTTTTTCTCCCTCTACTGCCTCCCAACCATGATTTTTGTACTATATTATTTTTTGAATTAAATAGTACTCACATTGAGGTTGCTTTGTTAATACCACAACCATGCTCTTCAAATAAATCAATGTATCTTGAGCACCTGCCAGGCACTCTTCTGGCTGCTTTCATTTGTATGTGTGTGTGTGTGTGTTTGTGTGTGTGTTTAGTTGTGGTAAAATACACCTAACATAAAATTTACCATTTTCACCATTTTCAACTGTACGGTTCAGTAGTGTCAAGTACATTCACATTGCTGTGCAACCAACCTCCAGAGTTCTCATCCTGCAAAACTGAAGCTCTGTGCCAAATGAACAGCAACTCCCCTCCCCCAGCTCCTGGCAACCACCACTCTACTTTCTGTCTCCATGAATTTGACTCTTCTAGTTAGCTCATATAAGTGGACTCATGCAATATCTGTTCTCTGTGTCTGGTTTATTTCACTTAGTATAATGTCCTCAAGGCTCATCCATGTTGTAGCATGTGTCAGAATTTCTTTCCCTTTTAAGGCTGAGTAACATTCCATTGTATGTACATACCACATTTTGCTTATCTATTCATCCGTTGATGGACATTTTTTGGCTATTGCAAATAATACTGCTATAAACATGGGTATAAAAATATCTGTTCAAATCCCTGCTTTTGATTCTTTGGGGTATATACCCAGAAGTGGAATTGCTGGGTCAGATGGTAATTCTATTTTTAATTTTTTGAGGAACCACTCTGTTGTTTTCCACAGCAGCTGCACCATTTTACATTCCCATGATTTATAATTTACTTACTCCTCAGAACACTGTGAGTTGGATACTAGTAACTCCATTATACAGATTAGGAAACTGAGGCTCAGAGAGGTGAAGCCACCTGCCTGAGGTCACGCAGGTAATAAGTGTTTCATCAGCGATTAGAGCCTCAGTCTTTCCATAGCAGCTCGCAGGGGCTCCAAAGGTGTGGCCTAGTGTCCAGAGGCATGAGCAGTGAGTCTGGCTCGTAGGGAAGACTTGATAGTCCTTACTGACCAGAGAAAAGGAAGGCCCCAGGCTGGCAGCTTAGAGAGATTTACAAAGAAGCCCTAAGGGAGTCATTCTAATGATGCTGGAGGGTAGAGCTTTGGTGGCGGTACCCTGTGGGGAAGGGGCTGCCGAGCCTTAGCTGGCTCCACCCCCAATGCTGGATGGTCCCGGTCTTCTGGAGGCTATTTGTCAAGGAGCTGCTGCTCTCGTGCTGCAGTCTAAGAGGCTCTCCGCCCCGGCCAGGACCTGTACACCACTGTGGGTTCCTCTCTTGCCCTTCTCTTTGCCTCTCCTGGGAACTAAACCTATGGACTGGGGTATAGTTTGGACATCAGGCAGAGTCCGCTTAGAGCCAACTCCCAAACTTAGGAACCTCAGAGGTGCAGTAGGAGGGGCTTTGCTGCCTACAGGAGAAGAACAAACGAAAGTGGCCTGATCTATCAATTTACCAGCTCATTTTCTCCGGGTATCTTAGCCTCCCCGCTTCATTATTTAAGCCACGCTGGCATTTACTAAGCAAGAAGGTGTGAATTAATCCTGTGTAGCGCTCCTCCAAGCATGGCCAATATTCTTGTTCTTGAAATTGGAGATGGGAAACCTAACAGCAAGCGCCCACACCTCGCTGGACAGAGTTCAAGGGTGTGTGCCCCTCCTCAGCATTGGCTGAAACGTTACACCCAAGGGCGTGGTCGCCATAGTGATTGGGAGGCTCATCTGACCTGCCACGAGTCCTTTCTGAAGTCCTAATGTTTCCAGCTTCCCTTTGCAAACTGTCTTTGTGGTACAGAAAATGGCCCAAGGCAGGAGATGGGAGGCAGGGGGAACAGGGGCAGGCAGCCCGGGGATTCGGGGACACAGAAGTCACTATGAACAGCGTGGTGATGGAGTCAGGCAAACTCGGCTGGCACCTCATTTCCTTGTTACTGGCTGTGTGACCGTAGCAAGTTTCGGCACCTCTTTGGGCCCCTACTTCCTCATCATCTGCAGACGAGCAAACGTGGCGGTTGTGAGGCTTAAGAGAGTGCCCCGTGCAGCTCTCAGCACAATGTCAGCTCCGAGGAAACGGTCTCCCTGGGCCTGTACAGTCTCCCTGCAGAAGCCTGTCCCCTCCCAGCCTACTTTCTTCCTTCCTTGCCAGGTTCCAGCAAGCTGACTGCACTAGCCCTTCTCTCTTTCCCCAGAAGAAAATTCCTCCAGGCCTTAATAATCTGTGTTGTTTTTCTCTCCCATCAGTGTGTGTGTACGTGTGTGTGTGTGTGTCTACTCTAATGAGTTGGTCAAGAAATATGCTCCAGAGCCACTCTGATGAGACCTGGTGGGGACGAGGTGGGGGCTGGATGGGAGGGAAAGGGGGAAGGTGGAGTGGGGGCACCATTCCAAAACAAGATGCTGCGGATCTGGTGGCCCTAAATTGCATGGAGCTTCTGGGCTGCCATGTTCCATTACGGCCTCACCTCTAGCTTCCTGTCTCCTGAGCTCTCTTCCAGTGTTGCTGCTTTCCGGGTTTCTCCCTCCCACAGACCTCTCTCTTTCCAAGCTTTACCCTTTGGAAGCACGAGCATGCATATTTTCCCCACTGGATGTCATTTCGTACATCAGTTTTCGATAGTTCTACTGATTCCCTGGAACCTGGGTTCCCATCCCAGCTCTGCAACTGACT
Source organism: Balaenoptera musculus (assembly GCF_009873245.2). Taxonomy (NCBI): domain Eukaryota; kingdom Metazoa; phylum Chordata; class Mammalia; order Artiodactyla; family Balaenopteridae; genus Balaenoptera; species Balaenoptera musculus. The sequence continues at coordinate 43,609,587 of NC_045786.1, read as the reverse complement.
AGCTATGTGACCTTGGCCAAGTTACTTAACTGTTCTGTGCCTCAGGTTCCTCATTGTAAAATGGAGGTAATAACAATACGGACCTCATAGGATTGTTGGGAAGATTACAGGTGCGAACAGAGCTAAAGTGCTTAGGCTATCATATGGCACACAGCAGACCCGCAAAAAAATAAATGACTGTTGTTACTCTCTGCTGGCGTCAGCCTCCACGGAGAAAGGATGTATGAGGAATGAGCCCCTGTTTCTAGAAGCAATGCCCTCTGTTTACTCTTCAAGGTAAACTGAGACCCCAGACTATAGATTTCAGTGATCAGTAACATTTCCAAAGAATTGGGGTTGGGGACTCAGTTTAGGAAAAAGATCACAAATACTATCTACCATCACCCTCTTTCAGGAAAGAAAGGACATCAATACCCAAAAGAAAAAGAAGAACATCATCTCAAAAGATAGAGAGTTCTCGGGAAATGACAGTTGGCATACTTGAAACTAACATAATTGCCATGGCTACATTGTGGGTTTTTTTTTTTTTAAGATTTATTTATTGATTTATTGATTGATTGCTATGTTGGGTCTTCATTTCTGTGCTAGGGCTTTCTCTAGTTGTGGCAAGCGGGGGCCACTCTTCATCGCGGTGCGCGGACCTCTCACCATCGCAGCCTCTCTTGTTGCGGAGCACAGGCTCCAGACGCACAGGCTCAGTAGTTGTGGCTCACGAGCCCAGTTGCTCCGCGGCATGTGGGATCTTCCCAGACCAGGGCGCAAACCTGTGTCCCCTGCATTAGCAGGCAGATTCTCAACCACTGCGCCACCAGGGAAGCCCCTACATTGTGTTTTTTATTTTTATTTTTTCTTTTCTTTTTTCCTTCTGGATCGCCACCCATCTGCAGATCAGCACTGGGAACTGCTGATCTCAGGGTCATTTCAACCTCCAGCCATCAACTAAGAGAAGGAGGAGAAATTGTAGCCCTGAGCCTTAAAAGGGGACCAGGAAACAGAGCCGAGTGTCTCTGTGTTTCTCCAACAATAAGAGCAAAGTGCTGAGGAAACTCTGTGACAGAGCCAAGAGCTTCCTTCTCACAGAGCAATTTCAGAACTCAAACACACACCCACACAGCAAGGCAGGACGCTGGGTTTCCAAGAGCAGCGACTCAGGATTCCAAGGGCTGGAAGTGTCCGGAGCAGCTGCTCCCTGCCGTGTGTAATACAGACACCCTTGGAGCAGTTCCCTTTGCCACTGCAAAGTCAGTGACAGCTGAAGCTAAGAAAATGCTGTGACAAACAGGTCCTGTCAGGACACTGGGTGGCTTCCTAGCCGAGCGACGAATTGCAGGAGACTGGGGAGAATTTAAATCCAGCCCAGCTGCCCCCCAGGAGAGTGACTAATCTCAACACTAAAGGATAAGTCCCAGACCAGCAGTCACTCAGACACAGGGGACGGTTTCCCTGCACGCAGATGGCACCCAAGCGTCTCACCTTGGGGCTTCTCCTGGAGAGATGGACCTGTCCCCTGTTCCCTGGCGGGAGGCGACCACCTGACCAGCCCCCTGGTGGCATTCATGTTCCTGCCCCTCCCTTACTCCTTTCACTGTATCTTTTCATCCACCTCTTGAACTTGTTTTCTCTTGAGGCAGCTGAGAGGTGCGAGGCTCCTGAGACCCACTGAGGGTGCTCGCAGCTGCTATGAGTCTTGGCTGATCCATCACGATTCCCTGGTTTGACCAGTGTTTGAAAAGTGTACCACCACTTAGAAGTGCTTAATAGAGAAAATCTTCGAGATGACACACATCAACCTGACCTCTTACTTCTTCCTCCCTCAATGTTCCAAACACACAACACAGCCTTTCTATTCAGCATCCTTTCTGGGGACCAGCCCTTGGAAGGAAACAGTTGGTCCCAACTTAAGTCTGCTCTTAATGCCAGTGTGGAAGCCGTTAAGGTGATAAAGATGGACAGAGCGGGCACTTCCTCTCCAGGCAGAAGGAGGATGGGGGAGGCACTGGCACTGCTGGCAGCGGCAGGGCGAGAAAGGGCTCTCTGGAGAAAATGAGCTGGACAGAGGCTTGGAGGTGGGGTTCTACATCTTTGCTTTTTATCTGAACTGACAGTGGGAAACTTATCACTGGGTCCTCCTCTTTTACAAACCAGAAAGGTGCTTTCATTCCCATTGACCTGTTCTACAACCTTCTGAGACAATGAAAACTGTGCCCTTAACTGGGCTGTGGCATCCAAGTTGGGAAAAGCAAGGGGCTTTCTGAGCAAGTGGAGGGTGTTTAATTGTTATTAGAATTGTATAGACCTTTGGGGGCAGAAAGGCTGAATGCTTATTTTTGCCATGTGCTAGGCCCAAGTTTGTTCATTCTAAAAATACTTTATGGGCTCTATTTACTAAACCATATACTTATCACCAGGGGCTGGGGATTAGGGAAAAAATAAAACAAAATTGTTGAGTCCGTCTCCATAGGATACTGTCATGATGGGATGCTAAGTGTACACACAGGAGAGGCAGCTACCCCAGACTGTCCAAGGAAGGTCTGGGGTCCTGGAATTCTTTGCAAAGGAGGTGATACTAGCCTTCGCCTTAAAGGAGGAGGGAGGGGAAGTACGGATGGGTGGGGTGTGGGGTTAAGAATAGTGTGTGCAAGGAGGTTGTTCTAGAAAGCCGTAAGAACATGTGCAAAGGCACAGAGGCATGAAGTCATGGTACATTCCAGGTAACTGTGAGCAACACAGAATGGCTGGAGGCCAGGAAGGCTGAAGAGAGAGGCTGGGGCCAGATTAGGTATTACCTTGTACACCATGCTAAAAGCAATGGGAGCCTTTATAGAATTCCACTATCTCTGAGAAGTATTTATCATTTGCGATCTACAACATCCCCAATTTGTAAAACCTAAGCAATTTTAAAATCTAGCAACCCTGCTTTACAAGGGGAAAGAGGCCCTGAGTGGTGAATTGGTTTCTAAGATGGATATCTATTTGCAATTTAAATTTGATGCTAGGAACAGTTGGCAACAAGGGCTTGGAGCAAGTCAGTTAAACACCAGACTTTCTTTCTGTCCTATTTTATCCTCCAATCGTGTTTATACTTGAGTGAAGTACATGAGGACTGGGGTGAAGAATGGGCTTTAAAAAAATGTTGCATGGTCTTGTGCAAATATGTGTGTTTCTTACAGAGTGCCTGGACCGCAACTGCCCAAGGTCATTTCCTTTCACATCCACCTGGACTCATCCACTAAAAGGTGCACCTCACCTCATTCTCAGCTGATGGCAGTAGTTGCCAGCTCACGGATCTGATGATCAGAGCTAGCCCCTCCTTGTCTATTACCTTCCCAAACAGTGTCTGATGTTTGGGGTGCACCAGAACCCTGACCATGGTGTACTGGACGGCATCAGTTCTGACCAGTCAGATGTCCATTCTAACAGGTCAGTGCCCGAGAGGGCCCAGTTGTTAAGCATCTTTACTATCACCTAGTCCAGGTTCCTGGATGCCCAATCATATGGTGTGTAGAAGTGAGGAAGGCGCATTCAACTGACATCAGAATCAGGGTTGCAATGGAATGGGAGTTTTCTCTCCTTCAGAAGCTTTAGCCCAAAGCTCCACCTATAAGTCTGGGATGCTCAGGCCCATGGCCAGTGAGCTTGTCTGGCAAACCAGGGTATAGCATCACACTGAACTTTGACTGGACCGAGGGGCATTTTGGGGAGACGAGCCCCGAGTCCTTCTCCAATTCTTATTACTCACCTTCCCTCCTTCTAAACCACTGAGGGCAGGGGGGCGGGTTACTACTAAGTCAGACCAGGCTCTTAGGAAACCTGGGCCTTTGGAAGAATGCGGGGGGATGAGTTAGGAAGGCTGGTTCTGAGACCTATTATGTAACGTTACTGCAGGGGGCAAAGAATTCAGAGGACAGGGCAGTCTAGCACGGCAGTCAAGACAGGGGCTTTGGATTCTCATAGAATTAGGGTCATTTGCTTTATCACGAGCAAGTTATACAACCTCTGAACCTCAGTTTCCTCACTGATGAACTAAAGATCGCCACCCTACCTAGCTTCAAGAGGTTTGGTGAGGACTGAGTGAGCTAGTGCTTTAAAGCAGTAAGCACAGTGTCTGGCACTATTTGTGCTCAACAAATAGTAGCTTTTGGTGCCACTAGTAGGTGACCATTGGGTTGCCAGGAGGATGACATGTCTTAGTGTCTATAAAGCACTTGGAATAGCTCTTGGTTCATCGCAAGCACTCAATAAATAAATGAATGTTAATGACCACCATCATCTTCTTCTTCACCATTGCCATGATTTCTGTTATTACTAGCTACATCCTCTTTAACAAGAGTTCTGTAATTGTTTTATGATTAGAGACCTCATTTGGGGACTAGGGCATTGGGTTATAAGTGAGGAGACCTGTGCAGGCTTGTCCTGTCCCTAACCAGCCAGGGTGTGATCTTGGATAAGAGATGCTACTTCTCAGGGTCAGATTTACCCTAATTGTAAAAAGAGAGGCGTTTTCTTAGGGGGAGCCCTGAACTCCTTTCCCATACTAAGGCTCTGTGAGTATCAGCCTTCCCTAAGGATGCCGTGTATGCCCATCACTGGGCCAGACCCCAGAAAGATATTTATCCAGTAGATGTTTCCTGAATGCCTTCTGTGTGTCAGGTTCTGAGGGCACCACGGTGGGCAAGACAGCCATGCCCACAACTCTCTTGAAGGTTACACTCAAGACTGAAGCCCAGGGGATAATCAGAAAAAGAGTTTTAGCTTACGACTTGGTCCAATTGAATCTAAATTTGGGGTGCTGCATGAGTTGATGGGGGCTGTTTTACCAAAGTTCCACCCAGTCTCTGATTTAGAATTTGAATTCACTCTTTGAATGCTTTGAAGAGCATTTTACATTTTTTTTTTCTTATTCAGCCCCACGGAGGCATTTCCCCAAGCAAGCAAGTTAGAAACGGAGCTTTGAAAATCATCACTTAGGAAGAGATGTGTCTCTAGGGAAATAGCCCCTGGAAGAAAACCCCTGCCCTTCATAACCCGTTCTATGATTCCTTGGGCAGGACAGAACTTCTGAGATCACCACATCAAAAGCCTTATTTTATAATAAAAGGAATCAAGAGTTTAGAAAAAATGTATCTCAGTTTTGTTCCTCTGGACGATACACATGAAATTGTCTTTCCTCTTTTACTTCTCATTTGTTAATCCTTGGAAAATTTACTTCAAGAAGAGATTTTTCCTTCCTTCCTTCCTTCCTTCCTTCCTTCCTTCCTTCCTTCCTTCCTTCCAACAGATCACAGGGTGCCACCACTGACTTCCAGAAACAGCCATCCTTTCACAGAACCATTGTCTTCTCCCAGGGAGTGGTACTGGCAGGTAATTTGTAATCTTCCCTAGCACAGGTCAATATCAAGTTGGGGAAGGGTGGGCAGGGCTGGTGCAATAGCACCATGGTCTGGAGTATGATCCCAGGTCTCCCGTGAAGGCAAAGCATAGGGTGAGGAAGATAAGAGTCCTGCTCCTGGCACCCCTCACTGGCCACTGTGCTAGGGCACTGAGCCCCTGCTGGCTGCTCAAAGTTGGGGTGCTTCCAAGGATTAAATAAGTGATTGACCTTGAAACTTGGCTTGAAAAACAGATATAGGGGGCTGTGGGGATTCTGGTCCTCTGCTTCATGTCCTTCCTCCCCCAGACATGGCAAATCCCAGATGAGTTAACAGTGTGTGGGGCAGACTGGGGGTGAGACTGGAGGAGGGGCTGAGGGAGAGGGGTCTCAGGCCTGGGTCAGGACTGGTCAAGTCAGGGGTCAGCCTGAGGACAGGGGCACCAGAAGGGGGGATAATGTCACACAAGATGACACAAAATTGTTAGACAATTTTCCCCAGTGTGGGCCCAAGCAGGACCACCCCCCCAACAATGAAACACATCCATAGCACAAGAGCCCTGGGATTTAAATATATCTGTAAATGCCCTTCTTAGCTCAGGCCTTACAGCTTATTTCTGGATACCTTTAGAACAACCTAATGTGGAGAGTAGGGGCTTTACAACACATTTGGCAGGAAAGTGCAGCATTATGTGCAAAGTGATTTCCTGATTGCATTTTAAAACGTAAAAGTCACTGGCCTATAGAAGAAATTCGGTAAAAGTTCAGTGAATGGACAAGCGAGGGATGCCTGAATGGGTGCAGCTCTTACGTTTTCGTAGCAGAACAATGGGCAGCTGCTGGTCCTTCCCTCACATGTCAAGGTCAGCAAGTGGTCTGGGCCAGGCAGAGCCCACATCTGGGAGAAGAGTGTGGGAGCCGCGAGGAAGGCCCTCCCCACCGCGTCCTCCATCACCTCAAGACTTGTCTTGCCTGATTTCCTTTCCAATCCACGTTTTTGAGGCGAACAGTTACAGAACGTAGCGTTTCTCTATCTCCGCGTGGGAGCATGTCGTGTATTAACTGAACACTATTTGTGAAAGTTTTCTGAGCTCTGGGGGAAACCGAGAATGAGGAGGAGGCAGAGGCAGAGAAACGTTTGGTACTTGAAGAGCACTGGAGTTCACAGAAGGAATTCTGGGGTGGCCAAGATGGGAAGGGGCAAGGATAAAAGGAGAGAGCAGGTGGTGGCGCCTGCCCCAGGTTTGAGTCCTTAGGGCCTTGGCATCCTGGACCAGGACTGCCATTTCCCTTTTGAGGGATCTGTCAGCTTAGCGAGCCCTCAACTAGCGCCGACAGTGAATGAAATAACAGATGGGACAAAGGAGGGGCGCACGCGGTGCGGGACTAGCCCCACGGAGGAAGGGACTTTCTGCCCACTCTGCGACCTCACTTTCTCTCTGCCCAGGGCCAGGAGGCTCTCCAAAGGGGCCCTCAGAACCCTGGCTGCCCACTCCCCCCACCTGCCTACAGCGGGTTGAAGGCTCTTTGTAGCGCCGAAGCGGAGAGGGGCCGGCCCAGGGGCGGGGCGCGACTCTCAGCCTCCAGGACCCACAGCGGGTGCGTCCCGCGCCGCAAGCGCGCACTCTTGGAAGTCCAGCGGCAGGGCAGGAGCTCGCGGTCCCCCCGCTCCCCGCGGAGAGATCGGGAGAAAAGCGAGGGCTAGACCGCGTGCCTGGGCACCCCCCTCCCCAGCCGCCGAAGACGAGCGGGCGGTGGTACACACTTTCCCGAAAGGTCTCCATCGCCGCGCTGCGAGCGCACAGGAACCCGGGGGCCCAGGGGGAGCCGCGGAATTAGCTGAGCGTCCAAAGCCAGGTGAGGGTGGGGAAGGGATCTCAGCTAACCCCCGCGCGCTCCGCCTCTCGCGGTGTCAGCCCACACCCCTGTGCTGGGCTCCCGGGCCGGCGGGAGGCGCGTGTGCGTGTCTGTAGGTACTGGGGACACTGGCCTTCCCGGGAGCCCGTGAAGAGCCCCCGCCCTCCGCCCCGGCCCGGGGATCCCCTCCCCCAGCACAGAGATCCCCGCGCGCCCCCTGCCCACTTTGCTAAGGCGAGAAAGCGGCCGAGCAGGAGACAAAGAAACTCCTGCCTCCTCCACTCTCGGCCCCTCCGCCCGCCCCAGACACTCCCGGGCGCCCTCCCTCGACCCCGGCGACAACGCGCGCGTACATGCAGAGAAAGGGAGGCAGGGTGGGCGAGTCCGCTCCCCGACGCGGACCAGCTGGAGGCTGGCAGTGCTCCCTGCCCGGGGACTCCCAGTGGCAGCCGCGCCCCCACCCTCCGAACCCCAAACAGTCCCGGGCTCCCGGCACAGCCACCCCCGGCCAAAATCGTCCCCCGGCTCTCCAGCGGAGCGACAGGGGGGCGCGGCGCACACAAAGCGGGCGTGAGGGAGGATGCGGAGTACCAGGGTGGTAAGAGATCCCGCCAGGGCTCGGCACGGGCCCAGGCGCAGCTATTTACCCGATTTCTTCTTCGATCTCCGAGATGTCTGCGAAGATGAGGAAGACCACGAGCAGCGTGAGCGCAGCCAGCATCCAGCTCCGGAACTGCAGCTGCATGGTGGGTTCGCGCCCACCGGGACCCGCGCGGGCCGGCGTGAGGAGCTGGGGCTGGAGGGCGCAGCGGCAGGCGCCGGAGCCTCCGCGCGCGGCGCCCAGCGGGGCAGACACCCTGCGCTCCGGGCGAGTCCGGGCCGGCGGCGGCGACGGCGGAGACAGCGGCAGACAAGGGTGGCTCAGGCGCGGCGAGCCAGCTCGCTCCCTCTCAGCTCCCGTCCGCCCCTCCTCTCTACTCTCCTCCCCTCCCTTCCCCCGCCCCGCGCGGGGCTCCGCGCGCAGTTTGACAGCTTCGCTCAGCTCCTCTGCCCTCCTCCTCCCACCCCAGTCAACTCCAGTGTCCAGCCTCCCGCCTTTGCTTCTCCCGCCTGGCTTCTTTCAGCTCCCGAGGGCGCTGGGATGTGGCCGGAGCTGCCACTCCCCGCTTAAGGAGGCTGGGCTCGGGGCACCGCGTGCGTCCGCGTACAGAGCTGAGCCCAGGGAAGAGCGCGCACCGCCTGGCGTACCCCGCCGGCTGGCAAACGCCCTCCCTCGCTCGCTCTTTGTCCAGCGCCCTCGGTTTCTCACAAAGTTTTCCCGACACAAAGACCAACACCTGGGGACAGCCCCCAGCGCGCGGCGAGGAGGCCGTTTCAGCCAGGCAGATGTTTCAGCAGTTGACGAATTAGGAGGGGTGGTGGAGGAAGGGGAGGGGAGAAGAAATATCCAGGACAGGCCAACTTCGGCAGAGATGCAGACCGCAATTTGTGGGCGAGGTGCTCGACCGCCGAGAAACCACCGCCTCCAGGCGGTCATCTTGGTCTCCATTGATAGACCCAAGGAGACCGGGTCCAGAGAGTCCCCTGAGTTGACTGAGCTCTTGCAGCCTTGGCTAGAACCCTGGCTCCTGCTGGAGTGGCTGCTCTACCCACAATGGCAGACCCAGTGCCCGCCCTGCCTGGGCCCTCGCGGTGCTAATTCTGAGCTGGGCTTCATCTTACCAGCTCTTGCCCTCTCCTGGCAAAATCAATAATCCCCGCCCCCCTCCCCCCCCCCCCCGCCCCGGAGTCCTATCTTGATCTAAAGGTCTGCTAGAAAATATGGCTCCCACAAGGGGTAATGCCCCCCGTGCTGAATATTTTATGCTTCCCCAACCTTAGACAGCTTACCTTAAATTACATTTTGCACCAACCATTAGCCTGGGGTGGGAAGGGCCCCATTAAGTTTTACTGGAATTAGATAATTACCCAAAGTTTCTTTTTCTTGCACTAATTGTAACAATCCTGAAATCAGGAAACTTCCCAGAAATGATAAGCTGGTTATGAAAGTGAGAAGCTATATGGAATGTCCTCTCTGGAAAGCCCTGGTGAATGAGTGGGAGAGGCAGATTGGCTGTGCCCCCGGGGCCACCCATACAGAGCCAGGTCCCAGAGGGACTTGGAGAGGAGCTGGCAGTGTCTGAGCCCCTTCAGAAGAACCCTGGGTTGGTAAGAGGTCCTTTTTGCTTTCCCCTCCAAAGCACGAGCTGTGCCCTGCCTCTTTGCCTTCTTCTGCCTCTTTGTGTGTAGGAGTTGTATTTGTTATCATTTTGCCTTGTTTTTCTGAGATGAATGGTTGGGATTGTGGGATAGGGAGAGGACAGAACAGGATACAGCTGTTACGTTGCTTAACATTGCAATCACTCATCCATTCACTCCATCACTTGACAGTATTTATTGAGCACCTACTCTGTGCCAGGCTCTGTGCTAGGGGCTAGAGATAGCATAAGAAGAGAGAGGCACATGTTTCCTGCCCTCTAGTGGTTCATGGTTCACGAGGACGACAGACCTGGAAATCTGTAGTTGTGGTAGGGGCTGTGAGCTACAATACAGCTGTGGCCTCTTGAATAGCTTATAATTGATTAATAAGATCACCTGCAAAAGCAAGAAGAAACTGGCTGGCCTCTCTCTCCCCGGCTCTCTGCTTCTCTACCAACTACACTCTTACTATGCGGAACATCGTGGAGAGATTGCCACGATCCTAAGTTTATCCCAGGTCAGGTAAACGTCACTGCTATAAGCACTGCTACAATAGAGCCTATTTCCACTTCCTATTAGGTGACCCAAGTTATCATCCCAGCCTCGGAGGCTTCCTTCTTTGGACTCACTTGAGGAGTCATTAAGAGTGGCCAGGAGGAGTAGAAACTTGGTGAATAGTTCCATCCCTTATAGAGAAATCCTTGTAACCAGACCCAAAGAGCAACATCCCTCAAGTACATCTGCTGGGAAATAGCACTAGCTTTGTAACGTGAGCGCTGTCCTTGCACTGAGAGTCATTGAGATGGGATTTTACTCGGAGAATAATAGGGAACCCTTGTGATAGTTGATTATAGAATGCTGTCCCTAAGCACTTGGGCTTGAGTCTGTGTGGGCCAGCTACTTTTACAGTGATCTGTGTACATTCACCGCCCCTTGCGGCTGTCTCCAAAAACTGAGTTTGTTCCTGGGACCTGGAAAGAGGAAAAATTATTGGATCAAAAGTGTCACGTCTGCTGATGCTGGGTAAACTGCCGTGTGGGCGCACGCTTGGCTTGGCCATCCTGACCCCCTCCTCTCCTTCTGACCCCTCTGTTTAAGCGTGACTTTTTCCTGCCTTGGTTTGTCCAAGAAACTGGAAGGTCCCACAGTAACCATTTCTTTAAGCTAAGTCATTGAATGTTTGGGTTAAAATACAGGAGTTTATGGGAGTGGCGGCAAATGAAAAGTCACTACCACCCATTAACATTTTAGCTCAAATTAATAGAGTCTATTAGCTATTCCGGCACCTCATCAGGCCCCGGGAAGTGCGTATTAATGGGGGAAAGAGGAGCAGGAAGCGCTGCAGAGCCCTGAAGGGGCCCAGTAGAGTCACACCCAGTCATGGGGCGGTCCCTCCTCATCCCTGACACTGGCTAAGGGCGTGCTTCCCCTTCCAGGGGCCACCTTCCGGAGTGGGGGCCGCCACCCAGAGCTGAAATTTGGAGAAACTCAAAATTGCATGTACCATTTACACATCTAACTAAACTCCCCCCACCTCTCACCCCCAGATATATAGACTTTTCACCAGAACTACTTCTTAGGTGGTAATGAAGAATCCTTTTGGCAATCCTTTCACATGGGCACCACCTTCTTCATTTTATACTGGAGGAAACTGAGGCTCAAAAGAGGCTAAACTGCCCAAGATGTTTCACCTGGCAGAGAGGAAATTTTAATTCACTAGGCCTCCCCTGGGCCTCAGCAACTTCTGGGATCAGATTGCTAAGGCCCCCTCCAGCACTCCAGGCAGTTCTAAATGGATTTGTAAGCTACCATTGCCTTTGATTCTTACTGTATCTTCTTAGTTCTGGGATGTCAGGATTCAAGGAACAAATTTATCTTCCCTCCCTGCACACCCTTCATCATTGGAGAGACCATGATCATAAATCTCAGTTTTTGCCTTTCCACATGAAAGAGCCTAGGCCTTTCAGTCAATCCAAATTTGTTTTAAAAACTCAATAATAAATAATAATTTTCTCATTCAAAACTCTTACCTGGTAGCTAACACCCTTGAACTCTCCCCGAGAGAGAGAGAATTTTGACATTTTTAACATTTTAGAATGTTAAAAACCTGCAAAGTGGTAATGACCTGACTTTTTCATCATCTCTGAAGCAGAAGCTATGAACAGCTATCGGCGGGACACGGTGGGTTGGGGGGTGTAAAGAAGTAGAATATCATAGTTGGAACAGACTAATAGGCTGTTGTGTTTCTGCACCTCCAATAGCTGAGAGAACCTGCTTTCCTTTCTGAAATTTACTCTAAATTTGAATGTTCTCAGAAATGCAACTTTTCACCCTTCAAAATCAGAATCGAGCCATAACAAGGAAAAGTAAACAGGCACATTTGCATTCCATCTGTAGCTTTTGTAAGTGGTAAAATTGTATATTAGCCAAAGAAAGGAAGGAAATATATCCAGGCAATTGCTGTAAATGTTTCTGGGATTATCAGGAGGAGATCTTGGAAGGGACTTGGGAATGTGCTCCCCAGGGAACTGAAGGTGTTAGCAGAGAGTGGGGAAATGGTTCATTTTTGCTGGGATTCTTCTAACCCTTCAGACGGTATTAAAGGTGGTTTGAACCAAAGCATGAAGTCAGGTACCAGATGGCAAAGATAAACCTAAAAGAATGTCCTCACTTTGCTGTACATCTGAAACTAGCACAACTTTGTAAATCAACTATACTTCAATAAAAAAGGGTTTAACCAAAAAAAAAAAAAAGGAATCATACAATTAAAAAAAAAAAGCATCCATGATACCAGTCCTTTGTCAGATACACATATTAAAAATACTTTCTTACAGTCCAAAAAAAAAAAAAAGGAATGTCCTTTCTCTATTCTGACCAGTGCTTCAGCGAAATTATCACTGCGATCCTGGAATCAGCTTTCTCTGTGTCAGCTCGCCCAACTTTGCTCAGCGTCCAGCATGAACCCCTCACTTGCCACCACCCCTTGAGGCATCTGAGGAAGCTGGCCTGAGCCGGCCATCCCTGGCACTCAGTCCTGTGTCTCTTCTTTTAACCTCAGTCTGGATCATGGACCTCCATATTTTCAGAGCTGGAAGAGTGGGTAGAGACAGCTCCTGGCCACTCATTTACTTAAGTGTTGCTGCATCACCTATCATGTGTCTGGAACTCTGCCAGAGGGCTGGGGTGTAGTGGGGATCTGTAGGCACAGTTTCTGCTCTTCTGCAGCTTGGAGTCCTGGGGGATTTTACAGATGGAAAACCCTGGGACCCAGAGACCAAAAGACTTGACCACAGCCCCACTGCTAATTTCAGAACTGAGAACAGAATTCAGCTCTCCTGTCTTCTAGTTGAGTTCAGTGCTAGCTCTCCTGCACATACCAATTTTATTTAGTTTTTCATGACATTTCAGTGAGATTGTAAATTCTCAAGGGGTGTGGACCTCTATTTCTCTTCTAGTCCCATGTTATCCACTGTGGTAGAAACTAACTCAATACCTGTCCCAGCCATGGCCAATCTCAAGCCCCAACCATCACCTCACTGAAGGCAACGTTGAGAAGAGTTGATATAGTATTTCTACCATGTACAGACCATACATGAAATAATCTCAAAAACATAAGTAAGGGGCTTCCCTGGTGGCACAGTGGTTAAGAATCTGCCTGCCATTGCAGGGGATACGGGTTCAATCCCTGGTCCAGGAAGATCCCACATGCCACGGAGCAACTAAGTGCATGCGCCACAACTACTGAGCCTGTGCTCTAGAGCCCGCAAGCCACAACTACTGAAGTCCGCGTGCCTAGAGCCCATGCTCCGCAACAAGAGAAGCCACTGCAATAAGTAGCTCGTGCACTGCAATGACGAGGAGCTCCCGCTCGCCACAACTAGAGAAAGCCCACGTGTAGCAACGATGACCCAATGAAGCCAAAATAATAATAATAATCAATAAATAAAAATTTAAAAAAAAAGAACATAGGTAAAATGTAGAAAATAAAATTAAGAAGTGATGCATTCTGAGTATGTATTTCCTTTAATATAATTTATTTATAATGTATTAATGTAAGTTTATATACTTTAATGTTTAATGACAGCCCTGTTTAACAATCAGGCATTTCCAGCACAACACTGGTGACCAGTGGCAACAGGAAGTTGCCACAGTCACATCATTGTGGTGAGCAGGTTTGGTGAAATACCATTTCTAAAGTAGACTCCAGATGGGATAGTCTCCAAAGCCATGGCAGCGTTCATCAGAATATCCACCTGCTGGGATCTTAGCACAAAACACTGGTTAAAGGGGAGTGCCCCTTGGCCCCAAGTGGGTTTCTTGTACAATGTCCCTTTAGGACTCCTCTTCTACTTCTCCTCAAATGTATTATTTGTGGTTGTACATCTTTTTTTCCCAGTTCCCCAAGTCAGGTTTGATAAAGCAGATTGGAAAAGTTGCAGAAGGATCAAGAGACCAGTGGTTTTATGAGTGTATTAGTTTGGATTAAGTTTAGCTGCAAGCAACAGTAAACACAAAATGCCAAAAAACAAGTTTTTGTTTGTTTTTTTTCTCATGTGTGAGTCTCCAAGCACATAGCCAGGGCTGGTTTGGCCATGGGGTCCCCAGGGTCCTTAGGGACTCAGGTCCTTCCAACTTTCATCTCTCTCATCCCTACAGTGAGGCCCTTTCCTTGTGACCCATCACATCCAAGTTCTAAGCAATAGCATGGAGGAAGAGACAAAGGCAAAAAGAAAGTTCTTGAAACTGGCCACATGATACTTCTGCTTCTGCCCCTTTATCCTGAATACTGTCATGTGGCCATGCCTAGCTGCAAGAGAAGCATGAACAAATCTTTATTCTGGCCTTCTATGTGCTCAGCTAAGAAGTCTACCATGGAAGAAGGGAAGGAGAGATGTGGGGGACATCTCTGGCAGGCTCTCCCACAGTGGGGATGGAAAAGACCACAGCAGGCTTTTTCTCTCCCACCTCCAGCTCTGCGCACAAACCCTCATTAGGCCTGCCTTCAGATGACTGTGTGAAGCAAGGACTTGCTGGAAGTTGCTGACCAGAAATAAGCATGTGTGTGGGTAGCAGAGCTGTTTCTGTAGCTGAGTTTCATGTTGTTGCATTTTCTGTTTCTTAGCACCCTATTTTCCTACCTTTATTTCATTGTTATCACCCTAGGAGGCAGTGTAGTGGTTTGTATTAAGCAGGTATTTTGATTCTAATGCTTTGACATCTGGGTCCTTGCTGACCCTGGAGAGACAGACTACCCTGCCCAGGGTAGTCAGTTCCTAGAGACGGTAAAGGATTTGCCTGGAATTGTGCCTTTCATGTGCAAGCCAAACAAGCCAGGGTCCACACCCCAGCCACCTCTTTATGGGGCTCTCAGTCCGGACTACTATCCCCTTGTCCTAAATACCCTAAGGCCAGTACCAGATACCTAGAGACAGCCCCTATGCCCCTGAGCCCACTGAAATTATGCAAACCAGCCAATCCTAAGCCTGTTTATCCTGCCTCACCTGTTCCTTTCCATGGAAACCACAATACAGGCTCTTGCCCACATTTTTCCCCTACATATTCTGCTTTCTGACTGACCCTGGTGCTTCCCCTGGTGGTCCTGCACGGCATGTCGTGCCCCCTCCTCTTGGAACTGTGAGTAACAAACTATCCTTTCGATGGTCTCCTGATCCATTTGCCTCACTGTAGCTGAATAATAACACCTACATTTAAAAACAGAGCAGTGCTCCTCAAACTATTTATGGTGCAGGACCAGCATTTTTATTAGGTTTTAAATTGCTCATTGATTGCAGACCAGTGCATGTCCTTCTGCACGACTAGTATGCAGTTCACACCATGGGCTACTCACTGTGGGTGTCAGGCCTCCCCAAACCCTCTTCATCTAGGGGAGCCCTTAATCACACACAGAGATGTTGCAAATGTGAAATTGTTATAAAAGTTTCTAAATGTTTGTCTTTACTTTCTGTACTTATCTCAGCAGGGATCAGTAACATACAGTTCACACACCAGTACTGGTCCGTGGACCACACTTTGAGTAGTTCTGGTTTAGAGTTGATTTCCAGATCATACAGATCACTGTGCAGAACTTAGCTTCTTGTGTGATCTTGATTCATGTTTCAGTCTCCTAAACATTAAGTGAGGAAAATAACAATACTCAACTCACAAATTTCAGTGAGAATGAACTAAGATAATGTATCTAAAGTACATGGAATTCTAGCATAAAGTAAATGCTCACCACATATGGACTTTCATTTATTATTTAGGATAATGCAAAAATAGAAAGGATATATATATATAAAATGTGAGCAGTGGTTATTGCTGGATGGTGAAACTTGGGTTGATCTGTATTTTTCTACATACTTTTCTCTGTTTTATAAATTTTCTACAATGATCATAAATGACTCTGTAATCAAGAAAAATGTCATTAAAATTTGTCATGCCTATTTTCTCTGCACTGAATTTTTTTTTCTCCCGAAGTTTAATATTCTTTCTCAATAACCCAATATAAACACACATATTAAGAAAATTGGTTTTGCAAACAATTTCCAATCTTTCTTTGATGTTTTGTAAACATCTACCTAGTATTCATATTGCAATTTCCAATGAAGGAAAGCACAGCCTACAAAACCTTGCCCCACTCATGTTGGGAGCCTTGGAGATTCTTCCCTCTCATATACTTTTCATCTGATATCACTGATCATCACTTAACCTGGATTTCTCTGTTGGTTGTTCTACATCTCAGCCCAGCTCCAGCTTCTGGAGCAAAGGGGCGATTCAGAGAGCCACCTGCAGGGAGAGGAGACAGTGGCTTAACACCCACATGGTGCCCCAAATCTTGCAACTCCCAGGGGCTGAGGGGGCCTCTTCCCCTCTGCCCCACCATTGCTCAAATTTTGCTGACCATGGTTTCACGCTGGCAACAATACTGACGATCTGTTAAAATGAAGGGTGAGGGTGAAAGAAACATGAAGTTCATAAAGACATCCTTTCTTTTCAAATCTTCACAAATAAAGTTCTTGGCCAGGCCTTCAAGGCATCCTATGGTGCACAGCTCTCTTTGAGAAGAATAATCCTCACTTTAAATGCAGTTAGGTGACCACTACACATCTTGAAATATCCTCTTTTTTGCTGGGAGGAAATTTATTGAGATGAAAAAGAAAGCAGTAATTTAAGTTTCCCCAGACAACATATTTTTTTTTAGAAATTTATTAAATCCAAATTGTCTCACACTCTTCCAAACTCTAAAAGGGTATTATTACTACTCAACATTTATTACAGTGAACATTTTTTTGGAAAGACTATCTTTACCACCAAATAGAGTTGCATGTTTTTATGTTACAAATATTCTTCATAGTACATTGGAATCCCACATGCAATTGAAGCTTAGACTAAAAGTTTACATACAGGGAGATAATTTTGACAATTCTGAATGATTATGGAGATTTGTAGCCGTGTACCTGCCTTTACATCAGCATATTATTGGTGATAGCTATGATTTACTTGCTTCCAAGTCCTTAGTCAGTAATAGAACCCCAGCTATAATTGTGATCCAATGAAGAAATACAGTCCATTTCTTAGGTTTCTGGAAATTCACTGAGATGACAGATGAGAGCTGGGTCACTCTTTTGGTCCGAAAGCTGTTTAGTAAATTTTCCTGAGTGGCCCTGGGAGCCGCCTCTAGCCATCTGACATCAATGGGAGGTAGATTGGGCATGTAACAGCCACCCTGGTGAGCACTTAAATTGCTCACATACTGAGTCAGAGAAATGCCACAAGATTTTCCCACTATAGCAGCGCATGGGTCCGGGAGAGATTAGGAAGGCCAGTTTACTCTTTCAGTTTTCTTCCAAAAGGAAAAAAACTGGGGTCTCAGATCCAGAAGGGCCCCATTGTGGGTTATTTTACCTCTGTAAGTGCTCATAAGGTCCTCGGCCAAACTCTTTCACATCCACTGATTCAGCTGTTTGTGTGGATTGTGCTTCTAGAGCTTACAGGGAAGGTCAGGAAGAAAGAGAGACCCAGTGACAGCTGGAGAACTTGGAAGACTTTCTTTACAATGTCCTTCCTTTCCCCTTTCCCTCTGTCTGAATAATCCCCGTTTGGACCATTTGATGAGTTTTGTAATTCTTTTTTTTTTTTTGGTGTATAGTTGATTTACAATGTTGTGTTAGTTTTAGGTGTACAGCAAAATGAATCTGTTATACATATACATACATCCACTCTTTTTTAGATTCTTTTCCTATACAGGCCATTACAGAGTACTGAGCAGAGTTCCCTGTGCTATACAGTAGGTCCTTATTAGTTATCTGTTTTAGATATAGTAGTGTGTATATGTGTCAATCCCAATCTTCCAATTTATCCCTCCCCTCCCCTTACCCCCCAGTAACCGTAAGTTTATTCTCTACATCTGTAACTCTATTTCTTATTTTGTAGTTTTCAAGATATAAGTGAGTTCCTTTGGCCTTTTATAACAACCCCCCCCCCCTCACATTCTCAGCACTGTCATCCTATTTTCTACTTGAATTGGTAACTTCTTAGCTTTTATGTGTTTTATAAACCTTTTTTTTTTTCCCTATGGTTCAGCTCATTTCAAAGTATACTACTCTCCTGTGGTTCCAGGACTAGCAAAGGGGATGACATCTTCTCCTCCTCTTCCTTACCATGTCTGTGTGCCAGCCGCTGGGAGGGGCAGATGTCCTTCATGCAGGATGAGTGCCCCAGGATCAGACCACATCTGGCCTCTGGCAGAGGTGTGCCACTGCAAAGGGAGAAAACAAAAGCAAAGCTGCATTCATTTCAAGCTCCATTAGGGGCATGTGTTGGGAAAGGAAATCAATGGGAAAGATGAAGCTGGCAGGAAAAGAACTTCTTTTCCTTCGTTTCTAGAATGGACTTGACCACAAATAACGACAAAGCAGAAATCACTAAGCGGCATCTATTTTTAAAAATAGGGAAATTTAAAAATCACATCCCAGAAACATTTTGTTGTTATTTCTAAAGCATAGCTAAAAAAAAAAAAAAAAAAAAAAAGAAGATAAATACTAAAAAGATTACTGCCATTTGGTTCTTTTTTCCTTCACATGGCAAAATACTAGCTGGGACTCAGGACAAAAGTGCACAGCTAGCCATTGTGAGATTGTGAGAGGGAGACTCTTTGAATGAAGCAGGAATTGTCGTTCCAAGGTCGCTGCAGCCGTTTGAAAGGATAAACTCTTAAGCATCAATAATATTGATGATTCATCGTTATTTGCTAGATAATAGAAAACCATTTTACAGTTTTGCTTTCAGAAGCTGATAAAGAGAGGGCTTCCATAGGGAGGGGTTTACCACTCAAAAGTCATCCTCATTCACTGACAAAATAAAATATAAAAGGTATTTTCAAAGAAGATGTGGATAGGAATATAGTTTTGGATGTTTGTAAACTAGTCCCTGCAGAATCAATCCTTACTCTGCATTCATACAACTTGTGAATTTATGGCCATTCCACAAAAGGAGGAAATTTTTTCTATCAGTCATTTGATTTCTTTTATGCAGTCAGTCCTGGATGCTTTCATTTCCATTCATTTGATAAGCTTTTCCCCCCAACTGCTTTTGTTGTCCTGCTGTAATAGCTGAGGGCAACCACCAGGTGGCACTGTGCAAGACGTGCGGCGGGGCGGGGGTCGGGCTTACCCAGAATGAAGTGGTATCCCTGGGCTGAGCCAGTGCCAGGAAAGTACTGGACCACGAAGAGTCGAAAGGGAAATTGAGAGAATGGGAGTATAGCTAGGAGACAATCACCTAAAGGGGCAAGAATCTTACATTTTGCTTATTGACCTGTCTCAGAAGCCAGTTTCAATCACAATGTAACTGGAATTGAGATGAAAAAGTCATTACAGTAGTATCTCTGGAAATCAGTATCAAGGCAAACAAGTCAAGGGGAGATGGATGTGGATTATCAAAAACTGGTTGGAAAATCCGAGTCATTTCTTCAGAGGAATCCAAGGTATTTCTTCAGAGGAGCCCTTTTCTTAATGCCCCTTCTAGCTTGGGTGAAGAAATTAAATTTGAGCAGTTCTTCAAACAATCAATAACAAAAGTCAGTAATAGAATGACACCTTGCACCATCAATGAAAATCAATAATAAATCAACACCTTGCACTATTCCTGATTTGGGTACAACCGCAGTAAGATGTACATTTCTAGCTGTTTAAATCAAAAAGTTAAAAATGTGAAATGTCCCCACTTTCCCCAGATATCCTGACATATAATTAGACCAAAAACCAGAGTCTTTCTCTTGACATCCCATCCCCTTCCCCAAAGAAAGGGATATAAAACAGCAAATCCACTTCCTTGAAGGAGGAGGAAGAGGGTGATATTAAGACAGTATTTGTGTCCTCACAGCTCACACACCTGCCACAAGATCCTAGTAAACATCTTCCCCTTATGTGCCCAGCTCTGTGCCCAGCAATCTGATTTTTAAGAAACTGAAGCCAGAGCTTTTCCCTCAGAGTCTTTGCAAAAGATCCCCAATTCAATTATGAGGTGACACTTGTCACATGTTGCACAGATATAGCTGCACCCAACTCCTCATTAACTTAATGGATTCCTATAGTCAGTCCTCCAGGGATGTGGAGTGAAGCTACTGAGATTCATGGCAAGTGTGGGAGTATTTATAAATGCATCTCCCATTACTCGCAGGTTCTGAAAGTGAGAGCGTTCTACTCCTGTAGCAGGTAGGGAGGAAGGGAACACAGTACGAGAAAAGCTGTCATCATTTGTTCATTCATTTATGCTTTTTATGACACCTAGTTTTGCTTTCCAAGAAGAGAATGCTTATTAATCTTCATGCCCTTTGTCCATCTTGGAGTTCCTGCTGGCCCATTTCATATGACATTTTTGGAGTAAAGACTTAAGTGTCACCTATATGGGGCAGTTGGCTTTGCTTATGGAGTGCTTTTTTCCATGTCCAGAGGAAATTATTTTTTACCAAGTGTCTCTCAGGTATAAATCATGGATCATAAACTCATAGCCCAAGTTTACTCTGAGTCACAAAAATATTTTCTTGGGCCAGCAAAGTAGTTTAAAATGTTTTGAGTCTAAAGGCCTTTAGTGGGCCACAGACTTCAGCTCTCAACAGGGTCCACCACTCCCTGTTGTTTTAACATCTAGTCTGATTCACATACCTGTGACCTGTGCTTGGCTCCAGGGGCATCTAAGAACTGGATCTGCGTGAAACTCACATTATTGTTAGGGAAGAACCCAGAATGTGTGCACTTTATTGAGGATGGGTCAGCACCTTCTCATATAACAGATTTTAAATAGAGGGGGATAATCCCATATACTGTTCACAGGGGGGTAATTTGGAGCAACTTCTCTGGAGGGCAACTTAGTGATATAATGGAAATCATGTTCTATGGGACACCTGTTCTATAGAGGAATTGATGGTCAGTGAGAATGGAAATGTGCAGACCCACCAGGAAGAGGTCTGCTCCTGCACAGCCGTTATGCTCTGGGAGCAGCAGTACGATTTACAGAGAGGAATGAAGGCCTTTTGTTAACCTAAGTCCATTAAATGGAGATCAGTTAAAAACACCTCATAACATAAGTCTTTTAAAAGAGTATGTCCTCAACCCAACAATTCCACCCATCTCTAGAAATGTCTTCCTAAGCAAACATATAAATGAGTGTGGAAATGTTTAGTTACAAGGATGTTCACAGCAACATCGTTTACAAAAATGGAAAATCGAAAACAACCAATTGTCTGGCAGTAGGGTTTCATGAATAAATCATGTGATGGCTATTCAGTGGAATACTATGCAGTCCTTAACTCATAAATAAGTGACATTTGTGTATATAGAAGTTAGGTTGCATTTTAGCCTAAGTGTCCATCAACAGATGAATGCATAAAGAAGATATGGCACATATATACAATGGAATATTACTCAGCCATAAAAAGAAACGAAATTGAGTTATTTGTAGTGAGGTGGATGGACCTAGAGTTTGTCATACAGAATGAAGTAAGTCAGAAAGAGAAAAACAAATACCATATGCTAACACATATATATGGAATTTAAAAAAAATGGTTCTGAAGAACTAGGGACAGGATAGGAATAGAGACACAGATGTAGAGAATGGACTTGAGGATACAGGGATGGGGAAGGGTAAGCTGGGACGAAGTGAGAGAGTGGCATGGACATATATACACTACCAAATGTAAAATAGATAGCTAGTGGGAAGCAGCTGCATAGCACAGGGAGATCAGCTTGGTGCTTTGTGTCCAGCTAGAGGGGTGGGATAGGAAGGGTGGGAGGGAGACGCAAGAGGGAGGAGATATGGGGATATATGTATACGTATAGCTGATTCACTTTGTTGTACAGCAGAAACTAACACACCATTGTGAAGCAATTATACTCCAATAAAGATGTTAAAAAAAAAGTTAGGTTGCATTTTTAGTAAGTTGAAGTATATAAAACAATATGATCCCACTTTGCAAGCATAAACATGTACATATTGCATGGTGGAGTGGGTATCGTCCAAGATGGTGCCCAGGGATGTCTGCCTCCTGGTATTCATGGCCTTGTATAATCCTCTTCCAATGAGTAACTTGTTTCTTACCAGTAGAACACAGCAACATTAAGGGGATTTCAATTCTATAATTAGCCTACAAAAGATTGTGACTTTTGTCTTGCTATCAGACTCTCTCTATTGTCTTCTTGGCTTGTACATTTTGATGAAGCCAACCACCCTGTTGGAAAGGCCTATTTGGCAAGGAACTGAGGGAAGCCTCCAGCCAACAGCCACTGGAGAATGGAGGCCCTCGGTCCAATAGCCCATGGGGAACTGAATCTTGCTAGCAACCATTGAGTGAGCTTCCCCAGCTGAGCCTTCAGATGAGACCCAGCCCTGGCCAACATCTTGTTTGCAGCCTGTTGGAAACTCCAAGAAAGAGGATGTCCAGAATCCTGACCCATAGAAGCTGTGAGATAGTAAATGTGTGTTGTTTTAAGCTGTCAAGTTTGTGGTAATTTGGTACTAATAGATAACTAATAACTAGGATAAGAGGGAGGTCTGGAAGTATATATTGGAAAATATTGGATGTCAGTATGTCTGGATGGCATGAATGTAGCATTCTTAAAATGTTTGGGGGCTACAAATCACTTACATGTGATACTGACAATCTTTTATATTTTATTCTGATGAAAAATTTGAGATTTTGACACTGTTATTGAATGAACAGAAGAGTGTCTTAACAGTTTACAATGTATTTGGCTGATTTCATATACTTATGTCAGAGCGATCACGTCTCTTAGACACGCTCTCTATTTATGGTGGGCTTTATGATTTGGGGTGACTTTAATTCACGTATTTTTCCTCCTCTTTATTGCAGTTTGTGTTCTCTGGAGGCAGGCACTAAAACAGAGTTTAAGTTCCAAGATTGTTAGGGATCAACACCTGTGAAAGCAGGGGGAGGAGTGGTATTGGGTAGAAGGAGACAGTGAACTACAGTGCAGGTCTTATAAAACCTCATCAACACAGAGGGGAACACTGGAGCCAATATTGTCCATCAGATGTGTCCTGAATGGGGTCAGAATGGACGGGTCTCTGTAGCTCTGTTGCCCAGCCACTGGATGAAGGCTGCCCCGAGAAGGGAGTGACTTCTGACGCCTGAGACAGACCTGGAAGGAGCTGACAGCTGTCTGCTGACCACACCTCCCACATTGGACAGCATGTCCTCCTTCAACGGGCTCCTGAGCAACTCATTCTTGTGTTAGCCACAATGGAAAAGAGGAAAGGGAAGCAAGGCTGGGCTGAGGGGAAAGTTGTGCTGCTATGGGGGTTTGGCCAAGTTGTGCTTGGCCAACCACACAGGGAACTCTTGACCATATTTGGCCCATCAGAGTTTCCCCCATTGGGTGGAAAAGGACAGATTTATATTCCCCACAGTGGATAATTGGATGTGTTAGCCTATGAAAGGCATGCCCTTGGGTGAGGTCACTCTGTAGCTGAGGCCAACCCTGAAGGAGCTGATGGTTGGAAGTTGTCTACTAATAGCACTCCCGCAGCATCGGCAACAGGACCTTTCTTCCACAGTGATCTTGGTGGATGTCTCTGTGTCCACAGTCTGCTATTTGCACTACTCAGATCCATTTCTTCATATGCATTCTTGAGCAGCCTCACCAAATTCCAGTGATCTCCCCACTTCCCGTGGGAAACTTAGAAGAGGAAGATTAGAAGGAACTAACAGCAGCTGGTCTTGGGGTCCCACCTGGAACTCAGTGTTCTCTCCACCACTACCCAGCCTAGATTCCTCTCACCCTCAGCTAACACTCCTGCTGGTCTCAGGGGCTCACTTGCTAAAATATGCAGAGGTCTGAGTCCCTGGTCACCAGGCCTTTCTTGGGCCAGGGATGCTGCACTTACTCATTTACCTTTACAATTGGCAAGGGGGTGGGGACCAAAAGCCACCCAGTAGATCATCTGGAGCTCTACCTCCTCAGTTTCAGGGACAATTACCCCTGTCAAGATGGAGATTCCTCACTTTGCCTGTTGGTCCCTGGACCTAAAGAATTTGACATGACCAGGTGGCAGCCATAGCTTATAATTCAGTGGGGCTCTTGCTTTGGTTCTGGCAAATGTATACCTCCATTGGGAACCAGGACCTGTAGCTCTGAAGAATCCAGCTTTGTAGAGAACAGAAGCACAGTGTTCTTCACTGGGTCACTGGCAGGGATGTTAAATATGGCCATTCCTGTTTCTACCTCTTGCCTCCCAGACCCATGCATTATTCCTACTGGGCACACAATACCATATAAAAGTCTCTAACTCAATGTGTATACTGCATCCTGGAGAGCGGCACCCCATCCTCATGGAGTATTGTATCCAAGCTGGTGCTTCAACTGAGCCTTCAGAAAGCTATTCCATTGCTCTATGAGGCTGGCAGCTTCTATTCATATTACCCATGAGCTATAATGTATTCTTACTATGGTCCAATTCTCCTTCTGCACAAAGTGAATGATGAGGTGCACTGCATGAAGTAGAACCCACTGGAAGGGTTTTCCTCACCTCTGACTTTCAAAGCCACCCCTAAGCAAGGCTCTAGAGCAACTGCAATGGCCATACACTTTTAGCTTGTATTCACATACCAAGATGACTGTCTTAGACAGCTCAGCTGCTATAACAACATACCATAGACTGGGTGGGTTAAATAACAGACTGGGTGGGTTAAATAATAAATACCATAGACTGGGTGGGTTAAATAACAAAATACCATAGACTGGGTGGGTTAAATAATAACAGGTGGAGCTGGCTTGTAGACAGCTCCCTTCTCTCTTTATCCTTACATGGCAGAGAGAAGAAACTTTGGTGTCTCTTACTCTTCTTATAAGGGCACTAATCCTGTCATGGGGACTCCACCCTCATGACCTCATCTAAACCTCATCACCTCCCATAGGTCCCTCCTCCTAATACCATCACATTGAGGGTTGGCACTTCAACATATGAATTTGGGGAGGGGGTATAAATATTTAGCCCATAACATTGACCCATCTGTAAACCAAGCTTGGGTTTTTCCTCCTTCAGCTGGTCATACAGGCTCCTGTATCTGATGAGCTGAGAGTGAAGTCATGAGGATCTAGGCTAGCTGTTCATGCAGCTTGCTTGCACCCTCTGGGCTAACCACTGTTCAGTCTCATCCCATTCATCTTTGTTGGGCTGCTGCTGAGCCAGCCCAACCTGAGGACATGATGACAGACTTAGACCATGGTGGAAAAGTCTGGACTCGTGGTCACCTTGTGTTCCATGGTCAGGTGCTTCATCTCTACCAGGAGCTATTTTCTAAAGGTGTATAATTCTACACTGCAGATCTATGGCCTTGCAGAACCCTGGGTTCTGCACTGTGGTTATTTCACTGGAATTTACCATTTGCTTCACACAGCATCTTTGCCCACCACCATCAACTCAATAGCATAGGTTCTGCTGGGTCATACAGCTCAAGTAGCAAGACTGCTTGCACTGCAGTCTAGACTTGCTGCAAAGTCCTTTCTGGCTCTGACTCTACTCGAAGTATACAGTATTTCATTTCACCCAGTTTATGAGCTGGAATAGTACTGCAAAGTATGTAATATGATACATCCAGAACTTGACAAAATCTACCAGTGTTTTGTCAAGCACTGTGCTTCCTTCCTTCTTCATGGTGGGTGGTATAAATGCAATACTTTACCTTTTGCTTGGGAGGAGATGTCTTGGCATGCCCCTGACCACTGTACCCCTAAAAATTGTATTGATGTGGCAGACTCTGATTCTTCCTTTCACCCTCAGGAGCATATGTGTCATACTAAAGCATCCCGTGTGCTAGCCAATTCTTTCTTATCTGACTCAAATTATTGCAATATTGTCAATGTAGAGGATAGACTGAATGTGCTGTGCTGTGGGATGTTCAAAGCATTCATATCTCTTTTGCAGGGAGAGTTCACATATCCTTGGGACAAAATTATGAATGCATATTGTTGCCTGTTCCATGTGGGTGCAAACTGTTTCAGATCCTCTTTTCTGGTAGGAATGTAAAAGAATTCATTTATCAAATCAATTACCACATATCATGTACCTGAGGCCATGTTAATTTGAGCTAACAAAGTCAGTACATCTGGCATGACAGCTGCAATTGGGGCTACAACTTGGTTGAGTTTGTGGTAGTTTATTGTCATCTTTCAGGATCCATCTGGTTTCTTCCAGGGTCCAGACTGAGGCATGTATGGAGATAGCATATTCTGACATCTTTAGATCATGAGTCAGCAAACCTTTTCTGCAAAAGGCCAGATAATAAATATTTTAGGCTTTGTGGCCATACAGTCTCTGATGTAACTACTCAACTCTGCTGCTATACTGCAAAAACAGCCATAAACAATATGTAAACAAATGAGTGGCTGTGTTTCAATAAAACTTTATTTAGAGAAACAGGTGGTGGGCCAGATTTCGCCTGTGGGCTGTAATTTACCAGCTCCTGCTTTAGGTCTTTAAGAGTGTCAGCAATTCCTGCCATCCTTTCCAGGACTTGATCCTGTTTTTGATTTGCTATCTTGTTTTGGAGGGGGATGGAGAGTCAGGCCAAGCAATCAAGCAGTTCATAAGGTTTGCTTTCTGCACTTTCATACATTTGATTGGTAAGAGAACAGTGAGTCAAAATGCATTTAGACAATATATTTATTAGTCATGGCACAAAATGTTTGCATGGATTCCCATTGTCCCCCAAGCTCCATGGGACAATGTAGAGGGGGCTTAGTGGATGCTACACACACACACACACACACGTCTATGTCACAGGCAAGGAACAATGAGCTTAGGAAACACTAAATCCTATATGAGGCTGCTGGCAAACACACCCATCCTCCTCTCCAGAGAAAGATTAGGCTTATTACTCTAGAAGGCAAGAAAATCTTCTAGGAGGAGGGAGATTTTTATCATCCTGGAATGTGTCTGAGGGTCTCTATCTTAGAGACACTATTTCTAGCTTCTAAGACTGTCTGTTATAGAAACAGTCTTGCAGGGTGCTTGGCTCAGAAGATGAGCAGAAGTGTCATAATTATGGGGAATTACCTCCAAACAAGGACAGAGTTCCAAGGCTTCCCCTTTGCCTTCCCCACTATGATAGTTCCCGCCCCACTGATCAAGAATCCTGTATGGGGGTTGCACCAACTACTGAATACATGAATCCCAAAGATGCATATCGAGCCCACAGAAATGACCACTAGGTGGGTCCGTGGACCCAGTGGATCCATTGTAAGCCAGATCTTGGACAGGACTCCACTTATTACCTGGTCCCTATTTACCCCTGACTCTAACAGAGGGGGAAGGATAGTGATGCTTTAGGTTTCTGAGTATCAGTGTTAGCTCAGACTTATGTCCAACAGTCCTCCAAATGTTTGACTGTTCCCCTTTCCCCAGTGTACAGCTACCCAAGTAAATGGCTGTAGGTCCCTTTGAGGAAGGACTGTGGGAGTCATTACTGTGTACTTGCCATGGTGTTGTAGACTCCTTCCTCCTGGGACAAAGCCACCTCTTCAGTCAATTGGTCTGAGTCTGAAAACTGGTTCAAATCAAGAATATGGATAAGAGGATGTGACATTTTATTGGGGTGACAGCCTTCAGCTTTCTGTTCATCTATTCCTGTTTTCTTCTGGTGGTACAAGCTTAATGGTACCATTGTGGGATGCCCATCTAGCTCACCTCTAGTGAGATTATGTTCTGTTACTTGTCTCCATAACAGGAATTTTCTGTGGGTCTAGCTCCCTTGGATGCCACTCCTATCACAATTACTGTGTACTCATCACAATAACTGTGTTCACCTGGGCTTTATTGTTCCAGGGTCCCATCATCCCCATTGTTCTCAGTGTGCCTAGCTCTGTAACAGCTTCTCTGCCACCAGCCCAGGCTTACAGAGGAGAGCTACCACTGAACTTTTTAGTGACTCTGGTGCCCTCCAACCATTGACTTTAGAAAGTGGTGTCTTTTTCGAGACTTCCTTGGAACATGCGTTGAAACTTCTGGCTTTACATTGTGTATCCACTCCAGCCCATCCACCTCTCTGAGGCTTTTAATCCCTTTCTCCAGCATCTGCATGGTAGTTCTGGCATTTCAACTTCACCTAGCATGAGCCATCACTACTCCATGCTTCTAGGTGCCATCCTTGTGGCAAGTCAGCACCATCTCCTGGGGTCCTTGCTAGGGTGAATCTTGTCCACTTTTTTTTTTTTTTTTTTTTTTCTTGTCCACTCTTAAATGAAGTTCTGAGCCTTGGCCTCAGTTTTCTTTGTCCTCTCACTACAGGAGATGAAAGCCCCTTTTTTGGCTATCAGGGAAGACCTCTGGCTTTCACACTTGACTTTTGTCAGCTTTTTGTGAACTTTCTCTAGGGTATCAGTGGTGCTTAAAAATAGCCATCCAATCCATTGTCTTTATAGGTGCTATGCCCCACCCCCACCCCAATACATTCTTGATAAGTTGCACCAGCTAATGCATTCCCTTCAGCTGGCTCACCATTCCAATTGATCAAAGGTGAGAATTCTAACCAACGAACTATCTGCATTTTAACTACCACCAGTCATGGGGTTTTCATTGCCAACCAAGCGGCCAGTGATCCTCCAAATCTTCATCCTATTGCCTGCTTTCTTGGACCACTCCCAGTACTGGTTATCTCCAAGTAGATGCCGAGATGGGAGTTTTTAATGGGGCCCAACACCTGGGAGAGGCAACATGATTGGGCAAAGAAGGAACAAAATTAGCATGCATGCTTGGTAAAGCCCTGGCCAACCCCTCAGAGAGTTCTGAAGCATGCATGGCCCATCAGAGTTGTCCCCTATTGGGCTGAAATGTCCGGGTATCAGTGATGAGTCACTGGGCATGAACTCCCCTGGGAAGGGCATGTTTTTGGGCAAGGTGGTGCTCAGGAGCTGAGGCAGACACTGAAGGACCTGACATCTGGAGCTGTCTGCTGACTGCACACCCAGTAGCTGGGGCAACAAATCTTTCCTTGAATGGGAATCTGGGTGAGACATCCCCCTGTCTACTGTACTGCTGAAATGTAATTCCTCATTTTTTTCCCTACAATGTTCATGTATTATTTTTCTAACTAAATAAAAGAAGAAAATAAGACAACATTTTTTATTTCAAGGTGAAATTCAAATCAGATCAACTTCTCCTAATTTGATTATTTGTTTCAACTCATTTGTTTACAATTTCTAGGGTGCAAGGTAGCATATATGATCAAGCTTCCAAACATCTATTTAGAAAGGGGTAAATTCAGTAAATCAGTTGATCAGTAGATAATTTTAACACCTTTGTGGAGCCCACTACTAGCTCTCAGCTTCTCTTGGGTTGACCATATCAGGTGCATTTGACATCCACACAAGATGAATCCAGATTTCACAGCCAATCAGATAGCCCAGGCCCTGGGAAGTAATGTCATGTGATGTCCTTAGGAAGACAGTGAGTGACAGGCAGATCGTAACCCCATCCCAGTGTGGCATTGACGTGTCCATGTTGTACTCATTTTTGGAGTTCTTTTTTCTCAGTCTGGCTTAGATTCATGTGGCCATTAGAGTCAATCCATTTGCACAAATACTGATTTATTAACCTGAAACAATCAAAGGGAGGGAGTGTCTATCTTTCTTCTCCCCTTTATCCATTTGAATGTTCTCTTTCTGTGAAAGTGCTTTTGGGAGTGAATTAGTAGAAGTCTTTTGCTTTTGAAGATATGAAGACCTGCTTCAACCCTCAGCAGGATGGGGCCTCATCCCTGCTTCTGTCTAATAAGATCTCTTTTCTAATTAGAAAAGTCACCTTCTGACAAGAGGCTTTGAGGAGTAAGTAGGAATTTAGTTTCTTTCCAATAACTATGGGAAAACAAGCCAAGAGGAAAAAAACACCTGAAAAATTGTGGAGGGTCTGTCCAGGGGAGGGAAGATAGCACAGGATTTGGTGACAGTCAAGCTAAGGGGTAAAGGTTTAAATACCACCTATTTGTATGAGACTTTGGTCAAATCATATAAACTATCTGAAATTCAGTTTCTTCCTATAAATAACCAAGATCCTGGTGTTGGGCCATTTCTCTGTCCCTTTTCATAGCAAAATGTGCTTGCTGTCAATTCTCTGTCTCCATTTCCTTTATGCTTACTTTCTCCTCAACCAATTCCCAACAGTGCTTTGCCCCACCATTCTGCTGAAGTGGCTCTTAGCTACCTCACCAATGGCCTCCATCTTGCCAACCAAGGGGTTGACCTCCCAGGAACATCTGACTTGGTTGGCCCCTCCTTCCTCTTCAAAGACTTCCCCCTCTAAGGTTCCAGACAAAGCACTCTCTTGGGTGGCCCTTTCTTCTCTTGTTTTTGACCATTTCCTCTTCCTCTGGCAGACCAGGGCCAAATTATGAGTCCCTTCAGATCTTCTGTAGTAACACACTTTCTCTAACGATGTCATCTTGGGGATTCAAGACTTTAAATATTACCTACAGGCTGAGGACTTTCACACTTAGATCTCCAGCCCTGACTTGCCCCTGAATTTCAGTCTAGATATCCAGTTGCTTACTTCACATCTCCATTTGAATGGCTCATCAGCATCTCAAACAGACTCTTGTTTTTTCCCACTGTGCCAGTTGGGAATGGGCTCAGTGAGGAACCGAAGAGCGTCCTTCCCTTTTTACTCTGCTCCCATCAAAGGTGCTGGGAATCCAGCAACTCCATTTCCCCAAATCCCTGACAATGGGTTTCCAGTTTAGATTCCACCAACAAGAAGCCTTTGTATGAGATTTGGAGGAAAGAAGAGAAGCAGAAACCAAATAATTGCTCCTCATGGAATCAGCAAATGAAAGATTTTGTCATGACCCCCAGCAATTTCCTATGAATCATCTACCTCTGAAGCTGAAATTATTTCAAGAGGTTTTCCGAACTTCCACAGCTTCCTCTCTCTCTGTAAGCTGGAGGTAAACCAAGTTACCAGGGGCACATTTCCCTGACCTGTATTCCTTCTCTGTTTCAAGGGTTTGGTAACCACCTACTACCTTAAATCCTTTCCTGCTTAAAATAACTCAAATTCTTTCACTTCTGGTATATCCTCCAAATCACCAGCCCTCACACATTAGCATGCATCAGAAATACCTGGATGTCTGTTAAAATAAGCTGGTGGGCCCACCACAGAGTTTCTGATTCAGTAGGTTTGGGGTGGGAGTGAGATGATGCTCATGCTGCTGGTCAAGGGGCCATAGTTTGAGAACCACTGACCTAAACCTTTGCCCTCTGAGTTAATGGTACCACCATCTATATAGTTGCTTAGGCCAAAAACCTGGGAGTCATTCTTGATTCTCCTCTTTCCTCCATGGCCATGACCATGATCTTGGTTATATAGATGAAGAAACTGAATTTCAGTGAGTTTATATAACCTGACCAAAGTCTTATACTGATATGTGACATTTAAACCCATTTACTTCAGAGGCTGACTGTCGCCAAATCCTATGCTATCTTCCATCCCCATGGTAGACTTATCACAATTTTTTAAGTTGGGGAAACAGTTTGTATCTGCATCTCTTCCTCCATGAAGACAGAGGAGGGGTCACCAGCTGAAAGAAGTTGGAGGTTTAAGAAGTGAGGGGCCTGTATGATCTGGTCACCTAGTAGAGCAGAAAGTCCTTGGACTAGGTAAGAGTTGTTGAATTGCTAAGCATGGTTGGGGTACATTTTGAGATTTGAGGTTAAATTTTTATTTTTTGGTGAATTATACTTGATTTACAATATTGTGTTAGTTTCAGATATACAGCAAAGTGATTCAGGTATTTATACATTTATATGTGTGTACATATATATAATATATATTATTTTTCAGATTCTTTTCCATTATAGGTTATTATAAGATATTGAATATAGGTCCCTGTGCTATACAGTAAATCCTTGTTGTTTATCTACTGTATATAGAGTAGTTAATCCCAAACTCCTAATTTATCTCTCCCCTCCCCTTTCCCCTTTGGTAACCATAAGTTTGTTTTCTATGCCTATGAGTCTGTTTCTGTTTTGTAAATAAGTTCATCTATATTATTTTTTAGATTCAACATATAAGAAATATCACATAATATTTGTCTTTTTCTGTCTTACTTCATATGATAATCTCTAGGTGCATCCATGTTTTGGCAAATGGCATTATTTCATTCTTTTTTAATGGCTGAATAGTATTCCATTATATATATATATCTTTATCCATTCATCTGTTGATGGACACTTAGTTTGCTTCCATGTCTTGGATATTATAAATAATGCTGCTATGAACATTGTGGTGCATGTATCCTTTCAAATTAGAGTTTTCATCTTTTCCAAATATATGCCCAGGAGTGTGATGGCTGGATCATATGGTAACTCTATTTTTAGTTCTTTAAGGAACTTCTATATTGTTTTCCATGGTGGCTGCCCCAATTTAAATGACCACCAACAGTGTAGGAGGGTTCCCTTTTCTCCACACTTGAGGTGAATCCAGTGCGTCCAGTCTGCACAGGCATGAAATTTTCTCCAGAAATGTTTGCATGGGTCACTGTAGCTCTGGGAGAGCCCAGGAGCGGAATTGCTAAATCAGGACTCATATACACTTTACATTTTGGTGACCATTGCCAAAGAGCTATGCAAATGTACTCTCCCATCAAAATGTTCTCCACAGCTGTTAATATAGCATTGTATCAAACTTGTGTATCTTTGCCATCTGCTAGGTGAAAAAAAAGTCTATTTTGTTGTTTTTAATGCAAATTATTTCATTATATGTGAGAGTGAATATCTTTTTGTATGCTGCTTCTGTGAACTGCCTATTCATGATGGGAACTACTTATGAATATGGGGATAGTCAAGTTAAAAGAAAAATACATTGTTTATCCAAGCTACCAGGCAAATACCTGCTATTAAAATATTAAGGAGCAGGTTCTAATACCTTGGGGCTCAGGTTTAGACACTGGAATCAGAGGTGTGACTTTTTCTAGAAAGTAAGGTTTCCTTTGTTCTGGCTAGAAGCATTTTGGCTGGGGCCACAATCCTCCTCAAAAACATCCCCATCCTACCAAAGTGTAGGTACCAGCCTATCAGAGACTGGCACCCAGATTCCCAGCTCCTACCACTGTAACCCCATGACAGGTGAAATTTTGCCCATGACACAACCCTAGGGAAACACTGAGAGGGAAGGAGAAGCAATGAATAAAATGAAACAGTAAAATAAATCCTCTTGCTTATAGGTTCAGTGGGAACTGTGAGTCAGAATTATGCATTTGGCAGCATAGAAATGATGCTAATGAATACAAAACTTATGATCATACACTTTTTAACCCACTGTACAGCTCCTTAAGAGAAAATAAGACTCCTAAATCTAGTAAGTTTGTCTAAACTGAGACCCATGGTGCATACACATACTGTGCTGTTCCAAATTTTTAACCTGGAGTATGAAAGAAATAAATCTATTGGACTGCTTTTCTTTTTTTGTTGGGGGAGGGTTATACATCGATTCTGTTGAAAAGTGGCTGAGAATCACTCTAAGCCCATGCTTGCAGAGGGGGCATGGTGCTGATATCAGAGAAAGAACATAGGGTATTGGGATAAGATGCTGGTACAGAAGTAGACACCTGTCCTGAGGTTGTGGTTGTGGCCCCAGGAGTCCAGGCAGGTAAGAGGGAAAGAAGTTGATGTGTTTTGGGAATGTCCAGGAGGCTGATGTGATGGGTATATGGTAAATCTGGGGGAGAGAGAAAGAGACAAGCACAGAGGGGGAGGCAGTGTCAGACCACATAGGGATGGGGTTAGGGTAAGGGCAGTTGGATGAATGACCTCCACATCACCATCCCAAGTAGTCAGGTGCAGGGAGATGAGGAAGGCAGGGAACAGTGAGAAGTACCTACAGAGGCAGAGCTTTACTGCCAAAGGGAGTGAGGTCTGCGGGCTCCCTGGATGCTGCAGCAGGTGGGCACATAGATGAGTAACCGCATCCTAGACGGCCCCGCTCTGGGCTGTGTTAAAGCTCTTCCTTACTGGGAGCTTCCTTACTGGGAGCCCAGTCACTGTGCATATGGGAGGATGTGGTTAGTGGCTTGTTTCATTAGCAGCAACAAAGCGATTAATCTTTCTGGAGCTGCATGAGCCTTTGCCTGAGCATTTCACAAGTGTGCTGCTGGGAAATAATCCCAGGTAAGTGTCTGGGCTTCCTTCAAGCCCCCTGATTATAACAGCACTCCTCTAGGGCAACTCTCAGGCCTGCATAATCCCATACTTGCCAAGGGCAGAGCGGGAAGGGCATGGCTGTCTCCAGAATCCTTTTTCCAGATGAGGAAACTGGGGCCGAGAGAAGTGACTTATCCAAGGGAACTCAGGGTGTCGGAGGCAGAGCTGGGACTAGACCCAAAGGGAGGGCTGAGGAACTAGTCTTGACATTGAGCCAGGGTCAATGCACCTGACCTGGGTGAGCGGGTGCTGTTTCCTCCCTGGAGGTTTCACTTGGGCTGAGATAACAGGAGTTTGGTCTCAAGGACAAGGGGACTGATTTTATTTTTCTCAAGTTGAGGTCACAGCAGGCACACTGAGGGATTTTCTGGAAGACCCCATATTTAAGGGGTGCACATGAAATGTCTAGAATGCATTAAGAGAGTGAGACCAATGGCGAGAGAGAGTGACAGCATCGCACGTGGACAAGGGTCAGTGGAACCGACAGCATACAGCTCAGAGGATCTGGGGGTTGGCTGCGCAGAATGTGGTAACTAAGTCCAAATATATGAAGGGCTGACATGAACAAATAATGTACTTTGCTTGATTATTATTATTTTCTCTATCATTAATTAATAATCCTATTGCCACAGAGCTACTTCTCATGTTTTATTCCAAATATGTAGGACTGTAATTCCTTCACACAGGGTTAACTGCTTGGGACATGAATCATCCTTTAGAAGAGTCCCAACTTGAGCTGCATATTTTAGGGGCTTTGCAGTTCCCATACCCCACCCCAGAATTCTTATTTAATTGGTCTGGGATGGAGCACTGTGGTAGTTTGGACCATTAGGCAGAGTATTTTTTCCCATCTTGTTGATATCGGGCTTGGCTGTGGGATGTTACTGGACATGACAAGAGCAGAAGCCTTAAATGTGCTTAGTTTGGCTTGTCTCTCACACTCCATTGATGGGTCATGAGAAGAATGTACCCCAGGTAGCCACTGCTCTAAGGAGTATGAAACATACATAAAGCTCACCAGAATACAACCTGCAGTCCAGAGCGTTTCCCCAGTTGAGCCCAACGTAGATCAGCCAAGCTCCATTCCACCCACAGACCTGTGAGTGACAAATGAATGCTTGTTGCTTTAAGCCACTGAGTTTTGAGATGTTTGTTACACAGCATTGTTACAGTAATGTCTAACTAATACAAGCCCTCAGCCCTAAGATGTTCTGATTCAAATGATTTGAGTTGAGGTCCAGGCATTAGTATTTTTCAAAATGCTGCCCAGGTGATTCTATGGACAACCAGGGTTGATAATTGCTGATTTGGAACACTGCTTTTCTGCCCAGGATTTGGGTGATTCTGTCACAGCTCAAGTCAGTGTTTCTGGCTTTGGTACCATGTACATCAGAATTCCTGGGATAATAGGGCAGCTCACATATTAAGAATGGAGATTCTTGGGGCCTGCCCCAGACCTACTGAATCAGACTCTCTGGAGTGGACCCAGGACTTTGCATTTTTAACAGGCATACCTTCTCCCACCTCCCCTTCCCAACCCTGGGCATGTTTCAAGCACACTGAAGTTTGGGAATGGCTGGTGTAGGGATGCTTTCCCATTTCCCACCACTCTGCAGTAATAGAGTTGATGATAATTGAAACTTTCTTACTAAAAATTCAAACCATTTCTGCTTGCCTCTATGAACATTTGACTTTAGTCTTTTAAGTCTTTATAGTGGAGCAGAGGAGAAATAGGTCCTGATCTGATTTTGATATAATGGAGAAGGTTGGACTACATTATTTTGTCCAGCTCTAATACTCTATGATTCTACACCATTATATTTGTCACATAATCTGTGTAGCAATGGTATGAAGTGGCTCAACCATTAGCTACTGCAGCCAGAATGGTGTCTAAGAGCTGTAAGCAGGAAGTCACAGGTCCTTACGGGTCCTGCCTCAGACATATAGCCAAGCTGAACACTGAGGGCTCCAGATACCTTGGCCTTCTAGTCTGAGCTGTAGCCCCACCAGCCAGGGCCCTTGCAGAGGCCACTCTGGATCCTTGTGGCTCTGGTCTGGTTGACTTTCTTTACACTGTGCTCCATTTCTGCTCCACTTTGAACTCTTGGCTTTCCAGCGTGGATGCCAATCCTGTTGCTGGTCCTTTGGACTTGAAGTTGAGATTTGCTCTCCCCTGAAAGGGAAGCTCACTTTTTCTTGATGACTCTGATTGGCTCCAACTTCTAGCCTAGCAGTTCTCCGTCTCACCTGGGGAACTTGAAACAACCTTGATTCAGGCTCCCTCCTCCCCAGTAATTCAATCAGAATCTCTGGGGTGGGACAGAGGTGTCAGAATTTCAAACACTCCCCAGGGGATTCCAAAGGGCAGACAGGGTTGAGAGAGCCATTCTCTGGCAGAAACCACACCACTCTGTAGCCCTCCCCTCTACCTCCATCCCCAAAGCTTCGGTTAAACCTCCTTCACCAGGATGCTGCTTCTGCCAGGAGGATTTCAACACAGTAACCATGTTTCTATGCAATAGAAGAGCTCTTTTTAATGTCAGTCCCAAACTGGTCATTACCTTCCCCACCCGCAAGAAGTAGAGGGTTTGAAATATGCCCCCAATCATCAGGTTGCAGTCTGAGAACAGAGGCAGCTGGCCAAGGAATACAGAGCGCTCAATGAGAGAGACGGAGACAGAAAGCTTCGGGGCCATGCAAAATAGGAAGAGAAGCCATTCCCTGTAATGAGTAACCAGCGGCAGGCACTTTGCTGAGCAATACAGTTGATAAATACTCTGTACTTAAAGTGAACTTTGAACAAATGCATAAGCAGAGATTGTTTTCTGCAAATAGAAGCAAGCAAGGGCTTCCTACAAAGAAGCCGTGTCCCAGCACAGACTGAAGTGCAACAGGAATGGGGTTAGAGACATAGCAGAAATGAAGTAGCCAAACGTAGGTGGTAAAATAAACTTCAAAACACCCAGATGAATCAGATGACAGGCAAGCTTCTTAATGATACTAAAGAGGGGTTGCACGAGTTCTGTAGTGAGAAGAAATTGGAAACTCTATCAGGATCTCACTGTATGTTATTTACAGTTTGCTCTTTGCTGACTGTATAGTAAGTGGTTTATCATTTTTCTTTCCACAGAGTGGGCTCATCGTTTTCCATTAATTCTTTTGTTGTCTTCACAAAGGTCAGAATTTAGGGTTCTTTTACAGAAACATACCTGGACAGAGGGGCTTGGACATCCAGCCTGGGGGCAGACCAGGTAAGTAGCTCCCCTTAGAGAATGGGCCTTCAGCATCCTAATTTCTCTCTAGGGATGCTGCAAGTCAAGTCAGCACTATCAGCCCCCAGAACAGAAGATAATCAGTGGCTGTGAGAAAGGAAGAATGTTAAAGTCCCGGGAACGATGTGGTTGGGACCGTCTTCAGTGAGACGAGGAACCAGAAAAATTTGGAAAGGGTACCTTTCGTCAAACTGGAGGGGTTGAGAGAGTCATGAGGAGTGTTTCCAAGCAGCCATGTCTGCCTTTCATTAAGATGAAAAGCCAGATAATTTCCTCGTGCAATACCAACAGATCTCAACAATGTGGCCCAAACTCACCAGCCCATCAGTTCCAATGGCAATGAGCCCATGAGAATGGGATCTGACACCCTTGTCTGCCAGGACCGGATATTGATTTTAGTTTCTGACGGGAATAAACAGAATTTGCTTTTCTAGGTGATTTAAACACACATAATTAAACAAGAAACATCAGGGCTGAAAGAGTAAAGTGCCGTGAACAGACTTATTCTTTTAGCTTTCCCTTCATTCCTGGTCCTCCAGGGAGGCACCTCTCAGCTCCCCCACTGCTGGTGATTCGTTCTGGAGGAGTTTCTGGAAACTTGGCAGAGGAGAGGGTTAAACGACATTGTGGCTGAAAACGGATTAAGAGCAAATGATTACATGAGAGCTGGGCTGAAACGGAGCTCTGCCCTGGCAATATGCTCCTGACAACAGCCCGAAGTTACGTTATGTGGAAGGTCTCCTTGGATTTTCACAGAAAAGGGCAGATTATCAGCAAACAAAGGGATACAGAGCCCAAACCTTAAATAGCTAGAGAGAAGCTGGGTGGGAGAAACAGTCCTTGCCAGGTCCTGTCTCTTGGAGCCTTTGAGGCCAAATCCCATTTCCCACCAGATTTAATGGAGAATTCTTCTGAAAGTCAGGATCTGCCCACCGCCTTTGAACATCTTCCTTTAAAATGGTGTTAATGAGCTTGACTCCTTCTTCAGGACCACGAGGCCCCATTGCTGCCCCGGCAGTGTTGCCATCTACCCAGGCCCTACCATCTGAAGGGAGATGCAGTTTCACCCCCGATTTTCCTTTTTTATTCCTTTATCTGAGAAGAAAAGAATATTTAGACATTTAATTGTCATGTAACGAGATAACTATAACAAGTTAATTAGTTCTCAATTAAGTTGCATTTACCATACCACCTGAATGTGTTCTCAGCAATTAGGGGCATCTAATGAACTTGCAGTAGCTGCCTGCTTCCCACAGCCAACAGCACCGTGAAAGCATCGCTCCTGGGATCTGAGGCACCATGTTCTCTAGAAAGCTAGCATCAGTGTATACATCCAACCTGTCTTAGAATCAACTGGATGTAACAGCTGATCAATCCTCGAAACAAAAAGCCAGACCAGCTCCGTGAAAATGGAAACAAAGAATCGTGGAATTCATGTAACAGAAAGAGCACTGGCTTTGGAATCCAAGGGATATGGGTTCAAGTCCTGACTACTACTTTCTAATAAAGTGACTTTGGGCAAGTATCTCCCAAAATCTCTGAGCCTCAGTTTCCCCATTCCTATGCCAGGTATAACAGTAGGGAGCTTACTAAGATTCCTGGGTAGACTGGTCAGAGAGTGAGGGCAAAGCCTTACAGGTGCTGTATATTGTAGACATTTTGTTAGCTTGTGCATGTCTCTCTGTAGGCTCTGTGGTTTTGTAGGATTTGGGCAAAGAGGTTACGTGGCTACCCATTTGGGGGGGTTAACTGTCATTTTAAGTCATTGCAGGAACCCCTAGTCACATTTCAATGTCCTGTTAGTGGAGAAAGCTCCCCACAAGCATTAGCAAAATATGAGGGATGGCCAGGGGCTCTAGGTGGATAAGGGTAATTATTCATTTTATTCTGGTGTTTCCCTTAAGATTCAGCGAGATGAAGATCAGGAAAATGATGGGAGTTATCAGTCAAGCACTGGGGAGCAATCATGAAACTAGTCCCCTCTGGGGAGAAAACAGAGTGATGGAGGGGGAAGGAGGAGGAGGAGAAGGGGTAAGGCTCTCAGAGAATCAGCATCCAGCCACAGTGAATGGGGTCCAGAATTCCAGCTCTCCCTCTCTATTCCTTTCTAGCCACGGGTTCACCTTTCCTTCAGCGCCCGCTATGATTAAAAAGCCACAGTGAGGAATCATCAGAAGGAGAGAAAAAAATTTACAAACTGATTTGCATTTTAATGAATTTTTAATTGAACCAAAATCTGTTGTTTCTCTTTAAAGATGCAGCACTGACTTTTTTCCCCCGCTGCTGTGGGCCAAGCAGGAACTTAATATGATAAAAACAATGATAATGCTAAGCTTAATTAGGTTTGAAATCTCGTTTAGAAAGGCTGCATGGAGTCTGGGAATGGTGAGCATTTGCTAGCAGCAGGCTAAGAAGCCAGAGTGCATTGGTAGATACCTTCTTCCTAAAACCACCAAGAATGCACCCAAATCAGCCAGGCACCTATGCTGGGCCAGGACACCATCAAACAGTTCTCTCCTGTCATGGTGCTTTGGGGTTTCTAGGCATGGGTGCCAGGCAAGCCCAGCCAGTGGGAGGTGGACATTGGATTTCCACCCTGGCTTTGGTTTTTGTTATCGTAAACTGCTTCACCTTTTCTTTATATCACTTAGCAGGGTCACACTAAGACACATAGATGGTGGTCTAGGTGATCCATGCACGCTTTGGGAGAAGGCATTGAGAGGCTACCATTGAAAAGAACTGATAATGGTCTGGGATTTTATCCTACTTACAAGCTAACACATCACGGTTCCATGGATGCTGGCAGAAGACATGACACTCCTGGGTCAGAGACAAAGGACTTTATTACTCATGGCAAAATCTGTAGCTGGAGCTTCTGTTTGTACCAGTTCTCCATGACCTACAGTCCCATGGAGGTAAAGGGAAGTGACATAGGTGGGCTTGGATGGATGCTTCACAGGCAGTGAATTATGTTACACTGTGATTGGAGGATTCATCCCTTTTATAGGGAGGGGAAGAAAGCCAGCTTTGGGGAGAGAGATGCTACCCCTTCCCTTAAGGTTAATCACTGCAGACACAGCTCTGGGAAGTAGTCCAGGTAAAGAGCAGTCAGTGCCTTGCATTCCTGGCACCCTTAGCAAGAACATACAATGATGCTCAGGGTCCATGGTGGGTTCCAATTCCAACAACCATGCCTATGTGTTACTTTCACAGTCAAGGGCAATGTCTCAGTGGATTCGAAGGCAGTGTGTATAGTAGGTACAGTGGGAAGAGGTTTGTTTCTTTACTGGAAAGGAATAAGTTATTTGTTGAAATTATTACTCAGGCAGTCCTCTGTTTTTTAGTATTTTTGCGATAGATAAAATTCTGGAGTATTAATTGATGAGTACCACTCGACTCCAAATTTCTCCATTGGCTCCAAATGTCCTGCTTGCTTTCTCTCCTCCCTCCATCACCCTTTCTGAACCCTTCAGCCCCAGCAGTCAGTTGTAAGTCCAGTTCCCCCAAAAGTGATGACCATGGCAGAGCCAGAGGAAAAGACATCACATACTTGGCTTTAAAGATTAAAGAGCCACTGCACCAGAGTATGGCAGGAAAATTTGGGAAGGATGTTTGTTTGCCAAGCAGCTCTTTTTCTTCTCCAAACACAGACTAGATAACAACTCCACAGCCTGAGGGCAGGAGAGAACAATCAGAGAGGAAGAAAGAGGTGTGGGTCCTTGTGAACTGTCCCCTCAGGCTGAGTAGGGGGATGCCTACTCAATAGGACCCTCAGATAAATTTGGGGATAAGCTACAGTGGGAGCAAAATTGTGTCCTGGAAAATATGGTAGAGAGAACTTGAGAAACTCACAAAATTTCTTAGGGTGTGCAAGAACAGCTGAATTTTCCCTGTGGCCTAAGGTCAGTTTCCGCAGGTGGCCTGGTCATCAAGGTTGACATAGCTTTTAGTCCAGCCTGTGAGTTCCAACTTGTTCTTGCTCTCCCTCATATTATATCCATCTTCCCTGCCTGCTTATTAGTTCTGAGGACTTCAAGTGCAGTGTCAGACAACAGCCACATGGGGACTGCTTATAGTTGTGTAAGGTCAAATCCCTGCTGTAGCACACACACCCACCTACCCATCCATGTACCCATCTGCCCACCCACCTACCCATTCACCCACCCATCTACCCCTCCATCTACCCACCTATCCACCCATCTACCCATCCATCCACCTATCCACCCACCCATCCATCCATCCATCAACCTACCCACCCATCCAGCCATCCAACCACCCACATACTCACCCACCTACCCATTCACCCACCCATCTACCCCTCCATCTACCCACCTATCCACCCATCTACCCATCCATCCACCTATCCACCCACTCATCCATCCATCCATCCACCTACCCACCCATCCAGCCACCCAACCACCCACATACTCACCCACCTACACATTCACCCTACCCCCCTACTCATCCATCCAAGTGGTTCTGCCAGTCTTTGATTTATATAGGTCACTCTGTTTCCATCTAGAAGGAAACATCTGGAAAATGGTGGGCCTGTGAGCATGGAGACGAGAGAAGGAATTTAAGAGAAGTTTTTTCTCCATGCTTGCT
Organism: Balaenoptera musculus; assembly: GCF_009873245.2. Taxonomy (NCBI): domain Eukaryota; kingdom Metazoa; phylum Chordata; class Mammalia; order Artiodactyla; family Balaenopteridae; genus Balaenoptera; species Balaenoptera musculus. Next base: position 43,567,540 of record NC_045786.1, on the reverse strand, counting down.
CCAATCACTGAACTCTTTCCTCCCCCAAATCCTTTGAACTCTTAAGTCCTCTCATCCTATAGAAGCTCTATGACAGAAGAGGGAAACCAGGCCATTTTCACTGTTGCCCAGACTGGGAAGCAGGACCATGTCTCAACAGGGGAGACAGAGCAGCCCTCCTGATTTGACAACTCTTCAAATGCATCTCTTACAATAGTGAATCCAACCAGAGAATCAATGAATCACACCAAACAAACCTAGTTATTTTTAGTACTTCTCTTTTTATAAGGTGAAAGTACAAATCTTTGCAATTTTCCAGTGGTCTACTGGGAATTTTCAAAGATAGGTGTAGAAAATATCCTGAACATTTTACTTTATTTTATTCTAAATTAAGATCCAATCTAGGGAAGGCAAAAAATCTAAAGAGTTGCCAGAGGACATTCAGATACTTGATTAAGATAGGATCATTGGATGCTTGAAAAATAATAATTGGCTACCTATTTATCGAAGTGATTACTAAATATTTTTAAATAACAGGCTTATAAAGCATCTGAGCTCTTTTTATGTGATGAACTGCTTTTTCATAATCAAGGACATAATAAAGTAAACATAAAGCTCAGATAGAGGGATAGAAAATTATTCTGGTAAGACAAAGATTCTTTGCTATCTAGGAAGATTACACAGAAGGTAAAGAATATTCTTTTATATTATGGATAATGACATTGGTCAGTAAATCAAGGAAGCCAGCCCTTCAAAGCTGGGAGAACTTTGTCAAAATGTTAACATTTTCATGGCTTCTTTTCAGAGTCAGGTGTTATAAACCAAGGCAAATAGATTTCACTTTCCAAGTTGTGTCCTTCCCTTATATCTTGGAATAGACTTGCTTAAAAAGTGAAAGCACACAGGCACTTGTATTTCTGTCACTATCGCTCCTAGTATTGTCTCAACCATCCATATTAATTATGACTTCTAACTAAAGTAACTAACTTCTATTTCACAGAGCAAATTAGGGGGTAGATAATGGAGCACTGTCTGTCATATATGAGTATTTTAGCAGACTAACAGAACTTGTGATACATACAACACAATTTTATATAGCTACAGACACCACTTTTACACTTTAAAATGAACATCTTTATTAACATGACCCAAAGATTTAGCTGTATAGCTTATAAAAATAAGCAAAAGCACATATACTTTAAATTATAATTTGTAATCAAAGTCTCATTATTCTATCTTATTTTGAAAATAGCTAGGTATCTAAGAATTATCCATTAATTAGCTCACTCTGATATTTGTCCAAACTTTTAATTCACCTAAAGATGTTGGAAATTGTCTAAACTGGTTCAATACAAAATATAATTACTGTTGATATGAAAAGGTCAGATAATGACTCAATTCAGTTGAATGCAAATTTACATTTTTCATAATCTTAAACCTCATTGGGAGTAATGTTAGTTTATTTGATTAGTAAACCTATATAAATTTAGGAGACTCAGATTTTGTTGAGAATACAAACCCAAGTAAAATAAAATGTACTACTGTATTACACTTAACACTGATAAAGCAGAGAAAAGATATAGCTAGTGTTTCTTGAACTGTGATTTGCCAAAATTTTCTGTAATTATGTGTTTGGTTCCCTATAATGTTTCTGAGCTAACAATTTATGTAAGATGGATTTTTTTCAGGTCTAGCACATTGAAGTATCAGAAATTCAATGTTTCTATTTCCTGGGAATTTTAGGAATATTCCACTTATATGTTGATTTTTGTTTATAAACAAGTCAGAAGAGTGCTCCTATAATTTAAGAAACATAATATCTTCCAGAAGTAGGAAAATATTTTATACTCTTACAAATGAGAAATCAAGGCCTTTTTCATTTATGGACAAACAGTCATATAGAGAATTTGTAGCTTCAGCTCTACAACTTTAGCCAGAAGTCAAAAGTAAATACAGAAACACAAAAATTCACTGGTCCATATTTAAAAGAGCCAATCTCCTTCCTTGTAGGCTGAAATTCTTAATTGAGCAGAGCTTAAAACAGTCAAATAAACAAACTAGGTAATCTGTCACCTGTCTCACCCAACAGAGACTCTAATATCCCTCTACAGAGATTACTACATGGTCAGATCATAAAACCAAAATCCCAATCATTACTGCCACCCCAGGGATTCATTTATTGGTGCCAAGTGAACCACAGACAAGACAAAGATACCAAATCAGTAGAAAGGAAAAACCTTCTCTTTCTGCGTTTCCTCTTGACTGACCCTCACGTTCAGAGCAAGTTTCTGCTGCTATGACCTGAGTCACACAGGCAGATCTGGGGAGCAGATGGTCCAGTGTGGCCCTTTGTGGTATAAGGCAACACAATTGGTGTGTTGATCTCAGTGTGATGCTCTTAGATCACACACAGATTGAATGCCACACTGGGAGCTAACTAACACATGTCTGAGGCAATAGAGAAGGAGGGTTTCCCCATGGACTTAGAGTTGGTAGGGAGCTTAGTCATCTTCCCACCCAATGTCCTCATTTGCAGAAGGGGAAACTGAGTCCCTCAGAGGCCAAGATTCTCTCCCAGGGTCCCACACCAAGTTATAGGTAGCTCCAGGGCCAGAAAATGCAGACCTTCTGTCTTCTGATTTTCACAGCCAGTGATGTTCATAGTAAGTTACATCATGTAGCCAAGTTATTTTTCTGGTACTGAAAACCCCTAAAAGTCTTCATATGTATTCAGTACCCTGGTCAGTTATTTTCACTGCTTTTGTCATTATCAAGAGTCTTTGATTATTTGATTCTGTAGAAGTTTTAGAGGAAGCCAGATACTGTGAGCTCAGAAATGGTCTCATTCTTTTCTGGATCAAAGATAATTATAATAATAGAAATTCCATTCATGAGTCTGTTCTGTAGGCTGGATATTCTACTTTGGGCTTTACATTCATTCTCTCATGCAGTCCTTTACAATAACCCTTCAAGAAAGGCACAGTCATTGCCATTTATAGATAAGCAACCTGTGGCACAGAATGGGAGAGTAATTAAGGCCAAAGTTTCATAGGATTAAATGCCAATGCTGGGATTTGAACTGGGATCTGATTCTTGATCCTGAACTCTTACCACGTTTGAAGAATATTAAGTCAAGATTCTGGAAGGTTTCGAAAGTCAAGTTACTCAGTCTGGATATTATTTTTTAGGCAGGCCTTTTCCAAAGCTTATTCTATAAGATACAGTCTTGAGATTTTACCAGATGTTTCAAAGGGCAAAGGAAGTACAATACATTTCTGTAGCCCAATTCATTAAGAAGACCCCAAAACACAGGAAACAGGTCTGTACTCCCCTTAATATGCTACTGTACATTGCGAAACACAGAGAGGATCTTATTTGCAGCATCTCCCCCAAACTTATTTGGCCACATTTTCATGCTCAGAGTATCATCTGTGGACAAACTATAGCAGTGGAGAGCCTCAGGTAATTTCTGAGCAGAAACATAGTCAGATCTGTGTTTACAAAGCCAGCTGAGGCAGTGGATTCAAGCACGGACACAGTGGTTTCCACCCTCAGTTAGAAAGTAGCTAATTCCACTGAGGTAGAAAGAAAAAGAAAAGTAACCTCACTCATCCATCTGCTAATGGACAGAGTGGGATCCAGGGACCCAGATTACCAGCATGTTCAAAATCCTCGTCCAGTTAAAAAGCCATCCTGTTTGAGACAGCACTTTGAAAACCATGTAGAGCTACACACACACACGTGCGTGCGCGCGCACACACACACACACAGATTAGCAAAGACTATACATCAGAGATGCTGTGTGAACACACAGACTCCAGCCTTAGTTTGTCCTGTGTCTAGACCTCAGCCCACCCACTCTGTGTTGATCCCAGTTGTAAACACGCACAGTCTAGGAACGTAAGCTCCCACTGCATCAATCCAACCACCAGGCTCACCACGGACATTCATCTGCCCCATCATTCACAGCTCCCTTCTACACCAAGACCAAGCCTGCTCATCCAGGGATGCCATCTATTAGCAAAGTATGTCTGTGGCACCATCCAATTCTCCACCCACACGGAAGCACTTGAGGCAGTGAGTGGTTGTCATGGGTCTTGTCAACTGATGTCGTCTTTTCTTGTTTCTCTTGGCAGGTGTAGGTGTGTGTGTTTGGTTCTTTGCATCTCCTTACTCTTCCCATCATAACAGACCTTGCCAGGCTCTCTGGATTGTGGGTGAGTTCCACTAAAAACATGTCTAATTGGGAATATGTGAATATTTGGACCATTACTTTTGTGATTTCCTTCTAAGGGTCGGTTAAAACAAACCACAGCAGTGTATAAGGGGAACACCTAGGCTTGTGGTGGAGGGGACAGACTAACTGCTATAGAACCAGATAGAGTGGATGGGATTCCTGACTCCATGTCTTAATAGCCATGGACCTTGGACAAGTTATCAACCCTCTCTAAATTCCAATTTCCAAACATCAAAAATGGGAATCTGGGACTCTTTCTACAGTGGGTTTAAGGATTAAAAGGGGATAAAGCACTCAGTAAATGACAGGGCCCAACATCTGTCCACAGGGAAGACTTGGTGGTTAGTACAATTGGCTTCTGCTGTTGGCACAAATCTCTTTCCTATTTCACTTTGCTTTTGCCTGTCAGCTAGTCCCCATTCAGGTCCAGTGGTTCTGATGGCCAGGCAATTGCCTTTGCTAGCTTATCCAGATGCTCCAATTCTAGCCATATCTGATTCATATCTCTGTGTCAGGGACCTAAATGAAAATTGCTATGAGTATCAATTCCATCAACTCTGGGAATTGCTGGGCTCCAAACTCTCCCTCAAGGGAGACTTTTAGCAACATAACTTAGATTATAGTTCAGCTAATGTTTAGTGAACACCTGCTATGTGCTAGGCATTACGCTCTGTGCTTTCACACAAGTTATTTCACTAAAGTTACAGAAAATGACAATTTTACGGTTTCATCAGTAGCTCGAGGTAGCATTTATACATATATGTCCAATCCTAGCAGAGTAAAACTTCTCTTTTCTGCTTCTTTTTTTTAAAATTAATTAATTAATTTATTTTTGGCTGCACTGGGTCTTCATTGCTGGTGCGGGCTTTCTCTAGTTGCAGCGAGCAGGGGCTACTCTTCGTTGCTGTGCACAGGCTTCTCATTGCAGTGGCTTCTCTTGTTGCGGAGCATGGGCTCTAGGCACGTGGGCTTCAGTAGTTGTGGCTCGCGGGCTCTAGAGTGCAGGCTCAGTAGTTGTGGTGCAAGGGCTTAGTTGCTCCGCAGCATGTGGGATCTTCCCAGACCAGGGCTTGAACCCGTGTCCCCTGCATTGGCAGGCAGATTCTTAACCACTGCGCCACCAGGCAAGCCCCTCTTTTCTGCTTTTAGGGGTAATAGTCAATATATTTATCAACGTGTATAGCTTGAGTTTCAACCAATCAAAATGAGACACTGGAGGATGGCACTAGGGCAGGGTCGGGGGTGGGGGGTACTTGAGGACTGCAGCTATTTACCAGCTGGAATAGAAGTATTTTAACAATTCAACTTTCAATATTTTAACAATTGATATGACTGATCTTGGTCAACCTGGATGAATATTAACCCCATCTTCCTGCCCAATGGTTCAGACATTGGAGAGATGGCGAAATATTCCTTTACCTCCTTCAGTTGCTATTAGGGGAAAATGCAGAAAATGTTACCCTTGGGGCTCCAGGGACAGAGAATGAAAACAAGATCCATGGTTTCTGGACTTTGGAGACAGACAGAAGCTGGGTGGGCTAGTTGAGGCTGTGTATATAGTGGTTAAAACCTCCGGCTCTGGATCACGTGGACCTGGTTGGAGGCCTCCCTCTATCACTTGCTACCTGTGTGATATTGGACATGTTATTAGCCTTGCTGAGCCTCAGTTTCCCTGTTTATGAAATGACGATAACAGCACTACCTCACAGGGTTTTTCTGCAGTTTTATGAAACAGTATAGATAAGTCTCTTAACACTGTTATTCGTTATTAGTGTAAATGGAATAATATTTTCAAAATACCCATCAAAGTTTTCTGTCTTCTCAGAAATCCAGTTTTCTGGGAATTCCCTGGCGGTCCAGTGGTTAAGCCTCCGTACTTTCAATGCAGGGGGCGTGGGTTCAATCCCTGGTTGGGGAAGATCCCACATGCTGTGGTGTGGGAAAAAAAAAAAAGAAGAAAGAAATCCAGTTTTCTTCTTTTGACTTTTATGCCCTCATTGCCTGAAGAAGGGAAGACCAAATATGTGGAGGAAGTAAGATTTGTCAGAAAGGAAGCAGAACGCCCGCCATTTCTGGGGGACAGAGAAAGGGGGAGGGTGAAGATCAAGGGGTCAGACATGAATGTCCTTGCTTTCTTCCCCCTCCGATTTCCGGGGAGACTGAGGAGGATTTGTAGAAACATTTGAGAATTTGGGTGAGTCTCAGAATAGGAGGGCTTGCTCCCTGTTTCCCAGAGGGTAGCCCAGGAGAACTGCAGCCTCTCGGAGAAGGCCTGCCCTTGGCGTAGACCAGTACGGAAGGTGTCAGTCTGACAGCTGGGGATGTTTGCCCCCGAGAGCGGGCCCAGCTCCCTTGTTGTCCAGTTCCCATGGCATCTGGGGCCCCGGAAGTTCCTGCTTGTTTCCCCTGGTGGGGGACACAAAATAATGAGAGATCCCAGCATGTAGAATATCACTGGGAAGTAGCCCCAGCATGTGGGGACCTAAGTGGGGGCTTATGGCAGGGACTCCAGATGTCACCTTGGACCTCAACAGGATTCCCAAAAAACAGACAGTAGCCATTGCCCCTCAGTGAACACCAGCACAGGAAACCCAGTGAGGACGTGAGAGGAGGGACCACTTAGCAGGGTGCATGTGGACCCAGAGGACGGTTGGTGACCAGAGGGTCCCTCCTCACCATTGCGGGGCTATGCCAGCTCCCCTCTGCCCTCGGTGCCAGCTTGGGTGGGAGAAGGGGGAGGGGAAACCCCTTGAAATGGGAGCTGAGAAAGAGCTGAGAAATTGCTACCACTTCCCTCCTGCCCACCCCTGTTGTCTCCAAAATGGGGACTCAGATGAGGGCAGTTACAGACATTAACTCTTGTCGTATATTAATTTGGAGAGGTCACACCAGCTGTTTTTAACAGCAACAATGATGATGCATTGTGGCAATGGTCAGGTGCAAGGCAAGAACAACACAACACCAGGGGGACTTGATACTTCCCATCAAGAGGGTGTCTCTGGAGCACCCCATCACACCCCTCTGAGGGGGCCCCCTGGCAGCTCCCCTCCCTGAAAAGCTCAGTGACCACAGCCAATCTCCTCTGTCTTTCAGCTTCCCGGCTTCACCCTGCCCCTTTACCTGGACCTGTTTGGATTGGTGACCTGAATTCACACTCTTTTCCCTGGTCCACCAGATACCACCTTCCAGTGTATCTCTAGTTTGCTTCTATTACAATCCACCTCTAAAATCATAACATTTCAGACATCCCATTCTCTGATCACAACCCTGTCTCTGCTCACGTGTGTCACTAGTTACATTCATCCTCCTTCAGACAGCCTGTCCCTTGACCTATCTAATTCCCTCTGTCCATCAGCAGCTCCCATCCTCCCTGCACAGAGCCCGGGATCCATCCAGAGTGTCAGCCACTCTCTTGCCAGCATCCTCAACTCAAGCCCCTTCATCTCACCCTCCTGGCAAAATCCAGCCACGCACCACTTCAACTCTTAGCCCTTTCTGCTGAGCACTGTGAAAGGAAAACAAACAAATCACACAAGCCTGCAAATTAGGGCCAAGATAAATTCCCAATACTCAACCAGAAGTAGGGCTATGACACTGCCCAGGATGACTTCTATTTTCTCCTGTCAGCTCTCTGTCCCCATTCTTCAGTGGCTTTACTTGATCACACCTACACCCACCCTGTCTCAGCAGATGATCTTACTCACAGTCTACCTCCAGAGAAAAGTAACACCACAAGCCAATGTCCTCAAAATGTCCTCAGGCTTCCTCACACCTCCTAACGGATTTATACCTCAATGTACCATTTCTCCTTTCCCTCTGCATCCAAGGCCGCTCCAACCCCTGTGCTTTGGACTTCATTCCCTCCTGCCTCCTCTTCACCCTTGCTCTATCCCCGCTTTGGCCCCATATCTTCAACTTCTCCATCTCTCTTCCTCCTTTTCCCTCCACATTCAAAGATTCTGAAGTCATTTCTACCCTAAAAATAAAAACAAATGAAAAACAAGCTCCCTAGGCTCCACATCTCCCCTCTAGCTGCTGGTCCCATCCTTCTTCCCTCTTTTCTTAAAATAGTGTTTTTTACTCATTGCTTCCAATTCCTCATTTTTACCCACTCCTGGGTCTCTGCAATCCACCATAATCCCACCACCCCACTGAAAGTGCTCTAGTCAAGGTCAAAAAGGACTAACATCCATGGTCACTACATCCAATGATGTAGCTCTTACCTTATTTGACATTTTGGCAGTATTACTCCCTTTACAAAAATACCACCTCCTTTTGATGCCAGTTCACACATTTTCCTGGATCTCCACACACCTTGCTGGCTACTTGTACTCAGTAAGGGCTTCTTTGTCTCTGATGATCATCCTTTAACCCAGTGGTTCTCAGAAATGTGAGCATGCATCTGAATCATCTGGAGGGCTTGTTAAAATACAGGCTTCTGGGCCACACCCCCCCCCCGAAGCTCTAATTCAGTAGGTCTTGGGTGGGTCCTAAGAATTTACACCTCTACTAAGCTCCCAGGTGTCGCTGATGCTGCTGTTACAGGGCCCACACTTTGAAAACCACTGCTCCGAGGTGCTTGTCTTCAGCTCCTTTCTCTTTTCTACACCAGTGGCTCTTGACTCTGGTTGCATATTAATATCACCTGGGAAGCTTTAAAAAAAAATAGGAAGGCTTGGACACCCAGGCTGAGTTAATTAGAATAGCCAGGAAGGGAGCTCAGGCATTTGAAAGAGCTGCCCAGGTGATTGTAATGTGTTGCTAAGGGTGAGAACCACAACACCCCTGGTGATTTCATCCACCAATATGGCTTCACTTACTCTCTAAATGCTAATGACTCATACATTTCAGACTTTAGCCCAGACACTGGTCCTGAGCATCAAAGCTGTATTTCCAGTCACCTGCTAGACATCTACCCTCCAATAACTCACAGAACCCTCACATTCACCATGGCCATTCTGGAACCCACTATTACCTACCTACTTCTCCTTTGGGGTTTTCCATGTTCAGTGTCCACCCAGTTGTCCAAACTAGGAAACTGATGGTTAGAATTTACTCTTCAGCTCTCTATTAGTTTCCTGTGTCTGCTGTAAATAAATTTCCACAACTTGGTGACTTAAAACAACAGAATTTTTCTCCCACAGTTTGGATGCCAGAAGCCCCAAATCTGGTTTTGCTGGGCTGAAAGCAAGGTACCCACAGGTTTGCGCTCCCTCTGGAGGCTCTAAAGAAGAACGTGTTTCTTGACTGTTCCAGCTTCTGGCCAGCATTCCTTGGCTTGTGGCCACATCATTCTAATCTCTGCCTCCATGGTCACACTGCCTTCTCTGTGTCAAATCTCCCTCTGCCTCTCACTCATAGGATGCTTGTGATTGCTTTTAGGACTCATTGGATAATCCAGAATAATCTCCCCATTTTAGAATCCTTAACTCAATCACACCTGCAAGGTGCCTTTGCCTTATAAAGTAACATTTACAGGTTCCAGGGATTAGGACCTGGTATTGTTGGGGGCCAGTATTCAGCCTACTACAAGCTCCTTCACCCCCATGCCTGCATCATAATTCAGTATCCAAATTCTGCCCATGCTACTTCCATAAGTATCTCTGGTGTCTTTGTACTTCCCTCCACCTCCATTGCTATGTTCAAATCCAAATCCCATTATCTCTTGCCTGAACTACACAGTAATCCCTTAAGTGAAGCTCTGTCTGCCCTCTTGCTACCTTCTAGCTCCTTTTCCACAAGGCAGAGTCATTTGCCCCAGAAGGTGATGCTGTTCCCCTGCTTTACCATCTCCAGTGTCTTCCTATGATTTCAATGTAAAGCCCATTCTCTTGGTCCTGGCTTTGGGATTCCACTCTGGCCTGCACCTACCTCCCAGCCCAGTGTATGCCCTCCATCCAGCTGTACTGCACTTTTCTCCCTGCTTACCTGTGCCAGTCTCTGTGATCTTGGAGCCCTGCTACACTCTTTCCTCTGCCTGGAACATCCTTCACACAGCCCCTATTGGGTCCTGGGGTAGCTTTCCATGGCTACCTATGCTTCTTCAATCATAGACCTAGCGCAGGTCAGTTGTAACCAAGGTTTAATTTTCTGTTTCTCAACTAGACTGTATGCTTCAGGAAAGCCAGGCCTGATTTGGTATTGTTCTTCTCTTTCTCAGTGTCGAGCACAGTGCTGCCTCAGTAGGCATCAAACGGTGTTTATTGGGTTGAATTTCCATGACCCTTCCCAGCCCATTGTGCTTTAGGGTTTCAGGGACACCATCTGGACTATTTAGACATCACTATTACACAATGAAAAAAAAAAAAAAATCAGTTCCTATTCACAGGTGCATGTTTCTTCACATCACTGGTGGGGCTCACCTGTGTATTCTCTCTCCATCACATTTTTTTGGGAGAAAACAAACCGGCATGATGCTGGTTTTCTCTGATTGGCTGGAGAATGATCCCACATCAACTCTGAGCCCTGAATCTAGTTCCTACACTCATAATTCCAAGCCCTTGAGCTGGGCCAGACCCTACATAACCCATAATCATGAACTTAAACAACATTGTACCTACAAGACCCAGGCTTTATGTTCCTGGTAGCTCCCTGCCTGCTGCCTTTCCCGACACTAATGACTACATATAGGGAAGGGTCAGGGGCACGGGTCAGATGATCTTTAATGACAAATGAATCCAGATAATTAGTGGGGAATCGTGCCATGTCAATGATACTGCATAAAATGCAGATAAAGAGCCCCAGGCATGGTAAAATTCCAGATGCCTTTACCTCTTGCCCAACTTCTTTCCTCCTCTTCCACTACCTCCTTCCAGATCTTTTGACTTAAACTCCCATTCCCAGCTCTTTACCCTCTGCACTGATCTCAGGTTTAGGATATACTCTCTCCATCTTGCTGGCCTGGATATCTTATCAAGCACCTAACTCCTGGAAGTTCATTATCCTACCAGCCTGCCCTTCCCTAACCCCACAAGATGGGGATGGGGAAAGTGTGTGCATGCGTGCGTGCGTGCGTGCGTGTTTGTGTGTGTGTGTGTGTGTGTTACAGAGCAGCTTAAGGGTTTTCCTCTTTGCTTTTGATCTACAAGACTTCTCCCTCCTTGGGTCCCCTGACAAGACTGTCAGCGTAGGAGACCCCTTCAGGGCCACTACTTCGCTGGCGTCACTCCCCTACTTGTTCCTCCACTCCCCACCACGTTCCAGGACTCTGGCTGCTACATGCTGTTCCTGCCCCTGGAATGCCATTCCCATCTTCTCTGCCGGCCCATCCTTTGGGAATCAGCTCCAGTGCCTCTTCCTTTCTGAAGCCTCCCCATCACTGCAGGCAGAAATAGACGTCCCTCCTTCCTGTACTCACAACACCACCACTGAGCTCTATTAGAGCTCCTGCACCATTGTAGGCTAGGGGCTGTTGGCAGTTGTCTCCCCGACTCAGATGTGAGCTTGCTCAGCAGGTCTCTTTTGTCTCTGGATTGCCCATGTCTGGCCCGTGATTGGTGCTCAGCGTTTGTTACAATTATTCCTGGACCAAGAGGAGAAAAGTCCCCATCCAGCAAGCCTAGCTCAGCCTTGGGCAAGTAGGGTAAGTGGCCCTCCCAGAGCCTCCCTCCCCACTCATCCTCCGCCTGCTCCCACTTCTTTTGTGATTTAATTGGGATTTGGTGCTTCAGCCTCTTGGCTGGCGCCTTTAGAAAGAGAGTCATCAGCGATGAAAGCTCGCCACATCGCCTCATACCTACAGGGCTTGCTGAAGTGACGCCCGTGCCCCTGCCTTCCTGGCCTCTCCAGCACCTGCGCCAAGTACGCAGGGAGCACGCTATGCGTTGGATCGGAGGGCAAAGCTGTTTCGAGAAGTCCCCGCACCTGGCGGGGCATTATCTCGGTGGTGTTGGAGCTTAGGAAGTTAATGAAAAGGGAGGGAAGGCACTGGGATCTCAGACTCCCAGTCGGGGCTTGGCGACCCCTGAAGCTGGCAGTATTAGGGAGCTAATGTGCTGACCGCGGAAGCTCAGCTGGTCTCCCGTCCTGCGCCCCACGTCACTTTTTCTTCACGCCAACGAGATGCTGGCGGAGACGCAGCAGGCACGCTGCTGCAAATGCTAAGCATGGGCAGCTGTGCCAAGATTTGGAGGAACAGATGATTCCCTTGCAGCCCAAGAGGCTTAACCCATCCGGCTACCCTCACTGATTCAAATGGAAATCTAGAAGGAAACTGACGTGCCAGGTACTTTATATTGTTTACTTCACTTAATCTGCCCAAAAACTCTGAGGCCTTTGCCTACCATCCCATCTGATAGAGGAGAAACCCAGGGCTCCTGAGGGTACATCGCCTCTCACAGGGTGACCACCTCTTACCCTTCTACAAGCTGTGTCCTGCACAAGGGCTTTGGCCAAGTGATCAAATGGAGGCTGAAATCTAGCCACATTCTGGCTGTCAAACTCTCCAGAGCATGCCTTTCCCCAGAGACTGGCCACCAACCCCGCTTCGCAGCTAGGACTAGGGCTAAACTGGAGTTGGTTTAAATCCTCAATTGGCTATCCTGCCTCCCTCTATATTTCAGTCCTAAAAGCAAACCCCAAACTTAGGTGAGGGCAAAACAAACAGAAACCAGGGGAGATTCAGTTTTGCAAGGAACAAGGATCCATTGACCTAGTCTCTCTGCCATCTTATTTCTTCTAATCACGACCTGATAATTTGTTTGTGAGTCCCACCCAGCTGCTTCTCATTTTTCAATATGAACTTCTTTGGGCTGCATTTGGGTAGGATAGGGAGACTGGGACACATGTCATTATATCATCTTTGCTTATTTTAAAAAAAAAACAATCATTAATATTAATACACCTTCAATACCAGGGTTGTCTTGGGCATAAGGCAGCTAGCTTGATTGGTTTCCCCACAGCTGATACAGTTGGGGTTTGAAGGTCAGCATCTTCATGGGATTGCTATAAATAATACAGTTAAGCCTAGCTGAACACAACTCCAACGCTGGTTTGATTCCTGCCTTCTTACTGCCTCAGCCTCTGCCTCTATCTCTACCTTCTCCAGCCCATCCTACAGACCTCTGACAAATAAGCCCTCATAAATCAGTTAGTTCATTGTTTTTCTTCCCAGCTCAAAAGCTTCAAGGGGGTCCATGTTACTCAGAGGATGAAGTCCTAACTTCATCCTAAAGCGGTTCTCAAAGTGTGGTCCCCAGACCAGAAGCATCAATATCATCTGCCAACTTGTTAGAAATGAAAAATTTTAGGACTTCAGATCTCCTGAATGAGAAACCCTGGAGGTGGTGTCCAGCAATCTGGCGTTGGAACCGCCCTCCAGGTATTTCTGATTCTAAAGTTTGAAATCCTGACCTCTTTGTTACCTTCCACCCCAACCAAATCTATCCTCTCCCTGCTCCTGGTCATGGGCTATTTAATCATCTTTTTTTTTTTTTTTTAAATTGAAGTATAGTTGATTTACAGGGTTGTGTTAATTTCTGCTGTACAGCAAAGTGATTCAGTTACATATATATATATATATATATATATATATATATATATATATATATATATATATATATATATATATTCTTTTTTATATTATTTTCCATTATGGTTTATCACAGGGTATTGAATAGAGAGTTCCCTGTGCTATACAGTAGGACCTTGTTTATCCATTCTATATATAAGAGTTTGCATCTGTATTTAATCATCTTCATCTCTGCTCTTATGGTGCACACTGGTGATAGCAACAGCTGGTTTTCTCCCCAGCCACCATCCTCCTCCCCTTTATTGCCAATAGACCTGTATTATGGAGACACCATTGTGCCTTGCTAACAACATTTCCTTTGCAAGTAGGTGTAATCATAGAATTAAATTCTAGTTAATGATTTTAAGTGGAAGTTTAGAGGGAGGGACCTCTGAGAAGGAAGGACAGCTGGGGTAAGCCCCTTTTTGTCTTTCCACTTTTTCCTCTTCCTCCTAACTGCTACCTGGAATATGGATAGACTGGCTGGAGCTGTAGTAGCCTTCTAGGACCTTTGGGGGAAACTTTGACAGGAAGGCTACACACGGCTAAGCAGAAAGGTAGAAAAAGCAAGGGTCCCTTGAAGCCACCATGTCAGCCCTGGAATCTAATCTCTGAACTTCACAGGAGAGAGGAAATCTCTGTGTGTAGAAGCCATGAAAGTTAGGTTTCTGTTGATAACAACCAAAAGCAATTTCTAACATAAAATGCCTTCCAAATTTCTCTTTATTTATGCATATCCAACCTGTTCTTTAAGGTCTGGTTTGTTTCACATCCTATTAATTTAGCAAACACTGGGGAGCATCTCCTCTGTGCCAGGCCCTGAGTAGGTCCTGGGAATGACAGGTGAGCACAGCCTCATCCATGCTGATGTGACTGAGGACTCGTCTCTCTCCCTTGCAGTCCATGAGCCTGTCTGCCATTCAAGGGCAGAGCCTCTGGCTCATTCATCTTTGGCTACTAACCCCTAAGGTGGAGCCTGATGACTGGGAGGGGCCTAGTAAAGGTTTGTGGCATGAAAGAGTGACTGTCGTGGACTCCTCTAGAAGCTTCACCTGAGTTCTCTGGTCCACGTTGATCAAAAGGGAAGTGACCTTTACCAAGCACATACTTTATGCCAGGTTAGGCAATTTCTTCCACACATGATTTCACTCCTTCCTCCCAGCCACCCAGCAACGTTTGAGTTATCACCCTCATGTACATTTGGGGAAATTCAGCCTTGGTGAGATAAAAATGACTTGCAGGCTCATTGTAGCTCAGCTAGTAGCTGATAGAAATGGGATTGATACCCTACTGGGATGTTTTTGGTTGTAAGAAACAGAAACTCCAATTTAAACTGGCTGAAATGATAAAGGGAATTGATTGACTTACAAAGCCCAAAACCTTCAGATGTAGGGCTGGCTTTAGGCAAGAGTAGTTCTAAAAGGTTCCTTCTGTCACAATCCACAAAATTCCTGAAGTTCGCTTGATTGAATTAACTTGGGTTCCTTGCCCACTCCTGAACCATTTGTAGGGTTGATGAGGATGCGATATCTTAGGCTTACATGAATATTTATGGCTTCCAGGCAAGTGTACAAATAGAGGCTTCTAGGCAATAGCCCCCCCCCCACTTTGCTCATCCATCCCATGCTCCATCCACATGGCGAAGGGCTTTATACACATGCATGTGGATACCCCTGCCCTCATGTTCAAGCTCCACACCTGGCCTAGGCATGGACCCACTGGCAGCGTGATCTGCCTCTGGGAGGACAGAACTGGGCAAGAGGCCAGTGCAGGCCCAGGAAGTGGAGCCCTGATACCAAGGGTCTGCTCTATAAGGGGAGCTGTACACTCCTTGTGGGTCTGTCCCTCCAGTCCCCCAGACTCTCACATTATAGTAAAATGCATGCTTGAAATGGGGTCAAAGCTGGGCACTCTGAAGTGTGTGGCCCAGGGCAGGAGTCCTGTTGCCTAATTGCAGTTCTGGATACAGTGATTAACCTCAGCTAGTGGGGCCCATCTCCAGAGCTAGAAGTAACATCATACCCACTGAAACCCCAGGCCTCCAGGGTAAAGTGGAGTATGGCTTGGGAGGGATGTGATGGGAATGGATGCTGAACGGGCAACCACCAGCTATCCCTACAGGGCTAAACCATGATGCCCGTTAGCCAGAACTTGCAGGCAGGACCCATGTTTTGTTCACCACTGAATTCCCATCACTAGTTGCAGAATCTGGCCCAGTGTAAGTGCTCAATATATATTTATGAAATGCTGAATGAATGAATAAGAAAGGCTTCCTCTCATCCCCATCACTCATAGTTTCCATCATATGTATCTTGCACATAGTCTAAATCTTTTTTGCTTTTGGCCATTTCAGGTAAACTCTCTAGCTCCCCCAAGTCGAGCCCCTGAGACTCCATCCTAAGATAGGGACTGCAGGTGGGCCTGGCGTGGTTCCTTCCCTCGAAAGAAGTGGCATCAATCAAAGTAGGACACATGGTTCAGAGGGAAGCTCAGTCAGTGACTAAAGAGCACCGTGTCTTCCATACAGCCCAGGACCTCCAAGACAGAGTGTAAATGAGGGTGGGGTGCGCATTCTTCAGTCAGTTTTCTAGACTTTCAGATGCTGACATTAGAATTTGATCACACCAGATGTGTAATTTGGCTAGGCACCGTGAAGCACTTTGCTTTTGTCTAATTTACCATTATCAATGGTCATCCATGGAAATGACTACACTTTGATGCTCAAAATAGCTGGCCCTGTCTTCACTCCTGTCTCCACAATCAACAAGGGTCTGCCCTGTGCTCCTCACACACTGGCTCCCAGCAGCACCTTTTCTGAAAGGGAATTTTCTTGTCTCTGTGATGAGAACAAAATGTACGTTACCTCCTGCTTCCCAGAGATAGCACCACATTTTCTGAGACGTGAGTTTTGACCTGTGATAACAGCCATCTTCAGATGACGGCCTGTCCCTGGACAGCTGGGTCCAGGGCTCCCTTGAAACAATTGTATAAAACAGGCCAAATGTGAGGCTGCTCTACAGATAAACTCAATCTGGTTCTTTTAATCCTTTCAGTCAGTGATTTGAATCAGCACATGCCTAACCCTGGAGGGTGTGATGTGACCCCCATATCCCTAAGTCCCCAGATAGGTTCCAGGGGCTGACAGAACCCATATTTCACTTAACTTGTTCTTGACTTGAGTCCCCTCCCTATTCATTCCACCCACCAGCTCCTCCTGAATCAGAAGATTGGTGTACATTCTCTGAGGTATTTCTTGGAGGACTATATGTACAAGAACTACATTCCAAAAAGTTCCCTCTGAGTGATTGGTCCATAGCAAGTTCTAAATAAACAGTAGCAAGCCTCATGGGACCATAAATTCATGTTTACAATATTGTCTCTTATCTCTGTAGCACCAGCACTGGGTGGGTATTATCAGCTTGTAATTAGTAAGGAATGACTGATTGATTGAGTCAATGAATGAATAAATTCACTGTCCCTGGATTCAACAGGTATAACCCAACTCACTCTTCCCTCAAGGTTCATTTCTTCCTTATGCTGTAGCCTACCCAGATGGCACAGTAATAGCTACAGTCTCCCACAGTTCGGGATGTCTCAGCCTCAGAGAATTGTCAGTCCTGACATATTCAATATTGTCTGGTTCATGGGATTTATCTGTTACAGGCCCTGGTACAGAAAAAAGCACTGTGAGCTGAACTGTCATGCCTAATGTGCAGTTGTATGCAGTGCTGGTCTTTACTCTAGTTCTCATCATTGCTACGGTGGCCAGAGCTGACTAGCAAAAGAGGCGATAAAAGTGAGTATCCAGAAAGTCAAGGCCTGATTTAAACCTTGTGCTTAGAACCAATGTTCTCTAATTTATATTGAGACCCTGATAACAAAATGACATTTACAGTTTTCAGTGTCAAAAATGAAGGGGAAAAGAAATCAAATCTCAGATGCCAGGTCTTACCAGTAAAGGATGTAACCCATACGAAGTACAAATGACTATTTGACAGACTTCTGATTGATGGCTGAGACATGGTTACATGGTGTTTTAAAATTGACAGGACCTGAAGAAGAAGCTGAGGAAATTATTGGAGAAATACTATTCTCAGGTTTAGATGCCCTCTGAACAGATTTTGTTGGTAGGTTGAATAATAGTCTCTCAAATATGTCCATGTCCTAATCCCTGAAACCTGTGAATATTACCTTACTTGGCAAAAGGGACTTCGTAGTTGTGATCAAGTTAAAAATCTTGAGATGGGGAGATTATCCTGGATTATCTAGGTAGACCTGATACAATCAGCATGGTTCTTATAAGAGGGATGCAGAAAGAACCAGAGCCAGAAGAGGAGGTGGTATAATGATGGAAGCAGTGATTGGAGTGATGTGCTTTGGAGACGGAGGAAGAGGCCACAAGCCAAGGAATCCAGGTGGCAACTAGACACTGAAAAGGGCAAGGAAACAGATATTCCTCTCAGAGCCTCCATGAGCAGCCAGCCCTGCAGATACCTGGATTTTAGTGCAGGAAGACTGATTTCAGACTTCTGACCTCCAGAACTGTAAAAGAATAAATTTGTGTTATTTTAAATTCACTAAGTCTATGGTAACTTGTTACAGCAGCAATAGGAAACTAATACAGATATCAACCAGCAACCCTGAATTTACAGCTAATCTTATAATGAGTAATTTGTTGTGTGTCTAACCTCCTACCAATGGAGGATTTACCGGTGAGGAAGGTTCATGTGGCCTCACAGTGACTTGCTATAGAACACTTTAATGATTTGTCATGAAGTATGAAGGGATTGGAGGAGGGGGAAATCCCACATTACCAGTTTGAAAAGTCATTCTGCATTCCAGTTACTTGAGGAAATGAATCTGAGATTTGGTGGAGTGATAGCCAAGAGTAGCTTCTGCTTCCAAAGAACAGGTTAGGAAATAGAAATGTGTTCTACAGAAAACTATTTTCTCATGTTTGGCCTTTCTAAACTGTTCACCACAGGCCTTTCAAGATGTCATTTTAAGTCTCCATGACTCAGTTTTCCTAGAGTAGTTAAATGCATGGACTAGAGTCAAGTTGCCAGCAGTGCTGAAGGCTCCCTTGAGATTGTGAGCATAACTTTAATGTCAGGCAAGTCTGCTGTTTGTTTCTCTCCAGCTACATCCAGCTCTTCCAAGGCAAACATGAGGTATATAAGCCTAATTTTATTAGGCAAGTGCAGTGGCAGAAAGAGAGGAAGGGGGTTGAGGATGTGTAAAAAGTGTTACTAGTAATGGGCCATGGATTTAAGTCAAGAAAGAAGAGCAAGAACTTGATGGAGTAGTGGATAGTAAGAGATTGGTAGGCTCAAGGGGTTGGAGGTCCTCGTGGGACCAAGGAATGGTTGGAATCGAACCACTAGAAGGCGTAATGGTGGTGGTGGGTAATTACACATAAAATACAATCTAGGCCATGATGTGTCTCCCAACTTCCTCTCCAAACTCTACCACAGCCTGCACTGTACCTTAGTCCTTAGCTCAGCCACACCATCCTCTTCTCTTCCTTGAACCTGCTCAACCTCCTCCAACCATCCCCCCATTCTTTTTTGCCCTCCCTGTTCTGTCTGCCTGGAAAGTTCTTCCCCAGAAGGGCCCTGTGGCTGGCTCCATCTCATTATCCAAGCCTTCCCTGATCTCCATGTAAAATCGTGACCCACTCCATCCCTCATTGAGGTTACTCTTGATCATATCAATCACATAATACTTACCTAAACCTGAAGTTATTACATTTATTTGTTGACTTGTTTACTGTCAGTCTGCCCCTCCCATCTAGAAGGTGAGCTGCATGAGAGCAGTGACCTTGTGTGTCTTGTTCTCTGCTAACTCTCAGCACCCGGAACAGTGCCTGACACAGGAAAGGAACCTAAGAAAGTAAGGATAAATGGACAAAGGCATGAATAAATGGATTTCTGTAAACAAAATTTTCCTTCATTAACCTTAAAAATTGTTTAAAACAATTAAAGCAATTTAACCTAAAAAACTGTTAATCTGCAGACATTTTTTTTCCCCAAACAAGTTCAGTATTTTTGTCAAAATCCTTGGAAACCCTTTCTAGTAGGGGCAGCAGTTCTCAAGTGGGGGCATTTTTGTCCTCCAAAGACATTTGGCGATGTCTGCTGACATTTTCATTGTCCAGTGTACTATTGGTATCTAGTGGGTGGAGATTGATGCCAAAAACTCAGCCTCTGTGCACCAGTGCTGAATCAAATCCTGGAGACAGAGTTTTGGGTGAAGTAGAAAAGAATAGCTTTATTGCTTTGCTAGGCAAGGGGAGACACAGCAGGCTCATGCCCCTCAAAACTGTGTCCCAACCCAGGAGGATTTGGTGAGGAGGTTTATAACAACGGTTCAAGGGTGGGTTTGCTGTTAAGGATTAGGGTGTGTGCAGGGCCTGCATTCCTTAAATCTGGCCTCAGGTGGCCCCTTGCTGTGGTTATCAAATGGTGATCTTCTCTGGAATGAAGAATGCTAACTTCTTCCATTTGTTGAGGGTTTTAGTTCTGTAAAGAGCTCAAAGATATTTTTATGTGAATCCCTTGAGGCAGAACAAGGACCCTGCCCCAAGGCTGCACTATTGTTTCTTGGCTGCTCCTCCCTTGTCTCTGCCTCTGCTCCCTTCCCTGATTAGCAACTGTTCGAATCTGCCCTTTGGAACTCAGGAAGGTCATGGAGGCTAGAGTCTGTTCCCTACAAACAAGCAACGGGGGACACAGAAAGGCTTCCGTGCCCAGGAGCCCCACAGGGTCCTGCTCGGTTTCAAGAGCATGGATGCTGTTAAATATCCTACAGTGAATAGGACAGCTCACTCCCCACAGTAAATTATCTGGCCCCAAATGTCAATAGTGTCAAGGCTGAGAACCCTGCTAGGGGCTAAGAGTAATCACCCTGTGAGAATTGCTGGCCAGACCAAACCCTGTGAGAAACTTTGTAACTCCCCAGTGCCCTGGAGAAGTGGCACCATCCGGTGAGGTTGGAACTCCCCCATATGTTCTGCCAGTGCACTGTGTCTCTCCAGTGAGATGCCGTGAGGGAGCCACTGGATTGGTACTAGCCAAGATAAACAATCCAGAAACTTCACACACTTCTTCCAGGAAAGAATACAACCAAGAGGGTAGACCTGCATTTGTAACTGGTTGTCATTTGCCAACTGGGGTCTGGGCAGCCTTGAAATGAACAAACATACAATTATGTGGAAGTGAAAGCACACATTGCAGGCCTGTATGGTCCCAGCACTGACGGTTTCTCAACTCCCAAAGCCCTTCCTATTCATCAGGAGAAACCCCATTTGCAAAACATTTATTCAAGCCTTAATTACCAATAAATCCTCCCATGAAACCACTCCATTGAAAGGCTGCACAATAGCTTGGCTTGGTAATCAATGCCCCATTCATGCGCTACTGAGTGGAATCAAATGGGTGTTAAGAGGTGTGGTGAGCAGACCCAGGGGCCAGAGAGACTCCATCTCCCTTTTTCCTTTAGGGCTCTTCTCTAATTAGGGCCCTGTTCACATGCTAATCAGTGCTGGGATCCTTAGAGGTTGGGAACAGCATTCTCCTGAGGCACCTGTGCTCCTGTGTAGGCAGGTGCACTAGTCCCTGTGGATTTCCTCCAGCCTGAAACATCAGCCCTGCTTCCAACCAGTTGGTGTCTTGAGCCCTGTTTTTAAATGAGTTGGGGTTTATCACTGAGCTGACCTCCACTCATACATGCATATCATCATGCATCAGATCCAGGGACTGGGTGCTGCTCTACATGCATTGTTCTATTTAACCCTTATCACAAATATGGCACATGATTTTATCATTATTATCCTGATAATAGAGATGAGAAAACTGAGGTTTCCTGACTTTTTCCAAATCATATAGATAATAAGCAGAATGATCTCTGACTCACCAATGAATTACACATTTATTTTATGCACATGTGTGCCAGGTACTATAAATACAGTCCAATGAGGAGGACAGATACAAAAAGCAGATAATTATCACACCACACATGGGGGCTCATGAGGGGGGCCTGCTCCACTCCAAAACCCAATGTCCTTCTCCCCTGCATTGAGTTATCCCTCATTGGTAATCCAGGTAAGGGACTGTGGTGACTTGGACCAGTGTGTAAATGGTGAGAAGCCATCAGATTCTTGTAAGGAACAATTAATTTCTATAATTTTAAACGTACTCTAGATAAGGGCAATAGAAGAAAAGAAATTTACAGTTTCATTTCATTTGTGAACGTAGATGTACAAAATATTACATGAAATATTAGCAAACTGAAACTAACAGGATATTTAAAAATAATATACAGGGAATTCCTTGTGGATTAAATAAGAAAAATAGCAACCCCAATAGAAAAATAGTCAAAGCATATAGAGAACAAACGTATGGATACCAAGGGGGAAAGCGGGGGATGGGGGCGGTGGGATGAATTGGGAGATTAGGATTGACATATATATACTATTGATACTATGTATAAAATAGATAACTAATGAGAACATACTGTATAGCACAGGGAACTCTACTCAATGCTCTGTGGTGACCTAAATGGGAAGGAAATCCAAAAAAGAGGGGATATATGTATATGTATAGACGATTCACTTTGCTTACAGCAGAAACTAACACAACATTGTAAAGCAACTATACTCCAATAAAAAGTAATTAAAAAAAGAAAAATAGTCAAAGCATGTGAACATGTAATTTATGGAAGCAGAAACCAAATGCACCTGAGGAGGTGCTTGAAGTTATTAATAGTCAAAGAAAGACAAATTACAAAATAATATACCACTTTCTATCTAGTAGATTGGCAAAATTAGAAAGCTGGATAATGCCAAGTGTTGGTGGGGATTTGGGGACGCAAACCCTTGGGCACTGTTGCCAGGAGGGCAGGTGGTGTGATGTTCTGTAGAACACAGCTGGTGCTCATCTCTTAACTGAGTCCAATTAAGTCGATGTACACGGAATGACTCAGCAATTTTATCCCTCTCTATCTGTAGTCTGAAGAAATACTTACACAGCTCTGCAAGGGACATATACAATACTTCTGTGCAGCATTGGTTGTGGTGCCAGGAATTCGGAGACCACCTGGGTACCTATCATTTGGAGATTGGATAGGTAAATGTGGGGAGTGCACAGAGCAGAGCAGGGAGCAGAAGTTTAGAGACAACGGATTAATTGTAGCCATAGCAACATGAATGAACTTGAAAAAAATTGTAATTAGTGAGAAAGGTAAGAAGCAGAATGAAATATATAACTCAATAACATTTATGAGAAAGTTCAAATACATGCATAAAAAGCAGCACCATTTTGCAAGAACACATACAAACAGAAGCACATAAGTGCGTATGGTTTCCACTGTGGGAAGGGGACCAGGAGTAGGGTGTACAGTCAAGGTTCCAGTGAGAAACAGATGGCACACCCAAATTAAGATAATTCAAGGTAGATTTGTTTACAAAGGTGTGGATGGGTGTAGGGAAACCACAAGAGGTAGTACAGAAGCCCAGAGCTATTATTTTAACCCAGCCTGAAGGGAATGGTTAGTGGGACTTAAAGGGAGAAGACTTGTAAAGAGAGAGTTGCCAGGAAATCAACAGTGGCTTTCAGCTACTGAGGGATCCAGCTAGGCCTAAATGACCCCAAGGAAAGGAATCAGAGATACATGCCCTTGACCTCACTCTCCTCCCTCCCTTACCCTCCCTAGAGTTCCCCACTGGTCTACTCAACAGAGAGCCAAAGGGCAAGGGAGGCCATTGATATCATCCATTCAAGTCTGTCTCTTGGACAGAAAGAAGAGTGAAGGTGTGTGTGAAAGGAATGGGTCTGGAAAGACAAATGGCAGCTATGTGACTCGTGAGCTCTGAGGAGAAAGGGAACCCATCAATAAAACAAATAAACATAAACATGGAGGAGGGTGGTCCTTACAAGAAAAACGAAAATAAAGACATTTCCCTTTCTAGGAGTAATCCAGGGGTCAGCTGTAAAGGACAAGAAAAATATTTTTCACGACATTCCTCACATCCTAACACAGGCAAATTTGTTTTGTCTGTTCACATTTGTGATACTTATTATAAAGTTGGTGAGTTAGCACACAAATTATAGTACCAATGGTCTCCAATAAAAGTAAAATTTGGAAACATAACTTTTGAATATGCAAGTTTTTGTTAGACTGAGAAACAGTTAAGTATATAGAATTTCTGAATCAAACTTTTATGGAATCCTTGCAGACCTGAAGCATCCCCGTAGGACTCTAGTGCTTTAAGGCCAGAGTTTAAAAATTACTCTCTTGAATGAATGCATGGCTCTCTGTGATTATCTAACCCAAGTCATCAATCTCCATAATGTGTCCTCTCTTCCAGCTTCTGCCTTTGATTAATCCAAATTTCTTCTAGTTTCTTTTATTACAGGGTATTAATGTTTAAAATACCATAGTCTATAAGAGTGCAATTAAGTGGCCTCTGGAAAATTCCATTCCTTCCTCCACTTGAATGATGAATCTTCTGAGAATGACTTGACCATAGTGTGAGCAGAGGAGAGGCTTTTTTTCCTACTTTGTACCACAGTTGGAAGTTAGAAGTGTCTCTTGTATGCAACACAGAAATTTGCTAAGTGAACCACAGTGAAATCTAGGCTTTGCGATCAGGAGTGACTCTCCCTGGGGTCTGAAACAATGGTGAGGAGCCCCAAGGTAAGAAGGCTTCCACCACGATGTTCCCTCAGACACTGGAGGGTGGGCACAGTGCTCAGTAAAATCAGTAGATTGAAAAGTCTAGAGTCTGGCTTTGTTCACGGCTAGACTTCAGCAGCAGACCAGTAAATGGCTCAGACAAACCAAATACACTGACTGAATATTCCATGAAGAGGAAAAGATGGTCCTGAGGCCTGGAAACCATACCACACACATCTCAGGAGGAGTGATGGCTTTGCAAAGGGATGCCAGGTAGACCAGTAGTCCAGAGCTGGGCATTTTGGAAGCAAACAGAGTAGGCTTTAGGGACAGAGCTACTGTGGACAGATTATGTGTAAGAAATTCTAGGACTTCTGAGGCTAGAAGTGCAAGACCGGGGCCCAAATAAAGATGGAAAGCAGGTTTTGGAGAAACCTGCTTCACACTAGATTTGAATGAGCACCACTGCTGGATATTGGGAGAGTTAAGAAATCTGGACTGAGGAAAGATTTTCCTTGCTCACAAATCTATGCAGCTCACTTGATTGATTCATGTTTTCTGTGATTTTGTTTTCTACATTCTCTTTTCCCCCTTATCCTTGTAACTCTTAAAGTTTGTGTGTCTTTTTACCATAAGGTGGGTATGAACAGGGAGGTGGAAAATCCCAGGGATCCTACTGGTATGGTTATGGAAGATACAACAGCAAGGAACCCAGGAAGATCTGGGAGTCTGGGCCCCTGAGAGCAAAAGGGCAAGGTTGAGCCCGACGGTGGAGGCAGTCAGGATCCTGAGAGGGTACCACAGCTCATTCCTAAAGGGAAAGTAGGGTCCTTAGAAGGAATGCCCAAGCCCCCCCCACCAGCTGGTCCTGGCTTCTCTGGTTCTGCTCACTCACCAAGAGCAACTTAATCTGACAGTTAAGTGCACGTGTTGTATTCAGTGGAACCCTGGCTGTGAAATATTAGTGTGTCTTAACCTTGTCAAGGAGGTGGAGCTTCTGGAAGTCACAGCATACTTTGTGAGAATCATGGAATATTCAAATATTTGCAGTAAATTTCTTGTGGGAAAAGCTCATGTCTGTATTGTGCCATTAAACCTAGCACAGTGCCTGGCACCTAGTACATGATAAATAAATGTTTGTGGAAAGAAGGAGGAAAAGAAAGAAGGAAAGGATGGAGGGAGAGAGAGTGGGAGGAAGGAGAGGACAGGTAATCAATTTAACCAGAAGAAACATTCTCCAGATGTTATTTTCTAATCATATTTTAGAGATTTTCCTTTATTCACTCTTATGTTTAATCATCATATTAATTTATCTATACTTGCTAGCAAAAAAGTTGGCAGCAGGGAGGCAAAATTTTAAGAAAAATTTTGGAAAGACAAATATAAAATGGAGTAAATTCCAAGTTCCTCTGCAAATTAGGAGAAGATAGACTTTTATCACTTCATTTTTAGTAGTGGTCCCTTTTGATATAAGTCAAAACTGAGTGTTTTGTGGGCAAAGTTGGAGAACTGCTGCTCTAGTGGATAACTTGACAACTGTGTGAAGCTACAGCTCAGTTTAAATCCACAGATATTTACTCAGTACCCGTGCTGTGTAAGGGAGCGGTTAGAGGAGGTCAGTGAGAGGATGTGACCATTCATTGACCTGCCCGCTACACCAGGGCAATGGGAGGCTCCTCGCCCCCTCCCCTGTCCTTGAAATGTATGCTCTGACCACTGTTCCCACAGTGGGAGCTGTTTCAAGGATGCAGCCTAGAGAGAGTAGGGTGGTGTTGAGACCATCTAGAAGGTATAAGTGACTGATCCCCATTAAGGTCTCTATATACACTTTAAGATTCTGTGGGGTGAATGTGGAGATCTGCTCATTTTGTGGAAACCAAGACAAGCCTCATAAGTAAGTTCCCTTGTGTTGGGCTGCACCCTGCAGTCCTACAAGCCTGCAGTCTCAAGACCAAAGAAAGGGCCGGGGGTCAGCGACAGAGACATCAATGGTTTATTGGACAGGGGGATCTTATAAAAAAGGTCCTGGGGTGACACCCCACCGTGCGCAGCAGACAGGACATGGCAGCAGTCTTTACTACTTGGGGGATAAGGAGGCTACCATTTATAAGGGGGATTGACATCAGGTGGGCTCATCATTTACCAGGGACTACTTAAGCCCTATAATTAAGAGGATTGGATAGTCATGTGGGTGAAGCAGGGGCTGGTTGAGCAGGGGATGTACAGAGAGCAAAAAAACAGCCATTTTGAATAGCCTAACCACACACCTTGCTTATTAAATCTGGCACCTACCAATCTGGAGTTGTCCGCCTCTTTTTTTGGTCTCTCCTTGCCCTCTGTGTATGGGCAAGGAGAGACCGAAGAAATCAACAGGAGTTGCATTACTAGAGGTATGGGATTAATACTTTCCTTCCAAGAATAAGTCTAGAGGTGGAAGGCAGCATATGATTATTCTGGAGTTACATAGCATTCATCAGTTTTTCCATTTTTCCTTCCCTTCCTCCCTCCCTTCCTTCCCTCCTTCCTCCCCCCTTCTTCCCTCCTTTCCTTCCTTCCTTCCTTCCTTCCTTCCTTCCTTCCTTCCTTCCTTTCTTCCTTCCTTCCTTCTATCCAACCATCCAGTCATTCATTTATTTAGTCATTCAACAGCAACTAATTTAGTTACAAGCATAATGCTAAGCTCCGGGATACAAATAATAATTAACCTGAACAAAGTAGGTGAAAGCTTGAGGAGATTACAGAACAAGTGTGCTCAATCTTGACAGCATGTCGGAATCACTTGGGGAGCTTTAAAAGTGCTGATGTCTGGATTCCACCCCTAGAGGCTCTGATTTAGTTGCTGCAGGGAGGGGGTGAAGCCTGGGTATCACCTCCCATTTGAATGCTCTCCATATGATTCTAACGTGCAGCCAAGGTTGAGACCCACTGCTTCAGGAGGATGAGTTTGAGTTTGCTGGACAGATAAGGGGAGAGAAGATCGTCCAGGGATAAATATATACAGAGGCACAAGAAACACCCTAGAGCAAGTTGCCTTCAAGGGGTAACAAAGAGTAGACATAGATGGAGAAGAAAGGATGAGCTGGGGCACAGGAGAGAGGGACTGGGCTTCTGTAATAGGTGAGAACAAGGTGCGGTGGGAGAGAGCTTGGGGTGGTTAATTCTCTAAGACGCGAGGATTTGGGAAGACTGCTTAGAGAAGGCTGGAGTTAACTCTCTCCCTTGAAGGACAGCTAGGACTTGACAGGTGGAGATGGGATGAAGTCTCTCCAGGTGGAAAAGGCAGAACAATTGGGATAAAGTTGTGATATGTCTAGTGGAGGTGGAGCCTGGAGTTCCCAGGCCAGAGAGAGGGAGTGACATGGTGAAAGAAGATTAAAGTTAGGTCACAGGCTGAGGATTTTGGATTTTACCCTTAAGACAATGGACAGGATAGCTAGTGGGAAGCAGCCGCATAGCACAGGGAGATCAGCTCAGTGCTTTGTGTCCCCCTAGAGAGGTGGGATAGGGTGGGAGACAGGGAGACGCAAGAGGGAGGGGATATGGAGATATACTTATGCATATAGCTGATTCACTTTGTTATACAGCAGAAACTAACACAACATTGTAAAACAATTATACTCCAATAAAGATGTTAAAAAATAAATAACTAAAAATT
The DNA here is from genome assembly GCF_009873245.2 of Balaenoptera musculus. Classification (NCBI taxonomy): domain Eukaryota; kingdom Metazoa; phylum Chordata; class Mammalia; order Artiodactyla; family Balaenopteridae; genus Balaenoptera; species Balaenoptera musculus. The sequence goes on along the minus strand of NC_045786.1, from coordinate 43,539,487 downwards.
AAAATTAAAAAAAAAATACAATGGACAGCCATGGAACGTTAGTCTTTGGAGGAGGGGAACGCCAAGATGAAGTTTGAGATTTAGAACGCTGAGGCAGCGCGGGAGGAAGGCTGGAGGTGGGAGAGCCTGAAATGAGGCTAATGGATAATTTCTAGGCAGTAGACTTTGTGTGTCTCCAACGTGGTTAATGGACACATTATTTTAGTCTAAATGAGCGAGAGACATTTTCTTACCCTTTAAAACTCAGAAGCTGATTTAAGTGAGGAGTCATTTCAAAGATCAATTTTGAAATTGTTGTTGGTAGAAAGCAGCTTGTGGGGTGGAGATGAGGGCGATAGAGTAGAAACAGGATTGGGTTTTTATGAAAAATCCTGTTGCCTGAAGAAATGGAGCAATAACAGAGGATGAGCCCTATCATTTCCGTGTTACCTGTTCCAGGAAGGCGGGGCCTCCAGAACCCGCCTGTGCCCCCACCACTCAGTCCCTTTTGGGGCTGGGCATTGAGCAGACACCCCCAAACAGCTACCTGATCCCTCACAAATATCTCAAAATGGAAAACAAGAACCTTTACAGATGGGACAATTTAGAGGAAGAACAAAGGGAGAATGGGTCAGCCCTACCCCTCGGTCTGCGGGCACTGAGACCCCGTACCTGCAGATTAAGTCTTGCTTCCTCCTGAGCCATTCTGAGCAGGAAAGGGGCCCTTCAAAAATGTACACCCACAGTGGTGGGGATGGTGTCTGGAATTTAGCTGGTGAGAGCAGGGCTGACATTTTCTAGAAGGCACCTTTACAGATAAACTAGCTGTTAAAATCCTGAAATGCTTTCTTAGCAATTGGAAAATTGTGTCTGCTGCCTAAATGCCCTTGCATTGCTTGGTTGCCTCACCCCCTTCCCTGGGCTCCCTTTGGACATCCAGAGCTCTCCGTGGTCAAGGAACTAAATGATCAGTGGTCCTGGCACAGCAGGGGCTCCATGCTCCTAGTCTAGAATGTTACTTGTTCAGGTGCCTCACCTTACTGGTTGTGCATTATTTTGAGTATCACCCTATGTGCGTGAGTCCAAGTGTCTCTCCTGATATCTTCATTTTTGCTCCTAGTTCCTAGCTGGATGGGAGCCGTCTTTGAAACCATGTTCTGACCCATGCCCAGCCTTCCCCTGGGAACCTGTGCTCTGCCCCATTCCCCACATCCCATGCTGCATCCCTGACTGCTGACTAGGATCTTGCTTTGAGTTTAGTGGACCACACTTCTCCAGCATCACTGCCAGATACACTTACTATGTATATATACCAATTCTGTGTTGTCACAGATCTAAAGTGTGGCAGGGACCTCATTAGCACTGCCTCATAGCTCCTTCCTTCCCCAGGTCTCCTGATTGACCTCCACATCCAGGCCCTGCTTAAAATTGCCGCATACCCCAGCAGTCAAGTCCCTCTGAGTAAGGACAAATGCAGTGTCCTACAGGACGGTCTCAGGTCTCTGCAGATCCTCCCTTAGTGTTGAGGATTGGCCCTTTGCTCGAGGTGGTTGGTGAAAATGGGAGAGGCTAAGGTTAGAGCCAAGGCCTTGGGTGGCTTATGTTGTCTTTACTATGGTCCGGGCATGATTGGAAGCACTTTGTAATTTAGTCCTCCTAACATTTCTATGATGTAGGTACTTCTATTCTTATTTTACTCATGAGAAAACTGAGACACAGTGGGGTTAAGTAAATAGCCCAAGAACAAACTATTAAATGGTGGAGCCAGAATTTGAACACAGTTAGTTTTTAGAGTCAATGCTCTTACCTATTATGGTTGGCTGGTTGCAGCCAATATAAATTGGATTTCTGAGAAAGTTTGTGCTTTCCTGAGATGGCTTCCTGCTTCTTCTTTTCTTCTTCTTCTGGCCAGGAATGCCGATGGGAGGTGTGAGGTACAGCCATCATCTTACGGCCTTGAGGTGACAAGTGCAAGGAGTGAAAGCCACACAATACGGATGATGAAGCCTGGGGCAGTTATAACACCATGGGCTGCTGTACCACTTCACACAGCCTCCCCTGGGCTCTTTGTTATGGGGGAAAATAACTCTATTTGGTAAAGCCATTGTGGTTGGGTTTCTGTAGTAGCTGAATGAAGAATCCTAACTGGTATACCAGCCCCAGCCTCTGGCAAGGAGGGCTGTTTGTGGGCTCACTGATAACAGAAGCTTTTTCAGGACACAGCCTGCTTCAGGCTCATGTCCATATGGCTGGGAAGTGGCCCCTTAAGTGACCCAGCTGCAGTACTCCTTGTCCACACAGTGAGCTGAGAGGCTTCAGGCATCACCACAGCCTTTCCCGAGCTCACTCCACCCTAGACGTCAGTGATGGTGATGGAGAGGCTCACTTAGACCTCTCTGACACAGCCAGAAAGATTCCAGCTCCATTCTCTCTGCCTCCCTGGCTGTGAATGGAAGAAGAGCACTGTGTGATATGCTGAGGGCCCATTTGAGCAAGATGTAGATGACCAGAGAAGACTCGGGAACATTGGCCCTACAGAACCTTGGCTAGGAAAATAGAATAGCTTCAAACTTTGTCTCCCAGTTGCCTAGTGTGATGCTTAGCATATGGTGCTGCTCAGTATATTTTATTCATTCATTTTTAAAAATTTCATGGTGGAGGAGGGGGAAAGGCATTCATACATGGGCATGCTAAACAAAACAAAGAGCACAAAGAATGAAAGTATAAAATCCCTCCCACTTCTGATTCTACCTCTCTTACTGTTGTCAAAATTTTCATCTTTTCAGAAATAACCTATGAATCTATGTTTAATCAGATAGACTTGTTAGCCAACAACCCAAATAACAGTGGCTCAGAAATTAAAAACAAACAATGCCACATGTCCCTGTTGGGTTGGTAGGGGGCTCTGATCCCAAGAGATGCCAGTCACTATCCCAGTGGGAAAGAGATAAATGGAGGGTCTTGCATTGGCAATTAAATGCTCTAGTCTGCAAGTGACATGCATCCCTTTCACTCAAAACTCATTGTCCAGAATGAGTCACACAGCCCCTTCCAACTACAGTGGATCCAGGATGTCCAACCAACCATGCGATCAGAAGGGGAGAATGTTGGAGGAGGTCATCAAGAGGATGTGATTGCCAATTGACGTGAAAGCTGGATCTGGGCAGTTGGAGGCTTCTCACCCCCTCCCCTGTTTTTGGAATGTGCATTCCACTTGCCTTCCCTGTACAAGAAGCTGCCCAAGGACACAGACTTGAAACAGTAAGTTGTTGTTGAGACCATCTGGATGGTACATGTGACTGAACCCACTTAAGACCTCTATATAAACTTTAAGATTCTGGTGGGCGGGTGCTGAGATCTACTTATCTTGTGGTGCCCAAGGCATGCCTTGTATGTATGTTCCCTGGATTTTTAAACCTGCCACTTACCAATCTGGAGTGTCTACCTCATTCTTCAATCTCTGCTTGACCTCTGTGTATAGAAGCCAGTTTAAGATTATTCCCAGGAAGCTCTCAAGGATGTGAACTAACAGTTGGTGAGCCAGCCAGGAAACCAAAAAAAATGGGCCTGGGGGAAGAGGTATCTGTGGGGGAAATCCTGAGTTAGATGCTTGTGGACTGCTGCATGAGTATGGGATGCCCTGAAAACGTGAGCTACTTTAATGTGTTTTTTTGAGAAACTGTGCATAGTGCACTGTGACAAATAAGGGAAACAAATGGCTACTGCAGTGGGTTGACCTCTACTGTGGGCAGTTCAGCTGGCCATCCATTCCTGACTAGAGGCTGAAGCTCAAGTGAGGAAGTTGGGAGAACAGCTGAAGTTAGAGAAGGATGTACAGTTGTCCACTACTCTGCTAGCTTCAGGACTAACAGACAAGGTGGGAGAGCAAAATAACAAGTTGGAGACCTTAGCTTGCCATTTTGCAAAGCTTGGAGGGCACAAGCTGTCATGGATTAAGGTCCGAGTACTTGTGACAAAGTGTGATTAAGATGCTAAGAAGTAGAATCCCTGGGAAAGTGAGGAGAATTAAGGGGACCATGTTGTGGTGATTGTCAATGAGATGGACAGAGTTCCCCATACTGTCTAGTCCCTAATACAAAGGAACATGTTAAATAGCAATTACCCTAGATCTCTGTTAATAGAGAAATAGACTCCCAATATCCTAGGAGAAAACTTGCCTTCTTCCTCTGATACTTGAAGTTGTAAATCTTATCAAGTCTGAAATATCACAGCCCAGGAGATAATAAAAACACCCACAACTGCCTGAGACGGAAGGAAAAAAAGAGGTTATTTAAAGTACATACTGCTATAGAAGTTCCTTTGCCCCAAATCAGTCCACAGCCTCCACAAGATTACTGGTAAAGGACAAATGCAAGTCTTTTTTTTTTTTTAATGTTTATTCATTTTATTTATTTATTTTTGGCTGCGTTGGGTCTTCATTGCTGCACGCAGGCTTTCTCTAGTTGCGGCGAGTGGGGTCTACTCTTTGTTGTAGTGCACGGGCTCTAGGCACGTGGGTTTCAGTAGTTGTGACACGCAAGCTCAGTAGCTGTGGCAAATGTTGTGTTTGTATGCTTATGTGTGTCTATGGGTATATGTTATATGCATGTGATATTTTTCTACCTTCAGTGGGTATTACCAAAATTAATTAGTAAAAGAGCTCTATTTTACTGGCTTAAAGAAAAATAAGCTTTAATATCAATAGTGTACTTATGTAAAAATAAAACAATTTTCTTTCATCTGCTAAAAGGACAGAGGTTTTTCTGGACTATTTGTCTGTTCTTGATGGGATTGTGAAAGGTTTTTCTTTACCTTTTAAGTAATCTGCCTAGAGAACAAAGATTCTATGTTTTATCAAAATAATTTCTTGTGTTTCTTGTTGACTTTATCAGGTTTTTGATTACTTAAGAAAACTGCGTCCTCTTTATTAAAAGAACCAAGTTTTTTTATAACTATGTAACTTTCTATATTTGTCTTTGAAGTCTTTATTGTTTTGGTTAAATGGATGACTAAGTATTCTTTCACAGTGACCTATGTAATCAACTGTTTTAAACCTTTTGATATTTTTGACAAACTTCCACAAAATCAAATTCTAAATGAAGTCTTGTTGACCTTTAACTAACTTTGGGATTTTTCCAGAGGGTCCCTGAAACATCTCAAAAGATGTGTTCTCTCTTTTCATAAAAGAGAGATATTAAATTAATTAGGCTTATTTGATAACATTAAATTACATGGGAAGCATTGTCAAATAAGTGATACTAAACTTTCTTTAGGTTACTTTATGTCAACATAAATTCACCCAGCAGGGCTTAAATGATAGCCGGCAAACCTGTCCTCACTAAACACTGAAATGTCTCTAATGAGAAAAGCTGTCCTCCAAAATAGAATGGCCTTAGACATCATTATTGCCTCGCAAGGAGGCACTTGTGCCATTATCCAATTAAAATGTTGTGTGCTCATACCTGATGAATCTGCTAATGTTCATCTTTATTAAATCACATAAAAACACACATGAAAACCCTGAGTGATCAGACCCCTCCCCCCCAGCTTAGGAGACTTAATAAGTTAGTGGTTCAGATCATAGGGCTCTTGGTAAAAAAAAATATTACTTATTTTGGGAAGCATTATTTTCATCTGTGTTTTCTCTATTGCTGTGACATCTGCCTCCAATGCAGCCAGATAGCCACCAAAAAAGCCACCTCCATGATAGTAAAACCCCTTGCTGACTGCTCAGGGCACATTGCAGACGAGGGGGCCTTATGAAATGGTAAGAGCTGGTCATGAGGTGTGGAGTGTTGGAAGAGGTCAATGAAAGGATGTGAGCTGGACCCAGGCAATCGGAGGTGCCTCACTCCCTCTCCTGTCCTTGGAATGTACATTCTGCTTGCCTTCCCCACCCCAGAAGCTGCCCAAGGACACAACCTTGAAACAGGAGGGTGTTGCTGAGACCATCTAGATGGAATATGTGACTGAACCCTGTTAAGTTCTCTATAAACACTTTAAGATTCTGGCAGGTGGGTGCTAAGATCTACTCATTTTGTGGCGCCCAAGACAACCCTCATATGGAAGTCCCCTTGTTTATTAAACCTGCCACCTACCAACCTGGAGTAACCTGCATCTTTCTTTGGTCTCTCCCTGCCCTCTGTGGATGGGGCTGGTTTCAGATTATACCTGGGCAGCTCCTGAGGTTGCAAACTAACAGAGAACCAGGATTCTCTGGTGAACAACATGATTGATTACCACGCACAGTTTCGCACTTAGTTTTTGATTTGTCTTGGAGTTTGGAAATATGTAAAGTATTGAGAACAGTGTCGACTTCCTGAAGAAGTGTTTCCTACTGTCATTTTTACCTATATCATTCACATATAATAATATGTATTATAATATTTTTACCAATAGAGACTTCTCATTTAATACAGTAGCTGTCTCTTGGATGAGAGAATGGAAGTTAAGTCCTGCATATTGTGTCTCTGGTGCTAGAGGGAGTGAAGAGGAAGGGGAGGCTGTAACTTAGGAACTCAGTAGATACAAAGCACTGCAGAGGAAGTCTAGCCAGTTGAGGGACAAAAGATGTGGGCATCAGAGTTTCTGGCAAATTTCCCGCACAGTGCTGAGCCTCAGGACCCGATGCCAGCTCTGCATCTGATGGTCTTCTGGGTCCACATGATGACGAGCACCACTGGGCTGACTTGTGTTTTTTGCCTGGGAAAGGACAGAAGTTGGCGAGCCACCAAACCCCGCTGCCTCTTGGATCAGGTTCCTCCAACTGTGCAGGACAACCACACAGAGCCCTTTAAAAGGCACTTGTGATGATTTAATTAAATCTGACAGGTTTTTAAAAAACCACTAGCTGGAGATCTCAATCTTATATCCCATCTATTTTTTTTCCTGCTTCTAAAGGTTAACAGCAAGCTTAACTCCTTGCTTGGCTCCAGAACTGTATTCGTAATGAACATCCCAAGAGAACATTCTTTTCTCTCCCTTTGAACGAACCTACTTCATCTACTTTGCTGATGAGGGGATTACCTGCAGGCAGCAACCTGTCATTGCCTGGTAGAGCTTAAACCACCTCCCAGCATCCGCAGAACCTCTGGAGCTAAAATGTATTCAGGCATCCGATGGCAAAGACACTGCCACTTCAGCTCAGGATGGCCCTTGTCATCAGAATATGACTAACTCGGGGGGTTACACAAAAGCTCTTGAACAGAGACTCCTAAGCCACCAGTGTTTTTTGTTTGTTTGTTTTTGTTTTTTTAATTTTTATTTTATTGAAGTATAGTTGACTTACAATGTTGTGTTAATTTCTACTCTACAGCAAATGATTCAGTTATACACACACACACACACATACACACACACACATACATGTATATATATATATAAATGAATTCTTTTTCATATTCTTTTCCATTATGGTTTATCACAGGATATTGAATACAGTTTCCTGTGCTATACAGTAGGACCTTGTTGTTTATCCATCTTATACATAATAGTTTGCATCTACTAATCCCAAACTCCCAATCCATCTCTCCCCTACTTCCCCTCCCTAAACCCCCCCTTGGGTTTAGATTAATTTCTAAAAGGTATTTGGTGATGCAGAATAACATATTGATGGAAAACTCACAACACACTTCAAAAACCCTACAAATTAAATTGAGTGTTATTTATTTATTTATTTATATTGAAGTAGAGTTGATTTACAGTGTTGTGGCAATCTCTGCTATACAGCAAAGTGACTCAGTTATACCCATATAGACATTCTTAAATATTCTTTTCCATTATGGTTTATCACAGGATATAGGATATAGGATAGGATATAGTTCTACCAACCCCAAACTCCCAGTCCATCCCTCTGCCTCTCCCCTCCCCCTTGGCAACCACAAATCTGTTCTCTATGTCTGTGTGTCTGTTTCATTTGTGTCATATTTTAGATTTCACATATAAGTGAAATCTGATATGATATGGTGATATCATATTTGTCCCTAAGCCACCAGTGGTTGATGGCAGGAATGGCTTTGGGACAAATCATTGGTGGGCCATGCCTGGAGAAGAGGTCAGGAATAAAATGGCCTAAGAACCAGACTATTTCTACACTGGATTCAGCCTTCCACCTCCCACCAGTGAAGGGATTGTTACTGAAAGGCTCGTCTGAATCAGGAAATTAGCAGCTTAATAAAGAATTACCTCCACTGATCCCCAGGTTAATTCTGAACGGTCAGCCTTGTACTACATAGGCGAGCGCTGAGGTTGTCAGTTTTCTTAGGGAAGTCAACCACAGTCATGTGACTTGTAAGCAGCAGACCTGGGGCCCAAACCAGGGTCTTCTGACTCCTTGTGCAACGTTTTCTCCACTCTCCCGTATGGATGCAGACCCAACTTCCCCAAGGCCTCCTCCAGTTGTGTGATTTTATGCCCCATCTCTCTCCTGGGACGCATTGCAAGGTCTGCTCTTCCCTGTAAGAACTCCTGCCGTTCCTTCCACCAACCCCCCAACACCTATCCCCCAAACTCATCAGTCCAGGATGCATTCTCCCAAGACCTTGTTCTCTAAATCCAAATGGACCATCGGGATTTTAAAGCCCCTAAAGTAACAATTATCACTGAACAGGGAGATGGGCACGACGTCCTCTAGTGGGGGGATTAGACTCCTCAGGGAGAGACATGCAGATTGAAGAAATGTAATCAGAACAGTTATTGCTTTGTCTTGCTTTTCGTCATGATGTTCTATTCACTTTGAAATCCCAAATAACTGTAAAGAAGGCCATGAGATTTTTACGTTTGTCAAAAGAGGGATTGCATTTGGAAATAGTGAAAAATGTGGATATAACTATCATTGAGGTTTGCATGACTCTCATTGATGTCTATATTTTAAAGAAGGACTCTCGGAGACATGGGCCAAACTCCTTAAAATAAACCTCTAAAATGGGACCTTGGGCTCCATCTTGGACATCCTTTGTCAGACCCAGGTCTTTGGATAGAGGTGTTCTAACTCCAGCCTTCTCATCAACAGCCTGCAAAGCCTTTACAAGGAGGGCCAGTTCTGCAAATGTGGCACGCCGCTTGTCTTTTATCTTCTTTCTTAACAGGAATTTTCAGAGCCACAAGATCCCAGTGGTTGCAGGAAGCTGAAAAAATGGTAAAAATCAAGAAGACTCAGAAAATATTCTGAAAGAAACATATGTGTGTCAGGGTAATAGTGAGAAATATGTGTTTCCATCCACACGCCTTTCCTGAGGACCCTCTCCTGCCTCTGGACAGGAGACCTCTGTTGCCTCAAGGAAGGGGCATCCCAGAAGATAGAAAACAAAGGGCATCAAATTTCTGGCTTTTAAGTGAAATAAACAAATGAAAAACTACTGTCCACTCCTAAGGGAAGAAGATTTAGTAGAATCACTACCAAAGGTAGTGTTTTCCGGAAAAGAGTTTAAAATAGCTTTGGGTTGCAAGAGAAGGAAGGGTTGGAAATGAAGTGAGAGGGACAGCTAATGCCATCCTGAGATTTACTTCAAGGAAGGGGCTGTGTTATGAGTTGAATTTTTCTCCCCAAAAGATATGAAGTCCTAACCCCTCAGAACCTTTGAATAAGGTCTTTATAGATGAAATCAAGTTAAGATGAGGTCATACTAGATCCAGTGACTGGTGTCCCTATAAAAGGAGGAGATCTGGGCATAGAGGCATGGACAGACAGAGGGGAGAAGGCCATGTGAAGGCAAAGGCAGGGATTTAGGTGATTTGGCTTGCTCTATAAGCCAAAGAACGCCAGTGATTGCCGGCAAATACCAGAAACTAGAAGAGCAAGGAAGATCCTCCTCTAGCACCTTCAGAGAGAGCATGGCCCTCCTGACGCCTTGATTTCTAGCCTCCAAAACTGTTTCTGTTTTTATAAGCCACCCAGTTTGTGTTAATTTGTTACAGCAACCCTCAGAAACTATTACATGTTGTACTCTGAAATAGCACAATTCCCAGAGGAATTTAGGGATCTGAGAGTAGAAAGATACCCAGGAAGCAGCATCCTTGCACCACTATGGCATGGGAGGAGGCTGTCAAGGTCAGAGAGACCCCCAAGAGTTTTCAGTGGAGTGTGGGAAGGAATATGAATTTCCTGAGTCCTTGAGAAGGGAGTTAGCCAAAAGCACTGGTCATGATGGGGTTTGCATCAGCTGATGTTGGATGGGACCCTGTGCTGGGGACCAGAGAGGAATACAGATACATCAGCAGATTCCTACATGGGTGGACCACCCATAAGGACTTATATGACATCCCTGTTCATCACCTAAGTTCAGAAATAATTGACTGATTGACACAGAAGTCAGGCAGTTCTAAATCCAAATATCATCTTTATAAGTGAGACAGGCAAGCTAGGAAGATGTTGCTGATTTGAGTGGAAATTATGGGCCTACAAGTACTGCACGCTAGTGTTCAGTGGACTAATTCATTCACAGAAGTCATAGGCCACTGCTGCCCTTCCTTGGGAGGGGCAGAGTGAAATGGGTTCTTTCTGCAGACAGATCCCCAAAAAGGGAAGCACTGGGAGGGAAAGGCCTACCTCCTTCTCTTAGGTACCTCACAGAGGACTGAGGGAAGGATCTTGGGGTCTACAAACATCTCCCCACCTAGATACAAGGACTGGGGAATATGCACTCTTTCCTTCCTCCTATCCAGGACCAATATTATGATGCTGTGTGAGGCTCCCTAAACTGTGATGTTACTCTTGGGAAAAGAAAGGGGATGGGGATATCCGGGAACTGTTTGAGTTTAAACCTGAAAGGCTAAGTTTATATAGAATTGACTAAGATTTCATTTTCTGCCTTCAAACAGAATGGAGCTTCTAGAATTTGAGTTGTAGCAAAATAAAGTCACATTTCTTGCAGACCTCAGTTCTGTGAACTAGATACATATCCACTGCATAAGCAAATGGAGGGCTACACTGGGGATATTCGGAGGATACTTAAATCACGAACTGTGACCATCTGGGTATGGTCCACATGGGGCTGCAGTCATTCTGTGGTCCCGGAACCCTTGGAGCCCAGGGCTTTCCTTTCCCCGAGTGCTACAGTGGGGACCCTGCATATGCTTGTCCTCCTGGTTCTCAGTGGTCCCCGAGGAAGTTTTCAGGTTGTCAAAACACTCTGCTAATTGATGCCAGTAGCAGCCCAGAGGAGTAGGAAGCCCCAAATGCATCACCTCCACTTTCTACCTAATGCCAAAATGTCAATGTAGGAGTTGGGACGTACCCAAGGCCATACAGTTGGCCAAGAACCAGCCTGGGACTTGAATTCAGGTCTTTGCATACTCAAGAGAACCAAGCTGCCTTTATAGAGCAAGGCTGTTCTCTAGTTCTCCTTTTATAACTCCCCTCACACTCCCTGCCCACATCAATGCCAGAATAGGGAGAAGCAACCTACTTGTAAATGGCGTTGATGCATCCAGAGAGATCTTTTCCAGAAGCAGGTGACAAGCAGGCTCTTGCAGTAGAGCCTTGGCAGGGAATCACAGAAGTTTGTGTCCATTCGTATTTCTCCCTGCCTCCATGGGGAACTTTGATTCTTCCATTCTTTAGTCTTTCCCTTTGGTCCTAACCCGTTTGTCCCTGCTCCACATGGGCACATGACCGTTAGGATGTGTGTCACATGTGTTAGGAATCCCCAGGGGCTGGTGCCATTCTGCACATTCATCTACACCCCCGCGTCCGCCTCTGCATGTGATGCTGCCGCTGACCCAGAAAGGGAAAGGCTCTTTTTAGATTCCACGAGCCAGTCGGAGCAGATGTGCAGGAGTTAGGCAAGAGTTCACATCGTTTGCAAAAGTGACAACTTCTTCCTCCCAGAAAGACACAAAAGAGCCCAACAGAGTCTTTTATCTTTCGTTTGTTTTTGAAATAAACTCTGGCTTTCATATGACATTTATTTGTCTCATACCAGAAGCCTGGTTAAACGTATTAATTTGTTTATGCTTCTGATACATTTTAACTAGCATTTAACCATAGACACTCAAGAGGACCCTTTGCTTGAATGCATGCAATGTTCCTTCTCTACACACTCAATTTCTCACCCCTGGCTTCACAGAACAGAATATGAGGGCCATGGCAGGTACTAGAAAGGAGAGAGGAACAGCACCACCAGAGTCTGTGTCATTTGGGGATTCCCAGTCTGGAGCACAAGTAACTACATCTATTAATGTCCCCCAGATGGCAAAAAAAGATTCATGTCATTCTGTCTAAGGACACACGTTTTTTCCTTAGACAGATTTTCCCAAACAGAGCTGAGGCATCAGACTCCGAAAGCAAGATGAAGCCCCAATAGAAGGATTTGACAGTTAACACTGAACCTTCATTACTTCCGGTTGATTTCATTTATCCAAGGGAATAAGAAATAACAAACATTTAAAAAATTTTTCTAGATATTTAATGCATAACATTTTTATTTGTACATAGGTAAAATCACAATATATGTTCAAAATGTCGTGGTCTGTTTTTATTACTTAGCTAGATGCATTTGTAAGTGCTTTCCACATTTACTGGTCCTCATAACTTCCTTTTAAAAGTTGATTGTTGGATTATTAGGTTGTCTCCAATTTTTGATGAGAATAAATGAAATTATGAAAGATGGCTTTGTGCATAAAAGTTCTTCTTCTCTGGATTTGCCTTTTCATTTTGCACCTGTAGATTTTCAATATGTAGGAGTATTGTCTTTTAGATTGCCAAATCTACCAATCTATTCTTTTATCATTTCTGCTCTCGGAGCCCATCAGCACTACTCTGAGGGTCCTAAAGCCACCTGAGGCACAGAGACAAATGGAAAATATAAGCCACCTCATTTTAATTTACCTGGTCGTTGGTTGCTATAGCCATCTGTAAGTATGTTTGCTGGCAGAAGTTCCTGTATGGTTCTGAAATATGCTTGTTTCTTATCTTGACTTTCTGATAATTTTGTGAGTTATGTCCTGATTGGGAAATGAGTTATTGATTTTTTGCTCAATTTCCTTGTTTCTGGGGCACCGAGGGAGCATTCAACCATTTTTGTACCACCTCTCTGCTTGTTTTTTCATCACTCTTTCCCATCTCCCTCCCTACGTCTCGTGGCACTTTCCAGTTGCCTTTCCTGGATGCCCTTCATAACTCCCTTTATACATTTACTCTCCAAGGTGCTATTTCTAGCAGGAGATTTTAAGGGGCACCAAGCCAGGTGGATGTTTTTATTCTGAACTGTGTTAGGACATTGCTGCTGGGATTATAGGAGCGCCAAGCCATTGGCTGACATAACATTCTCTTGACCCACGAGGGAAAACAGACTTCCCCAACTAGGATAATTGCTGTGTTGTATTTCCTGTGGGAAGTGTTCCCCAAAGTTGCACCTCGTAAGGGTAGGGCATGTCTGATATGGTCATTGTCCTGCTTACAATCCTCTGGGCTCCCTTTGGCTAAGGGATAAAATCGAAACCCTCCCATTTGACATAGAAAGCTCTCCAGGTTGAGGCCCAGCTAGACTTCCAAGCCCTGCCTCATGCTTCTGCTCCCCTCCTGTTCTACACCCGGCAGCTCCAGCACGTGGGCCACTCTCTCATCAAGCCTTCACTTTATCACCCCTTTGCTTCTGTGCTCCTGATGATCCCTCTGCCTGGGCTATTCTCCCCCAACCCATGGAAGCTTTACTTCCTCTTGCAAAGGCACATCTCATGGTATACTTCATTATTTAGGTCTTTTTTCTTTACTAGATCATGATATTCATGGGGGTAGAGGCCCTGCCTTCCATGATCTATAGCATTAGTGATAGCCCAAGGCTTGGCTCAGTATGGGTGATCAGCAAATGTTTGTTGAGTGAATACTAAAACTGTAATAATGAAAAGGAAGGAGGAAGGCTCTGTAGAAAATAAACACATAATTTATAGAGTGAAATCGGGAATAATCTTGTAGGAGGTACATATAAGTTTGCTGTGAGTTATCAAGCATTTTTGAGTACATTTTTTTGTGTACTTCTAGAATTCTAAAGGGAGGAGACAATGTTTGCCCTGATACTTACAGAGCCTTGAAATGGGATTAAGAAAGACAACATAGCAGGCAGCTAGCTGATTCTTTCAAATTCTTCCTCATCATCAATGCCTAACATGACAGTTTATTTAACTAGGCTCTAGGGAAAGGCCACCACTGGGATTTAAGCTCTTCCAGTGTCTGACCTTCTACTATATGCATGGTCATCATACGATGAGAGACTCACTTTGGCAACCAAGGCTCTGCAAGACTCTCTCAAAATAGCCACAGATATTTGCCTAGTGTCGACACATACACAATTTGATCTTCAGAAAAACTCTGGGAGGTTGGAAGCGCGTGTTTTGTTATTATTTCCATGTCCATTTTATGAATGAGAAGACATACTTGGCAATGTCAAGCAACTTGCTGAAAGACATACAGCTAAGAGGGGTAAAATCAAGATCTGAACTTGAGTCTCTCTGACTCCAGACCTATCTGCTATCTAACAGTGATTAAGAGATAGCCAAGAGAAATAAGAATCTCCATCCGTATATTCATATCATTTTAAAATGTACTCAATTCTTTGACCAACAGATATTTGTAACCACATCTGAGTCAACTTCAGTACTATTTCTCCCTCTCGTAGTAGGCAAGGAATTTTCATTTCATACATCAACAGTCAGCTGCACGGATTCCACCAGGGCAATGCAAGCCATTAACAAGACTCAAAATTATTTTAAGATGCAGGAAGAAAGTCATTTCCTTATGAATTTTCTATCTTTTGGTTCCTGAACAAAAAAATTAAATGAGATTCTCTATTTTTTTTTTAAAAAGGGCATTGTAGTAGATTTAGTAGTATCCCTTAAAAAGATATGTTCAGGTCCTCACTCCCAGTACCTATGAATGTGGCCTTATTTGGAAATATCGTCTTGGCATAGATTGTTAAGGATCTTGGGATGAGATTATCCTGGATTTAGGGTGTGCCCTAAATCCAATGACTGGTGTCATTATAAAAGAAAGGATAAGGGGATTTGAGACACAGAGCGACACAGGGGAAAGACCATGTGAATTCAGAGGCAGAGATTGGAATTATGCTGCCACAAGGCAAGCAACATCTGGCTCTACCAGAAGCTGGAAGAAGCAAGATATAATCCTCCCCTAGAGCATCAGAGAGAGCATGGCCCTGCCAACACCTTGATTTTAGACTTTTGTTTTCCAAAACTGTGAGAGAATGCATTCCTGCTCTTTGGAGCCACCAAGTTTGTGGCAATTCACTATGGCAGCCCTAGGAAACTAACACAGATTCTGCTCCCAGGAAATGGGGTGTTGCTGTAACAAACACCTACAGATGTGGAAGTGGCTTTGACGATGGGTAATGAGCAGAGGCTGCAAGAATTGAGGGAAGCATGGTAGAAAGCCCTAGATGGCTTGAATACCTGTTGCACTGGGTTTGCATTTGGGAGCTGCTGAAAACCTCAAGGGGTCCCCACCAGTGCCCTCGGTGGATAAGGATGCTTCCCAAGCTGGCGAATCACTCTGCTCCTGGAAGGCCAGCCTGTGGCCCTGTGCCTTGTGTTCAGCACCCTCCTGACCATGAGAACCTTGCAACGTGCCTGCTCAGCAGGAGCATCTGCCCCCTGCCAGCCAGGAAACCGAGCGTAGAGGTGTCCTCTCCTGGTGGCACCTAAAGAAGTTGACTCCCCCAGGCCAGAGGCAGAGTGGAACTCGTGATGACTGTGGTGGAGACTGCTCCTCGGGTGAAGAATGTCTGGAAAGACTCGGCTCACCCAGTGGGTGCAGGAATGTGCACCTCTTCTGAGCACGAGGCATCGGGGTCAGGGAGAGATCCTAAGTGCAGGCTTTGGAGCCAAACAGAGATGGGAGTAAACCCTGGTTCCACTGCTTAGTGACTCCATGACTGTGGGCAAGTCATGGAACCTCCCTGAACATCCTTGTCACCATCTGCAAATGGGGATTATCACAGCCACCCTACATTGTTATTGTGAGGATTAAATGAGACACCAGAGCTTACAACATGGTAAGGAGCCTAATCCAGAGCCTGGCATTCAGTGGGCACTAAATGAATGGTTAGTCCCCCTTCTCTTCTTTGAGTGAGAGCTATTTTATTTAAAAGTTTTTTTCTCTTTATATATTTTTTAGCAATCATACATTTATTTCTGACTGTATAATAATCATATTAGATGTAAAAGATCTAAATACTCCCACTAAAAGACACATATAAAGCAAGACCTAACTTTATTCTGTATACAACAAGCACATTAAATATATAGACACAAAGGTTAAGAGTAAAGTGATGAAAGAATATATAACAAGCTAACATTAATCAAAATTGTGCTAACATATCTATATTAATATGAGATACAATAGGCTTTAGAACAAAAGCTATTGTCCTGGATAAAGAAGGTCATTTTATAATAATAAAGGGCTCAATTCATCAAGAGAACATAAGATTCCTAAATATTTATGCATCTAATAAGAGAACTTCAAAATACATGAAGAAAATCTAACAGAATTGCAAAGAATTAGAGATTTCAATATCCCTCTTTAATAATTGATAAAATAGTTAGAAAATCAGTAAATAGGTAGAAGTAAATATATGGAAATTCTGAACAACATTGAAACCAGTGTCATATATTTTTAGTTTATTTTAACGATAAAGCCTCTTTGAGTTGGGGCTATTTTAAGTGGAGTTCCAGTTGACAAGTATTAATTGAGTTTCTACTCTGTGCTGTGCATGTGCTATTGCAGGGAACACAAAGATGAATCCAATGAAAAAGTCCTTGTCCTCAAGAAGGTCACAATGTAGGAGGAGAAATAGACATGTAAACATAATTGTGGTACCAGAGAAAGGCCACACTAGTTGTTTCACCGGACTAAGTTTACAGAACACAGTATTATAGGATAATTACAGGGATAATTCTCTCCCCCTCTCTAGGGGTGAATAATCAAAAGGTGCCATTTGAGAGAGAAAAGGAGCTTCCCTTTAGTCTATTTAAGCAGACTTAGTCTGCTCAGGCTGCTATAACCAAATACCATAGACTGTGGGTTAAACAGAGAGAACATTTATTTCTCACAGTTCTGGAGGCTGGGAAGTCCAAGATCAAGGTGCTGGCAGATTTGGTTCCTGGTGAGGGCCTCCCTCCTAGCTTGTAGATGGCTGGCTGCCTTCTAACTGTCCTCACATGGGTGAGAGAGAGAGAATGCTCTGGTCTCTCCTTGTCTTCTTTTAAGGGCACTAATCCCATCATGGGGGCCCCACTCTCATGATCTCATCTAACCCTAGTTACCTCCCATAGGACCCACCTCCAAATACCATCAAATTGGGAGGTAGGGCTTCAACATATGAGTTTTGGGGAGACAAAAACAATCAGTCCATAACACAGATAGACCAAGGGGAGAGGACACTTGGGAAAAGGTCTGAAATCCTGCATTGGTGTATTGGGGGGTCTGTAAGTAGCCCTGGGTGAATGAAGGGTAAACTTTCAGTTGCAGAGCAGGGAAGATGATGTTGAGATAGCAGAGCCAAAATACAAAGTCCCAGTACATCATGTTGAGGTGTTCTGAAATTCCACTGAAAGGTGCTGGGTGGGGGGCACTGAGGACTTGTAAAGAAGAATGCTGTGATGGATATGCTTTTAAGGAACCACTCTAGCTACTGAGAGGAGGATGGATTAGAGGGAATGAGGGTGGAAAAAGGGAGACAGTGACTCCTCTGTGGCCATGGCTCAAGGAAGAGCTAGTAGCCAGCTAATGGCCTGGATCAAAGTAGAAGGTCCCTCTCATATGTCCCCAAAACAGTATTTTCTCCAATCTCCCTTCAAGGTATGTGAAGACCTTCCAGTTGGAGTCACTGGGGGATTGGGTTTTAATTGCCTGGGGGAAGATAAAATTGGTACCAACTTGTTTACTGATTAATCCAATACTATCGCCCAAGGCCACTTGGTGCCAATTACTCAACATCTCTAAGGCCACCTAGAAAATGAGGTGATACCATTACTGGGAGATTGAGTGGGATGACATATGCGTCGTGCCCAGCAGAGAGCTGTGGCACCAGTAAGTGTTCCATACAGTGAATTATGATCACTGAAAAGATTGAAGGAAGGAGGCAAATGCCCCCGTATCACATCCAGACCCTCTCCTCATTCTCTAACCAGGTTGACAACCAGGATAAAAGTTGGCTCCAACTTTGACGTGAAAGAATTTATTGATGGAGAAATCTATCCTGGCTGACAAATGCAAAGCCTCTGGGGACTAAGGGCTTTCCCCCTTCTTTTGCTAAGGCCGAGTGTAAGCCATGGTACCCCTAGTGGGGGCTTGTCATGGGAAGATGCTCTCAGAGCACATTGTTCACAGCACTGGAGACAAAGATGTCTGTGATGCCCAGGAATCCTGAAGGCTCCAAAGGTTTGGAGTGGATAAGATAGTGGGTGGCTGTGTAAGCCCTTTGAGTGGATTAGGTGTGACACCAAAGCTGTGTGTGTGTCAGTTTAATCACTGTTTTTATTATAGCAACTCTAATGGAAAATTAGAAGACTAAAATACATCACTTCTAATCTCACAACTCTATGAAATTGATTTCATTTAATAAGCTCCTTTTCTGTCCTTTTCTATTTGCATATAGTTATAAAAACACGTATATATGCATATCTACACACATACATTTTTACTTTTAGTTGACCTACAAAATATATTTTAGTTTTGGAGATTATCATTAGAACATAGACCTCCCTCTATGTAGCAAATTCTTCTTAATTGCCATTTTGTAAGCAGGAGCTATTCCTTTGAGATGGTATATCACAGTTTACTTAAGCCCTTTTCTCATTTTGGAGACTTTAGGTCATTCTCAATTTTGGGGGGTCCTAAGAAAAACGTTGGTGAATATATATGTGTATGGAACTATTGCCTTAGAGCAAATCCCCAGGAGTGAGGTTCTAGGGAAGCAGTAAATGTGTAAAAACGCTTGCTCTGGAGTCAGGCAGATGTAAATTCAAATCCTGGTTCTACTGTTAACTAGGTGTGTCCCTCTAGCTGTATGTCACTCTAACCTCCCTCCCTTCATTAGACAGTGCATATCAGTTAGGTATTGATGCCTAACAAACAAGTCCAAAATATCAGTGGGACACAACAGTAAGGTTGTGTCCCAGCTTACACATCAGTGGGTTGGGCTAGGGTTCAGCTGATCTACACCAGAGACCCTGCTTCTCACTGCAGGTCGGTGGGTTAGCTGGGTTGACTCTGTTCCACTTGTCTCTTATCCTCTTCCTGACTTCATGCATATTCTTCTCCTGTAATGGCACATTTTCAAGAAAATAAACCCAAGTGCATTGGCATTTTCCAAGTTTTTGGTCCCATCACATCTGCTAATATTTCATTGGTCAAAACAAGTCATGTCACCAAAGTGAAGGGGCAGGGAAATGTACTCTGCCACTTTAGGGGAAGAACTTCAAAGTCACAAGTCAAAGGGAATGCATACAGAGAGGACTAGAGGATTAAGGGACATTAATGTGATCTATCAAAGTAGGTGATAATAGTACCTATCTTGCATTGTTACAAGGACAAAATGACACAAAGTTTTAATGGTTCAATTAATGCTACCTTTGAGAGAGGAAGGGTTCATTTCTGTTTTTATGTCTCCATTTTGTTCCTAAGCTTCTAATATGTTTTGCATATAGTTAATAATTTTTATTGTTGCATGAAGTTGGCTATTATTATTATTTGTCCCTATGATAAAGAACCCTAACCCTACCCTAGGCCCTAGGTAGTTGCTGCCCACAGCCTTTCCATGTTCCTCTAGCACTGGCATACTTCAGTCTATCATATTTAATCATTTCTGCATCTACATTTTCTACTAAAGGATGAACTTCAGGAGAACAGAGGCTGCGACTTAATCATCTCTCTTGTCCCAATGCCTAGCACACCTCATGTTCATAAGTGCCAGAGAGAAGAAATATTTCATCCCTCTCAGTATTTTATGTTTTCTTTTCTTACCTCATCTTGGTCATGTTTTCCTCCACCTTCTTGAGCATATAGAACATAATTATTAAATCTTTTTAAATGTCCTTGTCTTCTATTACTATCATCTCTGTGATTTCTGGGTCTGTTTCTGGTAATTGATTTTTCTAGTGGTTACAGATCTTATTTTCCTGCTTCTTTGGTTGTCTGGTAATTTTTAATTAGATTCCGGATACTGTATATTTTTATGTTGTTGGTTGCTGGATTTTGCTGTATTCCTTTATAGATTATTGAATTTTGTTTTGGTATGCAGTTAAATTACTTGGAATCAGGTTGATCCTTTTTTTAAAATACATCTTTATTGGAGTATAATTGCTTCACAATGGTGTGTTAGTTTCTGCTGTATAACAAAGTGAATAAGATATACATACACATATATACCCATAGTCCCTCCCTCTTGTGTCTCCCTCCCACCCTCCCTATCCCACCCTTCTAGGTGGTCACTAAGCACCAAGCTGATCTCCCTGTGCTATGTGGCTGCTTCCCACTAGCTATCTATTTTACATTTGGTAGTGTATATATGTCCATGCCACTCTCTCACTATGTCCCAGCCTCCCCTTCCCCCACTGTGTCCTCAAGTCCATTCTCAATGTCTGCATCTTTATTTCTGCCCTACCACTGGGTTCATCAGTACCATTTTTCTAGAATCCATATATATGTGTTAGCATACGGTATTTGTTTTTCTCTTTCTGACTTACTTCACTCTGTATGACAGACTCTAGGTCCATCCACCTCACTACAAATTATTCAATGTCGTTCCTTTTCATGACCAAGTAATATTCCATTGTGTATATGTGCCACATCTTCTTTACTTTTAAGTTTTCTTAGGACTGGTCACAGAGGCTTTTAGTCTAGGGCTAATTTGGCCCCACAGCTAAGTCAATGTGTTTCTGAGGAGTTTACCCATCATACACATATTAAGAGGTTATTCCACTCCAGCTTTTGGGAACATAAACTATACCCAGCCCTGTGTGAGCCCTGGAAATTGTTCTATTCACTCTTTTCTGGTAGTTCTTTCCCCAGTCTTTGGTAGACTCAAACATGTCTCAAACACTTCACCTCAAGCAGTAGATCAATACCCAGCCGAAGACTCAAGATCCCTTTTGCACAGCTTCATCCTGCCTCCCCACAAATTGTCTGATGTCTGATAAATGTTGTTTTTGATATATTTCTCTGGCTTCTTAGTCGTGTAAGGCAGGAGGGTAAATCTGCTCCTGGTTATCCCATATTGTCTGGTATTGGGTGTAACTTTTGCTGTTGCTCTGTGTATGGGTGTCTGTGCTTGTAAGAGGGTTCTGTTCCTACCTCTTTCAGGTCCTTCACATCACCTGTTTTGTATGTATCTGACACTCTAGCCAGGGTTTCTCAAGCTTAACACTATGGACATTTGGGGCTGGAAATTCTTTTTTGTGTGGGGTTGTCCTGTACATTGTAGAATGTTTAGCAGCATCCTTGGCTTTTATCCACTAGATGCCAATAGCACATTCCTCGCTCCAGATCTGATAATCAAAATGTCTCCAGACATTGCCAAATGCCCCCTGGGGACCAAAATCATGCACAGTTGATAACCACTGGTCTAGGTTATCCAGCTGGTAGCAAAACCCTCACTCACACCCACCCTCCAAGTAGTAGAGGATTTTCTATTCCCTGGATCATGTACAGAGATGTGCTCTTCCAACCAAGGGTTTAACCTCACTGGGAAGATATTTTCTTGGCCAACGTTTTGATTGATTGTCCCATGACTTTATTTTAATTTTTTATTTTTTTTAGCTTTCTTTCCTTTAACATCTTTATTGGAGTATAATTGCTTTACAATATTGTGTTTGTTTCTGCTGTATAAAAAAAGTGAATCAGCTATATGTATACATATATCCCCATATCCCCTCCCTCTTGCGTCTCCCTCCCACCCTCCCTATCCCACCAATCTAGGTGGTAACAAAGCACAGAGCTGATCTCCCTGTGCTATGCAGCTGCTTCCCATTAGCTATCTATTTTACATTTGGTAGTGTATATATGTCCATGCCACTCTCTCACTTCGTCCCAGCTTACAATTCCACCTAAACATGTCCTCAAATCTATTCTCTACTTCTGTACCTTTATTCCTGTCCTGCCCTAGGTTCTTCAGAACCTTTTTTTTTCTTTTTTTTTTTTAGATTCCATATGTATGTATTAACATATGGTATTTGTTTTTCTCTTTCTGACTTACTTCACTCTGTATGACAGACTCTATGTCCATCCACTCACTACAAATAACTCAATTTCATTTCTTTTTATGGCTGAGTAATATTCCATTCTATATATGTGTCACATCTTCTGTATCCATTCATCTGTCAATGGACACTTAGGTTGCTTCCATGTCCTGGCTATTGTAAATAGAGCTGCAATGAACATTGGGGTACATGACTCTTTTTGAATTTTGGTTTTCTCAGGGTATATGCCAAGTAGTGGTATTACTGGGTCATATGGTAGTTCTATTTTTAGTTTTTTAAGGAACTTCCATACTGTTTTCCATACTGGCTGTATCAATTTACATTCCCACCAACAGTGCAAGAGGGTCCCTTTTCTCCACACCCTCTCCAGGATTTGTTGTTTGTAGATATTTTGATGGTGACCATTCTGACCCGTATGAGGTGATATCTCATTGTAGTTTTGATTTGCATTTCTCTAATGATTAGTGATGTTGAGAATCCTTTCATGTGTTTGTTGGCAATCTGTATATCTTCTTTGGAGAAATGTCTATTTAGGTCTTCTGCCCATTTTTGGATTGGGTTGTTTGTTTTATTCAAATAGAGCTGCATGAGCTTCTTGTATATTTTGGAGATTAATCCTTTGTCAGTTGCTTCATTTGCAAATATTTTCTCCCATTCTGAGGGCTGTCTTTCCATCTAGTTTATGGTTTCCTTTGCTGTGCAAAAGCTTTTAAGTTTCATTAGGTCCCATTTGTTTATTTTTGTTTTTATTTCCATTTCTCTAGGAGGTGGGTCAGAAAGGATCTTGCTGTGATTTATGTCATAGAGTGTTCTGCCTATGTTTTCCTCTAAGAGTTTTATAGTGTCTGGCCTTACATTTAGGTCTTTAATCCATTTAGGTTTATTTTTGTGTATAGTGTTAGGGACTGTTCTAATTTCATTCTTCTACATGTAGCTGTCCAGTTTTCTCAGCACCACTTACTGAAGAGAATGTCTTTCCTCCATTGTATATTCTTGCCCCCTTTATGAAAGATAAGGTGACCATATGTGCGTGGGTTTACCTCTTGGCTTTCTATCCTGTTCCATTGATCTATATTTCTGTTTTTGTGCCAGTACCATACTGTCTTGATTACTATAGGTTTGTAGTATAGTCTGAAGTCAGGGAGCCTGATTCCTCCAGCTCCATTTTTCTTTCTCAAGATTGCTTTGGCTATTCGGGGTCTTTTGTGTCTCCATACAAATTGTGAAATTTCTTGTTGTAGTTCTGTAAAAAATGCCATTGGTAGTTTGATAGGGATTGCATTGAATCTGTAGATTGCTTTGGGTAGTATAGTCATTTTCACAATGATGATTCTTCCAATCGAAGAACATGGTATATCTCTCCATCTGTTTTATCATCTTTAATTTCTTTCATCAGTGTCTCATAGTTTTCTGCATACAGGTCTTTTCTCTCCTTAGGTAGGTTTATTCCTAGGTATTTTATTCTTTTTGTTGCAATGGTAAATGGGAGTGTTTCCTTAATTTCTCTTTCAGATTTTTCATCACTAGTGTATAGGAATGCAAGAGATTTCTGTGCATTAATTTTGTATCCTGCTACTTTACCAAATTCATTGATTAGCTCTAGTAGTTTTCTGGTAGTATCTTTAGGATTCTCTATGTATAGTATCATGTTAACGGTAAACAGTGACACTTTTACTCCTTCCTTTCCAATTTGGGTTCTTTCATTTTTTTTCATCTATGATTTCTGTGGGTAAAACTTCCAAAACTATGTTGAATAATGGTGAGAGGGGCTTCCCTGGTGGCGCAGTGGTTGAGAATCTGCCTGCCAATAGAGGGGACACGGGTTCGAGCCCTGGTCTGGGAAGATCCCACATGCCGCGGAGCAACTGGACCCGTGAGCCACAACTACTGAGCCTGTGCGTCTGGAGCCTGTGCTCCTCAACAGGAGAGGCCACGATAGTGAGAGGCCCGTGCACCGCGATGAAGAGTGGCCCCCACTTGCCGCAACTAGAGAAAGCCCTCGCACAGAAACGAAGACCCAAAACAGCTGAAATAAATAAATTAATTAATAAAATAAAAAAAAATAGTGGTGAGAGTGGGCAGCTTTGTATTGTTCCTGATCTTAGTGGAAATAGTTTCAGTTTTTCACCATTGAGGACAATGTTGGCTGTGGGTTTGTCATATATGGCCTTTATTATGTTGAGGTAAGTTCCCTCTATGCCTACTTTCTGGAGGGTTTTTATCATAAATGGGTGTTGAATTTTGTCAAAAGCGTTTTCTGCATCCATTGACATAATCATATAGTTTTTATCCTTCAATTCGTAAATATGGTGTATCACATCGATTGATTTGCATATATTGGAGAATCCTTGCATTCCTGGGACAAACCCCACTTGATCATGGTGTATGATCCTTTAATGTGCTGTTGGATTCTGTGTGCTAGTATTTTGTTAAGGATTTTTGCATCTATGTTCATCAGTGATTTTGGCCTGTAGTTTTCTTTTTTTGTGACATCTTTGTCTGGTTTTGGTATCAGGGTGATGGTGGCCTTGTAGAATGAGTTTGGGAGTGTTCCTCCCTCTGCTATATTTTGGAAGAGTTTGAGAAGGATAGGTGTTAGCTCTTCTCTAAATGTTTGATAGAATTCACCTGTGAAGCCATTTGGTCCTGGGCTTCTGTTTGTTGGAAGATTTTTAATCATTGTCTCAATTTCAGTGCTTGTGATTGGTCTGCTAATATTTTCTATTTCTTCCTGGTTCAGTTTCGGAAGGTTGTGCGTTTCTAAGAATTTGTCCATTTCTTCCAGGTTGTCCATTTTATTGTCATATAGTTGCCTGTAGTAATCTCTAATGATTGTTTGTATTTCTGCAGCGTCAGTTGTTACTTTTACTTTTTCATTTCTAATTCTGTTGATTTGAGTCTTCTACCTTTTTTTCTTGATGAGTCTGGCTAATGGTTTATCAATTTTGTTTATCCTCTCAAAGAACCAGCTTTTAGTTTTATTGATCTCTGCTCTCATTTCCTTCATTTCTTTTTCATTTATTTCTGATCTGATCTTTACGATTTCTTTCCTTCTGCAAACTTTGTGTTTTTGTTGTTGTTTTTGTTGTTCTTCTTTCTCTAATTGCTTTAGGTGTAAGGTTAAGTTTTTTATTTGAGATGTTTCTTGTTTCTTGCAGTAGGATTGTATTGCTATAAACTTCCCTCTTACAACTGCTTTTGATGCATCCCATAGGTTTTGGGTCATCGTGTTTTCATTGTCATTTGTTTCTAGGTATTTTTTGATTTCCTCTTTGATTTGTTTAGTGATCTCTTGGTTGTTTAGTAGTGTATTGTTTAGCCTCCATTTGTTTGTAATTTTTACAATTTTTTTCCTATAATTGATATGTCATTTCATAGTGCTGTAGTTGGAAAAGATACTTGATATGACTTCAATTTTCTTAAATTTACCAAGGCTTGATTTGTGACCCAAGATATATTCTCTCCTGGACAGTGTTCCATGAACACTTGAGAAGAAAGTGTATTCTATTGTTTTGGATGGACTGTCCTGTAATTGTCAATTAAGTCCATCTTGTTTAATGTGTCATTTAAAGCTTTAGTTTCCTTATTTATTTTTGTTTTGGATGATGTGTCCTTTGGAGAAAGTGGGGTGTTAAAGTTCCCTACTATGATTGTGTTACTGTCGATTTCCCCTTTTATGGCTGTTAGCATTTGCCTTATGTATTGAGGTGCTCCTATATTGGGTGCATAAATATTTATAATTGTTATATCTTCTACTTGGATTGATCCCTTGATCATTATTTAGTGTCCTTCTTTGTCTCTTGTAATAGTCTTATTTTAAAGTCTATTTTGTCTGATATGAGAATTGCTACTCCAGCTTTCTTTTAATTTCCATTTGCGTGGAATATCTTTTTCCAACCCCTCACTTTCAGTCTGTATGTGTCCCTAGGTCTGAAGTGGGTCTCTTGTAGACAGTATATATACTGGTCTTGTTTTTGTATCCATTCAGCCGGCTATGTCTTTTGGTTGGAGCATTTAATCCACTTACATTTAAGGTAATTATCAATATGTATGTTCCTATTACCATTTTCTTAATTGTTTTGGGTTTGTTTTTATAGGTCTTTCCTTCTCTTGTGCTTCTTGCCTAAAGAAGTTCCTTTAGCATTTGTTGTAAACCTGGTTTGGTGGTGCTGAATTTTCTTAGCTTTTGCTTGCCTGCAAAGGTTTTAATTTCTCTGTCAAATCTCAATGAGATCCTTGCTGGGTAGAGTAATCTCAGTTGTAGGTTTTTCCCTTTCATCAGTTTACATATGTCCTGCCACTCCCTTCTGGCTTGCAGAGTTTTTGCTGAAAGATCAGCTGTTAACCTTATGGGGATTCCCTTGTATGTTATTTGTTGTTTTTCCCTTGCTGCTTTTAATATTTTTTGTTTGTTTTTAATTTTTGATAGTTTGATTAATATGTGTCTTGGAGTGTTTCTCCCTGTATTTATCCTGTATGGGACTCTCTGCGCTTCCTGGACTTGATTGACTATTTGCTTTCCCATATTAAGGAAGTTTTCAAATATAATCTCTTCAAATATTTTCTCAGACCCTTTTTTTTCTCTTCTTCTGTTACCCCTACAATTTGAATGTTGGTTCATTTAATGTTGTCCCAGAGGTCTCTGACTGTCCTCAATTCTTTTCATTATTTTTTCTTTATTCTGTTCTGTGGTAGTTATTTCCACTATTTTATTTTCCTTGTCATTTATCCATTCTTCTGCCTCAGTTATCCTGCTATTGATTCCTCCTAGAGAATTTTTAATTTCATTTTTCATGTTGTTCATCATTGTTTGTTTGCTCTTTAGTTCTTCTAGGTCCTTGTTAAACCTTTCTTGTATTTTCTCCATTCTATTTCCAAGATGTTGGATTATCTTTACTATCATTACCCTGAATTGTTTATCAGGTAGACTGCCTATTTCCTCTTCATTTTTTGGTCTGGTGGCTTTTTACTTTGCTCCTTCATCTGCTGTGTATTTCTCTGTCTTCTCATTTTGCTTAACTTACTGTGTTTGGGGTCTACCTTTTCTCAGGCTGCATATTCGTAGTTTCCGTTGTTTTGTGGTGTTTGTCCCCAGAGGGTAAGGTTGTTTCAATGGGTTGTGTAGGCTTCCTGGTGGAGGGGACTGGTGCCTGTGTTCTGGTGGATGAGGCTGGATCTTGTCTCTCTAGTGGGCAGGACCACATCCGGTGGTGTGTTTTGTGGTGTCTGTGAACTTATTATGATTTTAGGCAGCCTCTCTGCTAATGAGTGGCATTGTGTTTCTGTCTTGCTAGTTGTTTGGCATGAGGTGTCCAGCACTGGTGCTTGCTGGTTGTTGCATGGAGCTGGGTCTTAGCATTTAGATGGATGTGTTTTGTAGAGCTCTCGCCGAATAATATTTTGTGTGGGCGGGAGGCCTCTGGTGGTCCAATGTCCTGAACTCAGCTCTCCCACTTCAGAGGCTCAGGCCTGACACCCTACCAGAGCACCAAGACACTGTCAGCCACACAGCTCAGAAGAAAAGGTAGAAAAAAAAAGAAATAAATTAAAATAATAAAATAAATAATTAAAAAATATTATTAAAATTAAAAAAATTAAAAAGTAATAAAAAAAAGAAGACAGCAACTAAACCAATAAACAAATCTACCAATGATAACAAGTGCTAAAATCTATACTAAGATAAACATAAAAATCAGAAACTAGTCAGTCGCTTACAGTAAACCCCAAGTCCACAGTTGATCCCAAAGTCCACTGCCTCTATTTTGGAATGATTCATTGTCTGTTCAGATAGTCCACAGATGCAGGGTACATCAAGTTGATTGTGGAGATTTAATCCACTGCTCCTGAGGCTGCATGGAGAAATTTCCCTTTCTCTTCTTTGTTCGCACAGCTCCCTGGTTTCAGCTTTGGACTTGACCCCACCTCTGCATGTAGATTGCCCTCTGGCATCTGTTCTTCGCCCAGACAGGAGGGGGTTAAAGGAGCAGCTGATTAGGGGGCTCTGACTCACTCAGGCCTGGGGGAGGGAGGAGTAGGTTGCTGGCCAAGACTGCAGAGGCAGAGGTTGGCGTGATTTTGCACCAGCCTGAGGCACACCGTGTGTTCTCCCGGGGAAGTTGTCCCTGGATCATGGGATCCTGTTGGTGGCGGGCTGCACAGTCTCCTCGTAGGGGAGGTGTAGATAGTGACCTGTGCTTGCGCACAGGCTTCTTGGTGGCTTCAGCAGCAGCCTTAACATTTCATGCCCGTCTCTGGTGTCTGTGCTGATAGCCGTGGCTCATGCCTTTCTCTGGAGCTCATTTAGGTGGTGCTCTGAATCCCCTCTCCTCGTGCACCCTGAAACAATGGTCTCTTGCCTCTTACACAGGTCCAGACTTTTCCCAGACTCCCTCCCAGCTAGCTGTGGTGCACTAGCCCCCTTCAGGCTGTGTTCACGCAGCCAACCCCAGTCCTCTCCCTGGGATCTGACCTCCGAAGCCCGAGCCTCAGCTCCCAGCTCCCACCCGCCCTGACGGGTGAGCATACAAGCCTCTCAGGCTGGTGAGTGCTGGTCGGCACTGATCCTCTGTGTGGAAATCTCTCTGCTTTGCCCTCTGCACCCCTGTTGCTGTGCTCTCCTCCATGGCTCTAAAGCTTCTCCCCAGTCCACCCCCTGTTTCTACCACTGAAGGGGCTTCCTAGTGTGTGGAAACTTTTCCTCCTTCACAGCTCCCTCCCAGAGGAGCAGGTCCTGTCCCTATTCTTTTCTCTCTGTTTTTTCTTTTTTCTTTTGCCCTACCCAGGTAGGTGGGGAGTTTCTTGCCTTTTGGGAAGTCTGAGGTCTTCTGCTAGCATTCAGTAGGTGTTCTGTAGGAGTTGTTCCACATGTAGATGTATTTTTGATGTATTTGTGGGGAGGAATGTGATCTCCATGCTTTACTCCTCTGCCATCTTGAAGCACAATCCCATGACTTTAAATGGCTTTTGTTTTGATGGCTTTGGCAGAGAACATGAGAACTCTGAACCTGAAAAAGTGAGATTATTACCTACACTTCAGTTTAAGGTGAATGGAAGATGATTGAAAGGGTTTATTTTCTCAGTAAGACTGTCTTCTACTGGGAGTTTCATAATGGAATCATTGGTAAGTATCATGGATGTGGCATTCTCAGTGCTTTTTGTATGTTTTGAAACCAGAACAACAAGCATAACTGAGTACTGACTTCCAAGATTTGCATCTGGAAAATACACCATTAATGCTAAAAAAACAGACTTATTTGAGTATTATGGAGACCAAATCTTTCTTAGAATCCATCAATAGGCATAACCATTACTGTAAACATGAGGACAAACAGGAATATTAACAAAACTTAAGGAAAGTCAAAGGTATCGACTATTAAATAGAAATGGAAATCTTTCTTATAATGAGCTGCCTCATGTATCTTCTACATGTTTAATCTATTGAACAGTTAATTTTTTCTCTGCATTTGAAAAATTGAACAATAAATCTATTTTCATTGAAGAAAAATTAGAACGTCCAAATGAACAAAAAGAAAAATACCATATAACAACCTCTAGAGAGGTTGAAACTACTCTTTTCACCTTGATGTACCTCCTTTAAGGTACCTTTTAATCTATCTCTATCTCTAGATCCATATGTGTATCAATATACGTATCTATCTTTTTTTTTTTAACAAATTGAGATTCTGTTAAACATAAGGTCGTTACCCGTTTTTTTTACTCATGACCCTATATCCAAAACATTGTATTAATAACACTGAGCTATATAATCTTTAAAATGGGTGCATAGTATTCCATTGAACAAATGAAACATACTTTGGTTAATCAATCTCTGATGACTAGACCCTTTGTATGTTTTGAATTTTATCTTTATAAGCAAGATAGTGATAGACATCTATTTATATCCATTCTTATGATCTTTTCTAATTATTTCCTTAGGAAGTTTATCCCAGAGTAATGTCCATTTACAAGGCATACTTCTAAAAAAATAGATTCTGAGTTAGTGCCATGATGAAACTCTCTCACTTAGTGAGGGTCAGAAAGGAAGTTTGTGAAAGTGGCCCAAGCACCAGGAAATTAGGGGGAAACTTTATCTGCTCAGGATGCCAATGATGATGTACTTAGTCTTTAAAAATTCTGTGTTCCAAATGGAGTCTTCAAATTTGTACTCAGTTTGTTGTACAAGACATACAGAAAAGGACAATCACCCCCCGTATTAGTTTTCTATTGCTGCATAATAAAATACCACAACCATCTTAAAACAACACAAATTTATTATCTCATAGTTTCTGTGGGTTGAGTCTGGTCATAGATTACCTGGGTCTTGGCTCAGGGTCTCAGGGGGCACTATCAAGGTGTTGGCTATGCTCTGGTTCTCATTTGGAGTTTGGGGTCATCTTCCAAGCTCATTCAAGGTTGTTGCTAAATTCAATTCCTTGTAGAATTGAAGTCCCTATTTTCTTGTTAAGTGTCAGCTGGGGATTACTCTCAGCTCCTAGAGGTCACTCACAGTTCCTTGCCACATGGTCCCCATAGGCAGTTCATAGCCTTTCTTTCACCTGATTAGGTCAGGTCCACCCAGGATAATCTTCCTTTTGATTCAATTGACTAGGAATCTTATTTATATCTGAAAAATCCCTTTTTGCCATATAACATAACTATAGGAGTGATATGCCGTTATATTTTTAGGTCCTGCCCACACTCAAGTGAAGGATTATATAGCATACACATGAGAAGGTGGGAATCTTGGGGAGGCCACCTTAGAATTCTGTCTACTATGCCCATAGTTCAAATCCCCTAAGAAAACTGCTCTTGATATTTTGGTTATGTTCTAGATTTTTGTCACCATTATGTTTTAGTATTTCTTTGAAAAGAAATAGTTGTAATTATAGTGTTCAGTCAGCATCAAATCCTTTATTTTCTTCGTAATAATGTGCCAATGTATCACTGCAAATGTTTGATGAGCAAAATTTACAATTTTTTAGTTGCTACTTGTTATAGACTGAATGTTTGTGTCCCCCCCCAAATTCATATGTTGAAACCCTAACACTCAGTGTGATGGTATTAAGAAGTGAGGCCTTTGGGGTGATTAGGTTTAGATGAAGTCATGAGGGTAGAGCCCCCATGATGGGATTAGTGTCCTTATAAGGAGAAACATCAGTGCTTCCTTTCTAGCCATGTGAGGATGCAGCAGGGAGGCAATCATCTTTTTATTTATTTATTTTCAGTAAGTCCTTGTTAGTTATCTATTTTAAATATAGCAGTCTGTACATGTCAATCTCAAAGTCCCAGTCTATCCCTCCCCCCTACCCTTCCCCCCAGTAACCATAAATTCATTCTCTACGTCTGTGAGTCTGTTTCTGTTTTGTAAATAAGTTCATTTGTATCATTTTTTTACATTCTGCACATAAATGATCTCATATGATATTTGTCTTTCTCTGTCTGACCTACTTCACTTAGTATGACAATCTCTAGATCCATCCATGTCTCTGCAATGGTATTATTTCATTCTTTTTAATGGCTGAGTAATATTCCATTGCATACATGTACCACAGTTTCTTTATCTATTCATCTGTTGATGGACATCTAGGTTGCTTCCATGTCCTGGCTATTGTAAACAGTGCTGCAATGAACATTGGGGTGCATGTATCCTTTCGAACCATGCTTTTCTCTGGGTATGTGCCCAAGAGCGGGATTCTGGATCACAGCTCTATTTTTAATTTTTAAAGGAACCTCCATACTGTCCTCCATAGAGGCTGTACCAATTTATATTTCCACCAACAGTGTAGGAGGGTTCCCTTTTCTCCACATCCTCTGCAGCATTTATTGTCTGTACATTTTTTAATGATGGCCATTCTGATTGGTGTGAGGTGATATCTCATTGAAGGCAATCAACTTAAGGCCAGGAAGAGGGCCCTCATCAAGAGCAGAATCTGCCAGAACCTTGATCTTGGACTTCTAGCTTCTAGAACTGTGAGAAATAAATGTCTGTTGTTTAGGCCACCCAGTCTATGGCATTTTTCTAACAGCAGCCCAAGCTGACTAAGACAATATTGTAAATGGGATTTTTTTTTTCAATTATATTTTCTAATGATTGCCATTGCCTGGATTTTAAGAATTTTCTACTTGATTCCTTTGTCATCAGTTTCTCACCATGGATATCAGGGAATGTAAGGGTCATGGATTTCTATTATTTTTTTCTATTCTTTTTATAAAGGAGAGCTGAAGTACCAGAACAGATGAAGGATGGCTTCTCTGAGACAGACTCTTTCACTGATGAAATATTTATGATGACACATTGTCTAGCAATTGTCACCAGATCTGCTTTCATTCGCAAGAGTGAAACTCAAGGGGGCATTTCCCCAGGAGATGCAGCAAAGAGAAAAACCAGCCTAATGAACACAGCCTCTGCTTCCTTGATGAAATTCCTCCTAGTTTTAGGCAAAGAAAATATTTATTGAGGAAATGGTCATGTTGGCTAGAATAACTTAATGGCTGGGTGAGAATAAAGCAGGAGGAAGGCTTTGAAAAAATAAAAGCAGACAGATCATCAAGGAGCACTTATCTGTCGTGTAGCAAAATGTTTTATTTTTTGTCACTGCCCACTGACATGTATCCCGACAACATTGTCTTTGTACCTGTTGCCTTGCCTGGTTCTGGCTGTCAAACTGCTGGGCTCATTAAGGTAAAACAGGCCTCCTGGGTTGGAGTCCCTGAATTAAGGGCCAATTGTTTTCAGGGGTGTTGGCGTCCAGGCATTAGAACATTCCACAAAGAAGGGGGCTAGGAAGGAAGTTCCGTTTAAAAAGAATTGTGTTAGAATATAATTCTTTTAAGGTAGGGGGATGTTCAAAGACTATGCACTCCCTCAGAAGTCATTTTTCTCTTTCCAGGTGTAATCATCAAACCACAGAGTGCCAGGACTGTTCTCTCTCTCCCTTTCTCTCTTTCTCTAAATATCTTCCTCCCTCCCTCCCTCCCTTCCTTCCTTCCTTCTTCCCTTCCTCCTTCTCTTAGTTTTTAATCACCAACATTTTCCCCTCCCCCCCAGAAACCCCATATTTTGCAAGTAAAATCACCACACCAAGTAAATGTAATTCCAGGCAGAAGCAAAGAAACTTAACATCTTTTTTTTAAAAAAATAAGTTTATTTATTTATTTAGGCTGTGTTGGGTCTTTGTTTCTGTGCAAGGGCTTCCTCTAATTGCGGCAAGCGGGGGCCACTCTTCATGGCGGTGCGCGGGCCTCTCACTATCACGGCCTCTCTTGTTGCGGAGCAACAGACTCCAGATGAGCAAGCTCAGTAGTTGTGGCTCACGGGCCCAGTTGCTCCGCGGCATGTGGGATCCTCCCAGACCAGGGCTCGAACCCATGTCCCCTGCATTAGCAGGCAGACCCTCAACCACTGCGCCACCAGGGAAGCCCGAAACTTAACATCTTTATTAACATGCGTAAATATGCCTTAACATGGGTAAGTGTGCAATCTCTATCAGAAAGTAGCTCGATGACCTCATAACTTCCCTGGTGGATGCCAAGGGGCAAAGCATCCCAAGTTGGAAATCATAAACCTAATCTATCCTCCTCATTTTCCAGAATGCTTCAAACTGATGTAAATTACCCAGGAGGGCTCATGAGCACTCAGCAGGGAAGCTGGGTCCACGACCTCAGGTAGTGAGCAGAGATCATGATGACACATTGGAATCATCTGAGGAGCTTAAAAATCACCGACACCTGGATCCAGAGCATCTGACTTAGTTGGTCTGAGGTGAGGCCAGGGCATCTGATTATAATGTGCAGCTGAGGTTAGAGAGACCACAAATGCTTCCCAGCATTGAGAGTCACTGAACAGGGGTTTTCTGTTGAAGAGCTCTATCTTCCCCATCCCCACCCTACTCACTTTACTGATAAAAGAAGGACTTTAATTCAGAAATGAAGAAAGAGATCAGCTGGGCTTTAAAAGGAAGGGAGGAGGTCCTAGCAGTTTATAAAAGACACTGAGGAGGTTTATGCAGAGACCTTATAAGCAGTATGTAGTTGTGGCTGATGCATGCCTGTGGCCAAGAGCAAGGAAATAAGTTGTCTGATGTTGGGCAGGTCATAAGAGTCTCCAGAGGTCAATGTGCTCATCTGCAAAAGAGGTCTTCTTAGGAAATCTGGGTCTTGCTAGGTAAGAAGCATGTGATGTAGTAGGGAAAGGGGGTGGTGTGGCAAACTGGAGACTACACACCCCCTGAGGGAGGCAGCTCATGCTGTCAAGCAAGAAAGAAACTCGCTGCTGGAAGATGTCCCAATTGTTCAAGGTAAGCCAGAAACACAGACTTTGACATGAAACCGCCTGAACTTTACATTTTGGCAACATATTTAAATGTTTTAAATCCACTTCTGGGGATGATATCAGTTGCTGTGAAGGGCAGCAGTTTGTAATTTCTCACATTATTTCCAAGGTCTCTTCCTGCTCTAATTTCAAGAATTCTTCTTTTTTTTTTTAATTTTTTAACATTTATTTTTATGGCTGTGTTGGGTCTTCGTTTCTGTGCGAGGGCTTTCTCTAGTTGTGGCAAGCGGGGGCCACTCTTCATCGCAGTGTGCGGGCCTCTCACTATCGCGGCCTCTCTTGTTGCGGAGCACAGGCTCCAGACGCGCAGGCTCAGTAATTGTGGCTCACGGGCCCAGTTGCTCCGCGGCATGTGGGATCTTCCCAGACCAGGGCTCGAACCCGTGTCCCCTGCATTGGCAGGCAGACTCTCAACCACTGCGCCACCAGGGAAGCCCAAGAGTTCTTAACTGGGGTGGGTCTGTGCGAGAGCTGCACCAACCATGACAAACTCTGGAGAGCCCAGTTGGGTAGTCACTGTTCTTTTACAGTTGAAAAGCTTGTTTCTGTCTTGGTCCTTGTCAGCCCCCGCTACTGCAGCCTGCTTGCTCCTAAGTACCATGAACTGCAGAGACCAGGCACAGATGAATCTCCTCTGAATCTCAGCATCTCCTCATTCTGAAATGGAGATGACAGCTGAGAACTGTGAGCAGAGGCTCTGGAGAAGCAGGAGCAACATGCTTTCTGCAAGCTGTGACCAACAGTGCTGGGGGTGAGGGAGTGCCCGGCAATCAATGTGGCGTCCTCTCTCCAGAGCTGAGGTCAGGAGGTGTTTTCGATAGGTTAAACTGTTTGTCGCTGAATCTAAGTACAGAACTAGATTCCACACCACCCTCCCCCAGCTAGATTAGACTTCTAAAAATACTTTTAGCAGCACATACTCTATCTTGATGGGCTTGACAAATTAGTCATCAAAGTTCCCGCTGCTCAGCCAAGAGGAGTCTGTCCCTGGTCAAAGTTCCATTTTCTTGAAAGCTGTCACCTTCCTCAGGTCAGCAGAGAGCTGATGGTCATTTTGTTTAATACAAGAGCGAATGCTCAGCCATCTGGTCTGACACAACAGTGATAGCGGCCAGAGAACCTTCTTCTCGTTGGGATCTGGGCTTTAGTAGCAAGGGATTGACTCTCTCTATGTCATCCCCTAATCAGACCATGGAGAACAGTCTGTTCTCTAGCTGCTGGGCAGCCTGCAGTTGCACTCCCCAAAAGCTGTGGAGTGTGTTCATTTGTATAACACGCCTGGGAATCACATGAGTAGAAGCATCAAGATCCTTTAGGAGGTTTATATTGTATAATATCCAGTAAAAAAAAAATATATATATATATATATGTATAAAAAATGGATTACCCTCCCTACTAAGGAATGGAAAGAAGCCCACTGAAATCTTAAATTTGACAATCTCTGGGTGCTACTGTGACTATGGCTAAATTTTAGATGCTTTATGCTTTTATTTACCAAACTACCCACAAACAGCTTGTATTACATTAGCACACTTTTAAAAAGCTTTTACTCATTTATATTGAGTAGCATTTTTAGTTTTGCATGAAAGTTTGGGGTGAAATGTTACAGTTTTAAAATTGCTTCAAGTGTTGTTTCACTCTTAGCAGGATAATATAGTTAGAAACTTCTGATAATGACATATATCACATTCTTTAAATTACATAAAATTGCTCTAAATCACAGGGATCTGTTCTGCAAATAACTGAATAAACCTTTTAAAAATATTTATACCCATTTGACCTAGTTGTTCCGTTTCTGAGAAACTATCTTAAAGAAATAATGTTAAATACAGAAAACAGGCATGAAGATGTTCATCATAGTGTTATTTATAAAACAACAAATTGAAAACAACTTAAATCTTTAATAAAAACATCTTAAAGTACGTCTAAAGTAAAAATATGAAATCATTAAAAATGATAGCCACAGGAGACTTCCCTGGCAGTCCAGTGGTTAAGACTCTGCACTTCCATTGCAGGGGGTGCGGGTTCAATCCCTGGTTGGGGAACTAAGATCCTACATGCTGCGTGGCACGGCCAAAAAATAAACAACAACGTGATTAAACCAGCCAAGATGACTAAATATAATACCACAAAAACTCAAAAAAAAAAACAAAGATAGCCATAAAAATTTTAGTAAAGTGGAAAATGTTTATTTTTAATGTTAAAAGCAAAAAAAATTGCAACAAAATTTCATATACAGTATAATCACATATGGTGATAAGTTGTGCTTACTACCTAGAATTACAATGAGAATTCAATGAAATAACGTGTCTGAACCCTTACCAAAGTACTTAATAAATGTAACTTAGTTTTCTATATACATGTAAATTTGTATAATAAAGACTAAAGGAGGGGTTAGTCAATAATTTTATTTTGGTAGAGTTATGATGGATTTGCAGAATTTTCTTTCTACTTTTCTATATTTTCTAAGTATTTCATAATGAACCACTATTCCTTTAAATAGGAGGAAATAAAGTTATATACACAAAAGTAAAGGTCATTCTATGTTTAGATTCCCTATTTTCAACACAGTGACAGAGGGGATGGAGAATCTTGTGATGCTTTTACACATTCAGCTGATCCAGCTATTAGGTTGAGATGCCACAGCCAATGCTTAGAAAATCAAGTAAAGATGAAACACATGTGAACAGACAAAATTCTCAAGGAAGGAATAATCTGAAACACATCTTATGAATGGATTGAAGGAGGAGACCTCCATGGGGTTGCCTCTCAAGAAAAGTGGCTGGAGCAGAGTGGGGATCTGCCTAGACAGATAATTGTAAACTTCTCCATCAATTCCAGGGGTGCCTGATGTAATTTTATCACAGTCAATTGGCAAAAAGCCATTGAGTGTTTCTCTGTGTCTTGTACCATTTGCCCTAATCCAACACCTAGCAAAACAGCCTCTGATGGCTCTGCTGGGCACTGTGCAGAGCTGAGTGGGGAAAAGAGATGGTCATTGTGGGTGGGGGCCTAATCCTGATTTAGGAAGAGACTTATTCAGGAAGACGGATTTTTGAGAAGACACATAAACTTTGTATTCTGTGAGGGTCTCACTGATGTGGCTTTTTTCCTCCCAGCCCTTTCCATTTCCTGCAATGTTTCCATACTTGAATGTGTGTGTATATATAAACTACTTAACTGTCTGGGAGGCTGATGCTTGGTAGAAAGCATTCTCCATTTCCTCATTGTGAAGGGCATAACCCATTAAATGATCTTCTCTCACTCGGTGATAGAAGGCTTCAAGGCTCAGTCTACTTTAAAACAGTTCCTGTCACAGGCTTTGGGCCAGGAAAATCTTCATGCTCTAAGGTGCTTGCTACACGATGGCTCAAAAATTGGGGGTCTCCTTGCTGCACTCTTTTCTGCATGGGATGTTAAAGATAAGTACTGCAGCGTGGGAAGAACAGGTGGCAGGAGGTTTCTTCCATCCATCCAGCAATACATGTGGCCCCCGGAAGAACTTGCTCTCTCTGAGCATCGAGGGATGCCAGTGTTTGCTTTGGGGCTATTGGAGGTGTGTGCCCTCTGCCTTCCTCTCAGCAGAGCTTTAGGTGGAGTCATAGGTACAAAGGTAGGGTCAGTTTCTCACCAATCCATCTTTATTTCCACTTGGATTCAGGGCTGAGGAGCTAATTTCCTGCCTTGTTGTATGCAGAACCCAGAGGCGGTTTAACCTTTGATGACTGAGTTAAACTCTTGAACATGCTGAATGATCATTAGGATTTAAATTAAGGATTAAATACTCTGATTGGTTCCCAGTGTGACTGCACTCTGAGTACAGGCAGTCTCTGTAGCTGTCAGCATGGAGGTGAAGTGCGATCTTGGAGTCTCTTGAGGCTCAGCATGGGCTGGCAAATGTGGATATTTGCCCTTGAACTTGCAATGTAAAATCCTTGCTCCTCTTTTCATAAAATCCAGGTGCTTCTACAGTACCTCTGTGCCAATTAGCTCAAAGCAGGCTTGGCAGCTATTTGAAAAATCAAGTCTCTACCTTGAACACATCCAAGGTTGGTCTACTGTTAATTACTCTACTTGCCATGTTTTGGTTCTTGTTTCATCTTTGCTCCTACCTTGCTGTGTGATGTTGGGCCAGTCACTCAGCATTCCTGGGCCTTCTAACATGAGAGAGTTGGATCAGAGGAATGGTCTAGCTCCAAATTTTATTCTATATTAAGCAGGGACTTCAGAGTTTCCATTTTCTTCTTGTCTGTTCTCATGAAATAATCTCAACCTTCAATGCCCCCATTTATCCAACTACTAGAGAAGATATATACAAATAAAATCAGAGGAGCAAACTTTTTTGTACCTCTGCCAAATGGGCAAAGCACTTTGGAAATTTAAATATATGCCATAACCTCTTCCCTTTGGCAATTGTATTCTACAGGGTGCTAGTTCCATAATATTTAATAAATCTTTGGGAAGAAAATATGTTTGGAGTTGAATATGGCTGGTTAACACTGCATAATATATCACCCTCTTAAAAATATACAATGCACACTAGCTTTGTGGCCTGAGTTGTCCTGTTTAACTTCATTTACCTAGAATTTTAACGAGCATCTTTAAAAATATTCAACCATGGTGATCATATTTATCTGCTTGGCTCACCTTGCCCCCCTAAACTCTCTCCCTCTCCCAGAGCAGAGGGCATTTGGCAGCTTTTTGGATAATGTGACTCATTGCCTAGCAACACTTGATTAGACTGGAGATGGGCACCTCACTTAAACTGGGCCAATTGGCTACAGTGGTCCACCTTCGACCTGCAGTGTGCCCTGAAGCAGCAAAGAACATCAGTCTGTAGAGGAAGCCAGAGAAACAAAGCAGATAATCAAAGAGGAACAGAGGTGTGAGTATCTGCATGGCATCCTTGATCCAGTTCATTCCTTAGGCCCAGCTGACTGAGGGTTCCTGGGATTCATCTGTATCCTTAAAATAGGTTTTTTTCTGCTCAAGCCACTGTGAGTGGTTTCTATGATAGGCTTAACCAGGGAGTGCTCCAGCAGTGAGATCGGCATTATGGCAGAACTACAGCATTTAGCTGGTTGGTATGTTGGTAAGTAGGTAGGAGGGTTTTGGTATAAGTCATCTCTCAGGGCAAGTGATAAAAAAGAACCCTAAGTAAGCAGAATTGTATCAGAGGCAAGGAAGTGATCACTGTGTCATGCAAGATGTTACTCTTCTGAAGGACAACAGGGGCTTGAAAGTGCATTAACCGTGTCTTTTATGACGTTTTTCTTTTTTTTTTTAACATCTTCACTGTAGTACAATTGCTTTACAAGGGCATGTCAGTCCCTGCTTTATAACAAAATGAATCAGTTATACATATACATATGTTCCCATATCTCTTCCCTCTTGCGTCTCCCTCCCTCCCACCCTCCCTATCCCACCCTTCTAGGTGGTCACAAGGCACCTAGCTGATCTCCCTGTGCTATGCGGCTGCTTCCCACTAGCTATCTATTTTACGTTTGGTAGTATATATATGTCCATGCCACTCTCTCACTTTGTCACAGCTTACCCTTCCCCCTCCCCACATCCTCAAGTCCATTCTCTAGTAGGTCTGTGTCTTTATTTCCGTCTTACCCCTAGGTTCTTTATGACATTTTTTTCCCCCTTAGATTCCATATATATGTGTTAACGTACGGTATTTGTTTTTCTCTTTCTGACTTACTTCACTCTGTATGAGAGACTCTAGGTCCATCCACCTCACTACAAATAACTCAATTTCGTTTCTTTTTATGGCTGAGTAATATTCCTTTGTATATATGTGCCACATCTTCTTTATCCATTCATCTGTTGATGGACACTTAGGTTGCTTCCATGTCCTGGCTATTGTAAATAGAGCTGCAATGAACATTTTGGTACATGACTCTTTTTGAATTATGGTTTTCTCAGGGTATATGCCCAGCAGTGGGATTGCTGGGTCGTATGGTAGTTCTATCTGTAGTTTTTATTTTTATTTTTTTAATTTTTTTATTTTTATTATTTATTTATTTTTGGCTGTGTTGGGTCTTCATTTCTGTGCGAGGGCTTTCTCTAGTTGTGGCAAGCGGGGTCCACTCTTCATTGCGGTGCGCAGGCCTCTCACCATTGCAACCTCTCTTGTTGCGGAGCACAGGCTCCAGACGCGCAGGCTCAGTAATTGTGGCTCATGGGCCTAGTTGTTCCGTGGCATGTGGGATCTTCCCAGACCAGGGCTTGAACCCATGTCCCCTGCATTGGCAGGTGGATTCTCAAACACTGCGCCACCAGGGAAGCCCTATCTGTAGTTTTTTAAGGAACCTCCATACTGTTCTCCATAGTGGCTGTATCAATTTACATTCACACCAACAGTGCAAGAGTGTTCCCTTTTCTCCACACCCTCTCCAGCATTTATTGTTTCTAGATTTTTTGATGATGGCCATTCTGACTGGTGTGAGATGATATCTCATTGTAGTTTTGATTTGCATTTCTCTAATGATTAATGATGTTGAGCATTCTTTCATGTGTTTGTTGGCAATCTGTATATCTTCTTTGGAGAGATAAAAACCCTGCAGAAAGTAGGCATAGAGGGAACTTTCCTCAACATAATACAGGCCATATATGACAAACCCACAGCCAACATCGTCCTCAGTGGTGAAAAACTGAAACCATTTCCACTAAGATCAGGAACAAGACAAGGCTGCCCACTCTCACCACTATTATTCAACATAGTTATGGAAGTTTTAGCCACAGCAAACAGAGAAGAAAAAGAAATAAAAGGAATCCAAATCAGAAAAGAAGAAGTAAAGCTGTCACTGTTTGCAGATGACATGATACTATATATAGAGAATCCTAAAGATGCTACCAGAAAACTACTAGAGCTAATCAATGAATTTGGTAAAGTAGCAGGATACAAAATTAATGCACACAAATCTCTGGCATTCCTATACACTAATGATGAAAAATCTGAAAGTAAAATTAAGAAAACACTCCCATTTACCACTGCAACAAAAAGAATAAAATATCTAGGAATAAACCTACCTAAGGAGACAAAAGACCTGTATGCAGAAAATTATAAGACACTGATGAAAGAAATTAAAGATGATGCAAACAGATGGAGAGATATACCATGTTCTTGGATTGGAAGAATCAACATTGTGAAAATGACTCTACTACCCAAAGCAATCTACAGATTCAATGCAATCCCTATTAAACTACCACTGGCATTTTTCACAGAACTAGAACAAAAATTTTCACAATTTGTATGGAAACACAAAAGACCCTGAATAGCCAAAGCAATCTTGAGAACGAAAAATGGAGCTGGAGGAATCAGGCTCCCTGACTTCAGACTATACTACAAAGCTACAGTAATCAAGACAGTATGGTACTGGCACAAAAACAGAAATATAGATCAATGGAACCAGGATAGATAGCCCAGAGATAAACCCACGCACATATGGTCACCTTATCTTTGATAAAGGAGGCAAGAATATACAATGGAGAAAAGACAGCCTCTTCAATAAGTGGTGCTGGGCAAACTGGACAGGTACATGTAAAAGTATGAAATTAGAACACTCCTTAACTCCATACAGAAAAATAAACTCAAAATGGATTAAAGATTTAAATGTAAGGCCAGACACTATCAAACTCTTAGAGGAAAACGTAGGCAGAACACTCTATGACATAAATCACAGCAAGATCCTTTTTGACCCACCTCCTAGAGAAATGGAAATAAAGACAAAAATAAACAAAGGGGACCTAATGAAACTTAAAAGCTTTTGCACAGCAAAGGAAACCATAAACAAGACAAAAAGACAACCCTCAGAATGGGAGAAAATATTTGCAGATGAAGCAACTGACAAAGGATTAATCTCCAAGATTTACAAGCAGCTCATGTAACTCAATAACAAAAAAACAAACAACCCAATCCAAATTGGGCAGAAGACCTAAATAGACATTTCTCCAAAGAAGATATACAGATTGCCAACAAACACATGAAAGAATGCTCAACATCACTAATCATTAGAGAAATGCAAATCAAAACTACCATGAGGTATCACCTCACACCGGTCAGAATGGCCATCATCAGAAAATCTGCAAACAAATGCTGGAGAGGGTGTGGAGAAAAGAGAACACTCTTGCACTGTTGGTGGGAATGTAAATTGATACAACCAGTATGGTTAACAGTATGGAGGTTCCTTAAAAAACTAAAAATAGAACTACCATACGACCCAGCAATCCCATTACTGGGTATATACCCTGAGAAAACCATAATGTTCATTGCAGCTCTATTTACAATAGCCAGGACATGGAAGCAACCTAAGTGTCCATCATCAGATGAATGGATAAAGAAGATGTGGCACATATATAGAATGGAATATTACTCAGCCATAAAAAGAAACGAAATTGAGTTATTTGTAGTGAGGTGGATGGAGTTAGAGTCTGTCATACAGAGTGAAGTAAGTCAGAAAGAGAAAAACAAAGACAGTATGCTAACAGATATATGTGGGCTCTAAGGAGAAAAAAAAAGGTCATGAAGAACCTAGTGGTAAGACCAGAATAAAGACACAGACCTACTAGAGAATGGACTTGAGGATGTGGGGAGGGGGAAGGGTAAGCTGTGACAAAGTGAGAGAGTGGCATGGACATATATACACTACCAAACGTAAAATAGATAGCTAGTAGGAAGAAACCGTATAGCACAGGGAGATCAGCTCGGTGCTTTGTGACCACCTAGAGGGGTGGGATAGGGAGGGTGGGAGGGAGGGAAATGCGAGAGGGAAGAGATACGGGAACATATGTATATGTATAACTGATTCACTTTGTTATAAAGCAGAAACTAACACACCATTGTAAAGCAATTATACTCCAATGAAGATGTTAAAAAAAAAAGTGGCAAATATATACAATGAAGTATTACTCAGCCATAAAAAGGAACGAAATTGGGTCATTTGTAGAGACGTGGGTGGACACGGAAACTGTCATACAGAGTGAAGTAGATCAGAAAGAGAAAAAGAAATATTGTATATTAACGCATATATGTGGAATATAGAAAAATCGTGCAGATGAACCAGTTTGCAAGGCAGAAATAGAGACACAGATGTAGAGAACAAACGTATGGACACCAAGGGGGGAAAGTGGAGAGGGGTAGTGGTGGGATGAATTGGGAAATTGGAATTGACAAGTATACACTAATACATATAAAATAGATAACTAATAAGAACATGCTGTATAAAAAATAAAATAAAAATATAAAAAAGATGTATTTAATGTTAATACATTTTATTTAACTCAGTATATCCAAAGTGCCATCAATTCAACATGCAGTTGATATAAAATATTAAGAGATTTCTCTTTCTTGTTTTCATAAGTCTTTGAAAACCAGAGTGTATTTTTTTTTAACAACTTTGGAGTATAATTGCTTTACAATGGTGTGTTACTTTCTGCTGTGTAACAAAGTTAATTAGCTATACATACACATATATCCCCATATTCCCTCCCTTTTGCATCTCCCTCCCACTCTCCCTATCCCACCACTCTACATAGACACAAAGCACAGAGCTGATCTCCCTGTGCTAGGCAGCTGCTTCCCACTAGCTATCTATTTTACATTTGGTAGTGTATATATGTCAATGCCACTCTCACTTCATCCTAGCTTACCCTTCCCTCCCCCACCAGTGTCCTCATAGTCCATTCTTTACCTCTGCATCTTTATTCCTGGCCTACCACTAGGTTCTTCAGAACCTTTTTTTTTTTTTTTTTTTTTTAGATTCCATATATATGTGTTAGCATACAGTATATGTTTTTCTCTTTCTGACTTACTTCACTCTGTATGACAGTCTCTAGGTCCATCCACATCACTACAAAAAACTCAATTTCATTTCTTTTTATGGCTGAGTAATATTCCATTGTATATATGTGCCACATTTTCTTTATTCATTCATCTGTCAATGGACACTTAGGTTGCTTCCATGTCCTAGCTATTGTAAATAGAGCTGCAATGAATAATGTGGTACATGACTCTTTGAATTATGGTTCTCTCAGTATATATGCACAGTAGTGGGATTGCTGGGTCGTATGCTAGTTCTATTTTTAGTTTTTTAAGGAACCTCCATACTGTTCTCCATAGTGACTGTATCAATTTATATTCCCACCAACAGCATAAGAGGGTTCCCTTTTATCCGCACCCTCTCCAACATTTATTGTTTGTAGATTTTTTGATGATGGCCATTCTGACTGTTGTGAGCTAATACCTCATTTTAGTTTTGATTCATATTTCTCTAATGATTAGTGATTTTGAGCGTCCTTTCATATCTTTGTTGGCAATCTGTATATATTCTTTTGCAGAAATGTTTATTTAGGTCAATGCCCATTTTTGGATTGGGTTTTTGTTTTTTGATATTGAGCTGCACATATATTTTGGAGATTAATCCTTTGTCAGTTGCTTCATTTGCAAATAT
The DNA here is from genome assembly GCF_009873245.2 of Balaenoptera musculus. Classification (NCBI taxonomy): domain Eukaryota; kingdom Metazoa; phylum Chordata; class Mammalia; order Artiodactyla; family Balaenopteridae; genus Balaenoptera; species Balaenoptera musculus. The sequence goes on along the minus strand of NC_045786.1, from coordinate 43,494,511 downwards.
TTTCTTCCATTCTGAGGGTTGTCTTTTCATCTTGTTTATGGTTTCCTTTGCTGTGCAAAAGCTTTTAAGTTTCATTAGGTCCCATTTGTTTTTTTTTTTGTTTTTATTTCCGTTTCTCTAGGAGGTGGGTCAAAAAGGATCTTGCTGTGATTTATGTCATGGAGTGTTCTGCCTAGGTTTTCCTCTAAGAGTTTTAGAGTGTCTGGCCTTACATTTAGGTCCTTAATCCATTTTGAGTTTACTTTTCTGTATGGTGTTAGGGAGCATTCTAATTTCATTCTTTTGCAAGCAGCTCTCCAGTTTTCCCAGGACCACTTATTGAAGAGGCTGTCTTTTTTTCCATTGTATATTATTGTCTCCTTTATCAAAAATAAGGTGACCATATGTGTGTGGGTTTATCTCTTGGCTTTCTATCCTGTTCTGTTGATCTCTATATCTGTTTTTGTACCAGTGCCATACTGTCTTGATTACTGTAGCTTTGTAGTATAGTCTGAAGTCAGGGAGCCTGATTCCTCTAGCTCTGTTTTTCTTTCTCAATATTGCTTTGCCTATTTGGGGTCTTTTGTTTTTCCATACCAATCGTGGAATTTTTTGTTCTACTTCTGTGAAAAATGCCATTGATAGTTTGATAAGGATTGCATTGAATCTGTAGATTGTTTTGGGTAGTATAGTCATTTTCACAATGTTGATTCTTGCAATCCAAGAACATGGTATATCTCTCCATTTGTTTGTATCATCTTTAATTTCTTTAATCAGTGTCTTATAGTTTTGTGCATACAGGTCTTTGTCTCCTTATGTAGGTTTATTCCTAGGTATCTTATTTTTTTGTTGAAATGGTAAATGGGAGTGTTTCCTTAATTTCTCTTTCAGATGTTTCATCATTAGTGTATAAGAATGCAAGAGATTTCTGTGCATTAATTTTGTATCCTGCTACCTTACCAAATTCATTGATTAGCTCTAGTAGTTTTCTGGTAGCATCTTTAGGATTCTCTATGTAATAGTATCATGTCATCTGCAAACAGTGACAGCTTTACTTCTTCTTTTCTGATTTGGAGTCCTTTTATTTGTTTTTCTTCTCTGATTGCTGTGGCTAAAGCTTCCAAAACTATGTTGAATAATAGTGGTGAGAGTGGGCAACCTTGTCTTGTTCCTGATCATAGTAGAAATGGTTTGTTTTTCACCATTGAGGACGATGTTGGCTGTAGGTTGGTCACATATTGCCTTTATTATGTTGAGGTATGTTCCTTCTGTACCTACTTTCTCGAGGGATTTTTTAAAAATCATAAATGGGTGTTGAATTTTGTCGAAAGCTTTTTCTGCATCTACTGAGATGATCATATGGTTTTTATCCTTCAGTTTGTTAATATGGTTTATCACATTTATTTGTGTATTTTGAAGAATCCTTGCATTCTTGGGATAAACCTCACTTGATCATGGTGTATGATCTTTTTAATGTACTGTTGGATTATGTTTGTTGGTACTTTCTTCAGGATTTTTGCATCTATGTTCATCAGTGATATTGACTTGTAGTTTTCTTTCTTTGTGACATTGTTGTCTGGTTTTGGTATCAGGGTGATGGTGGCCTCATAGAATGAGTTTGGGAGTGTTCCTCCCTCTGCTCTATTTTGGAAGAGTTTCAGAAGGTTAGGTGTTAGCTCTTCTCTAAATGATTGATAGAATTCGCCTGTGAAGCCATCTGTCCCTGGGCTTTTGTTTGTTGGAAGATTTTTAGTCACAGTCTCAATTTCAGTGCTTGTGATTCGTCTGTTTATATTTTCTATTTCTTCTTTGATCAGTCTCAGAAGGTTGTGCTTTCTAAGAATTCGTTCATTTCTTCCAGGTTGTCCATTTTATTGCCATATAGTAATGTAATATTTATAGTAATTTTTTGTAGTAATCTCTCAAGATTCTTTGTATTTCTGCAATGTCAGTTGTTAACTTCTCCTTTTTCATTTTTAATTATATTGATTTGAGTGTTCTCCCTCTTTTTCTTGATGAGTCTGTCTAATGGTTTATCAATTTGTTTATCTGCTCAAAGAACCAGCTTTTATTTTTATTGATTTTTGTTATTGTTTCCTTCATTTCTTTTTCATTTATTTCTGATCTGATCTTTATGATTTCTTTCCTTCTGCTAACTTTGGGGTTTTTTTGTTCTTTCTCTAATTGCTTAGGTGTAAGTTTAGGTTGTTTATTTGACATGTTTCTTGTTTTTTGAGATAGGATTGTATTGCTATAATCTTCCCTCTTAGAACTGCTTTTGATGCATCCCACAGATTTTGGGTCGTAGTGTTTTCATTGTCATTTTTTTCTAGGTATTTTTTGATTTCCTCTTTTATTTTTTCAGTAATCTCTTGGTTATTAAATAGTGTATTGTTTAGCCTCCATTTGTTTGTATTTTTTACAGTTTTTTTCCTATAATTGATATCTAGTCTCATAGCGTTGTGGTCGGAAAAGATACTTGATACAATTTCAGTTTTCTTAAATTTACCAAGGCTTGATTTGTGACCCAAGATATGATCTATCCTGGAGAATGTTCCATGAGCACTTGAGAAGAAAGTGTATTCTATTGTTTTTGGGTGAAATGTCCTATAAATATCAATTAAGTCCATCTTGTTTAATGTATCCTTTAAAGCTTGTGTTTCCTTATTTATTTTCATTTTGGATGATCTGTCCATTGGTGAAAGTGTGGTGTTAAAGTCCCCTACTATGATTGTGCTACTGTCAATTTCCCCTTTTATGGCTGTTAACATTTGCCTTATGTATTGAGGTTCTCCTATGTTGGGTGCATAAATATTTACAATTGTTATATCTTCTTCTTGGATTGATCCCTTGATCATTATGTAGTGTCCTTCTTTGTCTGTTGTAATAGTCTTTATTTTAAAGTCTATTTTGTCTGATATGAGAATTGCTACCCCAGCTTTCATTTGATTTCCATTTTCGTGGAATATTTTTTTCCATCCCCTCACTTTCAGTCTGTATGTGTCCGTAGGTCTGAAGTGGGTCTCTTGTAGACAGCATATATATGGGTCTTGTTACTATATCCATTCAGCTAGTCTATGTCTTTTGGTTGGAGCATTTAATCCATTTACATTTAAGGTAATTATCGATATGTATGTTCCTATTACCATTTTCTTAATTGTTTTGGGTTTGTTATTGTAGGTCTTTTCCTTCTCTTGTGTTTCCTGCCTAGAGAAGTTCCTTTAGCATTTGTTGTAAAGATGGTTTGGTGGTGCTGAACTCTCTCAGCTTTTGCTCGTCTGTAAAGGTTTTAATTTCTCCATCGAATCTGAATGAGATCCTTGCTGGGTAGAGTAATCTTGGTTGTAGGTTTTTGCCTTTCATCACTTTAAACATGTCCTGCCACTCCCTTCTGGCTTGCAGAGTTTCTGTTGAAAGATCAGCCGTTAACTTTATGGGGATTCCCTTGAATGTTATTTGTTGTTTTTCCCTTGTTGTTTTTAATATTTTTCTTTGTATTTAATATTTGATAGTTTGATTAATATGTGTCTTGATGTATTTCTCTTTGTTTTTATCCTGTATGAGACTCTCTGTGCTTCCTTGACTTGATTAACTATTTCCTTTCCCATAGCAGGGAAGTTTTCAACTATAATCTCTTCAAATATTTTCTCAATCCTTTCTTTTTCTCTTCTTTTTCTGGAACCCCTATATTTCGAATGTTGGTGCATTTAATTTTGTCCCAGAGGTCTCTGAGACTGCCCTCAATTCTTTTCATTCTTTTTTCTTTATTCTGATCTGCAGTAGTTACTTCCACTATTTTATCTTCCAGGTCACTTATCTGTTCTTCTACGTCAGTTATTCTGCTTTTGATTCCTTGTAGAAAAATTTTAATTACATTTATTGTGTTGTCCATCATTGTTTGTTTGCTCTTTAGTTCTTCTAGGTCCTTGTTAAAACTTTCTTGTATTTTATCCATTCTATTTCCAAGATTTTGGATCATGTTTACTATCATTATTCTGAATTCTTTTTTAGGTAGACCGCATATTTCCTCATTTGTTTGGTCTGGTGGGTTTTTACCTTGCTCCTTCATCTGCTGTGTATTTCTCTGTCTTTTCATTTTGCTTAACTTCCTGTGTTTGGGGTCTCCTTTTTGCAGGCTGCAGGCTCGTAGTTCCCATTGTTTTTGGTGTCTGCCCCCAGTGGATAAGTTTGTTTCAGTGGGTTGTTTAGGCTTGCTGGTGGAAGAGACTGGTGCCTGTGTTCTGGTGGATGAGGCTAGATCTTGTCTTTCTGGTGGGCAGGACCACATCCGGTGGTGTATTTTGTGGTGTCTGTGAAGTTATTATGATTTAAAGCAGCTTCTCTTCTAATGGGTGTGGTTGTGTTCCTGTCTTGCTAGTTGTTTGGCATGGGGTGTCCAGCACTGGAGCTTGCTGGTCATTGAGTAGAGCTGGGTCTTAGCATTGAGATGGAGATCTCTGGGAGAGCTCTTGACAATTGATATTACATATATCTTGGAGGTGTCTGGTGGACCAATGTCCTAACTTCATCTCTCCCACCTCAGTGGCTCAGGCCTGACACCCAGCCATAGCACCAAGACCCTGTTAGCCACATGGCTCAGGAGAAAAGGGAGAAAAAAAAAAAAAAAAAGAAAGAGAAAATAAAATAATGTTATTAATATTAAAAAAATATTAAAATAAAAAAGTAATTAAAAAGGAAAGAAGAGAACAACCAAACCAATAAACACATCCACCAATGATAATGCATGCTAAAAACTATACTGAAAAAAAAAAAAAAAATCCCGGACAGACAGAACCCTAGGAAAAATGGTAAAAGCAAAGCTACACAGACAAAATCACACAAAGAATCATCCACATACATGCTCACAAAAAGAGAAAAAGGAAAATATATATATATATATATATATCTATATATATATATAAAAAGGAAGAGAGCAGCAACCAAATCAATAAATAAATCTACTAATGATAATAAGCTCTAAATACTATACTATGATAAACATAAAACCAGAAACAAATTAGTTGCAGAAAGCAAACCCCAAGTCTATAGTTGCTCCCAAAGTCCACCACCTCAATTTTGTGATGATTCGTTGTCTTTTCAGGTATTCCAGAGATGCAGGGTACATCATGTTGATTGTGGAGGTTTAATCCATTGCTCCGGAGGCTGCACAGAGAACTTTCCCTTTTTCCTCTTTGTTTGCACATCTCTTGGGGTTCAGCTTTGGATTTGTCCCCACCTCTGCATGTAGGTTGCCCTCTGGCATCTGTTCTTCTCTCAGACAGGAAGGGGGTTAAAGGAGCGGCTGATTAGGGGGCTCTGGCTCACTCAGGCTGGGGGGAGGGAGGGGTATGGAATGCAGGCGAGCCTGCAGCAGCAGAGGTCAAAGAGATGTTGCACCAGCCTGAGGCACACCATGTGTTCTCTCGGGGAAGTTGTCCCTGGATCACGGGATCCTGGCGGTGGCGGTCTGCACAGGCTCCCAGGAGTGGAGGTGTGGATAGTGACCTGAACTTGCACACAGGCTTCTTGGTGGCTGCAGCAGCAGCCTTAGCATTTCATGCCCGTCTCTGGGGTCCGTGCTGATAGCTGAGGCTCACGCCCATCTCTGGAGCTCCTTTAGTCAGTGCTCTGAATTCCCTCTCCTCGCGCACCCAGAAAGAGTGGTCTCTTGACTCTTAGGCAGCTCCAGAATTTTTCCTGGACTCCCTCTCGGCTATCTGTGGTGCACTAGCCCCCTTCAGGCTGTGTTCACTCAGCCAACCCCAGTCCTCTACCTGGGACCTGACCTCCAAAGCCCGAGCCTCAGATCCCAACCCCACCTGCCCCGGCGGGTGAGCAGACAAGCCTCTCAGGCTGGTGAGTCGGCACCTATCTTCTGTGCGGGAATCTCTCTGCTTTGCCCTCTGCACCCTGTTGCTGAGCTCTCTTCCATGGCTCCAAAGCTTCCCACCCCCAACCCCGTCTATGCCAGTGAAGGGGTTTTCCTAGTGTGTGGAAACTTTTCCTCCTTCACAGCTCTCTCCCAGAGGTGCAGGTCCCATCCCTATTCTTTTGTCTCTGTTTTTTCTTTTTTCTTTTGCCCTATCCAGGTAGGTGGGGAGTTTCTTGCCTTTTGGGAAGTCTGAGGTTTTCTGCCATCATTCACTAGGTGTTCTGTAGGAGTTGTTCCACATGTAGATGTATTTTTGATGAATTTGTGGGGAAGAAGATGATCTCCATGTCTTACTTCTCTGCTATCTTGAAGGTCCCCCACACCCCTGAGTTTATTTTACACTTACAGCACACCTCAGTTTGGACTAACTACATTGCAAGTGCTCAGTAACCACATTTGACTAGTGGTTACCATATTCCATATTGAACAACATAATGACAGATTATCTAGGTATAAAATTTTAGGTTGATAGATTCCCCCAGCCATTTGGGGATAAAATGCTGGCATATATTGATGCTAATATAAAATATGGTGTTAGTCTGTCATTGCTTTGTAGGTGATTTGTGACTTTTTTTCTATTTTAGTTTTTAATAATTTTTTCCTTCAGCATTTAATACTTTCACTATAATGTTGCTGGAATTAATATTTCTATATTCTGATGAATCCCTGTGCTGTTCAAAGTAAGAACCCATGTCTTATTAAACTTGGGGACAGTTTTCAACCATTTTTGTTGAATAAAACTTCTCTCCCTTATTCAGTGTCTACTTCTAGAACTGGCATCACATAGATGTTTAATCTTGTTCTATTCTTCATGTGTTCTGATTTCTCTTTAATAATGTCCATATCTTTTTTTCTCTACTGTATTAGGAGTGTTTCTTTAGTTCTTTCTTCTGGTTGACTTATTTTTCTCATCAGCTACATCTATCTAATCTGCTTACTGAAGGTGCCCTGGGATTTTCAATTTCAGTGACTAAGTTTTTAATTTCTAAAGCCCCATTAATTCTCTTTAAAATATGTCTTTCCAAAAATTCTGAACTATACTTTCATTATCGTTCTATTGCTTCTTCCATCTCCTTAATTCTTTTGCTTATTTTATAGCCTTTTTCAAACTGTCCTACTAGCTCTGATGCTCCAATTGATGTGTTTGCAGACCCACCCTCACTGTATTTCATTTTCTCATTGAACTTATTTTTGTTGTGAATTTATCTCTGGTAGGGTTTTTTGCCGCTATAATGGGTTGTGGAAGTGTCCGTGTAGTGGGATTTTGGGTTTGCTTTAGCAAGTGTTCTAGGAGTTTCACTGGTTCAGAACTAGATTTGTATTCCTTTCTCAGCTTGGGGTTTCTTCATTATGTGGCTTAATTTAGGACTAGGCATCCATCCATTTCTTACAGTTGACTCACTTTTATTTATCCCTGGACCCAGGAGGACAAGTTTCCTTGCCCCTTTCTCAAGATTATGGGTGAAGTTTTGTTGTCTTCTTTTAGAAGATGAAGTAGCTCTTATGGCTCTAGGTGCAGGGGCTTATACTTATACCTAGCTCCCCAACTCCTAGGTTTGACACCTCTCATGGGTTTCGAAACCCTAACCCCTAGAATTTGTCTGGGAGCCATAGTCCATGAACTCCTCTTACTGTAGTCACTTAGCTTTGAGGTTCTTTATCTCTGGAATCTCAGGTTTTCCTTTTCTTGTTTTGTTTTCAAGCTGAGTTTTATAATTATTTGATAATCTTTTCCCACAATTTCTGTGTGTCACGGAAAGGGGAGCCCCCTATGTCTTCTTAGTCTACCATAGAAGGCTTCCATGTATCGCTTTTGTAATCTAAATAAAAGGTAAGAAAAGTCTTTCTTCCAATTTTTCCGCACACTTCATATTCCCTTTGGTAGTTTAAACAGTCTTTTCAATAAGTGTTGTTGAGACAAAAAGTTTTTATAACCATGTTATTAGGTTGTTTTGACAGGTCTAAAAAGAAAACAATTTGTAGGCTTTCTTTGTTAGAGTAGAAGAGAAAAAGAGACAACTATGGGGTGTAGAATCAGAGTCTAAATCTTATCCAGACTCTCTAGCTCTGTGACAGTGAGCTTTGGGATGTAAGCTCCTGTGAGGGCAGACGTTGCTGTTCTGATCCCAACGTAATACTCTGTTCCTAGCACAAAGGCAACAATAAATCCTTGTTGAATGGGTGAATAGGTAAATAACTTTAATCCTCTGAGCCTTGGTATCCTCATCTGTAAAATAAGAGTAACACTGCTAACATTATGTTGGTGAGCAGTTTAGAGGTGGTGTGTGTAAAGTGCCAGGCACATCATATATGCTAAAAACACTATATGTGGTTCTAGAAAAGGGAGGACTATGGTTTGATTCGGAATGATCCATACGAATTATGAGAGATTTTATAACTAGACTTTTTTGTGTTATAGAATATGCTTTGTGAATTTCCCAGTCATTCAGATAGTTTTGTTCATTCTGCATAGCTTCTAATTTATCTACACCTTTTGGCTAAGGAGTCTGTCAAAATGGAATGTAGTTCTCATGGCCCGGTGCACAGGGCTCTTATCTCCCTGTCTTTCATGTAATGCCCTTTCACATACTCCTTCCCTCACAATTAGTGCTTGTTTTTCTTGTCATTCTTTCACTCTGTAAGGCAACACCTAGCTTGCTGTCTGTCATCTTTAGCTTTCCTTCAGCATCCTCTGAATGCTGTATAAAGGTCAATTTGGAATAAAATCTTACCCTCCCTCCTTCACTCCCTCCCTTTTTCCTATAACTATATTGTCTCTGCAATTTGAGGTCATTGCTGAAATATTTTTTATCCTTCACTGGCTTCCAAGTGGCTCAAACTCTGTTATTTGCCTTCCTTTTTTAAAAGAATATAATTTTGGATCTACATGTAATTTGAACATCTTTGATGAGGGAGATTGATCTGGTCTAGGCTTTTTTTTTTTTAATCTATGTGCTGGTTTTCAACTTTTGAACAATCCAACTGCCCTTTCACTGTCTACCATATGTCCACGCCTGTGCCAGGTACAGTGGGGGCAAACAACAAAGTAAAAGTTTCAATTTCTGACTTTGAGAAGAGTATGGTTTTATTGGGGAACACATGATGGGTGGCATTATAGGACAGTATCAAATGATGTGTAATAAAGTGGGATATTAGTGGCACATGAATTCAGAGATAAAAGAGATCTTTGGGGCTGGAGTCATCTAGAGTTTCATGAACTTCTTCATATAAAAGTTCTTCAACTGGGCTTTGAAGGAGAGGGAAGATTTGAACAGGCAGGAGGAAGTTACAGATGTGGGGCACAGGTAGCCTCAAGCATGGTGTCCCTGTGGCATAGAGAGGACACTTGTTATTACAGAGGGTTGTTATGGTGGGTGGATTATAGAAGGCCTTTTATAAGATGAGAGGCACTCTTCCCAGAAGAAATCATGTAAAGAAACATTGCAGAAGAAATACCTATGTGCCAGTTTGGATCACTTTTGGTTTTCTAAGTCTTTTATACCATCCCCAACCCACATAAACTTCACGCCCACACTGGTTGCTTTGGACTGGCCAGTGTCAATTAGAGAGAATTCTTCCTCTCCATCCCAAACTGCTCAGTATCCACACATTAAATAGATGCTTTTAATAATGGAGTTTCTGGAAGGGTTTATACCCTCTCCTTTAGCTTGTTCTGGCTACACCTGCTGACTACACAGCAATGACAACTGTCCTGAGGGGGCCTCATAGCCCTATGCTGGATTCTGTGTCTCTGGAACCAATTGTGATGGTGGGATCAATTTGAGACTCTTGTCATTTGGACTACAGAAAAACTTCTGACATGGTACAGAAACCGTGTGCTCCATGGCGTCCCCCATGAACCAAGCTCTGACGTGCCCTGGCAGCTCAAGGGTTTGCTGTCCGTGGTCACATGGGCTACTTGAGTCCTAGGAGTGACCAAGTGCAAGCCAGCCATTGGTGAAGAGTAGAACAGTGAAGAAAGATGTGCTTCTTTTCAGTAATAGCTGATTATAAGAAATATAGTTATCAGTTCCTTAGATACTTTCTTGCTCTTACTGTTATCACTTCCTTGATCCTTCCTCCCCTTCATTCTTAAGAGGGACAAATTCAAGTATTACTTGCTTTTAAGAACTGCTAAAGCATAAAGAGTAGTTCCTACCTCTCAATATAGAGATATCCCAAGTGATTTTCATGAGCAAATGTGTCAGTTTAGGTAAGAACAGGCTAAGATGAATCAGGAATATTTTACTTTTGGAATGAGTTTGACTTGCTGGGTTTTACTAAACTGCTATATTATCTGCAGGAGGAAGCAATGCTTCACCCAGACCAAGACTCTATGGGATATGAAGGTGCTCAAAGAGCTTTCATAAAGTCCTTTGGTTTTCTGTCATTATAATGTTTTAAGAGAACTGACATTGACAGCAGGGAGTAGTGTGCTGGGATGAAGTTACTCTTGTTTGAGTTGGAGGCCTTAGAAAAGGGGCTACCCTCTGTTTAACTTGAGTAGTCTACATGGTGTGATACAGGTTATTCATACCCACACACTTGACCTGACCTTGCCCTCGTAACCAGGAAAACAGAGTGATACTCAGCTTCAAGAGATACTGGAAAGATGACTCAACATAAATCATTCAATTAATGAATTAACAACAGCTGCAGCAATAATAATAAGGGACTTGTGGCTTCTCCAGACTTCCTGAACTTTGTATTATATATGCCATCAGAACTCCTTTGTTTTCCTCTGCCCACTCTGATAGCATAAATGGTGTAGTCAGTAGCCAACATCAGACTCATGCTGTGATCTAAATCTAGACCCTGGCTGATTCCATTACTCCTTACTTGAATGCAAGTGATTGCGAGTGGAAAAACAATTGTGTCCATGTAAAAGCTGACCAATGACTAGGTGCCAGGGGCCATATTTGAGGGCCACACCCCTCCTCCAAATTATGCAGAAGTTGTGAATTGGCTACAGGCAATGAAACTTCCAGGACTACAGGAAGCTCGCCACTGGAGTACCACCTCTGAGTTTCCAGTCATGGATGTGCTCTGGGACTAGGTCCCTGACCATTGATGACAGTACAATGGCAGCATAAAGATGGGGGTGTTTAGGAGACCCAGAGAGGCTACCTGTACTGTTGTACCTTGAATCTTAGCTGCTTGTGACAAGCAGCAAATCTCAGGGGCAGCAGTTTGCCTTTTGATTGGAAGTAAAGTTAATCCTTTTTGTGCAACAGATGGTTGTGATGGTTACTAATGCTTTAGGAAAATCCTTAAGAAGAAAAATAAGCCCACAAGGCCTGGAAGGGAGAAAGTTGAATATTAAGATTTGAACTTAATTCCTTAGAAACTGAGCAGGAATTAAGGAGAGATGACCTTTTTTTTTTTTCTTTTAAATTGCTCTTGGTGTTTGTTTTGTTTCAGTTTTGTTTTCATTCTAAATAAAGATGACTCTAGGGATCATTACCATGTATTTGAGTGACACTGTTTTCTGGTTCTGTATTCCTGAGTACAGAGCCTACCTGACTGCAGTCCTCTGATTTGGGAATAGACTTAAATGGTATTTCTTTTTCAACCAAGTCCACCTCTCCTCATCTCCTGGGTCCTGATTACGCTTAAGACTGGTTAGGGGGAATGAATTTAAAAACTCTTTGGATAATACTGTGCTGATCAGAAGACAAATCTGTTTTTGTTGGAGGAAGGAAATATACCAAAAGAATCAAATGTAGCTGGTTAAAGGGCTTGTGGAGGTTTGATCACACAGTTCTGTATGCTTCACTTATTTACTTACTGAGCATGCATTGGTCTAGGTACTAGCACTGCTGCAGGTGCTTAGGATCCATCTGAGCAAAGACTTGAAGGAGGAGAGGGCGTTATCCAGTGAAAAATCTGGACAAAGTGTTTCGGGCAGAAGAAACAGCTAGTGAGAAACCTCAAGGCTAGAGAATGCCTAACACGTTCCAGGGATCACCAAGAGGCTGGCGTGGCTGGAGTTGGTACACAAGGGGCATGCGAAGTCCAGAGGCAGTGAGGGGCACCAAATCACACAGAGTCTTGTAGGCCACTGAATGTCTTCAGTTTACTCTGGGGGAAGTAGGGAGCCATGCCATGTTCTGAGCAGAGAAGTGATAACATCTGACTTACATTTTAAAGGGATTAGTTCGGCTGCTCTGTTATAAAAAGACTGTGGGGCAAAAGAAGCAGGAGAACCAGTTAGAAAGCTATAGCAGTAATCTGAGCCAGGGTGGCAGCAGGGAGGCAATGGGAAGTGGCAGATTCTAGGCATATCCTGACAGTAGAACTAGCTTGGTTTCCTGATGGATTGGGTATGGGAAAAAGAGAGAAGAGGGTGACTGTGTCTTTTGGCCTCACCGCCTGGAGTATGGAGCTGGCATCATTAAGAGAGGGGAAACTGAGATGAAATTAGGCTTTGGGGGAAAGGATCAGGAATTTGGTTTTGGACATGTTGTATATGAGGTATCTATTAGACATGAAGATGAACGCCTGATTTGTAGGAGTTGGTTATGACTATGGAGCTTGGGTGAGAGACTGGGCTAGAGATATAAGTGTGAGAGTCATAAGCAAATGATGGTATTAAATCCTTGGAACCAGATTGGGTGGAGAAGACACAGGGGCCAAGGACTGAGCCATGGGTCACTCCAACATTGAATGTTGGAAAAGGGGGAAGAGGAAGAAGTTGTGAAGGAGAATGAGACAGTACTGCTAGGGAGATAGGGAAGTAGGAGGAAAACTAAGCGTGGTGTCCCAGAAGCTATATGAAGGAGAGAGTACTGCAGATACAAGAGGAGGACTGAGGGTAGAATCAGACAACTGACATAGGCATCGATTTGTTCAGTTTTGTGTAAAGGAGAGCAAAGAAACAGGTTGACAGTCAGTAGAGGAGGAAGTTGGGTCAAGAAAAGGATTTTATAAAGAAGAGAGAAAGAACTACAAGTTTGCATGTCAGTGACAATGATCCAATAAAGAGAAATTGTTGATGCAGAGGAGAGACAGGAAAGAATCGCTGCAATGCTTTGAGTGTCCTGCTGGCTGGAATGTGGATTAGATGCTGAGAGATCTAGCAGCCATCTTGGGCCATGAGGTGTCAGAAGGAGCCTGGATTCCTAATCATCATAGATCTGCCATATAAGCTCTGGGCTGCCTATTTCTGGACCAACATTTTACATTTATGAGAAATAAACCTCTTTTCTTCCAACATGTCCTTAAGAAAAATTTCAAATATATAGAACACTTGAAAGAATTGTATAGTAAATATCTAGCACCTACTTTCTATAATTAACATTTTTCTATACTTGTTCTACCACTTATCTATCCGTCCCTCTATCTATCCACTGATCCATCTTATTTTTGGCACATTCCAAACTAACTATCAGACATCAATACATTCCACCCCTATATACCCCTAAACATTGTGTACCACTACCCAGAGTTTAATATCTGTTTACAGTTCTTATTTTTCTTGAGATAAAATTTACATGAAATGATATACTCAGATTTCACTGTAATATTTGATTTTGACAGATGTATACACCTGTATGAAATAAATCCTCATCAACATATAGAAAAATATCATTACCCCAGAAAGTTTCCTCATGCCCTTCCACAATAAATCCTTGCCTCCACTGCCCTCCTCAGAGGCAGCTATTGTTTTTTAATCATATATTAATTTTCCCTGTTTTAAAACATCAGATAAATGGAATCATGTTGTATGTACTCTCTTGTGTAGGACTGTTTTTCATGTGAAAAAATGTTTTCAGAGTAAGCCATGTTGTTGCATTTACCAGTAGTTCACTCCTTTCTGTTGGTGAGCAATATTCTATTGGATGAATATATTAAAGTTTGTTTATCCATTCTCTGGATGGACACCTGGTCAAATTGCAGTTTTTGCCAACTATGAACAAACCTATTATGAACATTCTTTACAATTTATGGACATGTGTTTTCATTTTCTTGCATGGAATTTTGGGATCATAGAAAATAGGTATAAGCTTAGTTTTATAAGAAATTATCAGACCTTTTTTCAGAATATTGCACTATTTTACATTCTTACCGACAATGTATGCAGGTTCCAATTGCTCCACAACTTTTAAAAAATTTTAATTTCTAATTTAATTTTTTTCTCCACATCTTTACCAACATTTGGTTTTATCAGTCTTTTTAAATTTTAGCTACTCTAGTGAGTGTATAGCAGTATCTCACTGTGGTTTAATTTGCAGTTCCCTGATAGCTAATGATGTCAAGCATCTTTTTATATGCTTATCAACCATACATGTATCTTCCTTTGTGAAGTAGTTGTTCACATATTTTTCCAATTTATTTGGTGGCTTGACTTACTGAGCTTGTATTGAGTTGTTGCATTTGTCAGATATTTGTTTTGTAAATATTTCTCTATCTATGGATTGTCCATAAATTTTCTTAACTATGTCTTTTGATATCAAAAGTTATTGATAAAGTCTAATTTATCAAATTTTTCTCATTTATGGTTACTGCTCACTGTGTCCCATCTAAAAAACTTTTGTCTACCCACAGGTTGCAAAGATATTCTAAGTTTTTCAAGAAGCTTTATAATTTTAGTTTTTACAATTAGGTTTATGATGCATCTTTAATTAGTATTTGGGTATGACATGAGGTAGGGGGTCAAGATTCATTGTTTTTCATATGAATATTTAGTTGTTTTACCCCCATTAGTTTAAAATGATGTATTACTTCACTTATTTACTTTTTAATTTCTCTCAGAAATGTTTTATAATTTTCAATATAGAGGTCTTCTGTGTCTTTTTATTTTATATTATAGTTCATTTACAATGTTGTATTAGTTTCAGGTGTATGGCAAAGTGATTTAGTTATCCATGTACATATATCTATTCTTTTTCAGATTCTTTTCCCATATAGCTTATTACAGATTACTGAATAGAGTTCCCTGTGTTATACAGCAGGTCCTTGTTGATTATCTATTTTATATAGAGTAGTTTGTATATGTTAACCCCAAATTGCTAATTTATTCCTCCCCCCACCTTTCCCCTTTGGTAAAAATAGCTTTGTTTTCAAGCTCTGTGAGTCTCTTTCTGTTTTGTAAATAAGTTCATTTGTGTCATTTTTAAAGATTCTACATATAAGTGATATCAAATGATATTTGTCTTTCACTGTCTGGCTTACTTCACTTAGTATGATAATCTCTAGGTCCATCCATGTTGCTGCAAATGGCATTATTTCATTCTTTTTTATGGCTGAGTAATAGTCCATTTATATATGCACCACATTTTCTTTATCCATTTTTCTGTAGATGGACATTTAGGTTGCTTCCATGTATTGGCTATTGTACTTAGTGCTGCAATGAACATTGGGCATGTATCTTTTCAAATTATGGTTTTCTCTGGATATATGCACAGGAGTGGGATTTTTGGATCATATGGTAGTTCTATTTTTAGCATTTTAATGAATCTTCATACTGTTCTCCATAATGGTTGTACCAATTTATAGTGTAGGAGGGTTCCCTTTTCTCCACACCCTCTCCAGCATTTGTTGTTTGTAGATATTTGATGATGGCCATTCTGACTGGTGTGAGGTAATACCTCGCTGGAGTTTTGATTTGCATTTCTCTAATAATTAGCGATGTTGGGCATCTTTTCATGTGCTTTTTGGCCATCTGTACGTCTTCTTTGGAGAAATGTCTACTTAGGTCTTCATACGTTTTTTGATTGGGTTGTCTGAACTACATGAGCTATTTGTAAATTTTGGAGGTTAATTCCTAGTTGGTAGCTTCGTTTGCAAATACTTTCTCCCATTCTGTGGGTTTTCTTTTCATTTTATTTATGGTTTCCTTTACAGTGCAAAAGTGTTTAAGTTTAATTAGGTCCCATTTGTTTATTTTTGTTTTTATTTCCATTACTCTAGGAGGTGGATCCAAAAAGATATTGTTTCAATTTATGTCAGAGTGTGTTCTGCCTATTTTCTCCTCAAAGAGTTTTATAGGATCTGGTCTTACATTCAGGTCTTTAATCCATTTTGAGTTTATTTTTTGTGTATGGTGTTAGAGAATTTTCTAATTTCATTCTTTTACATGTAGCTGTCCACTTTTCCCAGCACCACTTATTGAAGAGACTGTCTTTTCTCCATTGTATATTCTTGCCTTCTTTGTTGTAGATTAATTGACCATAGGTGCATGTGCTTATTTCTGGGCTTTCTATCTTTTTCCATTGATCTATAAGTCTGTGTTTGTGCCAGTCCCATACTGTTTTCATTACTGTAACTTTGTAGTATTTTTTAAAGTCTGGGAGTCTGATTCCTCCAGCTCCATTTTTCTTAAGATTGCATTGGCAATTTGAGGTCTTTTGCGTTTCTATACAAATTGTAAAATTTTTTGTTCTAGTTCTGTGAAAATTGCCATTGGTAATTTGATAGGGATTGCATTGAATCTGTAGATTGCTTTGTGTAGTATAGTCATTTTGATAATATTAATTCTTCCAATCCAAGAACATGGTATATCTCTCCATCTGTTTGAGTCATCTTTGATTTCTTTACCAGTATCTTATAGTTTTCAGAGTACAGGTCTTTTGCCTCCTTAGGTAGGTTTATTCCTAGGTATTTATTTCTTTTTGATGTGATGATAAATGGGATTGTTTCCTTAATTTCTCTTTCTGATCTTTCATTGTTAGTGTATAGAAATGCAAGAGATTTCTGTGTATTAATTTGGTATCTTGCAACCGTACCAAATTCATTGATGAGCTCTAATAGTTTTCTGGTAGCATCTTTAGGATTTTCTATGTATAGTATCATGTCTTCTGCAAACAGTGACAGTTTTACTTCTTTTCCAAATTTGGATTCCCTTTATTTCTTTTTCTTCTGATTACCATGGCTAGGACTTTCTAAACTATGTTGAATGAAAGTGACGAGATTGGACATCCTTGTCCTATTCCTGATCTTAGAGGAAATGCTTTCAGCTTTTCACTGTTGAGTATGATGCTAGCTGTAGGTTTGTTGTACATGGCCTTTATTATGTTGAGGTAGATTCCCTCTATGCTCACTTTCTGGAGAGTTTTTATCATAAATTGGTGTTGAATTTTGTCAAAAGCATTTTATGCATCTATTGATGATCACATAGTTTTAATTCAATTTGTTAATGTGGTGTTTAACACTGATTGACTTGTGGATATTGAAAAATCCTTGCATCCCTGGGATTAAATCCCACTTGATCATGGTGTTTGATCCTTTTAATGTATTGTTGGATTCAGATCGTTAGTATTTTGTTGAGGATTTTTACATCTATGTTCATCAGACATATTGGATTGTAATTTTCTTTTTTGTGGTATCTTTGTTTTTTGTATCAGGGTGATGGTGGCCTCATAGAATGAGTTTGGCAGTGTTTCCTTCCTCTGCAATTTTTTGGAATAGTTTCAGAAGGATAGGTGTTAACTCTTTTCTAAATGTTTGATAGAATTCACCTGTGAAGACTTCTGGTCCTGGACTTTTGTGTGGAAGTTTTTAAATCACAGTTTCAATTTCAGTACTTGTGATTTGTCTGTTCATACTTTCTATTTCATCCTGGTTCAGTCTTGTAAGATTGTACCTTTCTAAGAATTTGTCCATTTCTTCTAGGTTGTCCATTTTATTGGCATATAGTTGCTTGTAGTAGTGTCTTATGATCCTTTGTATTTCAGTGGTGTCGGTTGTAACTTCTTTTTCATTTCTAATTTTATTGCTTTGAGCCCTCTTCCCTTTTTTCTTGATGAGTCCAGCTAAAGGTTCAGCAATTTCATTTATCTTCTCAAAGAACCAGCTTTTAGTTTCATTGGTTTTTCCTATTTCTCTCTTTGTCTCTATTTCATTTATTTCTGCTCCTATTTCATGCTTTCTTTCTATCTACTAAGTTTGTATTTTGTTTGTTCTTCTTTTTCTAGTTGCTTTAGTGTAAGTTTAGGTTGTTTGAGATTTTTCTTATTTCCTGAGGTAAGGTTGCATTGCTATAAACTTCCCTCTTAGAATTGCCTTTGCTGCATCCCATAGGTTTTGGATCATCATGTTTTCATTTTCATTTGTCTCTAGATATTTTTTTTTAATTTCCTGTTTGATTTCTTCAGTGATTCATTGGTTGTGTAGTGACATATTGTTTAGCTGCCATGTGTTTGTGTGTGTGTGTTTTTTTTTTTTTTTTACAGTTTATAAAATTGTAGTTGACTTCTAATCTCATAGTGCTCTAGTCAGAAAAGATGCTTGATATGATTTCAATTTTCTTAAATTTACTGAGGCTTGATTTGTGGCCCAGCATGTGATCTGTCTTGGAGAATGTTCCCTGTGCACTTGAGAAGAATGTGTATTCTGCTGCTTTTGGATGGAATGTTATATAAATACAATTAAGTCCACCTGATCTAATATGTCATTTAAGGCCTGTGTTTCCTTATTGATTTTCTGCCAGGATGATCTGTCCATTGATGAAAGTGGGGTGTTAAAGACCCCCACTATTATTGTGTTACTGTAGATTTCCCCTTTTATGTCTGTTAGCAGTGCCTTATATACTGAGGTGCTCCTACGTTGGGTGCAAATGTATTTACCATTGGTATATCTTCTTCTTGGATTGTTCCCTTGATCATTTTGTAGTGTCCTTCTTTGTCCCTTGTTACAGTCTTTATTTTAAAGTCTAATTTGTCTGATATAAGTATTGCTACTCTAGCTTTCTTTTGATTTCCATTTGCATGGAATATCTTTTTCCATCCCCTCACTTTTAGCATGTATGTGTCCCTAGGTCTGAAGTGGTCTCTTGTAGACAGCCTATATAGAGGTCTTATTTTTGTATCCATTCAGCTAGTCTATGTCTTTTGGTTGGAGCATTTAATCCATTTACATTTAAGGTAATTATTGATATGTATCTTCTTATTGCCATCTTTTTAATTGTTTTGGATTTGTTTTTGTAGGTCTTTTTTCTTCCCTTCCTCTTGTGTTCTCTTGTGATTTGATGACTATCTTTAGTGTTGCATTTTGATTGCTTTTTCTTTTTTGTGTGTGTATTGTAGATTTTGTTTTGCAGTTACCATGAGGTTTTGATATAGCAGTCTGTATATATACAAGAGTGTTTTAAGTTGCCGGTCTCTTAACTTCAAATGCATTTCTTTATCCTACATTTGTACTCTCCTCTTCTCTTGATTGCTGGTTTTGATATCATATTTGTGTGAGGATGATTTCCTACCTTTACTGTATGTTTGCCTTTCCCATTTGTAATTTTCTTATTTATAGTTGTGGCCTTTTCTTTTCCATCTAGAGAAGTTCCTTTAGCATTTGGTGTAAAGCTGGCTTTGTGGTGCTGAATTCTCTTAGCTTTTGTTTGTCTGTAAAGTTTTTGATTTCTCCAAATCTGAATGAGAGCCTTGCTGGTTAGAGTATTCTTGGTTATAGTTTTTCCCTTTCATCACTTTAAGTATATCATGCCACTCCCTTCTGGCCTGCAGAGTTTCTGCTGAAAAATCAGCTGATAATGTTATGGGGTTTCCCTTGTATGTTATTTGTTGCTTTTCCCTTGTTACTTTTAATATTTTCTCTTTGTTTTTAATCTTTGTCAATTTGATATGTGTCTTGGCATGTTCCTCCTTGGGTTTATCTTGTATGGGACTCTCTGTGATTCCTGAAATTGAGTCAGTGTTTCCTTTCCCATGTTAAGGAAGTTTTTGGCTATTATCTCCTCAAATATTTTCTCAGGCCCTTTCTCTCATGATCTTCTGGGTCCCTTATAATGAGAATGGTGGTTTATTTAATGCTGTCCCAGGGGTCTCTGGACTGTCCTTATTTCTTTTCATTCTTTTTTCTTTATTCTGTTCTGCAGCAGTGACTTCCACCAATCTGTGTTCCAGCTCACTTATTTGTTCTTCTGCCTCATTTATTCGGCTATTGATTCCTTCTAGTGTATTTTTAACTTCAGTTATTGTTCATCTGTTTGTTTATTCTTGAAAGCTTCTAGCTCTTTATTAAACATTTCTTGTATCCTCTCGGTCTGTGCCTCCATTCTTTTCCAAGATTTTGGATCATCTTTACTATCATTATTCTGAATTCTTTTTCAGGTAGATTGCCTATCTCCACTTCACTTAGTTGTTCTTCTGTGATTTTATCTTGTTTCTTCATCTGGAACATATTTCTCTGCCATCTCATTCTTCTAACTTTCTGTGTTTTGTGGTCTCCATTCCTCAGGCTGCAGAATTGTAATTCTTTGTCCTAGTGTCTGCCCCCTGGTGGGTGAGTTTGGTCCAGGGGCTTGTGAATGGAGGTAGTCTTATCTCTCTGGTGGTCAGGGCCATGTTAGTGGGTGTGTTTATAGGTGGCTGTTGGCTCAGGATGAATTTAAGAAGCCTGTCCGCTGATGGGTGGGGATATGTTCCCACCCTGTTGGTTGTTTGGCTTGGGGCATCCCAGCAATGGAGCCTGAAAGCTGTTGGGTGGGTCCAAGTCTCAGTGCCCAAGTGGCAACCTCCAGGAGAACTCATGCTGATGAGTATTCCCTGGGGCATTTGCCACCAGTGTCCTTGCCCCCACGGTGAGCCACAGCCCACCCCTGCCAACCCCAGAGACTCTCCAAGATCCGCAGGTAGGTCTGGCCCAGGCTCTTATGGTGTCACTGCTTTGCCCTGGGTCCCAGTGCATGTGAAATCTTGTGTGCACCCTCCAAGAGTATAGTCTCTGTTTCCCCCAGTCCTGTGGAGCTCCTAGACTCAAGCCCTACTGGCCTGCAAAGCCAAATGCTCTAGGGGTTCCTCCTCCCAATGCCAGATCCCCAGGCTGGGGAGCCTGATGCAGGGCTCAGAACTCTCATTCCTGTGGGAGTAACTCTGCAATATAATTATGATCCAGTTTGTGGGTCACCCACCTGGTGGGTATGGGACTTTATTATATCATGAAAGTGTCCCTCCTACTGTCTCGTTTTGGTTTCTTCTTTGTCTTTGAGTGTAGCATATCTTTTTTTGGTAGGTTTGAGTCTTTTTTGTCAATGGTTGTTCAGCAGTTAGTTGTGATTTTGGTGTTTTCGTGACAGGAAGTGAGCTCAAGTCCTCTACTCCTCCATCTTGTCTCTCGTCCCTCTATCATGTGTCTTTTATTTATAAACTAAGTCCTAAGCATTTTGGTTTTTTGATGCTATTATAAATTCTTTCCATTTTTCAATTGTTTGCACACTAGCATATATAATACAACTGATTTATGCATATTTATATGGTTTGATCTTGCTAAATTCACTTATTCTAGTTGTTAGATTCCTTAGGATTTTCTGTATAAATAATCATGTCATCTTCTAACAAAGACTATATATTTTTTAAACTTGTTACAATGAGGCTTTATGTTACTTGCAACAGTAATTAACCCTATCTAATTATAGGAGTAGCACTAGTTTAATTTGATAAAGAACCAGTGCCAAACATAATGAAACTCATTGCAGTATTAGTTTCCAAAAATGCTTCTGATGAGGTGTTCAACAATAGGGGTTTAGTTCAATAAATTTATGGTACATAAACTTATGATGAAATATTATGCAGCCATTAAAAATTTTGTTTTTAGATGATCTTTAAGGGCATGGAAAAATGCTGATGTATTATGTGGGGAAAGAAGAAAACCCAAATACAAAATAATCAGAATGAACCATTATGTTGTATTCAAAAACAATTTCAAAATCTTTGCCTTTATACATCAAAGGTAGACTCATGTGGGTCTACAGTCAGTCTGGAATTCAGTCTGATTGTGTCCTACCATTTTGTGACTCCAGCATTTGAGATAGGTGGTTCCTGTAGTTGCTGCCATAGAGGAACAGAGATGAGAATAGCCAGAAAGTGATATAGTTAACGTCTCACATTTCATTGATGCAAACAAGTCCTATGGCCCTTTCCAACTGCAAGGGGCTAAGACGGTCACTTTATCACCAGGAGAGGAAAAGACCCCAATAGTGGTGAGCATCAGTCATGTCCTCTGCAGTATGATTCCAGTCTTTCATCCAAATGTATTATAAAATTAATAATATTGTGCTGGACAGAAAATATATCTGTGACCACATTTGCACTACAGTCTACAAGCCTCCAATCCCTGACTTAGATGTAGAAATTTACACCAAATCAGTGTTCAAGATAAAAATTCTAGGTCAAAGGTTCTTTTGAAACAGACAAGTCTGTTCCCTATGTCTGTGAGTCTGTTTCTGTTTCATAGATAAGTTCATTTGTGGCATGTTTTAGATTCCACATATAAGTGATATCATATGATATTTGTCTTGCTCTTTCTGACTTACTTCACTTAGTATGATCATCTCCAGGTCCATCCATGTTGCTATGAATGGCGTTATTTCATTATTTTTTAAGGCTGAGTAATATTCCATTGTATATATGTACCCATTTATCTTTAACCATTCATCTGTTGATGGACATTTAGGTTGTTTCCATGTCTTGGCCATTGTGAATAGTGCTGCAATGAACATAGGGGTACATGTATCTTTTGAATTATAGTTTTGTCTGGATATATTCCCAGGAGTGGGATTGCTGGATCATATGGTAATTCTATTTTTAGTTTTCTGAGGAACCTCCATACTGTTTTCCATAGTGGCTGCACCAACTTACATTCCCACCAATAGTATAGAAGGGTTTCCTTTTCTCTACACCCTCTCCAGCATTTGTTATTTGTAGACTTTTTTTTTCTTTGTTTTTCTTTTATTGGGGTATAGTTGTTTTATAATGTTGTGTTAGTTTCTACTGTACAGTGAAGTGGAGTTCCCTGTGCTATACAGCAGTTTCTCATTAGTTATCTGTTTTATACATATTAGTGTATATATGTCAATCCCAGACTCCCAATTCATCCCACCCCAGCCCTCTTTCCCCCCTTGGTGTCCATACATTTGTTCTCTACATCTGTGTCTCTATTTCTCCCTTGCAAACCGGTTCATCTGTACCATTTTTCTAGATTCCACATACATGTGTTAATATACGATATTTATTTTTCTCTTTCTGGCTTACTTCACTCTGTAAGACAGTCTCGAGGTTCATCCATGTCTCTACAAATGACCCAATTTCATTCCTTTTTATGGCTGAGTAATATTCCATTGTATATATGTACCACATCTTCTTTATCCATTTGTCTGTTGATGGACATTTAGGTTGCTGCCATGACCTGGCTATTGTAAATAGTACCGCAATGAATATTGTGGTGCATGTGTCTTTTTGAATTATGGTTTTCTCTGGGTATATTCCCAGTAGTGGGATTGCTGGGTCATATGGTAATTCTATTTTTAGTTTTTTAAGGAACCTCCATACTATTCTCCATAGTGGTTGTATCAATTTACATTCCCACCAACAGTGAAAGAGGGTTCCCTTTTCTCCACACCTTCTCCAGCATTTATTGTTTGTAGACATTTTAATGATGGCCATTCTGACTTGTGTGAGGTGGTACCTCATTGTAGTTTAGAATTGCATTTCTCTAATAATTGGCAACGTTGAGCATCTTTTCATGTGCCTGTTGGCCATCTGTACGTCTTCTTTGGAGAAATGTTTATGTAGGTCTTCTGCCCATTTTTTGATTAGGTGGTTTGTTTTTTTTTGTTGAGTTGTGTGAGCTGTTTGTATATTTTGGTAATTAAGCCCTTGTCAGTCCCATCATTTGCAAATATTTTCTCCTGTTCCATAGGTTGTCTTTTCATTTTGTTTATGGTTTTCTTTGCTGTTCAAAAGCTTGTAAGTTTGATTAGGTCCCATTTGTTTATTTTTGTTTTTATTTCTATTGCCTTGGGAGACTGACCTAAGAAAACATTGGTACAATTTATGTCAGAGAATGTTTTGCCTATGATCTCTTCTAGGAGTTTTATGGTATCATGTCTTATGTTTAAGTCTTTAAGCTATTTTGAGTTTATTTTCATTCACGGTGTGAGGATGTGTTCTAACTTCATTGATTTACATGCATCTGTCCAACTTTCCCAGCACCACTTTCTGAAGAGACTGTCTTTTTCCCATTTTATATTCTTGCCTCCTTCATTGATTAATTGACTGTAGGTGTGTGGGTTTATTTCTGGGATCTCTATTCTGTTCCATTGATCTATATGTCTGGTTTTGTGCCAATACCACACTATTTTCATTACTGTAGCTTTGTAGTATTGTCTGAAGTCTGGGAGGGTTATGCCTCCTGCTTTGTTCTCTTTGTTCTTCTTCCTCAGGATTGCTTCAGCAATCCTGTGTCTTCTATGTTTCCATATAAATTTTAGGATTATTTGTTCTAGTTCTGTGTAAAATGTCATGGGTAATTTGATAGATATTGCATTAAATCTGTAGATTGCTTTAGGTAGTATGGTCATTTTAACAATATTAATTCTTCCAGTCCAAGAGCATGGGATGTCATTCCATTTCTTTGAATTATTTTTAATTTCCTTTATTAATGTTTTATTGTTCTCAGCATGTTAAGTCTTTCACCTCCTCCTCATGTTTATTTTTAAGTATTTTATTTTTTTGGTACGACTTTAAAAGGTATTGTTTTTTTGTATTCCCTTTCTGATATTTCAGTGTTATTGTAAAGAAATGCAACTGACTTCTCTACATTAATCTTGTATCCTGCTACCTTGCTGAATTCATTTGTCAGTTCTAGTAGTTTTTGTGTGTAGTCTTTAGGGTTTTCTACATATAGTATCATGTCATCTGCATATAGTGACAATTTTATCTATTCCCTTCCAATTTGGATACTTTTTATTTCTTTTTTTTGTCCAACTGCTGTGGTTAGGATTTTCAATACTATGTTGAATAGAATTAGTGAGAGTGGAAATCCTTGTCTTGTTCCAGATTATGGTAGGAAGGCTTTCAGCTTTTCACCATTGAGTATTATATTGGCTGTGGGTTTGTCATAAATAGCTTTTAATATGTTGAGATAATGTTCCCTGTATATCCACTTTGGTAAGAGTTTTTATCATGAATAGATGTTGAATTTTGTCAAATGCTTTTTCTGCATCTATTGAGATGATCAAGTGGTTTTTGTCTTTTCTTTTATTGATGTGGTGTATCACTTTGATTTTGCATATGTTGAGCCATCCTTGTAAACTTGGGATGAATCTAACTTGGTTGTGGTGAATGATCTTTTTTATGTGTTGTTGGATTTGGTTTGCTAGTATTTTGTTGAGAATTTTTGCATCTATATTCATCAAAGATACTGGCCTGTAATTTTCTTTTTTTGTTGGTATCTTTGTCTAGTTTTGGTATCAGGGTGATGTTGGCTTCATAGAATGTCTTTGGGAGTGTTCCCTCCTCTTCAGTCTTTTGAAATAGTTTGAGAAGGATTGGTAACTGTTCTTCTTTGTATGTTTGGTAGAATTCTCCTGTGAAGCCATGTGGTCCTGAACTTTTGTTTTTAGGGAGTTTTTCCATTACAGTTTCTATTTCACTTCTAGTGATTGGTCTGTTCAAATTATTTATTTTTTCTTGATTCAGTTTTGTGGGCTGCATGTTTCTAGAAAGTTGTCCATTTCTTCTAGATTGTCAAAATTGTTGGCATATAATTCTTCATAGTGTTCTTTTATGTTTTTTTGTATTTCTGCAGTATTCGTTAATATTTCTCCTTTTTCATTGCTTATTTTTGTTTATTTGGGTTCTTTTTCTTTTCTTCTTGGTGAGTGTGGCCAGAGGTTTGTCAATTTTGTTTACCCTTTCAAGGAACCAGTTCTTAGTATTATTGATTTTTTAATATATTTTTTAAATCTCTATTTCCTCCCTGCTCTTTATTATTTCCTTCCTTCTGCTGACTTAGTTTTGTTTGTTCCTCTTTCTCTAGTCTTTTATGTGGTAGGTTAGGTTGTTTGAAATTTTTCTTGTTTTTTTGAGGAAGGCCTGTATTGCTATGAACTTCCCTTAAGAACTGCTTTTTATTCATCCCATAGATTTTTGTCTAGTTGTGTTTTCATTGTCATTTGCCTCAAGATATTTTTTAATTTCCTTTTTGATTTCCTCATTGACTCATTGGTGTTTTTAGTAACATATTGTTTAGTCTCCATGTAATCTGTTTTTTTCTCATTTCTTTTCCTGTGGTTGATATCTAGTCTCATGGTGTTGTGGTCAGAGAAGATGCTTGAAATAGTTTCTGTACTCTTAAGTTTGTTGAGGTTTGTTTTGTGCCCTAGTATGTATTCAGTACTAGAGAATGTTCCATGTACACTTGAAAAGAATGTATATTCTGGGTTTTTTTTTGATGTAATGTCCCAAAAATATCAATTAAGTCTAACTGTTCTATTGTATCATTTAGGATATCTGTTGCCTTATTGATTTTTCTGTCTAGAAGATCTGTCCATTAATGTGAGTGAGGTGTTCAAGTCTCCTACTGTTATTGTATTCCTATCAATTTCACATTTTATGTCTGTTAGTATTTGTTTTATGTATTTGTGTACTCCTATATTAGGTGCATATATGTTGACAAGTGTACAATCCTCTTCTTGTATTGATCCTTTTATCATTATAAAGTGTCCTTTATCTTTCTTCATGGCCTTTGTTTTAAAGTCTATTTTGTCTGATATGAGTATTGAGATCCCCCACTTTCTTGTCATTTCCTTTTGCATGAAATATCTTCTTCTACCCCCTCACTTTCAATCTATGTGTGTCCTTTGCACTAAAGTGGGTCTCTTTTAGGCAGCGTATTGTAGGTTCTTGTTTTTTATCCAATCTGCTACTCTGTCTTTTGATTGGAGCATTTAGTCCATTGACATTTAAGGTAATTATTGACATATGTATTTATTGCCATTTTAAACCTTGTTTTCCAGTTGATTCTATGTTTCTTTTTTGTTCCTTTCCTTTTCATTTTGTTTGCCTTTTTGTGGTTTGATGATTTCCATTTATTTTATGCTTGTGTTCTCTTCTTTTTGGTTTTTGTGAATCTATTGTATGTTTTTGATTTGTGGTTATCCTGTTTTTCAAGTATGTTAACCTCTCTCTATATCTGCTTGCTTTAGACAGATAGTCATATAGGCTCAGACACATTCTTAAAAAAAAAGAATCTACATTTTCTTACTCTCCTCCCCAACATTTTATGATTTTGATGTCCTGTTTTACATCTTCATGTTTATCCTTTTGCTGTTCCTTGTGTTTATTATCACTTTCACAAATAGATTTGTTTCTTTTTGATCTGTATACTCACTTAAGTGATTTACTTTCCAATTGTGATATCCTCTTTCCTGTATCTTCTTGCTTCTTTTCTATTTAGAGAAGAACTTTCAATATTTATTTTAGGATAGGTTTAGTATTGCTGTATTCTTTTAGTTTTTGCTTGTCTGAGAAATTCTTTCTCCTTCTTTTCTAAATGATAATCTTTCTGGGTAGAGTATTCTAGGTTGCAGATTTTTCCTTTCAAGATTTGAATATATTTTGCCACTCCCTTCTGACCAGTAGTGTTTCTGTAGAGAAATCAGGTGATGGCCTTATGGGGGTTCCCTTGTAATTAACTCTTTGTTTTTTCTCTTGCTGCCTTTAGAATCCTCTATTTAACTTTTGCCATTTTTATTATATGTCTTGGTGTAGGTCTGTTTAAGTTCATCTTGTTTGGGACCCTCTGTGCTTCCTGTATCTGGACATCTGTTTCCTTCTCTAGGTTTGGGAAGTTTTCAGCCATAATTCTTCAAGTACACTTTCAATCCCCCTTTCTCTTTCTTCTCCTTCTGGAATCCCTGTTATGCATAGATTGGCATGCTTTATATTATCCCATAAGTCTCTTATATTGCTTCCTTTTTTAAAATCTGGCTTTCTGTCTGCTGTTCTGATTGGGTGATTTCCATTATTCTGTCTTCCAGATCACTTATTCATTCTTCATTATTCATTCTGCTATTCATTGCCTTTAGCTCAGCTTTCATTTCGGCAAATGAATTTTCTAATTTTTCTTGTCTCCTCATAGTTTCTAGTTCTTTTTTTTTTTTTTTTTCAGTAACCTGCATTTCTATCAACAGCTTTTCTTAATTCCTTCATTATTTTCATTACTTCCTTTTTGAACCCAGTGTCTGTTAGACTGAATAGGTCTGTTTCATTGTTCCTTCAAGGGAATTCTCTTGGTCTTTTAAGTGGGAGTTGTTCCTCTCCTTCTTCATTTTACCTACATTTCTCGTACCCTGTAAGTTTAGGAGAAACAATTTTCTACTGTAGTCTTGAAAGACTATCTGGGTTTTATATGAGTCAAATAAGCCTGTTAAATGGTACTGTGTTAAGAGCTACCACTCCTGTATCTCTAAAGTCTTTGATGGTGGACCTCTACATGTTGGAACTGGACAAAAAACCATGGTGAGTCCCACTAGACTGATGGAAAGATGGATTTAGTCCAAAACTCCATGAGTCATCTAATTTCCATAAGTCACCACTCTGAATTGCCAGATGGTCCACTAGTCAATCTCCAGGGCTTGACATCAGTTCAGAGACAGAATCTTATAAACTTTGGAAGATCTAGGTATTCTTTTTCCTGGGTATTTCCTTTCCTCTGGGGAAGGCCTGGAGGAAAATTCATAGTAAATACCTGTGGCTGCATTGTAGGGCCCTTTCTCGAAGGATACAACCTACTCTGGGTCTGTGAACCAGTTTATGTCTGGGAAATGGATATGAGGCCATGAAAACCCATGACAGTGACTTATATTAAGATTCTGTCCACCAGAACCAGAATGTTAAGTACATCTGATAAGCTGTCCATTTATTTCATTTCTCGGAATCCCATCATTAAATTAGCCATTGTCACAGGTTCTGTGGGTCAAAATACTTCCATTTTCACAGAAGACACCATTGCTAATTTTAGAAATTGTGTTGTCTCTAATGGTTGAGTGCTGCCACACAGCCCCTGGACTACTCCTGGTACCAATTACTGTGTCAGTCCAAGCCTGTCAAGAAACAGAACATTCAGAAGGGTGAATGGGAGAGTTTAAGTAATGGCCTCTGCAGAGATGTGGGTTGGGTTGCAGGAGTCCACAAGGCATGGTGAAACATCCCAGGACTAGTAAGAGTGGAGAGCTGCTACCTGCATATTCCCTGCAACCCAAGGCCTGAAGGGCAATAGGAGGGAATAGTTTCCAGAAACTGCGGGGTGGGGGCATCTAACAGAAGCTGTGTTCTTTGGTAGAGAAGTGCGTCTACTGACAAGACAATAGGGAGTATGCCAAGAGAGTGGATGTGATGAGCTTCTCCCTCTTCCCCCACCAACACCTCTTTAGATTTCTTTCTTCTTTTTAAATTTTTACATCTTTATTGGAGTATAATTGCTTTACAATGTTGTGTTAGTTTCTGCGGTAAAACAAAGTGAATCAGCTATATGTATACATTTATCCCCATATCCCCTCCTTCTTGAGCCTCCCTCCCACCCTCCCTATCCCACCCCTCTAGGTGGTCACAAAGCACTGAGCTGATCTCCCTGTGCTATGCAGCTGCTTCCCACTAGCTATCTGTTTTACATTTGGTAGTGTATATATGTCGATGTTACTCTCTCACTTCATCCCAGCTTCCCCATAGTCCATTCTCTACATCTGTCTTTATTCCCATCCCACCACTAGGTTCATCAAAGCCTTTTTTTTTTTTTTTTTAGATTCCATATATACGCATTAGCATGCAGTATTTGTTTTTCTCTTTCTGATTTACTTCACTCTGTATGACAGACTCTAGGTCCAACCACCTCACTACAAATAACTCAATTTTGTTTCCTTTTATGGCTGAGTAATATTCCATTTTATATATGTACCACATCTTCTTTATCCATTCATCTGTTGATGGACACTTAGGTTGCTTCCATGTCCTGGCTATTGTAAATAGTGCTGCAATGAACATTGTGGTACGTGTCTCTTTTTGAATTATGGTTTTCTCAGGGTATATGCCCAGTAGTGGGATTGCTGGGTCATATGATAGTTCTATTTTTAGTTTTTTAAGGAACCTCCATACAGGGCTCCACAGTGGCTGTATCAAAATACATTCCCAACAGCGGTGCAAGAAGGTTCCCTTTCCTCCACACCCTCTCCAGCATTTATTGTTTGCAGATTTTTTGATGATGGCCATTCTGACTGGTGTGAGGTGATACCTCACTGTGGTTTTGATTTGCATTTCTCTAATGATTAGTGATGTTGAGCATCCTTTCATGTGTTTGTTGGCATCTTTAGATTTCTTAAAGGTCCCTCCCACTGGCTGAACCCAGCCAATTGCCAGAGGGCAAGCAAGCCCCCCTCCCCACACAGAGCAGGCTGGAAAAGGTGGATCAGAGTGCCCCACAGAGAGAGACCCAGCAAAGGAGCAGAGAACAAACACTGGATACAATCCAGCACACATTCAAGGGCCAAACTATAACTATGAAGAAAGGGAAATTCCCTAACTTGAGTATGTCTAGCAGAAAACGAAAGCAAAGTTACACCTATTTGCAAAACATTAGAATTGCCCCTTAGAAGTATCAATTTGTATAAACTCTTAAAAACACATATGCACACTTATGGGTCAAACTGTCTTCCAATAGTTATTCTAAAGTAATAATTACACCCACAAAATTGATAGCTCATTTTTGCTCATTGTAGGATTCTTTATTAATGAAAAAAAACACATATGTGTTTAATAATTAGAGGTTGATTAAATAAAGTATGGTCTAGCCATACAATGGAATGCTGTCCAAAGAAAAACATTTCTTCTTTCTGTTGTTTTTCAGGTTTAAATTTGATTAGCTTTTCCTGTGCATCCAACTGTAGATAAGGCACTATCAAGTCATTTTCTCAAAGTTCCATTTATTCTTCATTATTCTGCTTGGTTTAACATCAGGCATGTGTTTTTCAGTTAAAACACTTTTATGAAAGGACTAGTCTTTGAAAGACATCAAGATAGCTGCTGTAGGATGTACAAAATGATTACGATATACTCTCTCCCAACAAGGGACTCCCAGGTGAACAGGGCGAAGAAGACACATGTATTATAGCCCACAATGTGGTAACTTGCCATAGGGAGTAAAAGTATTCCAGGAGCATAAAGGGACAGAGCTTTCTTTTGTCTAAAGTTGTAAGGAAGTCTTCATGGAGGAAGAGTTTCCTGCTCTGCATCTCAATAACGAGGAGGATTTGACAGGTGGGCATAAGCGAAGGCCATCAGAGGAGACAGAGATGGGGATGCAGACTGTATTCAAGAATGGTTTAGCAGTACTGCTCTTCCGTTTAATTATGGGTTAATAGGATTTTATTGACTAGTCTGCGACCTTAACCATCATCGTTTCTATCAAAAGGAAAGGTTCTATTTTTTTTTTTTATACAATGCACTTTCAAGTGAAAATCTCTTCAGAAATAGGGCTTAAAAAAATCTGAGTCTTTTGTGAGCACAGTTTAAATCTGCCTATAATAATAATGCTGATTTTCCTCAATATCCGGCTTGCTGTTAGATTTTATTGGCTCATTTCTAAAGGTGGGTGCCTCCTTACTGATTATGTCAGAGATTTGGTCACGGAATGTAAGTTTCTCCCTGGAATCATCCCCATGGGGCCAGTGGTTCCTTATCAGCAACATGTCATTTTATTTGGGGTTGATTATGTGTGTTTAACAAGGCATTTAGTTGGAAATATACCTCATAATTTTAATCGTTGATCACTCCTGGCGGAGGGTATTCCTTTTACCGTGTGGAATACAGACGTGAAGAGGATTGACAGGACTGTTTGGGGCTGACGGAGGAGGGGGGTACTCTGAGTTTGTCTAAATGTTTGAATATGACAGCTGTTGGCTACAGGCAAGTTAGGATATAAGGGCAGTAAACACTGAGACATGGAAACATACTGGAATGAAAGGGCCTTCGGGAAAAACAGCATTTGGAACCTGGCATTTCTCGGGAGGCACACATGGGATACTTTGCTCTCTTCTCAGCAGCCGAGGGCTTGGGTGTCACGTAGAAAATGCAGAAATGAAGCAGGTGCTGCTTTTCCACAGCTGTTGCCCTGAATCTACCAAGCAGAGGCCAGGAGTATGACCACCTTTTGTAGTTAGTCATCCCAGGCTGCTCTGCTGCAGCTCTGTATCCTGGATCTTGATTGTGACTTTTGACCCTGCTGCCTAGGATGGGTCAGCCTTGGGAGGGTGGTGGTGGTTTTCTGAAATATGATGAGGGGAGTGAGGCCAGGTATAAAGCTACCAGGGGTGGAAATAGGGCAATTGCTCCTTTTGTGCAGTCAGTGGGAGGCTTGGCCAGGCACTCCAGCATCATGGGCACTAAAAGTGTGAATATGTGCTGTCAGTGGTCACAAGTGTTTGTCAGCCATGCTCACTCACCGCGCCCATCCTGCCCCAGTCCTCAGGGTGACCCGGCCAGGCAGGATGGAATTCCTGGAGTTGGCAGAAAGCTGGCCCTCTAGACCTGCCATCACCTGATCCCAGTAGGGCTTTCCAATCTGCCTTCCTTTGGTTCCAACATCTGATTTGTTTCAGGCGCAATTCAGCTGAACTTCTTTCTCTTTCCCATGTTTCCTTCCTCCCTACCTTGGGTCTTGCTGTTCCCTTTACCCTGGAATCCAAATCTTACTTCTTCTTCAAATGCCCCCTCCTCCACAAATCCATCTATAGCCTTCCCAGCTGGGAGGGAGGGCACCTCTTCCAGTGGCTACATCTCTTGGCTCTTTATGTGCACGTATTTTGAGGCACCGATTGTGTCATTTGGGTGGACTTCTCTCACCAGTGGACTGACAGGTTCCCAAGAGCAAAGTGGCTTGCTACCAGCCCTTGCACAATGCCTAACAGAAAATCAGCCCTGACTGTGTGTTCAGGGTACAATGACCTGTTTTCCCCCTAAAACAGTTCATGCTTGTTATTCTCTTTAAGACCCCTTTTGTGGATTTCCACAGCTGACTTTAATTGGCCAGGTTTTTGTGAACCCTAGGGCTCAGAGAGCAATAAAGGAGATGAGAGGAAGGTTTGTACTAAAAATCTGCTTTGAGCTAGATCCCAATATGATCTCATTGTCTCAATCACTTTGCAAGAAAGGTCTAAGCAGTCCTTCCACTTTTGTATATTAATTCCATAGAACCTATTGTTTTGTACATTGACAACCTTAGCAGCCTTTTATGCATCCAGTTATATACATTATCTGATGAACAAACATTTGTAGCTATCATGCTGAAGTCACAGCCACTAGCCAAATATCTCTGAGCAGAGAACGGGTAGGTTTAAGGGTCTGGAGGTTGCCTCCCCTCCCTTGGGTTCCACCCCAGTTCCCACATGGCCTCCACAGGACAAGATCCTTCCAGAATAAGAGACAGCTCCAGGTATCCCGTAGGTACTAGATGCTCTGAGAGGAAAGGAATCCAAGAGAAAATAGCAGATTCCGAAGAAGAGGCCAATGAAAGGAATGCAAACAGTCAAGCCCAAGAGAATGTGACTACAGGCTGGACTTTGTCAAGCTCACTGCATTTACAGGGAAAGCTCCATAGCCAATGACACTGACCCAATCATGACCTGGGCTCTGACTGACATCAGCTCCCTTCTTCCTCCCCAAGATTAACAGGTGGGGGAGTCAGGCAGCTTTGAAGTGCACTACCAAGACAACATGGCTTACAAAGCCCTTTATAATCCCTGCTGCACACCCGCCTCCCATTCTGTTTATTCCCCCAGAGTTCTCTCTTATCCCTTTGCTCTTGTCCTGGCTGTTCTTTCTAGAAAGTTCTGCCTCTTCCCACTCCCCCACTAGCCCTCACCTTTGCCAGGTTAACTTCTACCTGTGCTTCCTTTCTCAGCTTAGACATTGTTTCTTCCAGAAAGTCCTCTGTCCTTCTTTAACTCCTCACGTTGACCTCATGGAGGACCTTCTCACATTCCACTGAACCTGCCTCTTTACTTCTGTCTCTGAATCTGGACCTCGAGCTCCTTGAGGGTGGCTGCTGTGTCTCACGCACCACTTACCTTTAGCACCTGGCATGCTATTTGCACACAGAAGGCACTCAAGGAGTATTTGTTGAATGAATGAGCGAATAAATGAATGAATTCCTGGGTCCTTTTGCATACTTTAGGGGAATGGTTTGCCATGTGACAGTCTGAACCATTAGAGAAAATTATTTGGAGACTGGCATGAACACATTTTAACATCTCCATGGGGTTCACAGTGTGAAAAAGAGTTCAGTTTCACCAAGATTACTGGCAAAATTCCTAGGACTTAGCGTGAAAGGACCTTTTGTTTTCCAGTGAGACCCTGAAAAGAGTCACCAAATGGTACCTTGACTGATAGACACGTGGCCCTCCTTGGGCATGGTTGGTTAAAAACAGGATTACTGCTCTCTACAAGTGAGTGCATCCTGAGCCCCAAACCTGTAGTCATATGAAGTTGCTATGTTACATAGTGGGTGGGCACAGAGCCATGTTAGCCGGTGCCTATGGGAGTGAGGCTGGGGGGACAGGATGCTGGTTCGCAGGTGTTGTGACCTCTCCTGAGGCCCTGAGAAGTGGAGTGTGCTCCTCTCCTGGGCTCTCATCCACGTGAAGAGAGCAGTGAGCTCCCTGTCACACTGCCCTCATGGGAGAGTCCAGATTTAGGCATAGGGTGGCTGAGAGATGCCAGGATATGTCCCCAGAGCTCCTCAACGAGAGAAACAAGCCAAAGAGCAAGGTGTTGTTCAATTCCATTTTAAGTAAAGATGAGTCCCCCAAATTTCAGGTGCTTCTTCGAGAAATCTCCTGTGCATATATGAAGGGCAATGCTACTGACACAAACATTCATTTTCTCATTATATTTTGCATTTGTTTCGTTCTAAAACCACACAATACATTTGGCAATTAGAGACTATCCCTCCTCCATTGCTCTAAATCCCAATAAAAACTATCACTGTTAATGCACTGACTTCTATTTTTTAACAGAGAGTAATAATTTCTTTTTACTCTTAATGTTATCAGCATTAAAATAAAATGATTTTAAAAGTCATAATTTACAAAATGGTTCATTTTTCATGATAAGTTTAGTGCATACTTATTAAACAATGATTAGGGGGAAAAGGGAAAATTTGAAAGAATACTGCAAACACAAAATGCCTACATTTTGAGATGTTTTTCTTTCAGGTGCTTCTTGGGCATGGAATTTCAAAAATACAGCAGTAATTAAGCTGTAGATGCAATGTTGTATCCTTTTTTCCTCTTTTAACCTAACCTAGAAAATGTTTATTGCCATAATACAATAATTATCCTTTGGTATTCACAGACATAGTTTTTAATGGCTATGTGATGTTTTGTTGACTAAGTGCCGGGCAATAAGTTGTTGACAATCTGTCACTTTCTAAATAATTACAATGAATATCTCTTATTTTCTTAGGGTTATTCCATTATACCATATAAGATTTTAAAATTATGATGATTGTTATAATTTGCCTTTGTTCCCCCAATTCTGAAGCATCAGCTCTTTCTCAGGAGATGGGGTATCTGTCCTTTGAAATACAACAAACCTTTATAGGACATCCACTGGGCTGGAGTCGGGGGATGTTAGACCTTCTTAAATCTGAGGGCATTTACACTGAACGGCTAGGGCCTGTGGGATTGGACCTGCCAGGCTTTATATGCTTGTACATGCCCAGTGGAGATGCCTGTCTGCAAAGGACAGAGCTTAGTTTACAGCTCCACTGGTGACAAAGGGCGATGATGGTGACTTGGTACTGTACTTCCTGCACTATGGAGACAATATTCCCTAGCTCAACACCTGGAAGTTGATAAAGCCAGGATTCGTTTTCAAAATATTTTAAAAACTTTTAGGAGAACAGTGGGACATAAATAAAAAACAAAACAAATGGTGAATATATGGACATATCCACCTTGCCTAATCTGTGAGGATATCTAACCTTCAACATACTCACCCATTTGTTCATTTATGCCTACATTTTAAATCATTGCATCCCCTGTCCTTCTTAATCTCATTCCTTTTTCAATTCAAATCAACATGTTTATCTCTAAAAGCCAACAGCCTCCTTGTATAACTGGAAAAGGTCAGGGGATTAGGAGAGCTGCTGCTTCTGGAACTGCAGCCTAGGAAGAAAGGGGTGATTTGAAGGGGGATAATCTTTTACTGTCAATTAAATTTGGCAAATAGAGAAATCCCCCAATTCCTCTTTAGTACCAATTCCTTTAAGCAATCTCTATTGTACATTTCCTTCTAAATTTGAACATGTACATTATTTATAACTAAAAATCATGCTGTACTAGCTTATTATCCTGCTTTTCCTGTTCTTGTAACAGTTAATCTTCTTTTATTTTTAACTTAAGTCTGTAGACCAATAACTCTCAAAATGTGATCCCTGGACCAGCAGCATCAGTATCACCTGGGAACTTGTTAGAAATGCAAATTTTGGATCCCACCCAGATCCACTAACTCAAAGCTCTGGGGGTGAGGCCTATTCATTTGTGGTTTAACAAGCCTTCCAGGTGATCCTGATACACCCAGTTCGAGAACCAGTGCTTTAGGCGGTTGTATTAAGCACCTCCAATGTGGCAGACAGTCTTTAAACCCTTGCTACCCAAATTGTGGCCCTTGGACCAGCGGCATTGGCATCACCTGGGAGCTTGTTAGGAAGGCAGAACCTGAGGCTCTACCCCAGATATACTGCATGCAAATCATCATTTTAAGAGCTAATCAGCATCACCTGATGCTTGTTAAAAGGCAGAGTCCAATGAGGTAGGTTTGGAGTGACTCGCGAGAGTCTGCATTGCTAGTGAGCTTAAGGTGATGTGGGCGTTGTTGGTTTGTGGACCACACTGAAAACGCTTTATTGGGCACTTTTAATACCTTTTAAAAACACCTAATGAGCTTTAAAAATACATATGCCAGGCGCTTTATATAAACATAAGTTATGTGCTAACCATAGCACTAATAATAGCTCCCTTTTATAGGTGAGAAAAAACGAAGCCAAAAGAGGCGAAGTGACTTGCTCAAGGTTGCCCAGCTAGTTCCTGCAGAAGCCAAGTAAAAGGTATATGACTCTTTACCTGCCTTCTACTTTATGGTTTTGACTGTTGAATAACTCTAAAACACACTCAAAAGTAGTAATAATAATGAAGCAAGCCCAAATCCAATCTTCTGGAGCCATCATTTTCTATTCCCTTAACATACCTAGCATCTGTATCTCTATCTCTATTTTTTGACTGTCCTAATTATTATATTGATCATATGTTTACATTATAGCAATAGAGGATGTTATTATTGATGCCTACAGGTAACATTGGTAACAAGTCTCACATCTCATATAGCATTCCTCCCAGAGACTGTTTTAGCTCTAGTTTTTTGAGCTTTGCTAATATTTTACCATACAATTACCACTTTCTTCTTAAATATGTGAATCTAAAACTATTAGCTGCCTTATGAGATGTGACTTCGTTTTGAATGTGAAATTTTTCCAGAAGACTACATTGCTAGACTCACCTAGTGCTGCCAATTCCTCATGTTACATCCCTTGAGGCATAACAAATACACCTGACACTGCTAATCTATCTGGCATCTTTTTGTGTCCTGGAAGGAAAGCATATCATTTTCTAAAGCAGGTGAGGGGAGGAAAAGGGAAAAGAATATGGTTTGAGCTGCTTCTTGGTGTCTCATTTTGGAGTTAGCTGAATATACATGTGTTTGAAGCCTTCTCTTCACTGTGAACCAGGCTTTGTGTGGAGCCCAGAGTAAGGTATCGTGAGCCAGTAGGGAGATGAGCTTGAGGCACAGGCAAAGTCTTCAAAGACCCGCTACATTGCTGTTTTCTGTCCAGCTCTCTCAGCACACGCTCATTTTCTGAAAGGAATAGGTTTCATTCCACACCTGTTACTGATGTGTCAGTCAGCTGCACACAGAGTCTGAAGCTATTACCAAGGGGAGGGAAAAGAAAAAAGCCCCACTGCACTTTTAAATTACATTTCATGTTAAACGATCTCACTATTTCCAAAGTAAGATGAAATACGATATAATTTTAGCAAATGTCTTGGCTGCGTCTTCCTTTTCAATAGGGTGTGTTGGCGCTTAGGGGGATGATGGAAAAGTGGAGGGGAGAAGAGACCCAGCTTGCTCCATGTCATAAAGATCCATCAATATACAGTGATAAACAGAAATAGCTCACCTCACCAACCTCTGAGGCAGGTTGTTGCATTTATCTAGACTGATAGATGAGGGGATTCACAATACAAGCAATCTGAAAATCAGACTGAAGGGATGCATAAGAGGATTCTGTCTGACACAGCATCGAAAACCTGTGGCTTGTCTGGGACAGAGGCTCCTTCCTTGGAGCTTACTGCCCAGGGAAGGCAAACCCATCCTCTAATGGGCATCACACTGATTCACACATCGTGTAGCTGTGCAGATTCCTGCTGTCTGTACCTTAAAAATAGGGTCCATGGGACTTGTGGACATGGATCCTGTGGTTATTCCTGTAAAAGGGAATGTGCATTTCCTAAGAATTGGTAGTGACCTCTCTCCTAGCATTATACCACCTAATTACCACTCAGCTCAATTTATAATGGGCTGAGCAAGACCGAAATTTATTATTTGCCTTTGTACTTTAATCTGGACACTTCTGGTTAGTCACACTGAGTCCAACCAAATAAGGAAACCACACACTAAAGACCTGTTTCAGGGAAGCTGGAAAACTGTCCTGTTTCTTTACCCTGCTCCCTTGATTATGTTCCTTAACTTCAACTGGGTTACGAGTCATGAGGGCCGTGATCATATCTTCATGAGGGCCGTGATCATATCTTAAGTCTCTTTGTTTCTTTGTAGCCTTCCCCACACCCTGCGCACACACACACATGAAGTGCCTTGTCCCCAGTAAGTTCTCAAGATTAATTATTTAAATCTTCATAGAGAGGTCTGGTCATGTAAACATTCATTCAACAATTTTCAGTGGATTCTCATGCTCTAAAGAATAAAGATCTAACTCCTTAACATAGCATCCTAACTCTATGGGGCTACCTCAGTCCAAGTTTGTCACCTACTCTTTTCCCCTGTGAATGAGTCAAACCAAAGTCCAAAAGCCCTATAACATTCTCTCATGATGACATTTCCTTCTAAAGAGAATGTTCATTCTCTCATCTATCAAAATCCTATGCACTTTTCAAAGCCCCGTCCTGATGCTGCCTTCTATCTGAAGCCTTTCCATAACCCCCATCCAGAGTTCCCATCCCCCTTACTTGTTTCCTCTGGAGGACTCCATTCCACAATTGTCAACATGTATACTTACAGCCTATACTTGTTTCCTCTGCCCAACCCAGCATTCAGACTGTTCTGTTTTAGCTGTGCTAATGGTGTTAGAGAACCACTCTACCTGCTCTGAAGATACCAAGGGCAAATTTGTGAAAGGAAAGCAGGCAAACTGAGGAGGGACTACTTTCTGCCGTGGCAGTGGTAGGGTGGGAGGACTTGATGAGTTCCCAGCCCATTATGCAAAATAGGGGAGGTAGTAGAGAGAAGTAATCTCGGGCAGGATGGAAAAATGGGTCCATCTGAAGCTGAGAGGATTTCTTTGGGACCATCTGTGCTAAGGGCTCCCGGAAGTTGCAGGGTACTCAAGAATATAACAATAGAGTTTACTTTTGTTTCTCAGGTTTTATGAAGTTTATTATATGTAATATAGCAAAAGTAATACATGCAATATATTATAAATTATGAAACAATTATAAAGTAGACACTCGTAAGTCCACTTCCCAACTTAAGACAGAGAGCATTGCAGACTACATTGAAACTTTCCAATGCTGTCCTCCAATCCAATGTCCCCATCTGCCCCCACAACCTCATCACCCACCCCGTCCCACCAACTAGAGTAACCACTACTATTCTGAAATTTTTATCCTTCTATTGCTTTCATTATGGCTTTGTCACATATGGTTGTGTGTTTAAATAGAACCTTTATTTCATTTTTCTTGTTTTATACTTTGCATAAAATGGTATCATACTATTTGTATTCTTCTGTGACTTCTTTTCACACAAATTATATTTCAAAGGTTCGTCCATGTTCATGAGTATAGTTTTTTTCCCAAAGATTTCTTTTTTTTTTAAATTTTATATTGGAATATATTTGATTTACAGTGTTGCATTGGTTTCAGGTGTACAGCAAAGTGATTTAGTTATACATATATCTATTATTTTTCAGATTATTTTCGCATATCAGTCATTAGAGTATTGAGTAGAGTTCCCTGTGCTATTCAGTAGGTCCTTGTTTATTATCTATAGTAGCGTGTATATGTTAATCCCAACCTCCTAACTTATCCCTTCCTCACCTTTCCCCTTTGGTAATCATAAGATTGTTTTCGAAGTCTGTGAGTCTGTTTCTGTTTTGTGAATAAATTCATTAGTATCATTTTTTTTTAAGATTCCACATATAAGTGTTATCATATGATAGCTGTCTTTCTCTGTCTGGCTTACTTTACATAGTATGATAATCTCTATATCCAACCATGTTGCTACAAATGGTATTACTTCATTTTTTTTTTCTTTTGGCTGCATACAGGATCTT
Organism: Balaenoptera musculus; assembly: GCF_009873245.2. Lineage (NCBI taxonomy): Eukaryota > Metazoa > Chordata > Mammalia > Artiodactyla > Balaenopteridae > Balaenoptera > Balaenoptera musculus. The sequence continues at coordinate 43,454,193 of NC_045786.1, read as the reverse complement.
AGTTCCCCAACCAGGGATTGAACCTGCACCCCCTTTAGTGGAAGTGTGGAGTCTTAACCACTGGACCGCCAGGGAAGTCCCATATTTCATTCATTTTTATGGCTGAGAAATATTTCATTGTATATATATATATACCACATCTTCTTTATCAGTTCTTCTGTTGATGGACACCTAGGTTGCTTCCATGTCTTGGTTATCATAAATAGTGCTGCAATGAACATTGGGGTGCATATATCTTTTCGACTTATGGTTATCTCTGGATATATGCCTAGGAGTGGGATTGCTGGATCATATAGTAGCTCTATTTTTTAGTTTTCTTTTTTTTTTAAAGGAATTCCTTTATTTTTATTTTATTTATTTATTTATGGCTGTGTTGGGTCTTTGTTTCTGTGCGAGGGCTTTCTCTAGTTGTGGCAAGCGGGGGCCACTCTTCATCGCGGTGCGCGGGCCTCTCACTATTGCAGCCTCTCTTGTTGCAGAGCACAGGCTCCAGATTCGCAGGCTCAGTAGTTGTGGCTCATGGGCCCAGTTGCTCCATGGCATGTGGGATCCTCCCAGACCAGGGCTCGAACCTGTGTCCCCCGCATTGGCAGGCAGATTCTCAACCACTGCGCCACCAGGAAAGCCCTATTTTTTAGTTTATAAAGGAACCTCCGTACTGTTCTCCATAATGGTTGTACCAATTTACTTTCCCACCAACAGCATAGGAGGGTTCCCTTTTCTCCACACCCTCTCCAGTTTTTATTGTTTGTAGACAACAATATTGTTTTATTGTTTGATCATGGTCATTCTGACCAGCATGAGGTGATACATCATATTATATTTAGTTTTGATATGCATTTCTCAAATAATTAGTAATGTTGAGCATCTTTTCATGTGTCTGTTGGCCAACCATATGTCTTCTTTAGAGAAATGTCTATTTAGATCTTCTGACCATTTTGTGATTGGGTTGCTTGTTTTTTGATATTGAGCTGCATGAGCTGTTTGTGTATATTGGAGATTAATCCCTTGTTGGTTGCATCATTTGCAAACATTTTCTCCCATTCTGATGGATGTCTTTTTGTTTATGGTTTCCTTTGCTGTGCAAAAGCTTTTAAGTTTAATTAGGTTCCATTTCCTTATTTTTGCTTTTATTTTCATTACTTAGGAGATGGATTGAAAAAGATCTTGCTGTGATTTATGTCAAAGAGTGTTCTGCCTATGTTTTCCCCTAAGAGTTTTACAGTATCTGGTCTTACATTTAGGTCTTTAGTCCATTTTGAGTTTATTTTTGTGTATGGTGTTAAAGAATGTTCTAATTTCATCCTTTTACATGTAGCTGTCCAGTTTTCCCAGCACCACTTATCAAAGAGACTGTCTTTTCTCCATTGTATATTCTTGCCTCCTTTGTCATAGATTAGGTGATCATAGGTGCGTGGGTTTATCTCTGGGCTTTCTATCCTGTTCCATTGATCTGTATTTCTGTTTTTGGGCCAGTACCATACTGTTTTGATTACTGTAGCTTTGTAGCATAGTCTGAAGTCAGGGAGCCTGACTTGACCAGCTCTTTTTCTCCTTCTCAAGATTGCTTTGGCTATTCGAGGTCTTTTGTGTCTCCATAAAAAATTAAAATATTTTTATTCCAAATCTGCAATAAATGTCCTTGGTAATTTGGTAGGGATTGCATTTAATCTGTAGATTACCTTGGGTAGTATACTTATTTTGACAATATTGATTCTTCCAATCCAAGAACATGGTATATCTCGCCAACTGTTTGAGTCATCTTTGTTTTCTTTACCAGTATCTTATAGTTTTCTGAGTACAGGTTTTTGTCTCCTTAGGTAGGGTTATTCCTAGGTATTTTATTCTATTTGTTACAATGGTAAATGGGATTGTTTCCTTCATTTCTCTTTCTGATCTTTCGTTGTTAGTGTATAGGCATGCAAGAGATTTCTGTGCATTAATTTTGTATCCTGCAACTTCACCAAATTCATTGATTAGCTCTAGTAGTTTTCTGGTTGCATCTTTAGGATTCTCTATGTATAGTATCATGTCATCTGCAAACAATGACAGTTTTACTTCTTTTCCAATTTGTATTCCTTTTATTTCTTTTTCTTCTCTGATTGCCATGGCTAGGACTACCAAAACTATGTTGAATAATAGTGGTGAGAGTGGACATCCTCGTCTTATTCCTGATCTTAGAGGAAATGCTTTCAGTTTTTCACCATTGAGAATGATGCTAGCTGTAGGTTTGTCGTATATGGCCTTTATTATGTTGCAGTAAGTTCCCTCTATGCCCACTTTCTGGAGAGTTTCTATCATAAATTGGTGTTGAATTTTGTCAAAAGCTTTTTCTGCATTTATTGAGATGATCATATGGTTTTATTCTTCAGTTTGTGATGTGGTGTATCACACTGATTTATTTGCAGATATTGAAAAATCTTTCCATCCCTGGGATAAATCCCACTTGATCATGAAGTTTGATCCTTTTAATGTGTTGTTGGATTTTGTTTGCTAGTATTTTGTTGAGGATATTTGCGTCTATGTTCATCAGTGTCATTGGCCTATAATTTTATTTTTTGGTGATATCTTCCTCTGGTTTTGGTATCAGGGTGATGGTGGTCCCATAGAATGTGTTTGGAAGTACTCTTTCCTCTGCAACTTTTTGAAAAAGTTTCAGAAGTTTAGGTGTTAATTCTTCTCTAAATGTTTGAGAGAATTCACCTGTGAAGCCATCTGGTCCTGGACTTCTGTTTGTTGGAAGATTTTTAATCACAGTTTCAATTTCATTGCTTGTGATTAGGCTGTTCATATTTTCTATCTCTTCCTGGTTCAGTCTTGGAAGGTTGTATCTTACTAAGAATGTGCCCATTTCTTCTAGGCTGTCCATTTTATTGGCATATGTTGCTTGTAGTTTCCTATGATCATTTGTATTTCTGTGGTGTTCACTGTAACTTCTTTTTCATTTCTAACTTTATTGATTTGAGTCTTCTCACTTTTTTTCTTGATTTTGGCTAAGGGCGCATCAATTTTCTTTATCAATTTTGTTTAACTTCTAAAGAACCAGCTTTTAGTTCCATTGATCTTGCTATTGTTTTCTTTGTTTCTATTTCATTCATTTCTGCTCTGATCTTTAAGAATCTTTCCTTCTACTAACTTTAGCTCATTTCTTTTTATTTATTTTTTTATTCTGTTCTGTGGCAGTGATTTCTATCATTCTGGCTTCTAGCTCACTTATACATTCCTCTGCCTCATTTTTTCTGCTATTGATTCCTTCCAGTGTATTTTTCATTTCAGTTAGTGTGTTATTCATCTGTTTGTTCTTTAAATTTTCTAGCTCTTTGTTAAACATTTCTTGTATCTTCTCATTCTTTGCCTCCATTGTTTTTCTGAGATCTTGAATCATCTGTTTTTTATTTTAACATCTTTATTGGAGTATAATTGCTTTAAAATTGTGTATTCGTTTCTGCTTTATAACAAAGTGAATCAGCTATATATATACATATATCCTCATATCTCTTCCCTCTTGCATCTCCCTCCCCCCACCCTCCCTATCCCACCCCTCTAGGTGGTCACAAAGCACTGAGCTGATCTCTCTGTGCTATGCGGCTGCTTCCCACTAGCTATCGGTTTTACATTTGGTAGTGTATGTATGTCCATGCCACTCTCTCAGTTTGTCCCAGCTTACCCTTCCCTGTTCCCATGTCCTCAAGTCCATTCTGTAGTAGATCTGCATCTTTATTCCCATCTTGCCCCTAGGTTCTTCATGACCATTTTTTCCCCCCTTAGATTCCATATATATGTCTTAGCATACGGTATTTGTTTTTCTCTTTCTGACTTACTTCACTCTGTATGACAGACTCTAGGTCCATCCACCTCACTACCAATAACTCAATTTCGTTTCTTTTTATGGCTGAATAATATTCCATTTTATATATGTACCACATCTTCTTTATCCATTCATCTGTCGATGGGGATCATCTTTACTATCATTATTCTGAATTCTTTTTCAGGTAAATTGCCTATCTCTACTTAGTTGTTCTTCTGGGGGTTTATCTTGTTCCTTATTCTGGAACATATTCCTTTGCCATCTCATTTTGTCTAACTTTTTATGTTTGTGGCCCCACAGGCTGCAGGATTATAGTTCCTCTTACTTCCAGTGTCTGCCCCTGTCTTGTTGTGGCTTCTTTTTATCTTTGGAAGGAGAATATCTTTTTTGGTATGTTCCATTCCTTTTTTGTCAATGGCTATTCAGCAGTTAGTTGTGATTTTGGTGTTTTCATGAGAGAAGGTGAGCTAGGTCCTTCTACTCTGCCATCTTGTCTGGGAATCAATGCTGGCTTTTTTCTGACTGTAGTTTTCATTCATTTATTTGTATCTCTGCATAGTATTCCCCTTGTGACTATACTACACTTATCTGTCCATTTTCTTATTGATGGATAATTGGATTATTTCTATCTTATTATGAACAATGCTGCTACTATTATTCTTGGACATATCTACCTGATCCTAAGTGCAAGATTCATTACCATACCTAGCTTTAATTTTTGTACATGGTATGAGGTAGGAATGAATTGACTTTTTCCAAGATTGGTAATAAATCCTACCACTATTTATTAAATAATTCATTCTTCCCCCAGAGCTACATTAAACTTGTATATACATGTGGATCTGTTTATTGTTTTTTAAAATTATTTTCATCCATTTACCACAACCAGACTGTCATAAAAACTATGTATTTATGAAAAGTCTTGATATCTAATAAGAAAATCTACCAACTCGGTGGTTCTTTTCAAGTGTATCTTGGTTACTCCTGGTCTTTTTCTTTTCCATAGTCACTTAAAATTTGGTATGTCAGAGGAATGATAGATGATAAGGGACTAGATTTACTCTCCTACATTAATACCAGAAAATGGGTCATACTAAAAACTAAATGATGGTTTTCAGATATTGGACAACAGAGAACATGGCACAGTGATTCCTGAGAAAGCAAGGTGAGCCCTTTAAATACCATAGTTCATTGCTTGAGGAAAGTTTTCAGGCTACAGCACAAGGAGGGGAAACTCAAACAGAATCTAGCAGTTTGTTCTTAGTTCAGAAAAACCAAGGAAGCTAGAAATTTGGAGCAAAATCCTGGAGAGGAGACAATTGAAGACACAGAGGTCCAAAGATCTTCTGATAGATCCTCTTGAGTCTTTGGCTGATTCCTGATCTGCAAATACATATAAGGAAACTACTGAGGCTGGGGAAAGAACCCCCATAAAAGAGTAAGAAAAAAATTTTCTAACCTCACACAGGGCCCCAAATAGTTTCCATTCCCATCAGCTAGAATGGAAGGACTTCCTAATAGACATGGTATATGGTAGCGTCATAAAAAGGATAGTGCCAGAGTAGTGGAATCAAAGTAGCCCAAACCTATAGACCGTTTTTAATCTGCCATAAAATAACTTTAAGACAAAAGTTAAACGGATAAAAATGATTACAAATAATGTTACTTTTCCCCCAAAAAAGCCCAACAATATTTAACAGAATGCCACAAAATCTGTCTCCAAAAGTAAAAAAAGTCATAATGCTTAGCATCCAATAAAAAATTACCAGCTATTACTAATATCATTTTTGACCCACCTCCTAGATTAATGAAAATTAAAACAAAAATAATCAAATGGGACCTAATTAAACTTAAAAGCTTTTGCACACCAAAGGAAACCATAAACAAGACAAAAAGACAACATTCAGCATGGTAAAAAATATTTGCAAATGAAGCAACTGACAAAAGACTAATCTCTAAAATATACAAGCAGTTCATACAGCTCAATATAAAAAATCAAACAACCCAATCAAAAAATGGGTAGAAGACCTAAATAGATATTTCTCCAAAGAAGACATACAGATGGCCAACAAACACATGAAAAGATGCTCAACATCACTAATTATTAGAGAAATGCAAATCAAAATTACAATGATGTATCACCTCACACAGGCCAGAATGCCCATCATCAAAAAATCTACAAACAATATATTCTGGAGAGAGTGTGGTGAAAAGGGAACACTCATACACTGTTGGTGGGAATATAAGTTGATACAGCCACTATGGAAAACAGTATGGAGGTTCCTTAAAAAACTAAAAATAGAACTACCACATGACCCAACATCCCACTACTAGGCATATACCCAGAGAGAACCATAATTCAAAAAAAACACACGCACCCCAATGTTCATTGTAGCACTATTTACAATAGCCAGGTCATGGAAGCAACCTAAATGCCCATCAACAGAGGAATGGATAAAGAAGATGTTGTACATATATACAATGGAATATTACTCAGCCTTATGAAGTAATGAAATTGGGACATTTGTAGAGATGTGGATGGACCTAGAGAGTGTCACAGAGTGCAGTAACTCAAAGAGAAAAGCAAATTTCATATAATAATGCATATATATGGAATCTAGAAAAATGGTATAGATGATCTTATTTGCAAAGCAGAAATAGAGGCACAGACGTAGAGAACAAATGTATGGATACCAAGGGGGAAAGGGGTGCAGTGGGATGAATTGGGAGACAGATTGACCACAATCAGAAGCCCGCGCACCACAAAGAAGAGTAGCCCCCACTCGCCACAACTAGAGAAAGCCCACGCACAGCAATCAAGACCAAATGCAGCTAAAAATAAATTAAATAAATAAATTTATAGAAAAAGGAAAGAAAACCTATACTATGGAAGAAATTTTTGCAACAATGTGACTGACAAGAGGTTAATATTCAAAATATACAAAAACTTGGACAGCTACATGTAAGAGAATGAAATTAGAACACTCCCTAACACCATACACAAAAATAAACCCAAAATGGATTAAAGACCTGAATGTGTAAGGCCAGACACTATCAAACTCTTAGAGGAAAACATAGGCAGAATGCTCTATGACATAAATCACAGCAAGATCCTTTATGACCCACCTCCTAGAGAAATGGAAATAAAAACAGAAATAAACAAATGAGACCTAATGAAACTTACAAGCTTTTGCACAGCAAAGGAAACCATAAAGAAGATGAAAAGAGAACCCTCAGAATGGGAGAAAATATTTGCAATGAAGCAACTGACAAAAGATTAATCTCCAAAATTTACAAGCAGCTCATGCAGCTCAATATCAACAAAACAAACAACCCAATCCAAAAATGGGCAGAAGACCTAAATAGATATTTTTCCAAAGAAGATATACAGATTGCCAACAAACACATGAAAGAATGCTCAACATCATTAATCATTAGAGAAATGCAAAGCAAAACTACAATGCGATATCAACTCACACCAGTCAGAGTGGCCATCATCAAAAAATCTGCAAACAATAAATGCTGGAGAGGGTGTGGAGAAAAGGGAACCCTCATACACTGTTGGTGGGAATGTAAATTGATACAGCCACTATGGAGAACAGTATGGAGGGTCCTTAAAAAACTAAAACTAGAACTACCATATGACCCAGCAATCCCACTATTGGGCATATACCCTGAGAAAACCATAATTCAAAGAGTAATGTACCACAATGTTCATTGCAGCTCTAATTACAATAGCCAGGACATGGAAGCAACCTAAGTGTCCATCGACAGATGAATGGATAAAGAAGATGTGGCACATATATACAATGGAATATTACTCAGCCATAAAAAGGAATGAAATTGAGTTATTTGTAGTGAGGTGGATGGACCTAGAATCTGTCATAGAGAGTGAAGTAAGACAGAAAGAGAAAAACAAATACCATATGCTAACACATATATATGGACTCTAAAAACAAAAACAAAAACAAAATGGTCATGAAGAACCTAGGGGCAAGACGGGAATAAAGATGCAGACCTACTAGAAAGTGGACTTAAGGACATGGGGAGGGGGAAGTGTAAGCTGGGACAAAGTGAGAAAGTGGTAGTGTATATACGGACACATATACACTACCAAATGTGAAATAGATAGCTAGTGGGAGGCAGTCTCATAGCACAGGGAGATCAGCTCAGTGCTTTGTGACCAGCTAGAAGGGTGGCTAGGGAGGGTGAGAGGGAGGGAGAAGCAAGGGGGAAGAGGTATGGGGATATATGTATATGTACAACTGATTCATTTCGTTATAAAGCAGAAACTAACACAGCATTGCAAAGCAATTATACTCCAATGAAAACGTTAAAAAAAAATACAGAAACTCAATATTAAAAACCTCAATCAAAAAATGGGCAATAACCTAAACAGAAAAGTGTTTCTATTCTGGGAACGCTACTCAGATGTTAGGTGCAAGACTTCAGCACACTGTTTCTATAGACAAGAGAAACTAGACTAAGCACAAAAGAATGTAGACCTTATCACCTAGATTTCATCGTATTTTTCCCGGGGACCCCAGTGGGCTTTGCTGGCGACACCATGGATGCTACAGATTTTCCTCTTTCTCACTGCCCTTGACTCAGCACAGGGGAACTGGAACACCATAATGACATCTACAGTCACACCATCTTCCTCTGGACTGTGACACACAAGAGAAAGCCATGTGGCTGACACGGTCTTGGTGATCCAGCCGGGTGTCAAACCTATGCCTCTGAGGTGGGAGAGCCGAGTTCAGGACATTGGTCCACTAGAGACCTCCTGGCTCCATGTAATATCAAACGATGAAAGCTCTCCCAGAGATCTCGGTCTCAACGTGAAAATCCAGCTCCACTCAACGACCAGCAATCTACAGTGCTGGACACCCTATGCCACACAACTAGCAAGACAGGAACACAACCCCACCTATTAGCAGAGAGGCTGCCTAAAATCATAATAACGTCACAGACACTCCAAAACACACCACCAGATACGGTTCTGCCCAGCAGAAAGAAAAGATCCAGCCTCATCCACCAGAACACAGACACCAGTGTTCCCCTTGACAAGGAAGCCTACAAAACCACTGAACCAAGCTTACCCACTGGGGGCAGACACCAAAAACAACGAGAACTACAAACCTGCAGCCTGTGAAAAGGAGACCACAAACACAGTAAGTTAAGCAAAATGAGATGACAGAGAAACACACAGCAGATAAAGGAGCATGGTAAAAACCCACCAGACCAAACAAATGAATAAGAAATAGGCAGTCTACCTGAAGAAGATATCAGAGTAATGATAATAAAGATGATTCACAATCTTCAAAATAGAATGGAGAAAATACAAGAAATGCTTAACAAGGACTTTGAAGAACTAAAGAGCAAGCAAACAATGATGAACAACACAATAAATGAAATTAAAAATTCTCTAGAAGGAATCAATAGCAGAATAACTGAGGCATAAGAATGGATAAGTGACCTGGAAGATAAAATAGTGGAAATAACTACCACAGAGCAGAATAAAGAAAAAAGAGTGAAAAGAATTGAGGACAGTCTTAGAGACCTCTGGGACAACATTAAACAAACACACCAACATTCAAATTATAGAGGTCCCTAAAGAAGAAGGGAAAAAGAAAGGAACTGAGAAAATATTTGAAGAGATTAGAGTTCAAAATTTCCCTAATATGGGAAAGGAAATAGTCAATCAAGTCCAGGAAGCACAGAGATCCCATACAGGATAAATCCAAGGAGAAACACTCCAAGACACATATTAATCAAGCTATCAAAAATTAAATACAAACAAAAAATATTAAAAGCAGCAAGGGAAAAACAACAACTAACATACAAGGGAATCCCCATAAGGTTAACAGCTGATCTTTCAGCAGAAACTCTGCAAGCCAGAAGGGAGTGGCAGGACATATTTAAAGTGATGAAAGGAAAAACTCTACAACCAAGATTACTCTACCCAGCAAGGATCTCATTCAGATTTGACAGAGAAATTAAAACCTTTACAGACAAGCAAAAGCTAAGAGAATTCAGCACCACCAAACCAGCTTTACAACAAATACTAAAGGAATTTCTCTAGGCAGGAAACACAAGAGAAAGAAAAGACCTACAATAACAAACCCAAAACAATTAAGAAAATGGTAATAGGAACATACATATCGATAAGTACCTTAAATGTAAATGGATTAAATGCTCCCACCAAAAGACATAGACTTGCTGAATGGATACAAAAACAAGACCAATATATATGCTGTCTACAAGAGACCCACTTCAGACCTAGGGACACAAACAGACTAAAAGTGAGGGGATGGAAAAAGATATTCCATGCAAATGGATATCAAAAGAAAGCTGGAGTAGCAATTCTCATATCAGGTAAAAAAGACTTTAGAATAAAGACAATTACAAGAGACAAAGAAGGGCAGTACATAATAATCAAGGGATGAATCCAAGAAGAAGATATAACAATTGTAAATGTTTATGCACCCAACATAGGAGCATATCAATACATAAGGCAATTGCTAACAACCATAAAAGGGGAAATCGACAGTAACACAGTCATAGTAGGGATTTTAACACCCCACTTTCACCAAAGGACAGATCATCCAAAATGAAAATAAATAAGGAAACACAAGCTTTAAATGATACATTAAACAAGATGGACTTAATTGATATTTATAGGACATTCCGTCCACAAACAACAGAATACACTTTCTTCTCAAGAGCGCATGGAACATTCTCCAGGATAGATCATATCTTGGGTCACAAATCAAGCCTTGGTAAATGGAAGAAAATTAAAATCATATCAAGTATCTTTTGTGACCACAATGCTATGAGACTGGATATCAATTACAGGAAAAAATCTGAAAAAAATACAAACACATGGAGGCTAAAGAATACACCACTTAATAACCAAGAAATCACTGAAGAAATCAAAGAGGAAATCAAAAAATACCTAGAAAGAAATGACAACGAAAACACGACAACCCAAAACCAATGTGATGCAGCAAAAGCAGTTCTAAGAGGGATGTTTATAGCAATACAATCCTACCTCAAAAAATAAGAAATATCTCAAACAAACAACCTAACCTTACACCTAAAGCAATTAGAAAAAGAAGAAGAGAAAAAACCCAAAGTTAACAGAAGGAAAGAAATCATAAAAATCTGAGAAGAAATAAATGAAAAAGAAATGAAGGAAACAATAGCAAAGATCAATAAAACTAAAAGCTGGTTCTTTGAGAAGATAAACAAAATTGATAAACCATTAGCTAGACTCATCAAGAAAAAAAGGGAGAAGACTTGAATCAATAGAATTAGAAATGAAAAAGGAGAAGTAACAAGTGACACTGCAGAAATACAAAGGATCATGAGAGATTACTGCAAGCAACTATATGCCAATAAAATGGACAACCTGGAAGAAATGGACAAATTCTTAGAAACACACAACCTTCTGAGACTGAACCAGGAAGAAATAGAAAATATAAACAGACCAAACACAAGCACTGAAATTGAGGCTGTGATTAAAAATCTTCAACAAACAAAAGCCCAGGACCAGATGGCTTCACAGGTGAATTCTATCAAACATTTAGAGAAGAGCTAACACCTATCCTTCTCAAACTCTTCCAAAATATAGCAGAGGGAGAAACACTCCCAAACTCATTCTATGAGGCCACCATCACCCTGATACCAGAACCAGACAAAGATGTCACAAAGAAAGAAAACTCCAGGCCAAAATCACTGATGAACATAGATGGAAAAATCCTCAACAAAATACTAGCGAACAAAATCCAACAGCACATTAAAAGGATCATACACCATAATCAAGTAGGGTTTATCACAGGAATGCAAGTATTCTTCAATATACGCAAATCAATTTATGTGATAAACCATATTAACAAATTGAAGGAGAAAAACTATGATAATCTCAATAGATGCAGAAAAAGCTTTCAAAAAATTCAATACACATTTATGATAAAAACCCTCCAGAAAGTAGGCATAGAGGGCACTTACCTCAACATAATGAAGGCCATATATGACAAACCCACAGCCAACATCATTCTCAATGGTGAAAAACTGAAACCATTTCCTCTAAGAGCAGGAACAAGACAAGGTTGTCCACTCTCATGACTATTATTCAACATAGTTTTCAAAGTTTTAGACACAGCAATCAGAAAGGAAAAAGAAATAAGAGGAATCCAAATCAGAAGAGAAGAAGTAAAACTGTCACTGTTTGCAGATGACATGATACTACACATAGAGAATCCTAAAGATGCTACCAGAAAACTAGTAGAGCCAATCAATGAATTTGGTAAAGTAGCAGAATACAAAACTAATGCACAGAAATCTGCATTCTTATACACTAATGATGAAAAAGCTGAAAGAGAAATTAAGGAAACACTCCCATTTACCATTGCAACAAAAAGAATAAAATACCTAGGAATAAACCTACCTAAGGAGACAAAAGACCTGTATGCAGAAAACTATAAGACAATGATGAAAGAAATTAAAGGTGATATAAACAGATGGAGAGATATACCATGCTCTTGGATTGCAAGAATCAACATTGTGAAAAAGAATATACTACCCAAAGCAATCTACAGATTCAATGCAATCCCTATCAAACTACCAATGGCATTTTTCACAGAACTGGAACAAAAAATTTCACAATTTTATGGAGTCAAAAAAGACCCTGAATAGCCAAAGCAATCTTGAGGAAGAAAAATGGAGCTGGAGGAATCAGGCTCCCTGACTCAGACTATACTACAAAGCTGCAGTAATCAAGACAGTATGGTACTGGCACAAAAACAGAAATATAGATCAATGGAACCAGGATAGATAGCCCAGAGATAAACCCACACACATATGGTCACCTTATCTTTGATAAAGGAGGCAAGAATATACAATGGAGAAAAGACAGCCTCTTCAATAAGTGGTGCTGGGAAAACTGGACAGCTACATGTAAAAGAATGAAATTTGAACACTCCTTAACACTATACACAAAAATAAACTCAAAATGTATTAAAGACCTAAATGTAAGGCCAGGCACTGTAAAACTCTTAGAGGAAAACATAGGCAGAACACTCTATGACATAAATCACAGCAAGGTCCTTTTTGACCCACCTCCTAGAGAAATGGAAATAAAAACAGAAATAAACAAATGTGACCTAATGAAACTTAAAAGCTTTTGCACAGCAGAGGAAACCATAAATAAGATGAAAAGACAGCCCTCAGAATGGGAGAAAATGTTTGCAAATGAAGCAACTGACAAAGGACTAATCTCCAAAATTTACAAGCAGCTCATGCAGCTCAATATAAGAAAAACAAACAACCCAATCCAAAAATGGGCAGAAGACCTAAATAGACATTTCTCCAAAGAAGATATACAGATTACCAACCAACTCAGGAAAGGAAGCTTAACATCACTAATCATTAGAGAAATGCAAATCAAAACTTCAATGAGGTATCACCTCACACCAGTCAGAATGGGCATCATCAAAAAATCTACATACAATAAATGCTGGAGAAGGTGTGGAGAAAAGGGAGCCCTCTTGCACTATTGGTGGGAATGTAAATTGATACAGCCACTATGGAGAATATATGGAGGTTCCTTAAAAAACTAAAAATAGAACTACCATATGACCCAGCAATCCCACTACTGGGCATATACCCTGAGAAAACCATAATTCAAAAAGAGACACGTACCACAATGTTCATTGCAGCACTATTTACAATAGCCAGGACATGGAAGCAACCTAAGTGTCCATCGACAGATGAATGGATAAAGAAGATGTGGCACATATATACAATGGAATATTACTCAGCCATAAAAAGAAATGAAATTGAGTTATTTGTACTGAGGTAGCTGGACCTCACATCTGTCATACAGAGTGAAGTAAGTCAGAAAGAGAAATACAAATACTGTATGCTAACACATATATATGGAGTCTAAAAAGAAAAAAGAAAAAAATGGTTCTGAAGAACCTATGGTCAGGACAGGAATAAGGACGCAGACATAGAGAATGGACATGGGGAGAGGGAAGGGTAAGCTGGGATGAAGTGAGAGAGTGGCATGGACATATATACACTACCAAATGTAAAGTAGATAGCTAGTGGGAAGCAGTCACATAGCACATGGTGATCAGCTTGGTGCTTTTTGACCATCTAGCGGGGTGGGATAGAGAGGGTGGGAGGGAGACGCACAAGGGAGGGGATATGGTGATATATGTATACGTATAGCTGATTCACTTTGTTATACAGCAGAAACTTACACAACATTGTAAAACAATTATATTCCAATAAAGTTGTTAAGAAAAAAAGCAGCCATGGAAAATAAACATTACACACAAATGAACACAAATATGAATAATGGCAGATACCATCAGAAACAATGAAAGCCACAATACAGTGTAGTGACATTTTATAATACTGAAAGAAAAAAATTCCTTGAAGAATTTTATAGTCTGAAATCAATCTTTCAAAAAGAAATATAAATCCTTTTCAGACATAAAAAACTAAAAGAATTCATTGCCAGAAGACTAGCACTAGAAAAATGTTAAATGAATTTCTTCGGGCAGACAGAAAATGATACCAGATGGATATTTGGCTCTATACAAGTAGCTGAAGAGGATTAGAAGTGGTACATATATAGAAAAATATAAAATACTTTTTTCCTAATCTTAAAATTTTTAAAAATTATAATTCACTCTCTAAAGCAAGAATCAAAGTCATACAAATGAGTATAATCTATATATAAACATAAATATATATATTTGTATAATCTGTAACATTTGTTAAATTAAAATGCATGACAGCAATAACCCAAAGGCCAACAGGGAAAATGGAAGAATATTTTTGCCATGTTCACACTATATGTGAGGTGACATATTATTTATAAGAAAACTCTGGTAAGTAAAAAATGTATATTAAATGCCCTATGTAATCACTAAAAAAATTATAGTGAATAAATCTATTATAGAAATAAAAGGAAATATAAAAATGCTCACTTAATACAAAGCAGTCAGAGAAAGATGGAGAAAGGAAGAAAGAACCTATGGAGCAAATAGAAAACAACTATAAAGATGATAGATTTAAACCAAATAATATTAATAACCATATTAAATGTAAATGTTCTAAACATCCAAATTAAAAGCAGTTTGTCAAGTTGAATGTAAAAAGCACAACTGAGCCATATGCTCTTTGTGACACACCTATTTAATTATAGAAACAGGATAAGTTAAAAACAAAAGAACTAGGGAATACCATGCCAGTACTAATCCAAAAAAAAGCTAGAGTGGCAATATCAATATTAAAGTAGATTTCAGAGCAACAAATATTACCAGGGGTCATTTTATAATGATAAGGGAGTAAAATCATCAAGATGACATAAAATTCCTAAATGTGTGTGCATCTAATAACAGATTCAAATTGCATAAAGCAAATACTGAAGAACCGAAAGGAGAAATAGAAATGCATAATTTTAGTTAGAGATTTAAATGTTCTTCTTTCAATAATTAATAGAACTAGTTAACAGGAAATCAGTATAGATACAGCACACTTGAACAATATTATTACCTGACAATTATAGAATACTGTACCCAACAACAGTATAATATACAATATTTTCAAGTGCACACAGAACATTTACCAATGTAGACCATTTTCTGTGCCATAAAACAAGTCTCAATAGATTTAAAAGCACTGAAATCATATACAGTATGTTTTCTGATCACAAAGTACTTAAGTTATCCAGTTAACAGAAAAACATTTATTTTTTAATTTTTTTAGTTTTTAATTTTTTAACATCTTTATTGGAGTATAATTGCTTTACAATCGTGTGTTAGTTTCTGCTGTATAACAAAGTGAATCAGCTATACATATACATACATCCCCATAGCTCCTCCCTCTTGCATCTCCCTCTCATCCTCCCTATCCCACCCCTCTAGGTGGTCACAAAGCACCAAGCTGATCTCCCTGTGCTATGTGGCTGCTTCCCACTAGCTATCTATTTTACATTTGGTAGTGTATATATGTCCATGCCACTCTCTCACTTCATCCCAGCTTACCCTTCCCACTCCCTGTGTCCTCAAGTCCATTCTCTATGTCTGCATCTTTATTCCTGTCCTGCCCCTAGTTTCTTCAGAACCGAAAAACATTTTTAAATTCTCCCAATGGTAGGAATTTCAACAACACTTCTAAATAACCACTGAGTCAAAGAGAAAAATTATTAGGGAAAGTAGAAAATATTTTGAACACAATGAAAATGAAAACACAAATTATTAAAACTTGTGGGGTTCACTGAAAAACAGTAGATAGAAGCAAATTTATAGCATTAAATGTTCACAATAATTTTAAAAAGACTTTTCTAAAAAAAATTTATTATTTTTGGCTGCACTGGGTCTTAGTTATGGTACGTGGGATCTTTCCTTGTGGCGCGCAGGCTCTTTGTTGCGGCAGCGCAGGCTTCTCTCTAGTTGTGGCGCATGGGCTTCTTTCTAGTTGTGGTATGCGGGTTTTCTCTCTCTAGTTGTGGCATCCAGCCTCCAGAGGGCATGGGCTCTGTAGTTTATGGCATGCGAGCTCTCTAGTTGAGGCACGCAGGCTCAGTAGTTGTGGCACATGGGCTTAGTTGCCCCGCAACATGTGGGATCTTAGTTCCCCAACCAGGGATCAAACTCGCATCCTTTGCATTGGAAGGCAGATTCTTTACCACTGGACCAGCAGGGAAGCCCCTAAAAAGTCTTGAATCAGTGATCTGAGTTCTACCTTAAGAAACAAGAAAAAGAAGAGCAAATTAAACCCAAGTAAGCAGAATAAAGGGCATTTTAAAGGTGAGAGTAGAATACACCCATGTCCATAGCAGCATTATTTACAATAGTCGAAAGGTGGAAACAACCCGAAGTGTCCACTGACAGATGAATGGATAAACAAAATGCTGTATATACATTCAGTGGAATATTATACAGTTTTAAAAGTAAGGACATTCTGACCTAGGCTATAACGTGAATGAAACGTGAAGACATGCTAAGTGAAACAAGCCAGTCACAAAAGGCAAACAGTGTATGATTCTACTTATATGAGATACCTAGAGTAGTCAAATTCATAGAGATGGAAAGTAGAATGATGGTGACCGGGGGAAGAGGGAATGGAGAATTGTTGTTTAAGGTGTATAGTTTCAGTTTTGCATGATAAAGAGCTCTGGTTATAATGGTGAATTTTAAGTTATGTATATTTTGCCACAATTAAAAATAACAATTGAAAGATAAGCACAGAAACAGAGAACAAAAAATATGTTATAGAGAAAAATAATGGAAACCAAAGCTTGGTTCTTTGAGAAGAGCAATGAAATGGTTAAACTCTAGTGCCCAGGATTTCTCAACATCAGCACTAGTGCAATGTGGGGCTGGAATATTCTTTGCTGTTGGGGATGTCCTGTGCATTGCAGGATAGTTAGCAGCGTTCCTGGCCTGTACTTATTAGATGCCAGCAACATTGACCCAGTTATGACAACCAAAAATGTCTTAAGACATTGGTAAATGCCCCCTAGAGAGGGTAAAATTACTCCTGATTGAGAACCTGGTACAGCTAACAGATAATAATAAAAAGAAAGAAGATAAGAATTACCACTCTCAGTAATGAGAGAAGAGCCATCACTAGAAACATTAAAAGAATAGTTAAGAGTATATTATGAATAATTCTAAACATAGGGTATAAATTAGACAAGTGAATTGAACAAATTCCTGAAAGATCAAATCTCAGTTCTTGAAAGATCAAAGATCAAATCTCAAGAAGAAACAAGTGCTATGATTTCTCTTAAATTTATTAAAGAGATCAAATTCATATTTTAAATTTTCTCACAAATAAATCACCAGGCTTATATAGATTTACTAGTAAAATCTACCAAACATTTAAAAAATAGTAATACCAAACCTCTACAGATAATGGAAAGTCAAGGAGCACTTCTGACAAAGATGTTGAAAGAAAATAAGCTGTAGACCAGTATCTCTTATGAACATAAATGTAAAAATCCTTACCAAAACATTAGCAAATTGAATACAACAATGCATGAAAAGGATAGAACATCATAATCATGTAAAGTTTATCGCAGGAATGCAAGGTTGCTTCAAAATTTGAAAATCAAACAAATTCGTATTAACAAACTAAAAAACAAACAAACAAAAAACCTATGTCATAGTTGTAGAAGAAACATTTGATGAAATTCAGGTTACCTTCTATTCCTAATTTGTTGACAGTTTTTAATCACTGATCATTTAAAAAATTAATCATATATAAAAATTAAGTTGAAATAGATCATAGACATAAATGTAGCTGCTAAGATTATCAAATACCTAGAAAATAACACAGGAGAAAATCTTATTGATATTGACTTAGGCAATGATTTCTAAGATAAGGCACCAAAAAAAGCACAATGAATTCCTCAAAGTAGAAACATTTTGCTTTTTCAAAGACACTAGGTACTCTTATCACCCCCATTCAACATTGTTTTGGATATTCTAACTGTTACAGTAAATCAAGGAAAAGAAATAAATAAAAAGCATCTGTATTGGAAGGTCTAAGTAAAACTGCCTTTATATAACCTGATTGTTTATGTAGAAAATTTGATAGAATCTACAAAACTACTGGAACTAATAAGTAAGCTAATCAAGGTTTCAGGATATAAGATCAACATACAAAATCATTGTATCTCTATATAACATCAATGAACAATTGAAAATTGTAATTAAAAAGAAATAGTATCTAGAACAGCATAAATATTGTAAATACACAGGGAAAATCTTACAAAAGTTATTCTATGAAAAATTAAAGGACTTAGAATAGTCACACAACTTCGAAAAAGAACAAAATTGGGGGACTAATACTACTTGATTTCAAAACTTATTAAAAGGTTTCAGTAATCAAGAATATAGTATTGACATCAAGATAGAGAAATACGTTAATGGAACAGAATAGAGTCATGAAATAGACATATATATGACATACATGGGTAATTGATTTTGGACAAGGATACGAAAACAATTAGAACAAAGAACTGTCTTTTCAAAAAATGGTGCTGTGATGATTGCCTATATGCAATCATATATGCAAAGAATGCACTTCCATGCATGCCTCACCCAATATGCAAAAATGGATTTTAAAAGGATCATACACCTAAATGTGAATATAAAACAATAAAAATTCTAGAAAAAATAAAAGTCTGTGAATTTGGAATGGGCAGCATTTTTTAGATATACCACCAAAGCACAATCTGTTTAAAAAAAAAAAAAAAAGGGACTTCATCAAAATTTACAACTTTTGATCTTCAAAAGACTCTATTAAGAGAATTTTAAAAAAGCCACAGACTGGGAGACAACATTTATAAATCATATATATCTGATAAAGGACTTGTATCTAGAATATGTAAAGTGTTCTCAAAATCCAATAATGAGAAAATAAACAACTAAACAAACAGGCAAATGATTTGAATAGACATTTCACCAAAGACTATGGATGGATTGCAATAAGTACATGAAAAGATCTTCAACATCTTTAATCAATCTTTATTCTGTTTTTTTGTTTAAGCTATTTTATTAGGTACTTACAAATTTAGATTCAATACATCTTCCCAGGGGATTAAAACTTTTATACTTCTCATTTTTACTAATGATAAAATTCATTTGTTTGATATTAATACAGCTATACCAGCTTTCATTTTTAGTATATACATGAATATTTTTTCTATAGTTTTTCAACTTTTCTCTATATATCTTAGGAATCTTTTACATACAGCTGGATTTTCAAAAAATCAAGTCAGAAATCATTGGGTTTGAGCAGGAAATTTCACTTCATTCTCATTTATTGTGATGAAATACTTGGTTTTATTTATGTCAGCTTACTTTGTGCTTTTTGTCAGGCTTTTCCTGTTTCCTTTTATATCTTCTTTGCCTTAGATTTAATTAATTAGATTCTTTGCTCATTCCATTTTTTCTCCTTGCATTAGTTTGGAAGATCTATTTCCAATTTTTTTCCATTTAGAAAAAATATCCTTATTTTATTTAATTAGATTCTTTGCTCATTCCATTTTTCCCCTTGTACTAGTTTGAAAGATCTATTTCCAATTTTATCCTTTTAAAATTTTCAATCCATAATTAAGTCTAAATTAATATATTTATCCTCCTACTGATCAGTATAAGAAATTTAGAATATTTTAACATCAATATTTTTCTCCTAGCCTGGGTGCTATTATTGTCCAGATACTTGGTTTCACCTCTTTAGCATTTTAAATTCCATCAATGTTTGTTTAGATATCCACGTTAACTATTTTCTTTACATTTCCAACTTTGTATTATGAAAGTACTTAAAATGCAGAGTGGTTGAAAGTACCGCACAAAGAAAAAATAGTATATATACATTTTTTAATAATATATTTTTTTGCTGAAACATCTGAAAGTAAGACACATATATCATGACAGACTTTATTCTATATAACCACAGAATCATTAGTACACTGAAAAAAACAAACAATAATTCCATAATATCTAATATTTGGTACATATTCAAAATTTCTCAGTTGCTCCCAAAATATATTAATAGCTTATATTTCACCTTAACTTTACTGCCTTATAATCAGGTTCACATTCTATTTGGTTGTTAAATCTCTTTAGCTTCTTTTAACGTAAAACTATCCCTTTTCTTTTTTTAATGAATTGACATTTTAAAATCTAGTTGTCTTATAAAAAGTCTCACTTTCTGGATTTGTCTGGTGTCTTTTTTCATAGCATTAGAGATGCTAAATGTAATCACATGATTAAGGTTCAGCGTCATTCTTGAAAGATTTTTTTTTTTTTTTTTTTGCAGTTACACAATAGGAAGGTATAATCCTGCCGTGCCCCGCCCCTGCACTTTGAAAACGCTTTTAAAATGCTTGCTTGCTCCCTTTGTAGCTGTGGAGATGTCTGGTAAGTCTTTTTTGTGTGTGTCCTTTTAAGGATTCTGCTTTTAAGAACCTCCAGCTGACTTTAAGATCTTCTCTTTCTCTTTGGTGTTCTGCAATTTAACTATATTGTATCTAGGTGTGGCGTTCTATTTGTCTTGCATTGGGTTTCCTGAGCCTTACACTTTATATTTTTTCCATTTTAGGAAATCTAAACCATCATCCCTTTAAATATTGCCTCTCCTTCATTCTTTCTCTTACTGCCCTCTGAATTCTAGTCAGTTGTTTTTTGGACCTTTTAACTCAGTCTTTCACACCTTGAATCTCATGTTCCCATCCTTAAATAGAAGCGTGCTGAAACGTTTAAGGGGGAAACGTCGTGACGTTTGCAGTTTACCTTCATATGCTTCAGCAAACAAGTAGGTATATAAATTTACATATACACATACTAGTTTTTAGCTTTGTGCTCCTCTTCCAACCATTCTATATTTTAAATCTTTTCATGATAAAAAGTTGGAAATATAAAGAATGAGGATGAAATAAGGATGTTTTCAAATTAAAAAAATGTTTTTGGAATATAACTCTTCATTAAAGAAATATCTAAAATATTGCGCCTGATGTCTAAAAAGCAGTCCCCAAATGTACAGATCTACCTGTCAGTTCACAAATAGTTTCTTCATCTTACTGTGTGTGTTCATTAAGTTTTCTACAGGGTTTTAAAAACTAAATTGTTTTATATTTTATTCCCAGAAATTCTACTTTTTTCAAATCTGCTTATTAATTTTATTTACTCATTTCTTAATTCTCTTTTGCTTCTTCAAGTACATTTAACATACTTAATTACACCACTTCTGATAAGTATATACTTATCCTATGTCTGACAATTCTGGTATCTGAAGTTTTTATAGATATGGTTTATCGTTGTAGCTTTTTGTTTCTGCTTTCTCTTACTCAGGATGATTTTTTCGTATGTTTGGTAATTCTTTTGTTTGGGAGCTTATACTTTGAGTGGATACTTTCTGTAATTTCTCTGAAACTTGGGTTGCACTTCTCCAGGGAGGATTTGTTTGTTTCTCTCAGGGACCTGGATTCACTCAGATTCAGGTCAACATTAAGTAGAACTTCTTTGCCAGGCTTTGAGCCCCAAATGAGTTGTGTGCCTTCTGTCTAGGGCTAGTTTATGATTATAGAAGCTCAGGAAAGGATGTTTTTAAATTTAATTTTTTTTTTTTTTACTTTGTAACTAGAACCTAGACTTAGGAAGGTAAGGATCCATGGAGGCCTTGATAGTGTTCTACTAAGAGTTGTGTTATACTGTGTCCTTGGATTCATGTTGTGTTCTTATAGGGTACACAATTAGAATTCTTTTGTGACTATTTCTTTTAATGCAATGCTGCTCTGGACTGAGACTTATGTATTGTTATTTAACATATGGATGTTAGCCCAGTTAATTGTGCCTTGTGTTTTGATCATTGCTGTACTTGCCTTTTCCCTCAACAAGGAAGCAAGCTTCTGAGGACTCAGAATGCATTTCACTCATGACTGTGTTTCCAGCGGTGTGCTGGTAAACTGGCTCCCTGAAAGTAAAAAGCCCAGATTTGTAGTGTTTGACAATTTCTGCAGGGTAAATACTCCAACCACAGCCAATTTCAAACGACCAATGGACTAACAACTGGATCAAAAATTTCCAGAAATTTTAAGTATCAGCTCTTGCCAGCTTACAGAGCTGGTTCCAGCATACCACTGCCACAGATCTGCATATGGCATGTGACACAGAGGATACTCAACAGATACTTGTTAAATTAAAGTGCAAAATGAGTTTTTAGTACCTTGTGCAGTGGTAAGAATAGTAATTCCTCTCATTTTTCAGATTTTCAAAGTGGCTACTCAAGTAAAACTGCCTCTCTATACCTCCTGTCATTCTATTTTTCAAGTTCAGGCAATGAAACGACTAAATGCCTTTGTTCTTTAATGTTTTCTTTTAATTTCCTATAAGTCTGTAAGATAAAATGACTAGAATAGGAATGATAGCTTCGACATGATGTGGAAAACAAAGTTCGTCATAAGTAAGTTTCAATGTATTTAGTGCCTCTATAGGCAATAAAAAAATGAAGAGTTGGCATCCAAAGGCAAATTTTCTGTGTTGCAAAAATGGAAGAAAAGAAAAACCCCAGGTCAGAGTGAATTCTTCACAGTGAGATAATTGGTTTTATGACTATAACTTGCACAGCATTCCTAACTCATTTAATTGGCCCAGTTAACTTGACTATTGAGTAAAAGGTATCCAGTAAATCCTTAAAAGCATGTAAGTTTAGAGAAGGCAGAACTGCTTCCAGCTTTAGTGATAAAAACAGGCTTCATGAAAGAAGTAACATTTGAGTTGAGCCTCAAAAGATGTGAAAATTTATCCATGCCAAGTTGGGAACAGTTTCAGGAATAGAGGAAACATCTAAAAAACCATAGCAACTGTCTGCATTTCCCTGAATTTACATGCATACCTGAGGACTGTAAATGCTATAACAATTTATACATTTTGTCTTAAATTTGAAGGATAGATAACTTCCTCTTGAAAAAGATGAGAAAAATTAAACTATGAAAGTCTCTACTTCTTTCCTTTTTTTCAGTTAATTTAGGTTTTACGTTCAAAGGGACCAAGAATTAATTGAACTGGGTCCCTCCACCAGCTGCCCTACCCACAAGTGGACCAATATAGCCCCAGGCCCAGGCCATGCCCACCAGCAGGCAACACCAATTCCAGACCCCCATGGCCCTGCCCACCAGCAGGTGGGCACCAGGACCAGGATCCTGCAGCCCCACAACCAGCCAACCTATGACCTGGCCCCTCCTTCCAGCAGGTGGGCACCAGGACAGGGACATCCTGAGTTGTGCAGCCAGCCACACCGGGACCTGACTCTGCCTACCAGTGACTGGCAACCTCCTTACTAGTCAGGGCCTGGCAGTGAACTGGGCGAGGGTCCAGCCATGCCTACCAGCATCCCCACAATACTTGGCACCACCACAACAGAAGGGCCCATGCAGCCCACATAGAGGGCACCCCTAAAGCATATAGCTCTGTTGACCAGAGGGGAGCACACTGCTGGGCCCCATAGGATATCTCATATACAAGGCCACTTCTCCAAGACTGGGAAATGTCACTGACCTACCTAGTACATAGGGAAAAAAAGAGAATTCGGCAAAATGAGGCAACAGAGGAACCCCAGAAGAACAATTAAGCGAGGCAGAGATAAGCAATCTACCCAGTAAAGAGTTTAGAGCAGTGATCATAGAAATGCTCAAAGAACTTGAGGTAACGATGAATGAACATTCTCTACATCTACGTCTTTACTCCTGTCCTGCCCCTAGGTACTTCAGAACCATTTTTTTTTTTTTTTTAGATTCCATATATATGTGTTAGCATACGGTATTTGTTTTTCTCTCTCTGACTTACTTCACTCTGTATGACAGACTCTAGGTCCATCCACCTCACTACAAATAACTCAATTTCATTTCTTTTTATGGCTGAGTAATATTCCATTGTATATATGTACCCTACCAAATGTCCAATAGATGGTGAGTGGGAAGCAGCTGCATAGCACAGGGAGATCAGCTCGGTGCTTTGTGACCACCTAGAGGAGTGGGAGGGAGACACAAGAGGGAGGGGATATGGGGATATATGTATACGTATAGCTGATTTGCTTTGTTATACAGCAGCAACTAAGACAACAATGTAAAGCAATTATACTCCAATAAAGATGTTTAAAAAATTTTTTTAATAAAAAAAATAATTAAAAAAAAAGAATGAATGGTCACAGTGATAAGTTTAGCAAAGAGGTAGAATATAAAAGAAGAACCAGAGCTGAAGAATATAATAACTGAAGTGAAAAATGAACTAGAAGGAATCAACAGTAGATTAGTTAACACAGAGGAATGAAAAGGTGTTCAACATTGCTAATCATCAGAGAAATCCAAGTCAAAACCACAATGAGATATCACCTGACACCTGTCAGAAGTGTTACTATCAAAAACTTGTTATTAACAAATAATGTGTTGGCAAGATGTGGAGAAAAGGGACTGTTGATGGGAATGTAAATTGGTGCAGCCACTATGGAGAACATTATGGAGATTCCTCAAAAATTAAAAATAGGACTACCCTACAATCCAGCAATTCCACCCCTGCGTATTTATTCAAAGAAAATGAAAACACTAATTAAAAAGATATATGCACCCCTTTGTTCATTGCAGCATTATGTGCAAAAGCCAAGATTTGGAAGCAACCTAAGTGCCCATAGATGGATGAATGGAAAAAGATGTGATACATATATGTATATGTGTGTATGTTATGTGTGTGCATGTGTGTGTGTGTGTGTGTGTGTGTGTATATATACACCAATGAAATCTTGCCATTTCCAGCAACGTGGATGGACCTAGAGTATATAATGCTAAGTGAAATAAGTCAGGCAGAGAAAGACAAATACTCTATGATTTCACTTTTATGTGGAATCTAAAAAAATAAATGAACAAACACAATAAAACAAAAACAGAGAACAAAGAGGTGGTTGCCAGAAGGGAGGTGGGTTGGACGATGAGAGAAATAGGTGAAGGAGATTAAGAAGTACAGACGTCTGGTTACAAAATAAGTGAGTTATTTTTAGGAAATGTACAGTGAGGGATATTCAATAATTATGTAATATCTTTGTATGTGACAAATGAAAACTAGACTTATTATGATCATTTTGAAATGTATAGAAACATCAAATAACTATATTATTGTGCACCAGGAACTAAATAATGTTGTAGGTCAGTTAATTATTACTTCATTAATACTTCAGTGACGAACAAACAAATTCATAGAAAAAGATCAGATTTGTGGTTACGAGAGGTGGGGAGTGGGGAGAGGAGAAATTGGATGAAGGTGGTCAAAAGGTACAAACTTTCTGTTATAACATAAATAAGCACTAGGGATGTAATGTAAAATATGATTAATATAATTAACACTGCTGTATGTTATATATAAAAGTTAAGAGTAAATCCTTAGAGTTCTCTCTTTTTCTATTTCTTTTATTTTGTATCTATATGAGATGATGGATGTTCACTAAACCTATTGTGGCAATCATTTATGACGTATGTAAGTCAAATCATCATGCTGTACACCTTAAACTTATGCAATGCTGTATGTCAACTATATCTCAATAAAACTGGAAGAAAAAAAACTTCAGAGGTTTTAGGGATGGGATTTGATAAGATTGATTCCAAAGTTTGCTTAGAACCATATGGAATTTATTATATGTTTTGTTGGGGGAGGGCATAGTTGAAAGTTGAGCAAAGATTTGACAGATTCTGAGTTTTTCAGGATGTCTAAGTTTCAATGTCAAACATTTTGAAAGTTTGTTGTAACCGATAATGATCTGTCATCTCCATTGTCTGAAGCCAGAAAATTGGAACTTAAATTCCCCTTCCTCACCTGCCTCCGATCAATCACAAATTTTATTCATCATACCTCATTAATATGTCCCAAATCCATCCACTGTCCTTCATCCCCTTTACTACTGAGGCGAATCTACCACCTGTCTTTACACAGAAACCTGTCAATGTGTCTTTTTACTTCTAGCTTTGTTTTCCCTCTTTACCAGTTACGGTTAGTTTTTGCTGCCTGTAATATAAAATACAAATCACAGCAACTTAAACAAAATAAAGGTGTATTTTTCTCTCAAACAAGGAGTTCTGCAGTTAAGCCAGCTTCTAGGGCTGGTATGGCAGCTCCATAAACAACAGAACTGACTCCCTGTTTCTGCTTTGCCGTTCTCAGCATATGGCTTCCATCCTCAAGGCTACCTTGTGATAGATGGACATTATTGTTACTGCTATTACGTCCACATTCTAGGTAACAGCAAGAAGGAGGATGGCAAGGGCAAAATAGTTTGCCTTCTAAACAGTCCCCCTTTACAAAGAACAGTGGAGAACCTGATGAGGAGTTATGGCAGAGGAATAAGAAGAACCAAGGGGACAGTGAAGTGACCCATCAGAGTTGACTACTTTTAGCTCCATATTCCATAGTTTACATATAAATTTGATGGAAAACTTCAGAGTAAAGATGTGAAACATTTTTTGCATGGCCATCAGAAGATAAATCCATATCATGAATTATCCAAGTAGAGTTTGAGATTAGTGGTGAGTTGTGAGGGCTGCCTGGCAGTCCTTGACCTGAACAAGGCCTGTGGGCTGGTCTCTTCACCTGAACATACTTGTCATACATAAATGATAATTTTACTAATAATGTTAAATAAACCATTGAGATTTCTTATGGAGCATATTATAGAAGCAATACCATTTTTCCTATTAATTCTGGTAAATTATGCTATCATAGAGTCTGGTCTTTATTCAGGACTAAGGAGTTTGTGGAAGGTAGGTTCCTGCCACCCTCTGAAATCAGGGGCCTGTGTCAGGACCAAGGACAGAGAACAGTGAGTGTGGAGCCTCCCGCTGTGGACTGTGAAGGCATCACATCCTGCAGGACCTGTTGTTAATAGGGGAAGCATTATGAGTTTCTTCCCTAGAGCCACTTAATATTTGAGTTTTAGGTAAATATTTCTACTGAAGAAGATAAAGGGAAAAGAAATGGCTCTAACCATTGAAAGGGTGGAAGTAGAATGATATGGGATTTAAAAACCCACTAACATGACAGAAAGGCAGTGGAGCTGGGCATTCCTTGTTTCAGTGCCAAGCCCTGTGTCTGGCATAAAATAAAAGTTCAAAACATACTTATTGACTGGAGAAATGAATGGTTTTTGTAGTACCAATTAGATGTTTTAATGAATGAATCACATAATCTTTCTCCTGCTGAAATGTCCCTAACCCAGGAAGTTTGGGAGTCCTGTGTCCTCTAACAAGACCCAACTATGCCTGATTTCATACCTTGTCTCTTTTTTTTGTATTATTGAGATGTAGTTGACATATAGCATTACATTCATTTCAGGTGTACACATAATGATTCAATATTTGTATACACTGAGAAATTATAACCACAGTA
The DNA here is from genome assembly GCF_009873245.2 of Balaenoptera musculus. NCBI lineage: Eukaryota > Metazoa > Chordata > Mammalia > Artiodactyla > Balaenopteridae > Balaenoptera > Balaenoptera musculus. The sequence continues at coordinate 43,426,428 of NC_045786.1, read as the reverse complement.
AGTCTAGTTATCAGCATACATAGTTGCAAATTATTTTCTAGTGATGAGGGCTTTTAAGATCTACTGTCTCAGCAACTTTCAAATATGCAGTATAGTATTATTCACTATAGTCACCATTATGTGCTTTATATCCCCATGAATTATTTATTTTATAACTGGACATTTGTACCTTTTGACTCCTTTAACTTTTTCACCCAGCCTACATGCCACCCCTGGCAACTGCCAATCTGTTCTCTGAATCTATGAGCTTGGCTTTTTTGTTTCTTTACATTCCTTATATAAGTGAGGTCATATGGTATTTGTCTTTGACTGCTTTCACTTAGCATAATACCCTTGAGGTCTATCCATGTTGTCAGGATTTCCTTCTTTTTATGGCTAAATAATATTTCAGTCTAGATACACCACAACTTCTTTGTTTTATATCTTTGCATATTTTTATTATGTAAGTTTCAGGTGTACAGCATTATGATTTGACATCTGTATACACTACAAAATGATCCCCACCATAAGTCTAGCTATCATCCGTCACTATACAGTTGATCCTGTTCACCCATTTTGCCTACCTCCAACCACCTGCCCCTCTGATAACAATTACTAATCTGATCTTTGTATCTATGAGTTTGTTTTTGTTTTATTTTGTTTTTCAAGATTTCACATATGAGTGAAATCATATGGTATTTGTCTTTCTCCATCTGACTTATTTCACTTATCAAAATATCTCCAAAGTCCATCCATGTTGTTGCAAATGGCAGAATTTCATTATTTTTTTTTTTTGGCTGAGTAGTATTTATTTATATATATCCATATATCTATATCTATTACACCTTTAACCACTCAGCCACCTCTGGACACTTAGGTTGTTTCTATATCTTGGTTATTGTAAACAATGCTGCAATGAACATAGGGTTCATATATATTTTTGAATTAGCATTTTGGTGCTTTTTGGATAAATACCCAGAAGTGGAATAACTGGGTCATATGGTAGTTCTACTGTTAATTTTTTGAGGAATCTCCATACTAAGAAAATATTTTATGATTTATATCTGAGAATGTTTTCCCTGTGTTCTCTTTAGAAATTTTATGGTGTCATGTCTTATATTTATGTCTTTGAATAATTGTGAGTTTATTTTTGTATATGGTATGAGGCAGTGTTCTACTTTCACTGATTTACATGTAACTGTCCAGCTTTCCCAACACCACTTGTTGAAGAGACTGTCTTTTTTCCATTGTATATTCTTGCTTCCTTTGTCAAAGATTAATTGGCCGTAGGTGTGTGGATTTATTTCTGGGCTTTCTATTCTGTTCCATTGATCTATATGTGTGGGTTCTTGTGCTAATACCACACTGTTTTGATTACTATAGCTATGTTGTACTGTCTGAAATCTGGAAGGGTTATGCCTCCAGCTTTGTTCTTTTTCCTCAGGATTGCTTTGGCAATTCTGGGTTGTTTGTGGTTCCATATAAATTTCAGGATTATTTTTCTATTTCTGTGGGAAAATGTCATGGATATTTTGATAAGGATTGCATTAAATCTTTAGATTGCTTTGGATATTATGGCCATTTTAACAATATTATTCCTCCAATCCAAGAGCATGGAATATCTTTCCATTTCTTTGAGTCATCTTCTGTTTCTCTTATCAATGTTTTATAGTCTTCAGCGTATAGGTCTTTCACCACCTTGGTTAAATTTATTCCTAGTTTTTTTTTTTGATGTAATTTTAAATGGGATTTTTTTTACTTCCTCATTCTGATATTTCATTGTTAATGTAAAGAAATCAATAGGTTTCTGTATGTTAATCTTGTATCCTGCTATCTTTGTGAATTCATTTTATTCTAATAGTTTCTGTGTGGAGTCTTTAGGGTTTTCTACATAGAGTATCATGTCATCTGCATAAAATGATAATTTTACCTCTTCACTTCCAATTTGTATACATTTTATTTATTTTTCTTGTCTGATTGCTGTGGCTAGGATTTCTAATACTGTGTTGAACTGAAGTGGTGAGAGTGGGCATCCTTGTCTTGTTCCAGATTTTAGTGGAAAGGCTTTCAGCTTTTCACCACTGAGTATTATGTTGGCTATGGGTTTGTCATAAATGGCTTTTATTGCGTTGAGATATGTTCCCTCTATACTGACTTTGGTGAGACTTTTTATCAAGAGTGGATGTTGAATTTTGTCAAATGCTTTTTCTGCATCTACTGAGATGATTATGTGACTTTTGTCTTTTCTTTTGTTAATGTGGTGTATCACATTGATTTATGTATGTTGAAACATCCTTATGACCCTGGAATGAATCCAATGTGATCATGGTGTATGATCCTTTTTATGTGTTGTTGGATCTCATTGGCTAATATTTTGTTGAGGATTTTTGCATCTATTTCATCAAAGATACTGGCCTGTATCTTTGTCTGGTTTTGATATCAGGGTGATGGTGGTTTCATAGAACGATGTTGGGAGTGTTCCCTCCCCTCCATTCTTTTGGAAGAGTTTGAGAAGTATTGGTATAAGTTCTTCTTTGTTTGTTTGTTAGAACTCCCCAGTGAAGCTAACTGATCCTGGACTTTTATTTACAAGGAGTTTTTATATTATAGGTTCTATTTCACTTCTAGTGATTGGTCTGTTCAAACTATTTATTTCTTCTTTTTTTAAATTTAACTTTTATTTTATCTTAGAGTATATAGTCGATTTACAATGTTGAGTTAGTTTCAGGTGTACAGCAAAGAGATTCAGTTATACATATATCCATTCTTTTTCAGATTCTTTTCCCATACAAGTTATTACAGAATATTGAATAGAGTTTCCTGTGCAATACAGTAGGTCCTTGTTGGTTATCTGTCTTTTATATAGTAGTGTGTGTATGTTAATCCCAAGCTCCTAAGTTATCCCTCTCCCAACCTTTCCCCTTTGGTATCCATAAGTTTGTTTTTGAAGTCTGTGAGTCTGTTTTTGTTCTGTAAATAAGTTCATTTGTATCATTTTTTTTTTGGATTCCACATATAAGCAATATCATATGATATTTATCTTTCTCTGTCTGACTTATTTCACTTAGTAAGATAATCTCTAGGTCCATCCATGTTGCTGCAAATGGCATTATTTCATTCTTTTTTATGCTGAGTAATATTCCATTGTATATATGTACCTCATAATCCTTATCCATTCCTCTGTCAATGGACGTTTAGGTTGCTTCCATGTCTTGGCTATTGTACATAGTGCTGCAGTGATCATTGGGGGTGCATGTATCTTTTTGAATTATGGTTTTCTCTGGATATGTGCCCAGGAGTGGGATTGCTGGATTATATGGTAGTTCTATTTTTAGTTTTTTAAGGAACCTCCATACTGTTCTCCAAAATGGTTTTACCAATTTACATTCCCACCAACAGTGTCAGAGGGTTCCCTTTTCTCCACACCCTCTCCAGCATTTATTGTTTGTAGACTTTTTGATGATGGTCATTCTGACCGGTGTGAGGTGATACTTCATTGCAGCTTTGATTTTGCTTTTCTCTGATAATTAACGATGTTGAGCATCTTTTCATGTTCTTCTTGCCATCTGTACGTCTTCTTTGGTTGTGATTGACTTATCTCATAGTGTTGTGGTTGGATAAGATGCTTGACATTATTTCAATTTTCTTAAATTTACTGAGGCTTGCTTTGTGGCCCAGCATGTGATCTATCCTGGAGGATGTTCCATGTGCACTTGAGAAGAATGTGTATTCTGCTGTTTTCAGATGGAATGTTCTATAAATATCAATTGAGTCCATCTGGTCTAATGTGTCATTTAAGACCTGTGTTTCCTTATTGATTTTCTGTCTGGATGATCAGTCCATTGAGGTAAGTGGGATGTTAAAGTCCCCCACTATTATTGTGTTACTATAGATTTCTCCTTTTATGGCTGTTAGTATTTGCCTTATATATTGAGGTGGTCCTATGTTGGGTACATATATATTTACCATTAATATATCTTCTTCTTGGATTGATCCCTTGATCATTATGTAGTGTTCTTCTTTGTCTCTTGTAACAGTCTTTATTTTAAAATTTATTTTGTCTAATATGAGTATTGTTACTCTAGCTTTTTTTTTTTTTGGATTTCCATTTGCATGGAATACATTTTTCCATCTCCTCACTATCAATGTGTATGTGTCCCTAGATCTGTAGTGGTCTCTTGTAGACAGCATGTATACAGGTCTTGTTTTTGTATCCATTTAGCCAGTATGTGTCTTTTGGTTGGAGCATTTAATCCATTTACATTTGAGGTAATTATTGATGTGTATGTTCTTATTGCCATCTTGTTCACTGTTTTGGATTTGTTTTTGTGTGCCTTTTTTCCTTCCCTTCCTCTTTTGTTCTCTTCTCTTGTGATTTGATGACTATCTTTGTGTTGTGTTTGGATTGCTTTATCTTTTTTTGTGTGTTTCTTTTGTAGATTTTTGGTTTGCGGTTACCATGTTTTGATAGACAGTCTAAATATATACAAGATTATTTTAAGTTGCTGGTCTCTTAACTTCAAATGCATTTCCAATATCCTGCATTTGTACTCTCCTCACAATTGCTGGTTTTGATATATTTGTGTGTGGATGATTTCCTACCTTTACTGTATATTTGCCTTTACCAGTTAGCTTTTCTATTCATAATTTTCTTGTTTCTAGCGTGGCCTTTTCTTTTCTGCCTAGAGATGTTCCTTTAGCATTTGTTGCAAAGCTGGTCTGTGGTGCTGAATTCTTTTAGCTTTTGCTTGTCTATAAAGCTTTGGATTTCTCCACTAAATCTGAATGAGAGCCTTGCTGGGTTGAGTATTCTTGGTTGTAGGTATTTCCCTTTCATCACTTTAAATATATTGTGCCACTCTCTTCTGGCCTGCAGAATTTCTGCTGAAAAAAAATCAGCTGATAATCTTATGGTGATTCCCTTGTGTGTTATTTGTTACTTTTTTCTTATTGATTTTAATATTTTCTCTTTGTCGTTAAGTTTTTCAATTTGATTAATATGTGTTTCAGTGTGTTCCCCCTTGGGTGTATCCTGTATGGGACTATCTGAGCTTCCTGGACTTAGGTGACTGTTTTCCTTTCCCATGTTCAGGAAGTTTTCAGCTCTATTATCTCTTCAAATATTTTCTCAGACCTCTTCTCTCTCTTTTCTTCTTTTGGGACCCCTAGAATGCAAATGTTGTTGTGTTTAATGTTGTCCCAGAGGTCTCTTAGGCTGTCCTCATTTCTTTCCATTTTTTATTCTTTATTCTGCTTCATGGCAGCGATTTCCACCAATTTGTCTTCTCGCTCACTTATTCATTCTTCTGCCTCATTTTCTGCCATTGGTTGCTTCTAGTGTATTTTTCATTTCAGTTTTTGTATTATTCATCTCTGTTCTTTAAATATTCTAGCTCTTTGTTAAACATTTCTTGTATCTTCTAGGTCTGTGCTTTTGTTCTTTTTCCAAGATCTTGGATCATCTTTACTATCATTACTCTGAATTCTTTTTCAGGTAGATTGCCTATCTTCACTTTACTTGTTCTTCTGGGGTTTTATCTTGTTCCTCCATCTTGAACATAGTCCTCTGCCATCTCATTTTGTCTAACTTTCTATGTTTGTGGTCTCTGTTCCTCAGGCTGCAGGATTGTAATTCTTCTTGGTTCTGGTATCTGCCTCCTGGTGGTTGAGGTTGGTCCATTGGCTTCTGCAGGATTCCTGGTGGGAGGGACTGGTTCCTGCCCACTGGTGGGTGGATATGAGCCTTGTCCTTCTGGTGAGCATGGCCATGTCAAAGGGTGTCTTCATAGGTGGCTGTTGGCTGAGGACGAATTTAGCAGCCTGTCTGCTGCTGGTTGGGGCTGTGTTCCCACCCTGTTGGTTGTTTGGCCTGAGGCATCCCAGCACTGGAGGCCTGTATGCTGTTGGGTGGGGCCAGATTTCAGTGCCAAAATGGCAACCTCTGGGAGAGCTCACACTTATGGGTATTCTTTGGGGTGTCCACCATTGTCCTTGCCCCCACAGGAGACCTTCCAAGACCCACAGGTAAGTCTGGGCCCAACTCCTATGGAATAACTGCTTTGCCCTGGGTCCCAGTACACATGAAAACTTGTTTGCTGCCTCCAAGAGTGGAGTCTCTGTTTCCCCCAGTCCTGTGGAGCTTCTGCACTCAAGCCCCACTGGCCTTCAAAGCCAAATGCTCTGGGGGTTCCTCCTCCCAATGCCAGACCCTCACACTGTGGAGCCTGACATGGGTCTCAGAACTCTCACTCCTATGGGAGAACCTCTACAGCATAATTATTTTCTAGTTTGTGGGTCACCCACCTGGTGGGTATGAGATTTGTTTATATTTTGACAGCACCCCTCCTACCACCTCATTGTGGCTTCTTCTTTGTCTTTGGGTGTAGAATATCTTTTTTCAGTAAGTTGGAGTCTTTTTTGTTGATGGTTGCTCAGCAGTTAGTTGCAATTCTGGTGTTTTCATGCTAGAAGGTGAGCTCAAGTCATTCTACTCCACCGTCTTGTCTCCAACTTCCATCTGTTTCTTCTTGATTCAGTTTTGGTGGGCTATATGTTTCTAGAAACTTGTCTATGTCTTCTAGGTTGTCCAATTTTAATTGTTCATAGTATTCTCTCATTTTTTTTTTGTATTACTGCAGTATTGGTTATTTTCCTCTTTCATTTCTTACTTTGTTTATTTGGGTCATCTAACTTTCCTTTTTGGTGAGCCTGGCTAGAGGTTTGTTGATTTTGTTTATCATTTTGAAAAACCACCTCTTAATTTATTGATCTTTTCTATTGTTTTTTAAATTTATATTTTATTTATTTCCTCTCTGATCTTCATTATTTCCTTCCTTCTGCTGATTTTAGGATTTGTTTGTTCTTCTAATTCTTCTAGGTGGCAAGTTAGTTGTTATTTGAGATTTTTCTTGTTTCTTGAGGAAGGCTTTTATTGCTCTGAACTTCCCTCTTAGAACTGCTTTAGCTGCATCCCATAGATTTTATAAGGTTGTGTTTTCATTGTCGTTTGTCTTGAGGTATTTTCTAATTTCCTCTTTGATTTCATCATTGACCCATTTTTGGCTGGGAGGCGGTGTTTTAGTAGCATGTTGTTTAGTCTCCACATGATCATATTTGTCCCATTTTATTTTTCTGTGGTTGATTCTAGTTTCATGCCATTGTGGTCAGGAAAGACGCTTAAAATAATTTATCTTCTCTTGAATTTGCTGAGGCTTGTTTTGTGTCCTAGTATGTGGTGTATTCTAGAGAATGTTCCATGCACACTAGAAAAGAATGTGTATTCTGTTTGTTCGTCTCTTCTGTTTTTTTGGATGTAGTGTCCTATGCAGATATCAATGAAGTCCCCAACTGTTCTATTGCATAATTTAAGATTTCTGTTACCTTAATGATTTTCTTTTTTTATTTTTTATTTTTTTTTAAATTTTATAGCTACTTTTTTTTAATTTTTTAAAATTTATTTATTATTTTATTTTTTGGCTGTGCTGGGTCTTCGGTTCGTGCGAGGGCTTTCTCTAGTTGCGGCAAGCGGGGGCCACTCTTCATCACGGTGCGGGGACCGCTCTTCATCGCGGTGCGTGGGCCTTTCACCATCGCGGCCCCTCCCGCTGCGGGGCACAGGCTCCAGACGCGCAGGCTCAGCAGCTGTGGCTCACGGGCCCAGCTGCTCCGCGGCATGTGGGATCCTCCCAGACCAGGTCTCGAACCCGTGTCCCCTGCATTAGCAGGCAGACTCTCAACCACTGCACCACCAGGGAAGCCCCTTAATGATTTTCTTTCAGGAAGATCTGTCTGTTGATGTCAGAGTGGCATTAAAATCTCCAACTACAATTGTATTCCTGTCAATTTCTCCCTTTATGTCTGTTAGTATTTGTTTTATATATTTAGGTGTTCCTATATTGAGTGCTTATATGTTAACAAGTGCAATAATCTTTTCTTATATTGATCCCTTTATCATTACATAGTGTCCTTCTTTGTCTTTCTTTATGGACTTTGTTTTAAAATCTATTTTGTCTGATGTAAGTATTGCTACCCCGGCTTTCTTGTTGTTTCCATTTGCATAAAATACCTTTTTCCATCCCCTCACTTTCAATCTATGTGTGTCTTTCGCCCTAAAGTGACTCTCTTGTAGGCAGCATATTGTAGGTTCTTGTTTTTTTTCTTTTTTTAAATCCAATCTGCCACTCTATGTCTTTTGATCAAAGCATTTAGTCCATTAACATTTAAACTAATTATTGATAAGTATGTATCTATTACCATTTTAACCCTTGTTTTCCAGTTGATTTTGTAGTTCTTCTTTATTCCTTTCTGTTGCTTTTAGTTTTCCTTTTGTGGTTTGATGGTTTTCTGTTGTATTATGCTTGAGTTCCTTTCTTTTTGGTTTCTGTAAATCTATTGTACATTTTTGATTTTTGGTTTCACTGGTTCTCAAGTATGTTAACCCATAACTATACCTACTTGCTCTAGACTGATAGTCATATAAGTTCAAACACATTCTAAAAGATCTACATTTTTTTACTCCCCTCCATCACATTCTGTGATTTTGATGTCCTATTTTACATTTTTGTGTTTATTCTTTATTCTATTCATAGTAGTTATAATTCCTTTTACAAAAATTTTTAGTTGTTTTTAGTCTATGTACTGGCTTATTTATGTGATCTTCAGTCCTTTTATATATTTAACTTTCCTGTTGTGATTTTCCTTTTTTTTTTTTTAATAGACTTTTGCTTCTTTTCTATAGAGAAGATGTTACAATATTTCTTTTAGGTTAGGTTTAGTATTGCTGATTCTTTTAGTTTTTGCTTGTCTAATAAATTCTTTTTCTTTCTATTCTAAGTGATAATCTTGCTGAGTAGCGTGTCCTAGGTTGCAGGCTTTTCCCTCTCAGGACTTTGAATATGTCATTCCACTCCCTTCTGTCCTGAACAGTTTCTGTGGAGAAATCACCTGATAGTCTTATGGGGCTTCCCTTATAACAGTCTTGCTGCCTTTAGAATCCTCTCTTTATCTTTAACTTTTGCCATTTTAATTATAATATGTCTTGGTGTGAGTCTGTTTGGGGACCCTCACTGCTTCCTTTACCTGGATATCTATTTCCTTCTTTCAATTTGGGAAGTTTTCAGGCTTGATTTCTTCAAATACATTTTTGATCCCCTTCTCTCTCTCTTCTCCTTCTGGAACCCCTATTATGCATAGGTTGTCATGCTTTATATTATCCCATAGATTTCACATGTTGCTTTCATTTTTTTATTTGTCTTTCTGTCTGCTGTTCTGATTGGGTGATTTCCATTATTCCATCTTCCAGATCACTTATTCATTCTTCTGCCTCATTTAGCCTGCTATTCATTGCTTTTAGATTGGTTTTTTATCTTGGCAATTGAGTTGTCTAATTTTGATTGATTCCTCTTTATGGTTTCTAGTTCCTTGTTACAGTGATCTGCATTTCTATCGAAAATATTTCTTAATTCCTTTGGCATTTTTATTACTCCTTTTTGAACTTGGGGTTTACTAGGTTGGAGAGGTCTGTTTCATTGTTTGTTCTTTCAGGGGATTTCTCTTGTTCTTTTCATTGGGATTAGTTCCTCTCCATTTTCATTTTAGTATGATTTCTCTGTCTCTATGAATTTAGGAGAAATATTTATCTACTGTGATCTTGAAGGGCTGTCTTTATGTGGGTGTTGAGAGGTTTTTGAACACTGATTCAATCTTTTTACTAGTAATTGGTCTGTTCAGATTGGTTACTGTTTATTTGTTGAACTTCTCATTTTGTTCATGTGTTGTTTTTCTAATTTCATTTAGTTGTTTGCATGTTCTTGTAGTTCACTAAACTTTTAGAGAATTATTCTGAATGTTTTGTCAGACAGTTCATTGATATCTGTTTCTTTATAGTCAGTTATTGGAGTTTTATTAGTTTCCTTTGGTGGTATCACATTTTTCTGATTCTTTGTGATCCTTGATGCCTTGCATTGATATCTGCACTTTTGAGTAAGTGGTCTCCTTTTCCAGACTTTATAGATTTGTTTCAGCAGGAAAATAATTTCAGCAGAGACCTCAGGTTGGGGTACCAAATGGGTCAGCTGGTGGCATCTGTGGGCAGGTGGGGCTTGTTATTGGTGGTGTCTCGTTGGGTGAGGCCACTGCCCACGCTCTCAGGTCAGGGTGTGCTGCTGGCTGAGCTTCATGGTTGGATGGGAGCTGGCTGGGCTCTACATTCAGGTGGGGCCACTGGGTGATCTCCCTGGTTTGGCAGTGCTGCTGGATGTGTTCTGTGGTCAGGTGAGGCCACTAGCTGGGCCCCACCTCTATTTAGGTTGGGTCTCAGGTTGTGTCCCCTGGCAGGGCAGTGCCATGTGTTGGATTCCCCAATTTGTCAGGGTCACAGGTCATTCTCTGCAATTGCTCCTGTTTGAGTGGGGCCTCAGGCTATCCTTCCTGACTGGATGGTGTCACTCCACATTGAGGTGGAACTGCAGGCTGGGCTTTGCAGTCAGGTAGCCCATTAGCTGTGGTCCACTATTGCAAGAGGTTGCTGGTTGGGCTCTGTCATCTGGCCAGGTCTTCAGCTGACCCCACAGATTGGTGAGGCTGAGTATTGTGCTCTGTGGTCATGTGAAATTGTTGTCTAGGCTTTCTGGTCAGGTGGGGCCCCAGGCTATATTCCACAATTGGGCAGGATCACATGCTGGGATCTCTGACTGGGCCAAGCCATAGCTATGTTCAGTAATTGGGCAAGGTCATGTACTGTGCTCCATGGCTAGGCAGTGCCATAGGCTTTGCTCTGAGGGTGCTCAGGGCCACTGTTCAGTCTCCCTGGTTTTGTGGGGCCAGAGGCTATGCTCAACAGTTGGACAGGGCTGCTGGCTTTGCTACCTGCCTGAACCAGCTGTAGGATGAGCTCCTCTGTGGCCATGTTTTCCAGAAGGATGGGACTGGATGAGAGTAACTGGGCAGGACCAATAATTTGCTCCCCTTCCCAATTGGGGCCATAAAATGGGCTCCATGGCTAGTACACATCATTGGCTGGGGATCCAAATCAGGCAGAATTTCCAACTGAGCTACCTGGCCCAACGTGGCCACTAGCTTGGCTTTGCAGATGGACAGAACTGCTGGATGGGATCTCTTCTCAGCTACCACTGCAAGCAGGAACGTGGTCTGCCAAGATCTGAGTCCTGGTTGCTGTTAGCTCCACTCCCCTTCTCTGCATCTAACTGATTGCCAGTGGTTGAGCTCTGCTGGTTCCCCCAGCAATATTCATCATATGGGACCTGAGTAGAACTCCCAGAAAGTGTCCCTTAATGCTAGGGAAGCTGTATGTCCACTTAGGTTATCTTTTTCCCACTGAAGAAACTTTAGGCCCAGCATGGCTGTCTCTGTGCAGCTGTGTGCTTACTTGGGGGAAGGGCAATGCAGTCAAAGTTAAACTGCTCCTTTTACCCTCCTAATGTGGTCCTTCTCAGTCTCTGTTGTCCAGAGGGGTGCTTCAGCCTCATCTCCACTTTCCAAGATTTTCACAATGGTATCTTGTCTATGGACAGTGGCTGGTTGGTCTTCTTGTGGGGGGAACTGAAATCAGGATTGATCTATGTTGCCATCTTGATGATGTCACTCCTCGGAATTTTAAAAATTATGATAACTTCTCTTCCATTTGCTCTGTTCTTTTCTTTTTGGATTGTAAAGTCTTTTATTTGTTTACCAGTCATCTCAATCACTTTATCCTTTGCCTCTAAATCTTGCCATAGCTTCTCAAACTGGACTTCTAAATCATTTGATTTTTTTGTAATATCTACTTAATTCTTATTTCTTCTTACATCCATGACATCTATTTCTGTCCCTATCCCAAGCCCTTTGACTCTTCAGTTTTTCATTGGAAAGCAATCTAATGGTTGAATGGTTGAAGCATATAAAAGTGCCAGTTTTGCAGCTCAAAAATGATCAAATATCAGCAGTTTCTTGCAGTTCAATCTAATGTCTTGATTTCAGATTTTACTCTTTCCACAGATGTAATGCCCTCTTAAACTATTTTGGAAGAGTTATCTAGAGATGTGTACAAGTTTTCACATTTCCTAGAGGAGCCTTTTCATAGTGTGATATTTGCCTGATTCCTCAGGAGACCCTTCTGGAATACTGAGTTTATTGGGGTCTGGTTATTTGTCTTTTCTCATTATTTAAGAGGTAGGTCTTTTTCTTTTCAGTGTTATAATTTATGATGGCTTTTCCCCTAAGATTGTATGGGCTCCTGTTTAAATTTTTAAATCTCTGGCAAAGAGAAACAGGGAAAACTTTCATTTTCTCTAGTTTTTTGTTTGCTTTGTTTTTGCTACACCAGGGGTTTTGAGGGGAGAGATGAAACTGCTATATGTGTTCCAGCTTTGCTGAGCACTTTCTTCCCCTCACCTCCTTGAGCCCCGGTGGATGTTAGTCCCTAGAAGACTCAGTTCTTTGCAAGGTTGATCTTTTCCTTTTGCTGCCTGATGACTGACCCTTCCTCGCCTTTGACCACTGCCTTGGGAACATAGGAGTGCTTCTGTCTGTCCAGAGCTGTACTTTCAAAGGGAATTATGAAGGAATCCTGAAGAAATGATTGTTAACCTAGGGGACATGACTCCCTCCTCATTTATATTTACTTTGGCTCCTTCCTACAAGGGCAGGTAAACTCTCAAAATTCTCTGAGGAGAGGCTCAGGTCTTTCAGAGTTACTGTTAACAGAGAATCAATGAGACAAGCAGAATTTCTCCTGCTAATATTGCTTGTCCACTCATTGCGTATCTTTAGAATCATTATTATGATAAAAGACTTTGCAAATAAGACTTAGAAGGGAGGAAAAAAAGAAGGCAAAAGGAACCAACACACTCATCTTATCCCATTAAGTTAGCTTGGGTATTGAGTCACATCTTTATCTGGCCATCCTCAGCCCTCCCTTATTTGGAGCCCTAAGCAGAGGTAGTGGTGGGAGCTGAGGTGAACAGCTGCTTTATGTGCAGGGCTCCAGCGAAGTTCTCAAATTTCTCCCAAGTATATCCCAGGTTGCCCTCTCATCCAGTCTCTGCTGGTAGGATTTAGGCATATCAGTGTCTGGCCAGAGCTTTAGTAGGAAGTAAGAAAAATGAAGGATGTGGTCAGAGAATGTCCACTTAGTCTACATCAAGTAAATCTCGAGGACAGATGCTGTGGCCAGAGCCACATGAAGTCCTTTTTCTGGGCCCTGCCGATGGTACTCCCCCACCCCCACCACCAAAACTGAGTTTAGTTGTGGAATCATGTTCTGGGCATCATAGATGAGCATTTCTTTTTTAAAAAGTCTCATTTGCTTTGTGATAATTTTATGTGCCAAACTTGACTGGTCCAGATGTTTGCTCAACTATTATTCTGGGTATTTCTGGGAAGGTGTTTCTGGATGATATTAACATAAATTTGTAGACTTAGTAAAGGGGATTGCCCTCCCTAATGTGGGTGGGCCTCATTCAATCCATTGAAGGCCTGGAGAGAACAAAAAGGCTGACCCTCTCCCAAATACGAGAGAATTCCCCCTGTCTGACTGCCTTCAGATCTGAACATAGTCTTTTTCCTGCCTTAGGACTGGAGTTGAAACTTTGGCTTTTCCTGGGTCTTGAGCCTGTCAGACTTCCAACTGGAACTACACCATTGGCTCTCCTGGGTCCCCAGGTTAACTCACACTGTAGATCTTGTAACTTGTCAGTCTCCATAATTGAGTCAATTCCTCATAATCTCTCTTTCTCTCCCTCTTTTTTTCTCTGTCTTCCCCTCTCCTTTACCCTCTCTCTCTCCCTCTTTCCCTCCCCCCTTCCCTCTCTCCCTCCCTGCCCCCGCACTGTCTGTCTGTCTACCTACCTACCTATCTACCTATCTATCTCCAATTTGTTCTGTTTCTCTGAAGACCCCTAACACATGCCTCATATTATACGGAAGTCCCTCCAAGTTTCTTGTTCTCTAATGTTTTTCCTTTCTTATTTTTAACGCTATTATAAATCTTTTTCTTATTTTTATATTTCCTTGGTCATTCTAATGAGTTTCTAGGAGGGAGGTGAGATAACTACATGAGCTCAACTCTCCATTTTGAACCCCGAAGTCTACCAAAGTTTACAAAGCAGTGAAGAAATTTCCTTGTCTTTATCCCTATGTGTTTCTTGTCCTTTTTCATGCCACCACACCTCCCTTCAACCTGCTCATCCTTTCCTCCTAAATCATGGCACATTTTCCCTCCGTTCTCTTTCCTCCCAGTCCGTACTCTGGGCATCTAAAAAAAATACCTCCATTTCTGTGCTTTTTGGTAGTTAAATGCCAGCCATATGTCTCCTCAAAGGCTGTCATTTTCGTTTTTATTTCACTCACTGACCCTGTAAATGACATTTGATGCACAAGAGCTGGAACAGTCATTAGCTTACTTTTTTTTTTTTTTTTTTTGGAAAAAAATCTCTCACAGCTCTAAATCATATTTAAAAGATTTTTTTTTTTTTTTAAAGGCACCCAGCAGTAAGTCCGCTCAATGTCCATACTTGGCCCTGCTGGGGATTGATTGCACAGGAAAGCAGAGGAACATTAGGTAATGTGACTATGAGCAGGGTTAGGTGAATGACTGAATGTAGCTGCAACCCTAAGGAAGGCCCCTAGGAGCAATATTTTTTTTTTTTTCTGGTTCCAATAAAGTTAATCTTAATCCTTCCTCTGAAATTTCAAAAATCAAGCTTCTATATCTTTGCTGTTTATTCAGTTTAAGCAGCATCCTTGGTGGAATCCAACATAAGGGAATGTCTAGTTGAAGCCACATGTCTGCTGGAGTGAGTTGGGTTGCATCTTAGCATAACAGTATTGCTAACTGAATACAGTAGGAAAGTTTTCCCCCAGCCTGGAGCCAGATATAAATACTTAGGTAAATGCTCATATTGCATGATGCAAAAGAGTGATGACAGTATGATTAGATAACCCTATTTCGTGTTAGGGCCCATCTGGGTTACTTCGACTTGCACATTCTGTCAGGACTTAATAACATCTGCAAGTTAAAGTATCCTGAATGGACTCCCAAATGGAAGAGGGCCATCCTATCCCCTCTGTTCATATTTAGGCTGCACTAACAAGCCCCATTCGATTTCTAAATTATCCTTGAACATGTCTCCTACCCCTCTGGAGACCCAGAAGGCCCATAGAGCTCATGAGGTCCTAGGGAATTGCTCAGAACAGTGTTTACGTGACAACCAAACTATTGTCAAGGTGCATGGTGACCCCACACTGATGACCCAAGGTGTATGTAATGACAAGTTTTATTGAGAAGAACTTAAGAGCAGGAAAGTATAAAGCACACAATATCCCCTCAGTTGCAATATTATACCTTAGAGATGTGTGCTTAGGCAGCAGAGCTGGATGTGCACTCAAATTGAAGAAAGTCTCCCTACCACCACTTTACATATTTACAGGCTAAATTAAGATGGGGTAGGGAATACCTAGTATTCTATGATACAAAGGGGATTCCTGGCCCAGAAAGTAGCCTTATTACTCAGGTGTTCAGTGAGGGACTTTGAATACCAATGATAAAATTTGCTGTCTTTTTTATGACCTGACTCAGACCAGCTGAACCAACTCACTCCCTATCCATTGGAAAGGGCCATTGCACCCTGTGGCCATCAGAAAGCAAAGGTTTGTCTTTACTCAGTGTCTCCTGACCTTTGGGATTCATTAAATATATGCTTCACTATCAGGAAAATAGTAAGACATTAAATAGAGCCTTCAAAGCTTGCTGACAATGTCAGGGGAGTCACTGTATGATGAGAGAGGTCTCAGAACATACTATAAAGCACATCACAAGGATCTGAAGAGCTCTTCTGAGCCAACCCAGCCTGGAGCCCAGGCTAAGCCAAAGGGAGAAAACCCTAAGGTGCAGACTGAGAAAGATCCTGGATCTTTTTACTCACTGATCCTGAGGTTGAGGGCAAGAGATGTTTTCCATCATGTATACTTCCCCCAGGGCTATGTGCTTATCCACATGACCTGGAAAAGGGAGTCAAGGCTGCTCTGTTCAGGACTGAGATTCTGGTTGGCTCTGGGCAATGTGATTTAGGGTAGCCAGTAGGTTTCTAATCACATCTTGGCCTTAGAAGTGCCAATCTAAGCCTGGAATGTTCACATAAACTGATCAAAGTCTCTTTCCTTGACTTTATGAAGGAGGCCCTAGTACCAGTCCCACAGAGCTTAATGAGAGGTATCTGAAAGGGTTCTGAGTCACTATGAAGACTACAGAGCGAGAGAGGTGATATATCTAGGAAGAAGGCAGCGGACAGCTGGCTGTCCACATAGAAAAACAAGTCCTGATATTGGATACACAAAGGGTATCATTTACGGATTCAGGGTACATCCATATCCAGTTGGCAATGACAGTTGTCCATGGGAGAAGATGATTTGTGTGCTTTTAGGGCATGGTGATAGGGTGGGTTAGACCTGGTTGTAGTGCTTGGGTGGAGAAGAGCACCACCAGGCCATTAGGGGTCGTTTCCAAGATGACTGGGGAGTGAGATGGCAAAATGAGAGCATCACTGCACACATGATAGGATGAAGAGAGCTGAACTGAAGAGCATGGCTAACTGGAAGAGCACTAAAGAGGGCAGAGCTAACAGGACCTCTGGATTCTGTCAGCCATGACTGATTTCCACAATATTCTCTGGGAATGGGATGCCTGTAAATTTATCTAAAACTCGATCAGATTGGGAATGACAAATTCAGCACCAGAATAAGTTTTCACTGTAACCTGCTGCTTAGGACAATTAATGTAAGACTATTCAGGAATCTCTATCTATATCTCTTCCCTCATCTCTCTTCCCTGTTGCCTCTGTGTATACCTTTGACTTTCATAGGTCTGCCAGTCTGCTTAAATATCTTACATTATTTTGCAACTTGGCACCTGTTCAATTTCTGGGTTTTTTTCAGTCCCTCTATTCATGAGTCATAGTAATATATCTTTGTGGATGACCCCTAATACTTCCTGATATTTACTCCTTTGTGTAGTTCCCTCCTACATTGAATCCTTTGCCTCTTTTAAAATAAAATTCAATGGAAGCAATAGTATAAGCCTTCAATGCTAGGTAATAAAGTCATTGTGGCTTCCACCTGACTCCCTCTTAGATTTCTTACTCTGGGGGAAGCCAGAGCATTCAAGCATTCCTGTGAAGAAGACCACATAAAAAAGGACTGAGGCAAGTAATCATCATCCAACCCCAAGTTTCTGACCAGATGAGTAAGCTACCTTAGAATTTGATTCTCCAGATTAGTTAAGCCTTCAGATGACTACATCCATAGACAATATTTGACTGAAGTCTTACAAGAAACCTCGAGCCAGAACCATCCAGATGCTCCTTTATTCCTGACCCCTAGAAATAGTGAGAAATAATAGTAATTTTTGTTTTAAGTCACTAAGTTTGGGGATGACTTATTATGCAACAAGAGTTAACTAATAGGAAAGATGACAAGAGCACATAGAGAAGGACCAAGAGCCAAGGTGAATCATTGCAAGGCAGCAGGATTGAAACCTAATGGAGGAGCTGGGAATGTGTGCTTGCCTAGATTTCAGAATTGCTATGGACCACAGACTTCTGTGCACCTCCCATTTCCCACTGTTAGTGGAAAAGTGGTCATCCTATGCCTCTCCTACTATCATGTTGGGTGAGTTGGAGCATAAAACTTGGCTATTTGGTTTATAGGTGTTCAACTCAAGGGATGCTGTACTTGAGCAGCTGTACTTAAGGAACCATATCTGAAGTTTTTCATCCAAACTTAAACACAATTAAGATGAATGATGAGCCTGGATCTGTTGTAATAAGTGAAATCTGTGAGGGATCTTGAGAGGGTTTGAGTGTATTTTGCATAGGGGAGAAACGTAGATGATTTGAGGCCAATGGACAGATGCTGGTGGCTTTAAAACATATCCACAAATTCTTTGACTCCTCCCACAGAAACTGGCATCTAATTCTGCAAACGCTGGGCATATCAGCTTTAGGTATTCGCTTCTAATTAATAGAATGCAGTGGACGTAGCATTGTATGACTTACAAAGCTAGATTAGAAAAGGGGATAGAATTCCCATTTGGCTCTCACTCTGTACTTTTTCCCTTGAAGTCCTTGAAACCCAGTCACCATGTTGTGAGGAAGCCCAGGCCACATGGAGAAATCACATGTAGTTTTCTGGGTAATAACCATAGCTTTTCTAGACAACATCTAGCAGCACCTTCCAGACATGTGAGTGAGAAGCTTCCAGATGATTCCAGCCACCAGCTCTTAGCTCTCAGTTGTTATGAGGTGGAACAGAGACTGAACTATCCCCACAAAGCCCTGCTCAAACTGTGGACTTCTGAGAAAAACAAATGTTGTCATTGCTTTAAACATTAGGTTTAGGAGTGATCTGTTAGGAGATTGGTTCAAGATGGTGAAGTAGAAGGACTGGCGCTCACTCCCTCTTGAGAGAGCACCAGAATCACAACTAACTGCTGAATAATTATCGACAGGAAGACACTGGAACTCACCAAAACAGATACCCCACATTCAAAGACAAAGGAGAAGCCACAATGAGATGGTAGGAAAGGCACAATCACAATAAAATCAAATCCCATAACTGCTGGGTGGGTGACTCACAAACTGGAGAACACTTATACCACAGAAGTCCACTCACTGGAGTGAAGGTTCTGAGCCCAACGTCAGGCTACCCAATCTGGGGGTCCAGCAATGGGAGGAGGAATTCCTAGAGAATCAGACTTTGAAGACTAGCGGGATTTGATTGCAGGACTTTGACGGGACTGGGGGAAACAGAGACTCCACTCTTGGAGGGCACACACAAAATAGTGTGCACATTGGGACCCAGGGGAAGGAGCAGTGACCCCATAGGAGACTGAACCAGACCTACCTGTCAGTGTTGGAGGGTCTCCTGCAGAGGCGGGGGGTGGCTGTGGCTCACCGTGAGGACAAGGACACTGGTAGCAGAAGTTCTGGGAAGTACTCCTTGGCGTGAGCCCTCCCAGAGTCTGCCATTAGCCCCACCAAAGAGCCAGGTAGGCTCTAGTGTTGGGTCACCTCAGGCCAGACAACCAAAAGGGAGGGAACCCAGCCGCACCCATCAGCAGACAAGTGGATTAAAGTTTTACTGAGCTCTGCCCACCAGAGCAACAGCCAGCTCTACCCACCACCAGTCCCTCCCATCAGGAAACTTGCACAAGCCTCCTAGATAGCCTCATCCACCAGAGGGCAGACAGCAGAAGAAAGAAGAACTACAGTCCTGCACCCTGTGGAACAAAAACAACATTCACAGAAAGGTAGACAAGATGAAAAGGCAGAGGGCTATGTACCAGATGAAGGAACAAGCTAAAACCACACACACACCAAAAAAAACAGCGAAATGAAGTGGAGATAGGAAACCGCCCAGAAAAAAAATTCAGAATAATGATAGTGAAGATGATCCAGGACCTCGGAAAAACAATGGAGGCAAAGATTGAGAAGATGCAAGAAATGTTTAACAAAGGCCTAGAAGAATTAAAGAACAAACAAACAGATATGAACAAAACAAAAACTGAAATGAAAAATACACTAGAAGGAAACAATAGCAGAATACCTGAGGCGGAAGAACCGATAAGTGACCTGGAAGACAGAATGGTGGAATTCACTGCTGCAGAACAGAAAAAAGAATGAAAAGAAATGAACACAGCCTAAGAGACCTCTGGGACAACATTAAACGCAACAACATTCGCATCATTGGGGTCCCAGAAGGAGAAGAGAGAGACAGGACCCAAGAAAATATTTGAAGAGATTATAGTTGAAAACTTCCCTAACATGGGAAAGGAAATAGCCACCCAAGTCCAGGAAGCGCAGAGAGTCCCAGGCAGGATAAACCCAAGGAGAAATGCCAAGACACATAGTAATCAAATTGGCAAAAATTAAAGACAAAGAAAAATTATTGAAAGCAACAAGAGAAAAATGACAAAAATCATACAAGGAAACTCCCATAAGGTTAACAGCTGGTTTCTCAGCAGAAACTCTGCAAGCCAGAAGGGAGTGGCATGATATACTTAAAGTGATGAAAGGGAAGAACCTACAACCAAAATTACTCTACCCGGCAAGGATCTCATTCAGATTTGATAGAGAAATCAAAAGCTTTACAAACAAGCAAAAGCTAAGAGAATTCAGCACCACGAAACCAGCTCTACAACAAATGCTAAAGGAACTTCTCTAAGTGGGAAACACAAGAGAAGAAAAGGACCTACAAAAACAAACCAATAACAATTAATAAAATGGTAATAGGAGCATACATATCGATAATTACCTTAAAAGTGAATGTATTAAATGCTCAAAACAAAAGACACAGGCTAGCTGAATGGATACAAAAATAAGACCCATATATATGCTGTCTACAGGAGACCCATTTCAGACCTAGAGACACATACAGACTGAAAGTGAGGGGATATAAAAAGATATTCCATGCAAATGGAAATAAAAAGAAAGCTGGAGTAACAGTACTCATATCAGATAAAATAGACTTTAAAATAAAGAATGTTACAGGAGACAAGAACACTAATAATGATCAGGAGATCAATCCAAGAAGAAGATATAACAACTATAAGTATATATGCACGCAACATAGGAGCACCTCAATACATAAGGCAAGTGCTAACAGCTATAAAAGAGGAAATCGACAGTAACACAATAATACTGGGGGACTTTAACACCTCACTTACACCAATGGACTGATCATGCAAACAGAAAATTAATAAGGAAACACAAGCTTTAAATGACACAATAGACCACATAGATTTAATTGATATTTATAGGACATTATACCCCAAAACAGCAGATTACACTTTCTTCTCTAGTGCACATGGAATATTCTCCAGGATAGATCACATCTTGGGTCGCAAATCAAGCCTTGGTAAATTTAAGAAAATTGAAATCATATCAAGCATCTTTTCTGACCACAACGCTATGAGATTAGAAATCAATTACAGGGAAAAAAACGTAAAAAACACAACCACATGAAGGCTAAACAATACGTTACTAAATAACCAAGAGACCACTGAAGAAATCAAAGGGGAAATCAAAAAATACCTAGAGACAAATGACAACGAAAACACGACAATCCAAAACCTATGGGATGTAGCAAAAGCAGTTCTAAGAGGGAAGTTTATAGCAATACATGCCTACCTCAAGAACCAAGGAGAATCTCAAATAAACAATGGAACCTTACACCTAAAGGAACTAGAGAAAGAAAAACAAACAAAACCCAAAGTTAGTAGAAGGAAAGAAATCATAAAAATCAAAGCAGAAATAAATGAAATAGAAACAAAGGAAAAAATAGCAAAGATCAATAAAACTAAAAACAGGTTCTTTGAGAAGGTAAACAAAATTGATAAACCTTTAGCCATACACATCAAGAAAAAGAGGGAGAGGACTCAAATCAATAAAATTAGAAATGAAAAAGGAGAATTTACAACAGACACTGCAAAAATACAGAGCATCCTAAGAGACTACTACAAGCAAATCTATGCCAATAAAATGGACAACCTGGAAAAAATGGGCAAATTCTTAGAAAGGTATAACCTTCCAGGACTGAATCAGGAAGAAATAGAAAATATGATCAGACCAATCACAAGTAATGAAATTGAAACTGTGATTAAAAATCATCCAAAAAACAAAAGTCCAGGACCAGATGGCTTCACAGGTGAATTCTATCAAACATTTAGAGAAGAGCTAACACCCATCCTTCTCAAACTCTTCCAAAAAATTGCAGAGGAAGGAAGACTCCCAAACTTATTCTATGAGGCCACCATCACCCTAATACCAAAAGCAGACAAAGATACTACAAAAAAGAAAAGTACAGGCCAGTAGCACTGATGAATATAGATGCAAAAGTCCTCAACAAAATACTAGCAAACAGAATCCAACAACACATTAAAAGGATCATACACCATGATCAAGTGGGATTTACCCAGAGACGCAAGGATTCTTCAGTATATGCAAATCAATCAATGTGATACACCATATTAACAAATTGAAGAATAAAAACCATATGATCATCTCAATAGTTGCAGAAAAATCTTTTGACAAAATTCAACACGGATTTATGATAAAAACTCTCCCGAAAGTGTGCATAGAGGGAACCTACCTCAGCATGATAAAGGCCATATACGACAAACCCACAGCAAACATCATTCTCAATGGTGAAAAACTGAAAGCATTTCCACTAAGATCAGGAACAAGACAAGTATGTCCACTCTCGCCACTCTTATTCAACATAGTTTTGAAAGTCCTAGCCACGGTAATCCAAGAAGAAAAGGAATACAAATTGGAAAAGAAGTAAAACTGTCACTGTTTGCAGATGACATGATACTATACATAGAGAATCCTAAAGATGCTACCAGAAAACTACTAGAGCTAATCAATGAATTTGGTAAAGTAGTAGGATACAAAATTAATGCACAGAAATCTCTTGCATTCCTATACACTAATGATGAAAAATCTGAAAGAGAAATTAAGGAAACACTCCCATTTACCATTTCAAAAAAAAGAATAAAATACCTAGGAATAAACCTACCTAGGGAGACAAAAGACCTGTACTCAGAAAACTATAAGACACTGATGAAAGAAATTAAAGATGATACAAACAGATGAAGAGATATACTGTGTTCTTGGATTGGAAGAATCAATATTGTGAAAATGACTATACTACCCAAAGCAGTCTACAGATTCAGTGCACTCCCTATCAAATTACCAATGGCATTTTTTACGGAACTAGAACAAAACATTTTAAAACTTGTATGGAGACACAAAAGCTCCCAAATGGCCAAAGCAGTCTTGAGGGAAAAAATCGGAGCTGGAGGAATCAGACTCCCTGACTTCAGACTATACTACAGAGCTACAGTAATCAAGACA
This sequence comes from Balaenoptera musculus, assembly GCF_009873245.2. Lineage (NCBI taxonomy): Eukaryota > Metazoa > Chordata > Mammalia > Artiodactyla > Balaenopteridae > Balaenoptera > Balaenoptera musculus. The sequence continues at coordinate 43,403,542 of NC_045786.1, read as the reverse complement.
ATATTGTACTGGCACAAAAACAGAAATATAGATAAATGGAACAAGATAGAAAGCCCAGAGATAAACCCATGCACCTATGGTCAACTAATCTATGATGAAGGAGGCAAGGATATACAATGGAGAAAAGGCAGTCTCTTCAGTATGTGGTGCTGGGAAAACTGGAGAGCTACATGTAAAAGAATGAAATTAGCACACTCCCTAAACCATACACAAAAATAAACTCAAAATGGATTAGAGACCTAAATGTAAGACTGGACACTATAAAACTCTTAGAGGAAAACATAGGAAGAACACCCTTTGTCGTAAATCACAGCAAGATCTTTTTTGATCCACCTCCTATAGTAATGGAAATAAACACAAAAATAAACTAATGGGACCTAATGAAACTTAAAAGCTTTTGCACAGCAAAGGAAACCATAAACAAGACGAAAAGACAACCCTCAGAATGGGGGAAAATATTTGCAAATGAATCAATGGACAAAGATTAATCGCCAACATATATAGACTGCACATGCAGCTCAATATTAAAAAAACAAACAACCCAATCCAAAAATGAGCAGAAGACCTAAATAGACATTTCTCCAAAGAAGACATACAGATGGCCAAAAAGCACATGAAAAGCTGCTCAACATTAATAATTATTAGAGAAATGCAAGTCAAAACTACAATGAGGTATCACCTCACACCAGTTAGAATGGGCATCATCGGAAAATCTACCAGCAACAAATGCTGGAGAGGGTGTGGAGAAAAGGGAACCCTCTTGCAGTGTTGGTGGGAATGTAAATTGATACAGCCACTATGGAGAACAGTATGGAAGTTCCTTAAGAAACTAAAAATAGATTACAATATGACCCAACAATCCTACTACTGGGCATATACCCGAGAAAACCATAATTCAAAAAAGAGTCATGTACCATAATGTTCATTGGGGCTCTATTTACAATAGCCAGGACATGGAAGCAACCGAAGTGTCCATCGACAGATGAATGGATAAAGATGTGGCACATATATACAATGGAATATTACTCAGCCTTAAAAAGGAATGAAATTGGGTCATTTGTAGAGACGTGGATGGATCTAGAGACTGTCATACAGAGTGAAGCAAGTCAGTAAGAGAAAAACATACCATATATTAACGCACATATGTGGAACCTAGAAAAATGTTACAGCTGAACTGGTTTGCAGGGCAGAAATAGAGACACAGATGTAGAGAATAAACGTATGAACACCAGGGAGGGAAAGTGGTGAGGTGGGTGGTTGTGTGATGAATTGGGAGATTGGGATTGACATACATACACTAATATGTATAAAATGAATAATTAATAAGAATCTGCTGTGTAAAAAAATAAAATATAATTCAAAAATTAAAAAAAAAGGAGTGATTTGTAACACAACCACAGTAACTGGGACAGGGTCCTCTGTCTTTCCTTTCTTGATTTCCATATTTTTTCCATCCTGGGTAGAAACTTGAGACACATTCTGGGACCCCTTTTCATTTATTTTCTCATGCAAGTAGGGTAATATCAGTTTCCCCCAGTGAAAAGAGCAAATGCAAAGACATTGTCCACTTGGGAAGGACATGCCTATATTAAATTATCTTATATTTTTGTATCAAGGGTATATTGTTAGGTATCCACCCTTGATGCCCAGTTCTCATATAACCATGTTAACACAGCAACTATCTCAAAGTGGCAACTGCCTCAGTGAGGTATTCCAGTTTATATTTAATCTCAGGGATATCTCCCAATGAGGGTATGTATTCCCAAATCCACCATTTTTTTTTTTTGATCAGGAATTGGATGGCAACAGTCTTCCCTAACATTATTAATAAATCTATGCAATTAATTCTTGAGCCAGAGGTTGTATGTTATTTACCCTATTGCTTATTGTGCAACTTTATTCAATAAAACTAATGTCATCCCCTCTTCATGCAAAAGAACATCCTAGTCCTTGAAAAGACTCTCTGCATGCTGATGATAGCACTCCTGAAGTGTGATAGCTCTCATATATCATCTATAACTCCTCCCAGTCATGGGCCCCCTCAGTCCTCTGTACAATGTGCCACATGTTAATTGGTTTCAAACTGCCTCCGTTGCTGCAATAACAGCAGTTCTTTCCCTTCTGGAGAAAACTCCTCCTGTTTCTGAAGTAGCATGTGACTGTCCTGTTGGCAACCCTGGAGGTGATGAATGGGGTCCTTGCCCATTCCATCTTCAGGGAGAGTGATTGGCTCCAGCAGTTGCCCTGGATGCAGTGAGCGGGTCCTTCCTGTTTTCTTCCTTCTCCTGAGGGCTCAAAACTACCTCCAGATGTGGAGAAAACAGAGCACTAATTCATGAACCGTGTCATCTCCCTTCACAGCCCTCTTACAGATATAAAACCCAGATCCTGTGATAAAGTAAAACATTATTTTAAAATAATGTGGTTATATTATCTGATTATAAAAGTAGTACAATTTTTTAATGTAAAAATGCCAGAAGATTAAGAAAATGTTTAACTATTTAAAAAATAGAATCAAAGGGCTTCCTTGGTGGTGCAGTGGTTCCGCCTGCCAATGCAGGGGACACGGGTTTGAGCCCTTGTCCGGGAAGATCCCACATGCTGCAGAGAAACTAAGCCCGTGCACCACAACTACTGAGCCTGCGCTCTAGAGCCCACAAGCCACAGCTACTGAAGCCCGCGCACCTAAAGCCCGTGCTCCGCAACAAGAGAAGCCACTGCAATGAGAAGCCCGTGCACTGCAATGAAGAGTAGCCCCCACTCTCTGCAACTAGAGAAAAACCCGCACGCAGCAATGAAGACCCAATGCTGCCAAAAATAAATAAAATAAATAAATTTATTTAAAAAAAAAATCACAAAGTCCAGTCTGGCAGTCTTAATGGTTGTATTTCTTTGTAGTCATGCACATACTATATATCCACATACAAATAATCCTAATCTTTTTAAAATTATACATATATATTTATATATATACTATCAGGGTCATACTATGTATAGTTTTCTATCCTCTTTTTTACTTATCATTGCAGCAGATGTATTTCCCATGTCATCCAAAATGCTTCATACGTATTTTTATTGGCTGAATTGTGTATTAAGTTTGCTTCCAGTATTCTGGTATTAAAATAATGTCATGATGAACTTCTTTATATATAAATCTTTGTCTTCATTTTTAATTACTTCCTTAGGATCCATTCAGGGGAGTAAAATTACTGATTTGAAGAGGATGAAATTTTTTATAGCTTATGACAGATATTTACAAATCATGTTCTGGAGGGCTTTAACAAATTACATTGCCACCAATAGTTTATGAGAATATGTGTCTTACTGAATCTTTGCAAATATTGGGTACTGTTATTTTAAAAATCCTTGTTGGTGGTGAATTGTAAAGATTAGTGTCTCCCTGATATTTTACTTTTCATTTATTTGCTTAGTACTGGGCCTGAACTTTTCCCCACTTGTTTATGTGCTATTTGCATTTTGTTTTTTATGAAGTGCTTGACAATATATTTTCTTCTTTCTAATTTTTATAATTTTCAGTTTTCCAATGTCACTGTATCATTTTACTTTCCCAACAGCAATGTGTGAAAGCTCCAATTGTTTTACCTCCTCGTTGGTGTTCGATATTTTCAGTTTTTAAAAAATATATTTTAGACATTCCAAAAGGTATATACTGGTATCTCATTGTGGTTTAATTTGCATTTCCCTAATGAATAATGAGGTTGAGTATTTTTAAAGTGTTTATTTCTTATCTATATCTTTGTTGAAGTGTCCATTGAAGTCTTTTGTGCATTTTTATTGGGTTGGTTATTTGCTTATATTTTGTTTTGAGGCTTTGCTATTTATTCGGTATACAAGTTCTTAGATATGTGACATCCACATATTTTCTCCCAGTTTGTGGCTTGCATTATCATTCTCTCAACAGTATGTGTTGCAGAGTAGAAGTTTTTAATGTTGTAGAAGTATGATTTATTGTGTTTTTATTTAATGAATTATACCTTTGTGGTGGCACCTAAGAACTCCTTGATATAACATTACAGTAATTATATCATTTGTTTTTGTCTAGAGACTTTATAGTTGTAAGTTGTATACTTAAGTCTATAATTCGAGTCAAGTTTTTAATATGTGAAGTTTAGTTTGAGATTTTTTTTTTTTGCCATATTCCACTTGTTCCAGGATCATTTGAAAACATCCTCCTTTCCCCACTGAGTTACTTTGTGTCTTTGTTTAGAAAAAAATCAATTGACCATATGTGTGAGGCTCTATTTCTGGATTCTTTATTCTGTTTCTTTGATCTATGCATCTAACTTTTCAACAATACTATACTGTCTTGATTATTATAGCTTTAAAGTAGTCTTAAAACCAGGTGGTATAAGTCCTCTGACTTTGTTTTTCAACATTGTTTTGACTATTCTAGTTCTTTCACCTTTCCATATAAGTAATAGATTAATTTTGAAATATTGATCTAAAAATCCTGTTTGGATTTTGATAGGGACTGCATTAAATCTATGATCAGTTTGTGGAGAATTGATATCTTAAACACTATTGTTTCTTTAACCCATGAATGTAGTATATCTCTCTATTTATTTAGGTCTTTGGTTTCTTTTATCAGTGTTGTGTTGCTTTCCAAATACAGACCTACACATATTTTATTATACCTAAGTATTTCGTGCATTTTTATGTAAGCAGTACTTTAATTTTTAAATAATTGTTCATTACTTATATATAGAAATATGATTGATTTTTGTTTGTTGATCTTGTATCTTGAGACTCGTTAGTTCTAGAAGCTTGTTTGTAGACTCTTTAAAATTTTCTACATAGACAGTTTTTTTATCTGTGAAAACAAACAGTTATATTTCTTCCTTTCCAATCTATAGTCCTTCAATTTCTTTTTCTTGCTTTATTGCACTGAGTAGGAATTCCAGTACAATGTTGGATAGGTGTGCTGATAGTGAACATCCTTTATTTTTTCTTGATCTTAGAAGGAAAGCATGAAATCTTCCACCAGCAAGTATGATGTTTGCTACAGATATTTTGTAGATATACTTTATCAGGTTAAAGAAGTTCTCTTCTTCTTTTATCTATTTTCTGAGAGGTTTTTTTAAATCAAAAATGGATTTTGAAATTTGTCAATTTTTTACTTATCTATTGATATGATCATAAGATTTTTCTTTTTAAATCTATTAATATTATAACTTACATTGATTTTCAAATGTTAAATCAATCTTGCATTCCCAGAATAAGCTACAGTTGATTGCAAGTTATTATTCTTCTTTTCATATATTGCTGCATTTGATTTACTAATGTTTTTTATTTAATTAATTAATTAATTTATTTATTTATTTATGGCTCTGTTGGGTCTTCGTTTCTGTGCTAGGGCTTTCTCTAGTTGCGGCAAGCGGGGGCCACTCACTATCGCAGCCTCTCTTGTTGCGGAGCACAGGCTCCATATGCACAGGCTGAGCAATTGTGGCTCACGGGCCTAGTCGCTCCGCAGCATGTGGGATCTTCCCAGACCAGGGCTCGAACCCGTGTCCTCTGCATTGGCAGGCAGATTCTCAACCACTGCACCACCAGGGAAGCCCTGATTTACTAATGTTTTGTTGAGGAGTCTTGCGTTTATGTTCTTGGGAGATACTGGTTTGAATTTTTTTTTTTAAACATCTTTATTGGAGTATAATTGCTTTACAATGGTGTGTTAGTTTCTGCTTTATAACAAAGTGAATCATTTATACATATACATATGTTCCCATATCTCTTCCCTCTTGCATCTCCCTCCCTCACACCCTCCCTATCCCACCCCTCTAGGTGCTCACAAAGCACCGAGCTGATCTCCCTGTGCTACGTGGTTGCTTCCCACTAGCTATCTATTTTACCTTTGGTAGTGTATATATGTCCATGCCACTCTCTGACTTTGTCACAGCTTACCCTTCCCCCTCCCCATATCCTCAAGTCCATTCTCTAGTAGGTCTGTGTCTTTATTCCCGTCTTACCACTAGGTTCTTCATGACCTTTTTTTTTTTTCCTTAGATTCCATGTATATGTGTTAGCATACTGTATTTGTTTTTCTCTTTCTGACTTTCTTCACTCTGTACGACAGACTCTAACTCCATCCACCTCACTACAAGTAACTCAGTTTCGTTTCTTTTTATGGCTGAGTAATATTCCATTGTATATATGTGCCACATCTTCTTTATCCATTCATCCGCTGATCGACACTTAGGTTGCTTCCATGTTCTGGCTATTGTAAATAGAGCTGCAATGAACATTTTGGTACATGACTTTTTTTTTTCTTTTAATGCCCCTCACCCTCCTCCCTTGTAAGGGATCACACTGGATATTTTTATTTATTTATTTATTTATTTATTTATTTATTTATTTATGGCTGTGTCAGGTCTTCGTTTCTGTGCGAGGGCTTTCTCTAGTTGTGGCAAGCAGGGGCTACTCTTCATCGCAGTGCACGGGCCTCTCACTATCACGGCCTCTCTTGTTGCGGAGCACAGGCTCCAGAGGTGCAGGCTCAGTAATTGTGGCTCATGGGCCCAGTTGCTCCACAGCATGTGGGATCTTCCCAGACCAGGGCTCGAACCCATGTCCCCTGCATTGGCAGGCAGATTCTCAACCACTGTGCCACCAGGGAAGCCCCTACATGACTCTTTTTGAATTATGGTTTTCTCAGGGTATATGCCCAGTTAGTGGGATTGCTGGGTCGTATGGTAGTTCTATTTTTAGTTTTTTAAGGAACCTCCATACTGTTATCCATAGAGGCTGTATGAATTTACATTCCCACCAACAGTGCAAGAGGGTTCGATTTTCTCCATACCCTCTCTAGCATTTATTGTTTGTAGATTTGTTGATGATGGCCATTCTGACCGGTGTGAGATGATATCTCATTGTAGTTTTGATTTGCATTTCTTTAATGATTAATGATGTTGAGCATTCTTTCATGTGTTTGTTGGCAATCTGTATATCTTCTTTGGAGAAATGTCTATTTAGGTCTTCTGCCCATTTTTGGATTCGGTTGCTTGTTTTATTGAAATAGAGCTGCATGAGCTGTTTGTATATTTTAGAGATGAATCCTTTGTCAGTTGCTTCATTTGCAAATATTTTCTCCCATTCTGAGGGCTGTCTTTGCCTCTAGTTTATGGTTTCCTTTGCTGTGCAAAAGCTTTTAGGTTTCATTAGGTCCCATTTGTTTATTTGTGTTTTTATTTCCATTTCTATAGGAGCTGGGTCAAAAAGGATCTTGCTGCGATTTATGTCATGGAGTGTTCTGCCTAGGTTTTCCTCTAAGAGTTTGATAGCATCTGGCCTTACATTTAGGTCTTTAATCCATTTTGAGTTTATTTTTCTGTGTGGTGTTAGGGAGTGTTCTAATTTCATACTTTTACATGTACATGTCCAGTTTTCCCAGCATCACTTATTGAAGAGGCTGTCTTTTCTCCACTCTATATGCTTGCCTCCTTTATCAAAGATAAGGTGACCATATGTGCGTGGGTTTATCTCTGGGCTTTCTATCCTGATCCATTGATCTGTATTTCTGTTTCTGAGCCAGTACCATACCGTCTTGATTACTGTAGCTGTGTAGTATAGTCTGAAGTCAGGGAGCCTGATTCCTCCAGCTCTGTTTTTCTTTCTCAAGATTGCTTTGGATATTCGGGGTCTTTTGTGTTTCCATCCAAATTGTGAAATTTTTTGTTCTAGTTCTGTGAAAAGTGCCAGTGGTAGTTTGATAGGGATTGCATTGAATCTGTAGATTGCTTTGGGTAGTAGAGTCATTTTCACAATGTTGATTCTTCCAATCCAAGAACATGGTATATCTCTCCATCTATTTGTATCATCTTTGATTTCTTTCATCAGTGTCTTATAATTTTCTGCATACAGGTCTTTTGTCTCCTTAGGTAGGTTTATTCCTAGATATTTTATTCTTTTTGTTGCAATGGTAAATGGGAGTGTTTTCTTAATTTCACTTTCAGATTTTTCATCATTAGTGTAGAGGAATACAAGAGATTTGTGTGCATTAATTTTGTATCCTGCTACTTTACCAAATTCATTGATTAGCTCTAGTAGTTTTCTGGTAGCATCTTTAGGATTCTCTATGTATAGTATCATGTCATCTGCAAACAGTGACAGCTTTATTTCTTCTTTTCCGATTTGGATTCGTTTTATTTGTTTTTCTTCTCTGATTGCTGTGGCTAAAACTTCCAAAACTATGTTGAATAATAGTGGTAAGATTGGGCAACCTTGTCTTGTTCCTGATCTTAGTGGAAATGGTTTCAGTTTTTCACCATTGAGGACGATGTTGGCTGTGGGTTTGTCACATATGGCCTTTATTATGTTGAGGAAAGTTCCCTCTATGCCTACTTTCTGCAGGGCTTTTATCATAAATGGGTGTTGAGTTTTTTCGAAAGCTTTCTCTGCATCTATTGAGATGATCATATGGTTTTTCTCCTTCAATTTGTTAATATGATGTATCACATTGATTGATTTGCGTATATTGAAGAATCCTTGCATTCCTGGAATAAACCCCACTTGATCATGGTGTATGATCCTTTTCATGTGCTGTTGGATTCTGTTTGCTAGTATTTTGTTGAGGATTTTTGCATCTATGTTCATCAGTGATATTGGCCTGTAGTTTTCTTTCTTTGTGACATCTTTGTCTGGTTTTGGTATCAGGGTGATGGTGGCCTCGTACAATGAGTTGGGGACTGTTCCTCCCTCTGCAATATTTTGGAAGAGTTTGAGAAGGATAAGTGTTAGGTCTTCTCTAAATGTTTGATAGAATTCGCCTGTGAAGCCATCTGGTCCTGGGCTTTTGTTTGTCAGAAGATTTTTAATCACAGTTTCAATTTCAGTGCTTGTGATTGGTCTGTTCATATTTTCTATTTCTTCCTGGTTCAGTCTCGGCAGGTTGTGCTTTTCTAAGAATCTGTCCATTTCTTCCAGGTTGTCCATTTTATTGGCATAGAGTTGCTTGTAGTAATCTCTCATGATCGTTTGTATTTCTGCAGTTGTTGTTACTTCTCCTTTTTCATTTCTAATTGTATTGATTGGAGTCTTCTCCCATTTTTTCTTGATGAGTCTGGCTAATGGTTTATCAATTTTGTTTATCTTCTCAAAGAACCAGCTTTTAGTTTTATTGATCTTTGCTCTCATTTCCTTCATTTCTTTTTCATTTATTTCTGATCTGATCTTTATGATTTCTTTTCTTCTGCTAACTTTGGGATTTTTTTGTTCTTCATTCTCTAATTGCTTTAGGTGCAAGGTTAGGTTGTTTATTTGAGATGTTTCCTGTTTCTTACGGTAGGATTGTATTGCTATAAACTTCCCTCTTAGAACTGCTTTTGCTGCATCCCATAGGTTTTGGGTCGTCGTGTCTCCATTGTCATTTGTTTCTAGGTATTTTTTGATCTCCCCTTTGATTTCTTCAGTGATCACTTGGTTATTAAGTAGTGTATTGTGTAGCCTCCATGTGTTTGTATTTTTTACACATCTTTTCCTGTAATTGATATCTAGTCTCATAGCGTTGTGGTCGGAAAAGATACTTGGTACGATTTCAATTTTCTTAAATTTACCAAGGCTTGATTTGTGACCCAAGATATGATCTATCCTGGAGAATGTTCCATGAGCACTTGAGAAAAATGTGTATTCTGTTGTTTTTGGGTGGAATGTCCTATTAAGTCCATCTTGTTTAATGTATCATTTAAAGCTTGTATTTCCTTATTTATTTTCATTTTGGATGATCTGTCCATTGGTGAAAGTGTGGTGTTATAGTCCCCTACTATGATTGTGTTACTGTCGATTTCCCCTTTTATGGCTGTTAGTATTTGCCTTATGTATTGATGTGCTCTTATGTATGGTGCATAAATATTTACAATTGTTATATCTTCTTCTTGGATCGATCCCTTGATCATTATGTAGTGTCCTTCTTTGTCTCTTGTAATAGTCTTTATTTTAAAGTTTATTTTGTCTGATATGAGAATTGCTGCTCCAGCTTTCTTTTGATTTCCATTTGCATGGAATATCTTTTTCCATCCCCTCACTTTCAGTCTGTGTGTGTCCCTAGGTCTGAAGTGGGTCTCTTCTAGACAGCATATATACGGGTCTTGTTTTTGTATCCATTCAGCCAGTCTGCGTCTTTTGGTGGGAGCATTTAATGCATTTGCATTTAAGGTAATTATTGATATATATGTTCCTATTCCCATTTTCTTAAATGTTTTGGGTTTGTTATTGTAGGTGTTTTCCTTCTCTTGCGTTTCTTGCCTAGAGAAGTTCCTTTAGCATTTGTTGTAAAGCTGGTTTGGTGGTGCTGAACTCTCTCAGCTTTTGCTTGTCTGTAAAGCTTTTAATTTCTCCATCAAATCTGAATGAGATCCTTGCTGGGTAGAGTAATCTTGGTTGTAGGTTTTTCTCCTTCACCACTTTAAATATGTCCTGCCACTCCCATCTGGCTTGCAGAGTTTCTGCTGAAACATCAGCTGTTAACCTAATGGGGATTCCCTTGTGTGTTATTTGTTGTTTTTCCCTTGCTGCTTTTAATATGTTTTCTTTATATTTAATTTTTGATAGTTTGATTAATATGTGTCTTGGCATGTTTCTCCTTGGATTTATCCTGTATGGGACTCTCTGTGCTTCCAGGACTTGATTAACTATTTCCATTCCCATATTAGGGAAGTTTTCAACTCTAATCTCTTCAAATATTTTCTCAGTCCCTTTCTTTTTCTCTTCTTCTTCTGGAACCCCTATAATTCGAATGTTGGTGCATTTAATGTTGTCCCAGAGGTCTCTGAGACTGTCCTCAGTTCTTTTCATTCTTTTTTCTTTATTCTGCTCTGCAGTAGTTATTTCCACTATTTTATCTTCCAGGTCACTTATCCGTCCTTCTGCCTCAGTTATTCTGCTATTGATCCCATCTAGAGTATTTTTAATTTCATTTATTGCATTGTTCACCAGTACTTGTTTCCTCTTTAGTTCTTCTAGGTCCTTGTTAAATGTTTCTTGCATTTTTTCTATTCTATTTCCAAGATTTTTGGTCATCTTTACTATCATTAGTCTGAATTCTTTTTCAGGTAGACTGCCTATTTCCTCTTCATTTGTTATGTCTGGTGTGTTTTTACCTTGCTCCTTCATCTGCTGTGTGTTTTTCTGTCTTCTCATTCTGCTTATCTTACTGTGTTTGGGGTCTCCTTTTCACAGGCTGCAGGTTCGTAGCTCCTGTTGTTTTTGGTGTCTGTTCCCAGTGGCTAAGGTTGGTTCAGTGGGTTTTGTAGCCTTCCTGGTGGAGGGGACTAGTGCCTGTGTTCTGGTGGATGAGGCTGGATCTTGTCTTTCTGGTGGGCAGGTCCACGTCTGGTGGTTTGTTTTGAGGTGTCTGTGTCCTTATTATGATTTTAGGCAGCCTCTCTGCTAATGCATGGGGCTGTGTTCCTGTCTTGCTAGTTGTTTGGCATAGGGTGTCCAGCACTGTAGCTTGCTGGTCGTTGAGTGAAGCTGGGTCTTGGTGTTGAGATGGAGATCTCTGGGAGATTTTCACTGTTTGGTATTACGTGGAGCTGGGAGGTCTCTTGTGGACCAGTGTCCTGAAGTTGTCTCTCCCACCTCAGAGGCACAGCCCTGAGGCCTGGCTGGAGCACCAAGAGCCCTTCATCCACACGGCTCAGAATAAAAGGGAGAAAAAATAGAAAGAAAGAAAGACAGAAAGAAAGAGGATAAAATAAAATAAAATAAAATAATGTTATTAAAATAAAAAATAATTATTAAGAAAAAAATTTGTTAAAAGTAAAAAAACAAACAAACAAAAAAAAATGGACGCACAGAACCCTAGGACAAATGGTGAAAGCAAAGCTATACAGACAAAATCTCACACAGAAGCATACACATATACACTCACAAAAAGAGGAAAAGGGGAAAAAATAATATATCTTGTTCCCGTAGTCCACCTCCTCAATTAGGGATGATTTGTTGTCTATTCAGGTATTCCACAGATGCATCGTACGTCAAGTTGATTGTGGAGCTTAAATCCGCTGCTTCTGAGGCTGCTGGGAGAAATTTCCCTTTCTCTTCTTTGTTCGCACAGCTCCCGGAGTTCAGCTTTGGATTTGGACCCGCCTCTGCATGTAGGTCGCCTGAAGGCGTCTCTTCTTCGCTCAGACAGGATGGGGTTAAAGGAGCAGCTGCTTCGGGGGCTCTGGCTCACTCAGGTTGGGGGGAGAGAGGGTTACGGAGTCCGGGGCAAGCCTGCGGCGGCAGAGGCCTGCGTGACATTGCACCAGCCTGAGGCGCGCCGTGCGTTCTCCTGAAGAAGTTGTCCCTGGATCACGGGACCCTGGCAGTGGTGGGCTGCACAGGCTCCCAGGAGGGGTGGTGTGGATAGTGACCTGTGCTTGCACACAGGCTTCTTGGTGGCGGCAGCAGCAGCCTTAGCATCTCATGCCCGTCTCTGGGGTCCACGCTGATAGCCGTGGCTCGCGCCCGTCTCTGGTGCTCCTTTAAGCAGCGCTCTTAATCCCCTCTCCTCGCGCACCAGGAAACAAAGAGGGAAGAAAAAGTCTCTTGCCTCTTCGGCAGGTCCAGACCTTTCCCGGACTCCCTCCCGGCTAGCTGTGGCGCACTAGCCCCTTCAGGCTGTGTTCACGCCGCCAACACCAGTCCTCTCTCTGTGATCCGACCGAAGCCCGAGCCTCAGTTCCCAGCCCCCGCCCGCCCCGGCGGGTGAGCAGACAAGCCTCTCGGGCTGGTTCATGCTGGTCGGCACCGATCCTCTTTGCGGGAATCTCTCTGCTGTGCCCTCCGCACCCCTGTTGCTGCGCTCTCCTCCGTGGCTCCGAAGCTTCCCCCCTCTGCCACCCGCAATCTCTGCCCGCGAAGGGGCTTCCTAGTGTGTGGAAACCTTTCCTCCTTCACAGCTCCCTCCCACTGGTGCAGGTCCTGTCCCTATTCTTTGTCTCTGTTTTTTCTTTTTTCTTTTGCCCTATCCAGGTACGTGGGGAGTTTCTTGCCTTTTGGGAGGTCTGACGTCTTCTGCCAGCGTTCAGTGGGTGTTCTGTAGGAGCAGTTCCACGTGTAGATGTATTTCTGATGTTTCTGTGGGGAGGAAGGTGATCTCCACGTCTTACTCTTCTGCCATCTTCTCCTCTCTCTGGTTTGAAGTTTTTATTCTTTGTACTTCTTTTGTTGTTCAGTTTTCATATCAGGATAATGCTGCCTTCATAAATGCATTAGGAAGTCTCTCCTGTTCTATTTTCTGTAAGACACTGTGTAGAATTGCTACTGTTTTCCCTGAAGTGTCTGGTAAAACTTTCCAGTGAAGTCATCTGGACCTGAAGTTTTTGCTGCAGAGTTTTAAATTACAAATCCATTTTCTATAATAGGTGCTGTTTAGGCTGTTTTTTTCTGTAATGTTTTGATAGTTTGTGTCCTTCAATAAATTGGTCATTTTCATCTATGTTGTCAGATTTATGAGTATAGAGTTGATCAAGTATTCCTTTATTATATTTTTACTGTCTGTAGTGTTTGTGGTAATGTTCTCTCTTTTATTCCTGATACTGGAAATTTGTGTTTTATTTCTTTTTATTGTTCAGTATGGTTAAAGGCTAATTAATTTTATTGATCTTTTCAAAGAATCAGCTTTTGATTTTCTCTATTATTTTCTAATAATAATTTTATTGATTTCCACTCTTTATTATTTTCATCATTCTCCTTGCTTTGTATTTAATTTTTTCTAAATGCTTAAGGTTAGAGCTTATATTATTGTTTTTACACTTTTTTAAGCATCAACATTTTTTGCTGTAAATTTTCTCTAAACATTGATTTAGGTGCATTCTGCAAATTTTGATATGTTGTAATTTTATTTTCATTCATTTCAAAATATTTCCTATTTTTTCCTTGAGATTACTCTTTTGAAAGTGTATTATTTTGTTTCCAGGTATTTGTGCATTTTCCAGATACATTTCTGCTATTGACATTCTAATCTTATTATTATTATTATTATTATTTTGGTCAGAGGAGATACTTTGTGTGAGTTTAGTTCTTTTAAATGTTCTAAGATTAGTTTACTGGCCCAGGATATGGTCTGTCTTAATGCAGGTTTCATGTGCACATAGAGAATTTGTATATTTAGCTGTCTGTAGTTGGCTGGGATGGTCTATCCATATCTTTAGGTCAAGATGGTTGGTAGTGTTGTTTGGGTCATCTATGTCATTGCTAATTTTCTGTCTACTGGTTTTATTGATTACTAAATTGGCATGTTGAAATTTCCAAGTACAATTGTGGATTAAAATTTTTTTTCTCCTTTTATAGGTCTGTCAACTTTTGCTTTATAAATGTTGAAGCTCATTTGCTAGGTACATACGCATTTAGAGTAGTTAATTCTTCTTGATGAAATTACACATGTATTAGTCTGCGAGGACTTCAGTAACAAAATACCACAGAGTGAAAGGCTTAAACAACAGACATGTATTTTCTCACAATTCTGTGTGTTAGAAGTCTGAGTTCATGAAGCCATTAGAGTTGGTTTCTGTGGAATCCTTTCTTCCTGGCTTGTAGATGGCTGCTTTCTTGATGTGTCTTTTTTTTTTTTTACTGTTCCATTGTAATTTATCTACTGGTTTCTAGGCTATATCTTTGTGCCTTTTTGTCATTGTTGTTATTGTCATTGCTGTTGTTATTGCTCTAAGGGTTTAATATGCACACCAAACTTCTCAAAGTCTACTTTACTTTACTACTGCAAGTAAAATGTAGAAGCCTTATAACTATATACATCTTTTTACCCTCTCTTCTTTGTGATATATTTTTGCTTTCATACAATAAAAGAATTTAGGATAGCCTTTTATATCTTCCCAGATTTATGTTTTAAGCAATACTGGAAGTTTTGGTCATTATTTCTTCTAAATATTTTTTTCTGCACAGATCTCTTTCTGTACTCTTTTGGGGACCCAATTACATGAATGTTAGACTTTGTCATTATCCCACAGGTCCCTCAGACCCTGCTTATTTTTTTCTGTTCTTTTTTTCTTCAAGCTTTTTTGAGACATGATTGATGTACAGCACTGTATAAATTTAAGGTATACATCATAATGATCATAACATACATCATAAAGTGATTATCAAAATAAATTTAGTGAACATTCATCATCTTATATAGATATGAAATTAAAAGAAAAAAATTTCCTTGTAATGAGAAATCTTAGCATTTACCCTCAACAACTTTCACATATAACATATAGCAGTATTAATTATATTTATCATGTTGTACGTTATATGCCTAGTATTTATTTATGTTATAACTGGAAGTTTGTACATTTTGACTGCTTCATCCATTTCCGCCTCCTCTAAAACCTGCCTCTGGTAAGGACAAATCTGATCTCTTTTTTATAGTTGGTTTGTTTGTTTTTGAAGTATAATTGACCTGCAACACTATCTTAGTTCCTGTTATACAACATAGTGATTTGATTTCAATATATTTCAAAATGATCACCATGATAAGTCTAGTTATGATATGTCACCGTACAAAGATATTGCATAGTTATTGACTATATTCCCCACATGGTACATTTTATATCTGTGACTCATTTATTTTACAACTGGAAGTTTGTATCTCTTAATTTCCTTCACCTATTTCTTTCCTTCCTCCACCCCCCTCCCACCTGGCAATCAACTGTTTGTTCTGTGTTTTCTGTTCTGTTGTGTTTGACCATTTGTTTTTTAGGGTCCACATATAAGCAAGATCATGCAGTATTTGTCTTTCTCTGTCTGACTTATTTCACTTAGAACTATACGTTCTAGGTCCATGTCCATGTGTTTGCAAATGACAATATTTCATTCTTTTTTATGGCTGAGTTTATATATAGGTATATATATGTAACTTCTTTATCACATCTTCTTTATGTATTCATCCACTGATGATGGGCACTTAGGTTGCTGCCAAATCTTGGCTACAGTAAAATTGCTGTAATGAACATATCTTTTTGAATTAGTCCTTTCATTTTCTTTGTTCTTATTTTTATTTTTTCTGGTTTTCACTTTTCGAAAGAGACTTTATTCTTTTGGAACAGTTTTAGATTTACAGAAAAATTGAGAAGACAGTACAGCGAGTTCTCGAATATCTTGCACCCAGTTTTCCATTTTAATATCTCACATTACTGTGGCAAGTTTATTATGATTAATGAACTAATATTGATACATTATTATTAACTAAAGGCCACAGGTAGTGGCTTTTAGGTTACCTTAGTTTTTACCTAAGGGGTAATGTACCACTTTCATCACATCATATCAAGAGTATATGCTGTTGCATGATTTATCACTGTTGATGTTGACGTTGATCACCTAGCTAAGGTAGTGTTTGTAGGTTTCTCTATTGTAAAATTACTCTCCCATCCCTCCCCCTTTCCCTACTGCAGTCTTTGGGGAAAAAGCCACTATGCTCAGCCCATACTTAAGCATGGAGAGTTATGCTCCCCCTTCTCAGGGAGGTAGTTTCTACATAAATTACTTGGAATTGTTCATGGGAGATGCATTTACTATCCTCTCTTGAAACATCCATTCACTTCTTTTTATCAGTATGGAATCCTTTTACTTTTTCTTTTTCTTTTTGTACTTTGGGTTATAATTCACTAGTACTTTGTATATTTTATTGTTCAGAAAAGCTTTGTCCATTGGGAGCTCTTTCAGTTAGTTCCTATGTCTTTTTGACATAGTCCCAGTAATGCCTGGTTTGAGTACTTCTCACTTTCTAGCACTACAAGATGCTCTAGCCTCATCTTGTATATTTATAGCTCCAGTCCTAGAATCAGCCATTTCTTCAAAGGGTCTTGGTTCCTTTTATTGTAGAATGATATTAGAAACCAAGATCTGGGCAGTATGTGTGCTTCTTGCTTGGATGCTGTTATTGCCTTCAGGCCTTCTCAGCCGATAAAGGGGGAAAATATATGTGTATATATTACCTCAGTGTGTGCATGTGTAATTTCTATATGTAGCCATCTGTATCCATATTAATTAAACATGTGTTCATACAGATGTCTCCAACTCTAATCCATTACCACAGGGATCATTCTAGCCCCCACCCCTTGATTAGCTATAAATTCCCACTCCAATGGTGAAAAACCTGGCTTCCACAATCTGCTATCCACTTAATTATTCAATTCCAGTATATGTATAGAAGTATCAAAATTAACTGCTACCCACTTAAGAACTAAAGTGCAGTGCTTTTGTGTAGTCCTCATGCCTTTAGTTTTACAGACTCAGATCATTTCCAGAGTTGCTTAGGCCAGCACATTCTCTCCTCATCTCCTTTAGTGAGGATGTTTCATACAGTTGTAATACATCTTGTCATAGTCTGCCTTCCTTCCTGGGATTCCCCAACCTCCTAGATGACTTTTTAAAATTTGTATACATTAAGGTTCACCTTTGTGCTTTAAAATTTGATGAGTTTGACAAATGCATAATTTTATATCCAACATTACAATATTATACAGAATATTATCACTACCTAAAAAATTCCTTGAGCTTCACCTATTAAATCTTCTCTTACTCAGAACCCCTAGAAACCACTGATCTTTCTGTCTCTGTAGTTTTGCATTTTCCAGAAGGTGGTATAATTGGAATCATATAGTACATACCTTTTTCAGACTGGCTTCTTTCACTTAAAAATATGTATTTAAGGTTCACCCATGTTTTTTCATGGCCTGATAGCTCACTTCTATTTTATTGCTGAATAATGTTCCATTGTATGGATTAACGAGTCTGTTTAACTATTCACCTATTGAAGAACATCTTCGTTAAATCCAGTTTTTGATGATTATGAATAAAGCTGCTATAAACATTTGTATGCATGTTTTTATGTAGACATAAGTTTTCAAATAATTTGGGTAGATACTCGGGAGAGTGATTACTGAATCATACAGTGAGTGTTTTGTAAAAAAAAAAAACTGCAGCTTTCATTTTCTTTGAATAAATACCCAGCAGTGGAATTGCTGGATCATATGGTAGTTCTATTTTTAATTTTTTAATCTTTGTTTTTGATATAATTTATTTAATTGTAAGTTTATAGAATTTAACTTTTAATAGTGGCTGTGTTTAGTATTTGGCATGCAAAACTCTTGAAAATTCAAAAATTGAGCGCTGTGAGTGGGTGGGTACAACCTGGCTCTAGCACATCACTGCATGTTTGTTTTTCTCTTCCTTGTGAATCTGGAATTTCAAACATTCAGAAAGAGTTATTGAGTACTTACATGTGATAGATGCTGAGGGTTCAGTGCTAGAGTCCCTGTTCTAACGGAGTTTACAGTCTTATTGAAAAACAAATAAATAGAGCAGTGATTAGAGCAGTTTTCTAAGTGTGTGTTTGTCTTTAAATTATGAGACAGAAAAATCCTGTTTTGTATTCAAGTGCATATTTGTCCCACTATTTCTCAGTTGCATTCTAGGCCTGGCTCTTTCTGTCTTTTCTCCACAATATTCTGGCTAAAAATTCTTTCTCTTCTTTTTTTTTATTGAGATATAATTGTACAATATTATATAAGTTACAGGTGTACAACGTAGTGATTCACAATTTTTAAAGATTATACTCCATTTATAGTTATTATAAAATATCGGCTATATTCCTTGTATTGTACAATATATCCTTGTAGCTTATTTATTTTATACATAGAAGTTCATACCTCTTAATCCCCTATCCCTAGCATGCCCCATTTTTTTCTCCCCACTTGTAACCACTAGTTTGTTCTCTGTATCTGTGAGTCTACTGCTTTTTTGTTATATTCACTAGTTTTATTTTTTTAGATTCCACATATAAGTGATATCATACAGTATTTGTCCTTCCCTGTCTGACTTATTTCGTGTAGCATAACGCCCTCCAAGTCCATTCATGTTGCTGTAAATGGCAAAATTCCATTCTTTTTTATGGCTGAGTAGTATTCCATTGTATATATATACACCACATCTTCTTATCCATTCATCTGTTGATGGACACTTAGGTTGCTCCCATATCTCAGCAATTGTAAATAATGCTGCCATGAACATTGGGGTGCATGTATCTTTTCAAAGGAGTGTTTTCATTTTTTTTTTCAGATATATACCGAAGAGTGGAATAGCTGAGTTATATGGTAGTTCTATTTTTAGTTTTTTGAGAAACCTCCATACTGTTTTCCATAGTAGCTGCACCAATTTACATTCCCACCAACATTGTAAGAGGCTTCCCTTTGTGCCACATCCTCACCAACATTTGTTATTTGTGTTCTTTTTGGTGATAGTCATTCTGACAGGTGTGAAGTGATAGATCATTGTGGTTTTAATTTGCATTTCTCTGATGATTAATGATGCTGAGCACATTTTCATGTGCCTGTTAGCCCCATCTATAGGTCTTCTTTAGAAAAATGTCTATACAAGTCTTCTGCCCATTTTTAATCAGTTTTTGTTTTTGATGATTTGTATGAGCTTTTTATATATTTTGGTCATATCACTTGCAAACATTTTCTCTCATTCAGTAGGTCATATTTTCATTTTGATGTTTTCTTTGCTGTGCAAAAGCTTTTAAGTTTAATTAGGCCCCATTTGTTTATTTTTGCTTTTATTTCCTTTGCTTTAGGAGACAGATCCAAAAAAATATCAGTATGATTTATGTCAAAGAGTGTTCTGCCTAAGTTTTCTTCTAGGAGTTTTATGGTTCCTGGCCTTACAAGTAGGTCTTTAATCTATTTTGAGTTTATTTTTGTATTTAGTGTGATAAAATGTTCTAATTTCATTCTTTTTCATGTAGCTGTCCAGTTTTCCCAGCAAACCACTTATTGAAGAGACTGTATTTTCTCCATTGTATATTCTTGCCACCTTTGTCATAGATTAATGGCCATAAGTGCATGGGCTTATTTCTGGGCTCTGTATTCTGTTTCATTGATCTATGTGTTGGTTTTTGTGTCAGTACCATACTGTTTTGATGACTGTAGCTTTGTAGTGTAGTCTGAAGTCAAGGAGCGTGATTCCTCCAGCTCTGTTTTTCTTTCCAAGATGTTTTAACTATTTCAGGTCTTTTGTGTTTCCATACAAATTTTTTAATTATTTGAGTTTTGTGAAAAACGCCCTTGGTATTTTATTAGAGATTGCATTGAATCTAGATTGCCTTGGGTAGTATGGTCATTTTAACAATATTAATTTTTTCTAATCCAAGAACACAGTGTATCTTTCCATATATTTGTGTAATTTTCAATTTCTTTCATTAGTGCCTTATAGTTTTCTGGGTACAGGTCTTTTACCTCCTTAGGTAGGTTTATTCCTAGGTATTCTTATTCTTTATGATGTGATTTAAATGGGATTGTTTCCTTAATTTTTCTTTCTTATAGTTCATTGTTAGTATGTAGAAATGCAACAGATTTCTTTATATTAATTTTGTATCCTGCAACTTTACCAAATTCATTGATGAGCTCTAGTCATTTTCTGGTGAAGTCTTTGGGATTTTCTATGTATAGTGTCATGTCATCTACAAAAGTGGTGAGAGTGGGCATCCTTGTCTTGTTGCTGATCCTAGAGAATATGCTTTCAGCTTTTCACCATTAAGTATTGGGGTGGCCAAAAAGTTCATTCGGGTTTTTGTAAGATGTTACAAAAAAACATGAACGAACTTTTTGGCCAGCCCAATATTATGTTAGCTGTGAGTTTGTTAGATATGGTGTTTATTATGTTGAGGTAGGTTCCCTCTATGCCCAGTTTCTGGAGAGTTTTTATCATAAATGGGTGTTGAATTGTGTCAAAAGCTGCATCTATTAAAATGATCATATGATTTTTATTCAATTAGTTAATGTGGTATTTCATATGGTTTGATTTGCAGGTATTGGAAAATCCTAGCATCCCTAGGATAAATCCCACTTGATCATGGTGTATGATCCTTTTAATGTATTGTTGGATTTGTTTTTCTTATTTATTTATTTATTTTATTTAGGCTATGCCAGCCAGGTCTTAGTTGCAGCATGTGGGCTCTTAGTTGTGGCATGCAGACTTCTTAGTTCTGGCATGCATGTGGGATCTAGTTCCCCAACCAGGGATCAAACCCATGCCCCCTGCATTGGGAGAACGGAGTCTTATCCACTGGACCACCAGAGAAGTCCCTGGTTTGCTAATATTTTTTTGAGGATTTTTGCACCTATGTTCATCAGTGATATTATTCCCTTTTATGTAACTTGTTGCTTTTAATATTCAATTTTTAATTTTTGCCATTTTAATTATGATGTGTCTTAGTGTGGTTTTGGATTGATTTGTTTTGGTTTCTCCGTTCTTCCTGGACCTGGATGTCTGTTTTCTTTCCCAGGTTAGGGAAGTTTTCAGCTGTTTTCTCTTCAAATATGTTTTCTGCCCCTTTCTCTCTCTTCTCTTTCTGGGCCCCTATACTGCAAATCTTATAGGGGTGGATGTCCCAGAGGTCTCTTAAACTGTCCTCATTTTTAAAAATTCTTTTTTCTCTTCAGCTTCAGTGATTTCCAGTACTCTATCTTCCAGCTAGCCCTTTGGTTCCTCTAATGTACTTCTAGTATATTTTTAAATTTTAGCTATTGTGTTCTTCATCTCTATTTGGTTCTTACTAATTCTTTATTAAAAACTAAGTGCTCACTCTGTGCATCCAGTCTTCTCCTGAGTTCTTTGAACATCTTTATGATCATTACCTAGAACACTTTATCTGGTAGATTGTTTATCTCCACTTCACTTTGTTCTTTTGGGGTTTTATCTTGTTCCTTTGTTTGGAACATATTCTTGTCATCTCATTTTACCTAATTTGCTGTTTTTATTTCTATGTATTTGGTAGGTTGGTTGTGTTTCCCAACCTTGCAGATATGACCTTTTGTAGAGATATCCTATGCATCCCAGCAGTGCACTCCCTTCTGGTCACCAGAGCCCTGTGCTCTAAGGGTGCCCCCTATGTTGACTGTATGGATCCTTCTGCTGTGGCAGGCTGATACTGTGTGTGGTTGGTAGGCATGGCTGTCCCCTGGTCTGGTTGGTTGCCAGGCCCTGCCTTGTGTACAGACTACTGGCCACTGATAGGTGGGATTGGGTTCCTAACATGGCTGACCCTGAGGTCCATTGTGTACCACAGCTGGTGTCAGTCTGCTCCTGGGCAGGTCCAGTGCCCAGGGGGTCCTGGAGCTGGTGCTAGCCTGTTGGTAGGTGGGCTGGGTCCTGACAGGGTAGACTGTGGGGCTGCCATGGTTCAGAGGCTGGTGCCCCTCCTCTAATGGGTGAGGCCAGGTCCTGGGGCTAGTGCTGGCCCATTAGTGGGCTGAGTTGTGTCCTGGAGTTTCTAGCTACAGGGCCTTGGGTGTCCCAAAGTTGGTGTTTTGGCTTGCTGGTGGGTGGGGCTGGAACCCAGGGTTCCTGGGGCTAATGCTGGCTGACTGGTGAGTGGAGATGCATCCCAGGGTCTCTGGATACAGGGCCCTGGGGCATCCTAGGTCTAGTGCTGGTGCACTGGTGAGTAGAGTGACCACTCTGGTGGGCAAGCCTGAGCCCCAAGGTGGCTTTTGCTGAGGAAGTCTTAAAGCAGCCATCTTGCCGGTGGGTGGGGCTGTGTCTCAGCCTAGCTAGGTGCTTGGCCTGAGGTGTCCCCGTACTGGTTTCAACAGACTGGTGCATGGGGCTGGGTCCCATTGCTAATAAGCTAGGGGATTCCAAAATGTTGCTTGCCAGCACTGTGTCCATGTGGTAAAATGAGCTTCCCAAAATGGTTGTCACCAGTATCTGTGTCCCCAGGGTGAGCTCCAGTTGCCTCCTGCCTCTCAGGGAGGCTCTCCAAGGTCAGCAGTTGTGTCTAACCCAGGCTTCTTTCAAATTACTGCTTCTTCCCTGGGTCCCAGATCATGTGAGATTTTATATGTGCCCTGTAAGAGTGGAGTCCCTATTTCCCACAGCCCCTGGATCTCCTGAAAGTAAGTCCCCCTGGCCCTCACAGCCTATCATTCTGGGGATTCATCTTCCCAGTACAGGACCCCCAGCCTGGGGAGCCTGATGTGGGGATGGGACCACTTGCTCCTTGGAGATGAACTCTGCAATTATCATTACCCTCCCATTTGTGGCTTGCCCACTTGGGATATAGGTCTTGAGGATAACTTGTCTCCACCCCTGCTACATGTCTCATTCTGGTTCCTTCTTCATGTTTTTAGTTGTAGAAGATCTTTTCTGCTAGTCTTCCATTTTTTTCTCATCAATAGTTGTTCTCTAAATAGTTGTAATTTTCGTGGGCCTGTGTGAAGGAGATGAGCTCAGGGTCTTCCTACTTTGCTGTCTTGGACACCTCCCCTCTGGTTTTTCTGATTGATTGATTTATATTAATCTATATTTAAGTCCAGGTTTTTTTTCTCTTTCCTTTCCATTCTGCTATAGCCTCATCCAGGAAAATTTTAATTTCAGATATTCTATTTTTCAGTTAAAATTTTTCATTTTTTTTTTTATATATATAGTTTCTGTTGCTCTGTTGAGGGCATATCTTTTTATTCATTTCAGAAGTGTTTACCTCATGTAACATAGAAATAATAGCTGCTTTATATCTTTACCTGATAATTCCAACCTCTGAATCCTCTCAAGGATAGTATCTGTAAATTACCTTTTCCTTGAGAATTGGTCACATTTTCCACATTCTTTATAAGTAGAGTAATTTTGGATTCTATTCTAGACACTTTAAAATTATATTATTTTTATTCTTATTTATTTAATTTTTTTCAGGCCACACTGTGTGGCATGTGAGATCTTACCTGACCAGGGATTGAATCCATGCCCCCTGCATTGGGAGCATGGAGCCTTAACCACTGGACTGCCAGGGAAGTCCCTAAAATTATTTTTATAATTTTTTAAAAAATTTATCTTTAGCTGAGTTGGGTCTTCATTGCTGCATGCGGGTT